>NC_073354.2:6112500-7475000 GCF_027580225.2 Misgurnus anguillicaudatus
CACCTAGGATGGCTTTAGGAAGAGTAAAATATTCATTTTTTGGTAAACCATTGCTTTAATGTAGTATGCGCCGGGGCAACAACATCCAGTTGATAAAAACTTTCACCTTTATTAAAATTAAAAGAAAGAAAGAAAGAAAGAAAGAAAGAAAGAAAGAAAGAAAGAAAGAAAGAAAGAAAGAAAGAAATGAATGTAGCTGTGTCTCTATGGCACCTGATTCTGGTTCTGTATTCCAGACACAATTTTCTCACTCATCTTCATTCAGGTTCAAAGGCTCTTGTTTCATGATGAAGGTACATCAAGTAAAATGGAGTGAGGCCATCATTTCATCTAAGGGGCCACCTGTGGCTCCAGGTACGAGCTGAGGGTGTTTTATGTCTGAGTACAGAGCTGTGGAAGTGAAGACTCTGTACCGCTCGTAATTAACACAAGCCTGTTGATTCACGGATAATGAAACAAAATTCATTAACACTCTCTTAATTGCATCTAGCTCTTACAAAGTTTTCACTTCATCTTCTATTGTTACTGTTTCCTGTCAGTTTTGAGGAAGGAGGGAATGTGAGAATGAGCAGCTCGGTCCTTTCACAGGAAGCCGTGTGACTTTGTAAATTCATTGGCATTGAGTTTGCTCAATTCATAGTCCCAGTTAAAAGCAGAAGTGTGCGTTTGGGCCCACAACCCTTTAAATGTCAACCATAATACAGCATCTGAATCTGTCTTTCATAGATAACACTCTTAAGAATATAAAAGAAAAAAGTAAAAATCTCACAACAGTCAGTTTGCTGCATTACCACACAGTGCCGGCCCGAGCCTCTTGGGGACCCTAAGCAGAATTTGTTTGGGGGCCCCTCTCCCACCATTTTATTATTAAAAAATAAAAAAATTACAAACATTTATAAAAAGAACAAAGTTGCACATTAAGTTAAGGCTAAAATAAGCATTAGGTACCGAAATCAAATCAAATGAATCATCTTTATTGTGTGAATTATTGATTTGATTAATGATAAACTCTCCCTATTTAAATGTGCGTATTAATCAGCGAATCACATGCGAGCTGAACCGTGGGTCAATCACAGATCAACTGCAATCTGTCACACCACTAGCTGCACAACCTAAACATACTGTAAATAATCATGCATACTTATTTTTTTGTGACATGGCTTATTATTTATTACAGTGACGGTCACTTGTGCGCCAGCGCGAATTGTCAATGCACGAGAGGTGTCTATTGCGCATGATTCAAACGCTAGTAGTGCAGAAAAATAAGAATTTTTTGTCTTGAATTATTCATTTATTCTTTCGTGTTCATTCATTTATTCATTCATTTATATTACTTGTTTAAGTTATTTAATTGTAAAAAAAAAACGAGTTCGCTTATGCCTCGAACCGTCCCTGCAAGAACACTGCGTGTTCAGACTTTCCTTCCATCGTATATAAAGCCTATTACACAAAAATAATAAGAAAAGAATACAAAATAATAAAATACAAATTAAAATAAAGATAATAAAATACAAATTAAATTAAATTAAATTAAATTAAATTAAATTAAATTAAATTAAATTAAATTAAATTAAATTAAATTAAATTAAATTAAATTAAATTAAATTAAATTAAATTAAATCAAATCAAATTAAATTAAATTAAATTAAATTAAATTAAATTAAAAAAATCATTATAAAATCATTATAAAATCAAGTAGTAATAAAATAAAATAAATAAAAAAATTTTTTTTACAGATATTAATTGCTGTGAAAAGCCTTCGATGTCGAGACAGTGTATCATTCATTAGGGGAGTAAAATCATTTATCTGACATTTGTGTCCTTTTCATTTCTTTCATCTACTTTCAATAATAAAACTATTCTTTAACAACCTGGCTGTGCTTTTGTTTTTTTGACTTGTCCCGGTACATATAAACTTATGAACACACAATAATGATGAATCCCCAAAAGATCTGCATGAGATTCTGGTATACAGTATGTATGCATATAAAACAGGCTATTCTGGCTTGGCGTGTTATGAGCACTTCTAAGGTCTGTCAAGCAGATCATCAAAAAAAAAACTGCACCTTGCAGTCTCCAGAGACTTCCACCACACCTCATCCCAGTCCAACACACGGAGAGACGAGCTTTATTCTCTTCGTACGTTCGCTTTTCCGATGTCTTTTTAGACAACCGCTCTGGCAACCATGAGTATGTTAGCTCACGCAGTCAATCACAACACAAGGAGAGGTTTCACTTTACTGCTACCTGTGAAAGACTGTTGAGAAAGCCACAGGCACTTCTCAAAGAGCGAAAGTCTGGACAACTTGACAAACCACCATCGGTCCTGAAGTAAAGCGAGCCTTGCCGATATGACAGCTGTGAAGTAAGACAAACTGTCTTTTGATTGTGCCATTTATTTACTGTTATCGGTAGTTAAGAAAGAAAATTCAAGGCCGCTCACAATCACCTGTGAATTTCCACAATTAAGCTTTTGTTTACAGCCTGAAAAGTCATATTAGAAGCGGTGAATTTGCCACAATTATTCATAATTCCAACAATTTGAGACAGTAGCTTCCTCATTTGCCTGCCTAATTTTGCCTTTTAATTTCTTGCATACATTTGCACATTAATTTTGCCCATTGTCTGCTGTGAGAGCTTGTTTATTTTAAAAAGACATTTCCTGTGTGATGTTTTGCACAGGAGTGGTACGCGGTTGGGTGGCGTTCCAACTGCGCGTGCTGATCATTTGTTTTGTCCTCATTTACAACCCACTGCTTTAACACATTCACCACCACATCACTCGAAAAGAGTGAGAGAGAGAGAGAGAGAGAGAGAGAGAGAGAGAGAGAGAGAGAGAGAGAGAGAGAGAGAGAGACTGACAGATGAATGATTCAGTGATCACTTCAGCTGAAGTTAGTTTGCCAGTAATTTTATCTGTAGTCTACTGCAGTCAATCAGTGATGAGATCTTTAGTTGGTTGAGGTATTACACTATTTAGTATAGTAAGACCAGGGGTGTCAAACATACGGCCCACAAAGGTGTCCAATCTGTCCCGCATGAGGATACAATGTTATTAAATATTAAATAAGCTTACATATTATAAAAACCCTTTCAGGCGGGACATTAAAGCTGCAAGTGTCTGATTCATTTTCAGTAGGAGATGTGTGAAAAGCAGCAAAATGCAGACGATTTCACAGGCGAAACATAGACGTTCTCATGCCTGTTCTCATTACAAATAAATTCTAAAGAAAAGTGAATGGTTTATGAATGACTTGGGCATTATATGGCAATACAGAGAGTAAAGGTATAAGCATAAGATATAATTCTGTTAAGGTAACATGCAGAGGAAATTAAACGAAGGCTTTTCTAAGACCAGTGGGTTTTTACAAATTTACAGTACTGTGCAAAAAAAAAAGGTCACCACCAGACTTGTTGTTTTAGAGATTTTAATGTCCATCCATTTATTTTTCAATTGTATTAAAGCAACACTATGTAGTTTCCATGTACAAATGACTTACAGCTCCCCCATGTGTTTGAAAAGTGCAACAGTGCCTGGTATCAGACACTCTTCTGCAGGCAGGGGAGGGGCGGGGGCGGTGTGCTCTACCCTCCACCACCACTTTCAGAGTGTACTTGTAGCAGCTAGGAGGCTGCTCAGGTTGCAGCAACAGTACAATTTGTCCAGTTAAAAGTTGTTCTATCACTAAAATTATTTTAGAGACATTATTTAAAGGTCAAAAAACTACATAGTGTTGCTTTAAGATACAAACAGAAAATACAGGAAATATATATAAAAATAAAAAAATTCAGGACTAAGTGTCTTCTTTAGGATCGTCCGTGTTTAGTGTGACCTCTCTTGATACTAAACACATCTTGAGCGTTTTTAAACAGAATGAAGTAAAAAGACTAATTTCTTTAAAATTAGAAATTATGATTTAATTTTATTTAGGTTTAAGAGATCCTTTTCTGCTATTGCTCAAGTGGAAGTGGAGTTTACCCTAAAATCTCGACACATCAGTTTACACTTTTATACAGTTTTTAATACTATATATACATTTTCTGTATTTTCTGGATGTATTCTATTAAAGAGACTGAAAAATAATTATATATGATCACTATAAGATTGCAAAAACAACAAATGTAATTCTGGCATGGTGGCCTAAGACTTTTGCACGGTACTGTATGTGTATATTTTTTTTGTACAGTATACCAGTGTGTTAAAACTCCCATAACACATGCTGTTTCTGCATATTTAAAGTTAAAGGTGCAGTGTGTAGATTTTAGCGGCATCTAGATTGTGAATTGCAACCAATGGCTCAGTCCACCGTTCACCAAAACACATAGAGAAGCTACAGTAGCTGCCACAAGGATAAACATGTTGTTGTTTAAGACAAAATACAGTAGTGACAAAACCAGTTTGTCCGTTTAGGGCTTCTGTAGAAACATGGCGGCACAAAATGGCGACTTCCATGTAAGGGGACCCTCAGTGTATGTAGATAAAAACGGCTCATACTCAGGTAATAAACACATAACAGTTCATTATGAAAGGTCTTTATACACCACTGATAATATATTTATGTATATTTTAGTGCATTTTTGTCAAGAGATCCTTCTAATCATTACACACTGTACCTTTAATCTTGAGTACCTATAGTACTCCGAAGAGCCTTTAGTTTTATCAGATTTATAAAAGACAGATCAGCTCTAGCTATGGTTTCCGGAAAAGCACATTCGGGAGGAGGAGTCACGAGCTGTGGGAGGAGCGAGTCACGAGAAATCAACACTGGGCGTTTCTCAATGTCAAGGAAGGATCCTCGGAAGCCAGAATTTCGAGGATGCTACGTCATCGACAGGACTGTTCCAATGTCGAGGATCTTTGGAATTTCAACCAAGGACTGAATCTTTCGTACCATATACAGGAAAGGATGCATATGTGTATCCTTCGCACTCTTCAAGCTCTCAAATCATCCACAGTCCTATGCGCGCAGCACCAAAAGCACACCTTTTTACTGAGGTAATGACGCAATGACGTGCACTTGCTAGCGTGTTCCATTTACTTGTTCTCCGAATGCTAAAGAGGAACCTCGCCTAGCCTCTGAAGGAAGTGACTTGGAAAGACCAGTCCTGCCAAGGAAGTATCCTTGACATTGAGAAATGCCCACTGGATAACTCATGATTCACTACATGTTGGTGTCATTTACATTATATGCAATTACGTGCCAATTTCCAAAATAAAACAGAAGTCTTACTTACCGCATGCAACTCATGACCCGGTTGAGACTTTCAATGATATCCAGTGTTAATATTATATTAAACTATATTCATTGTTTCCATAATGCTGGCTTTCTCCTTCTTACATCCAAAAACACACTTCGTGTTTTTTCGGGGAAACTGCCCATGAAAGAAATGATACGTAAAGTCTACCCTATGCAAGATGTACCCATGTTTGAAAAAATAACTTTACGAAACTTGTACAAACCCTGGCGAAGTGCATTCGGAACAAAAACACCTGCACGTCCAACTTCTTTTTTGACACTTTGGATTTGTTTAGCATGAGGAAACGAACTCTTAACTGTGTTAATAAGTCAGAATGCATGAAATACAATTGAACCACCCCTTTAATGTTTCTAAAAAATTTGTTTTGTTTCCAGTTTTCTTGCTAATTAATTTATAGTTTATTCAGTTAATATTAACACAATTATCATCACAGTATAAGGTTTAAAACAAATTCCGGCCCTCACATGGTGATGGTACAGTATATACCTCAACCTAAAATGAGTTTGACACTCCTCAGTTAGACATTTGAATACTTTCTTCAATCGGTCTTAATATGAATGGATGATTAGTGGATCGTTTTTATTTCTACAAAAGTCTGCCGTGCTTCTGTGATGCTATCAAAACATGTTTGTAAGGTTGTGGTAAGGTTTTGCTGTTGGTGGATTTACTTTTATACCTTTGGCAGGATCTTTTATCCAAACTGATGTGGTGTCAGAGAGTTGCCAAGTATGTTTATAATGTGAGTTTGGCATAAAAAAAAATGGGTTGTTGGTTTTTTGGCTTATTTGGCTTGTTAGAAAAATCTGACAATCTCTCCAGTTTGCTCAAATGTAATGAGAGGACAGTGCATGTCCTCCCGCATTGTTGCAACTTGATGATGTTTGTGATATAACTTTTGTAACCTCAGAGTAGTTTAAGGTTAACATTTTTCCGACTTATTTATTGATAATAAATAATTTATGGTAAATAATTTTGACATTAAAAACAATAAATGTTTTTGAAATGGTTGCTTATTTGGCTTACGAGAGTTGGCAAAACTGCTTGGTGTATACTGTGCCTTGAAACAGATTAATTTACAATTGTGCATTTGGCTAATGATTTTATCCTAAGAGACTCGCATTGCATTACAAGCTAAACATTTTATGTGTGCATGCATTTGTTGGCAGTCCATACCATTTTTTCCCTCAATCTCAGATTTCTGTTTTCATGAATTCTCTCCTTACTGTCCCATCCTAACCGGCAACCACTCATCTAAAATCCTATCTCTAATGTCTGTGGCTATGTGTGTGTGTGTGCACTCATATTTGCATAAATAACCTTGCAGCATGCCTGCACCACTGCCCAGCTGCCCAGCTGCAAGGATATTTGCATATAAAACTGTGATAGAGATCCCCAGGGTCCCCTTACCAGCCGCTGAGCGAATAGGTGGTCTGTGGCGACACAAATGAATTCATGAATTAAAATCCCACGTGTGTGTCCTCTGTGAAGTCGAAGAGATGTTGACCATGAAGACTTAGACAAGGAAACCATTGTTTAATGGGAAAGTGATTGATTTGTCCAAAGATGAGTTAATTGATAAATTAATTCTTTGTGGACAGTTTAACTGCATACGGATGTCTTAATGTCTCAGACTACACATTAAATCAATGAAATAATAGCTCACACAAATACTTATTCAACCTTAAACAAATTAATCTAGGTTTAGTGCTATTACTGTTTTTCTTTCAATCTTTTATTAGCCTTATTATTTCACATCATTTCACATCAGAGCATGTGGTGCCAGTCATGATGTGTAACTTGTATTTACTGGCTAATAACTGTATACATTATTTCAATTCTGTTGGGTTGGGTGAAGTATGAATATTTTAAGTTAATTTAAACCATTTATTGTGCTTGTCTGTATTTAACCATTTTATGGGTTAAAAACAAGCCAGCTTTTTTAGGGGCGGTCTCCCAGACAGGGATTAGACTAGGCTTAGACTAAAATAAATGTAAAAGCTGTCCAAACTGAAAACAACTTGCACTGACATATCTTTATGCCCTTTGTTTTGCATCAGAATGCACATAAGTAATGTTTTTAGTAAGCTATGTTTGTTAAAACTAGTTATATTTCCTAATTAAACTGAGGCCTAGTCCTGGTTTAAGATAATCACTGTCCGGAAACCCCCATAGAGTTTATACACTAAGATTAAAGCCAATTTTCACCTTACTCAGAGTAATCAGATTAATAAATACAACTAAGATTATAACCAGCTCAGTCCATATCCAGCTCATGCTATAACCAGATTATTTTATGATAAACTCAGTTTATTCCCTGTCTTGTCCATATCCAGCTCAGGTTATAACTAAATAATTGTATGATAAACTCAGATTGCAACCAGTCAGGTCAATATCCAATTTAGGCTATAACCGGATTATTTCATGACAAACTCAGATTACAACCAGCACAGTCCATATCCAGCTCAAGCTATAACCGGATTATTTCATGACAAACACAGATTACAACCAGCCCAGTCCACATCCAACTCATTCTATAACCGGATTATTTTATGACAAACTCAGATTACAACCAGCCCAGTCCACATCCAGCTCAGGTTATAACCAGATTATTTTATGACAAACTCAGATTACAACCAGCCCAGTCCATAACCAATTTAGGCTATAACCAGATTATTTTATGACAAACTCAGATTACAACCAGCCCAGTCCATATCCAGCTCAAGCTATAGCAGGATTATTTCATGACAAACACAGATTACAACCAGCCCAGTCCATATCCTGCTCAAGATATAACCGGATTATTTCATGACAAACACAGATTACAACCAGCCCAGTCCACATCCAGCTCAAGCTATAATCTGATTATTTTATGACAAACACAGATTACAACCAGCCCAGTCCATATCCTGCTCAAGATATAACCGGATTATTTTATGACAAACTCAGATTACAACCAGCCCAGTCCACATCCAGCTCATGCTATAACCGGATTATTTAATGACAAACTCAGATTACAACCAGCCCAGTCCATATCCAGCTCAAGATATAACCAGATTATTTAATGACAAACTCAGATTACAACCAGCCCAGTCCATATCCAGCTCAAGCTGTAACCGGATTATTTCATGACAAACACAGATTTCAACCAGCCCAGTCCATATCCAACTCATGCTATAACCGGATTATTTAATGACAAACTCAGATTACAACCAGCCCAGTCCACATCCAGCTCAGGTTATAACCAGATTATTTTATGACAAACTCAGATTACAACCAGCCCAGTCCATAACCAATTTAGGCTATAACCAGATTATTTTATGACAAACTCAGATTACAACCAGCCCAGTCCACATCCAGCTCAAGCTATAACCGGATTATTTAATGACAAACTCAGATTACAACCAGCCCAGTCCATATCCAGCTCAAGCTGTAACCGGATTATTTTATGACAATCTCAGATTACAACCAGCCCAGTCCATATCCTGCTCAAGATATAACCGGATTATTTTATGACAAACTCAGATTACAACCAGCCCAGTCCACATCCAGCTCATGCTATAACCGGATTATTTCATGACAAACTCAGATTACAACCAGCCCAGTCCATATCCAGCTCAAGATATAACCGGATTATTTAATGACAAACTCAGATTACAACCAGCCCAGTCCATATTCAGCTCAAGCTATAACCGGATTATTTTATGACAAACACAGATTACAACCAGCCCAGTCCATATCCTGCTCAAGATATAACCGGATTATTTTATAACAAACTCAGATTACAACAAGCCCAGGCCACATCCAACTCATGCTATAACCGGATTATTTCATGACAAACTCAGATTACAACCAGCACAGTCCATATCCAGCTCAAGCTATAACCGGATTATTTCATGACAAACACAGATTACAACCAGCCCAGTCCACATCCAACTCATTCTATAACCGGATTATTTTATGACAAACTCAGATTACAACCAGCCCAGTCCATAACCAATTTAGGCTAGAACCAGATTATTTTATGACAAACTCAGATTACAACCAGCCCAGTCCACATCCAGCTCAAGCTATAACCGGATTATTTCATGACAAACTCAGATTACAACCAGCACAGTCCATATCCAGCTCAAGCTATAACCGGATTATTTCATGACAAACACAGATTACAACCAGCCCAGTCCACATCCAGCTCATGTTATAACCAGATTATTTCATGACAAACTCAGATTACAACCAGCCCAGTCCACATCCAGCTCATGCTATAACCAGATTATTTCATGACAAACTCAGATTACAACCAGCCCAGTCCATATCCAGCTCAAGATATAACCAGATTATTTTATGACAAACTCAGATTACAACCAGCCCAGTCCACATCCAACTCATGATATAACCGGATAATTTCATGACAAACTCAGATTACAACCAGCACAGTCCATATCCAGCTCAAGCTATAACCGGATTATTTCATGACAAACACAGATTACAACCAGCCCAGTCCATATCCTGCTCAAGATATAACCAGATTATTTTATGACAAACTCAGATTACAACCAGCCCAGTCCATATCCAGCTCATGTTATAACCATATTATTTCATGACAAACTCAGATTACAACCAGCCCAGTCCACATCCAGCTCATGCTATAACCGGATTATTTCATGACAAACTCAGATTACAACCAGCCCAGTCCATATCACATTTTTTTAACACCGGGAACTTGAATGTTCTTTGCTTAAGACCTATAAATTTTGTCTACTAGGTGCTTTTCTTTGGCATTCAGATCTCCTAAATGTCTCTAACGTTTGTCCTGAACACTCTGGTACACTGTCCTGAGGCAGAGCAGCTTCTGATTGTGCGGAAACACTTGCACTCTCAGCATTCTGCGTGCTTGTCGGCTGTTGAGGAAACTCAACCTCCCCCAGCACAGAGCTTTCCTCTGAACTTGTCACTTGATATGGTGCTCGTGGCCCCGTCTCAATCGTCACTACTGCTGTAATGTTCTTAAGCACATGTGCTTCAATCCACTTTGAGTAGGCGTCCACCAAAACAAGAAACATCTGTCCCATGAAGGGACCTGCAAAATCCACATGGACCCTGGACCATGGTTTGTCAGGCCATTCCCATGGTTGAAGCAAGACCGGTGAGGGCATTTTCTGATTACTTTGGCATTCAATACAGTTCTTTACTTTTTCCTCAAGATCCTGATCCATATTCGGCCACCAGACGAATGACCTAGCCAAGCTTTTCATGCGTGAAATACCTGGATGGGCTAAGTGGACCTCTTCTAGTACTCTAGCCCGGCCCTGAGGCGGTACTACCACTCTCGAACCCCACAGAATGCAACCATCCTGTACAGACAGCTCCTCTTTTCTTTTCTCATAAGGTGCCATGTCCCCATCTTGAGTTGCGGCTGACCAGCCCTGCATTACAAATCTTTTAACTTTAGACAAGGTTTTGTCTTGCTCGGTCCAAGCTTTTATCTGTCTTGAGCTTACTGGTGAATCAGCTAGCGTTTTAAACAAGAGGCAGAGGGGTGGTCGACGGAGTGTCTGGGAGAGGCAAACGGCTCAGTGCATCAGCATTGGCATTTTCTTTTCCTGCCCTGTATATAATGTGGTACTGGTAAGCAGATAAAGTCAACGCCCACCTCTGGATGCGAGCAGATGCCATGGAAGGAATGCTCTTATTCTCACTGAACAAACTCATCAATGGCTTATGGTCTGTATAAATGGAGAAACGACGACCATAAAGGTACTGGTGAAATCGTTTCACTGCAAATACTATGGCCAGATCCTCCTTGTCCAGTTGGGAGTAACCCTTTTCTGCCTTTGTCAGCGTCCTTGATGCAAATGCAATGGGCTTATCTGAACCATCCTCCATAATGTGCGATAGCACAGCTCCTATGCCATACGGTGAGGCATCACAGGACACAGCGAGCTCTTTCTCTGGATCAAAGTGTACTAAAACTCTGGCTGACTGCAGCAGGTCTTTAACTTTATTAAATGCTGCCTTCTGCTCAGCTCCCCACTTCCACCTGCAGTCATGATGTAGCAACTGGTACAAAGGAGCCAGAACGGTAGAAAGAACAGGCAAAAACTTGCCATAGTAAGTAACCATGCCCAGGAACGATTTGAGTTCGGACACATTTGTTGGCTTGGGGGCATCTCTGATTGCCCTGACTTTCTCTGGCACTGGACAAAGGCCATGGGCTGATATTTGATGTCCCAAATAGGTTACACTTTCTGCCTGAAATGTGCATTTACTCTGTTTCAGTCGAAGGCCTGCTTCCGACATCCTCTTTAACACCTGTTCCAAATTACTGAGATGTTCATCTTCTGTTTTCCCTGTGACCGAAATGTCATCCAGGTACACAACCACGTGAGGAATTCCCTGCAACAAGTTATCCATAGTTCTTTGGAATATGGCTGGGCTGGATGACACTCCGAAAACCAGCCTGTTGTATTTAAACAAGCCTTTGTGGGTATTAATAGTGACGGTTCAATAACTCCGAGTTGTTGTACTCTCTCCAGTTCTTTCTCCACTTTATGTCTCATTGCGTATGGAACATTTCGGGGTTTGAAAAAACGAGGAGTAGCATTTGGATCCACAGAAAGTTTTACTGTGGTGCCCTTCAAGGTTCCCAGTTTGTCCTTAAAAACGTCTGAGTACTTTGCAATCACCTCATCTGCACTTCTCTGATGTATTAGCTTGATTCCACCCCAATTTAACTGAAGTTTACTCAGCCAATCCCGCCCAAGTAAACTCTGACCTGCCCCCTTTACTACAAGCAACCGAGCCCCAGCCTCTTGGCTGCCATATGCAATATTTACTGCCATAGCCCCCACTTCTGGAATAATCTCACCGGGGTACGTTCTCAGTTTGATGGAAGATTTGGATTGTGCCGGGGACTGAGCTGTAGGCCAAAGCTTTCCATACGTCTCCTCACTGATAAGTGATGCTGAAGCCCCAGTGTCTATTTCCATTCTAAGACTTGCTCCATTTATTGAATAGTAGCAAAAAGGGGTTCTGTACGAGCGTTTTGCAGATTAAACATCGAATAAGTACAGGACTCCTCCTGTTCCGTGTCTATCAGGTGATGTGCAGCTGGCTTAAATTTTCTCGCAGCCTTTGATGGATTTGTTTTAACTTTATTACCTCTACACTTGTTCGCTAAGTGCCCTTTCTTGCCACAATTATGGCAGACTGTCTCTTTAAATTTGCACACATTTGCATAATGTGCTCCTCCGCACCTGTAACATTCTACTGTCTTTTCCTTTACAGGCTTACTGACATGTAACACATCACTTGCACCAGCACCTGTACTGCCATTCGCTTTCTGAATGTCTTTTGCATTGTTTGCTGCAGACTCCATTCCTTGCGCAATTTCCAGAGCTTTTCGCTGAGCAATCTACGTTGAATTACGTCATTATTAACTCCACACACCAAGCGATCACGTAGCATATCCTCGAGTGTCAACCTGAACTCACAATGCTACGACAGCTGGCGGAGTTCAGCCACAAACTTAGAAATGGAATCACCAGGCTTACGAAAATGACTGTGGAACTTAAAACGTTGCACTATCACTGAAGGTTTGGGGTTGTGGTGATTCTGGACGAGTGTAATTAAATCTTTGTATGGCAGCTCACCCGGCTTCCTTGGCGTCGCCAAATTCCTCATAAGTTTTAAGTCTTTGCTCCACAAACACTTAACAAGATAGAGCGCTTCTTATCTGCGTCCGCAATCTCATTTGCGTCGAAGAAATGCTCCAAGCGCTCCGCATATTCCAGCCAGTCACCATTTTCCTCCACAAACTCTCTGACTGTTCCGAACGTCGCCATTTTCCAGCAATATACTATCACGGATGCAGACCTTTTCAATTTCGGCAGTTGAAACAATACAGTGAGGGTTTTACTTTGCATCCTCGTCACCAAATATGTAATAACTGAGCAGCGTAAACAACACACAACTTTACTTGTACTTTTGCAATGCAGTCAACGTCACACACAGTGCAGGCTTTTTTCTCTTAAAGGGGAAGTGTTCACATTAACTCACAGGAACTCTTAAAGAAACACTACATTAAATCACTTTATAACAATAGTGGTCTTGCAGTTAAAGATATGTGATTATTGGTGGGAGGATACTGCTTGTTTTGCAGGACAGATGTTCTTGCACATATTAAAACAATTGAACTTAAATTCAAAGATGTGAAAATTGTGAAATTGCACAGACGTACGCATCACGAATGACTTTGAATGCTTGATGATTGTAAATGTCTTGCCTCTGTTTTAATCCTGAAAGCAAACTCATCACAGTCCTGCCAATCACAGGCATATGACACTTGTTAGACATGTCAAAAAGACGCTTAATCATTTCACAGACACGAGAGTAAGTTGCTGCCAGGTTGGCAAGCCAAGCCTGTAGAGGATTCCCGTTGGAATGCTACCCAGAAGATGTGGGGATGATCTCATCGACAAGCCCATTAACGGTTGTATTGTGCCCAGCCAGTTTAAAGCAGCCGGCTGCTCCCATGTTAGCTTTGGAAAGCACAGAAGAGAGGAACGTGCCAAAAGAGTGCCATGCCAACAGGATACCCAACAGATCTGCTTGCAGATACAAATCAATAAGGATCAGTATTGATATGAACAGCATGGAAAAGAATCCAAGGAAACAAGGAGGTCTTTTTAATTTTTAACATATTATTTTCTAAAGTTTGTATGCAAATATTTGTGTACTTGTTCACTGTTGAAGAAACATACAAGACCTGTGATGTGTGAAGAAAACATTTTGTCATCATAAACACAATATTTAAAATGTCAAGATTTTCTTTATTCAACATGCCTAAGAAATGGAGACAAGGCAAGATAAATAAAAATTAAAAAATTAAATAAACATTAAGTCTAGACAGAGCGACCAGGATAGTCGCAGACATCTTGAAAATGTCATTTCATCTACAGAAAGAATTTTTTGTAAAGCATTTATACTCCACATGTTTAGTGAACAAATGTAATCATCTAGTGAGAGTGTGAAGGTCTGTGTTTTATAAAAGTGTATTATCTGTAGGGTCAAAGGTGTCCATAGCTGAAGAAAGACTCAATAACACCGAGCTTTAGGTCAGGAGATGATTTGACTGCAGTAAATGGCGATGGGTTTGAAAGCGTTGCATCTTGATTGCTTCTGAGCTGCAGGCTGAGACCGAAGCATTGATATGAACCCTGTCGGTCTCCGAGCGCCGGCCTCTGGGCTCATGTTATTTGCCTAATATGTTCTGCTGGAAATCCGCATTGTCTGAAACCATTGAACTGCGTAGAAAAGAGAGATCAATATAATACGTCTGGCATCAGGCCAAAATGATCCTGACTATGCCAGAGATGGGCATTCGGATGCAGCCGTGCATATCGCCACATTTGTTTTTTTTGGACGGGTGGGGGAATAATTCAAACGGGCGGCACGCCGACTAGGTCTGATGGGTTGGGTGCCACACAGGCTTGCAAATTGGCTTGGCGATCAGATGTGGATTTCCATTCAGCGGGAGAGATGAAGGAGGGCAAGCCGCACTAATTTCCCAAACCCGATGTGCTCGGGCCTGGGCTGCAGAGACCTTCATACAGCAGTCGGGTATACAAACCCGAAGAACAAAATGATGTGCTTATTAAACAAACAAGACGTTTGTTTTATTACCATGTAATACGACAGTTTCAAGAAAAGCGAAACATTCTCGGTTATCCACCTCCTTTCCTAATACGTTCTTTTCCTCTGGCGCTCCGGTGCTAATTGAATTCGTTACGCTAAAATCAAAGGCATTCAAATGACAGTTTAACAGCTGACCCTACTGTTTCTTCGCTCCAGACTTTCCAGTGTTGTGATGGACCGTGCACAGGCGCAGATGAATCCATCAGCAGGGGTTCTGTCAGAGCGAATCGCTGTGTGAATTCTCGTCCCCGCGTATTCACACATCCAGCGGACTCCCCGCAGTCACTCAGAGAGCCCCGCGGGAGAGCCAGATTAAAAATGACAATCACCGTGTGTGTGTCGCCGGAAATGCAGGTGTCTTTGTTGAAAGATGCTCGCGCTACAAAAGCTTCTAATTATCTGCAGTTATTTTGTCAGTCGCTGGCGTGACGCGCTTCTCGTACCCTCCCTTCTTAGTTGGTGTCTTGGCTTTAACACATTTCGTGAAGTACTTGGAAGAAGAGGGATAAATGTGTGCGGTGATGTTTCTCTTAAACACATCAGTGTGTGCGTGTGTTGTTCTGGACTGTGGTGCAAATCATCTATCATAAATTGTTGTTATATGGTTAACAGGATCTTTTTTGTTTTTTTCCTGAACAGTTAAACAGTCTTTACACCGCAGGCACAACACGGAGATACAGTATGAAGTGACATTTATATCATGACACAGACGGTTTTTCACACAGACTTTTTAATGCTGCACAGAAACAATGAAGATGTAAACTGGTATATACTGCACACTGTAAAAAAAATCAGTAAAAAAAAAATAAAATTCCAGCAGCTGGGGTGCCTGAAAACTACCGTAAAATAGCAGGCACAATAAATGACAGAAGTTTTCTGTAATACAAAAATACATGTTTTTCTTTAATTTTAGATTATTAAAAAATCCGTAAAAAATGTAAAATTCCAGCAGCTGGGGTGCCGGAAAAATACCGTAAAATGGCAGGCACAATAAAATACAGAAATTTTCCGTCATACAAAAATACATTTTTTCTGTAATTTTTATATTATTAAAAAACACAGTAAAAATTATAATTCCAGCAGCTGGGATGCTGGAAAATACCGTAAAATAGCAGGCACAATAAATTACAGAAATTTTCCGTCATACAAAAATCTGTAATTTTACATAATCTGTAAAAAATGTAAAATTCCAGTAGTTGGGGTGCCGGAAAAATACAGTAAAATAACGGGCACAATAAATTACATAATTTTTCCGTAATACACAAATATAGTTTTTTCTGTAATTTTACATCAAAATAAAAAGCTGAAAATGTGTGGCAGAAGATGTACCGAGATGTACAAAGATTGGCATGACAACAGCAAAGATTGATGCAGGATTTAATTGACACAATCACACAGATTAAATATATTTCCCCCAAATTTAATTAATTGCTTATTTAATTTTTTGCCAAATCCGATACTGGGCAGCAGCAGTCTTTGAGAGAGGGCCTCGGCTACTATTAATTGAGGTATTTTAAACTTTTTAAGCAAAACCAGAAAAATACACAACATCACAACATCTTAGAAAGTTTTGCAAATGTTCACAGTATTGTAATGCTAACCATTCATCACAAATCTACATAACCCAATCTATTTTTTTTGTGAAATTTTTTATTAAATTTGGCAATAATTTGACAATAAATAATAGGGGAGAGAAGGGCACAAAATAACGCTATTTGGCTTTATCATTCAAAAAATATTTAAGTCATATAAATAGATTTTTTGGGTTGCACTCTCTGCAAAAGAGAGTTATTTCCCCTGATATTGTATTATGACACAGTTATCATTTTAATGAATAGTATTTACATTGTTTTAATTATCATTGTATACCTGAGGCTTCATGTGTGACAACTAACCCCGCTGTGCAAAAATGTTTTCAATCCCAGCTATCAGTTACGAGGAGTTGCTGACATGTTTCAAAATGGTGTTATGTTTTAGGTAACTGTGATTAAAATAATATTAGGTTGGAGTTGGTGACTTACACACCCAACTCAGAAAAAAAGATGAAGAAATTTACGTTCTCTTTGTTCAATATCTTAACTAAAACACATCAAAACTTTTCACAAATTCACAGGAGATCTTCTGACAGTAAAGACCAAAAGCACAGATTGCTCAGCCCTTTATAAATATGTAAAGTAGCTGCGTTACAATTAACCCCACGTTAGTTTGTGTCCCGCTTATCCCTACTCTTAGCTCCATTTAGAAACATTACATAGACATTTACCATGTTAACCCTCATAAGCTCCTAAAAATGACCCCAGAAATTAAAAGAGTGATTACAAAAAATATATACATTTTTAATTATACAAATAATATATTTTTTGTTTACTCCCCATCTATACATTAATGCTATGTTTTGTGAGATATGAAGTACTTTTGTACCTGTTTACCACTCAATTCCTCAACTACACCATTAGCTTGCCTGTAAAATATCAAATTTCTTTATGAAAATTTCACATAAATTATGATCTAAATTTGATTTAAATTGTTTTTAGATATGGATCTAGATGTTATGTGTTGAATTCGGCCATTTGGTGTTTAGAAAAGACATAAAAGAATTACAGTTTAGGAAATAAATCATATTGACCAGCAGAGGCCCAAAGAGACCCATTCATTTCACTGGATGTGGCCAACTGCTCAACATCAGTACTTTAGTGATACATTTTGTGAATTTATGTTTATATAAACATTAGAAAGGACATTAAAAATAAATATTATTTCAAATAGTAGTTTTTTCAAATAGATGCATTTTGAAATGTCTGTTTTTACAAAATGCCACAGAAATTTGACTGAATGTAAGTGTCTGTGTACGTGTGTGCACGTGCATGTGTGTTTGTGTCTTTATGTGTGTGTCTGTGTCTTAATGTGTGTGTAAGTTAAAGTTTTACTGTGACTTTGTGTGTGTGAGTCTGTGTGTTTATGCGCATGCGTGTGTGTTTGCGCGCATGTGTGTGTGAGCATTAGAGCCCATCAATTTACATCTTTGTTTTGCATCTGTGGCTGTTTTTTGCCAAATTCTATAAAAAATGCTTTACCTTTGTATGTTTGTGTGTGTCTGTTTGTGTGTGTGTGATTGAGCATGTCTTTTCTATATTGCATTTGTGCTCTAGTACCAGGCCTACTTTTCTGTGTGGAAATTTTCAAATTTATTCTAGATGCATTGATTTTTTTTGACAAATAAAAAGAAAAAAAAAGATTTTTTGCATTTCCCATTCATTTCAATTGGGGTCATTTTTACCCTCAAAGGGTCTCTTTTTGTAATTTTTTAAACACCTCTTTAGAATCAAGCCCAGTTTTTTATATGAATCTTTACAGATAATCTGAAAAAGTCACAAAATCTTATTCCACTGTGATGAAGGAAACCATGTTTTTTTAACTAAAGAAAAGTGGCATATTGACCCCAAGGGACTTATTAGGGTTAAAGTAATATAGAAGTCTCATAACTTATTAAAGCCTTATCCTAACTCACAATTTTTATAAATTGCACATTTCTTAATTTGACAGCCACAGACAAGCTATTGCTTCCTAAAAGCTGTTATTGTTTAGCATATGTTGAAAATGTAAAGAAATTAAGAGATTAGACCTTTGTACTTTTAAATTGAACGACTCAACCTGTTCACTTCAAAGCCCCCATATTGTCCACAACATGATTTCGAGACCCCCCCTCTTCGGTCACCCTTTATACCAAATAAAATTCAGTATAAAATAAAACAGCTTGGCATAACTAGACCGATGTATATCTTTTGCAAAAATAACACTAGGAAATATTGTGATTTCAAGTTTAATTTTTTATTCATTTTAAGTCGTTCTTGAAGTCCCATTGGAAATTTGTTGAGGCCCTCTAGTGGGTCCGAACCCCCATATGTGACAGCTAGCCATTAATATCATAAACTTTACAACGTATTGAAGAAATAAAACCTTTGGTTCTAGGTGGTAAGAATTTTTGCTCTGTCCACCACCTTTCATACCAGCGTATAACTCAGTAGTAGAGCATTGCATTAGCAGCACAACACGTCATGGGTTCGAAACCCAGGAAACACACATACTGATAAAATTGTAAACCTTGTAATGCACTTTGGATAAAAGCGTCTGCCAAATGCATATATAATCCAAAAAAACCCCATAAAAACGCAATCCTTCCTTACCGTCTCCACAACTTTCCCATTGGCTTTCTGTAATCTGAGCTCCGGTTTGTCCCAGGGGAAATCAGTTTAACATTACTGTCAGTGTCGTCCTTGGAGGGCCACAGAATTGGGCCCCTACGCATATGCAGATGGCTAATGCAACGACACTAATTCACTCTCAGTGTCATGTGAAGTCTCCTGACGTGTCACTGGGGGAGAACAACGTTTGCCTACAGGAAGTAAAGCTCTTGTCCCCGGGATGAACGATACAATAGAATCACATCTTTTTCGGTCTTAACGCAGGGTTTCAGTGCTTTTTGGGAATTAGGGTGTGCGTCACTGATCGGAGACACCACGATTGAGGAAAGTCTTTGAAAGTTACAAGAAAAGACAAGGGCCCAGTGGTCTCTGTTGTTCTCTACACTGAAGATTACAGCTGTGGTAAAGATAGATGTTAAAACCTATGGGGGGCGCTAGAGTACATCATTTGAGTTAGGAGACAAATCTAGCTAAACTGTAGATATAGTTTGTACAGTATCATAGCATGAAGACACACAGTAACACACACGCACATAAATCATCTTGTTTTTTCTGGTTTGCTCTCTTATAATCAAACTCTGTATCGGCCGTCGTCAGGTGAGGAGTTTCTCTCTCACACAAAAACATAACTTTTTGTATTTTTTTAAATGTATTTATGCATATGTATATATTTTTATGAAATGGTGATTTTGCTTTCTGTGCTATATGTCTGTTCTGTTGCTTTTTACACTTAAACTCACTTAGAAAATTACACTTTTTTTAAAATCATACATAAAATCTTTATATAATATAATACAATGCAATAAAACTTAATACATACAATAATCTTTTTAAACATGTGATCTGCTGTCTGAAACACCTACTCTTTCTAGATCTGGGAGTGGTATAGTTAAATAAAGATGTAAAATGTTTTTCTATTTTAGTTGGTTGAGTTAGTGTATCTGCACAAGCTGAAACACTACTATTCATAACTATTCATAAACCATCATAATTAAACTTTTTTTTGATAGCATCAATTTGGCCTTATGGGCCATATTTTAGAAAATATTTCACACTTTCACTAAGTTTAATTTGCCTACAACTGTTGGATTTGTAATTTTTTTTCTAAATCATTTATTTTTACAACCATCAAATGTCATTGCAAAATTATGTAGTTAGATAAAATTCTGGTGGAAATGACAATTCAAACATTTCTTTAAAAAAATGACGGACTGCTTTGTCTTACTAAGGTTAATCTTGTATCGAGCATTTTATTTAATAATATTTTCATCCCTTTTGAATAATTTGACAAAATTACAGCCTGATTGAAAATGACACACAATAAACTTTGCTGTTCACAGAGGGTATTTACTGTGAATTTTGTTGTCCTTAAACATCACATATCTCATACTTCATCGCAAGCATGTACTGCTTTGTAAATAGTAACTCATGAACTTTTTATGTTGGTCAAGGTGGAAAAGTCATAACTGTACATTTTTGTAAAATTGATGTACATAATTTGCATATAATACATGTTGAAATGTCATTTGTTTGATTCTGTTGAATAGTCAATGAATTATTTTATAATGGGTTTTCATTTAGTTAAGACTAAAAGTTTCAGGAAACAAAAAAAAAAAAAATGTAAAAGTATTTTGAAAGTAGCAATACTAAATAATAAGGCATAGTAAAAACCTCCACAAAAAAGTTTTAATGTGACTGTAAAAAAATAAAAAAGTTAATATCTATTACTTTAAATAAAATGTACTAGCCATGCCTAAAAACAGCTTTACACTATATGGGTTTAAATGTAAGTCATCTGAAAACTTACATCTGATATAAAGAAATGATTGCAGATGGGATTGTGTGGTCCTGTAGAAGATGTAGTGAAGGTGTGAGCGTGTCGTTCTGGACTCGTGGAGTTCTTCTCTTATTTAAGATGAAAAGGAGGATGTGAAGCAGAACGCATGCGGCTCCCAGAAGAGAGCCGCTCCTCTACCATCATTTGATCTCATATTGTAATCCCAGGTGTTTTGAATAATTTATGGAATATGGCTTCTCGTTAAACAGTAATTTATATGTGTCGCACAGAATAGATTCTGCAGCCATACACATGTAAATAATACAAGCAAAAATACTTGTGAGGGAATTTGATAATAATAATAATATCAATAATAATAATAATAAAAATAATAATAACAATTAATTTTGCATGGGTCAGGACACACACATAGTTTGTAGTTAACTTAAAAATTCAAATATGCTTAATGTTATCATGAATTAAATGCTATGCATTATGCATAATCATCAGGTTTAGATAGTTGAATGTATAACGTGTATGTATATAACATCTCAGAATGAATCATTTATACTTTTGTCAATGTACTTTGCTTGTTCTGCTTTTAAGTGATTGATGCACAAAGAAGAGAATGAACAGAAATCAGAGCGGATTTACTGCAGCAATTAACAGTGTGAGACGGCACAGTTTTCATACAGGAAGTTGATGGGCTCTCACAGGAAGATGGGGTGCAGGTACAGGGTGTGATGTGAGGACGAAAACACCAACCCTCCCAGTAGGGCCATGTGAAAAACATTTTCACCATCTACTTGTTTTCTTTCTTTTAAAAGAAGCTGTTGATGACTTTTCACAGTCATGAGGATGAGAGAAGATGTACATGTGTTTGTAATTGTTTTCTTGATGTTCATTAGTGGCATCTCTGCTATAATAAGCTCTAGTTCCCCCTCAACAGAGACTAAACTACAAAAATATATTCTATTCTGTTCTATTTTATGTCTATTTCATGTCTATTCTATTCTATTTTATGTCTATTTCATCTCTACTCTATTCTATTTTATGTCTATTTTATGTCTATTACATGTCTATTCTATTCTATTTTATGTCTATTTCATCTCTACTCTACTCTATTCTATTTTATGTCTATTTTATTCTATTTTATGTCTATTCCATGTCTATTCTATTCTATTTTATGTCTATTTCATCTCTACTCTACTCTATTCTATTTTATGTCTATTTTATTCTAGCTTATGTCTATTCCATGTCTATTCTATTCTATTTTATGTCTATTTCATGTCTATAATATTCTATTCTATTTTATGTCTAATCTATTCTATTTAGGTCTATTTTATGTCTATTCCATGTCTATTCTATTTTATGTCTATTCTATTCTATTTTATTCTGTTCTGTTCTATTGTACTTTATGTCTATTCTATTTTATGTTATTCTGTTCTGTTCTATTCTATTTTATGTCTAATCTATTCTATTTCATGTCTATTTTATGTCTAATCTATTCTATTTTATGTCTATTCTATTCTATTGTACTTTATGTCTTTTCTATTCTATTTTATGTCTATTCTATTCAATCTTATGTCTAATCTATTCTATTTTATGTCTATTCTATTCTATTCTATTCTATCTTATCATTTCTATTTTATGTCTATTATTCTATTCTATTCTATTCTATTCTATTCTATGTCTATTCTATTCTATTCTATTCTATTCTATTCTATTCTATTCTATTCTATTCTATTTTATGTCTAATATATTCTATTTTATGTCTATTCTATTCTTATTTATTCTATTCTATTCTATTTTATGTCTATTCTGTTCTATTTTATGTCTATTCTATTCTATTATATGTCTATTCTATTTCATGTCTATTCTGTTCTATTTTATGTTATTCTATTTCTATTCTATTCTATTCTATTCTATTCTATTCTATGTCTATTCTATGTCTATTCTATTCTATTCTATTCTATTCTATTCTATTCTATTCTATTCTATTCTATGTCTAATCTATTCTATTTTATGTCTATTCTATTCTATTGTACTTTATGTCTTTTCTATTCTATTTTATGTCTATTCTATTCAATCTTATGTCTAATCTATTCTATTTTATGTCTATTCTATTCTATTCTATTCTATTCTATTCTATTCTATTCTATTCTATTCTTATCATTTCTATTTTATGTCTATTATTCTATTCTATTCTATTCTATTCTATTCTATTCTATTCTATTCTATTCTATTCTATTCTATGTCTATTCTATTCTATTCTATTCTATTTTATGTCTAATATATTCTATTTTATGTCTATTCTATTCTTATTTATTCTATTCTATTCTATTCTATTCTATTCTATTCTATTCTATTCTATTCTATTCTATTCTATTCTATTCTATTCTATTCTGTTCTGTTCTGTTCTATTCTATTTTATGTCTATTCTGTTCTATTTTATGTCTATTCTATTCTATTCTATTCTTCTCTATTCTATTCTATTATATGTCTTTTCTATTTCATGTCTATTCTGTTCTATTTTATGTTATTCTATTTTATGTTATTTTATTCTATTCCATTTTATGTCTATTCTGTTCTATTTTATGTCTATTCTATTTTGTTACTCTATTCTAATCTATTTTATGTATATTTTATTTATATTCTATTCTATATTATGTCTATTCTATTTTATGTCTACACTGAAAAAAGTCTAACATTGCTGTTGGTTTAATTGTATTTTCTAGTTGAAACAGTTAAAATGATTAGCTTTTTCATTTAAAGTAAACATTTTAGTTTATATTTATGGTTGAATCCATATTTTTTTACATGGATACAATGATTTAGCAACGAAACATTCAATTAAATTTATCATTTGATCAGAGCATTTTTATTAGATTAAGCATAATTTGCAAATGCACATTGTTGAGTTGGAGATCCCGCTTTTTGACCACCTGACCTGTTTAAAAAAGTCTGTTACAGTTGAACCGTCTGTTGACCCTTACGAAAATTAACCATGGTTTTACTACGGTTAAAACCAAAAAACCACTGTTACTATAGTAAAACCATGGTAACCACAAAATTACCATGGTTTTGACAAACATGGTTTTCAAAAACCCCATGGTTAGTGTAGTAAAATCATGGTTTTGCTGATAGTAATCAATACACAAAAATGGTTACTACACTTTTACCACACTTTAAAAACATTTAGCCTAATTGATAACATTTATGTATTTTGATTGCACATAAAATTTCCATCCATTTGGATTACATACTTTTTATCTAAAGAAAACTAATAAACTTTATGTGATTGATATGTGTCAGTTGACTTTAATTCTGACAGATGTTGATATTTTAATGACAATTTTTGGTTACCCTTAAAGTGAACAGTGTTTACTTTGGTTGGGCTGTTGTAATATTGTAAACCAACAAGTCAAGAAAAATGTCACTGTGGTGTGATTTAATTACTAATCATTTTATAAATATTTTGTAGTAGCAGCCTGTCTGACTAATATTATCTGGATTCATCCATGTTGGGTACCAGGATTGTATATAACTCAGGGTTTTCCTACAATAACAACTAAAATAATTAATTTACTTTATCCTATACATATTAGTTTAATTAGTTTGTTCTAACTTAAAATAATTAGTTTGTTCCAACCTTTAAAAAGTGGTTGCATAGATTTAAACTTTTCATATTAAAAGTAATTAAATTATTACTTTGAGTTAATGTTAAATATTGTGTGTGATTGATTACTTTTTTTTTTAAGTTGATCCAAGGTTTTTATTTTTTCAGTCTATTCTATTCTATTCTATTCTATTCTATTCTATTCTATTCTATTCTATTCTATTCTATTCTATTCTATTCTATTCTATTGTCTATAAAGTACACTTGCTATGTAGTTTATAACATTAGTGTAACCGCTGTAAAATTCTTTTTGAAATATAATAAAATTGTCATTAGGTATGTTTCAAGTTCATGCTTGCTAATGTGGATCCTCTGCGTGTTGCAAAGCCCCTCCAATTGCAAAAAAATCAGAGATATCCAAATGATAAAATATAGATTAGCATTTTGATACTGTCTGGTCTGGCTCATCATTTCGCTTCAAAGAAGAGAAAGATAAATGATGATGCCATTAAAAGTGAACTAATTAAGGAATGCTTCTTTTAAAAACTCATTAACAGCACCCTCATTTACATAATGATGCATATTAATTAAGTTTTAATGAATCCTAGCTTCAATCAAGTCAGTTTTTGGCTGCAAAACAATTTTGACGAATGGAAAAAAGAACAATGCATTTAAATCTACTTCTTCGCTTCAGATAAAATAAAACTCAAACGCTGTCACCTTTGCTTTTTCAAAAATGACATTTATGTCTTATTTATTGTCAGTTGTAATACATCAGCAGTCTTGCATATTAATTTCAATGTAGTGTGATATTCAAAAGCACATATAAGTAAGAAACATACAGAGGAATTGGATGGCTTGGTACATTTTTGTGCACGTCTGCACACACAGGCCAATATTTGAGTTTCTTCAGGACAGTGAAGGAGTTTAATTTCAATAATTTGTTTGACTTTTCCCTGAATCATCAATTGTGGTCATGGGTATCACAGATTTTTATATACTACCTATAAAACAGCTCAAACCATTATTAATAAAATACACTTTCAAGCGGTCAAGGATTAATCTTAAAGAAGCTGCGATTACACGACAGACACAGATTATCCGTCACACCCATGCAATCATATTTCAAGCCGAAAGATTCCCATCAGTACCTGCGGTTTTGTGCAACTTGATGAGTTTGATTTCAAGTTGTTTTTAGCTCTCTTGACGCAGTGCCGTTCGCGGCCGTTGCCTCCGTCGAGGTCAGGGGTCGCAGGGAAGCGTGTAAATGAAGCAGGGAAACAGATGCTCCTTAATTAGGGGAAAATGTGAGTGACAGGATTTGATGAGCAGTGCTACACGCGTCCCCTGTCACACAACAGCTGTTGTCACCCGCCTTGCTGTGGATTTCGCTCTCCCAGAACCCCCTGCGGGGTCGCAGTGCCGAGCTCAACCCCGAGCCAGTGCGCCAATAAATAGGCTGCATACTAATAAGGCAACATGCTGCAGAGTACCTCCGATTATTCTCTCACCTTTGGCACTCGCTTGACTTATTATTGCATGTGTGACATTTTGATTATTTGCCACAACTAATGTTACTAATTTTTGTTACTTCAATCTTTTTAATTCTGTCACTTATGTCATTTCAAACACATGTGCATTTATTTTTAGTTTTGAAAACTTAACTTTATTAAGTTCCTCCCATACAAAAGTTTATAGTGAATAGGAATTACTGCTATATGGTGAACTATCACTAACAAAACTATTGTTTGCATGGACTATAATCGAACTTATTTTTTGTATGCACCTTAACATCTTCTATAATAAATAAATATCCTCTGCAGCATGCAGGGGTTTTCAAACGGTGGGTCAGGACCCACTAGTGGGTTGCGCAAAGTCACTTGGTTGTTTTAGTGAATCACACAAATCCTATTAATGACAATTAATGGCAATGGTTGTAATATCAGGTATTTTGGGATTGCTATTAAACTTTTAATTCATGCAATGACACTGAAGATATACTCTCTTGTCTCTTCTAAAAAGAAATAATTTATTTTTGTATTTCTCCATGAACATGTATATCAGCACAGCAATTTTTATCGGTGCATTCCTGGTTTTTGGGTTTGCAATGACATTAAGGTTAATAAATAATGACAGATGTTTCCTATCTGGCTGCACTATTCCTTTAAGCTTTTTACAATACAAAATTTTTTTTCCTCATACTTGCAGTTTTATTCGCAGACACACGTGTTTTCTTACACCTGCATGTCAATAATCATTAAGCTAATTGCTAAACTTTCCGGTGTGTCTCCAAAGGACTTGCCATTTTTACTCGGTAACCGTTGCAAGTTTCTTACAGAAGGAGAGCGAAAAAGAATCACATGTATGATGATCCTGAGGGTTATGGCACACAGATGCTCCTCGCTCGCCTCCTTTGAAGCATTTAAATAGGCCAGGCGTGT
This sequence comes from Misgurnus anguillicaudatus, assembly GCF_027580225.2. Classification (NCBI taxonomy): domain Eukaryota; kingdom Metazoa; phylum Chordata; class Actinopteri; order Cypriniformes; family Cobitidae; genus Misgurnus; species Misgurnus anguillicaudatus. The sequence goes on from NC_073354.2 coordinate 6,139,492, forward strand.
CTGTCAGTCCTGCTCGCACCCCCTCGCACCTGGGACTTAAGGTGTTTCAACAATAACGTACCGCAGGAGGGAAAAAAGAACTGCTTTTTTTCTTCTGCTGAAATCCCACCAGAGCACACCAAAGGTATCAAAAACTAAAAGAGCTGGGGAGAAATAAACCCAAATGCTTGAACGCCTGATGAATAATTTGAATGAAGAAATGAAGCGATGGAAGCGTAGCACAAACAGGAGGATGAGGCTGGATGCAATTAGGTCACCGAACAGTTTAAACCTTTTCCAACGTGTACCATGGTACTTGTTATGCATACATCTACAGTCGATGGCCAAAAAAGAGCATGTTTTAGGTAGTGACAGTATTGGATATTGATTGGATTGGTTATTGAGGGATTTCCAGTTTCATTCTGAAACCTCACTCTCTCTTTCTTATCTACTGAACAATTTGGACCAAGATGATCTATGGTGAGGCAATATCACTTTCAACATAGTTACAATAAACAGTATGAATATCATGGGCGTCAGAACCGTTACATGTGAGACAAGACCCACTCACTTTTTAAGACCAATGATATTGGACCCACTCACTTTTTCTCTAAATTAGCGCATAGGTCTGTTCACTTTTCAGTCAAATCCATTTTTACTTGAGAAATGGCCTAATAAAGGAACCTCTGTGTTTTAGCTATAGTCTTGACTTCCATGTTGCTGTTTTCATTCCAATATATTCCACTTGGCTAATTTAGTGGTGGTTTCCTAGACAGGGCTTATCATAGTCCCAGAATAAAATGCATTTTTGAGCTGCTTTAGTATAAAAACATCTTGCACTGACATATCTTTAAGGATAAGTACATTTTCTTAAAAAAAATCCAGATAATTTACTCACCACCATGTCATCCAAACTATTGATGTCTTTCTTTGTTCAGTCGAGAAGAAATTATGTTATTTGAGGAAAACATTCCAGGATTTTTTTCATTTTAATGGACTTTAATGGACCCCAACACGTAACAGTTTTAATGCAGTTTAAAATTGCAGTTTCAAAGGAATTTAAATGATCCCAATCGAGGCATAAGGGTCTTATCTAGCGAAACGATTGTCATTTTTGACAAGAAAAATAAAAATATGCACTTTTAAATCACAACTTCTCGTCTATCTTTGGTCATGTGATGCGCCAGCGTAACCTCACGCAATACGTCATCACGTCAAGAAGTCACGAATGACATATCAAAACTACCCCCTGTGTTTACAAGTGTGGAGAAAGAGGACCGTTCCTACGTTGTTGTATGTCGAATGATACAAATTAATGTCTTTGTGTCAGTTTATTGTTTAAAATGGTCCGCAAATGTGCGTTTCATATATGTAACACGTGACCTTTCGACGTCATTACTCAATTACGTGAGGTGGCGCTGGCCCATCACATGACCGGAGGAAGACGAGAAGCCGTGGTTCAAAAGTGCACATTTTTTACCTTTCCTGCCAAAAATGACAATCGTTTCGCCAGACAAGACCCTTATGCCTCGTTTGAGATCATTTAGAGTCCTGCAAATTGAAACTGCAAATTTAAACTGCATTAAAACTGTTTTGGGGTCCATTAAAGTCCATTAAAATGAGAAAAATCCTGGAATGTTTTCCTCAAAAAACATACTTTCTTCTGGACTGAACAAAGAAAGACATCAACATTTTGGATGACATGGTGGTGAGTAAATTATCTGAATTTTTTTTTAAGAAAATTGAATAATCTTTTAACATATATATTAGTGCCATTGTTTTGTCTCAAGATACACAGCAGTATTGTTTTTTGTAATGTATGTTTGTAAAAACGACTTCAATGTCCTAATATAACTAAGGCCTAGTCCTGGATTAATCTTAACCTTGTCCGAGAAACTCCATTTCATGTTTTCGCCTGCAGGACTCGTGACACAACAAGGTAAACAAAGCTCTTATGGCGCTCTTCCATTGCATAGTACCTTGTGGTTTGGTTTGGGTCAGGTCGGATCAGCTCACCTCACTTTGGCTTGGTTAGCTTTCCCTCAAGTTTAGTATCACTTCAAAGTGGGAGGGATTATAGGCGTGTGGTTATATTTGCGCTGCCTACTGCTGTGACATCATACAAGTGAGAGCTTTGTTGGAATTAGGGGTTTTCACGGGTCCACTTAGATCCAAAAACTCGAGGTCCAGCCCGAGACTCGATCGGGTTCGGGTCTAAAAGTTTCACATGTGCCTCGGACACGGGTCGGGTATAATATTAGCAGCATCGGGTCTCGGGTAATTTAAAATGAATGTGTTATTGCCGAAAGGCCCGCCTTTTCAAACCTCTCCTCTGTTTGCCAAGAGCGCTTGCGACATTGTGTGGCTGGCTGTAGGTTAATTTTCGTTGAGACAGACATGTCAGTCAATTTTAAATGTAGATTTTAGCAGTTACCTGGGTGTCGTTTCAGAAAACAAAGTAAAACAAATGGAGCAGCTGGTCAAATTGGTTGTGAGACCAGCGGAGTTTCTGTCTGACTGCTGCGTGTGGGGCTGCAGACTGCACACACGTTGGTCGGTGTCGTTTACATTCGGGTCCAGTCAGGTTAAAAAAAATGCCACTGGTTCTGGTCCAACTCGGGTCTAATTTTCTCGAGTTTGTCTCGGGTCAGTCTTTCTTTTAAAAGTTTTTTTTTATGCACGGCAGGTTCGGGTATAAAGTGATTCGAGTCAATATGGGTCCAAATAAATGTACCCGAGAAGACCTCTAGTTGTAATACATTACCATACATTAATTTAACGTTATTTCTCAGTCCGCCACAAAATTAAAATTGGCCATCACAAATAAATGTTTGCACATCGTGTTTATCACTACCTTTGTCTCACATGACAGTTTCTGTTCAAACACGGCACTCCGCTGAGCCTCATTTAAGTTGCATTTAAGTAAATATGCGGACGTGCACGTCGCGAATGTGCCGCCACAAACTGCAAGTCTGGAAAAAAACTGTTATGGTGTCCCTGATTCTAATCTGTGGATGTTTTTCATCACTAAAAGGGAGTTTGGAAACTTATAGAAGAGCACAGATGATATGTTTGCTTGAGAAAGCGCAAACTAGCAGGGAGGTAAAGCTAATCTTTTACATTATAGTGATGACGCTGGTAGTGACAATTCTCTCAAACCAATCAGTGATCCACAGTGTTTTCGCGTCACGTTTTGGTATCGGGTCGCTTGGAACTCCAATTGCAGTGGTACTAAAAGAAGTATCAGGTACTATGTATTGCACCCAATGGAAAAGCCCCCAAAAGTAAGCTGACCCGACCCAAACCAACCAAGTAAATGCCATCTACTCCAGTAAATGTTTTGGATCCACATTTTTTTGCATTGACGCCCATGATAAGTATACTGTATATACTAGTTTAATTTCTTCTTTTTTATTTTTTCTTGTAAAGTGCACCTACTGATACTTTGTCCAAGATAGCGATGAACGAACAGATGCAGAATGCACTTTAAATGTAACTAATACCCAGCCTGGGTCTCAGAGGAGCAGGTCGACTTCTGACAGCACCCGTGCTCATAAAGAAAAACTTTCCTCAGAGCTCCGACAAAAGAAAAAAGGAAAGTGTGTGAGTGAAAAAGAGTTCGAGTCAACAAGAAGACTTTATCTCAGAGAGCCCAAACAGGAAGAAGGGTATGGTTTTGAGAACGCAGTGGCACATCACCAGGTGACAAATATGTCATCGCCTAAAGCCCTGTGGCACAATTATGCCACCATTGCTCTGAGTGTGAGAGATAGACAGAAGAGGAGAAAGAGATAAAGACAGTGGGAGGGGGAGGTGATGCTTTGGTGTGAGAAAAGTCATCACAGCCTTTGGCTTACGCTAAGAGACAGCCCAGGGGATGCGGTTTGCTCCTAACAAAGCATTCCTACATTTGGAATACAGTTGGGAACATTCCAGCTAAATCCGTTGGGCTGGGTGTGCGGTCCCCTGGCACCCGTATCTTTCTTAAGGACCTAATGAAACACGTTCAACCCTGGTCCCATGCATAATGTTTACAAGAAAACCGTATGCTGTTTGTACACAATTAAAACAAGTTGAAAGTCTTCAAATACAAATGCGCAGTAGACCAATTTGCTGTATTTGGCTTGGCTGCTGAAAATCTTTTTAGATATTGATTTAATGTATTCCTCATCACTTCCAGTGGTACCGAGTCATTTGTTTGTTTGTTTGGCAGTCATCTGTATTCTAATAAACAATGCAAGTAAGCACCGGGGACCCAACAAGGCGTAAGATGGAGTGAGAGAAATAAAGGCGCCGCATTCGACTACAACTAGGTCAAACTGACGGAGAGAACAAAACATAACGGGCTGAGAGTTTGTAGGAATCTTTACAGGAAAACAAACTTGTCACTCACTTGACACTCTGTTTTGCTTCCAAAGGAGAGAATAATGGAAAAAACACAGAATCTCCATTGCAAATCAGCACTGCCATTGTGAAGTTCGCTGTTTGAAATGCACATCAAATCAGCGAAAAAAGACACCACGTACCTCGTCAGTGACATCTGGGGACATATGAATCTGGAGGCCTTTGTTTCAAATGTACGACTGGGGGGTGTAATGGAAGACATTCTAGAGGCTCGCATTCATAAAACATAAATATGACTGCGGTATCTCCTAAAGATCCATCACAAATACATCTATTGCTAGCAGAACATGAGGAAAGTTACTTGCTGGGGGAGCACTGGCCGGGCTCTCGATGAAGAACACAAAAATTAGAGACTTTGATGGTTAGAACTGTGTCACGTTTGGATAGCAAAGTGAAGACAGGCAGCAAGCCATGAGAATGCCAATAGTAATGATGCAGACCAGACTTGAACCTGCAAATGCACTACCACCGCACCACGCCCCCAAATGTCAAGGTTTAAAATAGTGAATTTGAACCTGGCTCAGCCACACATTACACCATCGCACAACATGTCAGACCATAAGCGTTGCTCACCCTGGCATGTGTCCGACAAGACCACACTGACGCATTCAAACATTGTATTGCCACACCACATGTATGCCATGAAATGTTAATGTAACAACAAATCAGTTCACCTTAAATTTCCACATTCCACATAAAAAATGATAGCTAGCCTTCAAAAGCATCATTAGCCTCCAATTCCAGCCGAAGATTTGATGGATTTGTCTTACTGACCAGGGCCTATTTGTTAGCCTGATGGCCTGGAAAAAGAAAGGTGCATTCTGGGAGACCGTACGAGGGGGGCAAGAACAAAAAGAAAAAGCGTGCAAAGAAGCGTGATAAGACGTGAGATGGGTGTCTCTGCATGATTGGCGGTGTAGGGGAAAGTGACAAAGCACCTCAGCAAGGTCACATCCAAGGAGAGCACAGCCAATTACTATGCAGATCAGAGCAGGATGTGGTTTAGCAGGATTGCTCCGATGCAATCACATTAGCCGGCCGGAAAGGAAACGGCTGCCTGACCTCAATCACTGGAGGCTGGAGAGGAGAGGCAGGAGTGCTTCTACATTTTCCCTGCCTAAACCACCTGTCCCTCATCTTCACAATAACGTGATTAACAAACCAAACATGTCAGTAAGTCTGTGTGCATGGGAATTAGCGAACGATACGCGTCTCGTTGGCTGGTCATGCTGTTAGGTACAGATGTAATAATGCATGTTTAAACCTGGCCAGATTGGAGCAGATCCCATCCCTGAGGATGACATGTGTTAGGGCTTGTGTAAAAACTGCTCTTTTTCTACTTGTTTCGAGGGCTGCTTTGAGAAATAATGAGAACTGGTTGGATCAGGGCGGCAGGGTGCACAGAGAAGAAGAAAAAAATTAGGTTGTGGCTCCGCTCCAAAATCTAGTGAGCTTCCTAACTAGACAGCATGTTATGGCATCATAAACGGAGACTGTTTCAAAAGCTAGAGAGCATAATTGAGTTAGGATTTCATTACTCAATATTAAAGTACAGAGGCATTGCACACATCCTTCCCAGGATAGAATAGTTGTGTGAGGTGGACATTATGTTAGTTAGGGTACATTAGCTTAGCTTAGCTTAGTTGCGTGCTAGCAGGAGTCAATCTACTGTTTATTTGCTGCCTACATAGTGTTTAAGATCTTATAAAGATTCATTTCAGATAGGTTGTTGGTTTAGAACAGTCCTCAAACTTTTTCTGCGTGCGGCCCCCCTTGTGTACAGTGCATTCCATCGTGGCCCCCCCAAAAAAAATTTATGACAAATACCTGTTCTAAAATTTAACATTTTAATTAAACAAAAAATATTAAATTATACAAAGTAGTGCTGTTGGTTAGTAGCCTTAATTTTTTAGGTTTAATTACACAGAATTCATGATAAATGAATGTTTTTTATAAAATGTCATAAAACTGGGACCCCCCTGGCACCATCTCGCGGCCCCCAGTTTGAGAACCACTGCTTTAGAAGATAGCTGGCTATTTAACGCAGTAGATAGCAAGTAAGCTCACTAGGTTTCGGAGCAGAGCCCCGGTGTCCTATAATGGAATGTACATGGCATGCATAAATCACAGCACATTTTCATATGCATAATGTTTCTTCATCCAGTGTCTTTACAGGAGATGAGAACGGGGTTGGGGGGAGGGAAAAGAAATGGTGGGGATTTTTTGTGTGTGTTTTACTCTCTTTTTCTCTTCCTCTTCAAGAACTGTCTTTAATGCTTCTAATCTATTCTGCTGACAGCGTAGCACCGGTGAGGAGTTGCGGTGGGAGATGTTGAGGTGCCTGGCAGACAGCTGCACACTCTCTACAAGTTTATAACTGTGTGTGTGTGTGTGTGTTTGGAAAAGAAAGGCAGCAGAGAGAGAGAGTTTGAGCATTTCAAGCATGTCGGTGGGACTTTTGGGGGATTTAAGGAGGTTTTTGCCTTCTCGCTCTCTCTGTCTTTCTGTTCCATGCTCTCTCTCTCTCTCTCGCTCGCTCTCTCTCCCCTCTGGGGCTTTGTTATGCTAATGTGGAGGGATGTAGCGGATTCATAGTGATTTTTCATCTTGCGAGTGATGAGAGATAAAAAGGAAGTGACGAGGTGTCTTGATTGTCCTCAGTGTTTGGCTCTCGCTCGCTAACAAGCCGCCGCATTGTACAGATGCCATTTTCAAACGGCCTCCATTTGCATCTCCAAGCCTGCACTCCATCGCAACCCCTCTAAAAGTTTATGCCCCCTCATTAGACGAAGCAGTCGTCTAAGATTAAAAACACGGGACACTTTTATTTTCAGCGAGCCCTCTCTTCTGCGCGTAGTAAAAGCAGATGTTATCGCACACGGCTGATGCTATATTTACGCCGTTGCTGCTCAGCGCCGGTGGCGTGCGAGGCAGCGGGGGTTTCGAAAATGAGCTGCCGTATCAGCGCAAGGTAACCATTTCTTAATCACATTTGCATTTTTATTTTGAGAGATTCTTCAAACGTTTGCGTTATTGAGGATTTATGGCGAGACTCTGCGCTTGATATTCCATCAGCTTCACTCATAAAGGAGCCACTCCATAACTCAGCGCGAGATGAATCCGCCCGCCCCGCCGAATAATTAAGTAGTAGATTTTTGATGCAGAAACTTCAGATAAATCATTTGTTTATGAGTACCGAAGCTTTGAGGGCCCTGAAGCTACTGTTTAATGGCAGATCTTATACAAGAGAAGTAGGTCCTATTCATGACGTTATCGCACAATCGTCGCATATCGATAAAACCATTGCAAGGTTAATTGCCGTCGTCCAAACCTTTTCTTTGGGTAAATAAAATGTCACAGTTATCTTTACCATGTTGTAACAGTAGTGTTATTGTAAGCGTGATTAAATAGCTATTTTTGGGCCATTTTAGGAAGCTTAGTGCCTTGCAGTTGCCTGCTTTCTCTTCTTTTTATATAGCTTAATTGCGCTGTTGCATTCATGCAGAGTAAGTGAAGGAATATTCTGCGCCATTGTTTGTGTGCACATGAAGATGATGATCTGCTGGGCTCAATAATATACTGGATTTAATTTCTGTCTCCAGTGGAAGAAAAACAAAGGCATTGCAGGATGTATGATCCATGACAAGACAGGAATATACATGCATTGTCATCAAGGCTGAGAGACTTGCGGACTTTGAGGGTCCTTCACATACCATAAAACCATACAACATCATAAAGCAACCATAAAAGTAGTCCACATGCACTATATTTCTTCTGAAGCCATACGATAGCGGTGTGTAAAGGAACAGTGCATAATTTAGTTTTGTTTTTGTTTTTTACAGAAAAATGCTCTCTGCTGCGACTCTTAAATATGAGATCAAACCTGAAATGTGTTAAAAAAACTTTTATCCATGGTCACTATTAGGAAAGGGTTGTGCAAAGATTCATTATAGGATTATAGGATTAACACTGGCACTAGCTATATGAATGTGACTTAAAACATTACAAATGTCTTAGTTTTATTAAACTTTGAAAAAACTTTTTTATTTGGAGGGTGACATTTTGTTTATATCACAATACATGATGACAAGAGGTTGCAATCAAAACCTATTCTATTAACACTCAGGGGGGGCCGGTGACTTCTTCTCCGAGAGGCACAAATTCGAAATATATGTTTGGATTGTGGCTCATCATGTCAACATATGTGTTCAGTGCATCATGTAAACCTATGTGCATCATGCATCATGTCAAAATACATGCCTGCTGCAGATGTGTCGAAAGAGTTTATGATAAAGACGGACAGACCTTAAGTATTTTAATTACATTTTGCCAAGTGTTTGTCTTGGGAAAAATATTACTTCACTAGATTCTAAAGTATAGAATCATACTAAAGTATAGAATCAATAATGTATTTAACTCTTTCCCTGCCATTGACGAGTTATCTCGTCAGTTAACTCTTTCACCAAGAGTCTTTTCAATCAAGAGAAAACGCTTCCCTGCCAATGACGAGATTATCCGTCATTCCGCAATACCGCTATTATTCACAGGTGGCACAACTTTTTAAACCCGGAAGTATTGCCCTATGGCAAGCGTCTGCATGTCTGTGAAAAGTGTGTCACAAAAATGGAATTATCTCTGCTTTTTGCTCAAAATGTGGTGTTTTTGCAGAAACCTACCCATATTCTAAAGCTGATTACAAAAGAACTACTGAAGGTTTTTTTTTGTTTGAAAGCAGAGGGTCTGTTCTTTCATTTGGTATATTGTATGTTTATATATTTAAATAAGAACATTTTCTGGAAGGCATTAAACTTTGGTAAAAATCATGAAAAACGCTGGCGCTGGCTGGCAACGTTTTTTAGAAACGCTGGCGGTGAAAGAGTTAAGAGAAAACATGTCCCTTCCAATGACACTTTTCTGATGAGTTTTTATGGTAATCTGTAATTCTGCTATTATCCTAGATGGCGCTCTTACCCAATTTATAAAAAAAACTGAAGCAAAAACTTTTTTTACAACTCTGTGTATGTTTTCATAATCATTCTGATCTTTAACAAAATTGCTTTACAAAAATTCTATTATTTTAGCTTTTTGCTTAAAATTTGGTATTTTTGAAGAAACCTATATTTGAAAGGTTATAAAAAGAGAACAAATGAAGATAGGATGAAACTTTTTTACCGTTTTGTTTGTTTGTTCTGTTTGTTTGAAAGCAGAGGGTCTGTTATTATTTTTAAATATATTTGTATGTTTATATATTTATAGAAGAAAAATGTCCTGGAAGGCATTTTGTAAAACTTTTTTGAAAATCACAAAAAATGCTGGCGGGTAACTTTTTAAAAAAAGGCTGGCGGGGAATTAGTAAATACCTAATTACATGAAAATTGCATGCTTTCGTACTTTTACGCAAGTAAAAGTACTTTTTACTTAAGTAAAAGTTAGAAAGTACTAGATGTTTAATGTACTTAAATATTACATGTAAAACAAAAACTTGTATTTATGAAATGTAGTGGAGTAAAATATGCTTTGAAAAGTATGTTTTCCAAAGAAAAACACTGATAAAATATGAATAGACCATTTCAAAAGATGTAAACAACACTGGTCCAGAAGCACTTCCTGTTTCCGTTTTTTAACACTAGATAAACGTTGGGATAAAATAAACCAACAGAACATATAAACCTGAATTAACTGTAGTTAAACAAACATCTTAAAGATAATAATACATGTGAAATAAAAAAATAACTGTCACAAATTGTAACAGGAAGTGTTTCTAGACCAGTGTTGTTTACATCATTTGAACTGGTCTATACTTAAAAAATTTAATTAAAGGGACAATAAGTAGGATTTAGCCCCATCTAGTTGTGAAATTGTATTTTGCATTCAAACGAACAGTGCTCTCTAGCGCCTCCCCTTTCCAAATGCGTGTTGCAACTACGGTATCCGTTATGTACCCACTGATCTCCTTGTCCGTTTCAGCTGGTTGACGTGTTCTGAATGAAAACGCGTTGTGGAAACACGTTGTGGTAGGCTAGTGCTAATGCTTAGACATGGAAGCCTCCTTGGACTTACCCGTTTAATGTAAGTAAAGAGAAGAAATTCTAAGCTTACAAAGAAAAGTCAGATCACTGGCAGAAGTCATTTGATACCAAAGAGGACAAACTTATGAATAAAAACATTGATTTTGACTAATAAACCACTTAAAATCCTACTTACAGTCCCTTTAAGTAAAAATACTTCACTACTGCTCACCGTAATTGACCCAGAATGTGTTAAACGTAATGGTGGCCTCTACAGCTTAAAATGAGTATTACATGTTTTTTTAAGCAATAAAATATTTTACATGTTTCTATCAATGTATTTTAGTAGTAGAAGGCAAATATAAAGTATTAAAGATTACAAGTATTCAACATCGAGGTACCCTTTAAGTGCCATGCACTGCCAGAGGAGCTATACAGGAACATCTACAAGACTGTTTTTTGGGGATTAAAATCAATTACCACTGCTGAATGTCAGCCGTCTGATCTTGAATCATCTAGACTTATTTCACTATTAGTGACAGAAGTTTAGCCATGAACATCTGATGATTAAATGAACCGTTAAGCAGGAGGATGGAGGGAGTCGTACACGTACATGCTCAGTGTTTGCACAGTTAAACATCCAAACCATTGAAGCCCAGTCATCTGAGAGCTGATACCTGTCAGTGCACACAGGGGTCCCGTCGCCAACACCACCACTTAATGAGTTTAATTGTTTTAGCCAAAGACCATTGTTTAACTCGCACACTGGTTGGCACAAAACACCCCTAAAATAAACAGTTGGGTTTATCAAATGCTTCTTATCTCAGGTTTCAGTGCAGTACATAACAAAAGCCAGATATTACACTGTCAGGTTGAGCTTGACTGCTCCACCAGATCTACGAAAGGTTTCAACCACAGTCACTGTATTCTGCATCTGCAAACAACTCCTCAAGAAAGTTTTAATTCGAGGAAAGATGTATTTGAATATTCAAATAAACTTTGGACCGAACTTTTGTTTGAGTTGCTCTTGCTGTCACAGATTAATACAGTAGTTCAAGAGGACGAAATTCTTGACTTTTATACCAGAGGGAAATTTAATCATGTTTTGTTTACCCTGACTCATTTTCAAGTAATTCTCTCCCAAATCGGGATTCAAGGTTTTGAGTAAACTTCAGGGCCTCTGGCTCTTCATGCGTTTTTGTAGTGATGATCGTGTTTACCAAGATATAATTGAGAACCTGCTTTGAATTTTTTGTTTTAACTTTTAAAGAAAATAGTATTGAAAACATCAGCGTTGAAATGTCCCTACCTGTCACCTTTAACATTTATGTATTTGACACTTATCTGAATGAACTTGCATTCAAGTTATGTAGAATTCAAACCTATGACCTTTGCGCTGCTAGCCCAACATTGAGCTACAGAAACACGAAGAAGTTTGTGTCATTTTATTGTAGAATACCATGAATATCTTCTCCATACTCGACAGTTCATATTAACCATTTAAGTCAATGTCACCCCACAAAAGTGTAAATTATACAATCTTGTATATATTTTGAGGTCAGACTAAGTCACTCAAGATTACTCATCTTATTAACATTTCAAACCATCTTTATAGGAATATAATTGCTCGAGGGTATAGGTGGTTACCCTTATTTCCATCTTAATGGGTTAGCATTATAGACTATTCGGCTTGTGCTTCTCACCGCTGTAGTTCTTTAGAATAAACAAGGTATAAATCCTAAATCTCATGATTTAATAAGTGTTACCGTGTAGCCATTACAACTGTATGCAGCAAAGAAAAGCATATTTCCATTTGCCTGCCGTTACAGTCGCTCCTCAGTTCATTCGCTCGCGTGTGGATAAAGCGATCTTCCCCTCCAACCTGCATTATTAGCGCCACATTTGCATCACGATGTGTTCGGCGAGAAATAATGACACTGTCAGCCGGTTCAAGGCTGGCAATAAAACAGGCAGATTTTGTTGCCTCCTGTTTCGCAGTGGATCAAGACCAGCCGTGTTGAACAAGCAAATTCAGTGCGGAGATTCATAAGAGGGTTTGGTTTTGAAACGACTTAGACAAACTAAGCAATAGGGGAAGGTTTCGAATGAATCGCTGAGGATTGCGTTTTGTTTCGTAGAATGGCCCACTTCACAATCTCTGCTTAACCGATGATGGATCCGGGACGGGCAAATTGATTGATGGATAGTTATTTGCATGTAACTTAAAAAAAAAATGAACCCCATCCCCACCTGGAAGAGAGAGACAAGGAGAAAGTAATATTAGAGAGATTTATTTTCATATGGAAATTTTTATTCAAGTATAGACTGTCTGAAAACTGTAAACATTTTCACTTTTATCTGCGGTTGGCTGACAGCTGAATCAGTCTTACTTTATGCCGCCTTGAATAAAAAGCATTTAAATGTGGACCTTTTTGTGTTTGTATCTTTAAAAGATTTCTCTTCCTTTCAATACCCTGAAACATCGGCATTATCCTTGACACTAGGTGAAATTTACAGTAATCACAATTGCGCTCGCTGTAAAGTTATTCTCGTCATATTCCCACGATTTAAAACACACGCCGCTTAATGTGAATAGAAAACATGAGAGGCCTAAAGTGTTTCTCTTCTCCGTACAATAATGCCTGACCTTCACTTCACAGGAGAAGACAGAGCGGCAGTGAAAGTCTTGCGTCGCATCTGCATTTGAATATTGATGTTTAGGGGTGACGGCTTGTCCCTGGGCAATGCGAGGAGATATATACAAGTCGGCTGGTCAGATGGGTTTCGTCTCTTAATGAGAACGAGCCCCTTACGCACCGTATGTGGCATATAGGTCTTTAAAGTGCAAGCCAGGGGTCTCCCTCACCCACCCCAAATTCATTTGAATACGGGATACTGATTTATGACCTTATTTGGTCTGTCTTCTGTATGCAAATGCCGGAGGCTTCTTTGGGTACATGCATAATGAGATTGTCAGGGTCATCCCTCTGGAGCATCAGCACCACTCTGTAATGGCAGTCTGCGGGATGGGGGTTGCAGGAGCGGCGGGGCAGGGGGGGAGGTGCCCACGAGCTGTGCCACTTCAGAGGTGTACACGAGGGTTGCCAAGTCCTACCATAAAATTGTTGCCTTACTTTTTATGTTGGGTGACCTTAAGTACTATCTACTAGCATTATACTATGGATTTACTGTGTAATTGGAAATTTCTCACTTTTACTGCTAATGATATTGAGGTATGGTTAATTAGTAGGAGTAATGGCAGGGTTAGAGTTAGGATTAGGGGTTAGAGTAAGATTTACGGTTATGGTAAGGTGTAACATTAACAGTGTAACTAAACATGTTAATTAAGAGCCAGTGCTTTAAATGCAATTACAATGCAACAATATGTATGCATATAAATAAATGTATCAACTGTTAAAGTACATAATAGTTATAAAGTTATAAACACCTTATATAAAGTGTGACCTGCACCTCTATTTGCCCATCTACTTTGCATAAATTCGGTTTCAAATAATTTCGACCAAATTAATACAGATACTATTTTATAGACACAAATATGCCGATTGTGTTTGTTATGATTACAAAGTGAATTAACAGATGGAATGAATTCGTATTAATTTGTATGAAGTGAATTATACAAAAACATAATTATTACGTTATTATTGTAACATTATCTCACAAGAATTCGTACATATTTTACAAGTTGGCTAATTCATATTAATTCATGCGACCACATTCGTAAGTTTTGGTACGATTTGCCTTGACCCCTGTGACGTTGGGGTTAGGGGCGGGGTTAGGAGTTCGGTTTCATTGTTGTTGTTTTTCATGAGAATCGTACAATTTTGCACAATTAACTTTATTTGAATTGATATGAATTAGCCAACTCGTAAAATATGTACGATTTCTTGTGAGAACATTTTCATTTTGCCCACCTATTTTGCCCAAATACGGTTCAAACTAATTTCAACCAATCAATAAAGATACTATTTTGCACTCTTAAACCGGGTTAGTTGACATTACTAGAAATTTGTGAGAAAACCCGTTGCATATAACTTTAGTTTTTATCACTTTATATTACTTTTGATGTTATAAATGGTATTATAACACAAAATTAATGAATGACTTTAAATCAATCATTGAAAAAACGTGATTCTCCACTGAAACACACACAAAACTGTGTTTTTGACATACATTGTCAGTACTGTGGATAGAAATACAACAAAATGTTCTGAACAGGGTTCATGCACAGAAACACTGATCACCTGAACGGTGACTTCACAAAATTATAATTTACAACAAAACAACATTTTAATAACAAATATTTGAGTAGTGAAAGGTCTTATCAGCTTTTATTCTGTGAAAAAGCAGAAAATAATCAAAATATTCAGGTGCAAAGGATTATGGGTATTCATCACAACATAAACTAATCATTTTAAGTTCATTTTACATGAATGATTTAGTTTAATGGATTTTGTAAGCTTAAAGTTAAATCAATTAAACTTTTTAAGCTTTGGCTTCAAAACAGAAAATATTAAGTGATGTTTACTTGATTGTTTAAGTAAAGACAATATCTGAAAAAAATTGATATATTCAATTATGGTAAGTGGTTTTTTGTTTAAATGTTGCAACCACTTACCTTAAAAAATTGAGTAAATTGAATGAATAATTTTTTTCAATGTACTAAAGTCTGTACTGTCTCATTTAGGAGGCTCGTTTTTTTATTTACAAAACAATTTAAGTAATAATGCGGACATTATCAGGCTTGTTTTATTCAGTGGCTGAAATGTTTACTTTGACATTACACATAGTTACACATAGTAGGCCTAATCTAAAAATCCATATTAGGACTACTGTGTCATTTCCAGATTTTGGTCTTGAATTTTTGCATCATTGAACTGTGTCGCATCACAAACCTGGCAACCATGGTGTAAGAAACTAGACGAGGTCCCTGCACTTCCCTTGTGTCCCGTGCAGCGTTCAGTCGCTCTCAGTGCATGAGCTTTATTACGATCTCCCGCTAATGATGGCTTTGGTCTGTGTGTGTGTTTAATAATTGCCTGCTCTCAGGGCATTCAACGGCAGTCCACGTGGGACTGAAATTGATTTTTAAGACATTAACTGATTGCTGTGAGAACCCAGATCAGAGTGAATTTGAATAATTGTTATTCATGTCATCTTTATGAGGCCGTGACAGGAGCAGAGGAGATAATCTTACTCACGTTTAATTTCTCTCATTATTTCCTTTCTGTCTTTAAAATCCAAGGCATTTATTCGGGCACAATTACACGTGAATGTAAAAAATATATTAATTGACCTATTATAGGGCAGTTTAAATACATCTAAATCTTCAAACCTGTTACCCATTCTGGCATATTTTACCCATAATAATATTTTACTGTGAAAAAATACAGATGAAAGTTTTACTGTAAATCATATTCAATCCATTATGTTGAACTTTTATGAAATAATTAAAAACAATACATAAATAAAATGTATTATATAGTGATTTTACTGCCTGAGATGGACAATAACATTTTCAGAAAGTTTAGCACTTCTTGTGAAATAAATAGTCAAGACTGTACAATAGGTAGAGTAACTGAAGATCGCATGAATGTGGATCCCTGAGTCAGTAGATCATCCTGGATGTTTGAATGATCTTGCTTGTATTGTCTTTTGATGAAACTCTGTAATAAAGCTCAGTCCACGCTTACGTTCTGTTTTAAATCTATAGCTTTAATTTAATCTTGCATGTGCCTTGCGGTGATTGTAAAGAATATGTGCATGCTCAATTTTTACCGTCAAAGAGATACATTTGTTACATATCAACATCATCTCGCGTACGAATCGTCTGCTCACAAAACCTGAATTCAGACAATTATACTCCATCCGTCAGGTACTTAAAACATTAAACGTCAGAATATGCAGGACTGGGTTAATCTATACCGCATCAATATTTAAGGTCTCTTTTATATGCACGTGTGCTGAATTGTCCAATTTCATTAGGGTCATTTGTCAGCCGTCGTGCTGGGGTCTCCGAACGAGTGGACCCTTGAGATTATCAGACGACGGACCTGCACGGCAGTCCAACAGAGTTGCCAATGTTGTGCTGAAACACTTTCAAATGCACCGAATATGGATTATTACATTTAAAAGCATTTCATTTCAGGCTCGCTTGCATACCGACAGAATGCGAATAATATCTCTGTTTTTCCATTCCCTGACAACTGAACGTCCAAATGATGATTGTCTCAGCGTGAACAGGGCAGCCCGTGTTGTTGAGCTTGGCATTACATTGCAGTAATGTCCATTTGAACAGGCAAATTGCCACACTGACTCATTCAAAACACAAAGTAGAAGTCGAAGGGGTCATTTAGTCTTCTGTCTTGAGAACAGATATCATTTACTTCCAAAAAGGAAAACAGACTTGTGAGTTATGATTTGGGTTGCGGTGATTGCCTTGAACCCCTTAAAGGAAAGGTGAAAACCATTTTGGAAAATATGGGACCAATTGAAACGAGATCTCAGTGTGGCCTTCTCTAGTTGGGCGATGTAGCTGATTGGGTACAATTCGTAGACCACCTAAAGCATTTCTGGAAGACAATGCGTTCTGGCCAACCAGCCAATAATATGTCACCTTCATCAACATCTTCATATTTTTCCTCAGCGTCTCCTTCAGCCATACATCTGGACACCTGAAAGGCGTGACATTTTAACGGCTCTAATTCTCACGGTGCGCGGCTCCATTTCCTGTTTGCGCTCGAGTGTCATTTTCATTTCGATCCTGAATGACCAATTTGTCTGTATATCGCGTACCATTTACATGGGCCCCGGTTTTTTTATATGCAAAGCAGCACAGAAAAACTCTCTGCTTTGCATGCAGACGCGAGGCCATTTCCCTGAATCTAATTTGATACTTTTGAGAAGAAAAAGGCCTCAGAGGGACGCTGCCTCTTGTCCTTCCACGCTTTATGTGACATGTGGATGACAAGTGTCCTCAATATGCATAAAGCAATTTCTATATTTCGTCCATTGAGTTTTTGCATGTTGAACAGAATTGCATATGGGATGCAAGGAGTGGAGTCAGTTATATTAAAACATCTGTTCTTTATGATCGCTGCAGTGCTGGAAATGCATGTCGTTTCCTTATAAAGTGACATGGCATTGCACTCAGAGCTTATGCATCGGGGAAAGTGTGGGACATAACAATAGACAAGAAAAATCACAAATGAGATCTCTTCCATATCTCGATTGGTTCTCCTGGAACAAAGACTTTTAAGTGACGCCACATGACATTTATATGACCCCTTAAAAGTCAACATTACTTTCTTAATGAACAATCCTGGTCTTATTGGGACACAGACACACGTGTGTGCATATCATGTTTTGGGGACAGACTACAAATAATAGAAATCTAAGGTAAGATGAGATTTTATCAATGTTTAAATTGTGATGTACCAGTCTTTTATTAAAGGATTACTCCAATAATTTACTCCCCCCAATGTCATTCAAGATGTTTATGTCCTTCTTTGTACAGTCGAGAAGAATTTTCCTTGAGGAAAACATTCCAGGATTTATCTCTATATAGTGGACTTTAGTGGACATCAACAGTTTACAGACTCAATGCAGCTTCAAAGGGCTTTAAAAGATCCCAACCGTAGCATTACGGTCTTATCTAACAAAACAATCGTAATTTTTTGCTAATAAAACCCCATCAGTTTTAAACCACAACTTCTCGTCTTGCACTAGCCGTGTGACGCACCAGTGCGCCCTTACATATTACGTAATCACGTAGAAAGGTCACGCGTCACATATGTGAAACGCACACTTGTGGACCATTTTAAACAATAAACTGACACAAATACATTCATTAGTATCATTACTCATACAACAACGTCTGAATGGTCCCCTTTCTCCACACTTGTAAACAGTTTCACATACATTATGCGTGACCTTTTGACGTGATTATGTAATATGTAAGGTCACGCTGGCGCATCACATGGGTAGACAAGAAGATGTGCTTTTTTGGCAAAAAATGACGATTGTTTTGCTAGATAAGACCCTTAGGCATTGGTTGGGATTGTTTAGAGCCATTTGAAGCTGCGTTGAAACTTCAATTTTCCACTAAAGTCCACTTTATAAAGAAAAACATTTTACATTACATTATTTTCACTTTAGGTTTTTTTTGTCCTTCACCTGCCAGAAGGTGGAATATGCACACAATTACTTGTTTAACATATATTCTTTAAGTTCACATAAGTTTATATTTGATATCTAACCCCCTCGCCAATATACGAAGATCATTACAAGACCTAAAACAGAGCCTTGCGGCACTCCATCCTTTCCTCCAGTCCACTTACATAACATCAGAAAGGAGTTAAACATTAAAAAAACAAGCCAATAAATATTAGAAAAAGGCAAAGAAAGATATTTAGCCAAAGGTATACAATGAAGATGTTTATTCATACTGCTATGGGAATTGGCGCATCACATGGCTAGACAAGAAGGTGTGCTTTTTTGGCAAAAAATTACGATTGTTTTGCTAGATAAGACCCTTATGCATCGGTTGGGATTGTTTAGAGCCATTTAAAGCTGCATTGAAACTTCGATTTTAAACTGCATTAAAACTGCTGAGGTCCACTAAAGTCCACTTTATAAAAAAAAATCCTGGAATGTTTTCCTCAAAAAACTTAAATTTCTTTTCGAATGAACAAAGAAAGACATAAACATCTTGGATGACATGGGGGTGAGTAAATTACATTTTTAAAGATTTTTATGAAAGTGGAGTAATACTTTACACACATTGATGTCACAAAATATTAGGCAAATTCTGTTCTCGTCATTTTACAGGGTTTGCTTTAGGTTTTTATAAACAGAGAAGCAAATCCAAAAATGGCATAGACAAAAAGATAGAGAAACACTGGTACAGTCAGAGAGTAAGAGAGAAACAGAGGCGGGGCGAACGGGGTGCGATGTTTGTGGGGTTGCGTTGTGTGCAGCACATTTCTCACTCTGCCGGGTCTGTCACAGCAGAATGTCTCTCGCCACAGACCTGTCCCACTTCATCCCGCTGCTCTTGATGCCAACACATATTTCCCATGATTGCTGGTCCGAAAGAAAGGATGACAACCCCAGGGCACTCCCTCTTTCCCTCCTCTGAGACTTATACTTATCGCTCTCTCTCTCTCTCTCTCTCTCTCTCTCTCTCTCTCTCACCCCCTAACCGCCCACAGGCACATTTGTATCTGCTTTATTTACAGATAATTAATCTCGCAACTGTTATTTGCCACCTCAGAGAAGCTGTATCTTTCTTTGTTTTATCAGTTTTTTCAAGCGGATGCGGATGTAGTAGAGTAGGGGGCCACAACTACTGTGTGCCACCATCAGCACGTAGTTAGAATTGGGCACACAAGTAAAATTAAAAAAAGGTTTTTTTTAAGTTTGGTTGTAACTGTATTTGTTTTTTTAAATATAGATGTAATTCAGCTCTTTATTTGTTTTAAAAATTTTGATAATTTATAGAAACCTATCCAATGTAACAATAGTAAAAATAAGCAGACACAATTTGGATTTAAGGATCAGGTATGGAACATCTTAAATGCCTGACATAGGTTTTTTACATCAATTTTTATTAGCAATATTTCTATGCTAGTTAAAACATTTAATATGTAATCTTTAAGTTTAAATTCTTTAAGTTGAAAAAAATCTACTTTTGCCTGAAGAAGACCCAGCAGGGTTGAAATGTTGCTTTTTTAAAATATGGGAGTTAAAAGCAGTGTTGCGTTTTTTACATTTTTACATTACATTTTACATTACATTTTTTTCACTTTAGTAGTTTTTTGTCCTTCACCTGCCAGAAGGTGGGATGTGCACACGATTACTTGTTTAACATATATCTTTAAGTTTTACATATATCTTTAAGTTTCTATAAGTTTATATTTGGTATCTAACCACCTTGCCTATACACGGAGATCATTACAAGACCTAAAACAGAGCCTTGCGGCACTCCATCCTTTACTCCAGTCTACTTACATAACATCAGAAAGGAGTCAAACATAAAAATAACAAGCCAATGAAAATTAGAAAAGATATTTAGCCAGAGGTATACAATGAAGATGTTTATTCATACTGCTATGGGAATTGTTTATCAAGGTGACAGATGCCTGCCTTGGCTCGGAAAAAGACAACGCTCGATCACACATTCCTTGACGGGAGAGGACATGCGTCTCCGCCGAAAGGAACCCTGGAAAAATTATTAATAGATGCAGATTTGATTTGTCACAATTGCAGTGTCTTGGCGAGGCTTGATTGTGGCCTGCAAAGTCCCATTCAAAGGGGAAGCTATTTGTCACGGCACGACAGAAGTCTGCAGTGCCCCTGCCCCCATCTAAATATCCTTTTTTCTAGCAGAACGCTTCCTATCAATTGTGAAGCGTTACGGCTGAATTGTATGGCCTTGTCGATCCCATACCTATAAACTTTAGTTGTGTGTGTGTGGTTTTAAGTAACACAAAAACACTCTTGATACAAGTTCAATTCCCTTGCTGTAATTTAGCATGCAATATAAATACCAAGAAAGGATTATAGCAATCAAAGCCTTGCTCTCAGCAACATAATGACAAGGCCGTTTTGAAAGAGTGAGAAACCCTTTACCTTCAATAAATACATTGTCACGGAAGGCAATTTTCCATTCTTCACCAACACCCACCTATTATATTTTAATCCTCAGAGGACCAGAAGCGTAAATATTACTTCACGATCTGTGATAAAAGCTAACCTTGGTAATTTAAGAACAGGACATATAAATAGCAGCGCTGTTTTTAAAAAGCCACTTGATGATAAGAAGTCACCTCATGGGCGCGTATGGGGGAAAGAAACATGAACGATTACAATTTAAAACCACTGTCTCAACGGCAATACCTCAACCCTCGCAATGACATATGATCTGATCACACATGAGACCAGAGACTTACGGAGGTTCTCAAAGCATCTCGCACCGAGAAGCACCTGGGCGTCTTAACCACACATGTAGCTTTGCCGACATGTGGAGATGTTGTTAGATCTTATCCTTGCATGCTGATCTGTGACCTGTTGTGTGGTTTTGCTTGTAGTGGATTTGGCTGGGGGATACTGGTCCCAGACCAGTCTTTAAGACAACTGGCTGTGGTTAGAGCAATGCAGGCACAGGGTTTAACCTCACACAGGAAGAGCTCACTTTATCTACCCGGCTGCCTGCACCCTCCGCCACGCAGCAGAGCGTAGGTGTGACACCTGCCCTTATGTGCGGAGGGGGGTGGAGGTGAAAAAAAACAGTAAGAAAAAATGAAGGCATAACAAGTCTAACAGAGTTCAACTGAAAAAGCAAAGAAAAATCTGTGTTGGGGATCTTTAAATATGACGAAATCAAGACTATTATGAGTTAATAACAAAAATGAAAGAGATTTTAGGGAGGTGTTAAAGGAATATTCCATTTTCTTAAAAGAAAAATCCAGATAATTAACTCACCACCATGTTATCCAAAATGTTGATGTCTTTCTTTGTTCAGTCGAGAAGAAATTTTGTTTTTGAGGAAAACATTGCAGGATTTTTCTCATTTTTATGGACTTTAATAGAGCCCAACATTTAACACTTAAC
This sequence comes from Misgurnus anguillicaudatus, assembly GCF_027580225.2. NCBI lineage: Eukaryota > Metazoa > Chordata > Actinopteri > Cypriniformes > Cobitidae > Misgurnus > Misgurnus anguillicaudatus. The sequence goes on from NC_073354.2 coordinate 6,161,514, forward strand.
TCAACACTTAACAGTTTTTTTCAACGGAGTTTCAAAGGACTATAAACAATCCCAAACGAGGCATAAGGGTCTTCTCTAGCGAAAAGATTGTCATTTTTGACAAGAAAAAAAAATATGCTCTTTTAAATTTTCGTCTAGGTCCGGTCCAGCGCAACCTAACGTAAATGCGTAGTGACGTAGGGAGGTGACGTGTTACATATATAAAACGCACATTTGTGGACCATTTTAAACAATAAACTGACACAAAGACATTTATTAGTATCATTCCACATACAACAACGTAGGAACGGTCCTTTTTCAACACACTTGTAAACACTGGGGCGGAGTTTCGCGTTCGTCCTCTGTGACCTCTTGACATCATAACGTATTGCGCGGGGTCACGCTGGCGCATCACGACCAGATCTAGACGAGATGTTGTGGTTTAAAAGTGCATGTTCTTTATTTTTTTTGTCAAAAATGACAATCGTTTCGCTAGATAAAATACCTAGATACCCTTATGCCTCGTTTGGGATCGTTTATAGTCCTTTGAAACTCTGTTTCAAAAAACTGTGTTGAGTTGAGTTAAGTATTAAATGTTGGTGTCTATTAAAGTCCATTAAAATGAGAAAAATCCTGCAATGTTTTCCTCAAAAAACATAATTTCTTCTCGACTGAACAAAGAAAGACATCATCATTTTGGATGACATGGTGGTGAGTAAATTATCTGGATTTTTCTTTTAAGAAAATGGAATATTCCTTTAAAGGGATAGTGAGAGTAATTAAATGATGACAGACTTTTGTTACAAACTTTTTTGTTCTGATGAACACAAAGGAAGATATTTTGAGATATGTTTGTTACCAAAACGATCAAGCCCTTTGACTTTCATAGTATTCTTTTTTTCTCACTATGGATGTCAACGGGGCTTACAACTAGTAATGTGTGATCATAAATATGTGGTTGTGACTTTCGAACCAGTTGTTATCGCCTTAGAAACCGCACAATGTTAAAATGTTGAAATTTTGAATTTGCATAGAATCTTACCTATATATGAAGAGTTTGGTTCCAAAATGCGATAAACGGCATTTAGAAAAAAATCTTTACCGCCAAAATCAGTATTGTATCTGGTCAGTATTTAAAAGTAAATTCTTAATTTTACGCCAAATACAATATATGCCGTGTTATTGTGCCATCTTTTCTCCCTTTTTTCCCAAAACGAAATAAACGCCACTCCTCCTCCTCCTTGAATTCTGCAGAATGCAATAAATACACTCAACCAATCACAGCGCACCATTCCACGCATTGTAAACAATAATGGCGACGCTTTGAATGCACACAGAATGCTAGTTTTCCTCATCTACTTTGTACTTCTTGATCAACAAACAAACAAAAACAAAATAATAATTTGATGGCATTGATAAACCTGTGGTTGTTTTCTGTGGCAGGGAATAAGAAACGTAAGCCATCAACATCTAATAAATTTACGTGAGAGGCACTCAGGAGATGGAAAAATGCCGGTTGCTTGTTCCCCCGACAACATCAAGCTTCTGTCATGATAACAGATTGACCCCAGGGTGTCTTATGAAAAACTTTCACGCGAAAATCAAGCAGAACCAAAACATTTTACAGCTGATCACTGTCAAAAAGTTCAGCGACGACGTCCCAAGGATGACAGTAGCAATGACAGTGTTTTTAATATGACAAAGTAAGTGTTTTGATTAATGCCATTGAATGTTTATTTTTTAATAAGTGTATACCAAAGTCAACTAAATGAATATAACATGGCAAAGATGAATGCACATTTATATATTGATTCAATAGATTTATAGCATTTTGAAAAAAAAAACTTATCATGGATTTATTGCATGGATTATTTGTGGAAAAATAATCTGTTCTTACAATAAATCTTTGAAAATCAAATTATTGATTTGAATTTATTTTATGTTTTTGTAACCTAAAGATGCTATGTGAAAGTTTGTAACAGAAAATAGTGGTTTTCATCTTGTCACTTTCTTGGTATAGAAAACACATTTTTACCAAAATTAGTCAAAATGGATTTATTGTGTTTTAGAACCAAACTGCATATTTTTAATACAGTATGTGCCACCATAACAAAACAGCTGTAACTGCTGTGTAGACTGCCATATAAATTATTTGGGGGAAAATATCAAAGCTAAATACTCAGAAGAAAAAGAAATCAAACAGACCATGCAATAAATACAAATAAAGTAAAAAACAAACAAATAAAATAAAAACAAACAAATATTGAATAACAAATACAAAAATTAACTCATGATTTGTAAAATGTATGTTAATAACCAAAACCAACTAATTTTAGGATTTACCCAATGTTTCCACGTCAATTCCATAAAAAATATATGGTATAAAAAATGAAAAGGAGCAGAATCATTTTAAAATGTTGATGATTTAAACCACATGACTGTCATTTCTCATATCCCCCTGCTGTTTGACTGCCTCTCACAATGAGAACTCAAACCTCAGACAAAAATCCTTCACTAATTTTTCACAGCGTTGGACTACAAGAATATGGAAACTTCTCCCTGCAGTGAGAGGCCAGAAGCGACACCGTGAGCGAGATTTGATTTGTTTGGGTTTGTCAGATCATTCAGTCACCTCATATACGATGAGATCAGTATCATTGGCAGGCCTTCTGCTCTTAATTTTCCTTCGCGACCCTCTTGTTTGGAGATATACGAGTGTAATGCGTGGATTGAGTTTAGTATGTGAACTAGGAGCCAGACCACATCAGAAGAGCTCTCTCTCTTTCTCTCTCTCTCCCACACACACACACACACACACGACTGCCCATACTCTGTTGATTCAATTGTAATAATTTATGCTCAGTGTGATTGCTTTGGGTTTCACATGTGGAATAGCATGACTGCGCTATAAATGAGAACTGGAAAATATGGGATGCGTTTACGAAAATTTGCCGTCTCAGATAATGCGTGTCAGATGTTATGGAAAAGGTGTTAATATGTGATGAGCGTGACATTAGAAAATGTCAACCCTAGGAGGTCAAACGAAATATTACAGCATATGCAATTTGTTATTGCGACAGATTTGATGGCTAAAAACATTGATTTGTTTGATTTTGCAATTTGCTTAAGCATTAAATAAACATAAAAATATTTAATAGTTATAGTTGTTTGTGGAGAAATACTGATTTCTCAATAAACAATATTTTCTATAAGTTCATAGTGTTTATGTTTTGCATTTACTTTACATTTGCATTGCAAAAAGTTTGAACACATAATGAAAAGTTATACTGTATTAAATCAACTGAAAGTCGCTTTTATAAGTGTACTTAAAAAATAATCAAGATTTTTGAAATTTAAACCATAATACATCAACATTTACTAAGAAAAATGCCCATACTATTTTAATTTAGTGACATTTTCCAGGCATGGTTTACCGTTTTAACCTCAGTTTCTATTGTTCAACAGGTCACACCTATAAAAGTCAACCGACAAATTAGTTTTTAACCACCATGGCTGTATGCAAGAAGTACAAATTGTAACATCCAGATGCAATCATGATGACAATTTAAACATCAAGCATATAATGTATCACATTTCTAATGGCTTAGATGTTCTGGGATCCCTTCGCTCACATGGTGCAGGGATGTTGGTGCCTGACCTCAGTGAATCTGCTTTGAAAGCTAAGCGCTCATATGGGCCGAGTGGATTCAGATGGTTTGGCCTGAGCTCAAAGGCGTCCTGCTCTTTGGGTCCAGAGGAACAAGGCGCTAATGCTCTCAAGTGTGGCGTCTTTCAATCAACATCTGACAGCTTCGGTCGCTGAGTCAGAACTTGAGAGATACATAGAATAGAGATGATGCTGATATGTTGTGTTTGGACTGTTACAATGTGAACAAGATGTGTTAAAGAGAAATGCCCTCTCTAAAAAATTGCTGGGTCAGAAATCTCCAACATGATTTCATGGAAACTTGTGTTATAGTCACGCAAAATTTGATTAAGTTATTCGTGTCCATGGCACGAAATTCTGCTTTTTTTCTTGCCTTGAGCACAAACGTCTTTTTCGTGACACACAAACATTTCTATAAATAGTTTTTCGTGTCCGTGGGATGACTTTCTTTTTTGTTTCATTTTATGTATTGTTTTCTCGTTGTTTTTTCCTATTTTTATATTATTGTCGCTTGGGGTTGGGGTTAGATTTTGGGTTTGGGTTGGGATGTCTAAAAATGTAACAGAAAGTGTTTCTAACTCCTACCCCAAGTGACAATGGTAAGAAAATAGAAAAAAACTATTAGAAATACAATATACAATATAAGTCTCACAAGGTTTCGTGATATAGTCACGTCATTTTTTGTTAGTTTTTTCGTGATATTGTCACGGATTTCCGCATTTTTTCGTGATCGTATAACGAATTCCTGTTTTCGTGTGATTATCTTGTATTGGTTACTCAACTGCTTTTTCCTATTTTTAACCCATTGTCGCTTCGGTTTAGGGTTAGATTTGGTGCTTGCATTAGTACATAAAGTCAAGTCCCACTTTATGTATTGGTTTATAAAAATTTTTCTGATTTATTTTCTGATATATTTATATATGTCGCCTGGCGTTAGGGTTTGAGTTGGGTTTGGATGTCATTTTATGTTAATCTAACCCTAAACCGAAGTGACAATGGTAAGAAAATAGGACAAAACAGTTGAGTAACTAATACGTGATAATCACACGAAGACAGGAATTCGTTATACGATCACAAAAAAAAACGCGGAAATTCGTGATAATATCACGAAAAAAGAATAAAAAAAATTACGTTTCTATATAGCGAAATTTCGTGAGACTGGGCTATTACACGCGTGGATACTGCCTACCAGCGGTCTGCGCATGTGTTTGCACGTCGACGCGGACGACGACGCAAAAGTATAAATGAAAACCGATGCGGAACCAATGCCAGCGCGGCTACGCCGTAGGACCTATGCACAACTATAACAAGCCCTTAACAGTTACATAGCGCACCTTTAACCCAATAGCTGGATTCATCCCTTTTTGACATAACACTGGGTCGAAAATAACCCTGCAAATTTTTTGTGCTGAAAATGTTTAAAAAAAAATTGAGAGCACATCTGCTGATGATCTAGGTTTTTAATCCAGGTAAAAATAAAGTACACTTGAACGTACTAAAATATTATTTAATTATATTAATTAAATATGAATTAATATACAGCAATTGCATCTGTAGTACATTGTTGTATTTTGTGCTAAAATTATACACTAAAGCCCTATTCGAACGGGATTAGTTTTACAGGGGTAGATGGCGTAATGTAATTTTACCACAGGACGTCTATAATATTTATGATTCGGATGGGATTAGAAATCTCAGTAAAACATTTAAGTAAATGCAAATTAAAAGGAAATGATGCGATTTACATGTATATTTACAGCTGGTCTATTCGCACTGGATTAGTATTACCTGAGGTAACTTCTCCGGACCTTTTTACAGAAGGTAAAAGTCGCCGTAATCTTTACTGACATTGTCTGTAATGATTACTGACATGGAGCATTCTGACTGGACTAAAATCACTGAGAAGGTCTGACAAAAATTACTTTACCCCACCTCCCTATGTAAAACTAATCTCATCCGAATAGTACTTAAATGTAAAATTTGTACACTACAAACATACTAATTAAAAGTATATTTCTACTTCAGTTCAGTGCCTCAGTGCCGTACCAGTAATACTTAACTTGATTCTTAGTGTATTAAAATAAATGGCCATACAGCTGAGTACACTTAGGCCCCGTACACACTGCTAACTTTCGGGAGTGACAATCGGGAGTTAATCCCCTAAATGATCGCTCCATGTGTGTATGGAAAAAGACGGCGATGATTGACACGGAGTTAACCATCGCAACATTTTGCCGTCTCGCGTGGTTATCATTCACAAGTTTGACCAAAATAATATTACAGAGTTGTGTTTTACAATTAACAACCATCTTGGCATTGTGTGTTGTACACGTAAAGCTGCTTCTTTCAGCGCTGTCTTGCAGTGTTGCCAGGTCCTCACCTTTTTTGTACTTACAAACAGTTGTGGCATTTAACTATTTATGGCTTTTAGCTCATGAAGCGATCAAGTTTTTGGTGTCATTATAGTGAGAAGCTGTCAGTCCCAATAATTTGATCTTGACCTTGAATATTTTGTTGTTTGCTGTATTTTTCATGCAAGATCTGGCAACACTAGTCAGCAAATGCATGTTCCTCTGTCATTTTTTGCACTGTGCAAACAATCATTTATTTATTTTTTCAGAAGAGTGTTAAAGGTTCTTTATGGAACCATTTAGCCCAAAATGGCTCTCGTATGGCACGGTGAAGCACCTCTATTTTTAAAGGTGTACCTAAAATTCATAACTCAATCACCAGTTTGTGGACTGAGCTGTTTTCAATGTTACGTATTTAAAAGTCTAATTCATAATGTCCTCTGACACAAAGCCAAACAATTACAGTTTGACTGCTGCTATAGCCCTAGATGTCATCTGTCTGGATGCCTTCATTAATACAATGGCAATTTTGCTGCCTTGTTCACAAAGGTAAACACATCTTTGTTTTTCCTGTTGATTGCAGATTGAAAACATTGACTTTAAAAGCAGGCCCCCTCTAAGTGCCATTGTGTAGATGAAATATACCCCCATGTCCACAAAAAGACTCCCATTAGAGAACTGATATCTGTGTTTAGTTGTTTGGATACAAAATCTCAGCAAAATATTTTGTGGCCCTGGCCAACAGTTGTGTTATTCAGATTAAGCACAGCGCACCGTTCCCCACCACGGTCTGGTTCCCACTCCTGCAATCGCCCAATTGGATAATGAAGGGCCTAATGACGACCAATTAAAGTGGATCAGTGAGCAGGACACACAAACAGCGCCATGTCACACTTAACTTGGACCTCTGGACACAACAAGTCCCTCAACTCGACCGGCCAACCCACCCAAGACCACACGCACGTCGACCCAAATGACTGAAAGCAGTTCTCTGTCTTTTATCTCATGTGGAGATCTTCCTTTAGATTGATATCTGTGATTTTACAGGCTAATCCAATTTTGTGGGTTATCGTCCTCTGGTCTGTTGACCACATGTGCGGTGGTGCTGGAGCGTGCTTTTACAGCAATAACCTCGAGCACATCTGATGGCCAATGGCTGAACCAAAATGTAAACCAGCAAAAGTAAATAATCCCGACACAAGCCTTCTCAGTTTCACAGTCGCGGTTGCACTGCATACATTTACATTTATTCATTTAGCACACGCATTTATTTGGAGAAAACTGCAGCATATATGAATAAAGTCGCCTTTGCAGTCGGTGTTGTAGAGACAATCTGGCATCTTATCTAAAAGAAAGGAACGTGTCAAATGAGGCTAATTTTACCTAATGCATGATTTTTGGGGACCGATCTTGACAGCAAATCTGGTGTGATACATTGCGGTACAATACGCTACAACCGCCTGTGGTCATATACGGGATAACGGTGCAGATTATCGTGAAATCTTCCACCCGAGATAGTGTGTCAGAGATAATGCATGAGGCGGTTTTGCTGATGAAATTATTAAGTCATAACATGCGAGAGATATTCAGTCAGACAAAAGATAACAGGCAAAGTCTTTTTATACATCACCTCTGGAGTTGCATTGCCTGTAGCAATAGTTATACAAGGCAATATTAGCCTTTGTGCAATAATCTTGTATATCTCTCTATAGTTTCATAACAAGTCAATATTAGCCCCACTTTAAATGAGGTCTCTTTAAATACTGTGTACTTATATAACAAGAAGAGCATTTGATACTTTGTACTTATTGCGTACATAAATGCTGTTTTGAATAGGTGGGGTCAAGACTATAATTATATGCATATACGTTGGGTACATACAGTATGCAACATATATGCAAATACGTGGGAAGTATTTTGGTACTTACAACATTTTATCTCAACAAATAGACAATTTCTGCCTTCAAGTCATGCCCAAATGTTATATCAATAAGTGCACTTACTTGTTTAAGCTGGATGTTTGTTAGAACAATAGAAATACCCATATGGCAAAAAACAAAAAAAATCAAATATAATTTTAATATATATTTCAGAATATACAAAAAATTGCCAAAAATATGTTTACAAAAATCTAATTTGTACCAATATATTTTTTGGCCAGCTATATTTTGAAATAAATATCTATATTTTAAAGCATTTATATTAACATAGAATTGGAAGAAAAACTTTGTATGTTACAAACCTGTAAACATAACATGTTTAAAAATGTTAAAATTAAATTTAAGCTGCTCAACTGCAAACATAGCTATACTTATAATTTTATATTTTTTACATACTTAAATATTTTATACCTATACTTTAAACATTTTATAAAAAACATATATTTTGGCCAGGAATATATATTTTTTGCTCTATGGGTTATACAATTAGAAATGTATTTGTTGCCCTGAAATAAATTCTGTTAATATATAAAGTTTAAAATGTAATATGTTTAAATTCAAAAATATATTTAAATAAACTTTACTTTCTACTACAAGATGTATTTAGCATGTATTTAAAACATATTTTTGGCCAAAGAAATTAATTTATTTTGTAGACTTAAGTTGGTATTAGTGGTAATAATGTTTTAAGTATGATTTTTTTACAGTAGAGATTTTAATTTTTTTTTTACAATTTGTGCTTAAAACAAGCAAAAATACAGTATCTGCCAATGGGATAAGACACATTTTCTTGAATTAAATGTTTAAGGAAAAAGTTAACTTATTTCAAGATTTTTTTTCACCCCATTGGCAGTTATTTTTGCTTGTTTTAAGCACAAATTGACTTAAATCTTATATTTTTGGTCTAAAAACTAGATTTGTTTTATTATGTAATTTATCTCATCAAGCAAACCTTGATTTAAGAATTTTTAGAGAAAGTAAGAAAGTCTTGTTTTGCAGTGTATGTACCAAAAAGGACATATATTTAGACCTTTTTAAAAGGTCTTTTGTGTCTTTTTCTGATACAAAACTGTTGATAAAATGCAAATAAATCTTGCTTGAAGAAACTGCACAATTATCAGGTTAATGAGGCGAGTGGCTTGTGTGACTGAACTACATTTCCCATCATTCTCTGGGGCAAATACACATCTGATCTGCATGATTTACTTTTTATTTCACTGCATTAGCTTTAAAAAGCTTTCTGTCCACATCACGAATATCCAAGAATGATCTGAAGGACCTGCATGTTAACATACATTTACAAGAAAATATTGTGGTGATGTCATGATTAATTCAGCATGATATATGTTATATACCAAGTAACTTTTTTGCTACTTTTTGTTAATATAAAATATTTTTATCTAACCAGAGTCCTCCCATCTCATCTCGCATCTGCGTCTTCAGGCCCATGCAGAGATGTCTGTGGTTTAGTGCCTTGGAGAAGAGAGAACCGCTTTTAATAAACAAACTAATGGATCCCATACGCAAGCCTTCACTTTCTTTTATTGCTCTCACAGTACAGACAGCGACACTGCATTCAGAGCATCATAGAGAGAGAGAGAGAGAGAGAGAGAGAGAGAGAGAGAGAGAGAGAGAGAAACCAACAATTAACTGGCGTCACAGTGTTTATAGCTAAAGTTTGTTTAAGGAGCATGGCTTTTTTAACTGGGCCCTGACCTTTCAAAAACATGTTCTGAATTAGGCCACTTGGATCAGCAGTAAAACATGCAATTAATATATACACATTTGTTTGTTTAGAAAACCGAGTATTTGTCTGGTGATTTCAAATGGTCAAAATAATGTACATTTACCTAAAGCTTTTATCCAAAGTGACTTACTGTACAGTGCCTTACGAGCTATACAGTTTATCAGTATTTGTTTTTTCTAAGAATCAAACACATGACCTTTGCGCTGCTAACACAATGCTTATCCAACTGAGCTACAGGATCACTTATGCAGTTAATTGTAGAGGTCAACCGATATCGATAACTAGGTTGGTCCGTACTTGCTGAAAACTGATTAACCCTCATAAGCCCCTTTTTCCTGTATACGTTACAGTTCCTTGCGGGGTAAAAATGACCCCAGAAGATAAAAGATTGATTACAAAAAATATATACATTTTTAATTATACAAAAATATATACTTTTTTTGTTTACTTCCCATCTATACATTAATGCTGTGTTTTGGGAGATACGAAGTATTTTTGTACCTGTTTACCACCCAATTCCTCAACTACACCATTAGCTTGCCTGAAAAATATACTTTTTTTAATGAAAAATTCACTTAAATTATTATCTAAGTTTGATTTAAATTGTTTTTAGATTTTGATCTAGATGTTATGTGTTACATTCTGCCATAAGGTGTTTAGAAAAAAAAACATAAAAGAATTACAGTTTAGAATTAAAGAATTAAATCATTTCGACCAGCAGAGGCCCATAGAGACCCATTCATTTCACTGGATACGGACAACAGCTCAACATCAATACTTTAGTGAAACATTTTGTGAATTTATGTTTATATAAACATGAGAAAGGACATTAAAAATAAATATTATTTCAAATATTTCACAGAAATTGTGTGTGTTTGCGTGCACACACCTGTGTGAGCATTTACATCTTTGTTTTGCATCTGTGGCTATTTTTTCCAAATTCTGTAAAAAATACTCTCTGTGGCAGATATAACTTTGTGTGTGTGTGTGTGTGTGATTAAGCATGTATTTTCTATACTTCATTTGTGCTCTAGTGCCAGGCCTATCTTTCTGTGTTAACATTTTTAGATTTATTCTGGATGCATTGATTTTTTTGACAAATAAACTAATAAAAAATGATTTTTTTGCATTTCCCATTCATTTCAATTGGGGTCATTTTTACCCCCAAAGGGCCTCTTTTGGTTATTTTTTTACACCTCTTTAGAACGATCGAACCAAGTCACAAAATCTTATTCCACTGTGATGAAGGGAATCATGTTTTTTAAGTAAGAAAGTGGCTTGGGGGTAAGATTGACCCCAAGGGACTTTCAGTATTAGGGTTAATCAACAGATAGAGTTTTTAAAATGTATACTTAAAATATACAGTGCCCAAAATTTTGTACATAAGGCCACAGAAAAAAAATTAAGAAACCACTCAAAGATTATTTTCAGATTTTTATGTACTATTTATTGCTATGCATTTAAGTAAAATTCTTAATGAAAATAATTATTTATTTGCATTTATTTACTAAAAAATGAAATGGAGGTAAATTGTTTGAAGTTGAATTCTGCTAAGAAAACAAGTAAAAAAAAAAAAATTCAACAATACACTGCTTATATTTTACATGTGTTTTAGGAACGTGAATATTGGTAATGGAATAACCCTGATTTTAATCACATCTTTCATGTTTTTTGGCATGCTCCGAGTCTTTTACATTACTGTTGGGTTACTTCATTGTCAATCCTGAGGTTTGCTTCTGCTGCAACAGAAACTGTATCACAATACATGTACTATATTGTATGAGCACTATAATTACAACCTGAGAGAGACGCATCACGTATGCTTCTGTAGAAGAAGCTCAATGCTGACAAAATCCTAAAATGTTCTGCACCAATCAGAAAAGTCATGATGATGATGCAAACTGACCCCAAGCATGCTCAAAAGTGACCTCCTATAATTAAATATTTTTTAATATTTTCCAATAAGTACTCAAATAGGTTATTTAGTACTTATAATCAATGAATATATTTTGATTGACATTTATTTGAGAACATCTTTAAAATGCTTTATGGGATGAGTACGTCATGCATTCATACAGTAGGAGTCTTTACAGTCATGTATTTATGTTTTTTTTGTCTGAATTGTTTTTATAGTTTTTGCTTTAAATTAAAAAAGCTTCAATTAATATCGTGATTAATCTTGGAGCTGGTTTATTTGATTCACAGCTTAGAAGTCTTTATTAAAGAGCCTTTTAAAATCCTCTTCTTTAATTGATTTAATAATCAATCTTTGTTTTATTCCCTATATGAGTTGTCTCTCACATTTAAAATTAGCCTTGAGAAATATTACAAATTGCAAAACATTCCTGTGTGTTTGTGCGTCAGCATGTGTTTGTGTAAACTATTTCAATAACCTAAAATACACAGTTTTTAAATAATACCCAGTTTAAAAAGATATCAGGAAAATTTGACACACATGACAAATCCACACTTTTGTTATTAAGAATGACCACAGCTTTATTGCCGTACAACCGCAGCATACTCCATTGATGTGACTCTAAGCTGCTCGGGCAACCATGTATTCCTGTTATTACTTTGAGATTATTATCTCCATTTATTGTTCAATTGCAACTTTCCAGTAAATTGATTCATGATCCGCTGACGTGTTTGTTCCTTGAAAGCGGCATTTGGCCTCTTGCTAATGCAAACCGGGACAGCCATACACAGTGTTGGGGGTAACGAGTTACAAAGTAACGGATTACAGTAACTACATTACTTTTTTGGGTAACGAAGTAAAGTAACGCATTACACTAATAATATTGGTAACTACACTACTTTACTAGACTATAGGAACGCGCTTTCCTGCGTTACCCAAGCAGTGTTTGCCTGGGTGTAAAGTTCTGTCTGTTTAAGTGGTGCGTGCATGCGTGTCCCTGTACGTGTGCCGTTGCCATAGAGATTGATTTGACGTAGCTGCTGGTGCAAAGGGGAGCGGGAAATGAAGACGGAGGGTTTCAGCCACTGGGGCGATATTCACACAACTTTCAGCGTATTGCTCGAAAGTACAAAAATATTCGTGTGAAATGCACACTATGCCCAGACGACAAGTGTCTTTCAACTGCTGACAACGCGATGAGCAACCTGTCTGAGCATTTGTAAGCCCAGCATGGCAATACAACACTTGTGGCGAAAGATCCTGCTTAACTTACCGGTCAGGGCTCGAGAGGTCCGATCCCGAAGACGGAATTAGGTAATAAACCTCAATCGAGTCAGAGCCAGAGCATAATTCTTTTGAAGGAAATTATTTGAACGTAACCCGAACAGCAATGTCGCGTGCGCCCAATTTATAGAAAAAAGCCAGGAGTCAGGACCGCTGTTTTCTTCATAATCTTACTTCCAAATCTAATCCTATAAACTTTTCGGTGTTTGCTGTATCGCTGTTACCGCCCTGCCAGACTGTCTTAAATAGAGAAATAAGTTAATTCCTTGATTTGCGTTGTTGATTCATTTATAAATAATTCCCCCAAGGGTTTAGCTTATGCGCAAAAAGCATTAAAATGAATAGAACGTGATGATTACGTCTTTCTTTGGTGAAAAAATAATAAAATAAATAAGCCTATATTAAATGTGTTTCACTTAAATAATTAGCAAATTAACAAAACGAATTCAAAAGAAGCCTATAGCCTATACTGTATGAGTTTATTTTTTGTGTGACGTGCTCCCAAACCGATGCAGCACAAAACACTTTTTACCTATTTAAAAAAGCACAATGTTTTGTTATTATTGCGAGTGTAACTTTACATAAATAAATGTACACATTACAGTTTTTGAATGTTGTTTTACTTTTATTTGTATGAGCATAATTTAAGGTAATTTAAGGTAATGCAAAATGCCAGCTCCTCCGCGTGGGTTTACACAGGGCAGCGAGAAAGAGACATTAAACTTTAAACATTTAACATTCTACTTGAGTTTTTTTGGACATCTCTTTGGAATCACTGCAATCATATCATCTATTTATAAGGTAATAATAAATATAAGCGCAGCGCTTATGAGTGTTCAAACACTGCTGACCGCTCAGCTGTCAATCAGCCGACCCTCACAAAGTTTCACATTAAATGGTAATATATTTGAACAGTCACCCAGCTAACAAATTTAGGTTCTAAAAACGTTTTCCAAACGTTCTATTTTGGTTGTGGGAACGTTGTTTTGGAACGTTATTTAAACGTTAAAATGTCCAGTTTTCTTGTCGTGATTATAACGTTATTTAAAGGTTCTAAAAACGTTCCATATAACGTTTTCCTAACTTTATTTTCACCCATTATACAACGTTCTTAGAACATTTATTTATAACGTTCTTAAAACGTTAAAATGTCCAGTTTTCTTGTCGTGATTATAACGTTATTTAAAGGTTCTAAAAACGTTCCATATAACGTTTTCCTAACTTTATTTTCACCCATTATAGAACGCTCTTAAAACATTTATTTATAACGTTCTTAAAACGTTAAAATGTCCAGTTTTCTTGTCGTGATTATAACGTTATTTAAAGGTTCTAAAAACGTTCCATATAACGTTTTCCTAACTTTATTTTCACCCATTATACAACGTTCTTAAAACATTTATTTATAACGTTCTTAAAACGTTAAAATGTCCAGTTTTCTTGTCGTGATTATAACGTTATTTAAAGGTTCTAAAAACGTTCCATATAACGTTTTCCTAACTTTATTTTCACCCATTATACAACGTTCTTAAAACATTTATTTATAACGTTCTTAAAACGTTAAAATGTCCAGTTTTCTTGTCGTGATTAGAACGTTATTTAAAGGTTCTAAAAACGTTTCATATAACGTTTTCCTAACTTTATTCTCATCCATAATGCAACGTTCTTAGAACATTTATTTTTAACATTCTTAAAACGTTAAATTGACCAGTTTTCTTGTCGTGATTAGAACGTTATTTAAAGGTTCTAAAAACGTTTCATATAACGTTTTCCTAACTTTTTTCTCATCCATAATACATCGTTCTTAGAACATTTATTTTTAACATTCTTAAAACGTCAAAATGTCCAGTTTTCTTGTCATGATTAGAACGTTATCTAAAGGTTACAAAAACATTTTTCACAACATTCACCTAACTTTCACATACTGTATAACATTCTTTTAATGGTTATTTTAAAATTATATCAACAATATAGTTATCATTTTAAACATTTGTGTTCAAAGGTTATAAAAAGTTTCTTACAATATTTTCAAAACTTTATTTTCACAAATATTCTTTAAACATTATTTTTTTATAATTCAAAACAATACAATATCCAGCTTTCTTACTTTCCATTATTTAAAGGTTACAAAACATTTTTGAGCATTTCACCAACTTTATGTCTTAGTACAATATCCTTTCAAAAATGTTTAACAAACATCAATTTAATTCAATTCAATTATATTTATACAGTGCTTTTCACAATAGTTCATCTTACCAAATCATCTGTACATGTAATAGAATATAAGACGACACAGAAAAGAACCTCAAAGTTTTAAATACAGTTAAGGATGGAGTATTTGAGGTTACATGGAGTTAATTCTTATATAAATAATATAATAAGAATTACTCCATTCCAAGCTAAATTATGAACATACAGTAATAGAACAGTGATAGAACAGTGTATGTAATATACTCCAACTCCAAACTATATACCAGTATTAACATAATTTTCTAAAGACGTTATAAGGTTAATATCAGCAGTTTCCTAGTAAGCAAGCCACACAGAAACATTGGTCAAGGGGGAAACTTTTTCAGGGAGACAGAAATAAAAACCCAGTGAGAAAACCAGGCTTAGCCAGGAGGTCCAGTTCCCATCTTACATGTTACAGCTGTAGTGTGGTGCAGTTTGTAACCAAGGAAAGAGACCCTGTTATTAATTTCAGCTATAGAATTTAGTATATACTATGCTATATATATATATATATATATATATTCAGGCGTCACAGTTCGGTACAATGGAGGTAAAAGCAAAATAAAAATGTGAGGTATGCAGAAGAGCATCTCTAAACCCACAAAACGCTGAACCTTGAGGTGGATGGGCTACAGCAGCAGAAGACCACACCGGGTGTCACTCCTGACAGCAAAGAATAGGAAAACGAGGCTACAATTCTCACCAAAATTGGACAAAAGAAGATTGGAAAAACGTTTCCTGGTCTGATGAGTCTCGATTTCTGCTGCGACATTCTGATGGTAGGGTCAGAATTTGGCGTCAACAACATGAGAATGTGGATCCATCCTGCCTTGTATCAATGTTCAAGCTGCTGGTGCTGGTGTAATGGGTGTGGGGGATATTCTCTTGGCACGCTTTGGGCCCATTAGTACCAATTGAGCATCGTGTCAATGCCACAGCCTACCTGAGCATTGATTCTGACCATGTACATCCTTTTATGACCACAGTGTACCCATCTTCGGATGTCTACTTCCGGCAGAATAAATAATCTCAGACTGGTTTCTTGAACATGACAGTGAGTTCACTGTACTTAAATGGCCTCCACAGTCACCAGATCTCAACCCAATAGAGCACCTTTGGGATGTGGTGGAACTGGAGATTCGCTTCATGGATGTGTAGCCAACGTATCTACAGCAACTGCATGATGGTATCATGTGAATATGGACCAAAACCTCTGAGGAATTTTTCCAGTACCTCGTTGAATCTATGCCACGAAGGATTAAGGCAGTTCTGAAGGCAAAAGGGGTCCAACCCGGTACTAGTAAGCTGTACCTAATAAAGTGGCCGGTGAGTATATGTGAGCAGTCATCAATTTAGCAGCATGAGGATGGGCATCAGGCGGATGAATGGTGGGATGAGCATCCCTCCAAATTGGAATTGGACCTGTCCGTCTCAGATTTCCTCGGTGAACCAGGATGAGACAGGGAAACAGAAACAAGGTGCAATTAGTAAAGAGGCCCATCACATGTAGTGTTAAAGGCATTCATACAGTATAATAGATGCGGCATAAGTATGTATAGGAGATGAATTAGGTAAATGCTTGGTTAAAGAGATAAGTCTTAGGCAGGGCAATAGTTTACTCTTTTATTTGTTCATTTTTTACTCATTTATTAAAAGTCACTTGATTTGTGGACAAAAAAGAAGCTGATTTAGAAGGCAACACTGTCATGACCACAACCTTCTTAAAACTGATGCTAATAATCGGAGCGCGCCATTAAAGGGACACTTCACCCATTTGCATTAAGCTTTGTATAGTCAGAATATGACTTACCCTTGTTCCTCGATGTGGAACATACTTTAAGGTGTCTGCAATGAAGGCATCACAGCTGGAACATCAGATTGAGACGGTCTACACTGGATGTGAACATTATAAATACAGACATGAATAATAGCTTTAAGCTTCAGTAGACAATGATTAAAATGTGTAAATAATTGCAACCAGGTTAGACTTTGTGAAATGCAGAATAGATCATTTAATAACACAATATAGCTTGAGTAAAAGTGTGATTATAGCTTTTTATAGAAAATGTTTATTCTGTTTCTCGAATCTGACTGGCTGAGAGTCTTTTCCAACCGCCAGAGATATTCCACCAGTACCATCCCGTGAACTGCTTTACCATTTCTATCATTTGCCACTGGTCATTTTAAAATTAGTAATGGAGGCTTAAAGTCGTACAATTACATATTTGCGATTGGATAATGCAGCCACCAGAGCAGACTGTCTAGGACAGTGTTTCCCAACCCTGGTCCTCGGGCACGCCCTCCCAGAAAGTTTTAGATGTCTCCTTATTTAAAACACCTGATTCGACTTTCTTTTCTTTCTTTCTTTTTTAACGGCATACCAGCTTCAAAGGCTATATTCATGGCGAGAATACAGTATAATTAAATCAAAGGAAGATTAAAATAGATGTTTCAAATTTATTTCCTCTAAAAATCTTAAAACCATGCTTGGGCTCACTTGATTAAAAACCTTTTCAAAACTATCAACAGAGTAAAAACGATTTCTTACAGGGGTAAATGTAATACAGTCTAAAAGGATATGTTTAATGGACAATGGATTTTGACAAGATGAACATTTTGGATGGTTTTTCCTGATTCGACTCATCAGCCTCCTTCTAAAATGGTAAACATGTGCCCCTAACAAGCTGATGAGTTAAATCAGGTGTGTTAAATAAGAAGACATCTAAAACTTTCTGGGAGGGGGTGCACGAGGACCAGGGTTGGGAAACACTGGTCTAGGACTATCCTTAAGTCTTGTCTGTGAAAACAGGGTTTGTGTGTAAATTCATGTCAGACACTTAAAACAAGTGCAAAAGTACTAGGATAAACAAGTGCATACAGCGTAGTATGTAATTTTTTTGTGTCACGCTCTTCCCTCTTTCTTGTCACATGCAATAAAAACTCATCCGTATCAGGAATCCATAGCAGAAGCAAGTAGTTTGGCACTAATGAGTAGGGGTGTCACGATTCTCCAAATCCTCGATTCGATTACATTTTCAATTCTGATGTCACGATTCAATTCAATTCTCGATTTTTAAATGAATTTTTTTAAGACAAAAAATTATATGCCTTTATTATTATTATTATTATTATAGTTTCACATTAACATGCACATTGCGTGCTTTTCCTCGCATGGGGCTTTGTGGGCTTTACTTTACGCGAGAGAGCTTGTAGAGAGAGAATTCCTTCTTGCACGCAGATAGACTTAATGCGCGCGTCTTGGACTCCTATTATCTGAACTAAAACCGGTGCGTCATAAGCAGCTGCGCTTCTCTCTGTCTCACGTGCATGCGCATCTCGCATCTGTCCAAAGTCTAAACATAAACTAAAGTAATAATCCTTACGTATTTGTTCAGTTTTTATGCGTTTCATGCGAGCTGAGGCAAACTATATCTTTTGTTTAAAATATAACCCGCTGCATCTTGGCGGCTCTCTCGTGCACGTGCAGAGAGCTGCGCTCTGTCCGAAGGCAGATCACTAGGTAGTAATCCTGTTTATGATATGCATTCAAGGAGTTGTAGCAATACATCCCTCGTGTTTTAAAATATAAATCGCGTTCCGCTGGATGGATGTTTTTAAAGGCACTTCTGAGAGTTTATTTTCCCCCGCTTGGCAAGCCGACCGGACGTGACATGGGGGCGTGGCAGCATCGACGATCCAATTTTTTAATTCGAAGTTCGAGGTTGTGGCTTAATTTCGATCGATTTCGATTTAAAATCGAAATCGTGACACCCTTACTAATGAGTCAAACTAATGTTTAATATTGCTCTAGTAGTTGTGTGATTTGGCTTTATATCAGCGTGCTGATATAGTTTGTAAAAACAAACTGGTATAGAATGATATAAAATGATGCACTGTCATTTGTACAACTGTAACAATAGAAGAGAATGGGGTTGGCGTTTACTAATGATGATATGTTTGTTATCGTTTACTTTAGTACTTATGCTTGTTTTTTATTTGTCTTTGACATGTATAAACAGGGAACTACACTAACCTTTTCCACTGGTGGCACTTGCGCTACCAACTTTTTCAGTTACTGGCGCAAAATATGATTTGGTCGCACATATTTTTTTCAAGTTATATTAAGGCGCTCTGGTTAATAATGAACAATAATGAAACTGTATTGCATACAGATATGCTTTTTATTTTACTTGCCATCTTTTAAACCACATGCCGCCTTGTTTTCTTAAACGTTGCAGTCAGTGTTTCCCACAGATCTGAAATTTACTTGGTGGAGGTAACCGGTAAAAAGGGCAATCATTACCCACTGACAAATAATGGTCTACTATACATGTGACGAAGAACTAATAATGTGTGACACAACACAATACTTTGATTTAGGGATGCATATCAATTAATCGCGATTAATCTATAGCAGAATAACAGTTTTTGTTTACATATATGTGTGTGTACTGTGTATAATAACTTTGTATAGTTAAATGCACGCACATGCATGTATATATTTAAGCAATGTTTACATATGTATATACATTTGTATATTTATGTATAATTTATATTATATATAAATATAAATACTTAGTATATAAATATATTTTTTTCTTAAAATTATACATGCATGTGTGCATATTTATATATACATAATTATTATACACAGTTCACACACATATATGATGTAAACAAAAACCTTTATTCTGCTATAGATTAATCGCGATTAATTGATATGCATCCCTACTTTGATTTATTGAAAATTAATATTAATTTCACATTATATTTCATTAATCTAAACACTCCAAACTTTCTTTGCCATTAACAAAGCTGACACTGTTTGTCAAAGTACCACGAAAACACTTACTGTTTTTGCACTGATATATGAAGCAATTAGACCCCTTTTATCAAACTCAATATAATACAATACTATGTATAGTATATTAATAGACAGTGCAGGTCTATAGATTATAAATGTGACTGATGTTATGACTGATGTTATAATGGTAATAATTACTATTAAATAGGCACTTTTACTGCTTCTGCTCTATCTTTCTATTTCTCTCTTGCCGATTTAAAAAGCTTAATCCACTTATTATTTCAATAATATTATTCCACTTATTTTATTTTCAAATCTACTCGCTGTCCCGATGACAAACTTTACATTGCTTTGCTCGTTTAGTGCAATGGGCTTGACATTAGCACTGCTTTTTTACTACAATCTGTGCAAACTTAATATGGATATGGTTTTAGAAAATATATGGTTTATTAATAATAAGATTATTAAAAACATGTGAGAAAGAAAACGCAGCGCGTGGTCGTAACAAGAACCATCGCCATAGAAACCGAAGGCACGCTAAACTGCACTCGAGCTTTAGCGCGGTAGCGCTCATGGCAGTTTTCCGATCGACTCGGGTTATAAACTCAATATTAATCAGACTTGGGACCCAAAGTAATTAAACTAGGACCTAACCGGACCCGACAGACCATTTAAAATATAAACCCGGAACCATACGGGTCCCGCGTCCTCAGTGAAGAAAGACCTCTGCTCAAGTTCAGAAACATGGAAGACACTGCGCTTGCGTCGCGTCGCACCTAATTATTCATTGAGAAACAGCTGAGCACGCAAACGCACACTGATGGGGAGAGACACGACGTGCTTTCACGCAAAATGAAGCCAACGTGTTGATGGCTCAGAGCACGTTATAAAACGTATTCTTAAAATCCACATTTATGTTTTAATAAATGCTCATAGTAAATCATAGCATATTGTCTAAAACATTAGGTAGCACATTTGCGACCCATTAAAAATTAGGGTCGCAACGGCAGTTCAAAAGGTCGCATATGCGACCATTTTGGTCGCAGTGTAGCTCCCTGATAAATACACAGTTTCCCAGACAGGGCTTATCCAGAATAGTCCCAGACCAAATAAGTCCCAGACTAAAATGCATGTTTGAGCTGCCTTAAAGGTGTAGCGGAGGATTTTCTAAAATTTTTGAAAAGAACCGACTTCTTCAATTTTTTAAAAAATGCAATTGCGAAACACTCCTGATTGACAACTAGGAGGACCAATAGTCTTGATGATCCACCCGGAAAAAGAAAATCCTCCGCAATACCTTTAATTTAAAAACATCTTGCACTGATATATTTTAACATGTTTTGTCTTAAGATTCACCCCAGTACTGGTTTTTGTAAGGTATGTTTGTAAAAAACTACTAATATCCTAATTAGAGCTGGGCATAGATTAATCTAGATTAATTACATGCAAAATAAAAGTTATTTTTTGCATAATATGAGTTTGTGCTGTGTGTAATAATTATGTTTAAATAAATACACACACATTCATGTATGTATTTAAGAAACATTTACATGTGTATATATATTTATTTATATTTTTATATATTATATATAAATAAAAACATTATATATAAATAAAACATTTCTTAAATGTACATATATGTATGTGTGTGTGTTTACATATACATAATATTTACACACAGCACAAACTCATATATTTTGCAAAAAATTACTTTTATTTTGTATGAGATTAATCTAGATTAATCTATGCCCAGCTCTAATCCTAATATAACTAAGGCCTAATATAATATCCTAATATAACTGGATTAGTCCAAACCCTGTCCAGGAAACTGCCCCAAAGTGTTTAAATAGTGTTTCTGCAGGTGAATGTTGTGCCAGATTTTTCCTGTCACAAATATTTGATCGACTGCTCAAATCATTAGATTAGCCTTTCCTACTAATTCTAAAAGCCGATCAGAAACAGAAATAATGGTTGCATACGTAAGAAATAATTGATGACGGGCAGCTGGATAATTCAAAATAATGCACACTCAAGGTGGTAATGCGGCACATCACGAAGCTGAGTGTGCATTATTTTTAAATAACTCAAAGGATCAGAGTCAATTATTCCTCTTATACCACGGTTACAAAAGACATTGCTTGGTTGGTTACATTTGACAGGTCAGGTGTGCATTTATCGAAAAATAATGCATACCTGTGAAACATTTGTTAATCAGAAGCATTCAACAGCCATGGGGTATAATTGATTATAACATTACATTGACGCATTCGGCAAACGCTATTATCTTAAGGGACTTACAGTGCATTACAAGGTATTATGTATTTTTTCAGTATGTGTTCCTAGAGTTTCGAACCCATGAACTTTTGCATTGCTAATGCAATGCTCTACCTCTGAGCTTTACAGAAACATAAAAAAAAAATGTTTGTTAAATGAACTTGTATAGGAGTTATTCGATCTACGTCATCAATGTTCGCGGCGGCCATATTGTTGACATAGAACTGTCAGTCTGTCAATTGACAAGCGAGGCAGCGTGGGTATTATGCATGGTATTATCGATGTAATTTTTTTAAACCGCGCGATGGTGTGTGGTGTAATACACGACTGTTCTAACAACAGCAAAAAGAACCCCGGAATTAGTTTTTATGCGATACCGACTGTCAGAAAACATGAAAGGAAGGAGACAGAGGAGTTGAACCAGAGAAGGAGAGACTCCCAACAGCAAAGTCTGTCCCCATCATTTTACCACAGGTAACGTTAGAAATATATGCCTCACAGCAAAGTCTGTCCCCATCATTTAATCACATATGGTTAGCTGTACGCAGTGGCTGAAACTGCTCTTTCAATTAAGCTGCCATAAATTGAGACAGTTATTAAATTAGGATTAATAACTTTATGAACATAGGTCTGGCATTGATACTAGGTAGGGAATTAAGGGCCGTTCACATTATAACAATAACTATAAAAAATATAGTTTTGAAAATCGTTTTATATTAAAGAGAATAGCGGAGCTCAAACCAAAACTATAACGATGCAGATACAATGAATTGAACTTCAACTGCACGAGCACTTAAAATGACAGTGAAGCTCATTGAGGTCTATAACATTAGATTACCTGCAGTTGCTGTGAAAATTGACATAATGTTTTTTTTAATCTATTACATTAACTAACTGTTATGCCAAAAGGTAAGAGATTACACAAACTATTATATTCACTGTTTAGAGTTACGCGAAACGCAGCGTGTTGAGGACATACAAGCAATATTAAAGGCAAGTGATTTGCGCGAGTGCCGTGAGCGAATTAGCATAAACGTATTGTTTGGTGATGTGGACGATAATATAGTTATCGTTATAATGTGAACAGCCCTTCAGTGCTTGTATGATGTATGCGGATACTGTATGAACGATATAGTTATAAATATCCAGATAAGTTACGCCTGGCAATAAGGACGGATCTTTACTTAAGGCTATTGGGTCTATTTGATATGGTTCCACACCAATCAAGCTTATCTTCTCTTAATACTGACGAGATGATGCCATTTAGGCTACTGCTCCCCTCAACTCTAGGGGCAGGACAGATGTCATGTCAACAAGATGGCCGCGGTTAGCTACTTCCAGTGTTTGCGAATAAGCCCTATACAGGGAGTGCAGAACTACTAGGCAAGCTGTATTTTTGAGGATTACTTTTGTTATTGTACAACTACAGTGCTCCTGGTCAACTCAAAATGCCAACAAACCCTCAAACCGGAACACTTAAAGGAGCACTTCACCCACAGAAACATTAATCTTCATTGAAAGTGTCTCATATTTGTAGTCGAAATGTAACATACATTTCGAATTTGGTGCCAATTTGACTGAGAAAAGGGCTGTTTGTAGTCTCACCTGCTCAAGAAAGATATTGGACTTCCTTCTTTCAATGATGCAAAATGATGATTTTTACATCATTGAAAGAAGGAAGTGCAACACTGAAATATATATTTCTCCTGTTTCAGCAGCAACTGAGGAAATTATGCACGACCATTCAAAAACATGACTAGGGTTCTAACTATACAAAGATTAATGCAAATGGGTGAAGTGTCCCTTTAAGTAGTAAAAGTGAAATTTTGGCTTTCTTAAGAGAATATTTCTATGTACATCATTATTAGGCAACTATTAGTGTGCAGAATTATTATGCAACTAAATGAAAAACAAAGATTTTGCCATCTCACTTGTTTTTTTTTTCACCTGTTAAAGTGAGAACAACAAACAAACTCCACATCTACAAAAAAAAACCAATAAAACAATAAAAAATATATAAACTCAGTGTCCAATATAGCCACCCTTCTTTTCGATAACAGTCACAAGGCTTCCATTCACGGATTCAGTCAGTTTCTTGATCTGGTCTGAACCAACATTTTGTGCAGCCACAACCACAGCCTCCCAGACACTGTTCAGAGAGGTGTACTGTTTACCTTCACTGTAAATGTCCTGCTTAAGAAGGGATCAAAAGTTCTCAATAGGGTTTAAGTCAGGTGAAGAAGGGGGCCATGTCATTAGTTTTTCATCTCTAAGGCCTTTACTGGCCAGCCACTCAGTTGAGTACTTTGATGCATGTGCAGAAGCGTTGTCTTGCATAAAAAAAGTCTTCTTGAAAGATGCAGATTTTTTCCTGTACCACTGCTTGAAGAAAGTGTCTTCTAAAAATTGTCAGTAGGTCTGAGAGTTGTTTTTTATTTCCATTTTCAACCCAAAAAGGTCCAACAAGCTTATCTTTAATTATACTTGTCTGTGCCTGCCTGCCTGTAATGTAGAAGACACTTTCCTCAAGCAGTGGTACAGGAAAAAGTTTGCATCTTTCAAGAAGACTGATTATTTTGCAAGACAATGCTCCATCACATACATCAAAGTACTCCACTGCATGGCTGGCCAGTAAATGCTTTAAAGATGAAAAACTAATGACATGGCCCCTTCTTCACCTGACTTAAACCCTATTGAGATCTTTTGAGCCCTTCTTAAGCAGGACATTTACACTGAAGGTAAACGGTACACCTCTCTGAACAGTGTCTGGGAGGCTGTGGTTGCACAAAATGTTGGTTCAGACCAGATCAAGAAACTGACTGAATCCGTGAATGGAAGGCTTGTGACTGTTATCGAAAAGAAGGGTGGCTATATTGGTCACTGAGTTTATATATTTTTTTATTTTTTATTGTTTTATTAATTTTTTTGTAAATGTAGAGTTTGTTTATTATTCTCACTTTAACAGGTGAAAAAAACAAGTGAGATGGTAAAATCTTTGTTTTTCATTTAGTTGCAGGGCTCCAAACAAAAAAAATCAATTAAGGAGCCATTGGCTCCTATAGGGGAAAAAAACAGGCGCCAAATAATTTTTTTAAGAGCCACATAACAATGCACTTACTTTTAGCAGGCATGAAAATGGTCAGGGGTGAAAAGGGTCCTCGAGGGGCGACGTGGCCTCTGATGGGGCCGGGAGGTGGGGGACTCCCCCAGAATAAATATTATGGCCTCATAAGGGGTAACTTAACTTGTTTATTCTTAAGGCATGTGATTGGCCAAGGACAAAAAATGAGGAAGGAACCCAACATCCCCCCACACGCGCAGAAACAAAATGCACACCATAACAAATGCAAAAAATACATTATGACCATTATTTCAATTATTTAATTCTGACGGACAATTTAGGTTGTAAATTTAAAATGTAAACATTTGACTAGTAGGTTATCCAAAACCATGTTTAATTAAATGGGTTAATACATGTGGAAAGCTGTAACAAGTAGCATTCCCTTACCATTTGACATCTGCAATAATTTTATTTTGCCATAATCAGACCATCAGTCACAAGGCCAAACAAT
Source organism: Misgurnus anguillicaudatus (assembly GCF_027580225.2). Classification (NCBI taxonomy): domain Eukaryota; kingdom Metazoa; phylum Chordata; class Actinopteri; order Cypriniformes; family Cobitidae; genus Misgurnus; species Misgurnus anguillicaudatus. Next base: position 6,187,276 of record NC_073354.2, read on the forward strand.
TTTAAGTTGGCCTTGGAATAGGGTGGACCTGAATGCCTACAGTACATGTATTTTAAAATTACTTAATTTTACAATATAGTACTGGTTAAATGAATTGCATTATGGTTTTTGAGTCATGAGTTGAATAATTTTCAGCAAAAAAGTGATGTTGGAAAATTAAATAAGAACAAATCAAGAAATTACAAACATATAAATAGAAAAGAACAAATTTACAAATAAAGTAAGATCTAACAGTATTGATTAGGTAGAGAAACAGTATCAAATTAATATAGCACTGTTTTCATTCTATAAATTAAATATAATTGATCTTTTTAAAGCTATAAAAGCGATTTTCCTTTTGTCTTCTGTAGTCTGATTTACATAACGACTCAAACATAAGCTTTTCTTATAAGATGAACTGTCCCTTTAAGAACAGAGAAGCACTGATCTTTACACTAGCTGCGTTTACATGGACATTTGTAATCCGTTTAAATGATCAATCTGAATAAAAATGCCCCATGTAATCACCTCAATCGGACTAAAAAGTGGCAATCTGATTAAAAATCTAATCCGCTTGTTAGGGGTGGTTTATACCTTTTATAATCCGCTCAAAAGGACATGTATACACTTGATCGGATGGATAACTGAAACTGGGACGCTCTGCGCATGTGCCATCTTTTCTTTTTTTAATGGCGGTTGGTAAACCCACTGAAAGGCGAAATTCCGCCACCTACAGGACGGGAGTGTTGAGCATATTCACACGTGCAATGACGTAGAATTGCCGTAATGACATGTGACGCAAATATTTGAGTTTGTTTTGTTGAAGGAAGTCACAAGAAGTGATTTGTCTTGTTAATCTTGTTCCTATTATCCTTCCAATTCCCCATAAAGTGATACAAGACAGCCTTGTCCGGTCAGTCCATGATTTATTCTTTGATCCACAAACGCGTGTGTTTGGACTCGCTCTTGCGAACGGTCTCTGCAGCACTGCGTGAAGTAAAATACGATTTTTGGGCACACGTGAATGGGTGTTTTTGCTGCTGCTTTATAATCAGCTGAGGCACAAAGCAAATCTTGAAACAGCGTGAAACTATATTTGTGCAATGTGCGCATGTCAAACGATCAAATCTGATGTAAATCTTGTGTCATATAAACACGCACATCAATCCGATCACATTATGAAGTGTTCATGTTAACGCTATGATAGGATTTATTAATCGGAAGGATTTTAATCCGATGGAGGCAAAATGTGTCCATGTAAACGTAGCTACTGACACATCTGATCAACTGCTCACTTATAATTGTCTGTTTTTATGAGTATATTTGCAGAGACTGTGGCATTACAAGATCATTTGTGCATATATCTCCTGTCAAGCCCAAAGAAATCATGTGTTTGCGTGATTTTTAAAACGCACATTGGGCTTGAGTGTATGCACGTATATGCACAAAAAAACGCTCCGTTTAGCATCTTTGTCGTTCGAATAGTCTAAAATCCAGGACGTCTTGAAATGTCTTTCGGCACGGTGTTCACTGACTGATGCGGAAAGATGAATCCCTGTGTCTCTGGCGTTCTCTCCCGCGCTCGTTCTGGCACAGCTGCTGGAGCCTGCTTTTTGTTAGCAGTAGCAGAGCGACGCAATCTCATTCATTTCAATGGAAACCTGGGCGACTTCCGGCGACACGAGTGAAAGTGACCGTTGGCGACCGTATGCGCGTGTCCAGCGACACGAGAAAGTTAAAGGGAAACTTCACCCATTTGCATTAAGCTTTGTACCGTTAGAACCCCAGTCATGTTTTTGAATGATCGTGCATCATTCCCTCAGTTTCCCCTGAGAGGGGAGAAATACTGATTTCAGTGAGGCACTTCCAAATCGTCATTTTGCGTCATTGAAAGAAGGAAATTCTGTATCTCTATTGAGTGTGAAAGACTACAGACACTCATTCCTCATTTTTCCAAGGTGAGGGCTATGGGTGGGACCCACTCACGCTTCAGACCAATTACAGATAAGTGGGTGGGACTTACGAAAATATACGAACACAGACGGGAAAAAACGATCAGCCGCCATCTTTATGCTAAGCTAAGCTAAACAGAAGTTGTGGAGCGAGTCAGACTTCATGTTACAATAACAGTGGAAGTTAATCAATATAATATAGAAGAGGGTGATTTCGCAAGCGTGATGCTCTAATCTGCTGTTCATTGCACCTTTATGAACCACAATACAGCAAAGAGCTGAGGCAGATCAGAAGCCCGAGGAGTAGGCCGGAGCCTGGGCGTCGGCTGGGTAGAGGAGCCCGGGGAAGACGCTGCAACCATCCGCCTCTGCTGTGTAGAGAAGCTTGCCTGTTCTCTCGCTGTGTGCCCTCTTTCTAACATTTCTGCATCAGATAAGGATATGGACGTTCGTTTGGTAAAGGTTTTTAGGCAAGAGAGCAACTTTGCACGCGTTTGGACATGTTTATTTCACGGACGCGTTTCGGTTTCCGAGCAAACGCGCTGCGGATTATCTGAGCTTGGACGGACTCGCGCTGTGTGCTTTCGGTGTAACATTTCTGGATCAGATAAGGATATGAACATTTGTTTTGTTAATGTTTCTGGGCGCGTGCTTATTTCAAAGACGTGTTTCGGCTTACGAGCACAAGCTCCAAGAGCTGAGGCAGCGCGTCTGTGGAGATATTATGTAGGGGACGCGTTTGTGTGCAGGATGCAGGGATAAACGGATGTCTAACTAAAGTAAGTGTTCTATTTTAAGTGTGTCATTATAACACAGATGTAATTACAGTAAACACGAGACAAAAAGAAAATTGGTAAAACTAAATAAACATTTAAAATGCATACCCTTTTTTAACTACTTGAAAAGACATTTGTACTGCAGATCTCAAACCGCACGTTACTGTTTGAATAAGACTTTGCTACACACCAGACCAGAGTGTTATTGTGTGTAACACAATGTAACATCACGTTTAAAAGTAAGTCATGATTGGTGTCTGTCAGACACAGTGGTGGGGGCTATTTTCTTTGTTTTACTAACGTGGCATTTATGTACACAATATCATATCTGAGGCGTGTTCCGATTAATGGGAGTGGCTTGCAGAGCTGTGCATTGTGGTGCATAGTGGGAGTTGTAGTTTTTCATACAATTGTGCTCTAAAGTCACATTTTGTCTTTTCTCGGTCAAATAGGCACAAAATTCTACATTTATGTTACATTTTGACTACAAATATGACTCACTTTCCATAAAGATTAATGTTCCTATTGGTGAAATGGCCCTTTAAGAAAAGTTTTACTTTATGCAAAGGTCGAGTGACTTTCGGGAGCGACTACCAATGAGAACAAAGCAGTGGAGTTCACATCATCATTCTCTCGTCAGTTACTGGCGTGGATGGTACTCATTTGTTTATGACAAGCAGATTTAGACACACCTCATTGAAAGAGACGTGCGACACACAGCGATAACGTCGCTGGCTGTCTGAACGAGGGGTGACGTTCACACAACGCATCTCATTTCATGAAGTTAACAAAACGAATGAAGCGATAGGCTACTGGTTATAAAACATGCACATATAATGCAAATTTAACAATCAAAGGGAGTAAATTTGTATTGTCGCCAATGGCGACCTTGACAGAAATTTCACTCGCACATAAATATATTTGGTCGCAAATGCGACCATTTTAGTCGCAGTTTGGAGCCCTGAGTTGCCTAATAATTCTGCACACTAATAGTTGCCTAATAATGGTGTACATAGAAATATTCTCTTAAGAAAGGCAAAATTTCACTTTTACTACTTAAATGTTCAGGTTTGAGGGTTTGTTAACATTTTGAATTGACCAAGAGCACTGTAGTTGTACAATAACAAAAGTAATCCTCAAAAATACATCTTGGCTAATAATTCTGCACTCCCTGTAGAAGCAATATCAGTTGAGTTACAGAAACTTTTGAAACACTTACGAATAATCACAGTGCCAAAGGTATTTCTTTCCCTTTCGATCCATTGTATGTGGCAACTTGCAAAACCTTCCTTACAGCATCACCTGGACCATTGCTACCAAGCGGATCTGAAACAAAATAAATTATAATTTAGCACTTTGCAGGCTGCATTATTCCCATCTTAATCCCACATCACTTATAGCAGACCTCTAAAATGGTACACAATGTGTTCAATCTTGGACTTATGAAAAATTATGCAGACAACAGGTAAATACATCTTTAACAGATTTATCTAGTTATTTTACATTTTTTTAAGAATTATTCTCAACATACCGAGCCAGACTGAATTTCATGAAACCTTCAAAGATGTTACTGGAGGAGAAAAGTAATATTACAAATATATTCAAGAGCCACATGCCATGCTGTATTTTATACTAACAATATCTATTATATAAGCAGTAACTTGCCTTATACTGCTGCTGCTGCTGCATTGTGTATAGCCTACTGTGCATTTTTAACTTACATGTATAAGTTACTGCTTATACAGTATGGTTTACAGATATACTGCAAACATTGTTTACTATTCACAAACATACAGAAACAGCAATACTGTTTCTGTTATAAGTACTGCACAGTAGTACTGTACTGACTTCCACAAAGAATAAATAAAAGTAACATTATCAAAGTCCCTGTAGTGTAGATTATTTTCGATGAGAAGCGAAATAACGTTAAACATTGTAAGTAAACTTGAGTTGCAAGTTCTAATCATTGCAAAAGCGTGTCAACTAAGTTACCACATTTACAAATAACGTCCACACAGCGGTTATTCATGCTTGTCGTCTGCCCTCGTCTTTGGGAAAACAAAATATTTTTATGTCAGACCAGGTATTGAGTCAGTTAACTTCACAGTTAGCCACTAGCCAGACCCATAAACAAACACAATCCGACACGTATGATGGAGAAAAGAGTGACTGATCAATTTAACGTTACTTACTTTATGCCATATTAGCTAGGTCATACTTTTCAAAGAAAATAAAGAAAGATAAATAATATACACACTTACCTAACGCGGTTTGGATCTCACCGCGTGGAATGTATCTGGAACGTTTCTTCATGCGCATGCGCGGTTCGTCTTGCGCGCCAATTTGTTTTAAAAAATATACATCACAACATAAAATATTAGATTATATAAATATATCAAAATAAATATATCCAGTGCTGAAAACGGACAGTAGTGATACATATAAGCGTTATTAGACGTTTATATTACTCTACTAATTTATAACCTATTTAAGAAAGCATCTGGGAACATTAAATATTTTAAATTTCAGATAATATAGATAGATTACATAAACGAGATGCTGCACATTTTCGTTATTTTTTAGATACTACTTTAATATTTGTAATTTTTTTATTTCATTTACTTTGTTCCTGTAAGTGTTTATAATTTCTTTTTATAATTAAGTCAAGATTCAAAACAGTGATCCACTTTTCCCATAAAAAAAAAAATGTAATTTAAGGATGTCCCCGTTTTTGGTGTGTTCTCCATAACCCACATAAAAGATGAAAACATTTAAAAAGGTTTTGACCCTGTTTTTAAATTTCTAGACAATAACAAATAAGATTTCAAGGATATTTTAATCATTAGGACATGTCCGTACTTGTCATTTGAAAAAGCTGGTCACCTTAATTTAAGGGCAACCTATCCATCACATAAATTTCATTAAAATTCTTATGCACTTATTGGTTTTCTCCTCTGTGGCTTGATTCTTTCTAGCATCATCTGACCATGTAATGTATATGAATGATTGGAGCATCTTCCATTCCAACTTACTTTCTCGTTTTTTTCTGTACCATTTCAATCACACAATGTCTCTCTGATTGTCAAAGCTTTTGTACGTAATGTACACAGTTCCCCAAAAAAACCCTTCCTGGTTCATAGTGTACAGGACAACAGGACTTTGCACAACTGGCTTTAACCTGCATGGGTTATACACACACAGTGGGCTCGGTGACATAATCTTCCAAATGTAAAGCCATGCCACATTTTTTGTCTTGTTGTCATTTTCAACACATTGATATTAAAGTGCCAGGCAGTTTCAATATCGAAAATTACCTTTATTGCAGTGTGTCATGTAGCTGTCCATCTATGGTGTGCAAACACACAAGTTTCTAAAGTAGGGAGTTGAACCATGTTACATACATTTTCTTTTTGAATCTCTGACCTGTTGTCTATTTACATATAAAGGCAATACTTTGCATAAGACTACAGTCTTGCACCAAAACCCTGATCTGCCCACAGACCCTTACACTAGTTGGTGTGTTAACATCATGTCTAAGACACTGTGTTTTAAGCTGTAAGGGCAAGTTTGTGTTGTTTTCACTACCATGAAGATAAATCAAATTCAGAGGATAAAAACCCTTTTTTGTTATTTTACTGACGATTGCTTCTCCAATCTAGGTGAGTTCAAGGCAGGATTTGCGAAACATTTGACCCTGAAAGACCCTTTATTTGGACCAACAAACATCTCAGAGTGTTCTGAATGTCTAGTTAGCACTAGGCTAACGCATGTAGTTGCAACTATTATTTAATGTTAAGCTCTTGGCCTGGTGCTTACCTGGAGGTAAATTTTAGAGTCTGTCATTGTTCTTATTACTTGGTTTAAAGATAAATGATGTGCAATGATCTTGTTTTTTTTTATTTTATTTAACAAGAGCGTTTTAAGATTACAAGAACCTTCATCAAGTACAAATATCATCAAAGGAAGTTTAGAAAATGCTGGATCTAGGAATGTTTTCTCTTAACAAAACGAGAACCTTCATCAAGTACTGTAAAAATAACATTAAAAGGATGTTTCAAGAACGTTGTTCTAAGAACGTTTTCTACTAAAAAATTTTCTTAACATTTTGACAACCTTCATCAAGTAAAAATAAAATCAACAGGACGTTTTGAGAACGTTGTTCTAAGAAAGTTTTCTCCTAACATTATGATAACCTTCATCGTGTAGAAATAAACTCAACATGACGTTTCGAGAACGTCGATTTAAGAACGTTTTCCCGTAACATTATGACAACCTTTATGATTTAGAAATAACCTCAAGAGGACATTCCAAGAACAATGTTCTTAGAATGTTTTCCTGTAACATTATGACAACCTTCATCGTTTAGAAATAACCTCAAGAGGACATTCCAAAAACGTTGCTCTAAGAACATTTCCCGTAACATTATGACAACTTTCATCATCCCAGCCAACATTGACATGTGGGCCCCACGTGGGTCCCATCTGGGCAGCATGGGTTACATGTGGGCATGGGCTTCACATGGGCAATATATATGGGTCCCATGTGGGTTTCCTATGTGGGCCCCATATGGGTTTGCCCATGTGGGATAATAATGTGGGCCCCTCATGGCACCTATGTGGGCAAAACATTTTTATGCTTGAAATACATCTTTATACATTTACAATCTTAAAATAATAACTTTTGGTTGATTGTCACTTTTAAACAAATAGCAAATAATATAACAGATATGATTTGATCCGTATAAAACATTTTAAATAAAAATGCATTATTTTTTACATTTAATTAACATTGATATGTGGGCCCCACATGGGTCCCATATGGGCAACATGGGTTTCATGTGGCCATGGGCTTAACATGGGCAATATATATGGGTCCCATGTGGGTTGACTATGTGGGTCCCATGTGGGTTTCCCTATGTGGCCCCATATAGGTTTGCCCATGTGGGATAATAACGTGGGGCCCTCATGGCACCTATGTGGGCAAAAAAAATTATGCTTGAAATATATCTTTATACATTTACAATCTTAAAATAATAACTTTTGGTTGATTGTCACTTTTAAACAAATAGCAGATAATATAACAGATATGATTTGATCAGTATAAAACATTTTAAATAAAAATGCATTATTTTTTAAATTTAATTAACATTGATATGTGGGCCCCACATGGGTCCCATATGGGCAACATGGGTTTCATGTGGCCATGGGCTTAACATGGGCAATATATATGGGTCCCATGTGGGTTTCCCTATGTGGGTCCCATATAGGTTTGCCCATGTGGGATAATAACGTGGGGCCCTCATGGCACCTATGTGGGCAAAACAAATTATGCTTAAAATACATTTTATATACATTTAAACTCTTAAAATTATTACTTTTGGTTTATAGTCACTTTTATACAAAGAGCAAATAATATCACAGATAGGATATGATCAGTATAAAACATTTTAAATAAAAATGCATTATTGTTAACATTTATTTGTGATATTTGTAATGTTTACCTGCCAATTATTAATTTAAATTTGCACAGCTGAGCATGAGTGAAAATAAGAAATGTCAGAAAGTTCATCAGTTTGATAAGTGTGTTAATTAAAGAAATGTTTTAAACATTCTGAAAGGAGTCTGATTAGTGGAGTCAGGTGTTTCATATAAGGAGACCTTATTACAATCTGCTCACTGCTACGACACATTACGCTTGACAAAGTAGTCCTCCTTCAAATGTTTTTAATTGTGATTTTTTTCACATAATATAATATAATATTTTAAATAATCTTTGCTAAAATATGCAGACTTTTAAAATTTCAACTATAAAGATGATAAACATTTAAACTACAAGAATTTCCGCTCAGGCGCAAGGATACGGTTTCTATCGGAGCAGCAGGAGTCTCTCACAACTGTTACACTTGTAATTTATCCTGAGTTGTGTTTTTAGAAAATGTAATTCTACGGTACAAGTTCACGGACTGCACAGGGATGAATCAAAGCAAACGTGCAAGGACATTTAATGAGTTTGGCTGTGGATGCTTTGGAAGTTCTTCATAAAACGTTTGAGCAAAGATTAATTGATGATCAGAAGACCATCTCCAGAAGAGTGAGCAATGTTTGTGTTGTTTTTGAGTTCAAAGTATTTTAAGAGTTTGACTTCTTTCAATGCTTATTTTAAGTGTTATGTTAAATTGTTAGTCATTACCTGCCTTAGCAGTTTTGAAATGTTCATGATTATTTTAGCATTGTATTGTTATAAATTGACAATAAAGTATTTTGATATATTGAACCTTTACAGTTTTTTTATTTGATTTCTCATATTGCACCTCCTTCATGTTTTGTGATGTTACAGATGAATGAACTGTTGAATATTTATGCTGAAATCTGATATTTACCGAACTGAAATGATTTGCTTTTATCGGTTTTCAATTTAAAACAAATATATTATTTAAGTAAATTACACTTAAGCATTAAAAGTATAATTATTTCATAATAAGAGACCAGTCCAGTACCCATTAAAAATCCATTCTGGGCCCTGATATGTAACGTGGGCTTCATTACGTGGGTGCAATATGGGCCCTATGTGTGTTGCCCACGTGTGCCCCACATAGGCCCCACTCAGTTTCTATATCAAATTCATGTGGGCAACCCAGGTGGGGCCACAGTGGAACCCATGGACAAACCCATGTACAGCCCACATTGGAAGCCCATATGGGGCCCATATAGGGCCCACATGGGCCCCATGTGTGTTGCCCAGGTGGGCCCCACATAAGCCCCACTCAGTTTCTATATCAAATTCATGTGGGCAACCCAAGTGGGGCCATAGTGGAACCCATGGACAAACCCATATAGGGCCCACATAGGAAGCCCATATGGGGCCCACATGGGCCCCACCTTGCAATGTTGGCTGTGATGTAGAATTAACCTCAAGGGGACATTCCGAGAATGTTGTTCTAAGAATGTTTTTCCGTAATATTATGACAACCTTCATCATTTAGAAATAACCTCAAGAGGACTTTGCAAAAAAGTTGTTCTAAAAACGTTCCCCGTAACATTATGACAACTTTCATCATGTAGAAATAACCTCAAGGGGACATTCCGAGAATGTTGTTCTAAGAACGTTTTTCCGTAATATTATGACAACCTTCATTGTTTAGAAATTAACCTCAAAAGGACGTTCCAAAAACGTTGTTCTAAGAACGTTTCCCGTAACATTATGACAACTTTCGTCATGTAGAAATAACCTTAAGGGGACGTTCCGAGAATGTTGTTCTAAGACCGTTTTTCCGTAATATTAGGACAACCTTCTTCGTTTAGAAATAACCTCAAGAGGACGTTCCAAGAACGTCGTTCTAAGAACGTTTTCCCGTAACATTAAGAGAACTTTCAATGTGTAGAAATAACCTTAAAAGGACGTTCCGAGAACATCGTTCTAAGAACGTTTTTCTGTAACATTAAGAGAACTTTTATTGTGTAGAAATAACCTCAAAAGGACGTTCCGAGAATGTTGTTCTAAGAACGTTTTCCAGTAACATTAAGAGAACTTTCAATGTGAGGAAATAACCTCAAGAGGACGTTTCAAGAACGTTGTTCTAAGAACGTTTTCCCGTAACATTAAGAGAACTTTCAATGTGTAGAAATAACCTCAAAAGGACGTTCCGAGAACATTGTTCTAAGAACGTTTTCCCGTGACATTATGACAACCGTCGTCGTTTAAAAATAACCTCAAGAGGATGTTCCATGAACGTTGTTCTAAGAACGTTTTTTCCGTAACATTAAGAGAACTTTCATTGTGTAGAAATAACCTCAAAAGGACGTTCCGAGAACGTTGATCTAAGAACCTTTTCCAGTAACATTAAGAGAACTTTCAATGTGAGGAAATAACCTCAAAAGGACGTTCCGAGAACATTGTTCTAAGAACGTTTTTTCGTAACATTAAGATAACTTTTATTGTGTAGAAATAACCTCAAAAGGACGTTCCGAGAACGTTGTTCTAAGAACGTTTTCCAGTAACATTAAGAGAACTTTCAATGTGAGGAAATAACCTCAAAAGGACGTTCCGAGAACATTGTTCTAAGAACGTTTTTTCGTAACATTAAGAGAACTTTTAATGTGTAGAAATAACCTCAAAAGGACGTTCCGAGAACGTTGTTCTAAGAACGTTTTCCCGTAACATTATGACAACATTCATCGTTTAAAAATAACCTCAAAAGGACGTTCCGAGAACATTGTTCTAAGAACGTTTTCCCGTAACATTATGACAACCTTCATCGTTTAAAAATAACCTCAAGAGGATGTTCCGAGAACGTTGTTCTAAGAACGTTTTTCCGTAACATTAAGAGAACTTTCATTGTGTAGAAATAACCTTAAAAGGACGTTCCGATAACGTTGTTCTAAGAACGTTTTCCCGTAACATTAAGAGAACTTTCAATGTGTAGAAATAACCTCAAAAGGACGTTCCGAGAACATTGTTCTAAGAACATTTTCCCGTGACATTATGACAACCTTTATCATTTAAAAATAACCTCAAAAGGACGTTCCGAGAACATTGTTCTAAGAACGTTTTCCAGTAACATTATGACAACCTTTATCGTTTAAAAATAACCTCAAAAGGACGTTCCGAGAACATTGTTCTAAGAACGTTTTCAAGTAACATTAAGAGAACTTTTATTGTGTAGAAATAACCTCAGAAGGACGTTCCGAGAATGTTGTTCTAAGAACGTTTTCCAGTAACATTAAGAGAACTTTCAATGTGAGGAAATAACCTCAAAAGGACGTTCCGACAACATTGTTCTAAGAACGTTTTTCAGTAACATTAAGAGAACTTTTATTGTGTAGAAATAACCTCAAAAGGACGTTCCGAGAACGTTGTTCCAAGAACGTTTTCTCACAACATTATGACAACCTTCATTGTTTAGAAATAACCTCAAGAGGACGTTCCAAGAACAATGTTCTAAGAACGTTTTCTCACAACATTATGACAACCTTCATTGTTTAGAAATAACCTCAAGAGGACGTTCCAATAACGTTGTTCTAAGAACGTTTTTCCGTAACATTAAGTGAACTTTTATTGTGTAGAAATAACCTCAAAAGGACGTTCCGAGGACACTGTTCTAAGAACGTTTTCCCGTAACATTAAGAGAACTTTTAATGTGTAGAAATAACCTCAAAAGGACGTTCAGAGAACGTTGTTCTCAGAACGTTTTTCCGTAACATTAAGAGAACTTTCATTGTGTAGAAATAACCTCAAAAGGACGTTCTGAGAACGTTGGTCTAAGAACGTTTTTCCGTAACATTATGACAACCTTCATTGTTTAGAAATAACCTCAAGAGAACGTTCTGAGAACGTTGTTCTAAGAACGTTTTTCCGTAACATTATGACAACCTTCATTGTTTAGAAATAACCTCAAGAGAACGTTCTGAGAACGTTGTTCGAAGAACGTTTTTCCGTAACATTATGACAACCTTCATCGTTTAGAAATAACCTCAAGAGAACGTTCTGAGAACGTTGTTCGAAGAACGTTTGTTCATCAACATCATAAGAACGTTATTCAACCTTTAATAACGTTATAGGAACGTTGCATAAACGTTGTGTTAAAAACGTTTTGCTCTAACCTTTAAAGAACTTTTAAAAAACGTTAGCGAATGTTGTGGGAACGTTCCCTGTTAGCTGGGCATGGTCCTGTGCTTATTTCTGTGTTCTGCATGAAGATCTTTAAAGGTTTCTACTTACATCACGATTTGCTGTGCGGCCGGTCGCAGTCTTTATGTAAAACGGGTATGAAATAAATTGATGCTGATGTCGGATAACGGGTCAACTGTTATTTTAATCGCGCGGATGCGGGTTATCAAACAGGACTGTGCATGACTCGTATAAGGAAAATGGAATGACAACATGAAAATTATAAAATAGCCTACATGTTTATATTCTGTATTAAACCACCATGGGCGCTAAACTTGCGGTGTTAAAGGGACAGTTCACCCAAAAATAAAAAAATTCTGTCATCATTAACTCTCCCTCATTCTGTTACAAACCCGCACAAATTCCCCCGTTCTGATAAACACGAAGCAACACATTTTGAGAAATGTCAACAACCAAACCAAGCATGAGCCCCATTCACTTCTATAGTAGGAAGAAATAATACGGAAGTGAATGGGGTTCATGAATGGTTTGGTTACAAACATTCCTCAAAATATTTTCGTTCATGTTCACCAGAACAAAGACATTTATACAGGTTTGTAACAACATGAGAGTGAGTAAATTATACAGAATTTTAATTTTTGGGCGAACTATTAATCCGATGGGGTCAAAAATTAGGGTGCACCTAACTTTTGTGCTGGTGCACCTAAGAAAAAATGTTAGGCGCACCAGTGCAACCAGTGCAAAAGTTAGTCTAGAGCCCTGGCCGTTCATTTAAAGTAGTCACTCATCATCAGCCGACCCCGCCTAAACCATGTCCATGTATCTATGTGGTAAATTAAGAAAAAGGAAAGTAAAGTAATAAGTAGTGAAGTTACTTTTCAAATGCAGTAACTAGTAAAGTAATCTCATTACAATTTAAAGAAGTAACTAGTAACTAGTAACTAATTACATTTTTTGAGTAACTACCCCAACACTGGCCATACAGTTATGCGATACACTCCATCCCAAACATGGCATAAACAAGTGAACTACTTGCCTTTAACACAGCAACAATTATAAAAACATAGTTTTCTGTTTATCTTGTTTGATTTCATTGGTGTTATTTACACTTTAGTCAGGCTTTGGCCAGACGCTTGGATTCTCCTATTAAACGACTGGCACCATCACAGAGTCTCTGTGCCAAAAGGAGGTCCAAACGCTATTTGTTCACTTCACAGGAATGCACTAGTCACAATATCCTGGCCATTACTATTGATAATTAAACATGACATAACATAATGACGGCTAAATTTTAAATACTGTATGATGAGATTTATCAACATATGACAATACAGTAGTCAAACCTTTCCTGTGTCTGTTTTAAAGACTTTGGTGTAAATATCAGCATTCTGGAAATAAATGTGTTTGATCCATTGAGGAAAATTTTATTTGAAGGAGACATATCATGAAAATCTGACTTTTTCCATGTTTAAGTGCTATGATTGGGTCCCCAGTGCTTCTATCAACCTAAAAAATGTGAAAAAGATCAACCCAGTAACTAAGTTTTGGTAGACGGTTCTCTGCAAGCATGTAAAAATATAGAACATTGAAATTTGGCACCCCTTGTGATGTCAGAAGGAGACAATACCACCCCTTAATCTAGGCTATCCAACCATGACACTGCCATTTAGTGCAGAGATCAGCTCATTTGCATTTTAAAGGACACACCCAAAAATTGCACATCTTTGCTCGCACCTACAAAGTGCTAATGTTAACATGTTATAATAAATTATGTATATGATATTTTGAGCTAGAACTTACGTACTCTGGGGACACCAAAGATTTATTTGACATCTTAAAAAAGTCTTGTGAAATGTCCCCTTTAATAAATATAATGAAAATGTATATAAATAGATAATGTAATTTATGTAGATGACACAACACAACTACTGTGAATTGGAGATATCAAATTGTGTCACTGGTGCGTAAGCATTGAGTGGTCCATCATTATATTTGAGTTTTGTTGTTCCATTTTGCCTGAAAATCTATAGACTTAAAAAAAAATAGATCTATGCACTGGACATCTATATATCAAAATGCTGGGTAAGCTTCAGTCCTGACCCTGGAGAGGACAATTGGGTTCAGAAGATAGATAAATGGTTTGCATGCCCATACCTATCCTTAAACAGATAAAGAGGCTGTTCAGATAACCGAGATCTCAGTTGGCTCACGCTGCTTTAGAACTACAGCAGCTCAGAGGTTTTCGCTGATCAAAATCCACTCTGCAACCACACCTCCAGATTTTGAGTATTGTATGAGCATAATTGAAACGGTCCTCCCTCCTCCTCCTCTCTCAGTCCCTAAAGATCTGTGCGGAGGGGGGGGGGGTATCGCCTTACTGAAGACGGTGGATTAATTAGTGAAACTCCTCCTGGGGGAAGCATTAGACAGAGCATCCACGGTCAAACGGGAAGCATTAGCTCCTGAACCCCCCGGCGCACCCGAGCTTCAACACAGCCGGGGTAATTAATAGAGCCTCTGTATGAGCGCAGGAACGCTCATTCACTCAGGGCTTCAAATGGTCTGTAGTTCAACCGAGCAGAACCGGGATAAAACCTCATTTTGCCACTTGCCAAGTTAATGGAGTCCTAACTTGAAAAGCACACCAGCTTGGGAGTTATCTTCTTTGGTGTTTAATGCGGCAATGAGGCGTGGGTAAGTTGTGTAATTTGAAGGAGACAACTTTCGATGTGATGGTTAAGGGGGGCTGACTTTGAACTCAATCATTTAATTGTCGCTACTTAAGCGAAACTTACAGAAACTGCTTCACCTTTTGATCATTAGATAATTGATAAGACCTCATACAATATTAGTAGGCTATCTCAAACCTTTGAAATGCAATGGCCTATTTGCATTTTCCAATCAAGTCCTATCATCTAGATGGCTTATTGAAGTCTATAAAGACAACGGGGGTTTAACAAATTTCGGTACAGAAGTGTAAGCATTTTGTTTACTCTGTCGCACATCAGATTTAAAGATCTGGTTTTATCATCAGAGCACCACTAAAAGCATCTTTATTTGATATATAATCCAAACAACAGAAAACAAAGAAGTACTATGCATAACAAAAAATACCACTACAAGGGGTACCTTTGCCGTTTGACCATGCTTCGGATTTTGACCTTGCCTTGGGAGTGGGAATGTGTTGGAGGTGAACATTGGAGAGTCTAATATAAGAACAGACTAAAGCCCAAAGTTTTTACACATGCTTTAGGTACAGTCCTACTTTCAAATCTTGAAAAGACCACTTATGTAGTCGAGGCATTAGCACTACCGTAGGTTGCCATCTTGTTGACTCACTAATTACAGAGGTTAATTGGATTTTTCCAAACTTAATAAACTTTTCCAATACCAATTTCCCATCTACTCAACCTATCCATGATCATGTTTAGCAAGACTCTTCTAACTTACTAAATCTCTTCATTCCACTCCAAACCAACTCTTTCTATGTCTGCTTCACTCCCTCCACAAAGTTTTCCTGTAGTCTTGGCTCAGACAATAATATTCTCCTCACCCAACATTGTTGCAAACACTCTCCCATCAATCCCATCCTCTCTAATCAAATTGATGTCCTCTGATCCCCTTCCGTATCTGTTCTTTGCTGTCAACACATCCTTATCTAGAGGAGCTGTCCTGCCAGCCTCTAAGGCATTCACATCAGACAAAACATCCTTGCTTAACTCCATACTAATTATTCTGCATTTGTCTGCAGCATTCAATGCTGTCAAACACAAACTATTGAAGTCTACAGAGAAGGGCATTTCCAAGTCAGTGCTTTTTAGGTTTATTTTATACCTGGATAAAAAGTGGCTTCTCTACCTTACCCTGCATTCTCATTTTGATCCTGTAGCTCGGTAGGAAGAGCATTGGGTTTGCAGTGGAGAGGCAATGGGTTTGATTTCCAGAGAACGCACATACTGATAAAATGTATACTGTACCTTGAATTCAAAGTAGGTTGCTAAGGATAAAAGTGCCTGACAGATGCATGACTCTAATACATTAGACAGATTAATTTGTCATTTAGTTTGTAGGTCTGTAATGGAAGAAGGACTTACTGTTCATTTTGACTGATGCGATAATGCAAAACATGGATATTGCCACACAATCTTTTGGCTACACTAGACTTTAAGCATGCAAATATTTTTCGAACACTTGTTGTGAATATGGAAGAGAGCGCTTCGCCTATCTTTGCTTTTCAGTAGAGGCAGGTCATGCAGTGACGTACCAAATTTCTACTGGTCACGTGTCTTCACGTAATACGAATTCACCGGTAAGAGTTCACAAGACATGTATGCAGTAAAATATCTTCGCACAAGCTTCCGTTTCCTATCTGTTGTATTCACATGCGTATGCATGGAAGTCAAAGGAATGAAAAGTGTTGTGTGACCGCCCCATAATTCATATGAATTTGTACATTGGAACAGCTCTCAGACTGTTTACACTTACAATGTGCTCTTGAGAGAAATACGCAAGTAAATTGCAATCCATTTTATTTTATTCCAAATGCGCATGTGTGTGGGAATTGCGATTGAATGAATCATTAGGAAATAATGCTTCAAACAATGGATATGCGGCAAAGTTTTTAGCAAAACAGTGTGACTAACTATTCAAGTTCTTCAACAATGCATTGTATAATTGTGGTTAAGCAATGAGTTATGTTGTTGAATGGGAAAGCCAAAATACAACAGGACTATTGATCAGTGATCATCAGTAGCTGCGTTTCAATTATCCTTTAAATTGCGCAAATTGACATTATTAATTAAAAAATATGGCCAATGGAAGAACGTCAATTTCGCAAAACTCCCAAATATCAAAAAAAAAGGTACGCTCGCATGAGGTCGTTTTTCAGGCATTTCGGAAATCACAAAACTACAATGGCATTTTCAGGTCACCTGTTGCAAGTAAGTAACATAATTATTATTTGAAGATGAAGTGTTATGTACTAAAACCACCCAGAAACACATCAATAACTGTCACCTCAAGGCTTTCCTCGCCAATAATGTTCGGATAACACTCTATCTCTTTTGATTTAAAATTATGTACTTTTACCTCCAAGAAACACCTATACACTGCCGCTCTTAAGTATGAAGGGCTTTCCCTGGCTTTTATGTTTGTATAATACTCTTATGTGTCCTTCGGTTGAAAACAATGCCTAGTGCGCTGGATGTAATATTAGTTAACCTACCAACATCTGTCGACGTGATGTTTGGAATAACTTATCGCGAGAGGAAAAACTACCTATGTCATTGGTTAATGGAAATGGAAAATAGTATTTTGTCGACATTTAAAAAATAACGCTGAAGTTTTGTCCAAATCTGTAAGGAAAACGCAGCTAGTGATATCGCCCCCTTTTGCTCAGCAGATATTTCCCTATTGCACACGTCCAGATGCATCCCGGGTTTTAGGAGCCTGAAACAGCGATTTTTTTGTGTATACAGCCAATTCATTTATTTTGTGATACAATGATATCATCACCCCACGTCTCAAACTAAGTGGGACACGGCTACACCATGTAACAGAAACAAAACTTGTGTTTGTGCTGGATAAGGTAGTGAGCCTATTAGCTTTACTAAAGCAAAATCTGCTACAGTGAGCAACAAATTATTATGGAAGTTGGGAAAATTACAGCGCCACAAACTGGTCTGGCATGTATACTACATCGATTTGAGTCGGTTTAAGTGGTTTCCTGTGTATGCAGATATTTCTTAAGATGACGCAGTGTTTACAGACTTTTTTAGAACGAGGATAAAAGTTTGGACAGAAGAAGCTCTAGCTTGTGAGCTACTGAGGTCAATCTTACCCTGCTATGTACAAATCTACCCTACGAGAATTCGGCATGAATTTCAGACTTCACGACCTGCAGAACATATGCTCAGGGAGCCCTTCAAGTGCGCTCATTTGCTTTCATTTGTGTTTGTGTGGTCAAATTTAATCAAGGAAGCATCTGGGCAACCTTAATGGGAGTAATTGTCCTTTCTGCACTTCTGTGTGTGTGTTAAACAGAAAGATGTGAGGGAATGTGTGAATCAGATCACAGCCGTACTGTACGTGCATGCATGGACAGTGCAAGAGCATGTTTCAGCATCTATCTAAGAGGCCATTGTACGTGGCCACATGAAGAGCATTCCTCTGAGCTTCACTAATTACGCTGTGGCTTAACTTGGCACCAATGTGAATCATCCTGGCTGATGCTTTTAAATCTGTCCACAAAGTCTCGTCCTTAGGCTAATAAGTACCCTGTGCACCAGACCTCCCAGCAGGACAAACAGCCCGGTCCACCATAATAACAGATGCTTTCCTGCACAGCTCAAATACCCCTCTCTCTCTCCTCCAGGTATGCATTCTGTGACAATATCATCCTGATGGGGCCTCCAACTTTTGGAATACCGAAGGCAACGAAACTACCCTTAAGTACTCTCTCTGGGACCCGAGGTCTGCCAGCTCCCCCCAAATCTTCTGTCTGGTTTCTCGGCTTTGTGGTTCTTAGGAATGCACAAACTTTTTGACCCCCGTCCCCTCACAAGCTTGTTCCTGCAGAGTGTGTGTTTTGTTTTCTCAGACAGGGAGAGTTCGCTTCAAAGGGCTGCTTCAGACAAAAATGAAAATTGTGTCATTTATTCATTCTCATGACGTTTCTAAACCTGTATGATTTTCTTTGTTCTGTGAAACACAAAAGGAGCCAACTTTAGAGAAATACAGCAAAAGTAATGTAGATGTCGCCATTGGTTGTTGTGGTCTTCGACTCAATAAGGAAGTTCATTTAAAGCATTGACTTTCTTCTTAACATTGATATATTTATTATGTTTTAATTGCTTTTTAACACCACTTCTTATTCGCTGAGATTCATTTACAAGTCACCCACAGGCTTCGTTAAGATTTTTCATGAACTTTCACACCCGGCTCTTGACACTATTTCACCTCTTTCTCAAGAAGAAGAACAGCTGAAGGAAGATTTAAAACATTTCGCCCGTCACCCCATCTGTATCTTTTGTCTGTGCTCTTTGGCACCTGGAATGATTACACCTTCAGACTGTTCACAATCATGCCAAGATTCACATGCAACAAACTTGCAGGCATGAATCCCCCATATCCACATCCCCTGCCCCGCACCATTTAGATCCCCTACAATATACACCTTCGCAATTACATCACTTTTTGTATATTTATACTTCAATAAAGCTGTTAATCTTAATTGCTTTTAAATTTGATCAGTCCAATTGAATCGAAAAACTTTTTCCCAAAGCAAAACACAATGGCACTGTTATTAACCAAACTGTAACACTATACTAACAAAATGTACATTAATCAGACATTTTGGCTGGTCTCCCAAATGATCGAGGACTTGTGTCTCCTAAGTGTACTGTAATCTGCATGATGCCCTGGAGAGATCTACAGTATTGCCTTTTCCTCTTAATTTTCTCTGCATTTATCTTCCTGCATCACTTTGCTGTACTACATGGGTTTTGCATATGGAGTACAAACCCAACCACAGCACTTAGAGGTGGATTAATATTAATGTCAGACCCTCGTGAGTTGTCGGGGTCTAATTAGGAGTCTCTTGTTACTGTAACGCATTCACTGACCTGCTGGGATGTGAGAGGGGACAGGACACCCACCCGCCTCTGCGCCAGCCCCTGCAGCACTGCGTGTTTAGCGGTTCTCAGTGTGTTCCAGATCATTAATGCAGAAACCAGTCTGCACGCGCTCAGTGCTGTATCAACTCTGCAGAATCTCCCCGCTGTGCCGCTAATTAGAGTTTCCAATTCATGGCCAACTCTAGCGCCCTCTATTAATCGCGGATGAGAAATCCTGGTCGCTTCGCCGTTTTGGTGACGCAACTTAATCTCAAACTTATGGGACCTCTTCAAAACGCTTTAAGAGTATTTTAGTGTAACGCCTCCACGTTTCCGTTCCTCTTCCTGAACTTTATGATTACAGCACCCTACAACCCGCACCCCACCGCCTCGGTGAAGCTCGAGGCTCCTGCCGTTGGAAGGGGGTATATCTCAGCATCCCTGGCCTCCCCGACTCCACTGGGAATGTTCTTCATGTCCTCGGCCTCTGATGCTATTCCCCGCGGCATCCTCCTCAAGCACCTGGCGTGTCTCTCTCTTCCCTTCTTCTTGTTGTGCATATGCAAAGAGAGGCAGGCACTCTCCTCAAATGAGCAGGGTCCCTGACAGCCTCATCAATGGCGTTGACAGAATAAGGACGAGGGGATGATGATCTGAAGAGAACGCGGTGTTGAGGTGCAGCCTCCCCATGGATTCATCAAGCCACCTGACACGCCTTAGCTGAGGCGCCAATTGCAGGAATCATCCCGAGAGAGCTTTAGCCCTTTATCTGAATGCCTCCATACCTTCGTAAGTGAATTTACATTTCAAAACAGAAGGCTTTCAATCAGCAGGATCACTACAGGGTCTCCCCTTTATCATTAAGTTTACCATCAGTTAACAGAGAGACTAACTTGACAAGATGGATGGGAAGTTTGGTGGAGGGTTTTGCAGTTTGATGAATGTGCATCCAGCGATTCCTCATTCAAATCAATAAGTCAAAAGCGTCACGCTACAGTCATAAATGGCTAACAACAACCAGTGATTGGTTTCATCTTCATCCAGAAACATGTTGCTCTGAAGTATAGAGAATTCTAACAACATTTTCCAAACTCTTCTCTTGGACTGTTTGCGTGCTAAGCCCTTCACTGCATGCGTCACAGAGCAGTCTGCAAGGCGGTGAGGTTTCCACGGCTCTTATCGGATCATCCCTGTAGCCCTGCGATGAGATTATCAACTCAGCCATTCATCACTCACGATCAAGTGATCGGCTGTTACTTTACCCATCCATTCGTGCTTTGACCGATGAAAGGCTACAGGCTCTCAGCTAGGCACTTAGTCATCTTTTTTGTTAAGTGAGTATTTAAATGAATCTAATAAAATTAAATACTTGTAATATTAGAGAAAAAAATATGAAAAATGTGCAAGAACTGGCATCACACCAGTATTGGGCACATTGCTTTTTTGTTGAATAATCAGCCTAAACTGTTTGACTGGTTTAGCTCCCAAACTGGTTAAAACTAGTGTAGGAAGCACTAATGTAGGAAGCACTCTTTAGGTCCCACCTTCCTGCAACACTGATCGAACTGCAACAATTGTGATATTTTCCACAATCTGTACCTGAATTTGTGATCGTTTTAGTCTCATTTTAAGCTCGTATAAACAACAACTTGCCTGTGCTTTTTTCAAGTTCATTCCATTTGTGTGTGTTTAGTCTCGTATTCAAATCGTATGCCCATCTTTTTAAAGGGGACATATTGTGAAAAACCATTCAGATTTTGCTCCTGTTGTGACATAGAAAGTCTTATTACAATAATACTGCCCCTTAATCTGCAGTATTTAACCATAGCACTGCCATTTAGTGCACAGAGAGAGAGAAATAGAGAGTCAGAGAGAGAAAAAATTATTGACAGCACAATTGAGTTTCAATTTCAACAAAACACCATTATGGTGATCAGTCATTTCATCAGTTCATTTGCATTTAAAAGGACACACCCCAAAACGGCACATTTTTGCTCACACCTACAAAGTGGTAATTTTAACATGCTATAATAAATTATCTTTATGGTATTTTGAGCTTAAACTTCACATATGTACTCTGGGGACACCAAGGATTTATTTGACATCTTAAATAAGTCTCATAACATGTCCCCTTTTAAAAAAGTGGAATACTGACTGCATTTAAAAGTTTTACCTGTCACATAATTTCTTTATGCTTTAAAACAGCTTCAATGTAACTCTAGATTCTTGCCTCGTTTTATATGTGGATCTATGAATATGCGATTTAGCTCATGCCTTTACTCAATTAAACAACTCGGACCATAGATATGAATAAGGGAATTAGTCCCCGCCTCACCTCTTTCACACCACCATGGACCATAGATATATTTATAAATAGATGCTACATTTGGCCGTTTCAGACACATAACTGCCAAGTTTCAGTGCCAAGTCTATGCAGCATCCATACATAATTTCTATAACTCAAACTACTGATCCACATGTTCAATTGTATTGATGTTATTGCTTACATGTTTGTGACGTTGGAAATCAAGGCGATTTTAAACTGCGGCAATGAGACTGTCTCCAATTTTATGGAGAAAATACTCAGCAGTGGTGTTGAATGATGCATTTGCACATGACTTGTCTTAAAACATATCAAAAACACCACATAGACATATAAACAAAAATAAAAAACAGATTTTCCATAAAGTGGGACTTTAAGGATGGGTTTAGGGTTATGCGGCTATCACATAGGAGGCGGGTTTTCAATTAATTACTACAGTGTTTATATTTGGGTTAAATAGTCGACGAGGAATACAGAGACTGATGTTACCCGTCTCCATTTCATGTAACTTTAAGCTGCCTACCTACAACATGCTACTTGAATTAAAACACACCTGACATGCAAACTTGAATTGCTACGCATTTCCATGACTCGGCTTTCCTTCCGATGTCTCTGTAGGAGCGTAAACTTGTATTATAAATCTCAGAGAATTCCGAGTATAAGCTTTTCGTCCATTTTGCTTGTTTGGATGCCCCGTTTCTATTGGCCACATGGGTAATCGTCACAGAGCGCAGCGCAAAAGTTAAACTATTTTAAACTTTGACCGCGGCGCTCGCGCTTTGCTCAACACAACAAAACGCCCTCGTGCCGTGCAAGCCATTGAAATGGATGGGTTTCATAGCGCAGCCGTGTCCTACGTGAAAGCCACATTAGAGACTGAGTGTAACTACATACTTTAAATGTAAGTACAATGTAATAGCACACATGTACACAAAAGTGACACTGTGTATGTTTTTCTTATGTATGCAGTTGTTAAATAAACCTAGAGTGGACCAATTTTTATCGCTTCGCTGCATCAGTGTCGAACCTCATTCACACAACACTTTGGTCCCAGAAAAATACCCATAAAATTGGCAGACAAGCTTGTGTGTGACTGTGAACACAAACACGTCCCGTAAATCTTCTGGGATCGTGCCCGGAAAGAGGGCCTACTAACATTACCTAGAATACGCGGAAAGCCCTCAAGAAGCCGAAACAATGCCGCAATGGACGTGTCTTAGTGAGGACGTGCGCGTCATCTTATGGTCAAGTTACGGTCAAGTTATGGTTCAGCTCTTTAAAACAAGAGATTTACATGAAGATCAACAATCATGATTAGAAATGTCGGCAAACTGGACTGAAGCAGTTATCGTGAAATAATAAATGAGACATAGAAACAATAGTGATATAATGCTGTAGTGAGGACGCATGTGTCATGGCAACATGAAGTTATGGTTCAGCTCTTTAAAATGAGCGATTTACATGCAGATTAACATTCACGACGAAAAATGTCAGCAAACTGGACCGAAGCAGATATCAGGTAAGTTAGCTCGTCACTTAGCGTGCTGAAGCAGAGATCATTCAGCAGCATAAAAGAATATCGCATCACGTGCTAATAAACAAAAATGCATGTGCGTCATCGCAACAAGATATATCGTTCAGCTCCTCAAAATGGGGGTTTTAAATCCACATTTACAATCATGATGAGAAATGTTTGCATACTGGATTAAAGCAGAGATCAGGGAGCTCGTCAAATATCCACTCTGCAGCTGAGATCATTCACCAGCATAGAACGGCGCGAGACAACGAGGTAGGTCGCAAGATCATTTTCAAAAGTCAAATAATTGTAACAACAAATACAAAATAGTAGTTTAATTTAAAATAAAATGCCATCAGCCTTTCTTTATCAGCTTTATCCCAGCAATATCCCATCAGCTTTAGAATTAGAGTCCGCAATTGTATCAAACTTAGCCAATCGGCTTGTATTCGTCAGTTACAGTTTGTGTGTGCCGTTGCGTGCAACTGTGACAAGAATGGACTTGCTGTGCTCCATGCATTAGGTGCGATTAATGTTGAAATGAAAGTAAATTAATATAATTAATGTAAATTAATAAAAAATAATCTTATTGCACTTAGACTGTTATGTTCTTTTGTGTTTGCATATTAGTGTGCGCCATTGCCCACAATGTTTGTATAGCCTACTTTAACCGCCACTGAGGATTGGGGTCGCAAATCACTGGTACCTTTATTTTGGGGGTCGTGGGCTGAAAAGTTTGGGAAGCCTTGCTATAGAGGACAATAGAGCCCCCAAACCCTACGTTTTATTGCCCAAGACAACATTTCTCGTCTTCCCCCAAAGACAATGCTGCTTTTTGGAGAAGGTAGCTTGTTAATTAAAACGACGAGCTACTGTCACACTACTAAAAATGTGTTTATAGGGACACCGAATGAAGTTTTAGCATCAGTATTTTTAGTAACTCCAAAACTGACATCAATGAAGGTTTATTGTAAATGCACTGAGGAAACAGTAATTTAAAGTAGAAAATATCACCTTGAAACTGAAACTTATGAATATTTTACACCCTCCCTTTATGTTATTTTTGCCATGGATGAACTCTTAAGTGTCAGTCAAGCAGTGCAAACTCACATCTATTAATACAGACGCTAGAGTGAGCAAACCCACCAAACACAACATATTAAAGCTACCATATGTGAACTATTTGGAGTGACAGTAACAGTTGACTCAAGTGGTGTGCACTAATGTCCTCCTGAAGAGATGAGCAAGAGCGAGAAAAAAACAAGGACTCGGCACAGCTGGAGATGTGTCAAGCATCATTTGCTTTCTCACATGATTAATTTGATTTTAATATCTCAAATCGAGGGCTGATTAATTTTGATCATATGTTAAAACGATACACATTCCATTAATTAAAAGTTTTCTTGAGTCGTTGCCGTGAAGTTTTGTTGCACGGATCAGACGTCGGCCACGTGAGACGCCTGCATGTTATTTCATACTGCACACACATGCACGTGAGTACAGTTCAGCGTTGAGGCTTCAGGCTGCTCGTTTTACCTTTGGTGGACCCATAAAAGCTTTTCTATTCCTACTGTAGGGCATAAGTCAAAGCTGAAAGCTCAAGAAGGTGAGGGCTGTCAACACCACAGGTAATCCTTCACTGGTGCTCTTTACTGTTTGTAATGTTCTATTGGGCCATGACAGAGTAACCTCACATGAAATATAGCAGGAATGGATGATGAAAGACATCCATATAGCACATAAGAAGAGAAAAGGAAACCGTAGGTCCGTTTGCTTGGAGCATATGGCCGTAAGTGTAGGTCCTACAATAATATATTTACACAAAAACACATGCAGTTGGACTGGTTCAATAAGGATTGACAGATTCATTTTTGGAGATTCAAGTTCAGAGAGCGTTTTTGTGTATTAATTAACAAATTCAGATAATGCAGTCACCCTTATAATATGTCTGTAATGTTTCTAGGTCAGACAAATACATGTCTGATAGGAAAAGCATTACTTCACGTGTCTTCAACAGGTAGTCTGTGACACCTAAGACTACTGCAAAGGGTCCTCCAATTTGTATTTTATATCAAAAATATTACGTTTTTTTGAAAAAGACAATCTCATGGGAATTTGTATGTATTTCACGACGTGGCTAATTGAAATAAATTCGTACGACCACATTCATGTGTTTTTGTACAATTCACAGTGGCCAGGGTTGCCAGGTTTACACAGCAAAAATTGCTACTCAAAACTACCCCAAAACACTTTCGAGGGGGGTAAACATTATTGGGGTTGCTCAAATTCTGCTGGGTTATTTTTAACCCAATGTTGAGTAAATAATGGACAGAACACATGTTGGGTTTTTGTTAACTTAACCATGAGCATTGCGTTGAAACAACCCAGCATAGGTTTATTTAATAACCCAGCATGTGGTCTGTCCAATATTTACACAACATTGGGTTAAAAATAACCCAGCAGAATTAAGGGCGCACTCACACTATACAAAACCAAACCCCCAAAAGTTTGTTTGACTAGTATGAATGCTTTCTACAGTGCACAGGCTCGGTTTGGTTAATCGCTTCCTGGCCAGCTTGGGGAGGTGGGCTCAAGCGCGGTTCACTTGGGCTCAAACGCAGAACGCGCAACGTGATTGCAAATTGCGCCAGAGCGCAGTTCAAAAGGAGAGACATCAATTGCGCAGCCACTCACCTTCATCTGCCTTCGTAAAAACATTTTGATGCGCGCAGCAGGGTTATGTAAATGTCTGAGCTGCACATGGTACAGACCAACTAAGCAATATGATGACATGTGAGAGGGCTGCCTGTGCACCAAACGACTCCGAATAAAAAACACAGACTTAGCATTACGATGGGTTCCAGTGTTAAGAGAGCGCTTTACTTCCTGCTTTGTTCAAAACAATTGCATCCTAATGATGAAAGCGCGCCTGGGCTTGGATCGATAAAAGTACAGTGTGAGGGAGTCTGGGGGAGTAGGGAGAGGGGACAATCGCGCCGGGGCATGCTTTGGTTTGGATAGTGTAAGTGCGCCTAGGGCTGGGCAATATATATCGGGGGATTGTCATGAACATCTCGTCAGTAAAGCCGGTTCCTTGATTAGTAGTAAATTGCCATCAGCTGCTTTAAGATGGAGCGGCATTTACTACAAAGAGCCGTAGTTCACTGACAATCGGGGAATTTTCGCATTAATTATCGAGGACGTATTGCCTGCGATAATTAATGCGATATGGCCCAGCTTGTCAGTGAACTACGGCTCTGTGTAGTAAATGCAACTCTATCTGAAAACAGGTGATGGTGATTTACTACTAATCAAGGAACCGGCTTTACTGACGAGACGCACACGACAATCGTATTTGATATATCGCCCAACCCTAAGTGCGCCCTAATGCTGCGTTCAGACCAGCCACGGTAGAGCCGTCAAGCGCGAGTGATTTCAATGTTAAGTAAATGTGAAGACGCGTTGACACATGTCTGGAGTCGCGAATGAGGTGTTTAGTGCGGCATGGTAGACACGATTCCGCCTCAATTTCGCGTCAACGTGTCTTCACATTGACTTAACATTGAAATGCGAATGGTGCGAATTGAGAGTTGAAAAATTGGAACTTTGGCGGAAAAACGCACCATGTTAACCAATCCGGAGCTTGCTCTAGTACTAGTGATTACAGGCAGCGAGGCCCCACGAATTTCCATGTGAATGTCTCGATGACTAGAATTTCACGCACGTCTTTCACGTGCGAATTAAGCAAGTAAACTCAAAATTTTCAAGTGGCAAACTAGACGCACTAGACGCGAATTTGACGGCTCAAACGCGGCTGGTGTGAACCCACGGTAAGAGTGCCGTGGACATAAAAAACAGCCTGCGGCAACAGTACTAAAGTAGCCCAATTCTTCAGGAAAACCATGGACTTGGCAACCCTGTATGTGACATTGTTTTTTTTAATAATCATATGTTTTTGTTTGATTTACTTAGAATGAATTTATAAGAAATAGCCAAATAAATATGTACACAAATTACTGGCAAAATTTCCATGTTATCATCTATTGAGCAAAATAATGGTTATGTACATTAAAAGTATGTGATAATGCATATTAAGAATTATTAATTCAATAATATTGTAATGTAAGCATTATATGTAAAAACATTTTTTGGCACTATATGTATGTTATTATAGGCCAGGTTAAAAATGCTTAATTTGAAACAGTATGCTCAAGGGGTCTTGGCCTAAAAATGGTTCTGAAGTTTTATATAAAGAAAGACTATTTCAATTTAGCTACCTGTAGCTGCTTTGTGTTAGTAGCTCTTAGTCAAACAACGTTTTTTCCAGGATTGTGGTGCTACATACATTTGTAGTTTGCCAAACCACAGTGTGAAAGTAGCTTCCTAAACCTCCCAACTTTCTGCTGTACTTTATGGGTATTGACTCCATGCATCGCTAAACTTTCGCTTTAACATTGGCCTTGCGAGCTCTCTTTGAGCACTTTGGTTTGGACAATGTAGAGACACTCAATGAAAAGCATCAAGGGCAAGCAGACGGCAAGGCTGTAGAAAGCTTTGCTTGTATTCTTCAGCGAGTGTCATCTTCAGAAGGTCTGATTCCTACCTCATTAATTGCTGAATAGATTGCCTGTTGAGTTCTTATTGTGTTGCCAATGTGTGTTTGTCATTACAGGGTTGGCAGAGAGCAAACTGGTCAGCCTTCAGTCATTTGGCCTTGGTGTATTATCACTGAAGCGAAAGACAAAGATAGGTGTTTACATATGAAGCTGCTGTTGTTTTCAACACCTGACACCCCTTTTGGTACATTGTAAATAGCCTCCGTCATTGTAAAGATGGCAATGAATGAAGTGTCTTCTTCACTGCATGCGTGTTGGTCTTTCAAATTTTTTCGCCCATCCAACGAGTACCATTTAACCAAAGACCCTGATTTGGGTTTACCTGTAGGAGTCAGAATCCATTTGAATGCATAAGCAGGGGGCTTTCGGTTTAATTCATATTCAGTGACTTTGCGTGTTTTAAGCTCTATGCAAATATTATTGGATTTTCAAAGGATTTGATGGATTTTCTCAGGATTTTCTCACACAAAAATAGAGTGAAATATCTGTCTCTTTGTGGGGAAGATTTGCATGCATGAAGTATTTTAATGAAAGCTTCCCCCCTTCTCACAGGAGAATAGGATTTGATTTCAAAATATTATCATTTTGGGGGCTGGGTGTCATATACGGAGGGACCTATGTGTCACCATACATTTATAACACATTTAAACACCAGCATTTAGTACTTTTGCACATTCTTAAAGCACCACAGCAAATACTTTTAGCATGAAACAAAAAAAATGTAACAAAGTACAGAAAGTGTCACATTAATCCCAAGGCAAGTTTATCTAGCACATTCGTATACATTTTATGAGGTGGCTAATTCATATTAATTCGTACAAACACATTGGCATGTTTTAGCACAATTTACTTTTGCACCTGTGACAAAAACGCAGCATGAAACGTGGTTTTGCAAGTCACATCCTTCTATTTTAAGTTTTGACTTTGAAAGTTTACATAACTTGTTGAAATTGTTTAACTTAATCATGCGTTTTTGTACGATTCACTTTTTACAAATTTATACGAATTAGCCAACTAAAATATATATAAAAATTAAAAAGGACAAAACAAACCCATAAAAACAGAAATTATAGGCGTTACCAATTGAAGAAAATTTTTAAGTTGATCCAACTTAAATTTTTGACAATGTAGAGTAATTAATAATAACATGAATAATAAAAATGGCCATATGATTACACTAAAAATTCATTTGTACTAATATATTATTACTATTAAACATATGCCACACATATGACAACTAGAGAGAAAGAGAGAGAGAGGGAGAGATGTCCACTGGTCAGGTTAAGTTTCCTCTTTAGCTTAACATACACACAATTAGCAAGTTGGGGCTTGATGTGTAATATAATGCAGAGACTGTAAAGAGATGGAGACTTTGTTTGGACATGACCTACGAACATGAGAACCAGACTGCCTGCAGCCAAATGACTGAACACTCATAAACACAAAGACATTCTTTCAGATTTTCTGTCTGTGGCAAATACTGATAGACAGGTCTAATATACATTCATGTCAACCCCATCATGCTTATGGTCATAAACACAGGAATCTGTCCAGCCTGATCTCATCAAAAAATTTTACGTATTTTCCGAGTTGGCTAATTCGTATGAATTTGTACGAAGTAAGTCGTACCAAAACATTTGATTATCATAAAAGTACAATAATGAAACCCCACTCCTAATCCCTGCATCACAGGGGCAAAAGCAAATCATACAAAAATGTACAAATGTGGTTTTACGAATTAATAAAATACCCAATTGTCATGAGATCTACGAATTGCATCGATCTGGGGTGCGTTTCCCAAAAGCATCGTTAGCCAACTACTGTCGTAAGTTACTACATTACTGACGCAGGTCAAGGATTTGGTGTTTCCCGAAACCGTAGTTCAAACGAACATTCGCAAGCTGGATCGCAAACTTTGTGGTTTGAACGACAGCTCTTCACCAGTCGTTAGAAGCATCGTTCCTTGTTATTAGTTATTATAATATGCAGACTTACGTTGTTCATGCTTTTGAACAAAATAAGCAAAAAACATGTAGTACATTCTATATCCATCATTCTAAATATATTACAATTTTATTTAACATCTTTAAGTTTGTAAACAGAATTAAAGCGCTGTATTTCAAAACTGCGCATGTGCGCAGTCCTACAAGCTTTAAGACCCTGGGGAATCCCTGGGAGGAGTGATGTAATAGGGAACTTGCGCATCCCTAATTAAATACCTTGAAAATATACAACAAATAACTAAATCACGATAACAAAATCAGTCAATACAGCAATAATCTGACATTAAATCGATTTGCACAAATTAATTAGTACTTCACCTGCCACGTGACATCATCAACTATGTTGTTAAACCACCATGGTTCAAACGACGAATGTGCGATAAAGTTACTATGCTTTCGGGAAACAGTCATGACAAGTTGGTTAGTTTCTCCAACTATGCATCGTACTATGTTGGTTCATCAGCGAGTTACGTCGTTGTTTGGAAAAAGCACCCCTGTCCGGTTCAGCTTTACCATCAACATTAAACGGCATTTGCAATCTTTTTAACTTTTGCAATGTGACACTTTTCTGAATGAAACAAAAATTGGGACATAGATGTTAACCCTTTCTTTATAATCCATTCTGATGCACCCTTGAAAAGTAACTAGCACTCATATACGAGGTCAAGTATGAAGGTCAAGTTCACTCTCAGGGGTGCTTCTTTTGTTTCTTATTTGCTATTATTGTCATAACCTTGGCTTTACTACCATTGTGAATGAGACTGAAGAAGCATTTTTTGTAATTGTGCTGTAATTGAGCTTTAATCCAATAAAGTGCTTATAAACAATAATTACTTAAAAATCTAATTAACAGAAATAAAAGTAATAGTGTTCATAATTACTTTAAATTGTATTATTAATAAGGCTAAAAATGATTTAAAAACTATTAAAAAAAATTATCTTAAAAAGTATCTAATTAAGGCCTAACTTACTAGTAACTAATTAAGACAATGCTGTTGGTAGTCAATTGTCACTTTCAAACATGAACTACTGCTATGGTGTTAAAGCGCCGTGTAGATGTTTTCGTGCAGGCTTTTCTGTCTTTTATCTGTGTTGCTACCATTAACCAAAACATCATTCATCATCACAATGTCATTAAACCTCTGTGATGTAATATGCGGTAAATGACCTTTTATTCCCGAAGAAGAGAATCTCAAACGGTTTTAGGGATCTGTCATTTAATTTCCTTATCCATTTACATAGAGAAAAAGCTAACATTTCAGCATCTGTTCAATTTGGTCCAGTTGATTTACAGTATATACTTTATATAATCACAGTCACCTTTGATGTTAATAGACATTAAAATACTGCATTGTGCATTTATAAAATTTTCCAAGAGTAACCTAAAACAATGACTAGCAAAACAATTCAGCTATTGGTTAACACTGACCAAGAGCCCATATCGGCTAACTCGTGTCCCAAAAAGAAAAAAAGTAATTTCTTTATGTTTGAAAGATTTTAAAAGCTGATTATGATGATTTTTTTCTTCAGCATTATATGAATTGATAAGTCATGCGCACAAATGTGTAATACTAAAGTTAATAGGGTCAACTTTGATTTAATATTGACTGTAATAATGATCTACAGATCACAGGAGGAATCATATTTTTTAACTTCAGCATCAGCTACTGTAATAACACAAGTAATGAATACAGAATCCAGTTGTCTTTAAAACACTGGAAGACATTATATATTTTTTTTCTCTTTCAAGATCTCATATGAATACTTTTTTGCAGTCATCTCTTGAATGTTTTGGGCATAAATCTGGTGATATTTACTTTTTCAGGTGGGGAGGAAGAGGAAAGCTGTTGTTGAAGTATGTTTGCCTTCTTCTATAGAGAGTATCTCAGACACCCTGAGTTGTGTGTTTTCATGTCTTCAAAAGCCCCTCTTGATGTTGAGGTGAACACCGAGGACCATATGTCTTGAGAAACGCAGGCTGTTAAAGTAAGATCATGTGGATGAGCCGTGAAGAAAATGTCCACAAAACATTCTTGCAGACGGAAAATTAGAAGATGACAGTCAACATTGACTGTGGACGTAACAGCAACACCACGACAAAGATATTGGGACACATAAAAATCTGTTCGGCATTTACTTTCTCTCAACAGACAATAAATCTTCGTCAAAAATTATTTTGACTTCTCAACAAGATGACTTTGTCTTAAAGAAATTTTAAAGAACATGCACAGATGTGTTGCTCCACATATGTTCTGTCTATTTAGTCTTATGTTTATATTTTCTGTTCAGAAATACTTTTTGCATTCATCTCATCATTCAGTCATCATTTTGTGGGCATCAATCTGCTGATATTTTTGGCACTATCCCCACACAACATCAACAAATGAATACAATCCCAAATCCAGACCAGTCATGAAAACACTACAGGATTTTATTTCTCTATTTACTTTCTTAATTTTCAGTCTGCTGCAACAAAAACAGGGTTTGTCCTACAAGATGAAGAGCTGATTGGATGAAATACGGGAATGGGAGGAGCTGCAGTTCTAAAGCTGCTTTAAAGAAGACAAAATACAGTTGTAACCTCTGAGCATACTGACTTCAGACCAGTGTTAAAATGACTACAAACCCATAAATTACTAATGCTAAATACATTTTCTATATATTTACGGAAAGAAACCAAATACAAAATATCTTTATAGTACATGATCTTAATATCCTAATGATTTTTGGCATAACAAATTGATAATTTTTACTCAAACAATGTAATGTTGGCTATTTCTACAAATATACCCGTGCTACTGGCTTTGTGGTCCAGGGTCACATATCATACTAAAAAATAATACATTAATGCTCACACCTAATAACCTTAATCCCAAGATTTAAGTACAGAAATCAAGCGAAACTTGTAATTTACTTTTTACATACAAGTCCTTTTTTGCAGTCATCTCAATATTATTCACACAATCACCTTCATGATTGGCACAACCGTGACAAAAGTAATCTCATAAATCATATTATTAACAAGTTCTTGCATTTGAAGAAGGAATGTTTATATCCACATTTTGGTTTATATTCATATTAATTATGTTAACAAATAAATCAGATTTAGGGATATTTTAGTCCTCTTATCAAAGTTCGTATTTTGTAAAAAGATGTACATACTTTACTTAAATGAACACAATGAACATAACATTCGGATTGCAAACCTATACAGATATTATTTTCTAGTTAGTATTGCTAATGTATATCATATGGAAAACATGTCATCATAATATTTGGTTTTTCCCTTGCCTCTGCTGTCTTGTATGCATTTACTGTAAAGCTGCTTTGCAACAATGCAAAACTGTGAAGGCGCTATAAAACTAAACTTGATTTGAGGACTGACCTGTACTACATTTGGCAAAATGTCCAACAACCTGCATGTACAGTATATTGCATGGTGTACACCGTCATAATCTGAGCTCATTACGTGTTTAATTAAAGTTTTTTTTAATAATTGACCAATTATAACTATACATCACATATTGATTCAAACATGTTATTATAATACACCATACTATTGTTTGAAATGATCATTATATATCATTGCACACTGCATACTATTTTACATAAAACAGTAAGCCGTATATGCACTGTAGTGTTCAATATCCTTTTCCAAACACAGCGTTTCTTTCTTTCTTTCTTTCTTTAGTTGGGTAAATGTCTTTCTCGTTTCTTTGTGCTGTCAGTCTCTCTTTGAATCAAAAGTATTCACTCTGGCTGTGGTTATTTACTACGGGCAAATCTGCATTTCTCATATAGATCTGTCTGCCACTGATTTTAATATCAGTGATGTTTCCCACGACACCTTTTGTTTTATTATACATTATGAATTTCTCCTTCTCGCCCTTCATCTTCTCAAATCCCTATCCCCACGCCGAGGATTATGAGGCCAACTATTTTATCAGGAGGGGTGGGATTTATCATTTCAATCTCATTTCAATAAATAAAATAATCTCTCTTCTCTTAGAAGTGACAGCAGCTAATGCTATTTTGTCATCGTTAGATGAAACTTCGCAGACGGAGCTCGAGTGATTTTGAAGCTGGGGTGTAACTTTGATCTCTGCGGCCATTCGAGAAAAAAAAAACATTTGAAATACATTTATGTTGCGCACTGCTTTAATCGCAATTGACTTCTTGTTTCCGGGTCATTTAAACCTTCCACAACAAAACGGCACAATAACGACGATCTTGTTTCATCGCCTGTTCTCTTAATGCTCTTCCATGCACACGCGTGTACGTCTCTTATCTCCCCGACGTAACGTCTTCACAAAAGCCGAGCTGTCAGATCCAGCGTCGAGAAACAAGGCCGGCCATCAAAACGCCGTTTTTTATTTTAATTGCTATCTCCTACACACCCATTTCTTCTTTTTTCACCCCCAGAGCAAATCAAGGAAAAACTCGGGGCAAGTTGACAGCAAAACAATTGCGTTTCAAATTGAAGTCCCGGCAGAGTGTGTTCAGTTCCTTAACCTGACATCCGTTTTTTCCCACACACATCTCGGGGAAAAAAACCAAACAAAACATAACAGAGAGAGAAAGTGCGGGAAGGAAAAAAGACAGACGTCTCTAAGAAAGAGGGACCGTCCTTTTGAATATGTGTTTTCTGTTTATCATTAGCTGACTGGGTGCTTCATCATTCTGCGAAAATCCCTATCTGCCGAACATAAGGCTGAGAGACAGCAGGGAATCAATCTTTTGTGCTTGGGCAGATAAACACAGGACGCATTCAGGGGGGAGAAGGAGGCATGAAGCCGGGCGCAGGACTCACACCGCTGGTGATGGATGGCGGAAGTAAAAGTGTCAGGATGGCATTATGCAAATAGGGGAGGCATCCGAGCATCGCCCTGGTGATTATGGGAGATGGGGAAAGCGGCCCGTTGGTCCCCCTGGCATCGCTCCTGCTTGCTTTCTCTCCCTCTGCTTCCCTTTGCCTTCCTTTACTCATTTTTCGTGGCTTTATTGCTCTTTTTAACTGGCTCTGGCGTTGGTTGTCAGGAAGAAGCGCTGTTAGATTGCCTGGCACACTCGCGAGAGCGGACCGGGTTTTGGGCGAGCAAGTGATCTTGACACTGACACCTGGTGTTTCAGGTAGGGTCAGAGGTCAATGTGGGATCAAGGTTCGTGCAGCATTAAATGGCTTGAAGGTTTTGTATTTTAACTAAATGAAAACTTCTCCAAGCAACATCGGAGATATTTCAGCGTTCCAATCTAATCATTGGTTACGTTGTCACTCATTGGCTCCACCAATCAGAAGAGTTTGGGTATATGGGGCTAGCTGTATGTCACAATGACCACTGCCAATTGCATGTTTAAGTATTTTTATTTGGTGATTCACATACTTTAGCAGAGTAAAATAGACTTATCTTTGACCGTGAGCCAATTTGATGCCCAGCCTGTACAACATAATGTACAATGAATATCAGGTCCTGACACTTGATCTACAACTCTCTTTACAATATTGCGATGGCAAGAAATGGCTGAATAGCATTTGAAATGTTACACAATTTCTCATCCAAACATAATTTCCTGCTGGTGTCATTGCGAGGTTTAGCCTGAGGGAATGAAGAAATGACATGACGGCGTTTCCTGCAGCACAAACCAACCACACAGGCGGATTCTGCCATATGGCTTCCTCTGCTCATCTCCTCTCAACTCTTCAAACACAAGATTGGTTTAATTGCAAGGTTTTATGGTAACCTCGTTGCAACTTTTCTTCTGGGTTTTATTGAACGCTGTTTGTCGGAGCTGTGGCTTGCTACTGGAAGAAGACCCATCCTTAAATCTCAGTGTGAATTTATATTTCGACGCAAATCTATTTTCTCTTCTCAATTGAATTACACTTTAGACATAACTTTCTGTGTTTATTTTTCAGGTGCAATTGATCTGTGCCACACATTGGATCTCTCAAGTAAACAGATCACTCTTCACTCCATCCAGTGCGTTTGTGTGCAATTAAATAACAGTTTTATTTTCATTTTGCTTTCTATACTACTCAATAAACAATTTATGAAGGCTATGAAGAAAGATCATCACTCTCATCCGCAATTTAAATGTGCACATCATACATTTGTATTATCTCGCATTAATCCGATCTTATAGATCATCTGATGTAGAGCCAAATTTTTACGTAGGCCAAATAAACATAATCTCATGGCAATTTGTACATATTTAACGAGGTGGCTAATTCGTACGACCACATTCGTACGTTTTTGTACAACTTGATTTCGCCCCTGTGACTTTGGGGTTAGTGGTGGGATTAGGAAAGGGATTTCGTTATTGTTTTTTATAATCATACACCATCAAAAATGATTTGTTGTCTTTTAAGTTGAATCAACTCAGATTTGAAAGTCATTTCAACTTACTTTTATTTATCTTAACAAGAGATGAGTTGCTACAACTTATAAAATGAAGTTGACATATTTTAACTATATTTTATAAGTTATAACAACTCATCTCTAGTTAAGATAAATAAAAGTAAGTTGAAATGACTTGTAAATCTGAGTTGATTAAACAAAAAATTGAAGGCAGCAAATAATTTTTTGTACACTCTCAAAAAAGTACACTATTTTCAAAAGTACACTGTTAACCCTCATTTTGATTGATCTTAAATAAAATATGAAGAGTTTCGTTGCAAAACGAGATAACTCCGTTTTTTAAATTTTTCAGAAATCTCGTTTTTTGGTTGTGCATTACAATTAATAATTCAATTGCAGTTGGTTTGGTTTGAATTAAACCTTCATAACTTAGAAAATACAGCAAAGTAGCACCATAAAACAAAATAATAACATGATAACATAATAATAAACATGTTTTGACAAAATGTTAAAAACGGATTTATCTTGTTTTGCAACGAAACTCTTCATATGTAAACTTAAACCCTGAAAAATGTCCACATTTTCTAATGCACGAATTGCATGATTTCTGTCATTCAACAAGAAATTGTACGGAGCCCCTAAGGGGTCATAGAGCAAAATTTAAATAAAGTTTAGTTTCATGTGCTCACGTGAAACCTTTATGTGCAGAATTTTTTTTACTATCGCATGCTCACGTGAAACTATCGCACGCGCACGTGAAACGGAAAGTTTCACGTGCGCGTACAATAGTTTCACATGAGCATGCGAAACTACACTACAATTCTGCACATGAAGGTTTCACGTGAGCACATCAAGGTTTCACGTGAGCACATGAAACTAAACTTTAGATTTTTTTTACTTTTGTTACCTTAGGGGCTCGGTATAATTGTGATTTATTAATTGTAATTTATTTTAGCTTATTGATTTCGAAAATGTTACCCATCATGCATTGCATAAATTAACTGATACTGTTTATTTCTACTACTCCAGTTGTTTTTGTTATAATTGTTGCTTATTATTTTTGTGGTGAAGTTAAGAGCTCAGCTTTTCACTACATGAGATTTGATTACTGTCACCATTATTGAGACTTGAGTGTCTCTGTGTGAAGTTAAAGCCTTTGCTTTACTTGATGTTACATTTGCGGCCTTAATTAATGAGTTCTCTTAACATTAAAGGTTTTATAGAACTATATTAAAATAAAATGTGAAATAAAGTTTCTCATATTGTTAAGTGACCATTTGTAGAACAGAAAATGTTTAGTTAATCTAACAAGGATATATATTGCTGGAACAAGACATTTTATGTTCAGTGAACGAAAAATTTAAATTGCCTCTTCAGCAACTTTAAGTAGATTTAAAATTACTTGTTTGTTAACAAGACAAAATTTAGATT
This sequence comes from Misgurnus anguillicaudatus, assembly GCF_027580225.2. Classification (NCBI taxonomy): domain Eukaryota; kingdom Metazoa; phylum Chordata; class Actinopteri; order Cypriniformes; family Cobitidae; genus Misgurnus; species Misgurnus anguillicaudatus. The sequence goes on from NC_073354.2 coordinate 6,225,468, forward strand.
TTTAGGGCAGCGTGTTACCCTATGTTTTTTTAAGTTGAATCAACTTGTCTAGGCTTACAGAAAAGGTTAAGGTACCTTAAAAGTACATACTGGTTACTCAAAGGTACATATCTGTACCAAAATTGTCTCACAAAATGACATACCTATAGTAATTTTTTTTCGTAATACTGTCACGAATTTCCACTTTTTTTGTGATCGTATCACGAATTTCTGTTTATGTTTCATTGTCACGTATTGGTTACTCAACTGCTTTTTTTCAAACCATTGTCGTTCGGTTTAGGGTTAGATTTGGTGTTTGCATTAGGATGTCACTTAAGTATTGGTTTATGCTATTTTTTCTGATTTGTTTTTTTATATTTTCTGATTTTTAAACCATTGTCGCCTGGCATTAGGGTTAGAGTTGGGTTTGTCATTTTATGTAAATCTAAACCAAAGCGACAATGGTAAGAAAATAGAAAAAAACTAATACTTACCGAGCCCCTGAGGTGACACTGGAGTAAAAAAATCAAAAGCTTAGTTTCATGGGCTCACGTGAAACATTCATGTGCTCACGCGAAACCTTCATGTGCAGATTTTTTTTTTTCGTTTGCAGTAGTTTCACGTGCACACGCATTGGGGTCACGTGCACACGTGAAAGTTTTACGTGTACACACAATAGTTTCACGTGCGCAGGCAATACTAAACTTTATTTAATTTTTGCTCCATGTCCCCTTAGGGGCTCCGTAAATACATGACAATGACACATAAACAGAAATTCATGATACGATCATGAAAAAAAAACATAGAAATAGAAAGAAATAAAAAATTACATGTCTATAGGTATGTAATTTTGTGAGACTGTGCTGTAAAAGGTACCGTCCCAGGGACAACTTTTGTACCTTTTTTATCTTCAAATTCACCAATTCGTAAAATATGTACAAATTCCCATGAGATCAGGCTGGCCATATTGCATGCAATAAAAGTAATCTTATAAACCATTCCAGTTCACATTTATCAAGACCGCAACAAAAATCTGAATGTGTAAATGACAGTGTAAATATATGGCCTATATAATATTCTTTCTCAAAGTGCCCCTTTTTTGTATGTTTATTGAAAGACACCCACCATTTTCCGCCGCAAAATATTTTAGGTCTGATATATCTGATATACAAGGGTCAGTGCTTTGTTCAAATCCCTAACCCCAACTATTAGCAATAATAACCGTGATGTTTCTTCACAAGTCCCACTAATGATAAAATAAGCGTTTCATCATACGTATACTCATGCGCCAGAGTAACATCTTTCCACCCTCTCTACTGTACACATGAGAATTTATGCATAATTAACACAGCAGAAACCCCGCCCCTCTCAAAATATGAATATCTCTTTGAGTGTAATAGTTTTTCTATTAACACAGAACAACCTCCGATAGCACCGGCGTGTCGTTTCCAGCCACGAGCCCAGAGCTGCCAATCGCGCTCCCTCCAGCTCTGGCAAAACACGCAGACAATACCGCTCTGTTTCGGCAGATTGGATCCATTTGCATCGGACAACTCCTCTGCATATAGATTGATGGGTTTAATCAGCGAATCAGGGAGAGGGCTCAGACATCAATCATTGTCAGGCCTGTCTTTTATTCGTAGCCTGCGTTTTCTTGCTCCGACTCATCAGCGAGAGCAGGTTCAGGCGGAGGAACCCAACCTGTGATGAGAACAATAGCTTCTCCGGCGCTCCGGGGGGAATTTCTACGGCCCATGCAGATGAGGAAAGGACAAATCACCAGAGAGGACTCAGCCAGCCATTAAACAAAAGGAGCGAGGCCTGAAACTGTGAGGATATTAGAGAGCTGAAGGTGATGCACATCAGGAGAAGTCTGCTGTATGCGTGCCGACAAGGGCCGGTGAACATAAACCGTTACATTGTGGATTTTTAATAAGTGTCGGCAACTGTCTTAATCAATACTTGAATCAATCTTTAGATCAACATTGGGATTTTAAAATAAGGGAATTTTTTTTTAACCCCAACACAACCTCTAAATGCTAATGTTATATATAATGCCACTTGCTTTACCGCAGACGAATGTATCAAACATATTATTTTATAGAGAGATTAAAATACGGGACAAATATTTAAACAGGATGATAGTGGGATAGAATGGAAAAATACGAGAGAATCCTGGGAAAACCAGAGGGTTGACAGGTATTGTACATAATCTGAAATATATTGTTCACTAAATGCAAAATGGCATTATATGGATTCTTATCAGGGCAAATAAACATTTACTATATGAAACCCAGAATGTGATTGCTCACTTCGTCCGAGATAAAGATTTGGATCTCTTCCTAACCTGTAAAGGTGAACTGGGGTCTTGTTTAAAAAACTGTAAGGAGACGTTTGCACAAAAGGGAACCAACTCAGATATTAAAACAATCTCATTCTTTGGTAAATTATTAATAATTCATGGGGTGGTTTCCCGGACAGGGATTAGTTTAAGCCAGGACTAGGCCTCAGTTTAATTATGAAATATAACTAGTTTAAGAAAAAAACACTTACTAAAAACATTACTTGTGTGCATTTTGGGGCAAAACAAAGGGCACTGATGTATTTAGAGATATGTCAATGCAAGTTGTTTTCAGTTTGGACAGCTCTTATTTTTATTTTAGTCTAATCCCTGTCCGGGAAACCACCCCGTATGTATTAAATGCAATAGTTTTACGTACACACACATAAACCTAAACAAGTAATACACAAACATGAGTAATGGTGGCAATAAACATTATATATATTACTTAAAGGATAAGTCAATTTTCTTTAAAAAATATCCAAATAATTTACCACCACTCACCACCATGTCATCCAAAATGTTGATGTCTTTCTTTGTTCAGTCGAGAAGAAATTATGTTTTTGAGGAAAACATTTCAGGATTTTTCTAATTTTAATGGACTTTAATGGACCCCAACACGTAACAGATTTAATGCAGTTTAAAATTGCAGTTTCAACGGAGTTTCAAAGGACTAAACGATCCCTAACGAGGCATAAGGGTCTTAGCGAAACGATTTTCATTTTTGACAAAAAAATGCACTTTTAATCCACAACTTCTCGTCTATCTCCGGTCCTGTGACGCGCCGGCGTGACCTAACGTAATTGAGTAAAGCCGTGGAAAGGTCACGTGTAACATATATGAAACGCACACTTGCAGACCATTTTAAATAATAAACTGACACAAAGACATTCATTAGTATCATTCCACATACAACAACGTCAGAACGGTCCTCTTTCTCCACACTGGGGTGTAGTTTCGCATTCGTCATCCGTGACCTCTTGACGTGATGATGTATTGCGTGAGGTCGCACTGGCGCGTCACAGAACCGGCGATAGACGAGAAGTTGTGGTTTAAAAGTACATATTTTTTATTTTTCTTGTCAAAAATGACAATCGTTTTGCTAGATAAAACCCTTATGCCTCGTTTGGAATCATTTAGAGTCCTTTGAAACTGCCATTTTAAACTGCATTAAATCTGTTATGTGTTGGGGTCCCTTAAAATCCATTAAAATGAGAAAGATCCTGGAATGTTTTCCTCAAAAAACATAATTTTGTCTTCACTGAACAAAGAAAGACATCAACATTTTGGATGACATGGTGGTGAGTAAATTATCTGGATTTTTTTTAAATGGACTAATCCTTTAACATCACCACACTAACTAACAATAACAACAACAACAACAGCATCAATACAGTTGGGAAAGAGCAATATGCATGTTAGAAACTTGTGAACTTTATATCAACAGTATTGCTCCATTTAAAACAGTTCAGCTAAGGATAAAAATACAGCTTGATTTCACAGGAATTTGTATTTATTTTAATTCGTATGAGTTCGTATGAGTTAAATCGTACAAAAAACATACTACTATCATAAAAAACAATATTGAAACCCCACCCATAACATCACAGGGGTGAAAGGAAATCAAGTGTGGTCGTACGAATTGAAACGAATTAGCCACCTTGTAAAATATATATGAATTGCAATGAGATTGTGGTACCAATTTTCATACCAAGTTTAGTCAATAATTTTATTGATAATACTTCTGTTTCAAATGACAAAAACCTGGATCAACGTCATAACAAATGAATAACACAAAGACTTTATAATAAATCTATCGTCATCACATTTAGCTTGTCTCTTTTATGGGTGCTACAGTATATCTCCAAATTATGTTTCTTGCATAGTCACGTCATCTCTTTGTTTGAATGAGCACAATTACTGAGAGCTGATATCTGGATTTTTAGCAGATCTTTGAGTCTCTGTCGAGGAGCAAAAGGATGATTTGTGGTGGCACAGTCGGTAGGTTCAGCTGGGTTGAGAGGCCTTGCTGTGTGAAGTTTGCATGTTCTCCCTGTTTCATAGGTTTACTCCGGGTACTCCGGTTTTCTCCCACAGGCCAAAAACGTGCAGGTTGGGTGAACTGGAGATGCCAGAGTTTTTACCATAGATGCTGGAATGGTGTTAAGAAATATATAAACAAACAAACACAAGGAGGATTCGCTCCTGTCCTTCACAACAATTTATGCTTTTCACTTTAAACCTAAAAATATATGTGACCCTGGACCCCAAGTAGCACGGGTATATTTGTAGCAGTAGCCAAGAATACATTGTATGGGTCAAAATTATATTTATTTTTTGCCAAAAATCATTAGGATATTAAACGGACACTCCACTTTTTTTGAAAATATGCTCATTTTCCAGCTCCCCTAGAGTTAAACATTTGATTTTTACCTTTTTGGAATCCATTCAGCCGATCTCTGGGTATGGCGCTAACACTTTTAGCATAGCTTAGCATAATCCATTGAATCTGATTAGACCATTAGCATCGTGCTGCAGGAGGCGCAATGATATTACGCAGCAGACGAAAACAGTCCCCTTAGTAACTTTCAATAACAGGGGACTATTTTCAGGCACTATGTAATATCATTGTTACGGCAGCAAAGTCTTTGATTATTACGCCAGAATGAGAGTATAGTTCATAGCCGTATCTGCCTAGAAAATCACAACTTTTAATTTCCGTCGGTCTTAGTACACGATGTAACTACAGAAGAGTCAAGTTTTAAATAGGAAAAATATCGAAACTCTTTGGTTATATTTTACCATGATGCTAATGGTGTAATCAGATTCAATGGATTATGCTAAGCTATGCTAAGAGTGCTAGCGCCAGACCCGGAGATCAGCTGAATGGATTCCAAAAAGGTTAAGATCAAATGTTTAACTTTAGGCGAGTTGGGAAATGCTGGAAAAATGGAAAAGTTAATTTTCCTTGAAGATATTTTGTACATTTCCTACCGTATATGTATAAGAAAACTTTAGAGGACGCAGTTGCTAAGGACCTAATTTAAAGGTGATTTTTTTCAATATTTCGATTTTTTTGCATCCTCAGATTTCAGATTTTCAAATAGTTGTATCTAAATATTGTCCAATCCTACCAAATCATCAATAGAAGAATGACTTGTATCACATTGAAATCAATCCCACACATTAGGTCTATGACACAGTCTTTTCTAATTAAAATGAATTGCGCTGATTTGCATTGTGTCAAAAAGTGTTAAAGTTAAGGCTCATTTTGAAGTACCTGTGAGAAAATGACAAAAGCGTCTCCTTGACTTTCTCACATGCGTTCCAGACATTGTGTTGATTGAGGTCTTGTTTTTATGCCGTCTTGGCCTCCCTTGATGCGACATGTATATATAGCAGGTGATAATTGAGTTGCGATGGCATTGTGTCGGGAAGCAGGTATCCAGACCTTCCCTCCAGTGTCAAACTCACCTGTCACACGTTCATCGGGGTGACACCCTTGACGCCTCGCTTTTCTTTCCAATGCTAATTAGCGGGAACTCAATTAGGATACGACAACAAAGTTCAACGATGTTGCCGAACTCAAATTACAATGGAATTTACTGTTAGTAACATGCAACTAGTGGACAAACTTCACTTTTACTGGTGCACTTTATTGATACCCATGTGGATGGATTGTTGCTTGTGAATCCAATGCCCCCAAAGTTCTGCTTTGAAAAAATGTCAAAATAAATAAAATAATATATCTGCTATATATCACAAAAAATTGCTTATGTGGAATGGGAGGTAAAGGGTCCATATTGCAATAAGAAAATGGTGGTCTTCTTTTATACACCGCATCTCCAAGGATCTGTGGAATTACTGTATTTTATGACACGGCTATATTAGGTTTAAATAACTTCCATCTTGAAGCTCCTTTGACAAGAGGAACACAAGTCAGCTATAAAACAAATCCGCAAAACTATTACTAAAGGAAGAAAGAATATCTCTTAATGACAGTCTTCCAATTAGACCCGCTGCATTTTCCTTTTGCCGCAAGTCGCAATGAAAACAAATAAAGCAGACTGATTTAGAAACCTTATTAGCCTTGCAGTCCCAGAGCAATTAAAACATTACAGCGTTATGGCTTCTGTGAGCACAAGATGGAAAACATTTAGGTGGTCCTGGAGTTTAAAGGTGGTCTGGCGTCTTTGTCGGCTGTTTGTTTTTCTTTACGTTTTCAGCGTCCAATGCAAATGCATCCACTGTAATTTTCAGTCTTGCACGCGTCACCATGGCAATAACAAAGAGGGTTTTGTAAATGAGACATACTGCATACTCTTGATATCTAAGCCACTTTAAACAAGAATCATAATTTTGGAAGCAAAATTGTGTAAGATAATACAAGTTTTCACATTAAAATGTTTTACAATTCTCAGTAAGGTTTAAATAAAAACCTAATTTTGTTATATATAATCATTTCATCATCTAGGTTCAACCCAATCTCAAGGCAAGTTGTGGTATACACTCACCTAAAGGATTATTAGGAACACCATACTAATACTGTGTTTGACCCCCTTTCGCCTTCAGAACTGCCTTAATTCTACGTGGCATTGATTCAACAAGTTGCTGAAAGCATTCTTCAGAAATGTTGGCCCATATTGATAGGATAGCATCTTGCTATCCTATCAATATGGACACAAAGCTCCCGTTCCACCACATCCCAAAGATGCTCTATTGGGTTGAGATCTGGTGACTGTGGGGGCCATTTTAGTACAGTGAACTCATTGTCATGTTCAAGAAACCAATTTAAAATGATTCCAGCTTTGTGACATGGTGCATTATCTTGCTGGAAGTAGACATGGTCAGAAACAATGCTCAGGTAGGCCGTGGCATATAAACGATGCCCAATTGGCACTAAGGGGCCTAAAGTGGTACCCGGTGGGGAATTCTGCTGTTGTAGGCCATTCGCTTCAAGGTTGTGCGTGTTGTGGCTTCACAAATGCTTTGCTGCATACCTCGGTTGTAACGAGTGGTTAGTTCAGTCAAAGTTGCTCTTCTATCAGCTTGAATCAGTCGGCTCATTCTCCTCTGACCTCTAGCATCAACAAGGCATTTTCGCTCACAGGACTGCCGCATACTGGATGTTTTTCCCATTTCACACCATTCTTTGTAAACCCTAGAAATGGTTGTGTGTGAAAATCCCAGTAACTGAGCAGATTGTGAAATACTCAGACCGGCCCGTCTGGCACCAACAACCATGTTACGCTCAAAATTGCTTAAACCACCTTTCTTTCCCATTCTGACATTTAGTTTGGAGTTCAGGAGATTGTCTTGACCAGGACCACACCACTAAATGCATTGAAGCAACTGCCATGTGATTGGTTAATTAGATAATTGCATTAATGAGAAATTGAACAGGTGTTCCTAATAATCCTTTAGGTGAGTGTAGTCACAAATATTTGATTTATTTATTCGTGTTCATGGACACAATTTTCTGCTTCTTATCGTGTCATTGAGATCATGTCTTTTTCGTGTAACTCAGCACAAATTTCCATTAAATCGTTTTTCGTGTCCATAGCACAGCTTTTTCATGTTTTTCGTGTCATTTACTGTAATTTTCTCTTTTTTCCTGATTTTTTATCATTGTCGCTTGGAATTGGTGTTAGAACAACTTTCTGTTACATTTCAGACATCCTAACCCAAACCCCAACTTAAATTTGTTCGTGTTTAATTCTTTTTTCAATATTTTACTATGTTTTTACCACAACTTAGATAAATTAATACATGCCTGTCTTTTTTTCGATGCGTGCACTTTTGGTCTTTGTGCGGCGCCTCGTGGATGTGTTGGCATTTGGGCTGGCCCCATTCATTCCTATTGCTCCAAACAGGGATGAATTTAGAAGCCACCAAACACTTCCATGTTTTCCCTTTTTAAAGACTGTTACATGAGTAGTTACACGTGTAAATATGGTGGGACAAAATAAAACTTTTGTTTGGAGCCATAAGAATAAATGGGGCTAGGGTAAATGCTAACATGAAGAGTTTGGTTCCAAAACGCAATAAATCCATTTTGACAAATTTCGGTAAAAACGTGTTTTCTATACCAAGAAAGTGACAAGATGAAAACCACTATTTTCTGTTACAAACTTTCACACAGCATCTTTAGGTTATAAATACATAAAAAAATCAAATCCATAACTTGATTTTCAAAGATTTATTATAAAAACGAATTATTTTTTCCACAAAATGCAATAAATCCATGACAGTTTTTGTTTCAAAATGCTAAAAATCTATTAATGCAAGGTACAAATGTGAATTCATCTTTGCCATTTTATATTCATTTAGTTGACTAGTTGTACACACTGATAAAAAATAAACATTAATGTCATTAATCAAAACACTTACTTTGTCATATTAAGAACACTGTCATTGCAGCGTACTTGACGTCGTTGCTTAGCATTTTTCACAGCGATCAGCTGTAAAATGTTTTGGTCCTGCTCGATTTTCGTTGACTTTGAGTAAAATAATGTAAAGTTTTTCATAAGATCTCCTGGGGTCAATGTGTTAGCATGATAGGCTTGATGCTGTCGGGAGATAAGCACCAGTCTCCCGAGTGCTTCGCGTAAATTATAAGATGTTGATGACAATCTTTCCCGTCACAGAAAACCATCACAGGTTTATCAATGCCATTAAAGTATTATTTTGTTTTGTTTGTTGATCACGAAGTACAAAGTAGATGAGGAACACTAGGACTCCGTGTACTCAGCGCGCCCCGCCATGTTTGTTTACATTGCGTGAATGATCCGCTGTAATATCAGGAATGGATTTGTTGCATTCTGTAAAAAAGGAGGAGTGGCGTTTATCGCATTTTGGGAAAAAAGGGAGAAAAGATGACAGAATAACACGGCGGACATTGGATTTTGCGTAAAATTAATTATTTACTTTTAAATAATGACCTGATATAATACTGATTTTGGCAGTAACTCATTTTTTTCAAAAATGGCGTTTATCGCGTTTTGGAACCAAACTCTTCACATATTCAAGACGCACTGTACAAAGATTAAAAGTGCATGCATTGAATAAAGATAGGTATGAATTAATTCATCTAAATTGAGGTAAAAACATAGTATATTGAAAAACTGTGGTGTTTTCCTGTAACCCCAACCCCAAGCGACAATGCCTTAAAAATAGAAAATAAAGGAAAAACAATACATAAAATGTCATGAAAAAAATTGTGCCAGGGACATGAAAAAGACATTCGTGTTTAATGACACGAAAATCATGTCCATGAACATGAATAAATAAATCAAATATTTTTTGTGACTATACCAAGAAATGCCTTGAGTTAGTATAGACTACTACTGTATAGACCTGATATAGTCCGGCTACGAGTAACAAGGTGTTTGCTTTCATTTATTTATTTATTTATAATTGTATTTTATTATTATTATTATTTGTAGGATATGGTTAGACGTCTAATAAATTTTCACTGACAGACCAAATCTTGTTTTAGCCTAGATGTCTGGGTTGTGTCTGGACGGCTATTAGACGTCAAACGCAAAATTGCTTACTGGGATACATCAAACATTGTCTCATGACTTTATTTACCAATATAGAGTTCTAGACCAGTAGGGGGGGCTAGTACTTCTTTAGATATAAATCTGGACTCTCTCTCTCTCTCTCTCTCTCTCTCTCTCTTTCTCTCTCTATCACACACACACACACACACACACACACACACACACACACAATATGACCGTCAAGTCACTGGGATGTTTCCAGACACTTTCGCCAATATGACCCCCAACCCAAACTGAGCAAATGGGCTCAACGCTGTTATTACCGAGTCCCTCAGTAATAACATAATGATACACTATCAATACCTGCCAGAGGAGGTGGGTTTATGGATGAGAGGGAAACACATTGAGGATCAGAATTGGTTTTAGCATGTTCATTGGCCGCTGTCCAAGCAGAGGACAGGTTCGCTCTTGTGCAAGAGGGGTAAGACACTCTCTCAGGTGAAATCAAAACCAGAAGCGGCTTTATCTTGTTTGGCTTTTTAACACTCGCTGACTGACCGAGCCGGTTTCACGCTTCAGATGCAGCGTGGTGTGATTATTGAGAAAAATGTGTGGAGGTTTTTTCTGTGGTCTGGTGACTTTATCTCGGACAAGACAAAAACACAAAGTATTATTACACAGATTAAAGTATTTGTATGCAGTAAACTTTTTTTAAATGTGGTAAATCTGTGATAAAGGTGGCCCTCTTGCTCCCCAAAAAATTGGTCTCGGGCCCTGTGAATTTAAATGGGTTTGCGTCTGGATTCTGCAGCATTGCATCAGTCCTGCGAGCAATAAAATAGATGATTTATGTAAATTCGATCCTGTAAGAGTATATTACCAGCACATGAAAAGAGGTTTATGAGATGCCACAGGTCATTGGGATAATGTCGCTATTAGCCGAGCGCTGCTGTAAGCAAATACGTTCATTAGGAAAATCGCCTCGTCTAATAATGGCCAACATTCACTCCCTGTGTAAACATCATTCCACCTCACGCTGTTCCCTGTCCAAGTGACACACTTTACATTCACTCCCTGTTAATGTTCTCGGCAAGCTCATGTTTCACTAAGCTCGTATCATGTGCCACTCGCGCGCCGTCCGATGCCGTGCATAGTATCGGCACAGGCGTTCGCTTTCCTGTCCCATAAAGGTGCAGGTGTGGTTTTTGCCCTGGTGCTTTTGTACTTCAATGGGTGTCTGTGCAGGATGGTCAATCTCTTTGCACGTCTATTGTAAAGCTGGATTTTGACAGGGTAAACCAGCATGTGAACATAAAAGCCGTCTGCTGCTCGTAGGGTCTCGGCGGGTGTGGGGGGATTATGCACAGTTAGCGTCTAACGGTGAGAACGATGCCGGAGGTGGGGCAAGTTTTTCTGTATGGCTGGGACAAAAGGCCTTTTGAGTGTCTGTGAGTTCAAGAGCGGTGCGCTGATGAACCCCAGAGAGACACGGTTACATGTAAGTGCGCCCTGCTCTGGGACCTTCACCATATCATTTGTCTTGACAGAAAGAGAAAGTTAGGACATGATAATTTATCACTGTGTATTAGATGTTGGTGAAGCTGCTTTGAAACTGAAGCCTACAGGGCACTCATGATTTTAAATGGGTATTCAACCAAAGTTGATTAACACAAAACATCTAAGTACACAGAATGAAAGTTGTCAGTATATTGTATTTATACAGCAGCAGGTTGCTGGGAGATCTCCAGTATATGAGGGAAGACAGTTGGGGAGCATTTGTGGGCCATTTCTGGACATCAGATGTATGCAAGTATATCTATCAAAAAATGTTCGCAGGAGAAACCGGTTTCATGCATTACATGCAAATCAATAAACCGGCTTCACAGAATACTGTGTTCACATGGGATTTGAAGGTTTCACGCAGGCAGTGACGTGCCCGCCTATAGCCCGCCTAGTCATTCCAAAAGCCAGGGGGAAATCTGTCAAAAGCATGTCTGCAAAACCTGTAAACGTAACACAAGTTTTTAATTGTGCAGTTGCTTTGTTAATTGCATGAGTTGAGGGCCGACTTTAATGCTTTACTTTCGTTCGTGACTTTATCTTTTAAACATGGAGGCAGAAAGCTGTTTAAGGCGTTTACTTTCGAATTGCGGTAATGGTCAGAAATCTACCTGTGGTTTAGCCATTTATATACTTTCCCCAATAAAAGAAAATGCTTATGACCTTAAACATGATTTATATGGCATAATCGAAGTAAGACTGTACTTGTAGATGCTGGACAATGGGCATTCCAGTGGAAACACAAAGTAAATCTTTACATGAGTCAAGGCTCATCTATCTACCAAGCACTTGAAGGATACAGTGAATGCACAGTTTATCACTTCTGAATGACAGGATGGGAGAAAGTGTGAAGCAAATGTGTGAATTGGTGCGACCCGAGATCTCTTTCAACTTAAATCTACGGTCTTGTTCTCGGAGAAACCTTCACCGAAAAACCTTTGAGTCAAATCACCACATTGTTATGAGTTGTTGTTTTAAGAAAGACATGACTCTTCTGTCTGGTACATGTTTACTTCCACCCTTTCATAGTGCGTAGAATGCAATTTCTTTAAGTGTTGAAAAGGCTCTGGATAACAGCCAGATCTCATCAACAATGACTGAATGACAAGCCAACAAAGGTGAATGATAATAGTAGTCAGTGTAAGCAGATATTAGCTCTCATTCTTCATTAACAACTCTTTCTTCTAACCTGATTTTGGGATTTATTTCACAAATATAGGTTTCCTTTATGTCAGAGTGGATTGTCACCTTTGGAGCTCCCTATAGTGATTTGACCTTTGTATTTGTTTGTCCTGTCTTATTTAAACTTTCTTGAATTTCTGTTTATATGTATTCTTACTCCTGTAATGCTTAACTATGTATCTGGCTGTTGTATTGCTGTTTAACTATGTATTGAAAAGCATTATGCATACCAAAAATAAAAAGATACAAATTCCTTGGCAATAAAGTTCATTCTGATTCAGATTCTTATGTTAGCATTTAGTTTAGTCATAATAATATAATTAAAAAAAGTGTATTTTTTCAGAAAGTTTAAGAAGGAAAGAAAGACAATAAGAAACGTAAGCCATCAAAATATAATAATTTACGTGAGAGGCATTGGGAGACGGAAAAATGTCGGCTGTTGCTTGTTCTCACACAACAGCATCAAGCTTCTGTCATGCTAACACATTGACCCCGGTGGATCTTATTAAAAACGTAACATTATTTTACTCAAAGTCAACGAAAATCAAGCAGGACCAAAACATTTTACAGCTTATTGCTGTCAAAAAAGTTCAGCGACGTCCCAAGGATGACAGCAGCAATGACAGTGATCTTAATATGACAAAGTAAGTGTTTTGATTAATGCCATTAATGTTTATTTTTTTAATCAGTGTATAGCACTAGTCAACTGAATGAATATAACATGGCAAAGATGAATACACATTTATATATTGATTCAATAGATTTATAGCATTGTGAAAAAAATATTGTAATGGATTTATTGCATTTTGCGGAAAAAAGAACCATACATTTTTGAAGATCAAGTTATGGATTAGATTTTTTATGTTATTATAACCTAAAGATGCTATGTGAAAGTTTGTAACAAAAAATAGTGGTTTTCATCTTGTCACTTTCTTATAGAAAACACGTTTTTACCCAAATTGGTCAAAATTGGTGTTTTTGAACCAAACTCTTCATATAAGTTAAAGAATTTCAACTTGATTTTATAAATTATGTCAACTTTTCGCAAGCAAAAACTTAAAATAGTAGGTTGAATTAACTTGCAAAACCTTTTGTGTGTGTGTGTAATAATCCCATGGACTACTGATCAAAAGTTAAAAAAATTTAATATAATGGCAAATTAAATGTTTTAAATTACTTTTGTCAACAAAATTTAATTGTGTCAACATATTCATTTCTGTCATTTAGTGCAAATATTTGTATATTCAGCTGCACTTGCAGTGCATTGCACGTAGAAGGGTCTGGATTTTGGGTGCACAAGCATCGTATGCCGACTACCTCCGCTCCACCTGTGAAACCGCACGCGTTTTGTTGCTTTCCACTTGTCTTCTAATAAAAATAAACTAGACACTCGTGACTGCCATGAACCGTCTGAAATGCACTTAATAAATAATAGGAGTCCAACATAAACCTGCACCTTCAATAGATTTTGAAAAGCCTCTCACTGTGAGAGTAAAATATAAGTTGTTAAAAATAATACATGGTTTGATACACAAAATAAATCCCAAAGTTACATTAGTGTCACACTATAGTTTTAGTGAGTTTACTATTGTTGTAAAATGTGGTAAAGAATGAGTGAGTGACCCTAAACATTACAGAAAATTTGAGCAAATATCCAATTACAAGATGTGTTGAGGCATATGGTTGGTCACCATTCAACATGTAAAATTACGTAAGGAATAATTGACGATGGGCCATTGAATTATAAGAAAATAATGCACACCCAAGGTGCAATGTGTTACACCGCGGGTGTGCATTATTTTCAAATCATTCAAAGGACCGGAATCAATTATTCCTCTTATAACACGGTTACCACAAACATTGCTCTGGTGCCTATTTTTAAGACATTTGACAAGTTAGGTGTGCGGTTTACAGGAATTAATGCATACCCACAGAACATTTCTCAGCCAATCAGAATACAGCATTCAACAGACCTGTGGTATAAATGATTTTAATAAATAACAACCTTCATAAAAACTTGTGTAGAAAGTTATCTTGAGTGTTGGTCAACAGGGGTTACTGTTTTTGCATGGCTACATTAAAACCAAGGTCAGGGTTCAAATACCAGGGAATGCATAAACTGCAAAGGGCAAATATTGTGCAAAATCAAGTTGGGAAAAGTGTTTGGACATATATGAGCCACAACAACCACACAATGAGAAAAAATGCCCCCTCTCCTTCTTTTTTTAATCCCCATTAACAGAGAAGTCTCATGCTGTTTTGATTCTCTTGTTAATGTGACATCACACAAACAAAGCCCCACCCACAGCCAACGACTGACTGGTTAATTTAATCCAAAAGCTTTTCTAAATGTGTTTGTTAGCACATTGTAGCGCTAATGCAGCTAAATATACTATTGTCCCAGACTGTATTCACAGGAATCAGATCGAAAGCTGCAGCTCATTTGCATTTAAAGATACAGACATGAAAACAGCACTTTTTTCTCCCTTCCAAATAGGTGCTTTTTGGACATGCTATAATAAATGATCTGTTGGGTATTTTGTGCTGAAACTTCACAGACACATTCTAGGCACACCTGAGACTTAGTTTACATCTTGTAAAAATGGCCATAATAGGTGTCCTTTAAAATGTAAAGCCTGAATGCACTTTTTTCACTTAGATTAAACAGAATTTGATTGACATGTCCTTATAGAAATAGTTCAGGCGTATATATGACTTTCTTCTTTCAGCCAAACACAGTTGTAGTTTTTTTCAAATAATATCCTGGCTCTTTTCAGATTTATAATGGCTTCATAATGGCAAAAACGAATCCATACGATTATTAAATAATATTCCGAGAGAGTTGTCCCAGCATTACAAAGAAAAAAAAACATCACCTTGCCTCAAAAGACATTTAATAACTGTATGGTTAGGTTTTTGATGGATGCACGCGCTTCTTGGAGTTTTAAAAATGGGGCACTATCCAATGCCACAATAATGCTAAAAAGAGGCAGGATATTATTTAATATAACTCTGAATGTGTTTGCCAGAAAAAACTCATATACACCTAGGATGGCTTGAGGGTGAGTAAAATATGGGCTCTTTTTTTAGGGTGATCTATTCCTTTATTGCCCCGATCACCTGACACAGGGGCGGAGTGGGACCAAAAAATCTACCGGGAAATTTTCGTATACCACCGGCCCTCCGTGGTAAAAAAAAGGTTTCGTAGCCTATTTGTAGTAAAACTAGGGTAATACAAATCGTAATCAATTTGCCCCCCCAAAAAAACATTTTCATAATAATAATTAAATCATTAAATCATGGCTAATTTTCCTAAATGAGTAACAATACAAAATGATACCTGGTTGAAAGACGGAGATGCGCGCCTCAATCAGCTATTACATAACAGAGCGAGGCCAGAGATGAATGTGCTCATAAACGGAGTAATATGGGATAATTTGTGCATCTTTGAATAACTGTAAGAATATTTCCTTTAAATATAATTTTGTCATATAAAGTTTTGAGAGATAATAATGTTTTTTTTTCACGGTTATTGCTTATTTATTTTAACGTGTTTGGCGCATTACCTCAGAGTTTATTTCAGTAATATTGCTTTTTTTCCCGCTAATAATAATAATACAATTTACATGCCAATCGTGCTTCCTTGTCTTTTTATTCATTTCATTATGCTGTAATGTTAATTTATATGTAGATATTATATAATCTCGTCTAATATTCAAATCATATCTGGAATAATGTGTGCATCTTTGAATAACTGTAAGAATATTTCCTTTAAATATAATTTTTGTCATATAAAGTTTTGAGAGATAATAATGGTTTTTTTTCACGGTTATTGCTTATTTATTTTAACGTGTTTGGCGCATTACCTCAGAGTTTATTTCAGTAATATTGCTTTTTTTCCCGCTAATAATAACAATACAATTTACATGCCAATCCTGCTTCCTTGTCTTTTTATTAATTTCATTATGCTGTAATGTTAATTTATATGTAGATATTATATAATCTCTAATAGTCTAATATTCAAATCATATCTGGAATAATGTGTGCATCTTTGAATAACTGTAAGAATACAGTTAATTTGAAAATAATTTTTGTCAAAGTTTTGAGAAATAATAATGTTGTGAGGATATTTATATATTCAAGTTGAATACTCTCGTCTATTAATATGGAAATCTAGTAGTAGGAAATATAAAATGTGATACTGCAAAGTTAGATTCCCAAAATGTGACGAGGAAAAAGAGGTGTGTTCAGCAGCTTTTTACATCAGAGGCAGATGGGCTATTCCATTTGGTGATCCCCCTATATTTGTGAAAATCCTAGACATGGTTTGACCTGCCGAACGGGTTGAGCGATCGCTTGTATTATAGCCTACTGTGTGGAGCAGAGGGAGAGAGAGAGAGAGAGGCTGCACAGTTTGACCAGCGGGAAGCGGCCGCAAATCAGGCTGCCGCGGCCCCAGATGCTTTTGCTAATATTAACTCGTAATCATTACGACGCAACGTATAATCACTATCAGACCGGGCCGGCCATCGCGCGGCCCCAAAACACCACCGGCCCACCGGGAAAAGTCCCGACCCTCCCGACGGCCACCCCGCCACTGACCTGACATACAGTATTACTGCTTGTCCCATGAGTTTTAGTGAGCTGTTTCTCACAACCCCAGGATAAATAGAAAGGGCATAAAAATGAATGATAGGGTTTCAGTAAAGTGACCATATCGTCTGACTACGAGTGCAAAGATCTTGGTCATCTCTATACCGCGGGTTGATACAGTAGCATGTCTTCCTCAATGGCCTCTTGTTTGCAGATGTGACACCTTATCTCCAGAGATGACAAAGCAACACAGAAGATGAATTGGATGGGGAGACTGACAATAACTGATGAGGTCAGATAACAAACACAGAGAGTTTTGGGGAGAAAAAAAAACAGTAAGTGTAACACAACCTGAAACTGTACTGCACAGTAGAAATGACCCCAGATCAGCAATAAAGATTAATCTCACTCTTGTGAAATAGACTCTGAGATGTTAAATCTCTCTTCAGCCAGTACTGTATATGTGAAGCTCTTTAATGTAACGCAGACCCATGCGCTCTTAAATCCCTTAATGCTTTCGCACGACTGTGGCTATTAATCACACAGAAAATCGATTGTGACAGTGTGATGTAAGCTATCAGCGATGACAAAGATAACTATGACAATAATTACACAATGTCTGCTACATTCATCATGGTCAGTTATGATTACTTAAACTCTTACATGATGAATTATGGAGTTTTGGTGGGTTACATGGCATGCTGGCTATTCGGTTAACACCATAAAATAATGTGTCAACGTATATCATTATGCTTTAAAAAAACATTATGTAATTATCTTGCATATGTCACATAAACAACATATTATCCTGAAAACAGATGCATTTGGTGGACATTTTTATCGTGGCTTACTGTGCATTTTAAAGTATACTTTATCAGATTGTGTGTTCCCTGGGAATCAAACCCATACGCTTGGCATTGGTTGAGCTACAGAAAACCAATAATAATTTCAAAACAAATTTTCTGAGTATATGTGAGGTGGGAGATTCATTTTCCTATGAATTTGCTTGGGAATTCAGAGGGGTTGTTAGGGATTTCTGATGGGTGCTGTTGCTCTCTGGAAAAAGTCAAAAGTGCTACGACCTCCCGGTCTCTTTGACATTCTGTTGCTTATATGTAACTCGTGCTTATCTCTAAATGCAAGTCTGTGGGATTTTGTTACTCACTTTGATGCCAAGCTAAACATACAGTAAGTATATGTAACAGGAATTTTTTCCCTAAGTGTTGCGTAATTCCTCCACTCCAGCTCGGCTCCGGGTTTTTCGTTTCACATTCTTGTTTTCTTCGCACTTGCTAGTGAGAGAAACCCCGCTCCAAGCAATCCTGGAGCGAGATGAAACACAGACGCTCCATCGTTCAAAAACCTGATCCTCGCTTTAGGCAAAAACTCCACTCCCCTCTCTGCTTTCACTCAATACTGCTTGTATACGAACACAGGCGAACGTCCCAGTGCTGTTATAGATATATAAGTTAGAGGATTAAACCTGGTTATATGTGATGTAAAATTGTTCAAATGAAGTGGGATGTTTATGCTGTTGATTTCTAGAAATTATACATTTAAGCATTTTTTTCTTATGCCCACTTTTTGGGACTTGTTTGCATCTCTGCTCACTCTAAAAATGGTTGGGTTATTTTTAAGCTGCATTAGGTAAAATTGGACAGAACACACCGCTGGGTTAAAATTGACCCAATGCTGGGTTGTTGTTATACCCCAACTGCTGGGTTATTATACCCGGGTGATTCTCACGAAACCATTGAAACACCACGGCACTAATGATTTTAGCTTTAAAATGTGTAATATAGTAACATTAAAAAGCATCAGAATTAACACAATACTGTGTTCTACCTTGCACAATGTGTGATTTTAACATAAGAATTTATAATTGGAAATTTTATCTCATTTTCTGCTGAAATTCTCATTACCGCAATGTGTCCGGCTGTCAGAGGTGGGTAGTAACGAATTACATTTACTTCGTTACATTTACTTGAGTACATTTTTTGGGTAACTAGTACTTTTAGAGTAAATTTAAGGATGGGTACATTTTACTCTTACTCAAGTACATTTCTAATGAAAAAACTGTACTTTTACTTCGCTACATTCGGTGGCGTTACTACGCTACTTTCAAATGGTAATAATTAATGAATATATTTTATTTTTTAAGTTTATATGGCTTGCTCGAAAGTCTCGCGAGACGTTAGAGAGGCTGCGTGCGTTGCGAGGGGTGGCTACGTATCACCCTTTAGCGCGCGTAGATGAAACATAGATGAAAGGAGATGACTGAAGCGGAGGATGACTTATGCAATCTATCGGAGGCAGATCACGCGTGGCCTCAAGTTTGGTCTATGTTTACACTACAAAAGGTAAAAAAGAATAGTTTCATAATGCGATGTATGCTTTGTGCACCAAAACGAACTGACATCTCAGCGTACAGGAATTCAAGCTCCAACCTGAAACAACACGGCGGTACGTGTCACTTTGTGCAGTGCCTTATTATAATATAATTTCCCGCACTGTTTTTGTCATATGCGCTCTTGTGCAAGCAATGAAAATTACTCTAACCTTACAAACAACACACGTTCACATCTGCACATTTCCATATCATTTCCTCATAAAACTAAACAAATTGAACAGCATAGTGTTAAGTCTTGCATTAATATAATACGGGAGAACCGGGGCAAAAGTAACGCTGGACGAAAGTAACAAAGCGATTTTTTCAGAGGACTGATAACATTTGCATCCCAAACTATGACAGCATCTTTGCAACCCTTGACAGAGCTGACAAATATCGCGTTATTTACTCACCATTTTCCGGGTGTAGATCCAGAAAGGTGTTTTCAACCATAAGTAAATTCCAAAAGCGGTCATTGTTTTCTTATAACGCGTTATGTTTCTCGATTCATCAATCTTCAGGTTATTTAGTGCTCTAACACATCCTGAAGTTTGACTTCTCAAGAGTTTTTCAAAATAAAAGTAAATCTGGTTTAAATGTGAGGAGATCCTGTCAGGACGAAAGTAACACTTACTTTTGTACCATTTATATTATTCTAATTTTATTTAATTTAATTTTCATAGTGTTCAAACTGTTGAATTTAAGTTTGTACTGTTTGTTGCTTTTGAAACATTTGATAAAACTGAAATTTAAAATGAAAATATAATTTCATTATTTTTTTCAAAGATAAATTACAAAATATGTTTGCAGTTACATATTAAAGAGGTCATAGTCATGTATAGTTAATAAAAACAAGTGTAACACGAAAATCTACATTGTTTTGTTGTGTTAAAAAAAAGTAACAATTCACCACTTATGTTCAAAGTGAAATTATACTAGTCATTTTACATTTGTTCAAAATTCCACCTGGTATTGATAGACCACACTTGTGAGTTACTAACCACAGCAAAAATATATCTCTGTCTGAAACATTATCTTTAAAAATTTAAAAAAACTTTTTAAAAAATCTGAAAAATTTCTCCCCTACACATAACCGGACACCTTACTTAAATGTAGAAAATACATACGAATAATAACTGGATTGTATTTTATTTAATTCCTTCCTAAATAATCTATATACTTATAAAAATAAAAGAATAAAGTACGTTTTTAAAGAAACATGTTTTATATATTATAATAAATGTAAAGTTGATTTGCAAAAACAGAAAAGTTCCATTTGAAATTCTAAAATAAGCATTTTATCAAGCTCCTTATGTTCATTAATTGCACATTAATGACAATGAAAATAACCTATTCATATAAAACATGATAACAAACAGACACACACATTCTTTTTTGCTTACTGTAAGCTTGTCTAAAGGCAGATCCAGACAAATTTTGTTGTGTTAACTGTCAGAAAACAGTCAGTGTTTGTTTAAGATTTTTTTTAATGACACGTTATGTGGTGTTGGAGGACTGAGATAGACTGCTTTACTTTAACCTAGGTTTATTAGTAGTATATAAGCAGAACAATGAGACTTTTAAGGAGAGGTTTGTGAAAGCCCTCCAAGTAGTCTGAAATTCAGGGATTTTACGCTTCTTTTCAATCAGATTGGAAGTAACGAGTAACTAAATACTTGAGTAGTTTTTTTCATCTAATACTTTTTTACTCTTACTCAAGTAAATAATTAGATTGTTACTTTTACTTTTACTTGAGTAATTTTTTGTATAAGTACTTGTACTTTTACTTGAGTACAGATTTTGGGTACTCTACCCACCTCTGCCGGCTGTGTTTGAACATGCGTTATGTTGTAATTTAATCAAATTAACACAAAAATATTAAGAAAAAAAATAAATGGATGTTTTGCTAGACTACTTTAGATGACAGAAAAAATATTTACTGAATATTCATGTATAATAATAATGAAGAAAAATTAGGAAAATGATGTGTCCATGCCTGATGTTCTCATCCTCCGCAACACTTTTGAGAACAGTTTAAGCACACATACAGAATTTTAATAAAGTTTGATTTTGAGTGACCAAGCACATGGACCAGTTACTTCAAGATGGCTACCAGGTAAGATCATTTTTTACAGTTAATTTGAAATATTGTCTTGTCAGAATGCTTACACGACATTTTGATTATCATTACCGCAACAGATGCTTATTAAATGTTAATTTAATTAATAGAAGCATAATACTTTGATTTTAAATGCATGTGCAGAATCTCCAAATTATGTTCTTTCAGGTTTGTCATGTCATTTTGAAAATATGTCAGTGTTAATGTTTTCTGACTGTTGCGGTAATGAGATTTCTTAGGACAAATTTTTTAATTTATGTTACAAAAAGTGTTAAATGATAAGTAAAAGTTTTTAAATTAATGTTCCCATTTACTCCAGACTTTGTTTTTCAATGTCTGGTGGGAAAAAAAGTAAATTTAAGCAATTTTTAAATTTTGATGCTTGACATTTTTAAAACCAAGTTTTCGTGAGAATCACCCACCCCATGGATGCATAACAACAACAACAACAACCCAACATTGGGGGTATAACAACAACCCAACATTGGGTCATTTTGAACCCAGCATGTGTTCTGTCTAATATTTACCAATAATGGGTCAAAAATAACCCAGCCGTTTTAAGAGTGCTGTATAGGATGAGGTTGTGCACTTGACCTTGGCCCTGACAGTCGACTTATTAAACACTTTTCTAGAGTTAATGGCTGTGTAAACAGACTTGTACTCTATGACCTTTGAGTTTGTGATCAGTTTGTTTGTTCTTTTAATGTCAGCAAAGCCTGCTGTTCTTGCGTGTTATTGTTTAAATGCTCATAACATCTGGTCATTGTTGTCCTTTTGGAATGTAATGGTCATTTGATCTTGGTCTTGATGATCCAATCAGGGAGCGAATGTGGGAACCCATGCCTTCGTTCACATAAGTCTCCGTTTTGGTCTGTATACACAAAACGTTTTTTCAACCTGAATTTTCTTACTTTCATTTATAAAGTTGAACAAAGTAAAAAAAAACTTTCATAAAAAATCCAGATAATTTACTCACCCCCATGTCTTCCAAGATGTTTATGTCTTTCTTTGTTCAGTCGAAAAGAAATTAATTTTTTTTAAGGCAAACATTTCAAGATTTTTCTCCATGTAGTGGACTTTAGTGGACCTCAATATTTCACAGTTTTAATGCAGTTTAAAGAGCACCAATTGTCCGATTCCCGTTTTTACATTTCCTTTGGTGTGTAAGTGTGTATTAACGATATGCAAAACGTACAAATCTCAAAGTAAATGATGTGACGAGGTTACAACATAAATCTCTTTTCTTGAACTACAACAAACACACGGATTGTAGGAAACAGTTTACTTCCTGGGATTGGTGATGTAGAGAAGGCTGACATTATCATAATTCCTCCCACTTCGGACTCACAGCCTGTAAGTTAACTCCTGTTAGCAACCAAATCTTTCAAACATGGTAATGAGCTTCACATTACTGGCTGAAGTCAAAGGTATTCAGGCCAATCACAGCATACAGATTAGCTGACCAATCAGGGACACAGAGCTTTTCAAATCCATGCGTTTCAGGAAGAGTGTGAAATCTGGAGCTACAAAAATTAATGGTTCGTGGAAAATAACGTATTTTTTATCATAAACCACGCGAACACATTGTATTATACCAAACACACAAAATAAAAATATTTAGAAATGAAATAGGTGCACTTTAAAATTCCAACTCAAAAGGTCACGCGTTACATATGTGAAATGCACACTTGTGATCATTTTAAACAATAAACTGACACAAAGACTTTATTTAGTATCATTCCACAAACAACAACATCTGAACGATCCTCTTTCTCCACACTTGTAAAAACTGGAGCAGTACTTTTGCATCTGTCATGCGCAGTGTTGGGGAAAGTTACTTTTAAAAGTAATGCATTACAATATTTCGTTACTTCCCCCAAAAAGTAACTAATTGCGTTACTTAGTTACTTTTTATGGAAAGTAATACTTTTGTGTTACTTTTAAGTTACTTTTGCGTTACTTTTTGTTACTTTGCTGAGGCTTGATCTCTTTCAGGCCTTGCAGGTGTTTTTTATGACTGAGAAGTTCTGCATTCATAAATTGTATATTTCCATCGCAAAAATGTCAAGCTCTGGCCTGCCATCTCCGTTTCTGACTTAAACTGTTCCCACTCAGGTTCTCACGCACAGAGTCCATAATTCTACGTGACTACGTTCAGTTTAATTTTGTACATTATAATTTTTTAAATAGTAATTTAATTAATTTGAAAAGTAACTCGCATTACTTTTTTTAAAAAGTAACTCAAATATTAATGTGTACATTTAAAAAGTAATGCGTTACTTTACTCTTTAGTAATATTAAAAGTAATATTATTACGTAATACACTTTACTTCTAATGCGTTAACCCCAACACTGGTCATGCGTGACCTTTCGTCATGATTACGCAATACGAAAGGTCACCCTGGCGCAATACACACTAGTGCAAGACGAGAAGTTGTGGTTTAAAAGTACTTTTTGGCAAAAAAGACGAGTGTTTTGCTAGATA
Organism: Misgurnus anguillicaudatus; assembly: GCF_027580225.2. Classification (NCBI taxonomy): domain Eukaryota; kingdom Metazoa; phylum Chordata; class Actinopteri; order Cypriniformes; family Cobitidae; genus Misgurnus; species Misgurnus anguillicaudatus. Next base: position 6,249,621 of record NC_073354.2, read on the forward strand.
CAGTAAGACCCTTATGCCTCAGTTGGGATCGTTTAGAGTCCTTTGAAGCTGCATTGAAACTGTAAACTGTGGAGGCCCTCTAAAGTCCACTATATGGAGAAAAATCCTGGAATGTTTTCCTCAAGAAATTTCTTCTCGACTGAAGAAAGAAATCCATAAACATCTTGGATGACATGGGGGTGAGTAAGGCCCTGTTTATATTAGAGCATTTGCGTTTTAAAACGGCATTTTGTTTAAACGATCCTTGTTTATACTGGCATTTTAAAAAGAATCTTCATCCACACTATACACGATCATAAATGCATGAAACATGACCAATCACGTAACTGGGCATGCACATAAAAGTGTAAAATAACTTATAACTCTATTAATAGCTTACCTTTGCCCATTTATGCAGCCTAGGGGTGTGCGATATTGACAAAAATTTATACCTGGTATCTTTGCTGGCAACTATAACAGACACTATTTTTGAACCTATAAAAATGTGTTTGGGAAAGTCTTATATTGTTCTAGCTCCCCCCTACAACATATTTATATGATTAATAAGTTAATGTTGATGTTATATACCAAACAGAAAGGATGATTTAAAAAGGAAGCATTCAAGTGAACACTATGAAACAGTAGCGAACTTGAAAAAATTAATTTCAGCAAATGCAAACTTCAATCAAACGCCAAATAACTTATCTTCCCTTATACCTGTCACTGTTCAGTGTGCAATTAATTAACAAAAATTAATATGATGTTAATTTTTAAAAGTATGCAAGGTTCGTGCACGTCCTCCGCTAGCAAAACAGAAATAGCAAAAAGCGCAATCGGCTAAAGGAGCATTAAATTCAATTCAATTCAATTCAATTTTATTTATATAGCGCTTTTCACAATACTCAATTGTTTCAAAGCAGCTTTACATTAATAGAAGCAGTAAAAGCACAGAAAAACGACAGATAGCATAACATAATACACAATAGCATAAGCAGTCAAATTTGCTGCGGCTATGACGCGACATTATGAGCGAGCATATTACTAATGTAACGTCTAGAAGAAGAAGCTAAGTTAAGCCCAAGCAGGCTACCTCCTCGGGGTAAAAAACCCCCTAGGAGAAAAAAAACAAAAACCCCGGGTTGATTAGCCGAGGAAATAAAAATAAAAGTCCTAGGAGGGAAAAACCCTTGGGAGATATACATGTATATACACACATATAAACGGATAAGGAGCTTAAGCGGAGATTAAGCGGAGATTAAGCAGAGATTAAGCAGAGATTAAGCGGATATTAAGCGGGTCCTGCCGGTGGTCGTTGGTCAGGCATCAGCTGGGCATCACATTGAAGGACGACCAGTAGATCAGAGGTGTGCCGACTTTCACATCTACCGGAACTGGGTCTGTTTGTCCCATTGTCCTCAGGGTCAATGGGACCCAGGGACGAGACAGGGAGAAAAAAACAAAATCATATTAGCGTAGGGGCCGTTCACATGTAATGCAAGTGTCACAGAGTGATGTGGTTTAATCAGCTTAGTTTCAGACAGACTAACTATTGAGGCATAATTGTTTTATCCACAGTTGAGGATTTTGCAAATCGACTGCGACGGTATATATGGTAACTAAGGGTCACCTTCCGATTTTTAAGAGAAAATGAAACCTGTCGACCCGTTTGACTAAGGCCTGTAACCCCACTGTCGTCGTTAATGCAGGTTCAGTGGCAAACGGGTCTATATTGCATACTATTTACAAGATCACGAGAAAACGCCAACATCGCAACCTGACCATACGTGTCAACCCGTTTGACTAAGGCTGGAGGCCCCACTGTCGTCGTTAATGCAGGTTCAGTGGCAAACGGGTCTGTACGGCATACTATTCACAAGACACAAGAAAGCGCCAAAATCGCAACCCGACCATACGTGCCAACCCTTTTGACTAAGGCCGGAAGCCCCACTGTCGTCGTTAATGCAGGTTCAGTGGCAAACGGGTCTGTATGGCATACTATTCGCAATAGAAAGAAAGCGCCAAAATCACAACCCAACCATACGTGCCAACCCGTTTGACTAAGGCCAAAAGCCCCACTGTCATCGTTAATGCAGGTTCAGTGGCAAACGGGTCTGTATGGCATACTATTCACAAGAACACGAAAGTTCCAAAATCGCAATCCGACTATAGGTTAAGATAAGGTTTTTATTTATTTATTTGGTTGGTCTGTGTTATGACCGCGAGTGCTTTGTTCCGTACAGATAACTATTTCGAGTTAAGTACTTTTACTAGACAAATTATGCGAATGCTTTGTTGAAGAGAAAAGTTTTAAGTCTAGATTTAAAATTATCGACTGTGTCTGATTCTCGGACATCGGTTGGTAAATCATTCCAGAGCTTAGGGGCTAAGTAGGAAAATGACCTTCCACTCTTAGACACTTTTGATAGTCTAGGGATAATCAAGAGACCAGAATTTTGCGACCGTAGTGTGCGTGATGGATTGTATTCTGATAGTAATTCTCTAAGATATGAGGGTGCTAGGCCATTTAAAGCTTTGTAGGTGATTAGTGATATTTTAAATTGTATGCGATATTTAACTGGTAGCCAGTGTAAAGAGGCCAGAATTGGGCTTATGTGGTCATACTTTTTAGATCGAGTAAGTACCCTTGCGGAAGCGTTTTGAACTAGCTGAAGCTTGTTTACTTGATTTGCATGGCATCCCCCGAGTAGCGAGTAACAATAGTCTATTCTAGAGGTCATAAAAGCATGGATAAGCTTCTCTGTGTCAGATGTAGACAGTATATGGCGTATTTTCGAGATATTTCTAAGATGGAAGAATGCTGTGCGGCAGACGTTGGCGATATGACTATCGAAGGATAAGTTGCTGTCGAACATCACACCTAAGTTCCTAACCGTGGAAGATGGCACCACAGTGCAGCCATCTATGTGCAACTTGTAATCTGACATATTATGTTTGTAGCGATTCGGTTCAATAATAAGTATCTCTGTCTTATTGGAGTTCAGCTTAAGAAAGTTATGTGCCATCCAGTCACTAACATCGCTAAGGCAGTCTGTTAGCTTAGAAAACGTGTGTGTTTCGCTGGGATGTGAGGAGATGTAAAGCTGGGTATCATCCGCATAGCAGTGAAAACTTATGTTATGTTTCCTGATAATGTCTCCTAGAGGTAACATGTATAACGAGAACAGGATAGGACCTAAAACCGAACCCTGCGGTACACCGTATTTAACCAGGGAGTGATATGACTCTTCCTCATTTACATAAACAAAGTGATAGCGATTGGTTAGATACGACCTAAACCAGGCTAGCGCCTGACCATGTTAATATGACGTTGATTTTATTGTTTTTAATTTATATTTACAAAACTTATCAACAAAACATCGATTAAAATTAAGATACAAATTATATGAAACGAAATTCATTTTAAAGTAGCAAACAAAACTTAAATTAAACTCGAAAATCATGTCTGACCCATTACAATTCTCCCTTCATATTGGCCTTTACAACACCCTATATGACGTTTAAAATTACAGTCTATCTTTCGTAATAAGCTAACTAAATTTAAACAAAACAACAACAACATTACAACAATATTCAAACCTAACAATACTCAAACATAAATATAAAACAGACATTATCTATAAGGATACATGTTAAAACAATCTGATATAGTGTTTATAATAGCTGGTTGGTAGATGTTTACTATTTTTGGCAAAACCTCTGTTGCAAACCTCCATTTACCTGAATAAAAATATTTTTACTTTGAAAATGATGCGCTGTCACGTTAACATCAGCTGTTCGTTTACACTCAGCGCAACGTCTGAGTTCTCAAACTAAAACAGGGTCTGCCGCGTTTGTGAACGAATCTTTATGAGGGTCGAAAACTGTGGTGTAGTGTAAATGAAAGGCCTAAACGTAGCAAAAGTAACACGTTTTAAAGGATAAACCCCAGAGGTGGGTAGAGTACCCAAAATCTGTACTCAAGTAAAAGTACAAGTACTTATGCAAAAATGTACTCAAGTAAAAGTAAAAGTATCAATCTAATTATTTACTTGAGTAAGAGTAAAAAAGTATTAGATGAAAAAACTACTCAAGTAGTTAGTTACTCGTTACTTCCGATCTGATAAAGAAGTAGCACAAAAGCACTGAATTTCATATTACTTGGAGGGTTTTTACAAACTTCTCCTTAAAAGTCTCATTGTTCTGCTTATATACAAGTAAAGCAGCCTATCTCAGTCCTGCAAAGGGTACATTAACATCACATAATGTGTCATTTGAGAAAAAAATCTCAAACACACACACACACAGATGTTTTTCTGACGGTTAACTCTGTATTTATTTTCATGTTCACAACACAAACTTGTCAGCATCTGCCTTTAAACATGCAAACAGTAAACAAATAAGAACGTGTGTGTCTGTTTGTTATCATGTTTTTATATGAATAGGTTATTTTAATTGCCATTAAAGTGCAATTACTGAACATAAATAGGAGCTTAATAAAAATGATCATTTTAGAATTTCATATGGAACTTATTTGTTTGTGCAAATCAACTCTACATTTATTATAATATATAATACATGTTTCTTTAAAATCAAACTTTATTCTTTTATTTTTATTCATTCATTCTATAGGAAGGATTTAAATAAAATACAATTCCGTTTTTATTTGAATGTATTTTCTACACATTAGTGAGGTAATGCAAGACGTCATTACATTATGCTGTTCAGTTTGTTTAGTTGTGGGAAAATTATATGGACATGTGCAGATGTGAACGTGCTGTTTGTTTGTATGGTTTAACTTACACTAGCACAAGAGTGCATGGCAAAAAAACTCGGACAGTGTGTGAAATGACCATTAATAGTGTTCAAATAGACATACTGTGACACTTACTTCAGGTTGGATCTTGAATTCCTGTACGCTGAGATGTCAGCTCGTTTAGTGAACAAAGCATGCATCGCATTATGAAACTATTCTTTTTGACCTCTTGGATTGAAAACATAGATCGAACTTGAAGCCACGCATGATCTGCCTCCGATATCTCGCACAAAGCACACGCGCCCTAATCTGCTTCTCTATCATCTACGCGTGGTCGCGCGCGCTAATGACCGCGCGGTCGCGCGCTAAAGGGTGACGCAGCCTGTTTCGCGAAACTTTCGAACACGCCCTATAAACTTGACAGTAGCGCATTAACGCCGCCGAATGTATCAAAGTAAAAGTACAGTTTTTTCAATAGAAATGTACTTGAGTAAGAGTAAAAAGTACCCATTCTTAAATTTACTCTAAAAGTACTAGTTACCCAAAAAATGTACTCAAGTAAATGTAACGAAGTAAATGTAATTCGTTACTACCCACCTCTGATAAACGCATTAATGTAAACATAGCCTAAATGATCAGTTTTTTTATGAAAGTGTAGTAATCCTTTAAGTAGATCCAACTTTCATTTTTTACATTACACAATGAGACGCAAACCCAGAGTGGGTCTGACGCGTTTCCAAAAGTCTCCGTTTATGAGGGTCGAAATCTCTTGTGTAGTTGTTGTGGACAGCAGGCGTAGGCTAACCATAGCTAAAGTGAAGCATTTTTAAATGAAAGTGCACTAATGTAAACATAGCCTTATAGACCAACCAATAATAAATGCGTTTGACCTTGCAAATCTACCTGATAATTTTCTTCCAAAGCAAATTATGGTACATCAGCTGCAGGGACATTCAAAGTTTGTTTAAACAACTTGCTTACAGCTATTTCTGTTAAGGTTACTTTAATTGACAGAGAACTGGCAACTGCGCCACACTTGTTTATCCAACACTCTTGAAAATATATGTGGTAGTGATGGTATATAGAACCATTTTTGATTCCTCAAAAAATCCTGTAGTCAAATGTTCCAAAAATAATAATTACTTTCTTATCTTGTGTAACTGAAAGGTTCTGTGAAAGTTAAAGGTTCTTTATGGAACCACAATAGACCAACAAAGAACCTTTAATTTTTAAGAGTGCTTAGTGCTTAGACAACAGCATGTTAACAATCACATAGGACTAGTTGAATAAGTATAGGCTGTGACTTTCAGATTTTCAGGGTGTTAGTTGATATTGCTTTGAAGAATAACAAAACAAATAAAAAAATGTAGGCTTTCAACTAAAATGGTTTGCACAAAAGAAGCAAATAATATTACTCATAGGGACTAATTAAATAATTTCACATTCACATATCAATCCCTTGATTATTGAAATACAGTTGTGTGAGCCTCCGTTTGAAAACTTCCCAAAGTATCGTTAAAACAGCAAGACTCCAGTGTTTTGTTCTTTTTTTAGTGTTATTTTGTGATTTCCCATCTCCTGGTGGAATCCCGTCTCCAGAGAACTTCCACCGCTCCGCTTACCAAGATACGCTTTCTAGAGAGATCCCCGCACGTAGCCAGTTATTATGCAAACTGTGGAAATAGCTGTGAGGCATGTTGGAGAACGGGCAGGGAGGGACGCTTTCCCACACACTGCGCTGGCTCTCGGGTAGCCCTGTAGGCGAAGATGTCCTGGAGAAGAACGGCTCAGGGTGGAGTCGACACGAATCGACTTCTCTAGACTCAGCAGAATGTCACTTTTGGAATGATTGGGGAAATTATTTTGTGTCAGATAAATTTACTGTGAATACATGTAAAAGTGACAAAAAGCTCAATTGGCTGATTAATAGGACGCCTGCAGTCTTGCTCTGATTGGTCGATCAAGACAAACTCACACTGGAAATAAGAGATAGCAGGTCATGTGACACAAAGCCATAATAACCTCTGACCTCTGGCATGCACCTTCTGCTGGAACTACATGCAGATATGCGGATAACAGCAAAACTTTTATAATTCAGCTGTGCGGACAAAGACAACATCATGGTGGGGTCCATGCTGTTAATGTTGTAAACACATTTCATGAAGAGCCTTTATTTAATGGATAAAATGGTCAGTGGCAGGCAGTGCTTAACATTCAATAAATTCTCAGTATCAACCTCAAGAGGTCAAAACAAAACAGTCTTTCTGTAGCCTGTAATTTTAATGAGATTTGCATTTTTCTCAAAATCTGAAATAATTTGGGTAATTTCCTAGTAACTAAAGGGATAGTTCATCCAAAAATGAAAATTATTTCATCATTTACGCACACTGATCCCAAACCAGCATGAGTTCCTTTCCTCTGCAGATCACAAAAGATGATATTTTGAAGAATGTCAACTTGATCTCACAAAAATTGGCTAATTCATATAAATGCGTACAAAGTTTATCATGCAAATCATAAAAGAAACGAAACCCCACCCCTAAACCCAACGACACAGGGGTCATGCCAAATTGTGCAAAAATGTATAAATGCGGTGATAGCAATTAATACGAATTAGCCACTTCGTAAAATATGTATGAATTGCCATGAGATAGCATTGAAAATGTTGGTAACCAAACAACATTGGCCCCCATTGGCTTTAATTATATGATACAAAACCATAGAGACATTTCTCAAAATATCTTGTTTCACAGAAGAAAGAATCGGTTTTAAAGGACATGAAGGTGGCTAAATTATAAAAAAAAAATTCATTTTGGGTGAACATAAGCTTAAAAATTAGTTAGCAAATAAAGTATAAAATTATACTTTAAAGAGTAAAAACAATGGTTGTAAATGTAGCCTAATCTGTTATCACTTAGATGGGATGAATACTGGTTTGTAATTATTGATACATATTTAATAATAATAATAATAATAATAATAATAATAATAAAGTAGTAATAATAATAATAATAATTAAATGAAGTAAACAAATAATATGGTTATTTTAATATTATTCTCAATATACTCAATACTCAATTGTATTTCTTGATTATATTCTTGTAAAAGACCTTTTTTGATATTTTTCTCAAAATATTACAACTTTATAATTGTATGACTTTATTATAAAGCTTTATTATATTCCTAAACCTCATTATTTTTACCCGACACTAAAATCCCATTCACACAGTTCATTGATCCCAGAAAATTGGTAAATGTTTTAGGGTTAAGGCTAAAGTATGGTCCACACATATTATGCGTACGCAAGGGTCTGCGTACAGTGTGCATGACGCAATTTTCGTCATCAGAAGAGTTTGCGCATACTGTATGCTCACTGCCCGATTTTTTAAATTCTGCATACATTGTATGTGTAGGTTGTGCATGGGCCTATAGGAGAATGTAATGTATGTATCGCATGTGTCGCTGTCGAACATATGCAAAACGCACATTTGCGGACCATTTTAAACATTAATCTGACACAAAGACATTGATTAGTATAATTCCTCATACAACAATGTTGGAATGGTCCTCACTGTTTTAAACACTGTGGCGTAGTTTTGCATACGTCATGCGTAACCTTTTGACGTGATGACACATTATGTGAGGTCGTGCTGGCGCTTCACACGGATAGTGCAAGACAAGAATTTGTGGTTTAAAAGAACCTATTTTTTTTAATAAGTTAAAGTAGTATTTTATTTTATATATTTTTTTAAGTTAAAGCAACATAAAAATATATGTTGACTTGACAAAAATGTTGCGTATTTTTTATGTGTAGTAACATTGCTGAAACATTTCCTAGAACGCGTCCTGTGTGAACAAAAGGCAGGAACAATTATACTGTGTCAATATGGTGACATCACAACAATGCAGTTATCATTGAGGGTTTTAAATGCAGATCAACGTTCATAACAAAAATGTCTCCAAACTGATAAGAAGCAGAGATCAGAACCTTGTCACTATCCGCACTGAAACTGGGATCATTCGACAGCATAATTAAATGGTACGCAATGCACTAGTTTATGATGGAATCTGGAAAAAATGCACAAGCATGGTTTCTCGAGAGAGATATCGCAGAAAATACTTAAAAAATAAAACTTAAGATGCTGCAAACAAAAATTCACTAAGGGCACAATTACAATTAATCCTTGAAGGTGTGGTTGTAAAATCTCTTTTGTTTCAAAAACCAAAATAAACTACATCATGAAAAAGAGGTAAGATAAGAAGGATTAATTAATAATTGATTAATAACTGGTCAATATTTGCTTATTTGCCACAGAGCACATGCCTACAGTCAGCATTCAAAGACTAAATAAACCACCAAGCTGTGACCGTACTTAAAATATTGAAACATCTCTCTCCCCGCTGAGCTGTCTGAGATGGAGAGTTTGCTTACCTGTAATTACGCCCCGATTTGCTGCCCTCATTGGGAACGCAGCCAGCTCCTATAGTTTTATGAGGATTTTGTGTGTTTCTTGTGGTTGTCGTGTTGCAATTAAAACCGTCTCCGAGCTTTGGGTGGCAAAGGTGCTGAGACAGACACAACTCGAAAGGAACGTCTCGCTGCAGGCAACATGAAAAGCAGGGGATAAGAAAAACACAGTTAATTACGCTTGACAGGTAACTATTAAATGGGATTTTTGTCCAGGCCTTGGAGGTCCCTGTGTTGTAAATGAAAACATACACGTATAATGCCCACCGAGACGTATAAGATGTAATTACCTCACAGCGATGCTGTCGGCCCGATGCCACCTACTGAACGTGGGGCGCGATCAATTCCCTCTTTTTGTCTGTCTTGTGTCTTTTATTTGTTGTTTGGTGTAACAGGTCATCCCCGCAAGACTTTTTCCACTCTCACTTTGATGTGGGATCTGCACGTCGGCCACTGAGGCGCCTGCGATGGAAGACTGTGCCAAATCGGACCTTATCTCCTTATCCTGTCATCCAGCCACTTAATTACAATTACAGCACCCTGTATACAATGAAATATTTTGGTCATATAAGAAGTATTATGCCCAAGGACTTTTTTAATATTAAATCTGTAAGCATTTCCCCCTTCAACAGATTGTGGGCCCTCGAGTCTCTTTCATTAAATTGCCTGCACATGCTATACATTCCAACAAACAATATCATTTTACAGTGAAAACATCGTTTCACCTCATGTTCTGTTTTTTTCCCTTACATTATGGACATCTTACTTGGTGAAATCACGTTCACCGTACAGTAAGCATGAACCATAATGCAAAGGACTAGATACCTAATACGGACTAGTGTACATGCTCCGTAACTCGGATCGCACATTGTTAGCGCAAATCGCATCAAAGCGCTGTTGAAATGGCGAGACGTCAGTTGCGTCATTCAACTTCATCTGCCTCCGTAAAAAACTTTCTGATGCGCGCTGATCATGGTAACGTGAACGTCTGAGCCAGTGGCGTAGCAAGTCAGTCCCGGGCCCATATGCAAAAAAAATGTACGGGCCCCCTTAAGCCAAAGCCCCCCCCCCAACCTTGCCTTTGGCACTGTTAACTGTTGCACGCAGATCTGTTAACAACATATACTTTTAATAGGGTAGTCAAATATTTTTACTTTACTTTTTTACTTTAAAGGGTAGATTTAAATAAAGAAAAACGAAATGTTTTGGGTAGTTCTTGACTCGTGACTAACTTCTTCGCCATCCTTAATGTTCATGTAGATAGTCGCTATAGTAACCTCTCACACTGTGTTTTCTTTTTTTTTTTCGGTGCGGCGATGCGTCATGTAAAAAAATGATGGCATAGTAGTTTACGGCAGCCGCAGAGTGCAAAAAAATTATAAACGCAAACAAGAAATGACGGAGAAATTAGACATTAGACAAGATATCACTACACATGATATGCATACAAAAAAATATTTATTGCGGCCACAAATAAAAATGTAATTGAAAAAAATGTTTTTATTAAAAGCTGGGGTGGGCCCAGGGCTGGGCCCCCTATTGGCCCGGACCCATTTGCATGTGCATACCCTGCATGGCCAGACGCTGCGCCACTGGTCTGAGCGGCACAAGCGATAGATCAACTAAGCAATATTATAGTCATTTAACTTTACGATGGGTTTCACGTGTCGAGAGAACGATTTACTTTGTGTTTTCTTCAAAACAATCGCATCCTAATGACGAGAGAGTGCTCGGATCGAAAAATTACAGTGTGAGGGCAAGTTTGTGGGGGAATGGGATAATCGCACTCGGGCACGGTTCAAGGCAACCATGCCTAATGTGGGCCCACCCCAAATCTATTTCACTATATGTAGAAGATGGGATAGGAGGACCATAGTGTTGCACTCCATCAGGGGTATTTGTCAAGAAAGTAAAAGGGGCCGGTTTTGATAACATCAGTATCAATTATGGCGAGTGACGTAATCTTGACTCGACTGTGTGAAATTGCTGGAGCAGAATCCTTTAGCTGACAACCAACACAGATGTTTATTCCAATGCACTGCAGGGGCTCAGAAGTTACATTCTCCCGCATGCAAAGCTGTTCCCGGAGAGAAATGCCAAGCTTCCAGCACAAGGCCAGCCAAAGTCAGAAGGGCAGAAGTAGTAAGAGGGATTAGAGAGACAGGGCAGCCCTGACTATTCACTCCTGGCACAAGCAAGACAGCCACCGGTACAAGTGAAGTTTTTTTTATGCATTCGATTCAAGTTTAATTACTCAAATCTCTGCGAGGGCACGTGGGAAGAAAGGCCGGGCGTTTGTGCGGAGCAGATTAACCCACTGCCCTGCCAAGCCGGCACATAGCTGCATCATAAGATAGAATTCAAATTCAAATGTGGGCTAAAGAAAATGCAGCTGTCACCCCTCTGGCCTGCGAAGCCCCTGCCGGATCAAAGATGAGCTGTCCTCCCTCTCTGCCTGTGTAAAAATGAGCTGTCCTCCCTTTGCCAGTGTCTCATCTCTCCTTGCGTCTCCACGGGGCTCCTAATCCTCTGCTCCTGACGATACACTGACAATTTGAATTAAGGCATTAACCCTGGAAAATAATTACCAATTAAATCAAAGCACTAAACAGGAGCAGGTATGGCAAATGTAAGAGCAAGCTGTGATGTAAGGGCTCTTACGTGTTGTACTTTAATCCCTGTCTCTTTGCTGTTTCACCCATATATCAGCTCATGGAGCGTGATTCCCATGCAGACATCCCAAATTCTTTATGCACCTACATGCCAAAACACAAAACAATTATTACCAAATGACAGACATTGCCTCTAAAACAAGTCATTTAGTTCAAAGTTTCCTAACATATTATATTATTATTATTTTATGTTACTACACTCACCTAAAGGATTATTAGGAACACCATACTGATATTGTGTTGACCCCCTTTCGTCTTCAGAACTGCCTTAATTCTACGTGGCATTGATTCAACAAGGTGCTGAAAGCATTCTTTAGAAATGTTGGCCCATATTGATATGATAGCATCTTGCAGTTGATGAAGATTTATGGGATGCACATCCAGGGCACGATGCTGCCGTTCCACCACATCCCAAATTGATTTGAGATCTGGTGACTGTGGGGGCCATTTTAGTACAGTGAACTCAATGTCATGTTCAAGAAACCAATTTGAAATGATTCGAGCTTTGTGACTTGGTGCATTATCCTGCTGGAAGTAGCCATCAGAGGATGGGTACATGGTGGTCATAAAGGGATGGACATGGTCAGAAACAATGCCCAATTGGCACTAAAGGGCCTAAAGTGTGCCAAGAAAACATTCCCCACATCATTACACCATTGCATTAATGAGAAATTTAACAGGTGTTCCTAATAATCCTTTAGGTGAGTGTAACTTCTTCAAAATGTTTAGTTCATCACCCAAAATTAAATATTTCTGTCACTGAACATGTAATTGGCATCACAATGACAAGTCATTGTGTCACTGTTCATGAACAAGACACTGTAAAAAAAGATTTGTTGTTTCAACTTAAAAATGTAAATTTTCATTCTGCCTTAAAATTTTGAGTTAATTTTACATTGTAACCATGTTGTCAATATAACAAGAGTTTGCTGTTACAAGTGTCGGTACTTTATGACGTAAACAATGGCTACAGTTTTGATGACTTTTGAAGTCACACATCACTGCATGTTGAATACCTTTTTGCAAAATATTGAACATGGATTTTACATTTACGCCTTTACTGTTGGTCTGTCAACAAATTACAGTTCAATTTTATTCCAATACAGAAAAAATAACAAGACTATTTTATAGCGCAATGGAAAAAAGAAACATATACTTCTGCGTCGTCTTCCGCGTCGACGTGCAATTACACATGCAGACCGCTAGTAGGCAGTATTCACGAGTGTAACCCACAGTAGCATTTTTTTACCTGACAAGAACAGTTCTAGTGGACCAATCACAGCGCTTGTAGTCAGCACAGAACAAATGCATCGTTAAAATTTTGGCGAGGTGTGCATCAAGCTACGCAAAGCTACGTACAGCTTACAGCGTAGCTACGGCACAGGACCTATGCATGAATATAAATTACACTTCAGGCAGAGACAGAGAAAAACAATAAATGAGGGTAAACCGGGTGTGCCTTATACGTCTTTAAAAGTCAAGCCGCTGGCTCTTTGATCGCCCCCTGGTGGCTGGCTGCAGTACAAGTCATAAACTCCGCCCTCTCCAGGCAAACGAATGCAACTTGGCTCTAAATGAAAAAATTATTTACACTTCCAATAAAATTTTCCGAAAGATGGTTTTGGTCATTTAAGGTAATTGTTATCACGCTGATATATGTTCAATTGTTCTTTTTTGTGATAAGTTTCATTTTAGCTAGTAATTTGATGCTATAGAAACAGGGCGTGTCGTTATGATCGCCGTTGTGAATTGGGCATGCAAGAGTTTGAGTGGAAGTTTGATACCGCGGCTTCGCCCCTGGCTCCAAACTGACGTTTTTACGTAACGTGGCAGCGCCCATAGTCGGACCTTTTTGGCTTCAATTCATTACAATGGAAGGAAGCGATGTCGTGTCGTCCATCTTTTAATACAGTCTACAGGATAAACACTGTAAAAACTATTTTGTTTGTTCAACTTAAAAAAGTAAGTTACCTGGTTGCCTTACAATTTTGAGCTAATTTAAAAACCTCAAAAAAGTGTTGTGTCAACTAATATTTTTAAGTTGAATTAACTCAACATTTTATGGCAACCAGGTTACTTACTTTTTTAAGTTGAACCAACTTGTTTTACAGTGAAGAGGGGGATGCAGAAGATCAATGTTCAGACTTTGTGAGCTGGTTGCCAGACAGGACTTAGAAAGAGCCAATCCATATGAACCACATTGCCATATCCAGGTATACATCCCCCCATACGGTGTTTTCCTTCTGATCAGCCATGCGCTTTGTTAAGTCTTTGCCATTGGCCCATGAAGGATCAGACTCTAAGATTCCCTCAGAAAGACCAGTCTGGTGAACGACCAGTCGTTTGACAAGTTAATCTGGTCTAAACAGAGAAGGAACAGTGTTGACATTCTGACTCACCGCAGGACTTTAACAGATAGCCTAGTTCTCACACAAGTCACAGCAACACACAGCATAAAAGAGATAAGAGAATGCAATGTGAAATATCTATTACAAACAGAATACCTGAATCCAGGAAATATTTTAACATATAGGAAAATAATAAAATAGATAAAAAATATCAAGTAACCAACACTGAGGCTATGTTTGAAAACCTAGTGACTCCATGAGGTCATAGGTGCTTTAAAAGGTGGATAGCAGAATAAAATATTTTCTTTTGGCCAAAATCTAAGATAGCCTTGCATGTATTAATCTTTATGGAGAAGGCAATCCCAGAATGCATTGTGGAACTTTATTCAGTCAGTATATACATTATTATACAGCCCATGTGATCAAATAGTTGTGCGTGCATTTTGGCAACAGAAGTGGTGTTGTTCCCCATTGGTTCTAACGTGTTAGCAACTCAGAAAGTTTATCAAAACGGTTTCCCAGCATCAAAATGTCTGGTTGTTGCATTTACTGCACTAATATAATATACTAATATATGTATATATCTGTATATTTGGCCATCTGCTAACGTCTTCTATCCACTCCACTATAGTACACGGATCTGGTAGCTGGATACCATTTGATAAAGTCAACTTTTTAAAATAATTTTCTCTGTCTGTGTTGCTTAAACCTGCTGATTTTCCCCATACTTCCCTTGCCAAAATGCGTGCGCATACATTGTTACATTATCAATTGTGTACAAACAGTAAAAGGATCTATAGTATTTATTCCAATATCTTTCACAAACATTTATTATTATTTTTATTATTATTATTATTATTATTATTATTATTATTATTGGTATTAATAATACTAATATTATTGGTAATATTATTATTATTATTATTATTATTATTATTATTATTAATAATAATAATATTATTGTTATTGTTATTGCTATTGCTGTTATTATTATTATTATTATTATTATTATTATTATTATTATTATTATTATTATTATTATTATTATTATTATTATTATTGTTGTTGTTGTTGTTGTTGTTAAAGGACATTATTGATAAGTCTCAGTTGTGCCCAGAATGTGTCTGTGAAGTTTCAGCTCAAAGTACCCCACAGATCATTTATTATAGCATGTCCAAAATGACCCTATTTGCGTGGGAACAAAAACCTGAAGTTTCCTTGTATGTACCCTAAAATGCAAATAAGCTATTTGCTCTTCTCTCCCTATACCAAAAGTGATGCTTTGGTTAGAAAAAAATAGCAGACAACGTCAGCGACTGTGGGCTGGGCTTTAGCAGTGTGACATCACATTGCTAAGAGAATCAAAACAGCATGTCTAATCTGTCTGCTTTGATTTAATAGGGATTTAAAAAGAAGGAATACATATATTATTTTTCATTGTAGGGTGGTTGTGTTCACACACTGCCAACACACATTTATGCCCAAACACTTTGTAAAACTTGATTTTTTTCATAATAGATGCCCTTTAAAATCCAACTTTACTGAAATCAATTATGAGTTATGAGCACTATTTTTATGAAGCTTGTGGAGAATTTTCTCAGTCGGTCACTTGTGAGGTTTCATCTCTATTAGCTATGTGGTGTACAGGTAACTCACTAGGTTTTGGAATCTCAGGATCTTTCAATCAATCCGTCCCAACACGCATAACAGGCCGTTTGGCAAGCCAACAAACATCATAAATCAAAAAGCTCAGAGAACATTCCTGCGATTTTAATGTCAGGCCAGTGGCTAAGACTCACAATAACCGAGTTTACCTGCAGCGGCTTCACATGCAGAGGATTATGATTTGACACGTCACTCTTCTGCTTTACAGTCAACAAGTTAATCATTTGAAACGAATGAATGTGCTTTGTGGTTTTGGGTGTTGTGGTCAACTCATACATGTAAAAACACCTGGCTGAGGTGTGGAGTGTACTGTACTTCAGAAGTAACTATGCAAATTTCTTTGGATAAATCTCGGTGCAGTTACGAGGATGATTAAAAACATCAAATGCTTGTGATGGGTGTGATGTTATATATTCTATATACTTATTAGTGTGTCAAAGCATAACTTTCTTTCAATCAAAAATCAGCTTACAGAAGGTGTGGTGACTGTTAGCGTAGTTCAGCCCAAACCTGTGTGGCCACATTTGTCTTCTCTTGACACACCATTAGCATGTCAACCCTCTTTGGTCATCAAAAATGTTCCCATGACCATGAGCACAATATTAACATACAAGGTGAAACATATGCTGGTGTATATCAAAACAATTTCATTCATTGTTATGCTTGTGTTGTAATATTTCAATGATGGCAATGATCAATGACCAACATTGATTTATTACATTTCACTTAGTCTTGATAAAATAACTCATGCAGGCTTTTCCCAACTTTGTGGAAAATTCGAATAAGATAAAAAAAATTAAGTTTTTTACAAAAACATTGCTCTTGCAAACAAGCAGGAGGAAGTCTCATTGAACGGATGACTCATACAAAGATCATTACGTTTTTGATTTTGGATCAGTTTTTAATGCCATGTGATAATCCTTTACATACTTTTGTTGTGCTCACTGACTTGATTGACATGACTGGATATTATTCCACAGGTATAAAGGTGCATCGCTCTGACTCAAAACTGTTTTGCCGGAGGGAGATGACTGATTGACATCGCTGGAACAACGGCTGAATTGATTGTCTCCGCCACTGGGCATTAATTACATGCGCTGAGTTACTGTTTCTAAACTTCTCACTTTTCATTTCAGCTGCTCTCACTGTAAGGACAGTCAGAAAAGGATCAAAGACCTGCTAATCGTAAAGCGCTTTATACATCTGAGATAACAGTAGACCCTCTTATGCACAGCAATCCTCAAATCAGTAACAATGATCAAAGTATTAAGCATTAAGTGATAAAAAAGAGACAAACAAACAGATAGGGCAGAAAAAGAGAGAGAGAGAGAGAGAGAGAGAGAGAAGAGAGAGAGAGAGAGAGAGAGAGAGAGAGAGAGAGAGATACTTATCATCATACTGATGCTCTGAACCAGAACCACAACACTCATTGGAAAACACGAAAACAATAACAAAGTAAAATACATTGTATACAAAACACCCCAACCTTTCTCTCTCTGTCTCAACAGGCATCGTTTAGGAATTCTGAAAACAAGTAACTTGGTATAAGCACTTCTCGTATTATTGCCTCCACGTGACAAATCGCTTTATTGTTTCCTAATCCTTGTAAGTCGCTTTGAATAAAAGCAACTGCTAAATGTAATGTAATATAATTTAACCCTAAATAGAGATTACAGAATGACAAACTATCTTTACACAATGATAAACCAGTCTTGATTAGAGACAGACTCAGTGGAAGGGCTCGTTATAGTCGTGCGTAGGTCCTACGGCGTAGCTGCGACGGCGATTTATAGTCGTGCGTAAGTTCTACTTAGCTCTGTGTAGCCTGACGTGCACCTCGCAAAAATTTTAACAGCGCGTCAGATCTACGCGGACCACAAGCGCTGTGATTGGTCCACCAGAACCCCTCCCGTCAGGTAAAAAAAAATCGTCATAGGTATTTCCGTTTGCGACGGTGAAAACAAAGATGAGACAAGTTGAGGAGTGATTTTACTCAAACTGCAACAAAAGCCGCTGTTTATTTACTTCCATCATTGCTGGTCTTCTCAAATCATACACAACAAGTTGCTGTTTCTTCTTCGTTTGTGGGTTAACTTGCCAAGCTTCTTCTTCTCTGACGGTCCACCTGCTACTGTGGTTACACGCGTGGATACTGCCTACCAGCGGTTTGTGCGTGTGTTTGCGCGTCGGCGCGGAGGACGACGCAAAAGTATAAATGAAAACCTGCCCGGCGGCTACGCCGTACGACCTACGCACGACTATAATGAGCCCTTAAAGCTCACTGGGCAGACATGACTGCCACAAGAGGAGAGATTGTGTCCACACAGTGACCAAAGCCAGAATGCACACAGATATTCAGACAATTTTCTACCAAAAAATAAAAAGCATACACCAGACATTTCACACGCTATCAAACAATGAGAAACTGATCTCTGTATTAGGAGAACACAAGGACTAAATAGCCCTAAAGGTGTGTGCACAGCAAAGCTTTTTTATGTGGCTGAAAACGCACAGCTTTATTTAAGCCGACTGCCAGCTTTCTTCAGCTGAGTGCTTTGTTTATGTGTCGTTGAACGATGCGTTTTGATATTTGTCCTGCCCCTCCTCCACTGTGGTTGGACGGAAGTGTGATAACTGACATTGACGAGCTGAGCTTTTCACTCCAAGGCCCTGTCCCAAATGGCACACTCCGGACTTGTGGTCCTCCTCAGAGTCCACACTTTGATGACATCATGTAGTGCAGACTTAAGGGACCCTTGATGCGAGTCCACGTGGGTGCACCGGAGTTGTATTTTGGGACAGACTCGAGCGCCACGCCGGAAATAGAAAGAGAAGTTGCCCGTCATTGTTAACTCCTCCCTTCCGTCATCTGATTGGTCTGATTGCTCTTTTGCAAGGACTTCTGGGTTGGTAAAGTGCGCGAAGCCTGCTACAGTGCGGGCTTCACTGAAGACCGCATCAAAGGGGCAAAGGAGGCGCTGATGAGCACCCTTCAAAGCGTAAAAATGACAGATGGGACGCCCTACGGACTCAAGCACACACAATTTAAGGCCACAAGACCGAAAGTCCACATGAAGTGCGCCATTTGGGACAGGGCCCAAGTTGAATATTTTTTAACCAGGGGCATCGGACTGAGTAAAAACTATTTAAAGTCTCACGGTCCCAGCCCTTGCTAATGCGCCAAATGGTTTAGTAAATCTGCACGCGCATTTACGCTTTTGAGCGTCTGGTGAAGCGCAAATTTCTGCTGTGCGGTTGAATTGTCTTTCTTAAAGAAAGCTAAATCAGGCACTAAAAAGAAAGGAAAGACAGGAGAAGGAAACGAGGGGAAACGATTTGTGACTGACTTATTTTCAAAGAAAGGTGAGCACAAACTAGAACACGATCACAATCTAGTGCTAAACTGTTTGAATATCCCCGCGATTATTAATGCTAAAAATAAACTGAGACAACCCATTGAAAAAGCAGAACATACACTTTCAGATGATCATTTGGTTATAGACTACATTCAAATAAAGAAATAAACTGTATACTAACAATGCTGTTTGCATACAAAACTCCATTATAATAGCCTAATTTGAAACATGTTTATTTTTAAATGAATATGCTATAATATCAGAATAAGCAATAATAGGCTAATCAGTGTCATAGGTATCTTGGCACATATCATGTCAACATTATATTAAACATTATAAATGCCAGTGGGCATTTACTGGGGAAAAAACTTCAGTATAAGCTATACATTTGAGGAAGCTATAGCACGTAAGCAAAAGCATTTGTTTTATTTTGCCTTTTTTCTCCAAATAAAAATGACTAGTGACACAATTTTTGTTTGTCTTTTATTATGAAAGGAGCTTTTTGATAATTTACAAAACTAAAATGGCACATTTAAAATTTAATTCATGCCTTAAAGTAATAAAGCAAAATAAATGTTCTAAGTAATGTAAAAAATTGAATGTCTTGTTCATTTAGCAAAATAAAATATGACTGAATCAAGTTGGTTATCATACAGTGGTGATTAGAAAAATAAAATGGGGGGCCCATCAGGACTGCCTATGCATAGGGCCCGGGACCTTGTGCTATGCCCCTGTTTTTACCTCTCAGTGTTGAGTGCGGAAAAAGCGAAAAACGCCGCGCTTCCATTAGAAACAATTGAAAACATACACCAGCTGCATGCGTAAAAGCTTTGGTGTGCACGCCCCCTAAAAGTGGTTTACTGGCTTGTAATCAGACAGGAACCATTTTTAGTGCTAAACATCACCTATGTAGAACCTGTTGCACCTGCACTGTACAAACGTATTTTGTCCTTTAAACTGTATTGACTAGTAATGAGTTGCTACAGTATAACTTATAAAATTAAGTTGACATAACTAAAGCAAATTTATTATAAATAATAATTTCTGTATTCACTTGATTTAATAAGTTACAGCAACTCATCACTTGTCGAGAACCATGTTTTACTTTGTTGAAACACAAGTAGTGTTATACACTGTAATCAAATTCAGCACAAAGTTAAAACAACTGGATTTAGCAAATCAATTCAACCTACTATTTTAAGTTTTAGCTTAAAAAACTTGACTTAACTTAAAAATTCAACTTAAAATTGTTTATCTTAATTTTGCTAAGTTAAAGTAACAAAAAATATGCATTGATTAGACAAAAATGCTGTGTTTTTTTACAGTGTAGTCATGCTTTAGCACAACTTATGGTTCAAAGGTGCTTTTTAGCGGTCCCCCTATGATTACGAGCTTTTAGTACTTTTAAGAACCATGTTTTTAGAGCGTTAGCATCACAATGTGTATCTGCATGTCATTATAAGAGAAAATGTATCTGACCTGACATAATATTTCCATTATAGACACTTAGGGCTCTATCTTACACCCGTCACAATGCAGCGCAATGCGCGACGCAAGTGTCTTTTGCTAGTTTCCACCCTGTGCAATTATTATTTTCACGTTTAGCGCCACGTTGTTTAAATAGCAAATGCATTTGCGCCCCCTTTTGCGCCCATGGGCGTTCTGGTCTGAAAATGAGGTGTGTTCAAGCGCATTGTTGGCGCGTTGCTATTTTGAGGCAACTAAAATAGACTACACCATTGACCAACAAAAACCTGGTCTAAAGTTTAAAGTCAATATAAGTTTTTTTTTTTGTTATTTAAAGAGCGCATTAGTAATATGCGCCTATAAACGGGATGACAACGTGGGTTTGCTTATCACACACACGAATGCGCAGCAGCACAAAAAAAAATTTAAATATGAAAGATTATAGGATTGAATGTAAAAGATTATTATTGAGTCTCTTGGACATAAATGAGGACCGATTATGAGATGTTAAGGCACAAAGAGCTGCTTAACCTGTAGCCTGGTAAGTAAATAAATGCTTTGCTTTAAACAAATGCATCTGTTTTTAAATGTTATTTTTTTAAATGCTACCTCACGGATTTATTGTATATGATGACTCTGTTCCTGTGGATATGCTGAGATGAGAAACATTTTTAAGTAATGCTTAAAAAAACTCTTTGCTAAAAAAACTGACGCTGTCCAAGTGCTGAAACGTGCTGAGAGCCGTTTGTAAATCTCCTGTTTGTTACAAATAAAGAATTTTTAGAGTACAAACCTTTTCACAATTATTTAACATTAATCTTAAACTGGGGATGTTCTTCCTCCGCTTAGTTTTTCAGTTTACAAAGTCCGTCATCTAAATAGGGATTAGACATAGCGCCAGCACAACTGGCTTTTAAAAGGGATGAGAGCTGAGACTCTCATTGGTTTATTGCACGTTACGCCCAACATACTCCCATTACTCATTAAAAAAATAGGACCAACCCTTTTCGACCATGCGCTCGATGCACAAACCATTTTTCCCGTCGTTAAATTAGCAAAAGTGGATTCGGACACGCCCATTTAGAAGTTGCGCTGTATCTCTATTATATGTGTAGTCACTTAATGTACATTACTTCTTTATTCTGTTCTTTAACTAATTTAGCTTTTCTGTAAATCTTTGTTTACAAAAGTCGTGCCAAAAAAGCACACTAAGGTTGAAAACATGCAGACACAGGCAGACAGACGTCACAGAAGCAAAAGGAAATTGTACAAAAACATACGAATTAGCCATCTTGTTGTTATGGCTTGGTGTGGGATGAATACAAGGACAATGAGATAAAGCAAACATATAACTTTTAACAAACATAAAGGATCTAACATACAGTTGCATCACAAAATGCACCATTAACTGGAACAAAGCCTCAACATACGACTAACGATATACAAACGAGAATGGTCAAATAATGACAACAACCACATACTTAAATAATGATGAACTGATAAACTGATGAGTGACAGGTGTGATGATGACAGACGATGATCAGGTGAGGGAGAGTGAGGGATCATGGGTCTAATAAAAGGGAGATAACTGGATAACCAAGTGAAACATGCAGGTACAAAAACAGAACTGTAATAAAAAAACGTACAAAATGCAATGTGATTTTGTTCAATTTTAATTGTGTATATATAAAATCATGTACATAAAGAGAGATTTCAAATATATTCTTACAGTGAATCCTTAAATAATGTCATCTAAAATGAAACTTGACTTGATGTATATTCAATAAATAAGGCAGGTTTAAAACATGTTTGCTTTGATTAGTTTATTGTGTGAAAATGTAAAGTGCTGTTTAGAGCAAAATGAGACAAAGCAGAAGGGTCAGCACCAAGCATTAACTTGTGCACTTTAAATTGAAGAATTAGACTTAGACCTTGATATTTAACATTCAATGATTGCTTTAATAGTGTTTTGTCATTAGTACAGAGTAGGACTGTATGTATTGGGATATTAGCCAAAAAGCCCTGCTCTTAAAGATACAACACATTCTGTTGAATAATTACATTCTGAAGGGCAAACACATCATTTCAATAACTATTGCTGAAGTGGGTCAAGGAGCACAGATGTACTTCAGTTATTCACTATTTAGAAAAACGTTTGCCATGTTTTTCATGAGTAAAACTAAACAAATTAATGAAGAAGCATTTGATTTGTATAAAAAGCAAATGCCCAATTAACAATAAGTACTTGTGTCCCTTTTTAATATGAATGTAAAATAAACTTTTTGTGCACAGTAAATTTAAATGAATCAGTACACAACATTTCCCACATCTGATTTTGAAAAGGGGTTTAACCTCTGCACTATAAAACTATGCCATATGCATACAGTACAGTATTTAAGGCAAGAATGATGTTGTTTAGTAACAGGCAACCAATCACAATCAGTGCTTACCTCATTAAACATTCATATGTTTGCTACAGTAATTAATTATGGCATCAAAAAGATCTATAAAAATGTCAAATGTGACAGGAAATCTTTTGACATTATATTTGTATTTGCTTTTAGCAGGCAGACCGGATGTGCATGCTGACATTTTCACAGATAGACGCTTGTGATTTATCAGTTATTAAATCGCATGCTGTTATGCGATTTCACCTTTTCAACTTTATTTATTGTGCATTAATGCTGATCATAAAAAGTATTTGCAAAGTTACAATGATCCAATTTCACTGCAAAGGCATTCTCTTTCACAGAAATTGCTTTCAAAGGACTAAAACAAACAGCTGATACAGGACTACAGCTCTTTTCTTCCTTACATTCTGATATCACAATTATGGCTGTGCAAAAATACAGATACAGCGAACTATCGTGATACATTTTTCCACGATAGTTTATCAATATTTCAATCTCTACTATCGATATTTAAAAAACACACACACATCAAATCCCTCTGTGTGCGTCAAACAACCTCCTCCGCCCCTACTGTAGTTGTCGCTGTCAAGTTGTTTGTCAAAACTGCCATTCGGCCAATGTCTGAGAAGTTAGCGGGGGGAGTGAGAAAATGGCAGAAAATTTAAAAACGCCCACAGCTTTCAAAGCCGATGTGTCGATGCACTTTGGCTTTAAGAAAAAAGAAAAAAAAAATCAGCTTTATTTTTTACATGTTTGATAGAAAAAAGGAAAAGTATTGCAATGTACCGCAACACGCAACGTATCGCAATGCACAGCATCGTATCGTATCGTGATACATTGTATCATGCTACATGTATCGTGATATGTATTGTATCGTGAGGCCCTTGGCAATACCCAGCCCTAATCACAATTTCTATAATTTGAATAATTACGGTGAATAAAGGGGCCGAGACCTTGTTGTGTTTCTAGAGAAAGAGGAGTCATTGTATGCCATGCTGTTAATGGGTTGCAGATTCCCATTGTACAGTATGGCCTTACTAGGGAGGTCAGACTCGTTGGATTTAAAAACAGGTTGGGGGTTAGCCAGCGTTTGTCAAATCAGAATTAGCCTTTAGCTAACTGGCTAGCATTTTGTTTACATCATTGCTACCAATTATGATTGTTATTAGAAAACACATCACCAAAGAATAAAAAATACTTACATGTTGTGGTCAATAATCAACAGGTTGTCCTGATACAGTGGGAATGAGAATGAGCCTTTGTGTGAAGCTAGCATTAGCTACGTTTACATGGACACATTTTGCCTCCATCGGATTAAAATCCTTCCGATTAATAAATCCTATCATAGCGTTTACATGAACACTTAATAATGTGATCGGATTGATGTGCGTGTTTATATGACACAAGATTTACATCAGATTTGATCATTTGACATGCGCACATTGCACAAATATAGTTTCACGCTGTTTCAAGATTTGCTTTGTGCCTCACTGATTATAAAGCAGCAGCAAAAACACCCAATCACGTGTGCCCAAAAAGTGTATTTTACTTCACGCGGTGCTGCAGGGACCGTTCGCGAGAGCGAGTCCAAACACATGCGTTAGTGGATCAGAGAATAAATCATGGACTGACCGGACAACGCTGTCTTTTATCACTTTATGGGGAATTGGAAGGATAATAGGAACAAGATTAACAAGACAATCACTTCTTGTGACTTCCTTCAACAAAACAAACGTCTCGGTTACGGATGTAACCCTCGTTCCCTGAAGGAGGGAACGGAGACGTCACGTCGTGACCGACGAATTGGGAACTCGCTTAGAGAGACCAATCTGCTTCGTATACTACTAAAACGCCAATGAACTTGGCATTGAGATATTTGCATAATGCTGGCGCCGCCCCGCCAGGTGCGTATATAAGGCGCACGTGCAAATAGGGAAATCAGCTTCTGTTCGCTGAGAAAGCCGGAAGGTGACCGGCCTAAACAGCAGGTGGCAGCACCTGTGGCGACGGGACGTGACGTCTCCGTTCCCTCCTTCAGGGAACGAGGGTTACATCCGTAACCGAGACGTTCCCTTTCAGTCGGTCACTACGACGTCACGTCGTGACCGACGAATTGGGAATCCCTACCAAAACGCCACTAGGGGCTGACCTCTTCCAGTGTCTGCGTAAAGCCCTCCGGTTCCACTTAAGGATAAGGAGAATTAGGTTTTAAGGCAGAAGGCCGGGCACTAGATGTTCCTTTAACCCACAGTAGTGCCAGCGACTGGGAAGCGCCCTATCTGAGCGGTATAGGGACGCTGCGGAAGCCACCGCCCCGTTAAGGGCAATTGGTGGGCGAAAGTCAATCGTAGTTGAGGTATAAATGACAGCCGTGGCTGTGTAAGCAATGCAGTGCTCTGCTAAGGGAAACGTGGGCTGGTAGGATTAACCCCACGGAATAATACTCACAAAGGAACCCGTTGGGACACAATGTGGGGCCCTGGCCAAACACGTAGGTTCGTAAGAATACAGCTAGTGAAAGGCTGACAGCCAATGCTCCGCAACAAAGGCTGTCAAGGCAGTGGAGAGAGCAAATCAAACCATTACGCATCTTTGCTCTGTTAGCCTTCCATACTGAAACTCAATTTGGAGCCTCAGTCGGAGGCTGCAAGCCGACTTGCGAGTCTGCAAGCCGACTTGCGAGTCTGCCCTCCGTGTCCTCCCTGGTGAGGACAGAACACGAGAGGATACAGGCTCGATACGAACATTGTAAAATCTAATGAACGTATTAGGTGTCGCCCAACCAGCAGCTCTACAGATGTCTGTTAGCGAGGAACCACGAGCTAATGCCCAAGATGAGGCAACACTCCGAGTGGAGTGCGCTCTCAAATTAAGGGGCAAGGAATGCCCTGCAAATTATAAACCAGGGCGATAGTATCAACTATCCAATGAGACATCCTCTGCTTAGTGACAGCTTTCCCTTTCTGCTGGCCACCATAACAAACAAAGAGCTGGTCTGAGGTCCTGAAGCTTTGCGTGCGGACCACGTAGAATCGCAGTGCGCGTACGGGGCACAACAAAGCCTCGGTTGGGTTTGCCTGCTCCAAAGGCAACGCTTGCAAGCTCACCACCTTATCTCTGAAGGGAGTGGTGGGAACTTTGGGCACGTAGCCTGGTCTGGGTCTTCAGTGAGACAGCAGGACCAAACTAAAGGCACGAATCGTCAACAGAGAATGCATGTAAATCTCCTACTCTCTTCATGGAGGCCAATGCTAGCAGGGTCAGAGTTTTCATTGATAAAAACTTCAGACTCGCAAACTGCAAAGGCTAAATCGGAGACCTGAAGGCTTCAGCACCATGGACAGGTCTCAGGAAAAAAGAGGGAGGGCGCGAGGGGTTTAGCCTGCGAGCGCCTCTTTAAAATGTAATAATTAAATCATGCTGGCCAACTGATCTGCCGTAGATAAGTGAGTGATGAGCAGAAATAGCGGCGATATCAATTTTAATGGCGGAGGGACAGCCTACCATCTAACCCATATTAAAGATATAAAAGCATAATGTTAAAGGGCATTCTCTGGGTCCTCGCGTTGCGAAGAGCACCGGGTGACGAAAAGGTTTCATTAAGCGCGTAAGCCCGTCCTGTGGACGGTGCTCGAACCGCGTCGATGGTGTTAGATACCGCTTGCGATAAATCACCTAAACCTTGCGCGCGCTCAACGACCGTACATGGATATCCACAGGTCGGGGCGCGAGTGCCAAATGTGCCCCTTCCTAAGAAAGAAAGTCCTTCCTCAGGGAAATCCGCCAGGGAGGGCTGTCGCGAGGAGCATTAACTATGAAAACCAATTCTTGGTCGTCCAGTACGGACGATTAATAAAAGGCTCTCCTCGTCCTGCCTGACTTTGCACAGTGTCTGCGCAATAAAGCTCACTGGAAGGAATGCGTATTTACGCACCCCCCGCGGTCAGCTGTGTGCCAACGCATCCACGCCGAGGCTGCCCTCGGTTAGTGAATAAAATAGGCGACAGTGGGTATCGTCCGGCGACGCAAACAGATCTATCTACGCACAACCGAACTTCTTCCAAATTAGCTGGACCGTCTGGGGGTGGAGTCGCCATTCGCCGGGGGCGCAGCTCGGAAGCGCGTACCGCTGTATTGAGCGATCCCGGGATGTAAATGGCACGAAGGGACCTCAGATGCTTCTGACTCCAAAGGAGGAGATGACGAGCGAGATGCGACAGGTGACGAGAGCGCAAAACCGCCTTAACGGTAAATAACGCAACAGTCGCAAAGTTATCGGTGTCAACAAATACATCCTTCCCTCGCATCTCCATAGCGGAGCGTACAAGTCCCAGATATACAGCGCACCGCTCGCGGCAGTTGGGGTGCTATGCACACCCCAGACTGCAGGCCCGTCATACGTGGCTGAACATCCCGTGCTTAGGGCATCGCATGCTACAGAATGCCAGGAGACCCTCAGAGGCATATCTTGCTATCAGAAATGCTGGGTCTACTACGGGGAAATTTAAATGACACGCAGGTGTAGTGTTTACACAATGTATGCCGGTGCGCCACGCTCTCCTCGAGACTCGATCGTAAAGCCAACGCTGAAGCGGTCTCATATGACGCAGCTCGAACAGTGTCACGGCTGCAGCATGCTGTCATATGTCCAGGAGCTTCTGAAATTGTATCAGAGGGACCGCGTACTTCCCTCGAATTAAACCGAGGCAAGTCAGAACTGACTAGTTGCGCGCTCTTGTAAAACACGCCAATTAGTTGATCGAGTCTAATTCCATACTGAGAAAAAGAATCCTCTGCACAGGGCAAAGTTGCTCTTTCCCAGTCGACCTGATGACTTAAACGAGCGAGATGCCGAAGCATTAACTCTTTGTGTTCGCGCACGTCTGCCAAGAACGGGCTATTATAAGTCAACGTAAATAAAGCAGAATGCGAACAACGCTCTCTCTCTGATATTTTAATGCCGTGACTAGCACTTTCATGGAGACACGGAGAGAGAGAGACAGCTCGAATGGTGTACTTAATATTAATATGCCCACCCCATGACGCAGAGCGAAAAAACGGTCTAAGGCGAGGGGAGATGGACACAAAAGTACACGTCTTACAGGTCTAAAGCTGCAACCGATCTGAATATTGAAATACGAGCCTCGGCGTTATCATCCAAAAAAAAAGACCACCTTCGTAGAGCCGGGCGTAAATCAAATCGATCGTAACCCACCGCGTATTTTGGGTACTATGAGATAAAGGCTGGAAAACCCTATCATCATATCATCATCTCGGTAAGAGGGACCGGCTCGATAATCCTTCGCCAGCAGGACATCGACTTATGCACGCAGTACATGTGCATCGGATACTTTCACTATAGTGAAACGAAAGCCCGAGAATTTTGGGGTTGTGCCAGTAATTGTATTTCGTAACCGAGGCGGATCGTGCGTAAAACCCAACGAAACGGGCTGGGAACTGAAGCCAAGCACCCAGGCACCGTACGAGGAGAATTAACGACACTACCGGAGTACCCGCGGCGGGGCAGCGAAGCGGGACAGGCGGGACTGCCGGTGCGTCTGCCGTGACAGCATAAGCATCTACAGTATGTGTGTGTGTGACACTGACCTGAGCCCGCTGAGGGAAACGGTCGTCCGGTCTCCTCAGCTGAGGACGCAGACTCCGACGGGTTTGCTGGTGGTCCGGTCTCCTGAGTGGAGGGCTCGGACTCCTCAGAACACCCGCTGGCGATAGAGGAGAGGTAGGGTGAGCTGGTGTGTGCCCGCTCACGGCTCTCTCGATCCTCTGGAGACCTGAAGAGGGAAGAGGAATGCACTCTGTGTGTGGTTAGTGGGCACCGGCTAAACAGCCGGTGGAACATATGCAAACCAAGAATTTTCCACCCGACCCTCTATCGGGGGAAGGAGCGAATCACCGTCTCCTGAAGAGTGATCCTCTGCCAATCCAGGTCGCCCGCTTACTGGCCACTTAAACTCCCGATCTCACGGGAAGCGGCTAAGGGCGGGGCGAGCTGCTGACGACCGGTTCCCCCCGCGCTGCCGAGATGGGGTCCGAAGAGGGGAACGGAGGTGGTCGCCGCAGGACGCCGACGGCGAGAGGCAGACTGAGGAACCGGCGTGGTGGTTTTTACCAAGGGCAGCTCTCCTTCGCCGGGGCATGACCACAGAGATCGCCTCAGTCTGCGCAGCGGAGCTGTACGACTCCACGGCCTAGCTGAAGAGGCCGGTCTGTGAGACAGGAGCATTCAAGAAGTTGTTCTCGCCTGCGTCCGTCAGCCAGACACAGCCAAAGGTGGCGATCTTGAACCACTGTCGTGAACATCGCACGACTGAAGGTCGCAGCCTCCCTCGTAAATCCTTGTTGAACCCGTCGCAACTTTTTTGCGTGCTGGGCTTAAGCCGCCTCTCCACATGCCTGACGGACAGCGCCCGTAACCGGACGACTATCTAAAAACACGGGTGGTAAGGGTTGGGTGGTCCCTCCAGGAACGCAGCTGCATCGCAACCCCCCGCTCCACTGAAGGGTCCCTGCCCTTAGCGGCTCCATTGGTGAGGGAGGTGAGGGGTGAAAGCTGAAGCTGAACGGCCGGATGGCCGCAAACCACGTCAGCTCTTCGTGCCGTCTGGAAGAAAGGCACAGGAGCAGAGGACCGAGAGGCCCGAGCAGCTCCGAAATACCAATCACGTGGGCGGTACGGTTCGGGCGGAGAGGGGTTAACCCCTCCAACTCTACCGTTACCGCCGCTCAAGCGGGCACGGCCGCCATCTCCGGAACGACTCCACTTCGGAGGAAAATTGGACACCCCTCTGATGCTGCAGAAGTGAACGGGACCAGAAGGAGGTCCAATGGATTCGGCAGACATCGTAGAACACGACTCTGCCGTCTCCACCGGAACCTCAACCGGCTGAGGATGAAAGGCCGGTAGGTGGAGGACGCATCCTCTGTCCTCCTCAGCGTAGTGATGCGAAGAGCGTCATGCGAGCGCTTGACAGTCGCACCATGGCGGTGTCAGCACTGCAAAGACGCGGACAGCATTCCCGTAGAAACGTCAGTCGTCTCCGCAATCCAAGAGGGTTATGCTCTCACAGAGAGAACAAAAACTCTCCACGAGCGCAGCCTCAGAGTGCTTGATGCCCAAGCATGAAGACAGCGCTCGTGACCGTAACTGGAACCCTTATACCTCTCACATCCAAGATCGCACGGACGAAAAGCAATCCTGAAAGGACGCTGATCTCCGAATATACGAGAGAGTGGCTGTCTTTAAAAAGACACAGAGCTCTCACGTATCACTCTTTTAGGGAAATCACTCTTTAGGTGCTCAGCTGATGATGCGCACAGGGAAAGGCAACGCACACACTAAACTCAAAACAAAAAATATGCAGAGCAGTGGAATACTGCGAGCGTCCGCTGTGTTAGTACTGCTTGTCAATCAACTTCAGCAACCGTTCCCAGAAGAGCAGATAGTAGCTTCTCAGTCAGATAAAGCCGGCTTTCGAAGCGAAAAAGCTGATTTCCCTATTTGCACGTGCGCCTTATATACGCACCTGGCGGGGCGGCGCCAACATTATGCAAATATCTCAATGCCAAGTTCATTGGCGTTTTAGTAGTATACGAAGCAGATTGGTCTCTCTAAGCGAGTTCCCAATTCGTCGGTCACGACGTGACGTCGTAGTGACCGACTGAAAGGGAACTCGAGTTATTTGCGTCACATGTCATTACAGCAATTCTACGTCATTGCACGTGTGCATATGCTCGACACTCCCGTCCTGTAGGTGGCGGAAATGCACCTTTCAGTGGGTTTGCCAACCGCCATTAAAAAAAGAAAAGATGGCACATGCGCAGAGCATCCCAGTTTCAGTTATCCATCCGATCAAGTGTATACATGTCATTTTGAGTGGATTACAAACGGTATAAACCACCCCTAACAAGCGGATTCGATTTTCAATCAGATTGGCACTTTTTAGTCCGATTGAGGTGTTTACATGGAGCATTTTTATTCAGATTGATCATTTAAACAGATTACAAATGTCCATGTAAACGCAGCTACTGTCTTAGATTGAGGAAGATGTCCTCCGTAAAATGCCTAGTACAAAGCTGTATGTTGGTTTTATAATGTTCAGGAAAAAATACATTTGATCTATTGTTCCCTAAGATAAAATATATGAAAAATAATGCATTTTATGAGAAAAAAGCATTAAAAACATACTCAAACTTAAAAAAACACACATAACATAATCCTTTATTGATAGATGGATGTGCTTTTAAGAGCTTCCCGCGGTTCGTTCCCATATAAGTGAGTATGAAAGATTTTTATATTTAAACTACTGTACTAACCCAGGTTTACACATGTACAATGGGAAAAAATACAATCTGAATACCCAGGATAAATTACAATCCCATGGTAAGGTATGAACAGAGTGAAACATGAAACAAGCTAACACTGTCATGAACTGCCCGCCTGGTCACTATCACGACCGAGCGAGACAGCGGGGGAAGAACCCAATCGCAGACGAGGTTAAGGGACACAAAACAAGACAAACACAAAAACCCACCATGGGGAAA
This sequence comes from Misgurnus anguillicaudatus, assembly GCF_027580225.2. Lineage (NCBI taxonomy): Eukaryota > Metazoa > Chordata > Actinopteri > Cypriniformes > Cobitidae > Misgurnus > Misgurnus anguillicaudatus. The sequence continues at coordinate 6,281,302 of NC_073354.2, forward strand.
ATCAACATGATCTCATGGAAATCCGTGTTATAGTCATGGAAAATTTGATCACTTTATCCGTGACCATGTCACGGAATTCAGCTTTTTTCCGTGACGGGACCACTGATGTTGTTTCCGTGTTACTCCCACGGATCTCGTGTCATTTTATTTATTGTTTTCTCATTGTTTTCTCCAATTTTAAATCATTGTCGCTTGGGGCGTATGACATCAGTACCATGATTCAAAAGGCCCTAAGGCCCTGTCTTGTGGCTTTGCTTAGTCTACGAGTTCATAGGGTGTCCCATCTGTCTTTTTTAAGCTCCGAAGTGTGCTCATCAGCGCCACCTTTGCACCTTTGATGCGGTATTCGGGGAAGCCTGCACTGCAGCAGGTTTCACGCACTTCACCAACCCAAAAGTCCTTGAGCAAGAGCAATCAGACCAATCAGACGACGAAAGGGAGGAGTTCACACTGATGGGCAAATTCTTTTCCTATTTCCGACAAGATGCTCAAGTCTGTCCCACAATACGACTTCGGTGCGCACCTCGTGGACTCGCGTCAAGGGTCATAAGGTCTGCACTACATGATGTCATCAAAGTGTGGACTCTGAAGATATCCACAAGTCCAAAGTGTGCCATTTGAGACAGGACACAAAGCGCACCCACGGCACCCTGGCCGGGTCCACAAAACAGATACTGCTGTTGGATAATGGTCGGGTGCTGCTTCCTCTGCGAGTGTGTGCTTCCATGTGTGGCTGTGACGTTATTGCTTGAACCGCTGGCAACAAAAGGACCGGCTCGGAATTGGAATGTGGTGAGACAGACCTGCCGGTTAGCGGTACGGACGATTATGCGTAAAATTGGTCAATTCCAGAGTCGGTGCATTTAGGATCTCACACTATCAAAGAAAAAAAATGTCACGATGCAAACATTTTAATAGTTATTATCTGACCACTGTGATCTCATTTCCCCTTCAAACATTTGTCATGAAGTTTAGCACACAATGTCATACGTTATCTTATTTGCAGTTGGCAAATAGGCTTTCTCTTATTACAGTTTACTGCGTCATGATTCAAGCAGGCCACATAAGAATATCTATTGATCACACATTACGTGTCATTTCTCGTACGAGGGCATCTTTTTGTCATCAAATAGCATTCAATAACAAAAGGAAGTTGAGCGTGTAAAAATGTGTTGCCTACATCACAAGACATGCCAGAGGAAGAAAAGGAATATATTTCAGCAGGTCTTCATCAGAAACAGAGGAGAGACAGCACGGCCACAAGGGGAGAAATAAACAGATTAGAAAAGCAATTGACATTTCCCTAAAGCATGCAAGGGCTTATTTGCATCAGTTCACCGGCTCATGTTTTATTAATCTGTGATCACAACCGATCGTGAGGAAAATTAATCAATAGGAAAGCCACCCGGAGCGTCGGTCTTCGCCACGCCACCCTCCCTGTTTCGCCCCCGTACCTTTACACCCAGCGTGGAGGTGACGGATTTCTCTATCCCAGGCATGCTTGGAGGAGCTCCATATGGCCGGGATCAAAGGTGTTGTTCTCTGCACGGTTCTGCTTGGTTGCCAGCCACTGCCGTTAATTAGAAAACAAGATCAGAGGCAGTATTAAAATCCAATTAAGCCAGAATGAACAGATTGCCAAGTGATGTTCACTAATGTATTACCGAGCGGCATGCAAATTTCAGCTGCTGCATTCCATGTCGTTGTCGCGTGTGGGTGTGCTCATGTTTATCCCCTGCCTCTTCCGCCAATCTCAATGAAAGTCGCTCAAATTGCCCGACTGATTCGGTAGCATGACGTTACCTGGAGGTCGAGGAGGCTGCCAAGTTCAAAACAAATCTGATGCCTGTGCCGAGAGGATTTGTATGTGAATGTCAAAGAGGTTCTGTGCCATTCTGTAGGACTTGAATTGGGCTAATGATGCGGATTCCCATGGACACGAGACATCTAAACTGTGGAGACTTAAGTGCCTCCAGCTGGTGGTCCACGAGCGACCGTGCTTCAGCGGATGAGAGGCTTGCAAAGAAAAAAAATCGAGTCGCATAATAAAGGCTAATGAGTGACAGGAAAGAGACCTCGAGTGTCAGGAAATTACTCAGATGCAAAGACTTAAAAATACTGGCTAATTAATATGATTTTATAAATAGAGTCCTGCTACAGAGCAGAGAAGTGGAGCGTTATTAGCACAGCAGAGATGACCTTGTGTCACGTATAATGCCACGTTTGCGTTAGACCAGAAATTTGTTTATCCGTGATGCCGCCTTGCTAAAATAGCACAGATTTCATCCAGTTCTAGATACAGTTGGATTAACATGATCACGTTTAATCACGCTGACTAACCCGGCTCTGCTTTTCTCACTAACTAATTGCTTTTCGAAACAGTCACCCGTTTATTTACACCAGCAGGAAAATTGATCCTGCTTTTTGCCTCATTTGACAAACTTTGTGCAGTTTTTACATATACTGTATTTATGCAAATATGCTAATAAATTCAGTTTATATTTTCATAGTAACTTCACTAAGAAACACAAAAACATCCTCTTTTAACTCTTTATCTGTCTCATGATTAACTAGTTGTTTATAAAAGTGGGGACAACATTTAAGGGGGATAAATTTGACATCACCAAATGACAAAAACATGTTTTAATGAATAATAAATATTAATACATATAACTTTGCATGATCTTTAACATCTTTAACTTTTGTGTTAACTGTCTGTGTGCTGTAAAGCTGTTCTGAGCACAGCGCTAGCAATGACAAGATGATGGATTTGAATCCCATGAAGTGCTTGTACTGTATGTAAATGTGTAACGTTTAGCTATGCAAATACATTTTGTATGAATGATTGAGTATTATTTACTGATAACAAAGTGAAATCTGAAATATAAGCACTAGTGATGGGTCGTTCGCGAACGAGACGGCTTTAAGAGCAGATTTTTAGTAGCGGACGAGAAGAGCCGACTCCCGTCACGGAGAGTCGAATCTTCATTCGCAGGCAGGGGTGGGACCTATTTGCATGTGGCACACAATGCGTTCAATCAAATGGGAAGGTACAAAGCATTAGAGCAGGGGTGGGCATTCCTGGTCCTGGAGGGCCACCGTCCTGCAAAGTTTTGCTCCAACCCTAATCAAACACACCTGAATGTCACTTCCAAGCAATCCTGCAAGCCTTTAATTAGATTTTCAGGTGTGTTTGATTGGGGTTGGAGCTAAACTTTGCAGGACAGTGGCCCTGCTGGACCAGGAATGCCCCCCACCCCTGTGTTAGAGAGAGGCGGGGTAGCCGGATTTAAGCGCGTATGAAGAAAGTTAAGGCATTTACCAAAAAGAAGAAGAAAGTTAAGTCATGAGTGAAAAGCGAAAAAGACAAATTTTGCCTTTATTTATTTGTTTGCTGTGGTTCTGTGTTCATTGTTCAATTGTTGTAAAGTTTTATTGTAATGTTAAATAATAGTAACTGTGTATATTTTTCTAACGAAAAAATTATAAAAATAAGGCTTTTACAATTGATACAAAAGTTGACGCTCCATTGATACAAAAATGAAAGAGCCGGAGTCGGAGCCTTAAGAGCCGGCTCTTCTAAGGGAGCCGAGCCAGAAGAGCCGAATCTATGAAAAGAGCTGCATTGCCCATCACTAATAAGCACTAACTTTATAAATACATAATGTCCAAACATCATCTAAGAAGCATCAATGGGATGGAAATCAATATATTAAATTGCTAGGTTTTCATTAGACAGTGAGCATTAATTTTAGCTGACATATCCAAGTGCTTGAACAAATTTTTGACATTTAATTTGATAACTTAGTCCTGGTATTGTGTAGGGCATATATGCATGGATCAGAATAATTAAGTATAAATAGAAAGTATATCTTCGCTGCTGTATATATTGTTTTGCATAACTCTATGCACAATTTACAATACCGCTGTTGGCCATTTTAGAGCTGAAACGCTACTTAATGAAATCATAACTCCTGCTTGACAATTCGAGATGCTGTGTTATACAGTATACATATATTTGAAAAGTTGTAATGACCACTTTTATGCTCCTTTGCTTTTTTGTGTTTCGAATCGAACCCATGACTTTTGCACTGCTCTAATAATTGGGCTATCCCACACGGAAAGAACCTATATAAACATATAGGTTTTGATATAGGTTTTGAATATATGTGACATATATAAAATTTGTCAGTTTTCCTATATTATATGTACATATATGCACCTATATGTTCACCTATATATTAGTACAATTATTAAAATCCATAGCTGCTAGGCAACATAAATAAAAGTCCAACCAATGACAGCCTGCACCTGCCGGGATTCAAGACCCCAATCATTCGTCATGAAACAACCTGCTCTCCAATCTCACCACTGTCGGGATTTGAACACCCAACCTTCTGATCACGAGACACCATCTACGCCAACATGTCACCGTCAAATTGCTTGTAGACATATCTTCTATGTATAGGGCTTATATGTGACTATGAAGAAACAAAACAAGAGACCTATATGGCCTGTATAGGCACATACTGTAAATGCACCTCAATTTTGCATATATGCAGCATATATGTTATCATGTATGGGCATATATCCTGTATATATGCAGCATATACACACTTTCCATGAAAAACCTCAAAACCTTTGTTTCAAGAAGAAAGTTAAACAGTTTAAAGAGCCTCTATTACGTTGCTAAAATCAACGCTATGTGTATTTGGTGTAATACAATGTGTTTGTGTGTTTTATGGTTCAAAAAACAGATTGGTAAGGTAAGGATACTAAAACATTAAAACCATGTCTGCATTTGTAATCGTAGAAACGACAAAAAAGCGTGACTTTGCACTGCACAAAACTCTTTTTGTCGGTAGTAAATTCTTTAAATATGAAAACATAGACAACTTACAGGATGTGAGTCAGAAGGCGGAGTTATGATAATGATCATCATGTCCACGTCAACCGGCCCAGGAAGTAAACTGTTGCCTAAAATCTGTGTGTTTGTTGTAGTCCAAGAAAAGAGATTTAAAGGCAGAGTGGACGATTTCTGAAAAACGCTGAGTCTGGCCGAGTACCAAAACATACTTGTACCCAATCAGCAGTAAGGGGTGTGTCTACTAAACGGCATCACTGCCTGGGTTGCGTATGTGTGGGGCAGGTCTATTAAAAGAAGGTCCAGATTCTATTGGGGTAGGGGCGTGTTGGTTTAGGTGATTTCAAATGTCAACATTGGCTTTCAGAGATCATGGACCCTGCCTTTACGTTGGAGACGATAACTCACGTCATCATTTACTTTGAGATTTGTACATTTTGCATATCGTTAACATGTAGTAATACACACTTACACACCAAAGGAAATGTAAAATCATTATTCCGTGAGTCTCAATTCTGCTGTTACGTAAGGGAGACATACAAAATATGTAGGACGGAAACCGAGAACCACTGCTTTAATCATAGACTGAACATTTTATGAATTATATATAAAAAACATGCATTTTTCAACAATTATATTAATTATATTATAATTATAGCCTTGATTTGTCATGGGTTTGTTTCTATGACCTTTGTGTGTTTAAATTATGCAGATTTTCTCAAGCCCTTCCAAATTATATGGAGAGCATCTGTGGACAGCAATTTTTAGGTTTCACAATTTTCCCCATTCATCCGGGCTTGGCCTCTTCACAATACCAACTTTTCACCCCAAACCATTCATGCATATTTTCCAATGTGGATTAGATCATGCAAAAAAAATCTTTCCCTTTATCAGGAATCTCTGGCTGACTGTTTTACCAGTTTTATTTTTGACTATATTTGTCTAAAAAGCAGAACTGGGTTTTATCTGGTTAGTGTTTGTTGCGGTCTGTTTGGTAGGACAGTTGGATGTTAGTGTCTAGATTCCTCCAGGCATGTTTCATTTTGCTACAATGTACATCATGGTTCTTCTAGTTCAAAGCTTTACTGTTCTTTATATAAGCTTGTTTGGTCTTGCTAGCAGTTTTATTTCCTATGGGCAATTCTTTGGTCTTCATGACTGCAGGAATGATCAGGTGTGTATTTTGTTTTTCACCTACAGTACAGGATTCAAATGAACCCCACATAAAAAAATGGAATTAAAGTCTTAGCCAATTATTTAAATCACAAAGGCGGTCATCATCAGAGGTTTATTTTATTAAAAGAGGTTTTATTTAAAGGGACACTCCACTTTATTTGCTCATTTTCCAGCTCCCCTAGAGTTAAACATTTGTTTCTTATCGTTTTGGAATCCATTCAGCTGATCTTCGGGTCTGGCGCTAGCACTTTTAGCATAGCTTAGCACAATCCATTGAATCTGATTAGACCATTAGCATCACGCTCAAAAGTAACCAAAGAGTTTGTATATTTTTTCTGTTTAAAATTTGACTCTTCTGTAGTTACATTGTGTACTAAGACAGAGAGAAAATTAAAAGTTATGATTTTCTAGGCCGATATGGGTGTCAGTTCATTGTGTGCTAATGTACAAAGTAACCAAAGTTTATTTTGTTTTAAAGAATAAAAGATGTTAGGTGTTTTTTCTTAGAAATCAACCCCACTTGAGGATATACGATTTATGCAAACAAATCAAATAATGTTGTAATTCTTCTCGTATTAAAATGATTTTGAGGTGGGCGGCACAGTTGCTCATGGATAGCACTCACAGGAAGAAAAACACTGGTTCGAGTCCCGGCTAGGTCAGGTGCCTTAGCTTTTTGTATGGAGTTTGCATGTTCTCCCTGTGTCAGAGTTGGTTTACATCGGGTACTCCGGTTTCTACCCACAAACCAAAAACATGCAGGTTAGGGGAATTGGGAATGCCAAATTGCTCTTCCCCCAACTTATTTATGGATTAACCAGTTCTCTCTACTTTCCATGAACATAGATGCTGGAATAAAAAAGAATAACAACACATTCTCACTTCCCAAGGTGTCAAAATCTGAAGCATGTCCAAACGCCTTCAGCGTCAGTATGAAGACGCGAAGGGGTCCCCTATGCGTCACTATATCGACAAAATGGGAACTCCGTTGCTTTCATGCTAATCCCTCAGCGTCGGATATAGACGAAAGGGAATCCCGGAAGGTGATGCCGTCACGTTATGCCGACGATCGGCAGGATCATGCCGCTTCTGGACGGTAACTACTCAATTTTTTTCCAATTTTTAAACCATTGTCGCTTGGGGTTGGGGTTAGATTTGGGGTTTGGATGTCAGTTTGTTTATACTTTTTGTCTTCTGATTTTTAAGCCACTGTTGCTTGGGGTTAGAGTTCGGGTTTGGGTTAGGATGTCTGTATTGGTTTATACTTTTTGTCTTCTGATTTTTAAACAATTGTCGCTTGGGGTTAGGGTTAGAGTTGGGTTTGGGTTAGGATGTAATTTTATGTAACAGAAAGTCATTCTAACCCCAACCAAAAAATTTGGAACAAATATTGAGTAGTTACCGTCCAGAAGCGGCATGATCCTGCCGATCGTCGCATAACGTGACGGCATCACCTTCCGGGATTCCCTTTCGTCTATATCCGACGCTGAGGGATTAGCATGAAAGCAACGGAGTTCCCATTTCGACGATATAGTGACGCATAGGGGCACCCTTCGCGTCTTCATACTGACACTGAAGGCGTTTGGACATGCTTCAGATTTTGACGCCTTGGGGAGTGAGAATGGGTTGAGAATAACCAAACAAAATGACTGATAAAGAAGGTCAGTAGGTTTTCGGCCATTTGGAAATGTGGCATATTTTTGTATTTTGTTGTCTCTTCATCTCACAGAACAACCAGACAACCTGACTAAAAAGCTGAGTAAGAATAGGATTTTTGCATTGTACGTTCAAATAAATCCCTAAACATCAGCATCTGCGCAAATTGATGCTACGATATTGGAATAATCATAAATACGAGTTTCCTGGGTATTGCACATGAATGCCCTCTGATGTTGTGTTTACATCTGGGAAGATTGGAAATAATTTTGATACTCAAATTCCCAAAGTGGGCGGGCCTCAAACTTTAAAAATGATGGATGAGAGAGGTATTTACTGCGGCACGTGTGCTTTATGTAAGCAATAAGGTACGAGAGGCTGTGCTGTATCGTGAATAAGTAAAGGCTGAAGGGCGTTGTTAGGCACGACGCGAAGCCCTTCAGCCTTTACTTATTCACGATACAGCACTTGCCTCGAGTACCTTATTGCTTTTATAAAACAGTTACCACACAATATTAAAGCAAAAAAAATTTGTGCAACTTTCATGAAGTTAAATCAATAAAAAGCATTCCTTCCGCTAGAAAAAATAGTCCCTGACTGTGAACAAAAATGTGTTCCAATGTGTAATATGCATGAAAGCTCAAATAAAAACATCAAACTGATACGTGTGGTTGCTAAGGGTGTTGCTAAGAGCGCAGTGATATATAGAACCGTTGGGTGAAGCGGTCATAGCTGTGTTTTATCGTGAATAAAACACACCTATTGACCAATCAGAATCAAGGATTGGAACTAACCGTTTTATAATAGTTTTTATCTGCAAGAGCTTCATTGCCTTGTCTTGTTGTTAAAGTAGTACATACTCTATAAATTAATAATCATTTGAAGCTGTAATCATTATTGTATGTTTTAGTGTTTAATTAACATTTTAACCTGGGGGCATCCATTTTTCAAGAAGGTTGTAATCAATTTTTAGAAGTGGGAATTATCAAATTTCTGATAGCTAAATCACTAAATCCTCGTGTTTTGAGTCTGACATCACGCATCAAACCCTCAAACTTAAAACCTTCATTGTGGTTTAGGGTTGGGGTTAGGGTATAATATCTGTAAGATGTAACAGTCCTGAAATCATCAGACTCAAAGCACCATTCAGTCAGGATTGTGAGGCTCTCAGGCTTCACAGCAGGCAACAAACCACGCCCGTGTGATGTCATCAAGGTTTTAGTAAAAGCTTGTGAAGGCAGCATTAAACCAATCAAGATGACCACCATTACCAAAACATAACAAAAGTTCCACCAACCGGTCAAAATAAAAATCTTGCCCAATTTTATATCGTTGGTTTCAGCCCTAGTAAAATAAAGTTTAACTTTAAAGTTAAACTAAAATAAAAATTCATATTTGCACACAAACAATATTTCACAGGTATTTTGACATTTCCATTTCTTTTTACATTTCCATTTCCATTTTCATACACACTGAAACGTATATTACTGACGTGTTGATATAAACTAAAACGTTAATTATTTATGTATTAATAGCTTTACAGATTTGTACATATTCCTATTTATAAATATTAAAATTGCGGACATTGGCATTTCTTACTCCATATTAATGACATGTTTTCAGTTGTATTTATTTAAGACAGTTTATTCATTTAGTGAAATGTTCATGACTTTCAGAGAATTACACAATATTAAACAAGACTAGACTTAAAACCTTAAAATAAATAACATTTCTGTAATCAGTTAACCATTTTGTAATATTTAGTTTGTTTGCCATGACACGCAAAAGGCGTTTTCTCCTATGCAACATTAATTACACAAAACACAACATAAATTCACAAAAGATGTTCATTTTATTCATTCGCTGTAATCCACATCATAAAAATGTATACGATCACGATCCAGCGATCTTGATCCCAGTTCTCATCAGCGACTGTAAACATCAAATCTTGCGTTCGTTTTGAATTCAAATATTGCACCTCAAGAAGCTTTACGACACATTGCTTTACGGCAGTGATATCAAACGCTCATTGGCTCTTCCATGCTACGTCACAGATTTGCGACATTGCCGTCTTTCAGTCGATGTGCTTTTGAAATTTGAAATGTGCGCCATGACAAAGAGAAGATGGATTAACGTAGTGGATTAATAACTTCTATATAAATATTTCTCTGTACTTCATAAACTCCAGAGAGGACCACACTGCAGCACATTATCATTTTAACTACTTTTGGTGCTGCTTTTGAAATTGCACAATAAATAAATCATTGTGATTATTTTTTTAACACTTTAAAATGATTTTAAAAAACTGTTTTGGGTAGGTTTAGGACTTTATTGGCATCTTTTAAATGCTATATTGTTACTATTGTTACTAAAATTTTCCTACACATTTTTGTTTGTTATGTATAAAAAGAATACATTACATATTTTTTTAAATGTTGTATAAAAAGGGGTTTGGGTTTAGGGTAAGGTTTGTGGTAGGATGTTAACATTATCGATAAAATGGTTGAAGGGAAATTATACAGCAATGTTTATGTTTTACATTTTGTAGCTGTATAAAAATAATAATGTTATGATTAAATGATGTGAATACATCTATTTTGAAAACTTCAGCATCAATTTAAACGTGCTAAATAATATGTTTTGTGTATTTGAAAGTTACATATAATTACTACTACATAATAACAGTGAGACCAAGCTGGACAATCATGAGACCCAAACGCTGTATATTAAGGTTCTGTTGTGATAAGCTGCTTGTTTGGTCATTAGCTTGAATGCTTATTACAAAAATATGTTTCATGCTCAAAAAACAAGCAAGTTAAATCATATTAATCATTTGATAAAAACAGTAAGTCAGTGAAAATCAATCAAAATTAAATGTAGATTATTTATAGACAGGCGAATACAATTTCTCTCTTGTCTGGCACCTGTGTGTATGGCATTAAATGCAGTTGTGACTTCAAAGTAATTAAAATAGGTGACCGACAACAGTAGCATTGACAAACAATTATCTGCCAAGCAATCTAGAGGTTATACTATATATACAGTATATATAATGTGAAAACAGGTTCCACACAATTGAATAAAGCTTTTTTCTCCTCATATTCACCCTCAAGCGCCTCTGTCTCGCTCCACAGAAAAGTCTATTTTCCTTAACCTCTTAAAAGGCTTTTAATGAGACAGAGTCTTTTAAGCGAGGGACAAAGAGGACCCTCATGCGAGGAGATGTGAGCTCTTCTCCAGCCACCTGCCCAAACACAGGTGATCACGTCATAAAGAGCTCTCGTAAGCATTCACAATAAGACCACGTCTCACAGACACGCTCACAATGACCCCTGGGTCCTCCAGACCCCCCTATTGATTCCCCATCATGCACTTGAGACAGAAGAGGTCAAACTCCATACAGTCCAAATTCACCAGCGTCTCCTGCTTTACTCCTTCTGTTCAAACTCACTGATCTGCTCACGGCGCTTCACTCCACATGAGGTCTCCGGCTTCTGTCTGCCTGTTTTAAAAGATTGCCGGTTGCACTTGAGGACAAAAGTTTTACTTCTGGTGGCTCACAGTAGAGTTGACATGCAGGCGTATACATTTAATTTTTAAGGAAGTAGTTGAAATGGAAAGGTTTTGGTACATCCATACATTTTGCGGATGGTGTTAACCCATAAAAAATAGCCTTGTTTGATTTCTATCCTAGCAACCAGGAGTCAGCTGAGACCATGAAGAAACAGAACGTTTCGGTAACACTTTCTATGAAGCCCACGCATATAATAATTTATAACCCCCTTTATAATTATTTATAGGCAGTTATTACTATTCTATAAATATATTTATTAAGACACAATTAATACAATATATACCACCGTTCAAAAGTTAAGGGTCAGTTACACTAAAATGTAAGTAAACTCCTGTCAGCATTGCATTGTGAGCGAATCTTTCAAACATGGTAAGGAGCGTCACAATTTCTGTCTGACGTCAGAGGTATTCAGACCAATCACAACGTACAGATTAGCATTTGATATCAGTGTCGTAAAGCAATGTGTTGTAAAGATTTCTGAGGCGCACCACACATTTATGGTCACTGATGAGAACTGGGATCAAGATTGTTGGATAAAGGACTGAATTTGATCTGCGAAGACGACTAAATGCGCTGTATTACGTGTGCCAGGCCAGTAGATGGCGAATTTACATTGTAAAGAAACACTGCATGCCTGCACACACATGCATTCTTTTATAGAGCGATTAATACAAACAATTAATACGGCGAAAGCATTGAGCAGTTGTCTTTAAGTGGACAATGAGGTAGGTTTATTACTACAAGTGACCCTGGACTATAAAGCGCCAACATTCTGTAAACATTTTGAAGATAAATAATCTCAGTACCTTGAGCAGCAGCTCTGTAGGCTGACATTGTTTTGGTTATACTCACGCATACCTAGACCATTATAACAGTCACAGATTCACGTTTACGTAGTCAACACTGAGCCCTATCATGCACCCGGTGCAATGTGGTGCAATGTACAGTGCAAGTGTCTATTGCTAATTTCAACCCGGCACAGTGATCATTTTCACGTTTAGCGCTACGTTGTTTAAATAGCAAATGTATTTGCACCCAATTTTGCGCCCATTGGTGTTCTGGTCTGAAAATGAGGTGTGTTCAGGTGGATGGTTGGGGCATTGCTATTTTGAGGCAACTAAAATAGGCTACGCCATTGACCAACTAAACCTGTTCTAAAGTCCATGCACTGAAAAAATCAAGGATTCAATTTACTCAATTTTTTAAGGTAAGTGGTCGCAATCCATTTATTTAAGCTACATTTAAACAAAAAAAATAGAAAAACAAATCAAAAAACTTTTTTAAAATTTAGCTTAAATGAACTGATTGCAACCACTTACCTTAAAAAAATTGAGCAAATTGAATGAATACATTTTTTAAGTGTGGCGCAATATCGTTTTTGTTATTTAATGACCATGTTCATAATACGGGACAACAATGCACGTTTGCTTATCACACACATGGATGCGCAGCAGAACACAATCCTTTTTATAATATGAAAAATTAAAGGATAAAAATATAAAAGATTTTTATTGAGTCTCTTGAGACGTTAGAAGGCGTAAAGAGCTGCTTCACCTGCAGCCTGGTACTGTGATTTATTGGTGTAAGTCATTAAATGTTTTGCTTTACACAAATGCAAATATTACATCTATTTTTAAATGTTTTTTTTTTAATTGCTACCCCACGGATTTATTGTATATGATGACTTTATACCTGTGGATATGGTAAGATGAGAAACATTTTTAAGTAATGCTTTTTAAACACATTTTAAAACATGGCACTGACCGAGTGCTGAAAAACTCTCTTTATCTCCTGTTTGTTACAAATAAAGTATTTTTAGAGTACAAACCTTTTCTTACATACGTGTAAATTATTTTTTTGATGATGTAGGTTATGAATACATTTACAGCAATGAAAAGCCTGCTATTTTTACTTCCATGACTAAAAGAAAACGGCTTTTAAAGGTTTTAATCCAAAAAATTTAAATTTCAATACAAAGAAAAACAACAAATTTTTTAACATCAATCTTAATCTGGTGGACTTCTTCCTCTGCTTAGTTTATCAGTTTACAAATTCGGCCATCTAAATAGGGAATCGGCATGTCGCAAGCTTTTAAAGGGGATGAGAGCTGAGACTCTCATTGGTTTATTGCACGTTACGCCCAAAAAAACTCCCATTACTCATTACGAAAATAGGACCAACCCTTTTTGACCGTGCGCTCGGCCTACAAACCATTTTTCCCGTCGTTAAATTAGCAAAAGTGGATTCGAACAAGCCCGTTTAGACTGTGCGTCGTGTGCTTTAGACAATGCACTTAGATTGTTAAAATAGGGCCCTAAGTGTTGTTATCAAATGTTTGTGTTTTCAGGACCCCAGGATGTTGTTGTGTCTAAGGTTAAATGTGAAGAGAAATGCATCACAACCTAAAGCACATGGTTTGAGTGAAAGTGAGAAGTATCTGCCTTCACTTACTTCTGTAACTGCTGAGCAAACACTTTTAAAGATGTGCTGCCATAAAACAGACAGATATAAAAGTCACGTAAAAATGAGGAGCAAATGATCTGCTAGTAAATGAGAAGCACATATTTATTCCCACACGCACTGAAGGCCTCAACCACAGTCCTGTCATATCATTTCAATTTTATAATCCAAGTGATATATTACATGTATACCACTAGCTCAGATTCCTTGAGTTCATTTTCTCCTTTTTTCAGTGGAGACAAGAACCATATGAAATATGGCATACAGTAGTTCATCGACATTTGTCATATGCACGTTGTGTGCAAATAGGTAACAAAAATATGTAGTCTATATGTAAAAAAGAGAGTTCATATCAAATTGTTTAAAAACACACAAAATCCACTGGTGTTTTATCTGATGTTTTGTGTCTTTGTTAATTACTCCATTTAAATGTGTCACTTAATCATTATTTAAAGTGGACATATCATGAAAATCTGACTTTTCCATGTTTAAGTGCTATAATTGGGCCCCCAGTGCTTCTATCAACCTAGAATGAAAGATCAACCCAACTTAGTTTTGGTAAACCATTCTTTGCAAGCATGTGAAAAAATTAGAAATTTGGCTTCCCTTGTGATGTAAGAAATCTGCACTATCCAACCACGGCACTGACATTTAGTGCATAGATCAGTTAATTTGCATTTTAAAGGACACACCCAAATTAGCACATTTTCTCTCTCACCTTCAAAGTGGCAGTTTTAACATGCTATAACAAATGATCTATATGATATTTTGAGCTAAAACTTCAAATATGTACTCTGGGGACACCAAAGATTTATTTGACATCTTAAAAAAGTCTTGTGAAATGTCCCTTTTAAATGACACATTTGATTTATAAGAAAAATTGGGTATGACAATAAGATACAACAATGTGATCTTATGAAAATATGTGTGTATTTTTATGTAAAGTGTGGTTGTAAGCAGTGTTGGGGGTAACGCATTACAAGTAACTTGAGTTACGTAATAATATTACTTTTCTGAAGTAACGAGTAAAGTAACGCATTACTTTTTAAATGTACACATTAATATTTGAGTTACTTTTTCAAAAAAGTAACTCAAGTTACTTTTTTAGTTTAATTAATTTGATTAAAAAATATGTACTGAATTAAACTAAACGTATGCACTCTCTGTGCCTGTGTGGAAACAGTTTGAGTCAGAAACTGAGATGGCAGGCCAGAGCTAAACATTTTTGTGATGAAATATGCAATTTCTGAATGCAGAACTTTTCAGTCATAAAAACACCTGCAAGGCCTGAAAGAGATCAAGCTTTAGCCAAGAAAAAGTAACGCAAAAGTAACTAAAAGTAACGTAAGCATTACTTTCCATGAAAAGTAACTAAGTAATGCAATTAGTTACTTTTTTGGGGAGTAACTTAATATTGTAATGCATTACTTTTAAAAGTAACTTTCCCCAACACTGGTTGTAAGTGAATTAATATGTTAATTGTTTACATACATGTATTAACAGCTTTACTGACGTACAGATTTGTACATATTTATAAATATTAAAATCGCGTTCATTGGTGTTTCTTACTCATATTTTTTTACTTATTTACCTAATGAAATGACTTTCAGAGAATTACACAACATTAAACAAAACTACGCTTTAAACCTTAAAATGAATAACATTTCTGTATTGATTTAACTATTTTGTAATATTTAGTTTGTTTGCCATGACACACAAAAGGCGTTTTCTCCTATGCAATAATAAATACACCAAAACACAAAATCACAAAAATTTTTACATTTATTCATTCACTGTAATCTTTTATCCAGCGATCTTGATCCCAGTTGTCATCAGCGCCCGTAAATGTCAAATCTTAAGTTCGTTATGAATTTGAATTTAAATATTGCATCTCAAGAAGCTTTACGTCACATTACTTTACTGCAGTGATATCAAACGTTCATTTGCTCTTGCGTGCTACGTCACAAATGTATGACATTTTTGTCTTTCAGTCAATGCACTTTTGACATTTATCATTTTAAATACTGTGCTTTTGAAATTTCGCAATAAATACGTTTTATAAATATTTATAAATATTGTGATTATACTTGTCTGTCTGTTATGCTTTTTATTTTTAACAGTAGATGATTTTAATAAACGATTTGGGTTTAGGATAAAGTTTGGGGTCGGGTTAGTGTGGTAACATTATCGATAAAATGGTTTAAGGGAAATTATACAGCAAATTTTATGGTATGAAAGATTTGTAAATGTTTTACATTTTGTAGCTATAAAAACATAATAATGCTACGATTACATGTTGCAAATACGTCTAAATGTTATGCTTCATCTATTTAAACATACAAAGTAGTATGTTTTGTGTTTTTGAAAGTTACATATTAATTCAATTAAATTTTATTTATATATAGTGCTTTTCACAATTGTTAATTGTTTCAAAGCAGCTTTACATAGGGGAAAACACAGAATAATCAATAGATAATATAAGAAGTTGAATACAGGGGCGAAGAATAAACCGTACAAGTGAGCGTAATAATAATGTAACGTATACAGTAAAGTGCTCTCCCGGGGATGAAAAAACCCCTAGGAGAAAAACCATGTGGGAAAACACCTAGAAGGAGAAAAACCCTTGAGAGAGATGCATGTATATATTTATATATATATATATATAAACACAATAGGGATATGAAACGGGTAAGCGGATTAAACTGGTTCAACCGGTGGTCTTTTTTATACGTGCATCGGCTGGGCATCACATTGAAGGACAGCCAGTAGATCAGTGGTGTGATGACTTTCACAGCAGCAGGAACTGGGTCTGTTTGTATCATTGTCCTCGGGATGGAGGACGAGACACGGAGAGAGAAACAGAATCCTATTAGCATAGGGACCGTTCACATGTAATGCAAGTGTCATACAGTATTGTGGTTTAATATCTGCTCGGTTCCAGACAG
This sequence comes from Misgurnus anguillicaudatus, assembly GCF_027580225.2. Classification (NCBI taxonomy): domain Eukaryota; kingdom Metazoa; phylum Chordata; class Actinopteri; order Cypriniformes; family Cobitidae; genus Misgurnus; species Misgurnus anguillicaudatus. Next base: position 6,297,977 of record NC_073354.2, read on the forward strand.
GCTAACTATTGCGGCATAAGTATATTACCCAGATGAGTTATGTGAATGCTTTGTTCTGGACAAACTAACTATTGCGGGATAAGTACATTTACTTGACATTTTATGTGAATGCTTTTTTAAAGAAGAATGTCTTAAGTTTAGACTTAAAGTGATCAACTGTGTCTGATTCTCAAACTTTAGTAAATATTAATACTATGTATTAACAGTAAGACCAGGCTTGATATAAATACGATATTAATTTTATTTTTTTCTAGTTTAATTTAATCATAAACCTCACAATATACTATTAGAGTTAGAATAAAAAATCCTGTCAAATTCAAATCTCCCACATGAATTTTTGTTATCATGTTTGCATATAAAAAATACTTGTGATTTAGTTTTTAATGTCTGACAAATTAACCTCCTGTACCTTTCTTCTGTTGAAATACAGCATCAGACTGAATACCTGACGGAGAGTAAAGCTTATCCAACCTTGAACGTTGCGGGAGAGATCACACGGTCTCCCTGTTTCGAGATTCCTCTGGCAAACAGCACAATCACCTTGTGATTAGCTTCAAACAGAAGAATGAAACTAAAACAACAGTGGAGGTTTGTGCACTGAATGATGGCTGATGGTGTAGTCTGTAATTAAACCAGTCTGCACTTGATGAAAGCAAAATCAACCGGCGGGCCCGCAGTTTCACAGCCAGTTTGCTTTTACGACATAATAACAGTTCAAATCAAATGAGAAGATTTCATATTTCGGGACGAGCGTGGACTCCAGCGTCAACAATTACACGCTGACCCCCCCGAGGTAGAGAAGAGCGGCCTAAACGGCGCTGTAATTCACCTCTGTTTGGGTGCTTCGTGGAGGTCTGACTGCAGGAATTCAAATGACTGCGACTTGGAAAGTGTGATGGCAATTATTTCGACCGTAGGTGTGGTTTTTCATTATATACAGGCTACGCTTCACTGTTTCACCCATTCCAGTGTGTCATCAAGTATCTGGAGAGCTTGTATCAGCACGACCTGAGCTCATGTTTCATTTATACAAATGGAATTGTTCTGCGGGGGAAAATTAATATCGGACTGTGTGGAACGGCTGTCAGCATGCCTTTGAATACAATAGCGATGGAAACAACGTAGTTTCACACTCCCCCTTCCCCCCATTTTTAGGGCGAAGCTCTGCCAATGGTTGTTAACTATTTTGAAACAATGCATTTATTGTGTTTTCTGTGCATGCTTTTTATATTTTTTTACAAATTGTTACCAACACGAATATCTTGCATTCTGCAAAATGCGTGTAAATGGATTTTAAGTAAAGCTGAAAGTTTGAAACATTCTTGATAGCTGAGAAGAGACTGTGATCATATAGTCACATTATTTAATGAACAAATAAGCAGTAGGAATGCATAGATCTGACAGACATTTAAATCCACAGGCACAGGTCCAATTGAAATATAATAAATGAAGAGTTTCGTTGCAAAACGAGATAACCACCGTTTTGTTAATTGTTCAGAGATCACGGTTTTTGGTTGTGCATTCCAATTAATTTCAATTCAACTGCAGTTGGTTTGTTTTGATTTAAACCTTCATAACTTAAAAAATAAAGCTAAGTAGCACCATAAAACAAAATAATAACATGATAACATAATAATAAACATGTTTCGACAAAAATGTTAAAAAATGGATTTATCTCGTTTTGCAACGAAACTCTTCAAATATAATACAGCTGTATATTAAAGGGGACATATCATGAAAATCGGACTTTTTCCTTTTTAAAGTGCTATAAAGCATTAATCAACATAGAAAATATGAAAAAGATCAACCCAGTAACTTAGTTCTGGTAAACCATTTTCTGCAAGCATGTGAAAAAAGAGCTAATTGAAATTTGTGTTCTTTTGTGATGTCAGAAGGGGATCTTATTACTGTATAATAATACCGCCCCTTAAACTGTACTATCCAACCATGACACTGCCATTTAGTGCAGACAGAGAGAGAGAGAGAAAATAATAGACAGCACAATTGAGTTTCAGTTTTAACAAACCACCATTATGGTGATCAGTGTTTGCATTTCATCAGCTCATTTGCATTTTCAAGGACACCCCCAAAAACGCAACATTTTTGCTCACACCTAAAAGTGGCATTTTTAATATGCTATAATAAATGATCTGTGGGGTATTTTAAGCTAAACCTTCACAAATGTACTCTGGGGACACCAAAGATTTATTTGACATCTAAAGAAAGTTTTCTTGCAAATTAGCATTTTTTTATCAGGCTCTTATGTTTAGGTTCAGTGATTTCAATTTAATGGCAATGAAAAGGTTATCAGTCAGTAATTGAAATCAAAGTCGTATTTTCAAAAATGTCACTTTAGAAATTTCTTTGGTATTTAACTAGTTTGACTGTCTTTCGCTGCAAAACCCTCTAAGTAAATGCAAAAAAATCCACTTCTAAAAAAGTGTCACTCTTCACTGTCCTTTCTGAATAAAGGCTCAAAAATTCGGTCAATATATTCGGCAAACCTGCTTTGACTGGGTATAAAACTTTTGGGTTACGCTTTAGATTACAGCCCGGAAAGTACTGCGTAAGTACAGCGAATTTACAGCGTATGTTTCTGTAATTATAGTTTACTTATGAAGTACGTACGTGTAATTATAAGGGAACAATTTATAATATTTGGGTAATAAAGGGGTAATAACCAGGAAAAATACAAATACTATATGCAGTAAAGTACTGCATAAGTACAGCGAATTTACAGCATACATTTCTGTAATTATAGTGTACTTCTAAAGTACATACTTGTATTTTTAAGGAAACAATTTATAATATTTTGGGAACAAAGGGGTAACAAGTTCCACTTTAATTTACAGCCCGCAGATGTTGTATTTACTCTGTAACTACGTGAAACAAGGGGGTAACAAGTGCCACTTTTATTTAAAGCCCGCAGATGCTATACTTACTCTGTAACTACGTGAAACAAGGGGGTAAAAAAATTGACTTAGACTGTATTTGAATCGTTAGTCCGAAGTTATGAATTACTTACTGTATTAATAATTTGTAATTTCCCACGTTTTTAGCATAAGTCATACATATCATGTAATATTAAAATAATTAGCCCTTAGTTATAAAATATTTACTGCATATATTATTTGTATTTTTTCTGGTTGTTACCCATTTGTTCCCCAAATATTATAAATTGTTCCCTTATAATTACACGTACGTACTTCATAAGTATACTATAATTACAGAAGCATACGCTGTAAATTCCCTGTACTTACACAGTACTTTACTGCATTATTTGTATTTTTCCTGGTTGTTACCCCTTTATTCCCCAAATATTATAAATTGTTCCCTTATAATTACACGTACGTACTTCATAAGTGTACTATAATTACAGAAACATACACTGTAAATTCGCTGTACTTACACAGTACTTTCCGGGCTGCAATCTAAAGCGTTACCAACTTTTGCACCTTGATGTACGCGCTCCATCATTCATCCAAATCATCTTCCATGCATTTTGAGAACTTTGTCGTGCCGTTTAATGGATTCTACCAACAAAATAATATTTCTGAATGACCAGAAACGCATTAATGTGCCGAGAGCATTCGGTCAATATCATCATTCAATTTTTGAGTTGGTGTTTAGCAGCTTTTGCATCTGAGCTCTTCATATCTAACACATGTATTAAAAATAAAATAAAAACTGAATTTTTATAATTTAGGTTAATAATATAATAAAAATGTAGAATTTACGCTGAAAAATAATGCATAATGAAATGTATTCATGTCCCCAAGGCCGTTCTTACATTCTGTAATAAAAGATGTGAATTTCCCCAGAGCCATACACAAACATTTTGGGAGGCATTACTGTATGTGCCTGCTTCTCAGTGAAACTATGAATAATTATTCGAGATTGGGTTATTAAACACAAATGTTTACAGATGTACAGTGTGAAGTCATGAATAACCAAAATAATTTATTCACTCGGACTAAATACAAACACTGTGAAACATGACAGATCCTGAATGCACTATCACTGTGTGTTATTAAAAGAAACATTCTCTTTATAAAATACAATAAGCAACCTTGAGAGAAAACACCATTAACCAATCACAAAACACTGACATAAGTTTGAATTATAAAAACAAATTTTGCCTTCAGTCCAGTCCAAAAGAAAGGAAAGTAATCCAGTCTGGAGTCTAGTGATGTGATGGTTATTGTGCAAAACACTGATTACATCGACCAAAAGACAATGATCAGAAATGAAGCGGAAGAAAACTGTGTGTGGGAACAACGCTACGACAAATCGACAAACACTTGCGCTAAGATGGATTCTTATATGTCCTAAAAAATGGGTTGGGTCATTTTGTTCTAAGAAGCAAAATTTTGGTCTCTGGTTAAAAGCATCTGCCGAATGCATATATAACATTTTTCAGTAATTGACTCCTCTGTCAAAATAATGTCATGTCCTGAATTGTTCTATAATTTTCACTAATTAGTCATGTGCAGTTTTTTGTACTAATTCATTTAGCGTATTACGTAACTATCTGGAGTAGGGGGTGAGCGAGGCACAAACTAATGTGAGGTTAATTGTAACACGCCTACTTTACATATTTATACAAGGCCGACCAATCGGTGCTTTTGGTCTTTTTCTCTTACTGTCAGAAGATCTCCTGTGAATTTGTGAGAAGTTTTGATGTGTTTTGGTTAAGATATTGAACAAAGAGTGTTTTGGAGGCATGGAAGTAAATTTCTTCATCTTATGTTTTTTTATTTTATTGTGTGTGTAAGTCACCAATCCAACCTTGTATTATTTTATTTACTGTCTTGTTATCTAAAACATAATACTATTTTGAAACATGTCAGCAGCTCCTAGTAACTGCAGCTGGGATTAAAACCATTTTTACACACCGGGGTTAGTTGTCTTACAATTAAACCTCAGGTATGCAATGATAACTAAATGAAAACAATCTAAATACTATTGATCAAAATAATAACTAATATAATATCATGGAAAATAACTCACAATTATGATTTTTTTTTTTGTATTAATTGTGCAGCCCTTTCAAAAAAATCGATTTATGTGCATTGATGCATAATACAAGGATGGTTCAGCCCAGTCTCACGAAATTTCGTTATATAGTCACGTAATTTTTTGATTCTTTTTTCGTGATATTATCACGAATTTCTGCGTTTTTTCATGATCATATCACGAATTCCTGTTTTTATGTGATTATCACGTATTGGTTACTTAACTGTTTTGTCCAATTTTCTTACCATTGTCGCTTCGGTTTAAGGTTAGATTTACATAAAATAACATAATTTCTACCCAAACCCAACTCTAACCCTAACGCCAGGCGACATATATAAAAAAATCAGAAAAAAATAGTATATACCAATTTATAAAGTGACATTCTTATGCAAGCACCAAATCTAACCCTACCACGAAGCGACAATGGTTTAAAAATAGGAAAAAGCAGTTGAGTAACCAATACGTGATAATCACACAACAACAGGAATTCGTTATACGATCACAAAAAACCTGGAAATTCGTGATAATATCACGAAAAAGAATCAAAAAATTACGTGACTATATAACGAAACCTCGTCAGACTGGGTAGGATGGTTAGATGAAGGATTATGGATGGATGAAGGTGTGGATATCTATCTATTGTGGGCAGATATATAAACAAAATCCACCTTTAGCATATAGACAGAATTGTATTAAGTTATTAAACTAAATTTTCTAGCAGGTGTTACAACAAATCCTCTGTTTGTTACAATGAACCCCACTTATGGTTTAAGTTGTTGGCACTCCTGTCACTTTCGGTGTAATTGTTCAATAACGTCACACTGAAAAAAAATGATTAATTGAATTTAATCAATTTTTTAAGATAAGTGGTTGCAATCAATTTATTTAAGCTACATTTAAACAAAAGTTTTATATTTTATTTTACTTTACTAATCTTTTTTGTTTGAATGTAGCTTAGGGGGATTGATTGCAACCACTTACCTTAAAAAAATTATTGAATTCAATGAATCATTTTTTTCAGTGCAGGTCCCACAAACAAACTTTAAAGGAATATTCCATTTTCTCAGTGGTGTCAAAAGTATTCATATTCATTACTCAAGTAGAAGTATAGATACTAGGGTTTTAAAAGACTTTTGTAGAAGTTGAAGTATCAACTCAAGCTTTTTACTCAAGTAAAAGTGAAAAAGTACTGGTTTCAAAACTACTTAAAGTATAAAAGTAAAAGTAATGTAAGGAAAAACATGTCATTAGAGAAAACAGCCTAGGCCGCACCACAGGGGCCTTTTGGGCACTACCCTATCTCCTCTAAAAAACGTTTCTAAAGGCCATAATAACTATAGTGTTATTAAAATGTTAATGTTAAAAAATTTGGGATGCACTAGGGCCAGGGGTAGGCAACGTCAGTCCTGGAGTGTCGATGTCCTGCAGATTAGCTCCAACCCTTATAAAACCTTGGTTACCTGTAGTTTCAGGTGACTTTAACCTTTATTAGTTTGTTCAAGTGTGCTTGATTAGACCTGGAGCTAAACACTGCAGGACATCGGCACTCCATGTTGCCTACCCCTGCACTAGGCTATCTGTTTCAACCACATACGGTATATGCCCATTAAAAATTAACGCATTTTAATACAATGCAAACAAATACATTAAAGCAGTGGTTCTCAAACTGGATGTCGCCAGATGGTGCCAGGGGCCCCAGTTTTATAATATTTTATGAAATACATTACTTTATTATAAATTCTGTGTAATTAAACCTCAGAAAAATAAGGCTACTAAACAAAAGCAATAAATTGTATAATTTAAAATGTTTTGTTTAATTCAAATTTTAAGTTTTAGAATATTTATGTCAATCCACTGTACACAAGGGAGGCCGCAAAAAATGTTTGATAACAACTGCATTAAAGAACCATATATGTGTACTACTGAGCATTAACATGTGTTCCATAGAGAGGAAGATATAATGACTAGTTGCCTATAAATATTATAATGGTGCAAAAAGTCAATCTTCAGAGCAGTGCCGCTGGTGGCCAAACTTTTACAGTGGTGCCCTCTTTAGTTAAAAAACAACAAAATCACACACAACTATAGTATGTGTGAGAATAGAAATATGCTATTGTTATCATTTATAATTGTATTTTGACAGCAACACAAACTACAATTATACAAATATGCAATTATATATTATAGCCTATATTTCCTCATCTGTACTTGTGTAGCTAATGGACTTTAGTATACTTTACTTTAGTCAGTATAAATCCAAGCAATTTTGGAGAATTACTAAATGTCTTTATTGTAAGTAAATTAAAAGTCAGGTTGAAGGAAACAGCTGATGTCTATTAACAAAAGCAAAAGTTGGTATGTATGGTTATGTGTTTCATTGATTTAACACTCAAGCATTCAGCTAAGTAGGTTTTGTTAATGCAAATAAAATTTACGGCAGTTATTAGCATATACAAAACAACAATGTCTTTAGCATAGATATCTTTGCCATGCTTCAAAACGCAACGCAGCACAATGTCATTTAAGTTGAACAACTGAAGTTACATGATATAATTGTTACACTATTTAAATCACACAGATGAGTTGGTGCCAGCCGCCAGCTATACATTTACACAGGCTTGTGAATGTGAACTGACCTGAAAGTGATGCGCGAGTTTTATTTCGTACTTTTCCATTTGAAGACAGAATGCCGCGTTCTGTTACTGTACAAACAGATGGCGGATGATATCAAAGCATCGCGAGGGGAGACACTCTGCATGCTTTCTAATCGCTCTCGCGGTTCTTCTATGTTTCTCTGTGCAGCGCTATCGAACAAACTTTTGATCATCTGCAGTCAGCTGGGGGGCGGGGATTGCGTACAAACCAATAGGGAGTCGAAATGGTGTATGTTTATACTTCTCATCCAACCACAATCGGATTCATCTGGATGATGCAATTTATCAAGATAGGTTTTTTTAACGATGACAAGCCGGAATGTAAAAAAAGAAAACAAGTTGAAATTAATAGAAGTAACGAGGCGATTTTTAAAATGTAAGGAGTAGAAAGTACAGATAATTGCGTGAAAATGTAAGGAGTAGAAGTAAAAAGTCGTCTGAAAAATAATTACTCAAGTAAAGTATAGATACCCAAAATATCTACTTAAGTAATGTAACGAAGTATTTGTACTTCGTTACTTGACACCTCTGCATTTTCTTAAAAGAAAAATCCAGATAATTTACTCACCACCATGTCATCCAAAATGTTGATGTCTTTCTTTGTTCAGTCGAGAAGAAATTTTTCTCATTTTAATGGACTTTAATAGACACCAACACTCAACACCCAACTCAACACTTAACAGTTTTTTTCAACGGAGTTTCAAAGGACTATAAACAATCCCAAACGAGGCACAAGGGTCTTATCTAGCAAAACGATTGTCATTTTTGACAAGAAAAATAAAAAATATGCTCTTTTAAACCACAACTTCTCGTCTAGATCCAGTCGTGATGCACCAGCGTGACCCCACGCAATACATTATGACGTCAAGAGATCACAGAAGACGAACGCGAAACTCCGCCCCAGTGTTTACAAGTGTGTTGAAAGAGGACCGCTCCTACATTGTTGAATGTCAACTGATACTAATTAATGTCTTTGTGTCAGTTTATTGTTTAAAATGTTCCGCAAATGTGTGTTTTATATATGTAACACGTGACCTCCCTACGTCACTACGCATTTACGTTAGGTCGCACTGGACCGGACCTAGACGAGAAGTTGTGGTTTAAAAGAGCATATTTTTTATTTTTCTTGTCAAATATGACAATCGTTTAGCTAGATAAGACCCTTATGCCTCGTTTGGGATTGTTTATAGACCTTTGAAACTCCGTTGAAAAAAACTGTTATGTGTTGAGTTAAGTATTAAATGTTGGGCTCTATTAAAGTCCATTAAAATGAGGAAAATCCTGCAATGTTTTCCTCAAAAAACATAATTTCTTCTCGACTGAACAAAGAAAGACATCAACATTTTGGATGACATGGTGGTGAGTACATTATCTGGATTTTTCTTTTAAGAAAATGGAATATTCCTTTAAGTGTTCATTTGTAGCAGAAATGTGGTATTGAGTAAAAAAATTATTAATCTAACTTAAATATTTTTTTATGATAGAGCCAAAGCTTTGTGCCCCGCTCTCCCCTACATAGTGGCTCATTGGGCATTACTGTTGCATCTCAGCAAGAAGCATCCTTGGTTCAAGTCCTGGCTGACCAATGTGTCTTTCTGTGTGGCGTTTGCGTGCTCTCTCTGCATCAGTGTGGTTCTTCTCATGCTTTTCATTTCATTTTAATCAGTCGCCCTTACACACGTCTTAAATGAGAAGGGGAAGTCAAAACCAAACTTTCTTCCTTCCTTCAGGTCATATCTCTGCTGTGGACAGATCTTTAAAACCAACAGCTGCTGAACAGCCCCAGTGCGTCCTCGCTTCGTAGCAAAAAATCCCCTCCATACCCTCTCATTCCCACGGCAGCCCAGCTGGAGCAGATTTTCCCTGGTTGGCGTTTTCTCTGCCTCGTGGGTCCGTCCCGCTCACAGGATGGAGCGTGATTGGGCAGTGGTCAGGGGAACTGAGATTAGTAATTGAATATATGGAGCACGGGACCGCTGGGAAGATTCCCTATCGTCCTTTGAAGACCCAGGAATCTGCGGTCGTTCAGCACGGTCAAAACCCAAACCGCAACCCCCGGTGACACCCCGTGTGCTGCGACCGCACACCGCTCAGACCCTTCATTTTCCTTCCATGTCTCTGTGTGGGTCCCGGTCATTTTGGCCTGACAAATAAGGGGCTACTTTACCACCACAGAGAGATCTGACTCTTCCCGTGGCAGAGAGAGGACAGGCCCAATGGGACCGAGACTTTACATGGAATGCCATATCTGAACGACGACACCAGCTCATGTGTGGGACGTGGTCGGAGCTGTTTGGCAGCACATTGGTGTGGCCGGTCATAATTAGAGTGTGAAAGTGGGACCTCTGGTGCCATGATCGAGACTCTGGGAATCTGCCTTCTAGGGATGTGCCGGGATCAGGATGTTTGCGGGCAGAAGATGTCTCCCAGATGTCCGGCTCCATTGTAACCATATTCATGCCTCGCTCTATAAAGGGACATTCACTGCTTGTTGCTTAAACAGCACAAGCATGGAGTAATTTGTTTACAATATCTCTAGGTCACCATGCAGGCGGCTTTAAGGCTGTGGGTCTCCACACGAGTGTCTCATTCAAAAACGTCTAAGCTTTGACCGGCCATGTGTAAATGCTGGATGAGTTTTTTAAGTGCTTCCCCTCCCGACATGAAACATTGTTGGAGCTACAAAAGACCCACCTGCCTCACAAAAGACAAGAAGGAAAGAGACAAGATGGGAGAGGTCAGAAGAGGTCAGATAAGATTTTGTGCTCCCTGCACTTAGACTAAAGAGGAGGAAGGGCAGGTGCGGTGAAGAAGAGGGTTTTTACAAATTAGTGAAGTCCTCGGGTCAAAGGTCATCAGCCCTGTCTGGGCTTAGCTTGCAAGGTTCAGTGGGAAATAATGGAATGAGTGGAAGAAATACATTTTAGTCTCAATAAAAATAACATAAAGGACGACCTGTGCGCCACCTAAAGCATTTCAGTTTATGCCACAAAATCTTTTAGTTATTCCACAACATTTCGTAAAATGAAAGGAGACAGATTGTTTGGTGCTACCGCCCTGAGGATCTGAAATGGACTGCCATAGTACATACGGCAATGCCCTTCTTTTTAACGGCGCTAAACGCATACTTACCCGAGTGTGAGATTTAAGAGTGAAAGTGATTTTAGTTATGACACCAACTAATCTTTGAGGTTTTATGCATTATGTAAGGGATCAGGACCCGACGCGTTATTACTTTGGAGCGGTTATTATTTGAAAAGAACGAACCTGCAAATGTCTCAACTGACCAATCAGAATCAAGCATTCCAGAGAGCCGTGTAATAAGTTACTTTATACCACTGGTCTGTTGAATGCTTGATTCTGATTGGTTGAGAAAAGTTCTATGGGTGTTGATTATTTTTCTGTAAACCACACACCTAACTTATCAAATGTCTTAAAAATAGACACCAGAGCAATGATTTTCGTAATCGTGGTATAAGCGGAATAATTCACTCCGGTCCTTTAAATAATTCGATTTTTTTTTGCCGTGCCGCATTACCACCTTGTGTGTGCATTATTTTTTTATATTTCAATGGCCTGCCATCAATTATTCCTTACATGTTTAATTATTGATTTTACTGTCTTTTTTAGAAACAGTCCTGGTAACCTACCTGTGTTTTTATGTGTTTAATCTTATTGTGCTGATTTGTCAAGTTATGTTTTTTTTATCTAAAATTATTCACCTAAAGTGAATTTTTAAGTTGAATTAAACATTAAACATTTCAATAGCATAATGTGTCACGGTGATCCGTGTCATGTTTTGTTTGTCTCTCCGATTACGTCACCTGGACATTCACGGACTGATTCATCACACCTGTTCCCTGTTAAGTGTTGTGTATTTATACTGCTGTCTGTTTCTCACCTGTGGCCGGATCATTGTCATTGTCATTACTACCCTGTCTGTTCCCCGTGTCACATTTTGGATGTTCCTGTGTTGCTGTTTTACTCCTCGTGTTTTGTTTCTGTTCATTTTATATTAAATGTTATTTATTTCATGGTGAACCCTGCACTTGCGTCCTGATTCCTGTTACCAGTCGTGACAGAATGATCCGGTCCGACTGGACGCAGCGGGTTCACGGAGGGCGGCTCCCCCAGGAGTTTCGTAGAGGGGGAGTAGTGACATCGGGGTTCATTCTCCACCAGCCCCGATGTCTCTTGGGGACCACCGTGAGCGATCGCTCGCTCCTGCGGGCCTGCGGGAGGAGGATCGGCCCAGGCGGTCCCCCAACGGTTGAGTCGTCGTCGTCGACGGTCCCTCGGAGGACCACCGTCCCGCTCGTAGGGGGATCCGGAACGGACCACGCCCAATCATTTCCCCGGGGTGGCTACCGAAGTGAGGGTCCCCATTTCCGCGAGGGGACGGGAGATGACTTCCGGGGGGCATCGGATCATCGGCGATTCCCAGGAGGGGGGTAATTCGTCTGCCTCGGTTCTCGGAGCGATCGCTCCGGTTCTCCTGGCGCAGTCCGGCCCACCGTCCTGTTGGTTTCGTCCCGGCGGCTGCCGGCATCGCCAGGGTCCTCAAGCCCTCCACCCCTCCCTTGGACTCTCGCTACCAGACTTTTGTGTTTGTTTTGTTTAGGTGAGTGTCTGGTAGCCACTCTTAGAGGGAGGGGTCATGTCACGGTGATCCGTGTCATGTTTTGTTTGTCTCTCCGATTACGTCACCTGGACATTCACGGACTGATTCATCACACCTGTTCCCTGTTAAGTGTTGTGTATTTATACTGCTGTCTGTTTCTCACCTGTGGCCGGATCATTGTCATTGTCATTACTACCCTGTCTGTTCCCCGTGTCACATTTTGGATGTTCCTGTGTTGCTGTTTTACTCCTCGTGTTTTGTTTCTGTTCATTTTATATTAAATGTTATTTATTTCATGGTGAACCCTGCACTTGCGTCCTGATTCCTGTTACCAGTCGTGACATAATGCTACCAGTTCAAGTTTTGGACACATCAACTCCTTCCTACTTTTTTATTCTAAACTAATAATAAACAAAACTATAGTAAATACAAAATAAATATAAAAAATATGTTTAGAAAATTGTAAAACTGTTAAAATATGGTAAAAGGTAGAAAGTATCTACACAGTAAAAATTCCATGTTGCATTTAAATGTTTAGGTTTAATCAACTTATTATTGTATACATTATAAAAATAACTTAAGCTAATTCAACTTTTTTATAATTTATAGCAACTCCTCACTAGTCAAGAAAGTTGAAATGAATTTAAAATTCAAAAATTTAAGTGCAACAAGTAATTTTTTACAGTGTATGAAAATGTTTGGAAATGTTAAATAAAAAATGTACAAAGGATATAATAGTTTTGTAAAGACATTATACTTTTATATACAAGTTTATATGAAGAGTTTTGTTGCAAAATGAGAAAACTCTGTTTTTAAAATTTTTGTCAAAACATGTTATTATGTTATCATGTTATTATTTTGTTTTATGGTGCTACTTAGCTGTATTTTCTAAGTTATGAAAGTTTAAATCAAAACAAACCAACTGCAGTTGAATTGATATTAATTGGAATGAACAACCCAAAAAAACAAGATTTCTGAAAATATATCTCGTTTTGCAACGAAACTCTTCATATAGAAATAATAATAATAATAATAATAATAATAATAATAATAATAATAATAATAATAATAATAATAATAATAATAATAATAATAATAATAATAATAATAATTACGTTTTAGTATAATATTTAAATAAAGTGTGTCCAAACTGTTTACTTCAAGTAAAGTACCTGAAAAATTTAATTTTACTTTTTAAAACTAAGATCTTGAGCTATGAATGTTATTTTTTTTCCAATGATAGCCTTTGTGTTTTTCCCAGCATTTCATGCAGCATTTATAAAGAAAGAAACAAAATGTTAACCTTGGACAACAACATAATAAAAAACATTTGCAAAAGATGATTTCTTTGTTTCTTTTCATCGTTTTTATTTCATTTTTTTACATCCTCCTGTGGATGGAATTACCAAAATTATGAACAGATAGAGTGACAAAACATTTGAATAGACTCACAATTTCATAATGGACTGCAAAATATAAAGATTTTTTTGCATCATTTCATAAAATGCCACTAAAATTACAAATACATTGAGTATTTAACAATGAACAAAACGTACACGCGCATATATCCATAGAAATTTACGGAAATACCGGCACCGGAAAGTAAAAGAAACCAAAAGAGAGAAAACCCTGCTATGATATTCAAAATCGTAGAAAAACAGAGGACAAAAAACATTTCGGTCTCATTTAAAACACATATACAGAAGAGCTCAGTATTATTATACTTCAACACTGTAAACATCATTTAAAGACAGTGTCATAGTTTATATTCCAATTCAATTGTATCACCTGCACTGTCAATCGTTCTCGAAATAGGTCAGTAAAGTAATGGCTTAGTCTTGTTTCAAACCCATCTGTGCGTTAAGACTTTCCCTTTTACAAACCAAACACTTTTGCATTTCCTAAGCGCATATTCCTCCTTTCCAGCTTACTTGATTCCTCCTAATGAAAATAAATGATACTGTTGGGTTGTGAATTTCAACTCTTTCGGAAGATAAAGGCTGAACATCAGTTTGAGGCACGTCTATGCTGTCTCACTTAAATACATGGATTCATTTTTCTCTCAAGTTATGCCCACTTTTTTTGCCAGTGTGCGAAGTAGGTGATAATAAATGACACAAAAAAAATATTCTTGTGCTGTACATTTCGGTTTAACTCTGCTAATTGATACTAAGTGGGCATCATGTGCAGCCTTAGCTTCAATTAAACGCTCTATTCAGAGAGAAATGCTTTCACAAAAAATATAAATTATTATGAACCGCAGGCGTGTATGCAGAAAATGAACTGCGGTGTGTGTGGGGCGTATGCGAAGGCTGCCTTGTAAATTTGAGCTGATGGTGTATGAATGGAGGCAGGTGGAGGCGACTCTGTGTGTAGGAACAGAGGCCGTAATGAGGAAATCATTTAATCTTTTAGAGAAGAGGAGCTCCCAGAGAGTCACAACACAAATCGATGATTGCAGTTTTAACAACGCACATGGTGCATAGAATTGAGCTACAAGTCACAAATTAATGATCTCTTTACTCTCTCTCAAGGTAATTTAGGAATAATAATCTAATAGCAATACAGCATTTAGCCTGCTCAAAACTGAGTGAAAATGTACTGAAAAACACATTTAATATGTCAAAAAACAAAATCGAGTCTGGAAATTCACAATAAACACACTAATACCATTACCAAATCAAGGAATGTAACCTCATACCAGGTTTGGGAAGCATTGGAATTGAAATAAGAGATGGGTGAAGGTTAAAGGGATAGTTCACTGAAAAATATAAATTCTGTCATCCTTTACTAGCTCTCAAGTTGTTCAAAACCTTTAAAAAAATTTTGTTCTGCTGAACACAAATGAAGATATTTTGAAGAATGTCTATAACAGATCTGGGGCACTATTGACTTCCATAGATGGAAAAAACAATACAATGGAAGTGAATGGTGCCCCATATCTGTTTGGTTATTAGGATTCTTTACAATATCTCTACTACAACTAATACATTTATAAAGTTTTGGAACAACTTGAGTTTTCATGTTTTGGTGAACTATCCATTTAATAGGAGGAAATGTAAAAATCTGGGATATAAAAAGTCAGCAATTTGAGAAAATATATGCCAGGAATTCGACACTGGTGCCTCAACACAGTTTATACACAGGAACTCTGGGAATATAGAGGGAATTTTGTTGTTAGATTCTCATGAATGTCTTGGTTTTAGACTGATAACTTTCAAATGCAGTCAAACTGCCTGTCAGCTGCCTTGAAACATCCCTAGGTGTTTGGCCCCTATGTTTTTCATATTTTATTGTCAAAGTGACATTCAGTGCTTTACATCTATCTTTTGTATATCCCCCAAGATCAGTGGGGCCGTCGAGAGCAACATGAAAACGTTCTCAGAATTTTAGAGGTTGACCTCTTTAGAAATTACCCATTGTTTCCTTTGAGGAAACTATAGTTAAAACACAAAATTGGCTGAATGCCAAAATCTCAGTATTCGTCATGTCATAAGATGGGGCGTAGAAATATAATTTCAGGAACTGAATGCATTAGAAACCCATCGATAATGTACCTGCACATGCCATGTATTATTACAAATAATCCAATAAATACAGAAATTATTGCACAGTAGAAAGGCTCCATGAATTCTTAATGGACTACTCCTCTGTTAGCTGCTAGGAAACGCAAGAAGACTAACATTTCCCTGGCTTCTTGTTTCTCAGGTGGCATTTTGTTTTTATTTCAAAACAAAACATCAAACACTCCAAAAACGAACGAAAAAAATCTAGTCAAGAAAAAAACTATCCAGCTATACCCATAATGCAGTGCATCGGTAGTGGTCTCAAGCTCTGTCCGCCTGCTCCAGTTTGACCTCACTGGTCAGCAAATGCTCTCCATGCCACTTCTTCATGTGTTTCTCCAGGGTGCTGTACACGCTGAAGGGCATGTGGCAAATATCACAGCGGTACACCTCTTTGCCGAACTGTCCGTGGGTCTTCATGTGTCTGGTGAGCTTGCTGCTCTGGGCACAAGCATAGCTGCACAGGTCACACTTGTAAGGCCTCTCGCCCGTGTGGCTGCGCCGGTGCACCGTTAGATTGCTGCAGTTCTTGAACACCTTACCACAGTATTCGCAGGTGTCACTCCGTCGGCTCTCTTTGGAGCTGGGCGGTCTCCCGGGGCCTGGACCCCGCATATGGAGGTGGGGCGTACTGCTGCCGCTTCTTCCAGACATCCCGCCCCCCTCCAGAATTTCCCCCGGTGGGGTGGAGAAGCGCAGGCTGCCCGTCTCAGACGAGGAATGCTCGGATGAAGTTCCGAACGGTGACTGCCTGGAGTCGTTAAATAGGATGGGCTCCCTGATGAAGTGGCGAGACGCGGCGTAACCGGCAAGCAAGTGAGAGTACACGTTTTCAGGGGAGATGACGGGCACCTGATGCACCTCCATGTCCTTCTCCACCTTGATCCTCTTGGCGGAGGATCCAGAAAGGCTTGGGCTTGAAATAGGCATGGGTTTTCGATGGAATAATGCTGAAAAAGGATCCTCCGGGCCACAGCCTCTGCCATTCACCATCTGCCGCCTGTCTCTATCCATCTCCCTGCCTGATGGATCTCTGTCTGTCTCCTTGTGAGCACCTGGTGGAAGTCTCAAGTGATTGTCGAGGTTGTTGTATTGGCTTTCTGTCACTCTGTCAGTGGCCAGAGGCTTTTCCTCTGGAGAGGGTCTTTGGCCATTCTCTCTGTTTCTGCTTGACTCTGAATCCATACTCACATTGGAATCAGGCCTGCTTCCATTTTGATGTTCTTCCTCTTCTTCCTCCTCCCCCTCTTCCTCCTCCTCTTCTTCTTCTTCCTCATCATTATCCAATCCATCCCTCGTTCCATTTTCCTCATTGGTTTTACGCCCTTCTCCGGCCGAGTCTTGTGTTCCCTGCTCAGGTGAACTCCCCATGGAGCCTGACTTGTGCATGTGGGTTTTCATGTGGCGCTTTAGCTTGCTGGCCTGCGAACACGCATGGTCACAAAGATGACATTTGTAGGGCCTTTCACCAGTGTGGCTTCGTCTGTGCACAATCAAGTTGCTTTGGAACTTGAAGGTCTTGCCGCAAAACTCACAGGACTTGGCTTTGCCAGCTTGATTTAATGGTGGTGAAGAGTTGCCTCTGGACGGTACCGATGGTGGCTGTGAGGGTGCGCTCAGGAAAGGAGGCTTGGAGCCAGTCTGGAAGAGGGTGGGGCTGAGAAGCCGATGCATGGGCGGTACACGGTTAGGTGAAAGAGGGGGAGTTGGACCACCATTGTTGTTGTTGCCCGCCAATTCTCGAAGACGTTGAGAGAATCCCATGGACGGTTCCATGCCCATGGGTGTCAACCGCATCACCCGCTCGAAAGCACTTGGATGTTGGGACAGGATGCCCATCTCGTCTGGGCCAAGCCGTTCCAGAGGATGGCGGGGCGGTGGAGGGCCTACAAACGGTGGGGTAGATGGCAAGCGGGTTTCCATGTATCCGTGGTGAGGGGGCTCCCGTAGCAGCGGTGCAGCCATACGTAACAGGTGGAAAGGGTTGCTGCCGTCACCCAGAAAGCTGGCAAGAGGGGAACGGGGCAGGGCATCTGCCCCCAGCGGTGGAGGAAGGGCCATGCGTGGAGTAAGAGAGCAGCTAGTAGGGTGGGTGTCCAAGTAGATACGTATCCCGTGGGTGTTCTGTGCATGCTGCAGCAGGAACCATGCGCTGGTAAAGGGCTGCTTGCACGTGGTGCAGATGTAACTGGAGGGCTCATCTTTTCCTGGAAGACAAAAAACGTGGACTGAATTAATATATACATATTAGCTATTAACTCAGATTCGCTGCAAGGGGTGGCTGAGATAGCATGCTTGAATAGCTTTCTGTGTCATTCGCGCATCTGTTTGTTCTCTGTGATGGCTTTGAATGTAATCAAAGCCAAGAGTCCTCTATGGCGAGATTCATGGATCATTTCTGTTTAAAAATTAAACAGGCAACATGTGAGAGACATCTCATTGCGCTGCGGCGACAGCCCTTTCACAAGACTGAATGAAAATTACATCATCTTAAGAAAGAAGACAAGAGCTCCCTGATAGCCTAGCAGGTTATCTACAGTACCCTGCTCCTCTAAAACTGCCTGTACCCTGGATCTAAGTAACATGAGAGGGTTAGCGAACACATTGTGCTAATGCTAATGTCAGCCAGATGATAATATATAACTCCCTGATCAGCACCCCCACTCCTAATTACTTCCATATGGTGAAAATTCTGTGGCCACAGAAGAAAGACAGGATTATGAAAGATCGAAAATGAAGTAGAGACATGTTGACAGTTTCATACTCTGACATAGTCAGGTTAGCACAGTTATCTACAGACACAGTTGACCAGTGTTGGGGGTAACGCATTACAAGTAACCTGCATTATGTAATAATATTACTTTTCTGAAGTAACGAGTAAAGTAACGCATTACTTTATGAATGTACACATTAATATTAAACTGAACGTATTAACGTAGAATTACACACTATGCGTTAACAGTTTTAGTCAGAATTGGAAATGGCAGGCCAGAGCTTGACATTTGTGCGATGGAAATATGCAATTTCTGAATGCAGAACTTCTCAGTCATACAAAACACCAGCAAAGTAAGAAAAAGTAACTCAAAAGTAACTTAAAAGTAACGTAAGCATTACTTTCCACGAAAAGTAACTAAGTAACGCAACATTCTAATACATTACTTTTAAAAGTAACGTTCCCCAACACTGCAGTTCACCATATACTATTGTTATCAGGATTTGACATTTTTTGTTTACAAATGCATCTCAGTGCATTCATGCTTTTAAACCATTACCTTCAAATCAAAGAAGTGATAATGACGAGGCCGTTTACATCTGGTATTACCACCCATCTCAGGCTAATCACAAGTGGTCAACAAGAGACGCTATTTGTGTAAAGAAACATTTTGGGGGGGCTCAGGAAAAATCTGGGAGGGCAATGCCCCCCCAGCCCTCCCCATAGACCCAGCCTTGGTCTGTGTGCTTTTACAGTATTTTTAGCTACAAGTATAATGTCTGACCACTTCTAATTGTGATATTTGTGATTCGATCACCAGGGTTTACCACTGACCACTTATATTCAGACGAACTGAAATGGATGTTAATACCAGATGTAAACAAAACCTCTGATATAGAATTAAGGTTGAAAGGAGACAGATATGTGGATGATGCAATGTAGGTTGTTCTGCATGACGGGTCAACAGCTTGTGTTTAGCTTGGCTAGCCTTTAAACAGACACCTGGCAAGAGGGATGTGTCAAAGATCAGCTACTAAAATACACACAGGCTGTTCATTTCTTCTCTCAGGTCTGGTGTTCTGTTTCTTTGGGGGCAGTACAGGATGCAACATAACATGGGATGGCCAAATCGAAGATTCATGAACAAATACGTGCATATGTGCGTACGTGTGCCATCATTTTGTATCTGAGCCATTGCAATTTGCATCCTATCACATCATACAGAAAACACCATATGTTACTAAGGGACCGTGTCAACTAACAGACAGGCGGGCTTAATGACGACCAAAGACAAATTTCATCAACTTTCCAAACAAGCCAGAACGAGAGAGAGAAGCCCACAGTGAATAAGTTAGGATATGCTAATGACCCATCAGAGTTCCATGTCTTGTGACAGCAGCTTGCGTGGCATGATGGTGTGAAATTACCCATCAGGCACCTCAGGAACACAAATCTCCATATGATCATGGTCCATTGGGTCTTATTCTGTATGTGTGTGTGTGTGTGTGCCAAGCTACAGAGGCCTGGGAGGGCCATGTCTCAGCAAAGCCAATATAAGCTCTCATTACAGAATCGGCGTGATTCAATTTGCAGTAATTACGGCGGCCGTGTCCATGAAGCCGCTCGCTGCGGGCCACAGAGGTCAACTGCCAGTTAGCAGAGCGCCTTTTCTCCTCTCAGTGTATTCAATTGCAAGAGCTTAATAGCCTAATTTTCTTGCCTCGTGCACTTCAATAAATATTGCCGGGATTACAGGTTAAACAGCTAAATTGAGTCGTGGCCTGTTGGAGTGCACCTCGCTAACAACTCTACAGTAGCACACTCGCTGTGACGAATGCGCGCCTGCGAATGCGTAGGGTAGCCTATATGTGATTAATGACGCGCACGTCTGTGCGTTACACTAAAGTTATACATTCTCTCGGGTTTAGTAGTACAAAACCTCACGGCCAATTAGTTCATCCTCGGGGACCTCCAACCTGAGTTTAGATATGTTGATTTCAACATTTTGTGGCAATTAATTTCCCTTTAAGAGCATGAATGCGATGACAGAGGAGGGGCCGGAGGGGGTTTTTAATTATCAGCGAATAAATCTGTCAGACTTGAAAGCCCTGCTGCTGCGTGAGCGAAGCAACGATAGTCTTAACTGCTGCCATATTTACCATTACCTGAATTCGAGCCGTCGTTTGAAAAATCATGATATTGCAAAATCGCCTAATAATATGTGCACCTCAATTGCGTTAACCGCTCAAAAGGTCATGGGTTCGAACCCAGGTCACTTTGGTCTGTCAAATGCTTAATTGTAAATATAAATGTAAAAATGACATAACGCAAACATGCCCGCAAACATCTGTGCATTTGCAAATCCGTGCATCACGTTTCAAAGACTTTGCAAATAGCAACCCAACATCATATTTGCATGTTTGTGCAATTCAGCCCCGGCACCCTTACAGCTCAAATCCGTTACATTACTAGCTGTCGAAAGCTACAGCGGTGAATTTGCATAGAGAACAAAGCGCAGGATGATGCCGTGGGGACCACGACACGCCTTCGCTCCCCACCGGACCCTCCCCCCCGACGTCCCCTCCGTGCACCTGTCACAAGCCTGGCTGACACCTCACACCGCAGTATCGTGGGCCCTCATTAGCATGCCTGTGATCTGGGGCTCCCAGGGGCCCATGGGGCCTCACCTCGCATCACTGATGTCTTGTTTGTGATGATCGCGGCTAATCAGGGGGCCAGGCCACTATGCTAATGAGAAACACGACTCTGCTGCCGACACACACTGGGGGATAGGTGATGTGATTTGAATGTGTCTGTGTGTGTGAGAACGAGAGAGAGAGAGAGAGAGCTAAACAATGTCATGATTATACATGTGAGACACAGTGGAAAACTTTTAAAGCATTGCAAAACTGCACATCACAAGTTGAATGTTTGCTAATAGAAGGCTGTCTATCTCTCACTTATCTGCCTCTCTCTCTTTGTTTTTTTTTTCTTACTTCTCGTGAGAGATATAATGCTATGTGGACTGAGCTACAAGCTTGAAAAGACCATCAAATTGTGAAACAATAAAATAAATGATTTGGGCGGACGATGACAAAAGGAGAACCAGACCTCAAGCTAAAGGCCAAACCATCATACTCGTGTTTATTTCATGCAAGAATGTCAGACCTCACTGTGATGTGCGTGTATTTGTGCATATGTGCGTGTCTGTGTGCTCTTTGATGTGCACTGTTTGTGCCTCTATTATACTATTAATAGAACTACAGATTTACAGTGAAGATTACAAGATATCACTGAAAAACCGTGGACGTTTATTTCTACATTTCATCTATATAATTCGTTTTATCAATATCATTACAATCTTTAAAAGACTTTATAAAAATAAAAAGTCACTTAGCAAATTTGCGAACTTGACCATGTTATTTTATTTTTATCTCAAGTTTGGAAAATGCCTGTTCTTGCCTCCAACAGCAAGATCATGATGTTATTAAAGCAAAGGAAGGTGGTACCCAAATGCTAATTTTTTCTTAAATAGTTTCTTCTCAGATTGTTATGATAACCTGGGCTGCGTTTCCCGATAACATCGTCTCTTAGCGCGCTACAAAGACTCTTAAGTTAAATCTTAACTACAGGTTTACCTTTTCTAGGCGTGTTTCCCGAACTGTACCTTAGCGGGTTTCTTAAGTTATACTTTCCTACGTACGACGTTACCAGGTGCTGTCCATGGCGATGAATAGGTTGATATCGATTGCTCGACAATCAATTATTCACGTTATGTAATAGGTTTCGCTGCGTTATGAGAAAGCGGTGTTCTTTATTAAAGAAACATTTCAGAAATAGTTCAAGTTAAATTTATTAGGAATATCTTGTAAAAATATTTCAAATTGCAAACAACTAAATTCAACCTTGTATATTTTATTTTATATCAAACCCGTGCAAAACCCGCAACTTCATTTCCAAACGTATCATGCCTTCACTTGAAAGGATAATTTATATTAGGGTTTCCAATAAGTGCGTTGCACAGGGGAATAAAGTGGGTCGTGCAAGCCACCTTGCTTGGCTGTGCATTACACTTAAAAATATAAAAACAAACTGTTTTGTTCATTAGTTCACGTGTTTATTGTGCTTGGACGCTGGATGCGCAAGCAGCGCGGTTACAATGCAGATAAAGCTTAATGGACGCATTTCTGGAGCATGTCTGTCTACCTCAAATATAAAATATTATATATTATATAATAAATAAATATATATTATGATTGCTTTAGATTTTAGCTTTGATTTGTTTTAATGTGGAAAATGTGTTGACCATAAGAGATACAAGCAGTAATTAAGTGAAGCAGTTTATTTCGAATGTTTATTAAGAATGTGGCATGCAGTTGCCTCAAAGTTATATAACATAAAAAAACTTCAATGCAAAGTCGAATTAACATTAATAATCACAATTAGGAAAATCAACAATTATGACTTTGTGATGAATGTGCTCCCGTGCGTGCGATTTTACCTGATTTATGTATGCAGCTTTTTTAAGATTTAACGGATATGAAATGCACAAATGAAATAGTGAGATTCGCTGTATAACTGCCACAGTTTCACCAACTCCTCCAACCATAATATATTTTTTAAATAGTTTCTTAAGCCTGTAGCATTTAATAGTTCGAAGCTGATGTTCATTTCGGAAACATGATTAAAATTCTAACAACCATCAGTGTAATAATGTCTAATTATGTGAATGTTTTATTCTTTAAATATAAAAATATTTGCCTAATTGAACACGGAGTGTATTGCAACTTTTTATATTTTTTACAAATATTTAGTTATATAGACTGCAATGTAAGCTTTTTATCACAGTGATGGCCCCTAGTGGAGTCGAGTGGGATAAGGTACAGCTAAGAGTGCTTCAGACCAACCTTCCGAAAGTATGACTTACAAAAGGTATACGTAACTAAGAACGTTTCAGGAAACACGTATTAACGATAAGGTACAGCTTAAGGTACAACTCAAGAACGACGTTGAGCTAAGAAGGTTTCGGGGAACACAGCCTTTCAATAATTTCTATTTATCTATAAAATCAGCCCATTCTCATGAAGTGCATATAAATAGCACTCAGTGTGAAAAGTCGTGCAATACATGTGGCAAATTCCCATCTTGCCTGCATATGACACGCCAGCTCCTCCCGCTCACCAAATATGGCGCATCCCCTCGTGACACTTTTATTAGGGGTGTCAAAAGATCAATCGCGACCAATGACATACAAAACAAAAGTTTGTTTTTGCATAATATATGTGTGTGCACTGTGTGTAATTATTTTGCAAATATAAATACAAAACACATGCATGTATGTACTTAAGAAAAATTTACATAGAGTATATATATATATTTTTATATATTTTATTTTATATTATATATACATTTAAAAAATTATATATAAACAACATTTTTCTTAAATGTATACATGTATGTGTGTATTTATATATGAATGATAATTACACACAATAAACACACAAATATATTATGCAAACACAAACTCTTATTTTGTATGCGATTAATTGCGATTAATCTTTTGACAGCCCTAATTTTTATGTATTGGTTTCTCTTTTTTTCTTTTTTTTAAACCATTGTCAATTTTTTAAATATGTCAAATGGCATCCTAACCCAAACCCCAACTTCACACGACCATGGATTAAAAATAGACAAAAACACGGAGACACATATATATTAAATGACATCCTAAAGCAAATCTCAAATCTAACCCCAACCCAAGCGACATTTGTTTAAAAAAATTGAAAAACCAATACATAAAACGACACGAAAAGATCTGCCGCATTAAGTGAACGGGAAGGACTGACGTATCACATGCATGCAAAAAAATGAAATTTGCCACATGTATCGCACGAGTTTCATGCTGTGTGCTATTTATATGCACTGCAGTATGTAACCCTGCCTGTAAAAATCCAGTTAAAATCAATTTTTGCTGTTTTTTACATAAAATCTTCTTATATAATGTAAAGCACGTTCTGTAATAATATAACCTTGATATGTTTTAAATATTGACATCGATGTGAAATCAACGAGTGAAATCAAACTTTGATCCTCATCTCATTATTAGATTACGAGACTTTAGAATGGATTTTACAGACGGGCTCACATACAAAATATTTATAAATAAATAAATAAAGTAAAATACAGCATCTAGTCTCAGACATGTGTCCATCAAAGGCAATTTCTTTAAAAGACTTAAAGGAATAGTTCACTTTAAAAACTACAATTTCATGATAACTGGCTCTGCAATGCACATCCACGACGTCACACATTACAGTACGAAGGGACGTTGGAAGGTCAAGTACAGATCAAATCGAACATGCAAAGACGAAGTCAAACGCACTTTTAAAATAAATAAATAAAAGGTAAAACACATATTGGTGAAGTCGACGCACGTCAAAGAGCCAAAGTTTGTAGTAAAACATTTTGTGGTTATATTTGCCCTTTTCAACGCAGCCCTTTGAAGCTGCATTGTAAACGCAATTTGGACCTTCAACCATTATATCCCATTTAAGTGCACTATATGGGGAAAAATCCTGCAGTGTTTTCCTAAAAAAACATCATTTTAGTGAACTGTTTCTTTAAGGCTTTAAGGCAGACTGGTTTAGTAAAGACATCTTTGTGATGTAAGTAAATATACGTCGACCAACAAACCAGTCTTGATAACCAAAGCTCATGTGCTTAATATGAAAACCTGCCTTTTCCTCTAGTGCTTTTTACCCATATAGTAGATCAGTTCTGCAGTGGATATCAGTTATCAGTGATTCATGGCTGTAATGACGACGGACAACTGGATTTGAAAAGGCCATAGCTTGCATTCAACAGTGGAAAAACTGTGTGTGTGGAGAGAAGCCGCAGTGGATAGTGGCAGTAATAGTGGTTATGGCAGGCGCACACACACGGCTGTCTCCTGTCTAAGTAAAAACAGGCCTGTTGCAGTAACCGTTCCAATCTGTCTCCATCTACAGGAACAGAGAGGTGGGGCATCACAAACTGCCTCTGGAAGAGAAGCAGGCGCTGTTTCGCAGCACGCACGAACCCACCGATACACATGACCACACAAAGGGACCTCCACATACCCACACCTACACTTACACAACCGAATAAACTCAGGCACTCTTACAGAAGACCCTGCAATAAATTCATCCACACAAAACCATTCAGCAGTTTGGCAGCAGGCCATTCTGATCAGGTGGGGCCTGTACCTGATCTACAGTACCCTGATCTTCTCTACCTGTCCCTCAGATCCGTGCACACCCACATCAACCCTCTGCTTCCTCCTGCACCGCCTGTCTCGGCCCGTAGCAGTGCAGCCGTCTAAACGAAAACACATGCCATCTTGGAGTGCCCTGTCATCATCTGATACACCCGGAGAGAGCGGCGTCCTACGGCGCAGACGGGAAAAGACAACTGGAAAGACTTTTCTGTCGGTAAGAGCTACTGGCTCAGAGAGAAATAAAGCACATAAGCACAGCTTTCTGTGGCATCTCAACAAGTGTGAATCACGGCTGGGAGCGTGCGTCACCGCTCCGTGATCTGTCTGGCGTGAAAAGGCGTTCAAGAAGAGCAGCAGGAATTTGATGGATGACGATAGTGTTTGCGGCTGAAGTGAAGTGCCAGCGAACGAACAGGACGGAGAGAACGACCTCAGGGAGGAGAGAGACCGGTTCAGAGCAAACATGGGGAAAGTAGGATGTTAAACATTGAAAGACATTATTGTGTGATATTTGAATTAGTACGCTTCAAAGAAGGAGGACTAATGGAGTTAAAAACAATGGACACTTGATCTCCTGGATGTGCGCTATGGATGGAGAAAGATGCATCTAGTTACCAGACAAACCTTGACCACTTGGTTTCGAGAAAAGCTAAATAAATTCCCTCTTGCATGTGTGTGAGCAAGGAAAACAGAAAAGAAAAGAACAGAGAGCTATCCCGTATGTGAAATAATAATTGCCCTGGCATTTTTTGGATAACGCGTACCGTAATGGTCCCCAGCTGGGCCCAGGCATCTATCCCCATTTAAAGCTCACTGTAAAAATCCCGAGGCCCTCAGGACGCCTTCCAAAACAATCAGGGTCCCGTAAAACAGCTCCTTGAGATGCCGCAAAGCCCTTGTGGGCGCGGGATCTGCGACACATGCCAGTCATGTGAATGGATTTCACTGCTGTTGCACACGATGCAGCGCTGTGACTGATGCAGGAATCACACAGCACCCTTAATAATCCAAAATGTACAGAGCCCCTAAGGGGACATGGAGAAAAGATTAAATAAGTTTAGGTTTGCATGCGCACGTAAACTTTCATGTGCAGAATTTTTTTAAGTAAAGTTTCGCGTGCGCACGTGAAACTATCGCATGCTCACGTGAAACTTTTGAGTGCGCACATGAAACTTTCGCTTTCACATGCGCACGCGATAGTTTCATGTGCGCACGCATTATCCAAAACATGGCACGCACGTGAAAGTATCGTGTTTAGTTTCACGTACGCACGTAAACTTTCATGCGCAGAATTTTTAAAAAAAAGTATAGTTTCATGTGCGCACGTGAAACTATCGCGTGCGCACGTGAAACTTTTGCGTGCGCACATGAAACTTTCGCTTTCATATGCGCACGCGACAGTTTCATGTGCGCACGCGTTATCCAAAACATGGCACGCACGTGAAAGTATCGTGTTTAGTTTCACGTACGCACGTAAACTTTCATGCGCAGAATTTTTAAAAAAAAGTATAGTTTCATGTGCGCACGTGAAACTATCGCGTGCGCACGTGAAACTTTTGCGTGCGCACATGAAACTTTTGCTTTCACATGCGGACGCGATAGTTTCATGTGCGCACGCGTTATCCAAAACATGGCACGCACGTGAAAGTATCGTGTTTAGTTTCACGTACGCACGTAAACTTTCATGTGCAGAATTTTTTTTTAAAAGTATAGTTTCGCCTGCGCACGTGAAACTATCGCATGCGCACGTGAAACTTTTGCGTGCGCACATGAAACTTTTGCTTTCACATGCGGACGCGATAGTTTCATGTGCGCACGCGTTATCCAAAACATGCCACGCACGTGAAAGTATCGTGTTTAGTTTCACGTACGCACGTTAACTTTCATGTGCAGAATTTTCTTTTTAAAAGTATAGTTTCGCGTGCACACGTGAAACTATCCTGTGCGCACCTAAAAGCGAAAGTTTCATGTGCGCAGGAGAAAGTTTCACGTGCGCACGCGAAAGCACATTAAACTAAACTTTAGATTTTTTACTTAGGGGCTCTGTAAAAATGTGACCCTGTCTGTAAAAAAAAATTATTTGTGATTTATCGTTTTCTACATGAAATCATCCTACATAATGTAAAGCACATATATAACCTTGATATCTTGTGTCAAAGATTGAAATCAAACTTTGATGCTTTTAATCTCATTAGATTGTGAGACTTTAGCTTGGCTTTCACAGACAGGGTCACAAATAACAGGACAAATAAAATAATAATAATAATAATAATAATTGTTACAAATTGCTTTCAATCTTTTTCTCAGGGCAAACGCTGACATTTTTAGTGTGTGAATTTAATTGTTATTTATAGTGCATGTTTACCCAACTCAGACCACACACACTCACAAACACTAATCATTCAAATCCATCTGCATTTTTATCTTTCAACAAAGATTAATGGAGCAACTAACTGTAAATATTGTGAATTTGCTATATGTTAGATCCAAAACACCTTCCACAGATTCTCCTGAAAGAGAAAAGAAGGACATTTTGAAGAAAGTGTTTCAACTGATTGACAACATTCACAGTTAACTTCTCCTTGGCACTCGGTATCGGCGTAAAAGGAAATAATGAGAGTTTTTTTTCCCATCGTGTGCTGTCTCGCCCTCAGCCCTCCGCAGAAGCCCTCTTCATCCTCTGCGGGAACAAACAGAGGGAGATCAACTTCTCCCAGGGCTGTTTTCACAACGATGCGTTTTCAGCTTTTGGCACGACTCCCTGCATAGCTTATGGTTTAGAAGAGTCTTTCATCTAGCCAATGCCTTTAGCAAACATACCGGCAGGACCACATCTGCCGTGCGCTGCGTGTGAGAACAGGCCCTTACTGACACCAACCGATAAGATCGAGGGCTCGTTCGTTCGCTGGGCTGCAGGAGAGAGTTTAATGCTAAACTATCATGCCGGCCTTTAGACTATAATGTCCCAGTCGATATGACAGAGTCACTCCTTACACTCTGATTCAATGCATTGAGATGATAACAGACCCAGTGAATGGATTCAAATAACAGTGTGATGATCAAATTCTTCATTCACTTTAAAAAAAGCATATACTACAGGAACCCATCAGAAAAGATCAAAGATACTAAGAGGCGAATAAAGTGTGAAGCAGTTAGGTGTCCAATTTATCCAAAATGAATTTGAGGTCCTAAAATCCAGTGTAACCAGGTCCTATACACACTGCAGTCAATCAAATTTAAAGGATTAGATCATTTTCTTAAAAAAAATCTAGATAATTTACTCACCACCATGTCATCCAAAATGTTGATGTCTTTCTTTGTTCAGTCGAGAAGAAATTATGTTTTTTGAGGAAAATATTCCAGGATTTTTCTCATTTTAATGGACTTTAATGGACCCCAACACTTAAAAGTTTTAATGCAGTTTAAAAATGCAGTTTCAAAGGACTCTAAACAATATCAAACGAGGCATAAGAGTCTTAACAAGCGAAACAATTGTCATTTTTGAGAAGAAAAATAGAAACTATGCCCTTTTAAACCACAACTTCTCGTCTATCTCCGGTCATGTGATGCACCAGCACAACCTCACGTAATACGTCATCACGTCAAGAGGTCACATAGGACAAACACGAAACTACGCCCCAGTGTTTACAAGTGTGTTAAAAGAGGACCGTTCTAACGTTGTTGTATGTGGAATGATACTAATTAATGTCTTTGTGTCAGTTTATTGTTTAAAATGATCCGCAAATGTGTGTTTCACATATGTAATGCGTGACCTTACGATGCATATACGTAACACGTAAGGTTGCGCTGGTGCATCACATGGCTAGCGCAAGACGACAAGTTGTGGTTCAAAAGTGCATATTTTAAATTTTTTGGTGAAAATTATGATCGTTTTGCTAGATAAGACCCTTATGCCTCGTTTGGGATTATTTAGAGCCCTTTAAAGCTGCATTGAAACTGTAAACTGTTGAGGTCCACTAAAGTCCACTATATGGAGAAAAATCCTGAAATGTTTTGCCCAAAAAAACTAATCTCTTCTCGACTGAAGAAGGAAAGACACAAACATCCCGGATGACATGGGGGTGAGCAAACCATCAGGATTTTTTGATGAAAGTGGAGTCATCCTTTAAATTTTATATTAAAAATATCTATCTATTTTTTCAAAGCAGATAATCAGATATTCACCATAGTAAATTATTCCAGATCAGAACTGGCCTTCAAGTGCAAAATTATAATGCAAATTATGATTGTTACAATTTTTTGGTTATGTTTGTGCCACTACCTATTTTCCACGAATGCTCTTGTATCATGTGCAAGAACACCACAGAGAGTGTGGATACATAAACAATGCACATTTCGTTTTTAATGCAATCGCTCTTCTCAATGCCTTAAAAAGCCTCCTTGAAATTTACAGGGCCACCCAGCAGGACACACAATGACAAACCCGATGCTAAAACTACAAAAAGAGCCGAAAGAAACTGCTGCCTACCGCAGTGTAATTCAGCACAGTCACAAGATCTCATCTCGACTACCACACAGTTTTTATTGACATCATTTTGGACGTTCACAGACAATGCGCTCAAAGCCATGCTAAACGAAACGCATAAAATGTAAAAGTTTATGGTTTTAATATGGAGGGAAAACATACTGTATACTGATGAAATGAATATCTTGACTGAACTGTAAGTTGCTTTGAATAAAAATGTCTGCCAGATACCTAAATGGTAGAGCATGTTTGATAGACTCGTACCCATGAATCTTCCCAGCTGTCTCTGCTTGGCTCTCTGATTGTGACACTATAATCCGAGTTTGGCAAATGACTGAAAATGAAAACACTTTCTGGCCCTGCAGTGCCAAGATTTTCGTAATGTCTTATTAGGCGAATGCAGTCATCCTGATGTCAAGTCGATAAAAACGTTACTTTTCTGTCACATCATTATCATCTGAATTCACACAATCGTCACACAATCAGAATTTTTACACTGATTATTGTTTTAAACAGACTTTGAATATGCCACATTTAAAGATACAATGTAATTGAAATTTAAAATTTTTTATTTTATTTTGGTATTTTTTTACAAATTACTTATTTGTGAGCTTTATCATTTAAAAAATTCATAATATTTTATCAAAAACATAAATCTCCTCCCCTCCTCAAAACGATCTCTCTTTATTTCCGGTCATGAAGAATGACATGAGGGCGGGGCCTGGGAAAAGATCGCAGCAATTAGCAAATAGCAACATGACCCAACTTCAAACAATCCAATTAATTCTCGATTCAGAAGTTGTTTTACTCGGATATATGTCACAACGGGAAAAATACTCCCATTTTATTTTTTTAACAAATTTTGAAAACTTCCATAAGTATTTCTATTCATTTGACTGGAATCTAGCAAACAACAAGTATACTGACTGTTTTGGTCTCTAGTTGTCTTTGCATAGCCTTCAAATAGTGCTAATGTGCTAATTGAAATTGAAAATGTGCCCAAAGGAAACAAATCAATTTAGCAAAAACTCCCATATATCGCAAAAACATTTTTACACGCGAGGTGGCTTCTCAGACACTTCAAAACAAGCAACGGACACAGTTATTTTCCACAATTACAGGTCACCTGACGTGCATTAAAGTCACATGAACATGTTTTAAAGGATTAGTCCATTTTCTTAAAAAAAATCCAGATAATTTACTCACCACCATGTCATCCAAAATGTTGATGTCTTTCTTTATTCAGTCGAGAAGAAATTATGTTGTTGTTTTTTTTAAGGAAAACATTCCAGGATTTTTCTCATTTTAATGGACTTTAATGGACCCCAACACGTAACAGTTTTAATGCAGTTTAAAATTGCATTTTTAACGCAGTTTCAAAGGACTCCAAACGATCCCATATGAGGCATAAGGGTCTTATCCAGCAAAACGATGGTCATTTTTGGAAAGAAAAATAAAAAATATACACTTTTAAACCACAACTTCTCGTCTTCCTCCGGTCCTGTGACGCGCCAGGGCGACCTCACGTAATACATAATCACGTCAAGAGGTCACGGATAACGAATCGAAACTCCGCCCCAGTGTTTACAAGTGTGGAGAAAGAGGACCACTCCAGCGTTGTTGTGGAATGATACTAATTTATGTCTTTGTGTCAGTTTATTGTTTAAAATGGTCCGCAAATGTGCATTTCATATATCTAACACGTGACCTTTTCATGGCATTACGCAATTACGTGAGGTCGTGCTGGCGCGTCACACGACCGGAGATAGACGAGAAGTTGTGGTTTAAAAGTGCATATTTTTTATTTTTCTTACCAAAAATGACAATCGTTTCGCTAGATAAGACCCTTATACCTCATTTGGGATCGTTTAGAGTCCTTTGAAACTGCGATTTTAAACTGCAATAAAACTGTTAAGTGTTGGGTTCCATTAAAGTCCATTAATGAGAAAAATCCTGGATTGTTTTCCACAAAAAACATAATTTCTTCTCGACTGAACAAAGAAAGACATCAACATTTTGGATGACATGGTGGTGAGTAAATTATCTGGATTTTTTTAAGAAAATGGACTAATCCTATAAAGATGTAAAATCATGTACTAGACCCTCCCAGAAACACCCCATGCGTCCCATACGGAAGAGCACTTAGTTTGCAGCACTTTGGCCTCGAGCGCAGTAATATTGACGGAAGTTTGAGTGAGAGGGGGAGGAGTCAGGAGTGATGATGTTACTGTGCGCCGAGGTCCAAGTGTTGCAAAATTAAGTACTCTTCCGCCATACAATATAGTTTTTGTCTGCTTATAAAAAAGCCATGTTTTATTTTGTGCCACCATACTTACTCGTGTCTTTAAATAGAGAAAACATGGAAGTGTTTGGTGGCTTCTAAATTAATTCCTGTTTGGAACCTAAGGAATGAATAGGGCTAGGCTAAATGCTAACACTTTCACGACGCGCTGTACAAAGATTAAGTGCATGCATTGAAAAAAGATAGGTAGGTATTAATTCAGCTAAGTTTAGGTAAGAACATAGTCAAATATTTAAAAAATGTGGTGTCTTCCTTTAATGCTTGGATAACACGCCTGCGTCTCCTTCGGTTAAAAATAATAGGTGTGTTTGACCTTATGCAACGCATCACCTAAGGGCTAGTGCGGTGGCAATTGTGTTTTGATCGCATAACATCAGTTAATGGAAACAAAATGGTTTTTTTTAAATATCGCAAACATTTTGCGCAAATCTGTATGGAAACACAGCTACTGTAACTTTATATAAACAACACAACTTTTTAAATCAGTCATGGATAATTTGACAAAAGACCGATAATGGAAGCAGGGAAGAGAACAAAAAATCAAAAACAAAATGTTACACATCTGGTCAACACAATCCGCACATGTTGAAATTTAGTGGCGACGCTCGCAGTCCAAATTAGTGGCGAGTTTTATTCCCTGCTGTGGAAGGAAAAATATCAAATCTGCTGCCATATGACTACAATAAAGTGGTATGTGGAGCGTTTGATGCCTTCATGTGGGAGACTTTAACTCCTTCCAGCGCTCGGCGTGGAGCGCACATGCAGCGCTGCTGACCCGCTCTATAACGCGTCCAACATGGACCAGGTTGACCCCTGCCGGCAGACAGCACCAATCAGTCTGCGATGGGGTGGTCTCGTTTGGACGGATCCCAAAAATGAGCTGAAATCCCGGAGGCTCAAACCACATGCACCCTCCAACAGAGACGCTGGCATGGCTCGGGATCACGGGTATGGTTCCTGTTATGTTTTTTGTATTTAATAGCTGGGGATCAAAGGTCAGAGAGATCGGTATAGATGCGTGACGTGTGGTGAATGTGATGTGAATTCTTTGTCAATATCCCAGTTTAACAGACACAAGTAAGCCGACAGTGGGTTGACAGCCAAATAGGTGTAAATACCGTGACTGTGCCACCATCAAAAGGTGTTGAAAAACTGCTAAAGGATACAATTTTAATAATTTTTTGTTAAACTTGTTAGGTTATTCAGTTCAATCTGAATTCAAAATAAAATAATAGCAAAAAGGAGCAAATGCTTTCTATATCTTCTGTAGTTCACGGGATGTTTCGGTGCAAATGCACCTGCTTTCATCCTCATAAATAATACACAAGACAACATTAAATATGGATATGAACAAAGATAGATAGTCTATAAATTTCAACGTGTAACAATAAATGTTAACATCACGGTTTACTCATGTACAGTAAACATTTTAGGTCTTTTGTTGTCCAATTTAAAATGAGAGTCCTATAGCAGAACGACTTGAGATCCATCTACTGATCCAAAATAACTGTTGATATTAATCCTTAAAAAACACAATTTTGACATTCTGCTTCATGCGCTGTGACATTATCAAGAAAAAGTGTGAAACTGACTCATCAAATTCACTTACTATTCTACCTCAGTCCTCACAAACACACACACAGTAAAACAGTCACTGTAACCTCTAATCACAACCCTGAAGGCTGGACATCAAATACCGCAGCGCTGAAAACAGATGATCAGAGGTAATTAACGCAGTTTCATATGCAAATTTAATTAATGCAAAACTACAAAGTCATTATGCAAATGAGGTCTTCTTGAGCCTTCGCGCAAATATTCATCACTTGGAACGGGGATCAGTCTCTCCATCTTTTGAAACTCTCTCACAACACGCGCGCGCACACGCACACACACGCTGTTCTCCCAGGATCATGCATGAATAGTGTATTTATTTTTAAGTTCTTCCCGTTTATACCAGACAGAGGCCGTCGGAGCAGACAGCTGAGAGGCAGGAAGACACGATTTGGCACAGGAATGAGACAATGAGACTGTTAGACCGGCACATTATGAATATTCATGACTGTGATTACTTTCCCTGATTAAAGCCTACTCTAATATTTAAATGAGCGCACGCTAGGTGATTAGAGGAGCGCAGGAAAGGACAAGCACACGATGCTGTACACTTTCTCCTGAGTTCATGAAGTATGATTAGGTAGATAGCTCAGGGATTGATGAGAAACTAAGCGCAGTCCTACATTTGAGAGATAGCAGGATGTGCATAAACGTCAGAGAGATCGTAGGTGACGGGGGCTAGTTGTTACACAATTTATTTGAAATTACTATTAAATTTGATTAGTTAAACAATTCTGAACACAACGAAGCTTTACTGAGAAACAGCTCTTTCTCAATTTGCACAAAGGAAGATATTTTTATCAATGTTTGTAACCAAACCGATCAGAAGCACCATTCACTTAACACTGTAAAAAAATACTTTGCTGCCAAATCTGAGTAAATCAACTCAGATTGACAAGTCATGTTAACAGAAATAAGTTGTCACAACTTATAAAATATAGTTGAGAAAAGTCAACTTAATTTTATAAGTTATAACAGCTCACCTGTAGTTATAACAACTCATCATTAGTCAAGATAAATAATTGTAAGTTGAAATGACTTGTAAATCCGAGTTGATTCAACAAAAAATTTTAAGGCAGCAAAGTATTTTTTTACAGTGCAGCATTTTTGTCAAATCAACACATATTTTTTAGTTACTTTAATTTAAAGGTATTGCGGAGGATTTTCTTTTTCCTGGTGGATCATCAAGACTATTAGTCCTATTAGTTGTCAATCAGGAGTGTTGCGCAATTGCATTTTTTTAAAAAGTGGAGAAGGTGGTTCTTTTTAAAATTCGAGAAAATCCTCCACTATACCTTTAAACAATTTCAACTTGTTTTTATAAAATGTGTAGTTAAAATAGTTAATTGAATTGACTTGCAACTTCATTCTGCATTTTTTTACAGTGTATTATAGAGGTCAATGGTGCTTGTGATCGGTTTGGTTACGAACATTCCTCAAAATATCTTCATTTGTGTTCATCAGAACAAGGTTTGTAAAAGCATGAGAGTGAGCAAATGATGACTAAATTTTTATTTTTGTGTGAACTATCCTTTTAAGATCCAAAATGCATGTGAAAAAGTGCAAAGATCTTCTGTGTGTGCTTGTATTGTTGCCTGTTTTGCATAATTTTTATTTAACTAATCAGGAGCTATAAAACGCAGACACCGCATCCATATGAAAAAATCAGCTGGTTTTATTTATTGGTGTTTTAAATATATACAGTACTGTGCAAAAGTCTTAGGCCACCATGCCAGAATTAGATTTGTTGTTTTTGCAACGTTATAGTGATCATATCTAAATACATCCAGAAAATACAGGAAATGTGTATATAGTATTAAAAACTGTTTAAAAATGTAAACTGCATGTGTTAAGTTTTTAGGCTTTCCCCTTCCACTTGAGCAACTGCAGTATCTCTTAAACCTAAATAAAATTAAATCCTAATTTCAAATTTTTACTTAATTCTGCTCAATATGTGTTTAGTGCCAAGAGAGGTCACACTAAACACAGATGATGCCTAAAGAAGACATTTAGTCCTGAAAACTTCTTATTAAATTGTGTATTCTGCAGTTTTTTTATTATCTTATAATTACTTTCAAACAGAAGAGTCATTCTAGCAACCCTGGATGTGAATGGGTTAACTCCCGCCCATCAGGCTGGGTGTTTTGGCCTACAGCATGTGTGTCTTCTGCCCTTAGGCAATTATAGCTCCATATTGTATTTAATTAGTCCCATTAAATATAATCTCATTTGGCTGAAATTTAAGACAGTTAAGTGCCAATCTAAGTGTTGAGTGTTGAGCAAAGCTTTCATGCTCTGGAAATATTTAATTCAAGCCTGAAGCGCCTTTCTGTCCTGCATTTTTTTTTGGGGGGGGGGGTTTGCATAACCTTGACGACTTTTCCACTTACTGTATGTCTACAAAGCTAAACTAAAGCAAAAGTTGTTCAGTGGCCAGTTCGAATAATAATAATAAAAGATTTTATTTTTGTTATTTTTGTAAGAGTTATATTCAACATGTTGGGTTGTAATTTTATCTATTTTAACCTATTGTTGGGTCAAATAATTTTTTTTAAACATCTGCCCCTTTTCAACCCAACACTGGGTTGAAATAACTCAAAATTAGTGTTAGCAAATGAAGCATTTCATCGTCCAGACCGTCTGTGCGTTTAAAAGAGGGTGGGCTGCGCTGCTATGGAAGATAACATGAGACCCCTGAAGGCCCTCACGATAAACTGAGTCTTTAACCCTGTGAATGAGGAATCTTCTTTATTAATCCGCACACTGTGTCTCTTTGCACTTGAATTTTAATGGGCTTTTAAACCCCTTTTCTTTCCTAATACGATGATATTTCCCCCAAACACGTCGAGCGAGGATTTCTGGAGGTTTTTTCTCTTTCAGGGCATTTATGCTACACTTAGAGATGAGAGAGAGAGAGAGAGAGAGAGAGAGAGAGAGAGAGAGATGTTGTGTCTTGCTCTAATAAAATCATGCAAGGAGGAGCTTTAATCCCTCTTGAAGGGCCGAGTCAAAAGAAGAAGACCCAATACTTTTTAAGAGAAGCCATCCAGTCAAAAACTTGTGTGTACTAACCATAGACTGTAAAAAATATGGACGTTGTGTCCACAACGTCACCCATAGGTTTAAGAAGAGCATTATTGAAGCCCAAAGCCCTTCCATCACCATCTTGGCAGCGCGTTTACCTCTAGATAACCGAAAATTGGCAAAGAGGTGGGATGTAGGTGGACCTAAGGTGACTGGTTGCTAAAACCATGCCCACCTAGCTCGACAAGAGTGACAACAGCGGCAATTCACCTGTCACTCAAGTGGCCACGCCCTTAATTATGCAGAACTTCAATGCTTAATATCATTTAAACGGATGAGTTACAAAAAAATCCAACATGATCTCACAAAGTTCCGTGGGATAGTCACAGAATTTTTTGCTCATTTTTCCGTGGCATTTTCACGGATCTCCGCATATTTCCGTGGTCCTGCCACGGACTTTCTTTTCCGTGGCATTCTCACGGATTGGTTACTCAACTGCTTTTTCCTATTTTCAAACCATTGTCGCTTTGGTTTAGGGTTAGATTTGGTGTTTGCGTTAGTATGTCACTTTAAGTATTGGTTTATACTATTTTTTCTGATGTATTCTCTTATATTTTCTAAACTTTAATCAATTGTCGCCTGACATTGGGGTTAGAGTTGGGTTTGGGTAGGGATGTCATTTTATGTAAATCTAACCATAAACCGAAGCGACAATGGTAAGAAAATAGGACAAAACAGTTGAGTAACCAATCCGTGAGAATGCCACGGAAAAGAAAGTCCGTGGCAGGACCACGGAAATATGCGGAGATCCGTGAGAATGCCACGGAAAAATGAGCAAAAAACTCTGTGACTATGCCACGGAAATTCGGGAGATCAGGTTGAAAAAAATTCACCTCCTCACAGTTTCATGAAGGGTAAAATTAGCAAATTAGACAAAAAAAATTTGTACCAGACTGTAAACATATAATTTTCTGTTGTAAAGTATGGCATTTTAACATGGGGGTCTATGGGAATTGACTCCCTTTTGCCAGTCAGTCTCTAGTGGCCACTGGATGAATTGCAGTTTAAATAAATCCCATATTGGCTTCATCAGAGAGATTGGAAGCAGTGGCGGCTCGTGACTTCTCATCCGAGGAGGCGCTAATTCAAAATAAGTGTTCGGATTGTCACGTGTGTGGTTCCCTTTTCCAAAATATGTGTTCTGTGTGTCAAGAGATCCTGTGTGCATCACGTGTTTTGTCAAAATAAGTGCCTGCTGCACATGCGTCAAAACTGCTTATCATATAAGAGACACTCACGTTCACAAAAAACACACAAGACACTCCATTAACAGTAAACTCTGATTTTTGCGAGTATCTGGCAAACGCGATCGTCTTTTCTATCATAAACCCTTTAGACGCGTCTGCAGCAGGCACTTATTTTGGCATGACATGTGATGCACATAGGTTAACTCGACGCGCAGAACACATATTTTGAGATTACGAACCACACACATGACAGGCTTCATACATGTTGTGACGAACTTCGCATCGTGCGCCCTCAAAAAAAGAAGTCACCACATTCTACTAATAGCCTTAATTTTAATATTTATTTATTACATATTCTTTGCTTTATTTATGTATGTTGTTTTCATTTCAAACAATGATAAAACATCAACAAGTAAAATAAAATAAAATCACAACTAAAACCAAAAGGTTTTGAGTAGACTATATATCAAAAAATTAGCCCTCCAGATTGTATTAGCCCTTGCTCACTAAAAGTTTGGAGACCCCTGCTTTAGACGCTCATTCATCCCATATGCCTTGTGTGCTATAATCCAACTTTTTGAAGTCACCCAGTAACTTAGTGTTACAATGTAACCTGTAATCTAGTGGACAAAATGTATTTGTTGATGTCAAACACACCGGTTATCACCTCACATACAGTAATGTACTCTGACAATGTGACCTCAACTAACATATGAGAGCTGTGGCAGAGAGGAAGATTATCAGTAAACAATGACTTACATTTACAAACACTATCATGTGTCTTCAGAACACCGATACAGCATGGACTCCATTATAGTGCTCTCATTATTTTTGTCCTTTTAGGATCTTGGCAGTATAATACGCCCAATGTCTTTGTATGGAAAACAATAGCTTGGATATTTTGTCAAAGATTCTGCCTCTGTATATTTGTGTTTTACCAGCCTGATACATATTTTACGAGTTGGCTAAATTTGTACAAAGTTAATCGTACAAAAACGTACAATTATCATAAAAAACAATAATGAAACCCTACCTCTAACCCCAACGTCACAGAGGCAAAGGCAAATCAGGCAAATCGTACAAAAATGTGCAAATGTGGTCGTATGAATAAATACGAATTAGCCGCCTCGTAAAATACGTACGAAAATAAATAAAGAAAATAATACAGGGTTGAAACAATGTAACGTTTTTAGGAGATTCCTTTCAAAATATTATTAGATATTATTATTAAAAATTTTGATTTACAACACCTAGTGTGTATCCCTGCACAGTATCCAACTAACTTTAGTTCACGTCAAAGAGGAGGAATGACACTTTATAAATTTGCTTCAAACTGTGTAAAACACCAACCTGTAGGGATGCCCTCCTGTTTAGGGCAGATTCCTCTGGCAGGAGTCAGTCGTTTCTCCTCTTCTTCTCGTGGCGTGACCTGAATCCCGACCTCCACCGGTCCGGGTCTCCGGCAGACATCCGTTCGTGATGGTCTGGGGGACGGGGAACCGTCGCAGTCGGACGGTTTGTCGAAACACGTGCTGGGTCCCGGGCATAGTCTCCTCTTGTGTTCGATAAACACTAGGATTTCTCCCAGAGGAAAGTTGGTCTGACACTGGCCACAGGTCAGCAGGTCACTCTCTCCGGCTCCGCCCGCAGGGCTGGCTAAAGAGACATCGGATGGGCACTGTCCCGCCCCTGCATCATGATTGGCCGTAGCTGACGATATGGAAATAGAAGAAAATTATTATTGCATAGCTACACATTATGATTATTAACAGATTATTCAATGTGTTTTAATGTATATACTCTTTGATTCATATTAGAAATTATATATGAAGAGTTTGGTTCCAAAATCTCTTTTTTTTCAATTTATATCAATCAAACTGCAGTTGGTTGGTTTGTTTTGATTTAAGCCTTTATAACTAAAAAATACAACTAAGTAGCACAATAAAAACATAAAAATAAAAAAATATTTTAAAAAGTTAGCTCGTTTTGGAACCAAACTCTTCATATAGTTTCCGACTTTTTGTATTTGCATTGATAAACACAGATGCACACCCATTGGGTCAGAAAGGGACAAGCCTAATGTTGGGTTGTTTCAATGCAAAAGCTGGGTGGTTTTAACCCATGCTTGGGTCAAATATAAACATTTTCTAGGTTAATTTTACCCAAAAGCTGGGTTTGTCCCTTTTTGACCCAACGCTGGGTTGGAAATAACCCAGCATTTCTGAAAGTGTATTTAGGGACTTTTCTTGCTGAACTATTCCTTATTCTGTTAAACACTTTGGTGTGGTTTCCCGGACAGGGATTATCTTAAGCCAGGACTAGACCTGAGTTTAATTGGGAAATATAACTAGTTTTAACAAACATGCCTCACTAAAAACATTACTTGTGTGCATTCTGAGGCAAAACAAAGGGCACTGATGTATATTAAGATATGTCAGTGCAAGTTGTTTTGAGTTTGGACAGCTCTTACATTTATTTTAGTCTAGGACTATATAATCCCTGTCTGGGAAACCGCCCCTTTAAAGGTGCAGTGTGTAGTTTTTAGAAATATCTCTTGAAAGAAATGCAAAATAATATACAAAACTATGTTATCCGGGGTGTATAAAGACCTTTTAAAATAAACCAGTATGTTTTATAACCTTAAAATGAGACATTTTATCTACATACACCAAGGGTCCCCTTACATGGAAGTTGCCATTTTGTGCCGCCATGTTTCTACAGAAGCCCTTAATGGACAAACTTTTTTACTAAGTTGTCTCCGACGATGAAATTTTTGTCCAGTGGTGGCTATCGTAGCTTCTTTTTGCATTTCAGAAGCGAGGGTTGGGACGTGGACTGAGCCGGTGGTTGCAATTTGAAACCTTACCACTAGATGTCGCTAAAATTTACACACTGCACCTTTAAGTCAAGTCATATTAATCGGTATGGTACTTTTTACAAACTTTCAATGTTCAAAGCAGCTTTACAAAAAAGACCAAGAACAATAAACCACAGAAAAAAATGGGAAATATATAGTATATATAATAGTATTATTGCAAATTTTACTGTCCTTTTATATAGACTATAATCTAATGAAATTGTAAATGCTTTATTTTATTGACTATTAAACATGTATGGCATATTAAACTATACCTTTATACGTGAAAATGGTCCTTAAAAGACGACAAAAAATATTTAAGAGCAGGAGATTTTATAGTAGATAAGGAACTTAAAACTTTTATAAGTCTTTATTATTTGTATAAATAACATTTACAGTTTCAATTCTGTGTGATATATAAATAAACGTGCCTTGCCCTGCTGTGTTTGAAGCTAAGGTAGTCAGATAAGTTAATTGGTGCACCTGTCAAGTTTCTAAATGACAAACTGTTGTTGGTGTGTCTGTGATTTTTGTTCTGCAAATCTGTTTTTCAGTG
This sequence comes from Misgurnus anguillicaudatus, assembly GCF_027580225.2. Classification (NCBI taxonomy): domain Eukaryota; kingdom Metazoa; phylum Chordata; class Actinopteri; order Cypriniformes; family Cobitidae; genus Misgurnus; species Misgurnus anguillicaudatus. The sequence continues at coordinate 6,339,885 of NC_073354.2, forward strand.
TGGCTATCAAACTGGTCCAGACATGATTAACTTGCTTGCTGGGATATTGCAAACACACGGTAGACAATAAATCTGTTTTTTTTTTCAATTACTTCATGGGCTGGAAATTTCCACACACTTTTGCAACTACTCCGAGCACATCCGAAATTGGCTTGAATTCATCGTTTGATGAAAACTACCTTAAAGGGATAGTTCACCCAAAAATGAAGTCTATCATCATTTTCTAATCCTCATGTTGTTCTAAACCTGTATGAATTTTGGGTTTTTTATGAAAACAAAAGAAGATATTTTGATAAATGATGGTAAGCATACAGCAGATAGAGTCCATTGACTTAGTGCCATAGTAGTAGGAAAAACAAATACAATTGAATTCAATGGGTACCATCAACTGTGTGCTTAATAGGGGTGTAACAATGCATTGATATGGATTGATGCAATGAGTAAATTTCTAATGATACGATGCATTGAAGCCACACACAAAATATCAATATGAGGTACTTTTATTTTGACACAATTTATCTATGCATTTCTGCCAAAGCATGCATTTTCGTTTATTTTTGTGTCCTGTCAGCAAGCAAGTGAATGCAATGCAGCAAAGCGATTGTAGCAGCGAAAACACAAAGAAAAAGATAGAATACTTCGTGACTGCTATCAAACGCAAACCATGGGATTGGAAATATTTTGTATTTGGAAAATGGATTGGACAAACAGATTGGAAAACCTTTGCCAGCAACAGCTGAAATGCTAAAAACTCAAGTTAAACCGAAACTGCATCGAAGAAAAGTTTGATGTACCGGTAAATATCGCAAGTATCGTATCGCAATTAACTATTTTTTTCCATCATTTATCACAATACTTCCATAATATTTGTTTTCCTACTATGGAAGTCAATAATTACAATAATTTATCAAAAAATCTTCTTTTAAAAAAATTCATTCATACAGGTTTACAACAACATGAGGATGAAAAAATGATGACAGAATTTTCATTTTTGGGTGAACTACCCCTTTAACTGCTATAGCCAAATCTCAGATATTTTCCACAAAGTCTTACACGTTTTCAAAATGATTCCTAAGGCCTTGTATCTGGAGCACACTGGAGCGTAAAAGTGATGGCAACAACATCTCAACCACAAAACTCACATTGTGATTGACACCCATACACGAATGCAAACTTTATATTTTTCTGTGCCTGTTCCTTGCAAAGTAGAATTCACAGCTCACAATGTAAAGACAAACACCTGTGTGTGTGTGTGTGTGTGTGTGTGTGTGTGTGTGTGTGTGTGTGTGTGTGTGTGTGTGTGTGTGTGTGTGTGTGTGTGTGTGTGTGTGTGTGTGTGTGCGGTAGACAGTACTCCGTCTCAATCTTGCAGTGGTATCTGTGTTTCCGGTCTACTTCTCTGCATGCTGGACGGATGTTGGAGAGGTGCACATGCATCATACAGGTATATCGCAGCAGACAAACGAGCACTCGCTAAAGCCGCAAAACAGCCTCAAAATAGGTTCTCAGGCACGGGTCGCCTCGTGTTTCACAGCATCACAGGTGCACGTTGGGAAAGGTGGTTACGGAGTCTCAAAAACAGTCGTTTCGTTTGTGAAAATCACAAAGGTGTCTAGAACTTTGCGGCCTTGTGAAATTCCTTGTTTTCTTGCATCGTTATCGTCTCGGCTGCAACAAACCAGCACACGCTCTTCGATGTGAAATAGATTTGACCCAACATGCAAAACCACATTGAGATGCAAAACAGATTTGCTGAGAGCATAAATGCGGGGGGAAAAACAGAGGCAGATATAAGATCCGATAGCAAATCAATTCCAGTCCCTGCCCGAGGGACAAACGCGCTCTGGAGTCGACACTGGCTGGCTATAGGAACGCTGGGAAAAATGAACTACAAAAAATTTTGCTTAGTAGTGTCGCTTCCCATAATCCTGATATTTTGACTTCTTACAAAACAATCTTCTTGATCAGAATAAAAAATGTATCATCCACATTTTAGGAGGTCTGTAATAAATCAATATACTACTGTCTTTCGAAAAAAATTGTGAGAGAGACACCATACCAAAGCAAAACTGCTGCTGTCCTGACAGGAGAGCCATCAGAACGGTGGACTAATGCCAAGGATGACAACACAAACACTGTGGACCCCAATGCCACAGGAATGTGCATTAAGGGCATGCTCGGTGGTCCCAAAAACAATGGACGACACAATGGAGGTGCTGTGAAAGTGGCGTTGTCAGCCACGGGTCAAAATATGTACCCCAGCTACCCTATGAGGTCCTAATATGTACCAATAAGTATAGATATTTAGTACCAATATGGACCTTTGAGGTGCTTATATGAACACTTTAGGGTGTCAGCCCCAGTGACAGCTATAGGGTACGTATTTTGACCAAAAAATATAGCAGAAGAAGTGTGAAACTGATACCTGTGCTACAACAAAAAAAGTATGTGATAAAACCTGAAGCTGTGACATTATCATCAAAATTATGTTTTCTATTAATAACATTTGTTTTGGATTTACAAATCAACTGGTCCCAATACAGTATGGTTCAAATGTACGAAATCTCTGATGCAAACTGATTTAAAATTAGAAAGTAAAAAAAAAGTATGCTTCTATTTTTATTTTATTACTAATGCATTATACGTTAGTAATCTAATTTTTAACATTTATTATTTATCTCAACTCCTTTCTACAAACTTGATAACAAGCTAAGATAACACAAATCGTGAGGTTTTGCATAAATATGTGACATCTACTGTATGTGGATTCAAGCTTACAATAAAAAAGAGACATATTGAAGACATTACGATTTTGGAAGCAAGAGAAAGTGTTTTTGTTCCTTTTCTTTAAATCACACTCAAGTTTTTTATTTTTAAATCATATTTGAATGAAATTAACAATCAGGTGGTCTTACATTTTGTGAAATAACATATTTAAAGAATGTAAAAATATATATTTTTTAATAAAGCTAAATTGAAACGTTTAATGATCAATGCTGTAATCCTCAAATGTGTAAAGTGATAACGGTCTTGCATTAAAGCAATAATTTAAAAACACACACACACACAGCAGACCACATACTGCACCAAGCACGTTCAGCACATAGATTGCGAGTGATATATATATTTGCAGCACCGTTAACATCTGTAGCATATGCACGAAGGCCTTGTGATCTCATATGCGATTTCTGAGCTCGCCAGGTGCATTTACAGAAAATAATCGTCTGCATATGTGCAGGCCGTGCCTGATGTACTAAATGCTTTTCCTTATCTTCACGTAAGAGGCCTACACGCTTACATCTGCTCCGGAGCGTGTGCCAAACACAAGCGCAAAGTGTTTCATTCATCCGAACCCCCTTATTGTGCATTAAGAAGCTGAACCGCGATGACTTTGCTTTCGAAAGTTTGTTGGAACCGAGGACGTAAAACGTTAAGGAGCAATGACCGTACTGGGCATGGCATCTAGATTACCGCTCCCAGGGGTGAAATCTATACCCCAATAAATTGGATTAATTACCTTTAGCGTAAGATAAGAGATTTATGGTGAGCCGGGTGTTGGAATGATACACTCGGGAGGCAAGATAGCAATTGAGGGTATTAACTATTATAAATACAGTTATCACGTTTCCTGAAGGCAGATACTGAAAGAAAACACACACACACACACACATGATGACTCTCTCTGGTGAGGACTTACAGCTCCCCCTATCAGCTTCAACCGCACACACTCGTGGTACTTTAAAGCTCTACAAACGGCCAAATATGACACCCGTAAAATAAACTGAAATATTGTGCAGTAGAACAGAGACTGGTTTAAGATATTTGCCAAGTCAGGTCAGACGAGTCCGATCAGCAAGAGAAAACCACACATCAATCAAACGGCTCTCTCGCTTCACGCGCCCTCATGTCCTGTTCTCATTCAGAGGTCGTGCTAACCCGTAAACTTACAATTTTGCCAATGTCAATTTCGTTTCCAGATTAAATCATACTTATCTTGCGCTCATCATATTTGTTTATGTCTATATTGCTTTATTTTAATACAAACTTTGGCCTACTTTTTTGGGTAGTAGTTACACATAAAAACGAGAAATGCACTTATTGTGCACTCACATGTTGTTGTGGGTCGGGGTCAGGGTCAGGTTTAGGGTCAGGGACGGGTAAGGGTCAAGATTGTCATTATATGCAGAAACTTCAAATGTCATGACATTGTACACTTTTTTCTTATGCAAGTAGTATATATGAAGACACGTAATATAAAGTATGACCCATACGTGTTGAAGCACTTTTTACATTTCAAATATAATTCAATAATAACAATATTTGATATATCTTTACTGCATTAATATTAACTATTGTCTGGAAATTATTATTCATAAGACACCTTTATTCAAAACGTAAATAAAAACAGAAAAAAAATTTAAAAGATTTGAAAATGATAGTGTTCTAGTTAGTGAGATATTTATTTATTTATAATTATTTTGACACATTCAGACCGCCCCACGTACTTCAATCAACCAATCGCAGTGACGGGGCGCCCTACCTTCTGTCACGTGACTTCTCGCCTGTTTTTCGCAATTACACCCTCAACACTTTATCCACGAGAGCGTAAATGCTACATAAAATGCTGCCTTTTTCTAAATCCTTTAGTCAGTGTTACTTAAAACAAGCAATTTGGAGATATTTAATTTCTATTTTGTATTTTTAAATTTTAGGAAAACACTACCTGCACCTCCTGCTTAGAGAAAATGCTTAGAGAAAAAGTAGATCACTGTAAAATCACTTTTAATAAAGTGAGTCAGTCATAAAGGCCCTTTCCGCTCTCCGAAATAAAAGGCTTGGTCGGACCATCGTGCCCTGCGTTTTATAAGCATGATGCAAGTGTCCACCAGCTAGTAAAAGATCATGGAAACATCATGTAAACATTCACTGAAAAACGAATGACATTTGATGAGCCAGAGCCGGTAAAGGCCTTAATGGACGGCCCCCACCCACAGTTTGAACCAATCTATTACAAACCATTCATGTGATGAATCATACATGAACACGATTTACATGCCACAAGAGCTATGGAGTAATACGGTGTGTGAGTGGTTTTCTTCTGAAGCCTGACTTGAGAGTATAAAGGAGCCGGTGCCATTTTACATGGCAGTCGTTTTCTTTAATGCACACACCTGCGCACGAACATACGGGCGTAGAGAGCGCCCCGCGTTTATTTCAAGACGTGAAGTATGTCGATATTCCTGTTCCTTGGTTTTCTCTTTGAGTGTGATGTATGGTTCCTGTCGCTCTGGGCAGAATCTCTCTATTGTGCAACCTGCTAGCTAACTGACATGTTTTGTGCCAAGAGCGTTGACATAGCCAAATGAGGGCACGTCGGTTTTTCCCCTCCAGACGGACCCTTCTGCCATATAAAAGGCTGGCGTGCAAGTCCACTTAAAAAAGTGTCCGCTTACACTCGGCACACACACGCGAGAGCGCACACAGAGAGGATACGGACGTCTCAATGTAAACTACACGTTTGCCAACTAACACACACACACTGCCAAACTAATTATGTTTGAACTAAACACGTATTTGAGTCACAGTATAATTATTCTGCTCAAACACAATTGCGAGCACACAAGCGCACACATAATTGGAAGTTTTTCGTTGCTCAAACATACACGGTAAAGTAAGCACTAGCATGCACGATAGTTTAGTGTGCAATTAAAGACTGTAAAGACCGTGAATCGATGCAAAATATACCACATTGGCAACAATTTGAATGTAAAGGCCGTTGGCTCTCCATAAGCCCACCCACTGTTTTCACACCTCTTCTTCTTCATCTCCTGTTTTCACGCTCCGTAAAACGACGACATCAGCATCATTAGCGAAATTTGACGTGTAAAGGCCGGCTAGAATTGATTCACATGCGTTCGTGAAGACATGTTGTTGTAACCACTGTCTCAGCGAAACCAGAGATAGCTAAATGAATAACAGACCAAGAAAACATCTAGTGTAAAAGGTCACGGAAGGTCTAAAATCGCAAGGGAAATGTTGGCGATAATGAGTCAAATATTTTATGATTATGAGTTAATGCAAATAAATCTTCACAGAAATCGAAGATGTTACAGAAGGATTAATCTGAGATGACCTAAATAAAACAGGAGAGATCATATCGCTGATATGCGCATACACACATGCACGAGTATTCATAGATCTAAGTGAACAGTCTTTAATGTTTGTTTTATTATTAGACAAACATTCCTCGTCCTTTACTGTCCATAAACGATGTTATAAACGCTTGTGAATATGTTATGCATCAAGTGGAGATTATATCAATTATATGTATTATATAGCTGCTATAAATTAGACCGATTAGGGCCCTGTGACACTTACTGTAAACATTTTCAAACATGCCGTTCTCAAAAGTTTACATTTAAACATCTCCTTTTATTGTGCCAAATAAAAAAGCTTTTAGAAGAATAAAAGGCTTTGAAAGTAGAAAACTTCAATTATTGCTTATAGCAGTTGCGCCAGTGTCAAAAACATCTCAGATAAATAGACACATTAAAATTAATATGCGAGCTCTGATCATGGAATTAGATTCAAACAAATTGGCAAATAAAAATGTCAATTACAAAACACTGATAATAGGTTTAAAACAAAAATAAACACACAACTCTCTAGTTTGACCCCTTCTTACAAATTTTAACTATTGCTGATAGGCCCCAGTGTGTGTGTGTTGTGTGTGTGTGTGTGTGTGTGTGTGTGTGTGTGTGTGTGTGTGTGTGTGTGTGTGTGTGTGTGTGTGTGTGTGTGTGTGTGTGTGTGTGTGTGTGTGTGTGTGTGTGTGTGTGTGTGTGTGTTTGGGGGGCACAGAGCAGATGAGAGCGTGTGGGTCTCATACAGTCATACTGAATGCAAAAGGTTCAGTATGACATGCACACTTTTCAGTTTATAATCCCTAGATTGTTTGTTTATTCACAGTTAGTGAGGATACACCGACAGACCTAATAACAGATTATCAATAACTAGATTTTTATCATTAATTGACTGTTAATGATGAATTTGTCAAATTATTATTGATGATATCACAGATAATTATACATTTTGCTAAATGTAATTCTTTTGCAGGACTTTAAAATGCCAAGAGGAAAACTTGCAGTGCCATATTTATAAACAATGCATAATTTAGTAATAGTAATCTATTATTATTATTATTACTATATATTTTGTGTAAATTAATCACAACCTTGTTTGTTACACTTTCATTAAAAGAAAGAAAGAAAGAAAGTAAGAAAGAAAGAAAGAAAGAAAGAAAGAAAGAAAGAAAGAAAGAAAGTTTCCTTCGGCTTTGTATAGATGAAAGTGTGTCATATCTGTGGTCAGTATTGATGAAGGTTTTTATACTCACTCGATGTGATCTCCCTCTGGCTGAGGGACAGATGCTGTGGGTTGCCTTGCTTCCGTCGGGACATTGCCCAGCATTTACAGCAGCATCTCACGGCCACTCGGACTGATGTGCGCGCAAGTCCCGCTGCTCTCCAAACTTTCCTCCACAGTCCGGTACCGCTCCACTGCGCTCGCGGCCGATTTGATCGCGATCACGGTCAAAACTAGCACGTGTCTTCTTTAAACAGACTAAATCGTGCGTAAATGATGTAAAGCGACAAGGAGATGACCTGAGAAAGCGATGCGTAAAACCCTCTTTCTGCTGTTCCAAAGCACTCTTTGGATTCAAATGTCTTTGAAAAATCCCTAAAACAATTCAATCAAAAGTCCTGTAGTAATGGGAATCCAAGATCCGTGAACGGCGGGCTCACCGGGTGAGAGGAGTGTTTGGCACAGTCCTCCATGTGCGCTTGGCATCAGACTGACTCCTGCGGTCCGTGTGAAGACAGACAGCACCTCCTCTCCAGATCAATAATGAAGACCCGTGCTGTTGCGTCTCGCATTCACGTCCGACAAGCCCCTCTCAGGGAGGACCCGGCACCCGTGCGTGTATGTGTGTGTGTGTGTGTGTGGCAGGGGTTGCCTCTGAAGAATGGAATGGCATTCAAGTTCAAGTACGGACGTGACGTGAAGTCCGCGATGTGTGGAGCGCAACCAGCGCGCGGGAGGGGGCGACTAGTGGTGGCACTCTGGGAACAGAGGGTTCGCCGTGCGCACCGGTGATGTTACTTGAATCGGAGAAGGGCATGTTTGAACAGAATCATCAGGAAACTTTGGCCGATTCTTTCTTCATTAACATTTGCTTTTTTATTTGTTTGTTTAATGCCACAGTCATTAATAATAATGATACAAACTTTGCTACATTTTTTGTGTGTTGTACAAAAACATACAGTAGCCTACATTGTCCCACGGGGGTCCCATATTTATTTATTTTTATTATTTGTTTTACTAATAATAATAATTATAGTATCTATGATATTTTGGCGGGAAATTTGGCCTTCAGACTACTAAAAAAATGTGTAGGCTACACCCACGCAGTATAAAATGTGAAATGACTGTGAAATGAATATATTTTAATAAAAACTAAGCATGATTAAACATTTAGAAACTATAAAAACACGATGTTTTGGTTGTGCGTGTTGGCTTTTATCCAACTTTAGAAAATAATAATTTATACAGTGCAAAGTCTCAGCGCTTAAACAAGACCCACTTCACAGTGTTTTCACTCCATCTAAGATAATATCGCCACCTATTGGCTGAAGAGTTTTTAATGAGCTAAGAATTGGTCCAGATCCAAACCAGCTCCAGTTCTGTGCAACTAGTTGTCATAAGAAATGATAACACTATTAAAAAATGAAGGTTTTCGCGCTGGCATTTTAATCAACTCGGATTTACAAGTCATTTTAACTGTATTGACTAGTGATATGTTACTGTAACTTATAAAATAAAGTTGATATAACTACAGCAAATTCAGCTTGATTTACAAAGTTACAGCATCTCATCGCTTATATAAAGATAGTTGAATTACTTTAGTTGATTAAACTTAAAAAATGTACATGTAAAAATATATTTTTTACAGTGTGTTTTATACTGTTTTATAATGTACTTTTGACATTATTTGATTATTTTATTTCAAATAATTAATTTTTTTGTGTTAGCCTACACTGTAAAAAGATTCGGTGGAAACTAAAGTATTACTGGCAGCTGGCCGCCAGCAACCTACTGCAGATCCAAATTCATGTTAATTACCTGCAACAGTTTGTTCAAACTTAAATGATAATTAAACATTAGCAAGTCTTTATCTTTACAGAATAAAACCAAAACAACAGCCTCAAGCAAAGCATTCTGGGAAACAAAATCTGAAGGAAAAAACTGAAAAAAGGTTTATGAGGATTTTTGGTTCCCAGAATGCTTTGCATAAGGCTGTTATTTTATATTTTTATTCTGTAAGACAAAGACTTGTTAATGTTTAATGTTCATTAACTGTTGTCAGTAAATAACATACATTTAAATTTACAGTAAGCCAGTAATAATGTAATTTCTATGGAATCTTTTTACTGTGTATCTTTTACGTTGTATGATTATTATTTTACTAGTCAAAAGTAAAATAAAATATTAAAATAAAATATAAAAAATAAAATAAAATAAAAAGTAAAATAAAATATTAGCCAAAAGTCTATATTCAATGCATATATGTCAGCTGTTTACATTTTAAGATATTCAATATTTCAGATTTATTTGTCTAAATAACCTCGCCCTTCACGTGACAGGGGAAAAATCAAATAGTGCAAAAATATACAGTTGTGGTCGTACAAATAAACACAAATTAACCATGCACCTCGTAAATGCTTTGAGATTGCGTTGTCATATAAGAAAAATTTCCTTGAGCAACCAACTTGAGTCTAGCCTGTTTTGTCTTAATATTACAATCAGTCACAATTTTATTTCGCCATATATTGTTTATGTGACCTATTACAAATTATTTCCACAAAATAAACACAAACACAAATTTATGTTGAGTCCTGCATGGAGAACTGTAAATTCATCAACAAATCATGATCTTTTCTGTTAAGGGTTACTGTCGACTCGTAGCCTTTCTGAGAAGAGCAGATCATTAGCAAAATGTAAACATTTACAGACTACAGACATTTTTTTATCGCAAACTCCCTAAGAAAGTGTGTTGTTCAATTAATCAATTAAACTTGTTTGTAAATCTAAAGACAAATTTTCAACCAATAGATGATAATAATATATGATTTAAAGGAGATACGAAAGACATACACATCTGTTATGGAATTTTTCCACAATTTTGTATTCCACAATACCTTTTTTTTTACATTACTCCCTTAAATATAATCACAAATCATATAACAACAAAGTTATGTAATTCTATTACTTGCACAGCACTTATAGCACTATAGGGGCTTTCCCATTTCATAAGTAGAAAACTAACATCTGTGGTTCATCAATAAAAATAGGTAACATTTTCTTAATATTATTTTTATTTACTGATGTTTACAATTATATAATTATTGATTGTTTACTGGTGATTTCCTTTATAATGCCATCTACAGTGTTGTCAGCAAAGATCTGATTAAGTTCACAGTCTATTGCGCCATCTAGTGGATTCACCCACACAGCTCCACCTGCAACATTTGCTGGCACGAGGCATGCGAGAATCAAAATAAACACCCGGTTAATGGAGCAGCAAAGCCACAAACATGTGTTTGAAAAGAAAAGCTAAAACGATTGTTGTTTTACCCCAAATACTTTTTGAATATCTCTCTGAAAGCCATGAATTCATTTTCATTCATGTTCACAAATGATGTAGGCCTCTATTATTTTATGATCATCATTGATTGATTTTTTTGTTTGTTTCTACAAAACCTACACTTCCACCATGAGACCTGTTTAGTTTTTGAACATTGGTTTAAGTAGGCTACAATAAGTGAAATTTAGAAATTACTGCACATACAAATTGCCCCAAAACGTTTTTAGACACCTATGTCATAATACACGAAATGCAGAAGATTTAATAAAGTTATACTTTGTTCATGTTAAGGTAGTGACCTGTGTTTTGTTGAAAAATCTTCAAAAGTGTCTTATCACCCTGCGCTTAACCCTGGGTTATCTCTAAACCCTGCTTTTAACCCTAGATTAAGGAACAAAATTAAAAATTCCACTAAATTACCTCGACTGGACTGAGAGAATAGTTTAAATAAAAGAAATAAAGGCCAGTAAAAGAAAACAGGTGAAAATGGAAAGACAGTTGAAAGACACGTCTTTTTGCATTTACGTGACAACACGCGACTCTCTAGAGCCCCTCCCCCAGACGAGAATCGTCAGTATTTATCGATTGATGATTGGTTCTTTTAACTGGAAGGTGGAACTTAGTGCAAACGTTGCAAACATACAAATTAAACAATAAAAATAAAAAGAATATATCACAGTAATAATATAAAGGGAAAAAACGAATTTAAATAAAGCAGTATGGTATGGTACAATAAAATAATATAAAAAATGTTTTTATAGTTGTATGTAAATGCTGCATCTATAAATGTACAAATATGGTTACATGATATAGCTACAGTCAAAGAAAGAACATATCTATTGCAATGAAACGGAAAAATGCTAACCTTAGTGTCCTAAATATCTTGTGTAAACATACTTACAATAAAGCTCTTATTTTGATTCTGATTCTTGTTTCTCCAGCACAGTAGGGGGCGCGCTGCAGTTCTTTAATCCGCCGATAAACCCAGCAAAGAAAAAATAACTCAAACTACCGCTGCTTCTTGTTTATATCAGTTGTGTTTGAATGTGATTTTCTCTTTAGTGTTTTATTAATTATAACAGAAGACTTTTCCGGTGTTTTCATCTGGACGATTTAAATCATTTACAATTTCAGTAGAAACGATAAGAATTCGGGAAATATTGTTTAATTTCTGACCTGTGATCTTCATTAATGTTATTGAAGGTGATCATATATTATATACAGGCAGCCTGTTACAATATCTGTTAATATTTCTGCTCATAAGAAAATGTAATTTAAAATTTAATAAGTTATTTTATTTTATAAGTTATTTAACGGACTAGCTTTTTGTTGTCATTTATAATAAGCATAATAAAAGCATGTTTTTGAGCTTGTTCAGTGTGTCTGTATTATAAATGTGTCTTATTTTTGTGTTCAGATGTTGATGTTAGGAGATGAGATGGATGTGATGTGCTGTAAATCAGTAGGAACTGATCTGTCCATGCTGGATATTGATGATTTCATCACAGAAATCTCTCAGCTGAAGAAAGAGGTGGCGTTACTGGAGACAAAACTGAGATTAAGAGGAGATGAAGGACTGATGAGAGAGGTTTGTACAGCTTAAACATCCTTTACATGAATCACATGTTGGACAACATCAAATCATTTATAATCTTACTGTGTGTTGTGAGGATGTGGATGTGGTTTGTCGTGAATCTTCAGTGTATGTGACTGATACCACACCACAGCCGCTGCTGGACTCTAAACTCTCTGAAGAGAAATCCAGACACACACAGGACTCAGATCTCAGTCTGACTTTACTCTGTTATACTGAGTCAAAGCCCACAGACGCTCAGGACACTACAGTGTGTGACAGTAATCAGGGCTTACAGGAGGATCAAACCTCCACAGAGTCTCTGGATTCTGTCTGTAACGCTGGAGAACAGCAGGAGATCCTGCAGACCAAACTGAAGATGTGTTCAGTTAAACTCATCGACTGCAGGAACCTGATAGAGATGAGAAGAGAAACCACAGAAGAGGAACATCACACTGATGAAGATGATGATTTTAATCCTTTAGGTATGTTTCCTCAATGTTGTTTTTTTATACACAATATCCTGCAGGTGCGTTGACTCTGGATTAGATTTCTGTGTATATATCAGATGATGAAATCCTGCGTTTACTTCTGTGTGAATGAATAATACAGGAATTCAGTTCTGCACATCATTGTGTTTAAAGTTTGTTGGATCAGAAGTCAAAAGAGATTTTTAATGCTGTCGTGTTTCTTTCAGATGATAACAGTGATTCATGTTCTGATGAAGAAACAAAACAGCGACCGACAGCACAAACTTTTTCCTGCGTCACTTGTGGAAAGACATTCAGCTCACGGGGACATTTAGCGAGACATGAGAGAAAACACACAGAAGAGAAATTCTTCACCTGTAGGAGATGTAAGATCAAATTTCCTTCCTTACAAGAGAGGAATCTTCATTCAAAAGAGCACAAGAAGCAGTTTCACTGTGAACAGTGTGGGAAAAGTTTTTTCATCTTATCTCTGCTGAAAATTCACATGGAGACACACAGTGATGAAAAACCTTTTCACTGCAGTGAATGTGACAAATATTATAAAACCAAAGCAAATCTTGTTCTTCATAAGAGAATTCACACAGGAGAAAAACTGCTCGAGTGTCCTCACTGTGAGAAAAAATTCACCAACAAATCTCATCTGAGGTATCATATGTTATTACACAGTGATGAGAGACCGTATCAGTGCAGTCAATGTGTAAAAACTTTTAAGGATCCATGCTCTTTAAAGAAACACCAAAAAACACACATTGATGAGAAACCCTTTCAATGTTCACACTGTGATATGCGTTTTTATACGAAAGCTACTCTAGAATGTCATGAAAGAATTCACACTGGAGATAAACCTTACCTCTGCTGTCAATGTGGAAAGAGATTTACTCATATAAGAACTCTTACACATCATCTGAGAATTCACACTGGAGAAAAACCTTATAGCTGTAATGTGTGTGGGAGGAGTTTTAATAAAAAAAATAATTTAGTACAGCACCAGACGATTCATACTGGAGAACGAGCTTACAAATGCTCTCAGTGTGAGAAGACGTTTAATCGATCAGATATCCTGAAGACCCATCAGAGAGTTCACACTGGAGAGAAACCTTACAAGTGCTCAATCTGTGGAGAGAGATTCGCTTATTTAGGAAGTTTACAGAGTCATCAGAAGAAACATGCTGAAGAAGAAACATATTATGAGAATAAAATGTAAAAAAAAAAAGTACAACATGCACGTTGGCTGGAAAGCTTACATTTGACCTCAGTGTTAATTTTTGTCAGAGCATCTATTGCATTAAAGGAGGTTTATATCAGACTATGCCATGGTAATATATGGGGTATTGTGTCATCCCATGCTGGGAAAAAATACACATATGCATTATTACCAAAACTCGATATAAATGATATGCCCAGCTCTAAACTCATCGTTCTTTTATTCCTGTGGTCTTGTGAAATTCATTTTCTATAAAGGTTAATATTAGTTTAATTCGGACGGTGAGGATCTTCGACTGCAAGAGTCATTTATTCTCATGTATGAATAAAAATGAATGTTTTGAATGTTATGTTTTACTGAGTTTTTTTTAAACTATTAGCAGATTAATGACAACCTGTAGTTATAGATTTACATTTGTAACAGATTCTGTTGGCATTTTTATTAATAAGTAGTTTTACATTAGTTTGCTCTAACTGCGTTAGAGAGAAAATTATAGCTAAGGCCCTTTTATTTTATTTTATTTTTTTACTTATCTCTGACAGCTATTTTGGTTTTATTTTTCTGCATATTTGGTGTACCTTATACATTAAAGGCTAATAAAAACGAATGTTTAAAATTAACTTAATGTTGTTCACTGCTCTTAAATAACGGGTTTCCATTGAAAGACAGGTTAGTTAGATTGAAATCATATTGAAACGAATGGTTCAATCAAACTTTGATGCGCAGTCATGGTCACAAACCAGCAGATGGCAGTAGTGCAACAGTAAGTATGCACGCCACCAGCTGTCGTAAAACACCAAAGAAGAAGAAAGAGAAACTGGACGACATAGGTTTACGAAGTGTCGTCCAAATTATCATGTTATCATGAACGTTGCGTTTGTTAAATAGTCATTTTAACACCCGATACTTCTGCGTTGTGTTCCGTTGTCTAGCTGCTATCAGGTCCTGCGTGTTAGAGTTTATTTAAAGGTCCTGTGCGTTCACGTGGCGCCGTGAGCACGAGAGGAAACATGCCGCGCGGCATCATGGAGAAGCAAAAGAGCAGCTACACAGAAACTGACGGAGCTGAAGATGATGAAGATTGCATAGGCGATGATGATGAGCGAGATCACACGAAGAATGACAAAAGTGATGATGACGAAGAGTTTAAACTTGATGATGTGTTACGCTTGGGCGGCACTAAGGGAGCTCGCTTCTGTGATACGCACGTGTCATTCAGTTGTCATACTGTAAAAGTGCGTAAACACACAAAGCAGGGAGGATTTCTGACTTATTTGATCATTTTTACTACATTAAGTCAGTTGTTGTAAAACCAGCATAGCTACAGATCAAAAAGAATATGTTGTGCATATTTTTGTTAATTAAATGTTTTAAAATAATTAGTTAAAGGGGTATTTCACCCATAAATGAAAACTCTCTCATCATTTTCTCACTCTAATATTGTTACAAACCCGTATGCATTTCTTTGTTCTGATGAACACAATGGACAATATTTTGGGGAATGTTTGTAACCAAACCGATCAGGAGCCCCATTCACTTCCATAGTATAGGTGCGTGACGAAACTTCGGATTACCTCAAGCGAGTAAAAACAAAAAATTGTAACTTAGATTTAGTTTAATGGCTAAACTACAAGTGAACGAAATGTAAATTAATTTGAACGACGGGCAAGGGTTGTTTTACCACCCGCAAAATGGAAAACAATCGGACAAAATAAGGTGATGATTTTCGAGTTTCAAATGACCCATATTTTGTTATTCTTGAACCCATAGACATGGTTTTCAAGCTCTTTCTATCTGAAGAACTAGTTTTAGCATTTATCCATGTTTAAAATTTTTGTCACATACCTGCATAGTAGGAAAAATAATGCTATGGAAGTGAATGGGGCTTATGATCAATTCGGTTGCAAACATTCCTCAAAATATCGTCCTTTTTGTTCATTAGAACAAAGAAATTTATAGAGGTTTGTAACAAAATGAAATCATAATAGGATTTTTATTTTTAGGTGAACTATCCCTTTAACATTATGCAATTGTTCTTTATTGTCCATATGCTTGGTTGTTTATTAAACTTGAGTAATCTTTAAGTGATTTAGTAAAAGCTTTTTTGCATGTCATACTTTTGCTATTCAACCCAAATAAAAAGTGATCACTTTATTTGGTCTGAGTAAATTGTTTTTGTTTGTTGAATCATGTTTTTATGTTGTCACAGGGAGATTATATCATGTTGGCTGGCATCGCCGATACCGCCGAGCTTATTAATGGTGGAAAGAAGAGCGCAATCGATGACCTAGAGGAGGGGGAGCTGGAAGATTTCATCAAAAAGCTGGGCATTCGCAATTATGCAGAGCAACAAATCATTCAAGGTGAGGATGGACAAAATGAAACCACTTCAGAGCTGACCAAAAAGGAAAAGAAAAAGGCAAAAACTGCCAAAACGAAAGAGGATGCAAAGCCTGCTGCAAAGCAGTTAACACAAGGCACAAAAACACCTGTCACGTCCGCAGACCTTGGCGCTGGAAAAAAGGCCAAGCAGAAAAACGTCAATTTATTTGAGTTTCATCCACGACAAACTTTACTCATCAAACCCGGGGGGAAGTGGTTTGACATCGAGTACACCTCCGAGGGCACGTCTGAAGTTCAAAACGAATCTCTGGTCGCTCAGTATAAAGCGTTAGCTCAGAAACTATATGAGGCCGAAACGGGCTTGTACAAAAGCAAGAAGAATTTCCAGAAAGGTGCCAACTCCACCTGGATGAAGAGTGTGGTGTCCACAGGAACGCTTGCTGATAGGATGGCGGCTTTGACCGTGCTAATCCAGGATGCTCCGGTTCACTCTCTTGAGCACATCGAGAATGTTGTGTCCCTGGTGAAAAAGACCGGAAGTCGCAGGCAGGGCCTGATGGCTCTGGACACTCTGAAGGAACTTCTGCTTTCGGACTTGCTTCCGGAAAACCGCAAGCTTCGTACCTTCTCCCAGCACGCTTTCGATAAGCTGGAGGAAAAAGCCAGCGGCAACAAGGACGCACGAGACCGCAGGCTCATCCTCTGGTACTTCGAACACCAGCTGAAACTCCAAATAGCCGAGTTTGTGGTCGCCCTGGACCGCCTGAGCCACGATACCGTCCAGGCCACTAAAATGCGAGCGCTCACCACCGCTTTTGAGCTCCTCTGCAACCGACAGGAACAGGAGAAGGCGCTTCTCGTACAGGTCGTCAACAAATTGGGAGATCCCGAGTACAAGATCGCCTCCAAAGCCACGTACCTGCTGGAGATGTTGCTTCACAAACATCCCAACATGAAAGTGGTGGTCTGCTGCGAGGTGGAACGTCTCATGTTCAGGTCTAACATAAACCCCAAAGCTCAGTACTACGCCGCGTGCTTCCTAAACCAAGTGATCCTGAGCCACGAGGAAGAAGACCTGGCCGCCAAACTCATCACCATCTACTTTACATTTTTCCAAACGTGCGTCACGAAGGACGAAGTGGAGTCCAAAATGCTCAGCGCTCTTCTGACGGGAGTGAACAGAGCCTATCCGTACGCGAAGATCGGAGACGACAAAGTGTCCGAGCAGCTGGACATGCTGTTTAAAGTGGTCCACATTGTCAAGTTCCACACGGCTGTCCAAGCACTTATGCTGATCTTTCAGGTCATGGACTCCCAGCAGACCGTTTCAGATCGCTACTATGTAGCTCTCTACAGGAAGTTTTAGTTGGTGGTAATGCTGCAACAACTAATCGGTAAAAAAAGATAATGAAATTCATTGTCAACAAATTTTATTATCAATTAATTTGTTCTGTGATATCACATGCTCCCGCAACACCGCCTGACAGCGGAGATACGCGTCTGCTACATACAGCGTCAACTTTGCGCTTACAATTAAATTCAGGCACGTTTTCCTCATACAATGCAAGTTGCATGTTTATCAGGCGGTGCTTCTTGTTTAAAAGCAAGGCAGCTTTGCCCAAACCGCAGGGTTGCCAGGTCCTCTGCCTTGTGGAGTTTTGAATTGGGCTACTTTTAAACTGCTTCAGCAGGTTGATGTTTTTCTGCGGGTTAGAGATGGAAGAATTTGATTTATTAGTTGTTGGTACTTGGGCTTTGAATAGTCATTGGGATGCTTTTGGGCTAATTTTTGAATGGATATTAAGCTGGTTTTGTTACGCAGATCTGGCAACCGTGATAGGACAATGACTGAAGCACAAGCGCAAATAAACGCTGTTTAATAAAGGTTTAATTTTGTGAGTTTATATTTGTTTATTTTGGAGTAGGGTTTTCATAAAAATAGTAATGAACCACAAACTGAGAGGGAATTTTTTTTTTACTGTATTAACGCATGTATATCACATTCATATCATACAGCTTATTTATTTTGTTAATAATGAATAATTCTCATTTAGAACTAAAGTTGACGATTAAATTTAGTTTTTTGGCGTAATTTCCTTATCACATCCCTAAAGACGTGTTTTGACATTTAAAGATGTTTTATTATTTAAAAGCTGCATAAACTTTTTATTTAAGGGACAGTTCACCCAAAAAAAGAAAAAAAAATCTGTCATCATTAACTCACTCTCATGTTGTTACAAACATGTATACATTTATTTGTTCAGATGAGCACCAAGGAAGATATTTTGAGGAAAGTTTGTAACTAAACCATTCGTGGACCCCATTCACTTCCACAGTAGAAAAAAGAATACTATGGAAGTGAATGGGGCTCATTCCTCAAAATATCTTTCTTGGTGTTCATTAGAAGACAGAAATTTATACAGGTTTGTAACAACATGAGAGTGAGAAATGATGACAGAATTTCCATTTTTGGGTAAACTATTCCTAAAATATCAAAAAGATTATATTAGTAAAGCTGTGTAGTAGTGTGTATCTTTTGCACTTTTAAAAGTAAATTTCTACACACGAATAACCTAAAAAATCGAATTGAGTAAATATTTGTTTTTATCCGATTAGTCGATTAATCGAGAAAATAATTGCTGATTAATCGATTATGGAAATAATTGTTAGTTGCAGCCCTAGTTAGTGGATTGGTTATAGCATGCCATGTAGTCTCTTGTGACCGATTAGCCGATTAATCGAGAAAATAATTGCTGATTAATCGATTATGGAAATAATTGTTAGTTGCAGCCCTAGTTAGTGGATTGGTTATAGCATGCCATGTAGTCTCTTGTGACCCTGTCTGTGAAATCCAGACTAAATTCGGAGCATAGAAGTTTGATTTCAATCTTTGACCTTGCTCAGTCAATATTGAAAATATCAAGATTTATATTCACACAATGTTCTTTACATTATGTTGGATTATTTTATCCAGAAAACAATAAATCACCAAAAATGACTTGAGTCATGTTTGTAATTGTTTGTCACAGGAAGTTGCTGGACCCTGGATTGTCATTAAGCTCAAGACAGGGCATGTTTCTTAACCTGATGTACAAGTCTCTAAAGGTCGATATAGTGCTCAGACGGGTGAAGGCGTTTCTGAAACGCTTACTGCAGGTCAGCGGCGAGCAGAGCCCGGCCTTCACGTGCGGTGTGCTTTTCCTCGTGTCAGAGCTGTTGAAGGCCAAGCCGAGCCTCAAGTTACTGCTCCAGGTGGAAGAGGATGAAGACGAAGAGACGTTTCACGACCTTAAAGAAGAGATCAGTGATGATGAAGAGGAGGAGCATGTGGGTGAAGAAAAACACGAGGAGGAACAATGCCAGATCAAGCCCGCTGCAACATGGGTGCATCATGAAAACATGATAGGTGGGCACATTTCATAACTTCATATTTTGTTTCATAATTTTTAAGCCTTTTTCTGATTATTAACTCACTTTTGTTTTTTTAGGTGGTAATAAAAAGGAAACATATGACCCCATCCACAGAAACCCTTTATATTGTGGGGCTGATCATACGGTTCTCTGGGAGCTACAGAAGGTGTTGTGTCTTATACCGATTCCGCATGTTTTTTATTGTCGCTCTGATCGCACTGTGATATCTGTTTTTCTCTTTTTCAGCTCTCACATCATTACCATCCCTCCGTTGCTTTGTTTGCCAAGACTATCTTACAGGTATCGGCTTGTTTCGTGAAGTCAACATTAAAGGAATAGTCTACTCATTTTCAATATTAAAATATGTTATTACCTTAACTAAGAATTGTTGATACATCCCTCTATCATCTGTGTGCGTGCACGTAAACGCTGGAGCGCGCTGCGACACTTCGATAGCATTTAGCTTAGCCCCATTCATTCAATGGTACCATTTAGAGATTAAGTTAGAAGTGACCAAACACATCAACGTTTTTCCTATTTAAGACGAGTAGTTATATGAGCAAGTTTGGTGGTACAAAATAAAACGTAGCGCTTTTCTAAGCGGATTTAAAAGAGGAACTATATTTTATGGCGTAATAGCACTTTTGGGAGTACTTCGACTCGCCTGAAAAGTCCGCTCCCCTTCTCCCTCTTATAATGGGAGAGGGAGGGTGTTACTGCGCCGAGTCAAAGTACTCCCATAAGTGCTATTACGCCATAAAATATAGTTCCTCTTTTAAATCCGCTTAGAAAAGCGCTACGTTTTATTTTGTACCACCAAACTTGCTCGTATAACTACTCGTCTTAAATAGGAAAAACATTGATGTGTTTGGTCACTTCTAACCTTATCTCTAAATGGTACCATTGAATGAATGGGGCTAAGCTAAATGCTATCGAAGTGTCGCAGCGCGCTCCAGCGCTTACGTGCACGCACACAGATGATAGAGGGATCTATCAACAATTCTTAGTTAAGGTAATAACATATTTTAATATTGAAAATGAGTAGACTATTCCTTTAAATAACCTTAGTAGTGCATTACAATTGAAATTGTGCACGTGAGCGCCAGTCGTAACTTTTTTTTGTCCCACAGGGAGAATTTATTCAGTATAACGGCGATCCGCTGCAGGATTTTACACTCATCCGGTTCTTGGATCGCTTCGTGTTTAGGAATCCGAAGGAATCTATAGGAAAACGTAAGCAAACTAAACGTAATATAGACAATTTAGGCAGTTCAATTGGTGACTTTGGTTGCATTTTTGCTGAATGATTTGTTTGAATTCTAGAAAACACAGACACCACACAGATGCAACGTAAACACAGGGGGACATTCAGCTCAATTCAGTCAATACCTGGTAAGTTCAGCATTGGGAGACCCGTAGAGAGATGTCCATCTGTCAAATATGCTGTGCCATATTTAAAGTATGATCATGTGAAAAAAACACCTCACCCAAGCGTAAAACCTTTTTGTGATATAAGGGAATTTATGCGAAATTGAAGGGTAATGGAAACGCAGCTTATGTCATTCAGTCACAGTGAAGGAGGGGTGGAACAAATACCACACCAACCATCACAACGTCTGATAAACAAAACTGAAGGATAAACCAAAACAGAAGTAAGCAAATGATGATGAAACACTGGCAAGTGCACAGTTGGCATTTTTAGAAAGTGCCTGCCATTTTCAGTCACTTGTGTGGACACAGGGCCTTATACAATAATATTGATCCAGAAACATGCTACTGCGTGTCTAAAACTTTTTCTATTTTTGCCTAAAAATGTCTTAGTCGCTAAGTTTCACAATAATTGTGGAAAAATAATTGTGATGCCTTCAATGACTTGTTGCTATATTTACAACCTAAATCAGTCATTAATTTCTGTTTTGTAAGCAGTTGTATTTCAAAACAACAGGAAATGTCTGATTTTTTTCTGTTTTATTGTCATAGTCAACAGTGAGGAATATCTTTCCAAAGAGGAGAGTCAGATACCCGTGAATGAGATCTTCTTCTACAGGTCAGTAAAAGCTTCTGGACAACACAGTGTGGTGTTTATTCCAGAAAGAAAAGTGGCAATGAGTTTTTGCGTTGTATTGTGTGTATCCTTCAGGTACTTTAAGAAGCGTGAAACAGAGAAACGCTTTAAAAAGCACAGTAGTGGAGATAATGAGAGCGTGGAGGATGTGGATGATGATGAGTTTGAAAAAATTCTCGGTAGGCACACAAATCTACACCATGATCATAAAGTCTCGTGTTATGTTATTTTCAGATAAACTTAGCCTTCTTTTGTCTCCTCAGATGCTTATGAAGGTGACAGCTATTTTACTGAATTCAAGGATGATGACTTGGACTTTGCAGGGTACGTTTTATAGCTTCCATTGAATTTGCCTTGTGTATAGTTATGGACATCAGCAGGTGTTTTTATACCTTTTACACCTTCTTTTAAAGACCCCAGTGTGTCAAAAAGGGATTTTTGAAATGTACAGTCGTTCTTACTAAGGAAACAGATCATAATATTAATAAAACCATCACTACATGCACAAAAACCCTCGGCTGAAATAATAATATAACGGAAAAAAATAATGAATATGAATATAATTACCAATAAATTGGATATTGGCCCTTTGTAACGAGAACCTTTATCAAGAATTATTATTAGCATTGAGAAGTAACCTTTCAAAAAATGAAGGTCATTTTATTTTGCTGTTTATTTTGTGCTGTAACCTGATGGACTATGTAAGATGTTGCTCTACAAATAATAGTCAATTTTAACTATGTCTGTTTTACCAATAATGATCTGGTGAAAATGCTTGTTTCTTGCTATAGAATCAAAATAACAGCCGTTGTTTCTAAATAAAATGTTTATTATAGTGAATGTTTGGGACCAGGGTTTGAATTGAGGGGGGTCTTGGGTGTTCCCGGACCTCCTATAATCATTGAGGGACCCCCTATAAAGCACAAAAATATAAAGTAGGGGGGTGCCCTGGTTTTTAGTAAAATTTAAATACTACATGATTTTAAAGGGTTAGGGTTAGGGTTAGGACCCCCATAATATTTGACATAATTTGAACGCTCTTTGGGACAGATTTGTGTAAAGGTCTTTATTTTGAAAGTCACAATGGTCGGCATGTGAACGGATATAACTGCTGTGGAAAGTGCCAGAATTTATCACCACAAAATAGTTTTAAATTGCTGACAGACAATGTGGTTTTGGTTTTATGTCTTTGTTGCAGGCAATGTGAAGCCTAAATCCAAGAAAGATAAAGATGGAGAATCTGATTCGGATGTGGGTTCCGATGATGATCTGGATGATGAGGAGGTGTCTCTGGGCAGCATGGAGGACGAGTTCGCAGATGAACTTGAGGAGGAAGGTGGAGAGTTCATGGATCCGGATGGTGAAGATGGTGATGATGCAGGTACGTCAAAAACTTGCTTTCCTTTTACCTTATGTAACAGAAATGTTCCAGCTGTGGTATAATTTTTTTTTCTTTCAGAGTTTCAAGAGGAAATAGAGGATTTGCCCAGTGTCAGGTCAGAAAATGGGAAGGGAAAGAGGAAGCCGTCTGCACAGCTGGACTTCTTCGGTTCTTCTGGTAAGCTGCTTATTTATGAATGGCACAATAATCTAGATTACATTTTCCTCCAAAATCAAAAGGAGAAAATAAAAAATGACATTTCGTATAGAAAATAAGTAAAAAATAAACTAAGCCCCGAAGTATACTTTGTCTGTCCACATTTGTGCACTGCCCATGCATGCAATTTTTTTAGACTTTGCGGATGGTACGCGTGCAACACTGCGTGCGTGAGAAAAATGTTGAGATAGGAAAGTCTCTTGATCTTCTCTTTCATTTTTTTTTTATTACAATAACAGAAAGCTAATGTAGGGTTCACATCAGACGCGGTAGAGGCGGCAAGCGCGAGTGATTTACATGTTAAGTCAATTTAAAGATGCAATTAGGCATCCAATCAGGAACTTGCTGTAGTAGTGACGTGATTACAGGAAGCGAGCGGAATCGTGGAAGCTCTTCCCATGACGCGAATTTCTGCATGAATGTTTTGAATGACTAGAATTTAACGTGCGGCTTTCACGCACTAATGAAGCGAGTAAACTCAAATGTTCAAGCGCCCAACTATGCCCAAATAGTGAGTTTTTGCCGCATCTTCCGCGGCTGGTGTGAATCCACCTTAAGAAGCATTTCATTCTCCATGTTTTCGTTCTAAACTTTGTTTCCAATGGTGAATCCGCTACTTTACTTCATCTGTCCTGAATTTGCGAATGTCCTGTAAATTACGAAAATCTGTGCTGCCATGACGGTCTGATACAGTTTTAAAAATTATTTGTAGTAGTACTTTGTACGTGTTTCGCACTTATGCGTGATTCAGTATACTTTGAAAACTTTGCGGACCCATGTGCATGTGAGACTGAGCCGGACGTGGAAAATGAAGTATAAATGGTAAAATCAAGATGCCTGCCTTTGTTGTTGTTGTTTGTAAGAATGCTCAGACTTTGCAAGCTTATGTGAAAAATTGTGTTGTTTTTGCATCATCCTAAAGGCTCGCAACCATCAAAGAAGAAAAAGACAAAGTCTCAGGACCGAGGAGTGTTTGCATCGGCTGAGGAGGTGCGTGATATAATGGATTCAAGGATTATTGTAGTGTCTGACTACAATACATGTAGTATTTCTTTTAACCAGTTTGCTAATGGTAAATGTTTAAAATGTCTTTTAAACAGTTTGGGTGTTTGCTGGATGAAAACGCAAGCTCTGCGTTTGATAACAGTGGTATGAATGCAATGGCCAATAAAGATAAAGCCGGTGAGTGCTGATTTTAACTCTTTTTGTGCACATAAGAGTTTATCATTCACAGAGTTTCTATGAGAAGTCATCTGTTTACAGAAGAAATTGCATAACTGTTGAATATGTGGGATGAAATCATTGCTCATTTTCCTGTTTTTATTCCGCTTTAGATGTCAGACAGTTAAAATGGGAAGCTCAACGTGATGACTGGATCCGTGGAAGAGATGTCAAAACTCTCCGGAAGAAAAAGGCAATGTTTAACAAAAGAAAACTGGGCAAAACCAGAAAGCCTAAGACTGTTAAAAGAAAAAAATGAAACTAGAAACACTTCCTTTGTGATCTGCTTCCCTAATGTTATAAATAGGGAGGCATACGGGACTGAAGTGTGAAGTTAAGTTTTTTATGATTGTGATTACAGGCCTTGTGTAAAGTGCAGATTTTTATTAAATCATTTTGTGATTGTATTCTGTTCTGGAGATTTTGTGTGCTTTTTCATACTTGATTAAAATAAGACATCACCGCTTGCACCTTAAGAGAGGATCAAAATAAGCCTGCCTGTGTCTTTTAAACCATGAAGTTAAAAGTTTATTAGTCAAAATGACAATAAATAAATGGTAAAAAGGACCTTCAGTACAAAACAAGGGGCCTCATTTATAAAACACTGCGTAGGATCCTTACAAAAGGTCTATGTACGCACAAAAGCCAAAAATGGCATACGGCAAAAAATATTCAGACTTATAAAACAAAGCAATGTTCCCTTTATAAATCACAGATCATCTGCAAGTGTGCATACATGAATCATCCTCAGATCCCACCTGCAAGCCCATTCTTCCATTAAGTTTGTTTTTTTAGATCACAACCTTTGCCTGGGAACTTGCGTACGCACATTCCCAGCCCCGTTTTGAACGTACGCATGGTTTATAAGATGGTGTAGCAGGCTGGTTTTAAAGGGGTTTTGGACACTTTTTAGCTGGTTGGGTTGTAGACCATTTGATTCACCAGCTTGGCTTAGCTGGTTGGCTGGTCATAGCAGGTTTAAGATTGAAGTAGCTGGTTTAAGCTGGTCCTCCCAGCCTGGTCAAGTTGGTCTCCCAGGTGTAGAAGTAAAGCTTAATTAAATATATTTTTGAAGTATAAAATGTATAGTATGTATAAAATATACAATTGTAAGTATATTTTTGCAGTTGAAAATGTATTTAATTGTAACATTTTAAACCTGTTAGGTTTACAGGTTTGTAATATACAAAGTTTTTGGGTCATTCTACAGAAACGTCCACTTTTGGTATGGCAAGATGTCTTCAAATTGATTTAATTTTCTAACATTTAAACTTAGACCCCATTACTAGATTACTCTGACTTTGAGTACACATAAATGACAGCTTAATTGTGTGTGTGTGTGTGTGTGTGTGTGTGTGTGTGTGTGTGTGTGTGTGTGTGTGTGTGTGTGTGTGTGTGTGTGTGTGTGTGTGTGTGTGTGTGTGTGTGTGTGTGTGTGTGTCAATTGATGTCATCAGTGTGATTTTGATTTAAAAAATAAAAGCTTTTTGTTAAACGGTAACAACAGTGACACAACCCCAATGGACCACTACTTTCATTATATATTGTATAATATTTATTTAGCATTTTGTTTTTTAATATAGTTTACATCATATATTTGATAGTTATGGACACATTATTGTATTTTAAATGGAAGAAAACACATTTTTGATCTCAAAATGAAGCATTTCCCTTCTGTAGATGACTGTGGGGACGAGCATTTCTATGGTGCTTGGAATTGTAATTAATTAATAAAAATCAAACATTGCTACATTGATGGCTTAAGAAGGTGTAATTGTTCAAATAACATGTTGTTTCAATTTAAAATATAAAAAATGTAACCCTTAAGTGTTTTTCAAGTGTAATGTTTCTGTAAAGGATATGGACGTGCGTGCGTGCGTGTTTGTGAAAATATATTTTGAAATTTAAAAATGATATTGAAAATATGGAAAATTGGCCAAAACCCCTAAAACCAGCCTGCCTAACCAGCTAAAGCCAACCGTCCATCCTAAGCTGGTTTTAACTTGTCTTTTCAGTTGTGTAACACAAAATAGACAAAACATATTGAGCGTTTGTAACATTTTTTATCTTTATGATATTTACGGGATTTTTTATAAAGGTACTAACTTTTCGTTTTGTAGTGAACAGCTGTCTGTTATTTAAAAAAAAATAAAAGTGTATAACGCGCGTGCCTGTGTTGTTGTAAACAATGGTTAGGGGTTTTCTAGTTCATTCAAGGAGTGGCCGAAAAGACTAACCGGTGAATAGCGTGAAAAGGACCTTCAAATCTACTGAGGCTATCGGTGAACAGACAACAGAAGTGAAAGTAAGTAAAAGTGCACTGCACATTTTTATATACAGACACGAGCATAGTTAAACTAATGGTTATGTTAACTTAAACTATGTGGCGCTTGGAAAATCGTATTTGTGTATCAGTGTTTCATTTCAAAATGACAGTCTTACAGCAGGAGATCGCTGAAACTTGTAAAACGCGCATAAGATTAGATGCGGAAATTTGCATTTTCGAAATGATTTGTGTTAAAATTATCTAACGGTAACCATTACAAAAATATCCTCTGGATTGGTACAAACAAAAACTTTCCAGACAACAAATTAATGAGATTTGCACTTTCTGTTGTACAGTACCGAATTAGATGCCATGTGTTTCTTCGATTTTTTTTTTATTTGGACAAAGCTAAATATGACAGAAGACTATCAGTATATGGGTGGTCCGTAAACTCAAGTTTAGGCTAATTTAACTCAAGCTGTTACTGCACATACGGTATGTGTTTAGTTCGTGCGATGTTGTAGTTGCGTCAGAAACTATATAGGCTACTGTTACAGTAAGTTACGTACTGTAGATGAATGAAACAGTTCAGCGTGCATGTCTAGGTTGACTCCTGTGGCCTCGCGCGGGGATAGAAACGTGTTCATCTGATTGGAATTTCGGCGCAACAGTAGACCATCTGGGTATTTCCCACATTTTGTTTTTTGCATACTGAGGCTTTGGGCATGAATTGGTGTGTCATGTCAATAATAGGAAGCCACGTCCTCTTTGCAGTCCCGCCCCCATTCAGCTGGAGATCTCCAGGCTGCAGTCAAAGCCGTGCGCTCTTTGAAGAGGGTAGGGCTTTACCGTGTACGCGTTTTAAACTCCTTTGGCACAGGGACAAACTAAATGTTACATTGACAACACCTATGGGTGATTTGATTATGTAATTGTAGGTAGTTTTTGGAAATCAGAGAGTTAAAGTGGGAAAACCCAACATAGAGATAATACACTGTTTTGTAACTGGACTTTTCACTGAAAGCATTCTTAAGTACTGAGTCTGACATACAGCCTTTGTGTCAACAGCCCTGTCATCTACTCTTTTCAGGCCTAGTTGCCTTAAAATGAGTCTCGATGAAAGAGAAGAGGATACACCATCATCTCCAGCAGCCAGCTGGGTCTCCATGAGGACTGACCGATCCAATACATATCTTCCAACTTATCTCGGCGACAGAGCAGTGACATCTGAAGTCCGGTAAGACAAATAATATATCTAAACTTCTGCAGTACAAGATAATCTTATGCAGTTTATTGAACATTCAGGAATCCTTCATTATATTTTTCTTCTATTTTTTTATTTTCAATACATTTAAATAATAGTACTTTACAAACATGATTGCTTTATTTAATGCTCATTTAAACATGAGCATTAAAATCTTAGTTCCCTCGTGAATGAAAATTTTGTCAATAAGTGCGTTTACATGCAGTCTAATGCTACGTACACACCAAACGCCAAGCATCGCGTTCCTCGCTCTAGATTACTCGTGGGATTTAACTTTGTGTCAGCGAATTGTTTGCATGAGTTGAATATTTTCAACTTGCGCAAAGGAGGTGCGTTTGAGGCGAATAGCGTGTGTTTTCGCGGCAGTCACCCCGTCTATTCGCGTCTTCGCATTGACTTTGAATGAAATCTACTCGCGCAAACCGTTCAATTCGCGTTTGGTGTGTATGCCCCATTACGCAGATTATGCATAATAAACTGATAACACGTGGGGTCATGTAAACGTGTAAAAGGGTTTCTGATCAGCACAGGTAGTTTTTTTGCTCATTACCCCGATTTCGCATTGCATGTAAACGCCTTAACCGGCTTTTTCTTAGTTTTGTGCATGTGAGCATGATTCAGTGTGTGAAAGATAAACATCACACACGGACATAAGCGCAAAGTAATGCATAAAAGTCTGCGCTCGACTCAAGCATTTGACAGAGAAACTGCGAAAATAAAACTTTGTCACATTTACAGGTTCTGCAGAAGAGATACAACAGTATAGCTTACGACAGATTTCACATCGGCTTTTTGGACGACTATATTATGTACTATAGGCGGTGACGTCACTTACTGCCTGCGAGAAACCTCCAGATCCCATGTAAACGCAGTTTACTGCATAGCCGGTTTATTGATTTACATTTAAACGCATGAAAACAGGTTTCTATAATAAGCTGATTTTTCATAGTTATCCGCTTATTCTGTGCATGTAAATGCACTCATTGATTACTCACCCTCAGGTCATTTCACACCTGCAAGACCTTCGATCATCTTTGCAAACAAATTAAGATATTTCTGATGGAATCCAAGAGCTTTCTAACCCCCCAGTTGACAGCAACACAACTCGTTTATGTGAATAAAGTCATTATTTTGGGGGGGACCTATTTCACGTAAAATACTGAAGCTTTGGAACTTATTGAGCTCCCCGATGGCTATGATCGCTATGTTTTTTTGTCACTAATCGTGTGTGTACACCAAAGCGTTTAAACATGGCTGAAAAAGCCAGACAGACACCAACTGTGTTCGCTTACCAGTGTTTCTTCAGCTAAGACAGAGATACTTTAATTGGGGAGATATCAACTTTCGGTATTATACCATTGGAAAACCTGTAACAGTCAACTTGGTTAGCATGCAGCACCTCAGCCAATCAATAATGATCGTGTTCAATGTTATGACAGTCAGTTACAGTTTACGTTTTACAGTTTATTGCCAGAATTTAAGGTTACGTTTAAATCTGTTAATTGAGAAAAAAACCTTTTACCTCCTTCCCTGTGTTTAGCTACTTTACGCGTTTTTATGCTAAGCTTGAAGGCTTCCCTAAAGGGGCTTTGGCTAAGCGCTTTGGTTGCTTTGTAATTCTGTTTTGTTTATCATTTGTTGTACGATGTGCCGGTTGACTGTTGTGGTATTTGTCGTGTCCCCCTCTACTGTGATTGGACAGCTGAGTGAAAAGTGATATAAGCTTAGCATGCGATTCCATTGGAAATAACTGAAAATGTACGCGTCGCCGGCCACATGGAAAACACCTTGGTGTACAAGCCCCCTAGCATGTTTCCACTGTGTGGTAACAAAGATTTTCAATATTAGCAAGATGCTTCACTGCTATTGCTATAATTGTAGGAGATTTCAACAGTCAAAATGGCCGTGGGCTCAGTGGTTAGCACAGCAAGAGGGTCTCTGGTTTCAGCCACGGCTAGGTCAGGTGGCCATTTTGTGTGGAGTTTTCATCTTCTCCATGTGTGCGTGTGGGTTTACTCTGGGTTCTCTGGTTTTCTCCCCCAAAAACATGCCAAATTGCCCCTTCCCCAACATGTATATGGATTAACTTTTGTGGATCAACTTGTGCATGGATTAGTTCCTGCCATGAATACAACCGTAGATGCTGGAATAGCGTTAAGAATAAATAAACAAACAATATGGCTTCTCTAGTCCTGCCTTCCAGTTAAATAGCCAATCATAATTTGATAAAGAATGACATCCTCTAGGGGAGGGACTTTGCACGTGCACAGTGTCTGGCAGGTCTAGCTTTAGCATGGTGTCGCAGTAATGCGACTTCGTTTACAAGACTGGTGGTAAGACTACCAGTCTCAACATACGTTTTCTCATTCGCAGCAACATGGTGCTGATTAGAGTATACAACGTGCCTAAGCATGTTCTCAACTAGGTCCGTTGCTTTAGGGCTGGGTATTTACCTTTTGCAGTGTAAATAAGGAATGAGCTGCCGTGTTTCATTGTTTGGTTCTCACCTGACTGGTATTTACTTCAAGCTTCAGTAATTTAGGTGTAAGAGGTTTTCCCTTGTAGGTCCAGCTATGGATGTAATGTCTCGATAACTTTTCTCAGGCAACCAAGGTTACAATTACAAACTTTTTTTTGTGGTGCTTTACTGATGTTATTTAAAACCTTGTACCTTTGATGTAGGGTGTACAAATTTATTGGTTTTGCTTATATTTTTACAGTGCACATCTGAAATGTTCTCAATTCATTTTGTGTCTCTACAGGGAGGACAGTATTGATCTGGAACTGGTTCAGTGCAATGATGATGATGATGATGAGGATGAAGTTGAAGATGATGATTATGTTCTGAAGAAAGTCAAAGACGTTTACAAGGCCAGCATGAAGAACAAGAACAAAAATATATTTGAGGGAATCCAACAAGAGAATCAAACCCTACTGAACAGTATTTACACACAACTGTACATCATAGAGGGAGAGAGTGAAGGAGTGAATGAAGAACATGAGGTTTTACACATGGAGAAAAAGGCCAGAACACAACACTCACAAGACACTCCAATCTACTGCAATGACATCTTTAAAACCTTACCTGAACCAAGACATAAAACACAGATAAAAAGTAGGAAAGAAAAAATCAAATGCGTTCTTACTAAAGGCATCGCTGGAATCGGAAAAACCGTCTCTGTGCAGAAGTTTATTCTGGATTGGGCCGAGGGAACAGCCAATCAGGATGTAGATTTCATGTTTGTGCTTCCGTTTCGAGCGCTGAACTTGATTAAAGATGATCAGTATAGTCTTCACAAACTTCTGCTCGACTTTCATCCTGAACTTCAAGATCTGCACCCAAAGATTTTTGAGGAGCGTAAAGTTGTGTTCATTTTCGATGGTTTAGATGAAAGCAGAATCGAGCTGAAGTTTTTAGAGTCTGTGGATATTTTAAATGTTACTCAGACATCATCAGTGGCTGTTTTGATAGCAAACCTCATGAAAGGAGATCTGCTTCCCTCCGCTCATATCTGGATCACCTCCAGACCAGCAGCAACCAATCAGATTCCTCCTGAATACATAAACCGTGTGACAGAAATCCAGGGATTCAATGATTCTCAGAAGAAGGAATATTTCAGGAAGAGAATCAGTGATGAACATCAAGCCAGCAGAATCATCTCGCACATTAAAACATCAAGAAGCCTCCACATCATGTGTCACATACCGGTCTTCTGTTGGATCTCAGCCACTGTCCTTCAAAAAATCCTGAAAGAAAATGACAAATCAGAAATCCCTAAAACTCTGACTGAAATGTACATACACTTCCTAAACGTCCAAACAAATGTGAGAAGTCAGAAGTATGACGAGAGAGATGAGAAAGATCCAAAGAAACTTCTGCAGTCCAACAGAGAAGTGCTTCTGAAACTATCTGAGCTGGCTTTTAAACAGCTGATGAAGGGCAATGTGATGTTTTATGAAGAGGACCTGAGAGATTGTGGCATTGATGCCACTGAGGCAGTGAGATATTCTGGGATTTGCACAGAGATCTTTAAACAGGAATCTGTGATTTATCAGAGGAAAGTTTACTGCTTCATACATCTGAGCTTTCAGGAGTTTCTTGCCGCTTTCTATGTGTTTTACTCTTATTTAATAAACACAACCGAGACACTGAAGATGTTTGATTCACTTTATAATTTGCTTGAAGGAGCTGTAGAGAAAGCCCTGGAGTGTAAGAATGGACACCAGGATCTTTTCCTCAGATTTCTGCTTGGTATGTCACTTGAGTCCAATCAAAGATTGTTACAGGGTTTACTTCCACACACAGAAGAAAGCACAAAGATCATCCAGAAAACTACTGCTTACATCAAAAACAAAATCAAAGATGGATATGGTCTCTCAGCTGACAGATCCATCAATCTGTTCCTTTGTCTGTTTGAAATGAATGATCAGACTCTGTACAAAGAGATTCGAGAGTTTCTAAAGTCTGAGAGAAACTCAAAAAATCAAATCTCTGCTGCACATTGCTCGGCCATAGCCTATATACTTCAGATGTCAGAGGAGGTGATGGATGAGCTGGACCCCAAAAAATACAACGCATCTGAAGAGGGTCGAAGAAACCTGTTGCCAGCTCTGAGAAACTGCAAGAAAGCATTGTGAGTCCCTTACAGAAATTAATTTAGAGTATGTGTTGAAAAATCGTATAATTACGTTTCTCACGATTTTTATTTAATAGCTAGCCACATTTTTAAGTCCTGCACTTGTCTATTGTTTTGTAAGATTACCTGACTTTCACAAAATAATGATATGTAGTTCTGTTCAAAACTAAAAAGTCTATCCATCACCCCATTTGTAATGCCTCATTTGTAAATACAACATAGCTTCAATCATCACCAAACACTCAATTTTGCCCCCTCACTTTCACCCAGTGTCTTAGTTAGGGATAGTTCATCCCAAAATTAAAATGAGCTGTTTATTTACACCCCCCCCCCCCATCAGGCCATCTGATATGTTTGTGACATTTTTTTCTTCAGTAGAACAATGAAGGAAATATTTAGCAAAAACCTCAGTGCTCTGAGATTCATATATTGCAAGTCAACGGATCTGCCACTTTAAGAGTTCGTAAAGCAGATATATCCAATACAGAAGTAATCCCAACGACTCTGGGTGACATATTGACATCTTGTAAAGCCAAATGATTGTTTTTTAAAATGTAATGCAATTTACAACATTATTAGCGTTAATGCAGATCCTCTGCTAAGCCTGAATTCTGTCTTATTTATGTGGTGTTTGATGGTGATTGGCAATATAGGTGACACTGAGAGGCTGTGCAGATACAAACCACCACAAGTAGAAGATCGAGCTCATGTTTAGCTGTATTGCGAAATGTTGGGTTTATGGTTAGGTTTGGGGTTAGGATTAGGATGAAAACATCGGTTCTGACTAGATGGGATACAGCTCTGCGGCCTAAATCCTATGAAATGTAGGGTTTAGAGCAGGGGTGCCCTAACTCAGTCCTGGAGGGCCAGTGTCCTGCAGAGTTTAGCTCCAACTCTAATCAAACACACCTGAAGCAGCTGATTAATGGCTTACTACACATACTAGACACTTCCAGGAAGGTGTGTTAAGTCAAATTGGATCTAGACTCTGCAGGACATCGACCCGCCAGGAACGAGTTTGGGTACCCCTGGTTTAGGGTTAGGTTTAGGGCAGGGGTGTCCAGACTCGGTTCTGGAGGGCCTGCAGAGTTTAACTGAAACTTCCCTAAACGCACCTGCCTGGGAGTTTCTAGTGTGCCTAGTGGGACACTGATTGGCTGGATCAGGTGTGATTATGTTTGATTATGGTTGGAGCATAACTGCAGAAACACCGGCCCTCCATGAGCAGCATTGGACACCCCTGGTTTAGGATTAGGATAAAACAGTGCTCATCCGGTGAGATTTCACGAGATTTTAGAATTTTGCATGTTTACCAGAGGCTCTCCATTAATGTTAAAAATGTTAAAGATAACGTTCACCTTCTTGCAAAAACCAACTGATTGGCTTCACAAGACCTCAATATGTCACATGTCACAAGGATATGTCATGATTCTTCAAGGACAGAACCCAGGCGCAGACAGCAAATGGACACTCTATTGTAATAAAAGAATGGGGAAAAGCAAAATCCCACAAGGGGCAACACAACTGAGAACAAAGTAGACAAAAGAAAGACTTGACAGGACTAAACCCTATACTAAACAAAACTTGACTAGTCTTAACTCTGATAGCAACACAGTAATAAACATTCTACCTAAACAGACGAACCAGCACAGGACAGCAAACACAATGGCATTAAATAGGGAAGCAAATAATGAGGGCAAAGGGGTATGGGGCATGAATCAAATGATAAGGCAAATTAACTTTGAGACAACAGGGTGGGGTCTAGATATGAGACAGGGAGCAGATGACACACCAAAACAAACAATGGCCATGTGCTTCCACACATAACACGTGGGACTGCCATGATCCTCTCACAATAAGCTAGTAAACTGTGACATGGGAGACAGGTTCATGACAGAACCCGTCCCCGGGCAGGTTTAGCAGGGGGATTGGGATGGGCACCTCCAGGTGGGACAAACCGAGGCAAGGCTGAGCCAGGAGTGATGCAGGGAACAAAATGGGGCAAGACGGAGTTGCAGGGCATAAAGGGGACAGTAAAAGGAGCAGACCAGGGCAAACCAGGGCCTGGGGGAACCAGGGCTGACAGGGTAGGGAACAGAGTTCAGGAACCAAGCTGAGGAACAGGGTGACAGCAGTGTAGGAGAGGCGGAAGGAGATGCTGAGACAGGGGGAGCTGCAGCTGACTGTGAGCTTGCACAGGGGATGCTGCAGCTGACTGGTGAACCAATGACGGGGAGGCTGCAACTGACTGAAGAGCCGGCAGCAGGGAGGTTGCAGCTGATGGAAAAAACGGTGGCAGGGAGGCTATAGCTGAATGGTGAGCCGGCGACGTGAAGGCTGCAGCTGACCGTAGAGCCAGTGACAAGGAGGCTGCAGCTGTCTGGAGAGCCAGTTACGAGAAGGCTGCAGCTGACTGGAGAGCCAGTGACGAGGAGGCTACAGCTGACTGGAGAGCTGGTGCAGGAGATGCTGCAGCAGGCTGTGGATCTGTGGTGGACACAGGAGATGGATTTGGCTAAGGCATTTGGCTTTCTCCTGGGTTATGCCACAGGTGTCATGGCCGGTTGAGGGGTTCCACTGTGGCTGGCTCCGTGGAGGACGTACCAGATGCAGACTTCTAAGAAATCCTCCATCCCCATATCCTGCGAAGGCTAACTGATGTGACGGCTCTCAGGAGTCGCGGTGGGTGGAACTGGGTCCACCAGGGACACGACAGCCATGACGCGGTCCTCCGGGATCGAAGGCAGTGGGACAGGTGGTTCAGTCTCGGTTGGACCCTGGACTCCTCATGGTGCATCGTGTACTGCAGTGGCCTGGACCTCCACCGCAAAGGCTCACAGATGGACATGGGCCTGGCGGCTCCATAGGGTGGAGAGGGAAGTGTCCATTGCAGTGTGCTATAATAATAGAACAGGGAAGAAACCATGAGGGGGCAACACAACTGAGAACAAGGCAGGTAAAGAAAGCCATGAACAGATAAACTAGCACAGGACAGCATATACAAGGGCATTAAATAGGGAACCAAATAATGAGGGCAACAGGTGTGAGGCATGAATCAAATAACAAGGCAAATTAACAAGGGGGCTGGGGCTGAAGATGAGACATGAAAGCACATGGCACACCAAAACAAGCAATGGCCCTGTTCTTCCCCACAACACGTGGGACTGCCATGGTCCCATCCCAATAAGCTAGAAAACTATGACAAAGGAGACAGGATCATGACAGGGGTTACTTTTGAATTGGATATATCTGCTTTTTGAACTCTCAAAGTGGCGGATCCGTTGACTTGTATAAATTATATAAATCACAGAGCACTAAGGTTTCAGCTAAATATCATCTTTATTCTCCTACTGAAGAAAAATGTCACCAAAATATTGGATGGCCTGACGGTGAGTAAATAGTACATTTTCATTTTAAGGCAAACAATCCCTTTTAACTTAGAGATGTCTTGACTGTACTGTCCTAATACTTTAGGAAAGAATTGTATATAGATGGGTTTCTACAATAGCCTAGCCACGTTTCTCATAGATAAACATACTGAAAATTGTGTTCTGCTACCCTTTAGGTTCGCTGACTGTAATCTTACAGATCAATCTTGTGAAATAGTGGCTTCAGCATTACGTTCATCAAACTCTCGGCTGAGAGAACTGGACCTGAGTAACAATGACCTCCAGGATTCAGGAGTAAAGATCCTCTGTACTGGACTAGAGAGTCCACACTGTAAACTGGAGATACTGAAGTGTGTAATATTTTCTATTAGAATTTAATAATTCTGTTTTTACAAGATGCACAATGGTTAAGTTGTACACATAATGCCATCTTTCTATAATCAGTAATAAGTAGTGATGCACCGATGTATCGGCCGCCGATATTTATCGGCCGATATTTGATGAATTTGAAACCATCGGCATATCGGTAATAGCACGAGAAAGGCCGATATCGATTGTTTTTTTAATTAACCACATAAAGGCAATGAGTTGCATGTCTGTTGTTCAATTAAAATGATTTAAAAAGCAGACAGTTTTGCGTAGTCTCTTAATTCTACTCTTAATTACTCTTTTAATAGCTTGTCTCTCTCTCTCTCTCTCTCTCTCTCTCTCTCTCTCTCTCTCTCTCTCTCTCTCTCTCTCTCTCTCTGTAGATTGTCTGGCTGTTTAGTGACAGAAGAAGGCTGTTGTTTTTTGGCCTCAGCTTTGAGATCAAACCAATCTCATCTAATCGAGTTGGATCTGAGCTACAATCATCCTGGAGACTCAGGAGTCCAGATGCTGTCTGCTTTACTGAGAGATCCACACTGCAGACTGGACAAACTCAAGTATGTTGGGCAAAAATGACTATGACATGGTTAATGTGTGTGTGCGGGGAGGGTGGTGGGTAGTTGGCCAAGTAGCTGGCAGTTATCTGTTAGCAGAGTTTATTGTTGCATTTACATAAAAGAGAATAAAGTTGGCACACCACAGCTCCAAAGAAAACTTTTAATATGTTCTCACCACAGGTGACGTTTCCAGCCTAATGGCTCTTCATCAGACATCTGTGGAGAGAACATATTAAAAGTTTTGTTTGAAGCTGGGGTGTGCCTTTTTTGTTGATAACTGCTGCTTTAAGTACCCACTTTGAGCTTTGTGCCACTTAGATGTGCACGTTTTTTGTTTATTTTGCATTTACATAAAACAGATAGGACACTTTAGAATTTAAAATGGGAAGCTTGCCTTGTTATAAATAAACCATCTACTCTTTCATAACACTGGGGTTTCATGAAAATATGTGCAATGGAAGATGTGTCACCCACGTCACAAGGTCTGGTGGACTTCCTCTCTTTTTCACCTTGTCATCGGTTTTACTGAGGTTCAAACTGTGGGCACCCACTTGTGGATTGTAACATAGGATATGGGTCACGCTATTGGATTGTTGCAGTGAATGATACAAAACTGTGTAGTTCAATTATTGGCTAGTGACAATGGTTAGCTATTTTGGTTCTTTTATTCATAAAATGACAAGGATGATAAAATCTGCTTCTTCTGAAAAAGAATAAATGTGTGTGTACCTAGTTTTTTGATTTAAAAATATTTTTGTGGGTCCAAAAACAGATTAGATCGATTTATGTGGGTGTGAAATGAAAAGTTTGGTTTAGAACCTCCTCCTCATTACATCATCATGACTGAACATATAATCATGTGTTAATGCATTCATCACACTTGCATTAGTAAGTTATTATGACATGCTGTTTTGTGGCTTACACTTTTTTTGGAACTGAGGAGAAAGTTTTGCGTAGTCTTTTATTTCAAAACAATAAAATGTGGCCTCTTTAATAATAGGAAGTTACTCTTTTAATAGCTTGTGTCTGTCAGGTTTTCCTCTTTGGAAAGCTCAGTACAATATGGTTAATTAACATTTTCATTGTTATTATGTTTTGTCTTACTCTTCCTTGTTTCTTTATCTTCTTCTCTGTGTAGCTTGGACCACGGAGAGCCCTTCAGGATCACACCAGGATTACGAAAGTGTAGGTTCTCACTTTAACACAAAAACACAGGGTCTTGTACATATATTGATTATGTAGTGATGTCATAGATAATGTAATGTCTCCTCTTGTCTACAGATGCATGTGATCTCACCGCGGATCCAAACACAGCACATATTCGTCTCCTTCTGTCGGAGGGAAACCGAAAGATAACGTGCGTACACGCGGAGCAGCCGTATTCCGATCATCCGGAGAGATTTGAGCGTTATGAGCAGATTTTGTGTAAGGAGAGTCTGTCTGAACGCTGTTATTGGGAAGTGGACTGGAAAGGCTGGTGTCACATATCAGTGACGTATAAAGGAATCAGCAGGAAAGGAGGCAGCAACTGTAGATTCGGACTGAATGAGAAATCCTGGAATCTTTACTGCTGTGACACAATTTACTCCGCGTGGCACAATAAGAAAAGCACAAACGTTCCTCTTCCTTCATCTCACTCGCACAGAGTAGGAGTTTACCTGGACTGGACCGCCGGCGCTCTGTCCTTCTACAGCGTCTCAGACACAAACGCACAAACATACACACACATATACACATTCAACTCCACATTCACAGAGCCTCTCTGTGCAGGATTTGGACTTTATTCAGACTCCTCGGTGTGTCTGTGTGAGATGTGAGGGAATAACGTCAACATTGGAGGGAATTTTAAAAGCAACACTTTAACATTGACTGAAGAAACTAAATCAGATTTTGTGATAGATATTGGATAATTTTGTGTTGTTTCTCGTCAAGCTCGTCTGCAATGATTAACAGTGGAACATGGCCCTTTAACAATCAAGTTTTGTAATGTATATGTAAAACAAATTGTACAGTAAGTAAACATTATAATATCACAGCACAAGGATATAAACATTTGGTCTTTGTGAAAACACATTTTTGAATGGTATGCCTATTCAGCATCTTTATTGCTTTATCTGCAGCTTCATGTGTTTTATTGGACAAAGCTGTGATCTGTGATCACTAAACACCTTTATAAATAAATTATATACACATAAAATTCAAGCATATATGTTGAACGCCTGTCATAGATATTAATATGCATGTCCCTTGAATAAGTAGTGTGGCAAAACTGATTTTTTTAAAATGAATGCGGCATAAGACCAGACAACGCCGTAAACATAAATTAAGCTCAAAAATGCAGACTGGTGTGAATAAATTAACAGGGTATACATAGGTAGAGTGAACTGGAAACCGGTGTGACAATGAGTAGTCCAGAGTGGTGAATGATGGGAATTAAGAGTCCTGAGGGCAAAGTCAGCAGAGACACTAAAGACCAACAGAGGGAGACAACGGATATCATAACAAGAAGCTTAT
Organism: Misgurnus anguillicaudatus; assembly: GCF_027580225.2. Lineage (NCBI taxonomy): Eukaryota > Metazoa > Chordata > Actinopteri > Cypriniformes > Cobitidae > Misgurnus > Misgurnus anguillicaudatus. The sequence continues at coordinate 6,379,491 of NC_073354.2, forward strand.
AACAGGAAGCACAAACATATTTTTCTGACTTTTTATTATTATTATACTATTATATATTTGATTTGGAGGTGCTTTGGACACTCAGGGACACTGTACAGTAAAGAAATCAATGAAATATTAACAACATGACTATAAACTAACCAATCATTTATACAAACAAACAATCACATAAAAGTCTGCTTAGAAAATAGGTCTTAAAGGGAAAGTTCACACAAAAATGAAAATTCTGTCATCATTTACTCACCCTCATGCTGTAACAAACCTGTAGGCCTATACATTTCTGCGTTCTGATGAACACAAAGGAAGATATTTTGAGAATAGTTTTTAACCAAACAGTTCAATGACCCCATTCACTTTTATAGTAGGACAAAAAGAATACTATGGAATTGAATGGGGTCCACGAATGGTTTGGTTACAAACATTTCTCAAAATATCTTCATTCATGTTCATTAGAACACAGAAATGTATATAGGTTTGTATCAACATGAGAGTGAGTAAATGATCACAGAATTTTCATTTTTGGGTGAAATATCCCTTTAAGACAAGATTTAAAAATAAGGAGATTTTCATCTAGTCGTAGCAAGTTCCATAGGTGAGGAGCTGCTTGATTAAAGTTCAAGACCCCAGAGGCTTTGTGTGAACCTGGGAAAGAACAAGTGTAAGAGGTGGCTGATCTTTAAAGCACAGGTTAAATGCTTTGTATATAGATGAGAAGTAGTAATTTCAAGTTTTGGGTCTCCATAAATATGTTTTCATAATTTCATTCACTTTCCCCCAAAAGTACATTTTATTTCAATCTGTGAAATGTTTTGATTAGCCAAAAAAGTTTTTATACCTGAAATGCAATGTGATGTTAACTGGTCGTTGTTAAATTTAATGACATATCTTACATGATGAGATCTGTTTTTATGTCACCCAGAAATGCTGACTCTGTAAAGAGTGAAATTATTTTAAAATTTTATTTTAAAATTGTTTAAGCTAATTTTTATGCATATAGTGCCTACAAGGAAAAAAATATTTTCATTATTCATTTTATGAACTTGAGCTTGCTGTCCTACCAAAAACCATTTTGCTACACCTTTTAGGATAAACTATCAAGAAACAGAAACTTTAAACACGAGAGGGCGGAGAGGGCTTACCCTAAATGCATGTTTGAGCTGCCTTAATTCATAAAAAAACATTCCTTGACATATAGTGTCATTGTTTTGTCTCAAGATGCACTCCTGTTTCCCTTTGCTTTATTTAGTAAAAAAGGATCATCTGGGTGAAATGATATTAATTTTAAAGTTAATATTAAGCAATTTGTGATGCTTATCTGTTGTTTAAAAATGTGTGTAAGGTTTAACACACTTCAAGTGTTTTTTGTAAACAAGTCTTCGGCGTTTTCTAATAGGAGTGGCCATAAACAGGACTAACCGGTTAGCTATGGTAGCGTGACCCGAACCAAACCTTGATTTGACTTAACAAAAGTGAAAGTAAGTAAAAGCGCAGTGTATATTTTTATATACAAACACAAGCCTGAAAAATAAGCGACTTTAGACGGTAAGTGGTTAGCCTTCATATAAACATTTACTTGGAAATTTTTTTATCTGTGTAACAGTGTTTAAATTCGTATTTATAATGCCGTGTTAACTAATATTAAAGTCTTACAGCAGGAGATCGCTGATAACTTAAGTTTCACTTACGGTAGGGATGGCAACTTTAATAACTAGGGCCAACATTTTTCTCCTTTATACCAAGGGGGCCAGAACCACACGCACAAACATAATTTAATTTCCTTTATTAAGAAACCACAATATACAATTAACATGTCTTTAAAGATTTTAACTACTGTATAAAACTTAGCAATTATGCCAATTCTAAATCATAACTTTATTTTCAGTTGACAAGCATTTCAGATAAAACTTTTTAAAGGCATTGCTTTAACATCTGTAACAAGCAACAAACAGGCGAAAGTACCATTTTCAGAAAAACTTAATTTTAAAAGATAATGTGTTAGACAGAGAGATATATTTTGATGTTGTCAATAACTCACAAGTGTGGTCCATCAATACCAGGTGGAATTTTGAAAAAATATAAAACGACTTCTGTGTAATTTCACTTTAAACATAAGAATCGCATTGTTACGTTCAACCCCACCTGCAGGGACGAAGGTAACACAACACAACAAGATAGATTTTTGTGTTACACTTGTTTTTATTAAATATATGTTTATACAACAGTTCTTTCTGGTTCTCGAATCTGATTGGCTAAGAGGCGTGCAATATTCTACTGATAACGGCACAGTAACCGCTTCACCTTTCGTATAATTCCGCCACCTAGTGAATGGAGGTCCTCTAAACAAGCTCATCTCTGAATGGAAAAACTGCAGACACACACAACCACGCTGTTTTGAATCACTCTCCGTGTGTCTCATTAGTTCACTAGCTCATAAATCAGTCTGTGAATCCCCAATCTGAAGTTATTATTCCGCCAAAGATCAGTGCTCTTGGATGTTACGTTAAAGTTAAAGGTGCAGTGTGTAATTTTTAGAAGGATCTTTTGTATAAAGACATTTCATAATGAACTGTTATGTGTTTATTAACTTAGAATGAGACGTTTTTATCTACATACAAAGAGTGTGCGACTTCTTTACATGGAAGTCGCCATTTTGTGCTGCCATTTTTCTACAGAAGCCCTTAACGGACAAACTTTTTTGTACTAAGTCGTTTCCGACGATGACATGTTTGTCCGGTGGCGGCTACCGTAGCTTCTCTATGTGTTTCAAAAGCGAGGGGTGAACAGTTGATTAAGCCGTTGGTTGCAATTCGCAACCTCACCACTAGATGCTGCAAAAATGTACATACTGCACCTTTAATGGGAGTAATGTCTTGTCACATCGTGTGGACGATTAACACTTGGAAAGAGGAATGTAAACACTCATTTTTTTTCTGGAGCTATATCTCTTATCAGAACGCGAAAAGACCGTGGAACACCACAGCTTTTAAATGTGGACATTGATCATTTATTTAATCGCGACGTGACTATTAAAACATGTTATGAGATATCGCCACTGATATATTTATAAGCAGCATGCAAAAACATCTCTCTGACACTTATAAAAAAGAGTTTTATATAGTACTGACAAGAACGAAGTCTAATAATAACCGAGTGCTCGTATCGCGTTAAGATTAGATGGTAAACCAATAGTAACATTATAGAAGTATAGTTTTATTAACTTTTACCTCGCGCCAAAACAATAACAACACAAAAGACACTAAATATGAATAAGAAAACAAGTAATAGTTTCATCATGACACCAAATACTGCTGATTTGATCTATTTTTTGACCATCAGGCCAACATGAGAGCCAGGGAATCCCTGTCAGAGATGTAGCCCAGAGAGGGCGGTGGTCAGCGAGGCGAGTGAACACTGACGTCCGCTCATGCTTTGGTTCTCATACGTACCGAATCTCACTAAGCAAACGTTCAAACAGGCGCTATCTTTACGACTGTAGATTTAAATATAATACATATACATTCTCGACTGAACTAATCTTAAAACTACACTTTGTGACCAAGAAATTGTAATATTTAAAAACGGCGAATCCGTCCATTGAGTTAATATGAGATTCAAAGCAGCCGAAAGTGTAAGGGGCCAGTCACACCAAAAGCGCTTTAAACGCTTGCAAACGCAAGGCGCAACGCACTGCCTTTTTTTAAAAAAAAGAGCAGTGCGACGCTGCTTTTCATATTGCTAACCAACCACCTAGTCAGCTGTCTTGTCAATCAAATATTGAAGGGTGAGCGCTCTTTTGCTGTTAACTGTCATATTAGCAGAAACTTTAAAAAGAGGACGCTTGCTCTGACCTTGTTTGAGGGTGAGAGGTGCACAAACACGCAGGAGAGAGTGAGCGAGTGGAGTCCGGTTCTTCAAAGCAACTGTACACTTCCCTCAACACAACGTAAGGCCCGCCTCTCCCCTCATTCGATTGGACAATGGAAAGACGCGAATGACTTCGGGCGCTTCTCCGCTCTCAGTACTCCTTCAAAAACGTGTGCGCGGCAGACGGCAAAAAACGCAAGGTGCTCGCCGCGCATAAACAGCGCGCAAACGCGCCCTGCCCATAGAATATCATTCAAAAAAAGCGCCTGCAACTGCCATAAATGCTTTTGGTGTGACTGGCCCCTTACCTGTCATTCTGGCCGCCCTCAAATCCGTGGCGGAAGAAGTAGTTCTCAAACAAAGAGGCTTTTTAAATTACTCCGTTGTTGTTTTCTAGTTTTCGTTTTTCAAACGTGTGCTGTCGAACTGTTGTATAAAAGCAATATCGCTCTCGGAGTCGTGTGATATAGCTTTATATCATCACGGCTGTGATTGCTTCCGGCACTCGGCCTGCGGCCTCGTGCCTCTGGCCTAATCACAGCCGTGATGATATAGAGCTATATCACACTCCTACTCGAGCGATATTGCTTAAATATGACCTTGTTAATATGTAACTTCAAACATATTTTGTAATTAATCTTTGTAAAAAATAATGAAATTACATTTTTATTGTAAATTTCAGTTTTATCAAATGTTTCAAAAGTAACCAACAGTACAAACTTAAATTGTTGAGAATAAAACATTTTTCAACAGTTTGAACACCATGAAAATGAAATTAAATCAAATTAGAATAATATCAATTTTCAACGTAACAGTATTAGCAGCGGGACAAAAGTAGCCTTGCCCGACGGGATTTACTCTTATTTTGAAAAACGCTTAGGTTACTCACGTAACCCCGGTTCCCTGAAATAACGGGAACGAAGCATTGCGTCAGTTAGCTGACGCTATGGGGGAAACTCCTGTTTACTCCGTGACTGAAGCCTATTGGTTAACGTCTGTACAAAGTACAGACCAATGACGTTTGAACCCGCGCGCGGGAAGTACACGTCCTTATATAAGCGCGGTTCAAGCGTCAGGAGCTCATTATTATTCGACTGAAGCGCGCAGCCGAATACACTCGCTGCGTAGACGTTTGTAGCACGGCAAGTGACGCAATGCTTCGTTCCCGTTATTTCAGGGAACCGGGGTTACGTGAGTAACCTAAGCGTTCCCTTTCAATACGGTTCACTTCGCATTGCGTCAGTTAGCTGACGCTATGGGGGAACGTAATCCCATCACGCCGTGCATACACAACGTACAGAAGTGCCTTACCGGAAAGACACTGCGTGTGGCCCTATACCCGGCATATTCACAGCTTTAAGCAATGTGTAAGCACCATATAAAATGTTGACGCGCACACGGTGGGGTTTTAAACGCACCGGGGGCACATAACATAGCACAAGACGGCGAGATACCGAGCGCGTCGCGGGTGTGCGAGATAAGTAAATTCAGAGTCACGTTGGTGAGCTCGCTGAGCGCACCGTGGTGTACACATAAAACGCATGAGCGTGCATGATTGAGCCGAGAGAACCTGCGCTCGTAGGGCAGGGACGTCTAAGCTGTACAATCTGACAACGTAGACGGCGAAGACCAGCCGGCCGTGTAGCAGATATCAAATAGATACCCCTGTAGACCAAGTCCATGAAAAAGCCAAACTCTCACAGAGTGGGCTCTATATAGGACATAGCTCATAGAGGGGCGTGAGCCAGTGCGATGGTTTCAACGATCCATCTAAATAACCACTGTAAGCAACAGACATACATAGTGAGTGATCTGCGAAACTCACGAACGGCCGATCTGACTATAATATGCGGCAGAACGGTTCGTAGCGTGGGATTATACGGATACCACAATAGTGTGAACCCAGGTGCGCCCTCGAGCGCATCGGGATGCATATAGGTAGTGTTATAGTGCACAGATCGGTGAGCTGTCCAAGCGCGCCGTAAATGTGTATTGACTATAAATTGCACGGGCACAGGTGAACACTTGAATACATCGTGAATGCATATAGATGAATCAGAGTGTTATAATGCACAGGCCGGCAAGATTCTCAAGCGCGCCGTCATGTGTTCTGATAATAAGTTGTGCGCACACGGGTGAACCCTTCAGCGCACCGTGAATGCGTATAGATAAATCAATGCACAGAACGCGCCGTGAATGTGTACAGATATGATTGATGAACGTACGGTGGGCACTCAACGCACCGTGAACGTACACAGATGAACAACAATGTATGTATGTGTCACAGCCGTGTATACAGATGAGCTTTTCCGAGCGCATCTTTAGTGTATACCGAAATGTTATAGCGTGCATATGTGAGCTTCTCTAAGCGCACGGTGGACGCATATAATTAAAACCCATATCGTGCATACAGGTGAGCTTACGCGGCGCACCTTTAATGCAACAAACCTCACTAGTGCGCGAAGCAGGGATGTCGAAGCTGTAAACTGACAACGTGGACGGCGGGGACCAGCCGGCCGTGTCACAAATGTCAAATGAGAAACTTCTAAGACCATGCCCGAGGATCTAATCCATACATGGAGTAGACTTCATTGTCACGGGAGGTGATAACGTCAACGATCCATAACTAACCTGTATTGACAGGTGCGCTAGTGAGTGATCTGTGACGCCGATGAACAGCTGATCGTCTGATGTACGTCAGACGTATCTGTCATACAGGACCTTGGACAGTTCCAGAGCGCTGCGCCTCGGGCACCGTCCGCATCTGAGAAATGACAGACTTATGAATAAAGTGGATGGTCGGTCATAAAAGCGTGGTTCGCTGTTATCACCGCCACATATATATATACGCAGGGGGAGAAAGCCGCCGTGCACGAGCCTCTGTAGTGAGGAGAAAGCTGTTCCACCTACAATTCGCGGGGGGAAGACTCTCGCTGTCACTAGACAGAATAGATCAGACTTTGCATAAGGACGCCTCGCGAAAGGGGTCCTAGCAGCTCGTGTCAACGTGTTATAAGGCACGTAATGTAGGTCGTGTCCCACGGATGCAATCTCTGCACGCCCATCGTAACGGGTTCATATGTCTGCATCTTGGTAGTTAAGCACGAGATGCGTATCACTCTGATTGAACATAGCTTATAAAGCGATGCAATGAGTTTATAAAGGAGATGACTCGCCAGCTTGTACAGGGGGCGAGATCTCAGTCTGGTTCGGTAAATAATGAAACCACCGTAGTTTGCCCGACCGCATTATCACAATAACATGGTCGAGAGTGCTGCAGTGCTAAAATCATCCCCTTAATGGACCGTATGTACAGTACAAGGTGATTGATATGAGACAAACGGGCGTTCCACGCGCCGAAGGCTGATTGCCGTCGTAAAGCGTGTTCAACCCACAGCAGATGCTGGCGATCTCGTAATGGTAGCACTTCATGCAGCTGTGTGTAACTTAAGCATGAGCTTCCCGGCCGTCAGCTCGGGGCGGGACCTTTGCTTAGTCAAACTGAAGTGGACTTATGAACAGAATGCCACGATATTCAGTTTTCTGAGGCTCGTTAGAGGGGTACGTGAGCCCGTCTTAAACGAGATGCCGCGCGTCTGTCTGTGCGCGCGCTTGAGTTTTGAAACTTATTGTGGCGGGTAGCAAGCTCACTTCAGGTTGATATTACCCTTAATATCTCCGAGTATTGGAGCAGAGCGGAGGTGTGAGCGTCTTCGGATCCGCTGATATAAATCAGCTGTATGGCCGAAAAACGTCATAAACCGCTTGGCTGTAAGCCTTTGAGTAGCCGTCCGGAGAGGGCGCGATTCAAATGCTTGGAGCCATGCAAAAGTCTGAGGCTGCGTCTCTCTAGGAAGAGAGAATGACAGCCGTAAGACCGTGCTCGTTTGCGCCGTCAGCATCGTAGCGGAGAAACTGAGGTGGGCTGCGAGCGAATTTGGCAGAAAAATGTTAGAGACACCGTACAGCCGTGGGGTGTCAATACACAGTATATGGCCAAACCGGGTTTTTGTTTTTTTTTTTTTTTTTTTTTTTTTTCGGCAAGCGTCGATAGAATTATGGACAGCGGGCCGTGTGTGCGTATTACTGATTGCTTGTCAGTAAGGCGAGAAAGTGTTTAGAGACACCGTACAACCGTGGGGTGTCAATACACAGTATAGTAAGCACGGAAATTACTCTTTTTAGAGGAATTCAATACCGTTCGCCACTATAGTGAGGTCGCATAACCAACAGTATTACACAGTATGTTTGGATAAACAGCACACAGAAAACATTTCAGGGCAGTCCAGCCGAGGCGCGACTTAACCCCTCTTCAGACAGTTCTATGTCGACGCAGCTGTGCTGCGAAGACCAGAGCTCAGCCGTTCAGGTGCAGGAGCCTCAGTAGTGACGGTGACCCGAACGGCTCACGGAGCAGAGCAGTATGTATAGGTGGTTTAATGTCAGACTGAACCCATCGCAGAGAGGAAGTCTGCCGTGAGGCCCGCGGTTTTGCCGTTTATTAAAAAGGGCAGAAAAACCGGGTATATAAGAATGTACCAATATTCAGCGCACTGATATAGGACGGGACTGAATAAAGGGAGGTATTCGGGCCTCGGTATGTTAAACAAATTCGTTCTGCCTCTGATTCCGTCTAAACCAGAGAGAAATGACCGGGCAGACTAGTAGTGAGCTTTCCGAAGTGAGATAGACTCAGGCCGGTTAAGCTCTATAATAAGTGTTTTAGCGCTCAGATAGAGGCGTGTCCGCCTTATCGAGCAGACGAATGAGATCGCGCCGCTCCAGGGGGGAGGGGCATGAAGCTCTGTATAGACGAATAGTGAGCCGGTTAGCTCTTATAATGAGTGTTCTTGATGCTCCAATAGCGGCGAATCCGCCCTATCGAGCAGACGAATGAGATCGCGCCGCTCCAGGAGGGGAGGGGCATGAAGCTCTGTAATCGTTGAACACTAGACAGCTGCATTTAGAGGCAGCGAGCCGTAAGACTGCGTGCTAACTACGCCGTTAAGAGACCTCACCATTGCGGGGAAAGGAGCGAGGGACTCCGCGAGCGTGGAGCACGAGTGGCTGTGCTATGACAGGGAACAGGGGCAGATCCGCCCGTGTTTGCTTGTCGTATGCATCTTTCTAGTTTTACGGTTCCCCCGCTTGTTCATCTCAACAAGAGAGAAACGGCAGAGGGGAGCAGCAACACAGACAGGACAGCCATGCGTCATATAAACGGTATCACCCGATGTACTCGGGAGATTCATATGTGTCAGAGATCTCGCCACTGAATGTGAGAGGAGCGAAGGGACTCTGTAAGCATGAACGGTTGCGATGTGACAGAACACAGGGGGGGTTAGTCCGTGTGTGCAGGTCTATGCATCCATCTAGTCTCATGGCTCGCCGTGTGTTCATCCCGGGGAGAGAGGAACAGCAGGGGGAGCACGAAACATGGATAAGACAACCGAAGCATATAAGCGCGGTCCCGGCGTGGGAGGTGCCAGACCGGTGACGCGCTCGGGGAAATTCATAGCAGGGAGGCTCACTCAAGCCGCTGTGCTGGACGCTATTACAACAGCGCCTGCTCTTTTAGCTTACAGCTTTATATTAAAAATATTGATCTTACCGGGCGGCCGCAGGGGAGACCTCGTCAGGCATGTGTCCGCTGCACAGGGCTCGTACCACGGCAAGCGAAGGCTATCTTCGGTTCTCGGCCGGAAAGCGGCAGGGGAAGACGCTAGACCTGGATTCTGCTGTCTTCGGTTCTCAGCCGGAAAGGGCAGGGAAGACGCTAGGCCTGGGCTCCGCTGCAGGGCTTTTGTCGACGGCGAGGTAAGGCTTCTTCTTCTTCTTCGGAGCAGCGAGAGGTTCGCGCTGAAGGAGAAATTAATGAGCTCCTGACGCTTGAACCGCGCTTATATAAGGACGTGTACTTCCCGCGCGCGGGTTCAAACGTCATTGGTCTGTACTTTGTACAGACGTTAACCAATAGGCTTCAGTCACGGAGTAAACAGGAGTTTCCCCCATAGCGTCAGCTAACTGACGCAATGCGAAGTGAACCGTATTGAAAGGGAACTCAGAGAAGTGAAACTTCAGGATGTGTCAGGTCACTAAATAACCTGAAGAATAGATTGATCAGTTATTTAAAATGAACACCGGGCTGCCAGTTGCCCATCCCTGACTTACGGTATGAAAACAACAGAAACTTAATCTTTGATTTAGTTGAGGTGTTCTGTCGAAGTCTGTTCCCTTTAGTGATTCTTAGCGGTTTCATAATTTCGTTTATAATTCAGTTAGAAGGAGTAAAGGGGTTATAAAAAGCAATAATATCATGTATTCTAATACTATTTATTAAATATTTAATACTTTTTCAGTTTTCTATGATTTCTTTTTACCCAATATCATATGTTTCTTCCTTTTCGTCCCTACGGTTTGTTCTAAAATTATCACATAGTGTTAACACAGTGTTTACATAGTTAATAAATAATAAATAATGTATTTTCATTCATTTCTATGGAAGGTAAGCTTCACGCACGACACGTGTGTGCGAGGCACGTGTGTGCGGGGCACGTGCGACAAATACGGATTGTGCAACCAGGTTTTTATCGCTCACACGTCAATCGTTTTTATGTGCTCAGTTAATCTACATCTGTACGCAGCCCTGCGTCAAGTCGGACACAACCTAACACATTTCCTTCAGAATCTTAAGAACGTGCAGGATCATTAGAGATTGTAGAGATGAGAGATAGACAGAGCGGTAAGAATGGTGCCCATATCGGGAAAACTGAATAGAGACAACTAGAAACAAAGTATTAAAGTATGTATAACCATGTCACTCATCTCATTATAATGTGTTAACTGGAGAACACTGAATATGACTAATTGTATAATTTAATAAAATAATATATTTTGTTTATACAAATACAAAACAACAACAACAATCTAACTGGGTCGGCAGTGGTTCATGTAGGTTGTCTACAAATCAGAAGGTTGTTGGTTCAATCCCCGGCTCCACCTGACCAAGTGTCAAGGTGTCCTTGAGTAGACACCTAACCCCAGCTGCTCCTGACGAGCTGGATGGAGTGCAGACGGAAATAAGTGCAGTTATGACAGCAAAATATGTGGGAGAGCATTGCTAGAATATAAATATATTGTATTGCAATATGTAGCAATTAAGTATTAGCCTTAAATCAAAACTAAACAACAGATTTGAAAATGAAAAGGTTTAATATGAGTACTGACTTAAAGGACAAGTTCGGTATTTTACACTTAAAGCCCTGTTTTCAGATTGTTTATGATGAAATAGAACAGTTTTGACTGAAAAAGTCTGATTTTCAAGTATGTCCCCTTTAACTGCAGTCCCTTTCATAGAAGTTGGTCAAGAAACTCTAAATAGCAGAACTCAACACTAAGGATTTTTGGCAAAAAAGTAAAGTAAATATGTATATAGATTTTACAAAAGTTATGTTAGTCGAATAAGAGCAGTGAGTAATTTTCTCTTCTTATTTTGTTATTTAAAAACAGGTACTTTAGGCCTATATATATATATATATAGGCCAATATAGTGAATTTATTCATCTTACAGTAAAAAGATCACTTCAAGAATAAAACATGGCATTGAGTTTTGTTGTAAAAACAGTGCAAACAGAAAAAGAAAGGCCAATCTTTAATATACAAGCAGACTTTTTTCAGTCAACAGAAGACAAATACTAAGCACTCTTCCACTCTACGATGAAATCAATATGTAGTATTTGCAACGTACGTTAAAGGGATAGTTCACGCAAAAAATACTCATCCTCATGTTGTTCTAAACCTGTATGAGTTTTTATTTTTTATTTTGATGAACACAAAAGCAGATATTTTGATAAATGCTGGTAAGCAATGATGGCTAATTGTAACCATTGACTTCCATAGTAGGAAGAACAAATACAATGGAATTCAATGGGTACAGTGTGCTTACCATCATTTGTCAAAATATCTTCTTTATCATTTCTCACAATACTTCCATAATTTTTGTTTTCCTACAATGGAAGTCAATGGTTACAATTAGCTGTGTGCTTACCATCATTTACCAAAATATCTTCTTTTGTGTTCAACAGAAAAAAGAAATTCATACAGGTTTACAACAACATGAGGACCAGAAATTGTTGAAAGAATTTTTATTTTTGGGGCGAACTATCCCTTTAAGATTCTCTTAATATTTGTTTAAAAAATGTGCTGTGTGCCGTATGTTGAAATAAACCCATGGATTAACGGGGAGAGAATTATTGGAGGGATTGAAACAAGCACATTAAATTTGGGGTAGCACCTGTTGTGAGGGGCTATCTTTATTCAGGAAAATGTCCTTACACCGGCGCACTGAATCACTTAAAAGAACTAGAGTCCCATCCCCATGGGACCAGTGGGCTTAACATTACAAATTGATACCCATAGAGCGTCATCAAAAACTGGTTGATTAAGGGAGTAAGGGGAGACGGAGACGGGACTGCGTCCGCCATCTCCCTGATACCTGTCTGGGTTTCATACTCACAGAGGACTGAGTATGAATAATACTGTAGGTTGAATCTTTACTCTGTGTCTGGGAATTAATACCCCATCTTGTTTTAGAGTTATGGCCTCGTTTAGTGGAGGTTTTTTTAAGGGAGAAGAAAAGGAAATGTAGTCAATATCTATGTCAAGAATTTTTGAAAGAAATTGTTTTTTAATTGTTTTTTGAATGTTACAAGTAATGTGGCGTACCGGATTGCAATAGAAAGGTCATTTCACCAGCAGGGAGAAGTGTAGGAGAATAAGCGGGAAGGTGATTTAGTGCCCCTTTGAAGAAGGTAACACCAGGCGCCGCTCAGTTGCTGAACGTAAGGTTCTGGATGGGGTGCAGGAATGGATGAAGGTGTGAAAGTATGCCGGTGCGGTCCCAGTCAAAGTTCTGTAAGTGAGTAGTAGTGACTTGTAGCTAATGCGCACTTCAATCGGTAGCCAGTGGAGAAATATGAAGAGCCAGTGGCATGGACGACTTCTAGCACCCGAACTTGTAATGCGCATTAATCGCACATGAGCTTGTAATACGCGCGGCTCTGACATTTCCTTGCACTAGAGAGTTTGGGGGTTAAAACCAGGGAGTGCGTTGTTCCCGCTCCCTGGCAGGCAGAAAATTTCAGAGCGCCTGGAATTAATGACATGGATGGATTAATGACATCAGTTTTAAGAAGGTTATGGTCATGACAGTGTTTCCCTTGCTTCTTTTTTGTCCACCAATCAAGTGACTTGTCATAAATCAGTAAAAAATGAACAAATAAATAAATTAGAAAACTACTGCCCTGCCTCCAGATACTATCGTGTATCGGCGATCTCACAGGCTGACGAAAAGACGATCTCAAAATCAGGCATATCGCCCAACACTACAATGCACCTTTAAAGAGCACCAATGCCGATTCATGATTTTACATTTCCTTTGGTGTGTAAGTGTGTATTAGTACATGTTAAAGATAAACAAAAGGTACAAACCCCAAAGTAAACGATGATGCGAACAGTCGTTTCTAACGTAACTCTCTTTTCTTGGACTACAACAAACTCACGGATTGTAGTTAATAGTTTTACTTCCTGGGCCTGTTGATGTGGACATGACGGTCATTATCATAACTCCCCCCGCTTCTGACTCACAGCCTATAAGTCGTCTATGCTTTCATGTTTAAAGAATTTACTGCTGACTAAACCATGATTCAAACTCACGTTTTGAGCAGTGCAGAGTAGAAATTGTTGTTTGTTGTTTCTACGATTACAAATGCAAACATGGTATAAAATTTTCAGTATCCTTACCAATTTGTTATGTTTTGCTCAAGCCGCGCTGGCAAAGATGATCGATCAGCTTGCTTGTCTGCATTTTATGGATCAGATTCGGCTCGTATTGATAAGGTAGTAAAGCCGATATTAACTCACCAACATCCAGCTCGTTGGGAGCAGCTGGGGTTAGGTGTCTAGCTCATGGACACCTGGACACTTGGTCAGGTGGAACCAGGGATTGAACCACCAAAGCTTCCGGTTTGTAGACAACCTACATGAACCACTGAGCCACTGCCGCCAAATACACAAAACAATGTTTTAGCAACGTAATGGGTGTTCCCTGCTGGAAAAAACAGCATGCCAGCAAGACCAGCATATGTTGTGTTTTGGTGCTGGTATGCTGGTGACCACCAGCTAAACCAGCATCAAACCAGCATAGAACAGCATAATTCACATGCTAGTCCATGCTGGTTTGATGCTGGATTTTTCAGCAGGGTTCTTTAAGAATTGTAAATAGGAGCTTCATAGAAAGTGTTAACATTATTTTTATTTAAGATTAATTTAATCTCTTTGTATTGTCTCTATATTGGGATTAAAGACACAGTTGTTGTCTTTTCAGTAAAAGCATTGTTAAGTACTGAGTCTGACATACAGCCCTTGTATCAACTAACCCTGTCATCTACTTTTTTCAGGCCTAGTAGCCTCTAAAATGAGTCTCTATAAAAGAGAAAAGGAGAGACCATCATCTCCAGCAGCCAGCTTCACCTCTTTCAGGACTGACAGATCCTATGAATTTCTTCCTCCTGATCTCAGCAATAAAGCTGTGACATCTGAAGTCTGGTAAGACAGTAATATTATAGTACAAGATAAACTCATGCACTCTATATAAAACATTCAGCTCCTTAAAAATCTTTATTATATATTTCTGGTATTTTCCATTTTCAACACATTTTAATAGTAGTACATTTACTTTACAAGCATGATTACTTACTTTAATGCTCATTTAAACAAGAGCATTAAAGGGTTAGTTCACTACAGAATGAAAATTTTGACATGAATCACTCACCCTGATGCTTTCTGACCCCTGATTGACTCCTCTATGTGGACAGTCGGTATAACCGGTCCGGTGATACACAGTGCAGCCTCTCACCGGTTAGATCACTTGCCCACCGTGACACTGACTTTCACCATCGATTTGATATTTTCTTGTAATTAAATCATTTAGTTTTGTTAGAGAGAGCAAACACTAACATCTGAATGTGTCTGCTGCCTGAATTTAGCGGAGCTGAACGTGCGTCACATCACAGAGCAGCAGGTTTCAGATTTCATTTATTCATGTCAGAGTGTGCGAGGCGAGCTGACTGACCAGACGATGGCAGAAGTCGCGTGCCTACTCGTTTTTGTTATAATATCCATATATCATGTTTAATATACGCGAGATCGTTTTGTTGTTGTGTTTTTAATTAAGAATAATAATAAAACCTTTATTCAAGCAGTGCTTGAAATTGAGAAAGAGACGGTTACTCAGCTTGGGACTGGAAGATTTCCGTCAGAAATACGTGCGCACATTATAGCCTCTTTCACACAGTAATTCTGGTAAATTACCATAAATTTACCAGAATGAATTTACCAGAAAATACAAAAATGTGCTGTTCACACATGCAGTGACGTTCCGTCTTTTTACCAGTAAGACATCATTCACATATCAGTATCAAAATACCAGTAAACTCGGAGAGAAAGCGGAAGTTACCTGTGGCGCGCGGCCGGCGAGCTCCGTGTCGTATTTGTAAACAATGGCGGTTTATGACTTAATATTGTCGGACATGTTAACTGCAATTTACCAGTAAATTACCAGTAAATACTGTATGTGTGAAAGGGACTATTGACTCAGGCACTTAATTAAACCAGCTGTTGCACTAGCATTGCATGTGGATTCATACGCGATTTAATGCAGCATACGCAAGCCCTGCATCTAAACAGTTGCGTCTAGTTCAAATGTGAAAGTAAAATGCGCAAGTCTGCATGCGCATTTATAATACCAGTATTACCGGGTTTGTCATGTGCTGATTTACCGGTGGGGAAATTCTGTCACCACAGCAACCCCAGCACACAGAAAGTGTTCTTGTTGCTTCATAAAATGAAGATTGAACAATTATAGTCACACAGGACTGTTTAAATTAGGTCTTCAGTGTCTTTCTGAGTCTTGAATCTGGTAGTTGCTTTGCTGTCAATTGGGGGTCAGAAAACTCTTGAATTTCATAAAAAAATTCTTAATCTGTGTTCTGAAGATGAACGAGGGTCCTACGGAATTACATGAAGGTGAGGAGTTTTGTAGTGAAAAATGATCTGTTGTTTCCTTTCGTGCATGGTTCATACAACATGCGTCACTAACTGATGGCTATAAAGGAAAACCTCTTTCACTGAAATACTGAAGCTTTATTGAACCACGTCAATGCAATGCACTTGCAATGGTGTTCCAGCGCACCAGTTGGGATAGGTTCTTGCCGCTATATAATGCACGCTGAATGGAACTGCCTCAGAATTGTTCTCCTACACCACAACGACAAGCCTTCTTACCACTGATCGTCCCCTCCTTTGTTCCGGTGAGTACTGAGTACTCTGTACTCAACATCGAAGAAAGATTTCGCGGTGAAAGTGTTGCCAACTGCAGGAAAAACATGTAACAAAGGTCAGCCAGTAAGTAAGAGTTGTGCAGTAAGTAAACCTCACTTCCCAACTTCAAGAGGTGCTCTAGCAACAGACGTTAAAGGCCTTACACCTCCTTGTTAGTGCGCCCCACCAACATACTGGACCAATCGCCAGTTTGAGTCTTGCTCGGTGTGGGTATAATTACGACTGGTTACATATACCCACCAATCAGTGTTGGGTGTAACTAGTTACTAAGTAATTAGTTACTGTAAATATATTATTTTTCCTTTGAAAAAGTAAAGTAAAGGATTACTCTTATTTTTCTTGTAATCTAATTACAGTTACTTCTGATGTAACTAAATACTGTGTATGGACTCTGAACAATTATATATACTATAATACAATAGTGGATTTAACATGGTTTAAGTTTACAATTCTCACTATTAACTCGTTGATTATTAGCATTAATATTAATGAGATGCTGGCTGTTTATTAATACTTAATAGCACATATTAATGCCTGATTCTGCAAAACCTTATTCTACATTCTAACCCTTCCCATTTCTACCAATTCTTAAAATTTATAACTTCTTTAGTATTAGCAGTTGGAGTATATTGAGGCAAAAGTAGTTAATAGTCAGTTAATAGAGAGAATTGAACCTTAAAGTGGGACCAGAATAATTTAAGTACTTTTATATATTATTTAGTCGAGCCATTTCAAGCCTATCCTTGTATCATGTACTAAATAGGATTTAGAAAGTAATTAGTAATAAGTAATTAAATACTTTTTGGAGAGAGTAATTTGTAAAGTAATCTAATTACATGATTGAAGATGTAATTAGTGACTAGTAATTAATTACTTTTTTGAGTAACTTACCCAACACTGCCACCAATAGCACGTTTTAGGCTCGATATGACTTGTTAGACTCGTTTTTACTTTTTCTCGGATTGATTTTTAAATGCTGTTTAGTACTGCTTCAAAGTGGGTGGGATTATAGACTTATTATTACAGTTGCACCACCTCTACTTCTGTGATATCATTGTAACACACAACACAGGAACAATGGAGCAAGTGATGGAATAGTGTTCTTGATTTTGGCTTTAAAACAGATGTGGGTATTTTTGCTGCTAAAAGGGAGTTTGGGAACTTGTACAACAAAGCATAAATGACGGCATCACTTGATTTTCTCCATGGCACACAAGGGTAAGCTCTTGCATTTAGCAATGACATTGGTAGTGATGATTCTCTCTGACCAATCAGAGATCTGCGGTTGTTATACGTCAAGTTTTAGTATCGGTCACTAAAAAATATCCCACATACTATGTATTTTACAAAGTGGAAAACCCCCAAAAAGTGTGCCGTACTATGCAGTGAAAAAACACCACCAAGTGCAAGAATCTTAACTTAGTAGTATTTACTTAGCTTGCTGGCAGTTTTACACCAGTGCATTCTGTCATTATATACAGCCGCATTTCAATGGCCCCTTTCAGTTTTTCTAGATTTACTATTTATAGGTATGTGTTAAAGTAAAATTATAATTTTTGTTTCATTCTGTCAAATACTGACAACATTTCTGCAAAATTCTTAAAAAAAGATTTTTTTTATTTGTATTTATTTCCTGAAAATTGAAACACTATCAATATTTTAAAAAATAGTTTTTGAATACTCAATTCTACAGAGAAAACAAGTTCAAATCCATTTCTCATTAACAAAATACTAATGTTTTTACGTGTACTTTAGGAAAAATTTAAAAATGAATGATCACATCATGAATCACATCTTTCATGGATCATTTCATGCTCTAAGTCTTTTACATTTGCTGTTGGGTGACGTTATGTCACTCCAAGGTTTGGTTTTGTTGAAATTCAAAAGACACTGGACTGAAATGGTAACTGTAGCAAAAGGTGTGTTCGAAATCGGCTGTGGCTGGATGTAACCGATCGGCGAGATTAGCCGCGTGCAGGTGGGGAGGAGCTGAAACAGGAGACGTGAAGTCGGACGCGCTGTGGTTCCCGTAGTTTGCTGCATTTACGTCAGGCATGGCTGATCACGTGCCGTTTGCTTGCTTAATCGCATTAAACATGATTTGTAAGATGTAAACTACATAAAAAGTGAATTATACTGTTTTGAATGTCCGTGTATGAGCATGAGTGGAACTAAAGAGGCTTACAGCATCTGTTTTTACAAGAATAAAGTTTAACATAAGCATATATTATTTAAATACCAATGTTGTGGGGTCTACGTTTTTTATCCATTTTATTTTGATGAACATGACACAATATAACATCGCGACTACATGAAAAGAGTACTACATGTATGTTATAAAAATACAGATTTGTGAGCATTTGTGGAACTGACGGCGTGAAAATACACACGAAACACACGTGATTGTTGTCATGTGGTGAATCCGACCAATCTTGAACAGCTGTGTCGTCATTACAGCCCGTGCAGCTCCTCTTCGGAAACTGCGCTGGCTAACTCAGGCGGCTGATCTCGAATCGCTCTCGCGGTACTTAAAAACCATATGACGCAGTCACGTGCCTGCAGCGCCAGCTTAAGTCGGACAAAATTACTAACCGGAATGCACTGCTTCAAGTCAGCCACCGATCGGTCTGCGCAGCGCCGCATGAAGTCGAACACACCTAAAGTCTCCTGACCCCGCCCTCTCGTCTCTTCAATTATCCTATTATTGTTTCATGATTATCACCTGTTCCCCTCTTGATTTGCTCCCTTATTTAATACCTCTTTGATTGTTGTCCTGTGCTTGTTCGTTTTGTACTTTACATGCGAGAAGTTTACTCTATTGTCAAGTGTAGTTTATTGTCTAGTTTATAGTCAAGTTTTGTGTTTAGTCTGTCTTGTGTTAAAATATCTTGTTTATGTTGTTTGCTCCCTCGTGGGGTTTTGTTTCCTGTTTTTGATTATTTAATAAAAGTCTTTTTGTGAAACTGCTGTATGCACTTGGGTTCTGTCCTCCCGTTACCTGACACTAGGGCTGTGACGATGCATCACGTTCCCCATTAAAAAGACCTGCCTGAAATCGATTCTGAGTCGCAAGCAGACATGGGGACTTGTGACTTGGTGACTTGGACTCGAGTCGACTTGAGTCGCTATTTTTGTGACTTGTGACTTGACAAAAATCAAATACTTGAGACTTGACTCGGACTTGGAAGTTAAAGACTCGGGACTTGACTTGACTTGAGACACGATGACTTGAATGACTTGAGTGTTAATTCACATCATGTTTTCAGTTAAAATATATAAACTATTTAAAAAAATAAAGTTGACCCAGCTGGAGCGCAGGCTGAGAACGGCATTGTCATGACTGAATCACGACACTATCATCAGTCATGCCCTCTCGTACCTTACGCACACCACACCCACTTAGAACAGATATCAACATGTCAGCCGGAGGGGTAGCGAGGATCATCGCTTTCGGCTTCAACATGATGGCAAAAGACGAACAGTGCGATGCAAGACATGCAACATTAAAATCACGGGCAGCCACAACCTCCAATTGCGTCCTTCATTTGAAGAGCCATTCTGCCCAGTAAGTGCTTGTCAATTTGTTAATATCTGGTTAGTTGGTAGTTAGCTAATGTAATAATAGCTAAAGTAGCCATTAACCCTCATCATACTGTGTTGGGGACAAATGTGTGCAAAATAATTTTGATTTATTTTTTTAAAATACTTCCCTTGATCTGAGCGGTATAAGACTTGACTACTTTTTCTACGTTTGCCACCTGAACACATATACACACACAGAGAAAAAATACTGGATTCTACAATGTTAAGAGCGGTTCACATATTGCGTCTTTTGCGCCCTCAGGTTCGTTATTTCAAATATAAGCGCGGAAGAGATTACAATTTTGTTTGATTCCATGATGTATTTTACTGAAAATTAGTATTTCTTTATATCTTTATATTCTATATATCTTTATTAAAGGGATACTTCACCAATTTAGCATTCAGCTTTGTACCTGTAGAAACCCGGCAGTATTACTGAATGACCATGTTTCCCTCCCTCATTTCCCCCTGAGAGGAGAGATATCTGCATTTTGGTTCTGCAAAAAAGTCCTCCGATGATGTAATATGACGATTTTTGCATCATCTGAGGACTTTTTTGCAGAACCAAAATGCAGATATCTCTCCTCTCAGGGGGAAATGATGGAGGGAAACATGGTCATTCAGTAATACTGCCGGGTTTCTACAGATACAAAGCTGAATGCTAAATCGGTGAAGTATCCCTTTAAGATCAGATTCTGCAGGTAAAATTACAATAATAAGGTGACTTCACTTGGACTTGACTTGACCTACTACAGGACTTGACTTGACTTGACTTGACTTGACTTGACATAGCCTGTGACTCGACTTGACTTGCCCAAGAAAAAAAATACTTGGGACTTACTTGAGACTTGAAAGTTCAGACTTGAGACTTACTTGAGACTTGCACATGTGTGACTTGGTCCCATCTCTGGTCGCAAGGCTCCAATTCTGTGTTTCATGCACAGCTTGTGCATGTACTACGACTCTGTGATCAGTAGGAAGTCCTTATCAATCTAAAGTCACTATGAGTTTGAGTCGTTTATAATAAGAATTTAATAAAGCAACACTCGCCAAACACAATCATACCTGAAAATACCTGAAACAATCTGAAGAACAGCTATATAAATATCCCTTTAAGACATTTCCTGGAATAGCGTTTGTAATGCTGCTTCTTCTGTGGCACAAATGGCGTTTCTACACGAGAGCGCCCTCTGGGTTTTGGATGTGGCGCCATTTCACCGTAATTCATTCAAATTCATTCATTGAGAAAACGCGCATTTGCACGATTAATCATCACAGCCCTACCTGACACCTGAATTATTCAATATACAGTAGCTTCAAGCTTCAGTAGTCCATGTGAAAGCGGTTTTCCCCTATGGCTCCAGCTACTATGTAATGTCTCTTTCCATTTTCCCAGGCAACCAAGATTACACTCACAAACGAGTTTTTTCTGTAGATTGTGCTTCACTGATGTTATTACCATATGCAAACTTTGCACGTTTGGTGTACAAATGTATTTGTTTTGTTTGTATTTTCCCTGTGCACATTTAAAATGTCCTAAAGGCATTTTCTTTCTCTACAGTGAGTACAGTAATGATCCGGCCCCGGTTCAGTGCAGTTATGATGATGTTCTGAAGAGAGTCAAAGATGTTTTCAAGGCCAGCATGAAGAACAAGAATAAAAATATATTTGAGGGAATCCAACAAGAGAATCAAACCCTCCTGAACAGTATTTACACACAACTGTACATCATAGAGGGAGAGAGAGAAGGAGTGAATGAAGAACATGAGGTTTTACACATGGAGAAAAAGGCCAGAACACAACACTCACAAGACACTCCAATAAACTGCAATGACATCTTTAAAACCTTACCTGAACCAAGATATAAAATGGAGAAAAGGAGGAGGAAAAACAAAATCAAGAGCGTTCTTACTAAAGGCATCGCTGGAATCGGAAAGACTGTTTCTGTGCAGAAGTTTATTCTGGATTGGGCCGAGGAAACAGCCAATCAGGATGTAGATTTCATGTTTGTGCTTCCTTTTAGAGCGCTGAACTTGATTAAAGATGACCAGTACAGTCTTCACAAACTTTTGCTTGACTTTCATCCTGAACTTCAAGATCTGCATCCAACGATTTTTGAGGAGTGTAAAGTTGTGTTCATCTTCGATGGTTTAGATGAAAGCAGAATCGAGCTGAAGTTTTTAGAGTCTGTGGATATTTTTAATATTACTCAGACATCATCAGTGGCTGTTTTGATAGCAAACCTCATGAAAGGAGATCTGCTTCCATCTGCTTATATTTGGATTACCTCTAGACCAGCAGCAGCCAATCAGATTCATCCTAAATATATAAACCGTGTGACGGAAATCCAGGGATTCAATGATTCTCAGAAGAAGGAATATTTCAGGAAGAGAATCAGTGATGAACATCAAGCCAGCAGAATCATCTCGCACATTAAAACATCAAGAAGCCTCCACATCATGTGTCACATACCGGTCTTCTGTTGGATCTCAGCCACTGTCCTTCAAAAAGTCCTGAAAGAAAATGACAAATCAGAAATCCCTAAAACTCTGACTGAAATGTACATACACTTCCTAAACGTCCAAACTAATGTAAGAAGTCAGAAGTATGACGAGAGAGATGAGAAAGATCCAAAGAAACTTCTGCAGTCCAACAGAGAAGTGCTTTTGAAACTATCTGAACTGGCTTTCAAACAGCTGATGAAGGGCAATGTGATGTTTTATGAAGAGGACCTGAGAGATTGTGGCATTGATGCCACTGAGGCAGTGAGATATTCTGGGACTTGCACAGAGATCTTTAAACAGGAATCTGTGATTTATCAGAGGAAAGTTTACTGCTTCATACATCTGAGCTTTCAGGAGTTTCTTGCCGCTTTCTATGTGTTTTACTCTTATTTAATAAACACAACCGAGACACTGAAGATGTTTGATTCACTTTATTTTTTGCTTAAAGGAGCTGTAGAGAAAGCCCTGGAGTGTAAGAATGGACACCTGGATCTTTTCCTCAGATTTCTGCTTGGTATTTCCCTTGAGTCCAATCAAAGATTGTTGCAGGGTTTACTGCCACACACAGAAGAAAGCACAAAGATCATCCAGAAAACTACTGCTTACATCAAAAACAAAATCAAAGATGGATATGGTCTCTCAGCTGACAGATCCATCAATCTTTTCCTTTGTCTGTTTGAAATGAACGACCAGACTCTGTACAGGGAGATTCGAGAGTTTCTAAAGTCTGAGAGAAATTCAAGAAATCAAATCTCTGCTGCACATTGCTCGGCCATAGCCTATATACTTCAGATGTCAGAGGAGGTGATGGATGAGCTGGACCCCAAAAAATACAACGCATCTGAAGAGGGTCGAAGAAACCTGTTGCCAGCTCTGAGAAACTGCAGGAAAGCACTGTGAGTCCCTTACAGAAATGAATTTAGAGTATGTGTTGACAAATCGTATAATTACATTTGTCATAATGCGAATCTTATCTGACATCTTAGCTAGCCACATTTTTAAGTCCTGTCCGTTGTTTTGTAAGATTACCCACATGACTTCTACAAAATAATGATATGAAGTTCTGTTCATAACTAAAAAGTCTATCTATCACCCCATTTGTAATGTACAATACAACATAGACTTAATCATCACCAAACACTCAAAGTTGCCCCCTTCACTTGTCAGACAAAGTTTCACGCACTGTCTTAGGGATAGTTCACCCCAAAATTAAAATTTGCTGTTTATTTACTCACCCTGAGGCCATCTGATATGTTTGTGACAGTTTTTCTTCATTAGAACAAAAACCCCAGTGCTCTGAGATTCGTATATTGCAAGTCAACAGATCTGCCACTTTGAGAGAGTTATAAATCAGATATATCCAATACAAAAGTAATCCCCACAACTCCTGGTGACATATTGATGTTTTGTGAAGCCAATTGATTGTTTATCGCAAGAAATTGAATGTTATTTACAACATTATTAACATTAACATTAATGCAGAGCCTCTGCTTAACATGAGCTCAATCTTCTTTATGTGGCGTTTGGTGGTGGTTGGCAAATACAGAAGGTGCACTTTACCCTCCAGCTCTATAGGTGGCACTGAGAGGCTGTGCAGCCACCAACCACCACAAGTAGAAGATCGAGCTCAAGTTTAGCCGTTTTGGTTAGAAGGAATAAAGTTACAGGCTAAATCTTATGAAATGTTGGGTTTAGGGTTGGGTTTGTGGGTAAAATTAGAATGAAAACATCAGTTCTGGCTAGATGGAATACAGCTACTAATGAAATTCCATGAAATGTAGGGTTTAGGGCAGGGCTGCGCAAGCTGGGTCCTGGAGGCCCGATGTCCTGCAGAGTTTAGGTCCAACTATAATCAAACACAACTGAAGCAGCTGATTAGGGTCTTACTATACATACTAGAAACTTCCTGGCAGGTGTGCTAACCCAACTTCCGTCAACACACCTGCCTGAAAGTTTTTAATTGGCTGGATTAGGTGTGTTTGATCAGGGTTGGAACATAACTGCAAAGACACCAGCCTTTCAGGAGCAGCATTGGACACCCCTAGTTTAGTGGTTAGATTAGGATGAAAACACTGCTTATCCTGCGAGATTTCACAAGATTTCAGAATTTAGCTGTATCGCTTCCAGCCACAACCATGGCTTGCAAGGCCCTGCATTAATGCTAAAAATGTTGTGGATAACGTTCACTTTCTTGCAAAAATCAATCGATTGGCTTCACAAGACCTCAATATGTCACAAGGAGTCATGGGGATTTGTCATGATTCTTCAAGGACAGAACCCAGGCGCAGAGAGCAAATGGAAACTTTATTGTAATAACAGAACGGGGAAAAGCAAAAACCCATGAGGGGCAACAAAACTGAGGACAAAGCAGATAAAAAAAAGACAGGACTAAACCCTATACTAAACAAAACTTGACTAGTCTTAACTCTGATATCAACACAGTATTAAACATTGCACGTGAACAGACGAACCTAGCCTGGCTCCGCCCTCCTATCCGCTTAATTTTCATTTAGCTTCAGAACAACGTCTGGTACTGCTGTAAAGAGTTTCGTTTTCTCCGGCAAAAATCTGCAGGTCCAATCAGCGAACAGCGGGGAGTGGCTAAGAACGCAGACGTTGAGGTTGTGCGCCAGACTGAGTGACATACGTCACGACCAAACGTTAGCGATTGGTTATGGCAGATTCAGAGTGACTCTGGGCAGATCCAATAGTTTTAAACTTCAACAGAGGACCCTCCTTAACGGAAGAAACGCTTTGCAATGGAGCGTGGCCAGACTCTCTGTACAAATGAAATGAATGTAAGAGAGTCTGGTTGCACCAGACTAAGACGAACCAGCACAGGACAGCAAACACAAGGGCATTAAATAGGAAAGCAAATAATGAGGGCAACAGGTATGGGGCATGAATCAAATAATAAGGCTAATTAATGTGGAGAAAGGGGGGCGGGGTCTAGAGAGCAGATGGCACACCTAAACAAAAAATGTCCATGTGCTTCTACACCTAACATGTGTGACTGCCATGATCCTGTCACAATAAGCTGCAGGTTTAGCAGGGGGTTTGGGGGGGGGCACCTCCAGGGGGGACAAACCAAGGCAGGGCTTAGCCAGGAGTGATGGGAAACAAAATGGGGCAAGACAGAGTTCCAGAGCATAAATGGGACAGGAAAAGGAGTAGACGAGGGAAAACCAGGGCCTGGGGGAACCAGGGCTAACAGGGTAGGGAACAGAGTTCAAGGAGGACATTTAAACTGAGGCATGGGACCAGGCTGAGAAACTGGGTGACGGCAGTACAGGGGAGGCTGAAGGAGATGCTGAGACAGGTGTGCTGGCACATCAGGGGATGCTGCAGCTGATGGAAAAAACAGTGGCAGGGAGGCTGCACAAAGGCTAACTGGGGTGACGGCTCTCGGGAGTCACTGTGGGTGGAGCTGGGTCCTCCGGGGACACCACAGCCATGACGCAGTTCTCTTGTATCAAAGGCAGTGGGACAGGTGTTTCAGTCCTGGTTGGACCCTGGACTCCTTATGGCGCATCGTGTACTGCAGGGGGCAGGACCTCCACCACAAAGGCTTGCACGTTTGCCTTCCTCTGATGGAGGCTGAAGAGAACATGGGCCTGGTGTCTCTGTAGGGCGAAGAGGGAAGTGTCCATTGCAGTCTGCTGGGTTCTTAGATTGCAGGAAATAAACATAACACTTTATTATAATAATAGAACAGGGAAAAAACATAAGAGGGCAACACAACTGAGAACAGGGCAGGTAAAAGAAAGCCATGATCAGAAAACCAGTACAGGACAGCACACACAAGGGCATTAGATAGGGAAGCAAATCATGAGGTATGAGGCATGAATCAAATAACAAGGCAAAATATAGCTGCAAGCAGCAATTGCGGGGCCAAGCACCTTCAGCGCAATGAGCACCCAAAGCACAGCAAAAACCACACGACGCCGCAAATGTGCAAAGCGCAGAAAGCGCGCAATACAGAGGCCGAACCCGAAGCAAAGCAAATGCAGAGCAGAACCACTGCAGTACGGAGCAACAACAATAAAGATGGCAAAAATATAACACGTGTGGAAAACCAGACAGGTCGAGAAGAACGTGTTAAAGTGAACACAAAAGGAAATCTCAATAAGTGAAAGTAAGAGCTGGGATTCGAACCCATGACCTCAGGTTCCCAAAGCCCAGCAGTTACCGCATGCGCCACTGAGTAAACGATTAAACCCCTGAGTTGGTGTGTCCAAGCTATAGAATAGAGATATAGAGCTGTAAACATTTATATCCAGCAATTACCAAAAGTGCAGAAATGACAACAGAGAGCACAAATAACTGAAATACAATGTATAGTATGAGATTCACAAAACTTAAGTGAGAAAAAAGTTAAGACAAAATATCACTGCACATGGGATTCGAACCCATGACCTCAGAATCTCATGGCATGTGGTTAACCAGATGCACAACTCAGTTAACACAGCTCAAAGGGCAGCAAAAAAACAGCTTAGGTGCTGCAAGGATTGACATGTGCCAATCAACACAGATGCAGAACTGACAGTGCAGAGCAGAACTAACAGAAATACAATGTATATGAGAATCAAAAAGCTCAAGTGAGATTGAAGGCAAGAAGATCATTCTGTATAGTAATGCTATACAATGTAATATACAGTCACATTCATTTACTATGACAAATAGACAATGTCACAGGCACGGTCAACTTTGGAGTGGTATTTCTAAGAAAGAGAACAGAATATCAAAAATCTGTTCGGTCATTTCTGTGTGGATTGCTCCAAACATTATACGAGCAGTACCTGGCATAAAATAAACAAAATTTGTAAAAGGAGTAGCGAAAAAATCATCTACCATATGCTTTACAATAACACATGAACAGAATGTTGAAAAATGACAAACGAGGTATCGTTGCAATCGGCATAAACCAGTGAATACAATTTCACAAAGAAATTAATATCAGACAAAGTATTCAGAAGTTAAAAGCAGTTCCATAAGAACTGTTATAGTTTATAACCCCTAGGTGGCGCTGTACTCTGACTTCCCAGGTACCTTCAGGACATCATGTCGAAGCTTCTTACTAATTTTTGCGCGGATATGTCCAATAGTTCAAAAAATATAACAAATTATGTGAAATTCCAAAATGGCGGACAGGCGGTTCGGTCAAACCCGGCATAATACACATCGACAGATGTGGCATGAGGTAAGCAATCCATAGACATCAAGATCATAATTTTCTGACAAACAGTTCAGAAGTTATGGGCAAAAATAGCCTATTTTCATATCTCATGACCCATAGGTGGCGCTGTCACCAAATTTGGCATGAACCCCAAGTTCATGGTCCACATGAAGTGTACCAAATTTCATTTCAATTGATCAAAGAATGACCGAGCTACAGCTTCAGAACCATTTTTGCGTCAACCTCGTTAAGTTTGCGAATTTATTACTTTTGAACAAAGATAACCTGTGCCAAATTTCATAACAATTGAACCAAATTTGAAGGAGGAGTAGCGAATAAACGGAATACTGTACATTTCAAAATGGCCGTTACTGTAATGGGTGGAGTTTTACTGTAAGGTATTAAAAACAACAAGCATGAGGAGAGCAATCACGTGTACTAAGTAGAATTTTCATAGATCAAGCGGATCAGCAGTTATAACCATTTGAACATTGAATTTTTGCACTGCTGGTGGCGCTATAGAGTTAGGACTAGAGACCCCATTTTTGGTCACATGACTTTTTAAGACCACCACTACAACTCTGCCAAATTTCATCATTTTCCTACGTACGGTTCATAGGGCTGCCATAGACTCCCATTGGGGAAGAAGATGAAGAATAATAATACTGACAGTTCCAATAGGTGCCTCAGCACCTTCGGTGCTTGGCCCCTAATTAACAAGGGGGCTGGGGCTGGAGATGAGACAGAAGAGCACATGTGCTTTCACACATAACACATGGGACTGCCATGATCCTATCACAATAAGCTAGACAACTATGACAAAGGAGACAGGATCATGACAGGGGTTACTTTTACATTTTTTGTATAAAGAGTGGCAAATCCATTGACTTGCATTATATAAATCGCAGAACAATAAGGTTTCAGATAAATATCATCTTTATTCTACTACTGAAGGGAACATGTCACCAACATATCAGATGCCCCGAGGGTGAGTAAATAAACCGGGTAGATGGGTTTCTACAATTGCCTAGCCATGTTTCTCATAGATCAACATACAGAAACTGTGTTTGCTACCCTTTAGGTTCGCTGACTGTAATCTTACAGATCAGTCATGTGAAATTGTGGCTTCAGCATTACGTTCATCAGACTCTCGGCTGAGAGAACTGGACCTGAGTAACAATGACCTGCAGGATTCAGGAGTAAAGATCCTCTGTACTGGACTAGAGAGTCCGCACTGTAAACTGGAGATACTGAAGTATGTAATAGTTTTCTCTATTAGAATTTAACAGTGCTGTTTTTCCACTAAGATGAACGTTTTACACATTATGCCATCTTTCCATAATCAGTAATAAGCAGTAATAATGTTTATTAGGACTGTGCAATGAATGGTTTTTGATTTTCAATTTTGATTTTGGATTCAAACAATTATTGTGCTATTAAAATAGAAATTACGTCCTGCTGGACCACTGTGTTTGTAAGGAACTTTGGAGGCACCACGGCTTTGGCACATGTAGTCTATGGCAACACTTACTTAATAAAAAGGTGAAATAAATGCATGTTTTAAAAATCACAGAGTAATATCTCTCTCTGTAGATTGTCTGGCTGTTTAGTGACAGAAGAAGGCTGTTGTTTTTTGGCCTCAGCTCTGAGATCAAACCCATCTCATCTGATCGAGTTGGATCTGAGCTACAATCATCCTGGAGACTCAGGAGTTCAGATGCTCTCTCATTTACTGAGAGATCCACACTGCAGACTGGACAAACTCAAGCATGTTGGGCAAAAATGACTATGACATGGTTAATGTGTGTGTGCGGGGAGGGTGGTGGGTAGTTGTCCAAGTAGCTGGCAGTTATCTGTTAGCAGAGTTTATTGTTGCATTTACATAAAAGAGAATAAAGTTGGCACACCACAGCTCCAAAGAAAACTTTTAATATGTTATCATATTAAAACATATTAAAAGTTTAGTTTGAAGCTGTGGTGTGCCAACTTTTTTCTCTTTTGTTGAAAACTGCTGCTTGAAGTACCCACTTTGAGCCTTGTGCCACTTAGATGTGCACATTTTTTGTTTCTTTTGCATCTACATAAAACAGATAGGACACTTGACTTTATATGCACTTGATTGTATTTTAAATCATAAAATAGGAAGCTTGTTATCAATAAACCATCTACTCTTTCACAACACTGCACAGCAAAATCACGGGTGTTAAAATAACACCCACTGTGTCAGATTTAACACCGGCAAAGTGTGTATATGTGTCCACACTACACTGTGTTAATTAAGTAAAAAGTTTAGTGTTAATTTAACAACACCCATTATATGTTAATTCAACACTCAATATTGTTAAATGTTACACTTGTTCAACACTATTCATTGTTGTTTCCACACTACACTGGTGTTGGCACACAAATACAGTGTTAAAAATTAACACTCCTAATTTAAGGTCAACACCAGTGTAATGTGAATTCAATAATTTCAAGTAAAGTGTTAAAACACTTTTGGTCCTTTTCAGTAGAACTTTTGTTGCTATTGGGTTGTTTCTATAAAAGAAAAATGGCAAGAAATATTGCAAATTTACATTGATACACAAAACACTACGCATTTAAAACACTGCTTATTTAAATACCTCAGCTACAATTAGAAACAAAATACAGTATAGAGACAGAGCGCAGTTATGCAAATTTGAAAACCACGCCCACCGGGGGGGAACGCGATCCAACCGTCTCCATTGAGTTTGTATTGCGAGAAGCCGCCTCCTTGTCATTTCTGGCTTATAACAAAAAACTGAATAATGCCTAAAAGCTGCTGTGTGACAATATGTACAGCTAACAAGCCAAAGAACCCAGACATAAGTTTTTATAAGCTGTCGAGCCGTAAAACCCAGTCTTTAAGGAGAATAAAGTGGATCGCCGACTACGTTTCCCTCTAGTGGACGCAGTTCTACTAATAGAAGTACTATGAAAAGTTGACTGTATCCATTTTTGTGTCTTTAAACGCTCGTTTTTTGGGGTCGACAGCTTATAAAAACTTATTTACAGATTAAACTTAAAAACAGATTAATACCTAAAAGCTGCTGTGTGACAAGGTGTACATCTAACAACCCAAAAAAAACAAATACGTTTTTATAAGCTTTCAACTTCAAAAAAACGAGCGTTTAAAGACACAGAAATGGAAACAGGCAACTTTTCATAGTACTCCTATTAGTAAAACTGCGTCCAATAGGGGGAAACGTAGTCGGCGATCCACTTTGTTCTCCTTGAGGACTGGGTTTTGCGGCTCGGCGGCTTGTAGGGACTTGTTTCTGTGTTCTTTGGCTTGTTGGCTGTACATATTGTCACACAGCAGCTTTTAGGCATTATTCAGTTTTTTGTTATAAGCCAGAAATGACAAGGAGGCGGCTTCTCGCAATACAATGTCAATGAAGACGGTTGGATCGCTTTCCCCCCGGTGGGCGTGGTTTTCAGGTTATGACGCGCTGCGCTCTGTCTCTATGGAATAATGAAAGTTATCTTATACACAGCACAGTGATATGAAAACCACATATTATAAGGTCTTTAATATATTAATTGAGAGTTAAAACATTAGCCACCCTACTAAAAACTTGCACATTAAAATACACAGCAGTTACCTACTGGCAAGCAAAAATGCTTATCCTTCACAATACTAAAGATTTTACCATTTAAAAAAACCATTTCAATTTCAATAGATGTTTTATTTTTCTTAAATACATTCCAACCTGGTATTTAGTACTGTAGTTGTTTTACTCATGATGTAGTGGAAGGCTGCATCAATGGTCTTCATCATGCAGGGAATGGCTTTTTGGTCCAGAATGATGCAAAAATTCTGAATGCAACTTCTGTTCCCAATGCAGAGCAGGCAGGGCTGTGCTGATCCATCTCCCTTAAAGCATGGATTGATGCATATCACCTAAGAGTGTTTTAAAATCGTTTTTTTTATTCATCTTACAAATGTTACACTTACTGAAAATGTTTGAATTAACAATATCTGTTATTTATGAACTTGTATGCATTTATATGGGGAGAACAATGCAAGCAAACTAAGTGCTGAATACATAACTAGAACAAAATACCAACAAACCTACACAATCAGCACAATCAGTAGCTTCAGTTGCATTGACTTTTTTCAGTCTTTCTTCCTTTTACAAATGAAGGCAAGAGGTGAATGAGCCAGGGAAGAGCTGCCACATAACTGTCCCATCCTAGCCAAACAGAATTTAAACATCCACAACCCATGAGAAATAAGTATACAGTTAAAGTCTCCTCACATCCTGATAGAAATCACTATGTTAAGTTGTTTAAATGTATTTGTAGAAATTTATGTAATCTATGAAAGGAGTAGAATCAAAAAATGTTCTCCCGAAAGAGAATAAATGTGTGTTTACCTAATATTTTGATTTAAAAATATTTTGGTGGGTCCAAAAACAGATTAGATTGATTTATGTGGGTATGAAAAGTTTGGTAACGCCTGGTTTAGAACCTGCTCCTCATTATGACTGAACATATAATCATCATGTGTTAATGCATTCATCACACTTGCATTAGTAAGTTAAGATGACATGCTGTTTTGTGGCTTACACTTTTTTTTGGAAATGAGGAGAACGTTTTGCATAGTCTCTTATTTCAAAACAATAAAATGTGGCCTCTTCAATAATAGGAAGTTACTAAATACTCTTTTAATAGCTTGTGTCTGTCAGGTTTTCCTCTTTGGAAAGCTCAATACAGTTGGTTAATAAACCTTTCATTGGGCTGTTATTATGTTTTGTCTTACCCTTCCTTGTTTCTTTGTCTTCTTCTCTATAGCTTGGATCATGGAGAGCACTTTAGGATCACGCCAGGATTACGAAAGTGTAGGTTTTTACTTTAACACAAAAACACAGGGTCTTGTACATATATTGATTATGTAGTGATGTCATAGATAATGTAATGTCTCCTCTCATCTACAGATGCATGTGATCTCACCGCAGATCCAAACACAGCACATATTCGTCTCCTTCTGTCGGAGGGAAACCGAAAGATAACGTGCGTACACGCGGAGCAGCCGTATCCCGATCATCCGGAGAGATTTGAGCATTATGAGCAGATTTTGTGTAAGGAGAGTCTGTCTGAACGCTGTTATTGGGAAGTGGACTGGAAAGGCTGGTGTCACATATCAGTGACGTATAAAGGAATCAGCAGGAAAGGAGGCAGCAACTGTAGGTTCGGACTGAATGAGAAATCTTGGAATCTTTACTGCTGTGACACAATTTACTCTGCGTGGCACAATAAAAAGAACGTTCCTCTTCCTTCATCTCACTCTCATAGAGTAGGAGTTTACCTGGACTGGACCGCCGGCGCTCTGTCCTTCTACAGCGTATCTGACACAAACGCACAAACATACACACACATATACACATTCAACTCTACATTCACGGAGCCTCTCTGCGCAGGATTTGGACTTTATTCAGATTCCTCTGTGTGTCTGTGTGAGATGTGAGGGAATAATGTCAACGTTGGAGGGAATGGTTATTAACATTTAGCAATTTAGATTTTTAAAATATGTTTTAAAACATGTCATGTTATTATGGCATATCAAAACATTTAGCTTCCAAAATTGAATCAATTTCTAATTCTTTCAAGTAGCAGTTCAAAAATATATTTTCTTTTGAAAAGTATGTTATAATATACCTTTTATATATAACATGTTATGAAATTAAGTTCGAATCCCGGCTCGAGGTCCTTTGCCGATCCCATACCCCTCTCTCCACCCTCTACTTTCCTGTCGTCTCTCAAATCTACTGTCTATCAATAAAGGCAAAAATGGCCCAAAAAATAATAATTATAAAAAAGCAATGTAAACATCGTAGGGGAGAGCGGGGTAAGTTGTCACACGGGTAAGTTGTCACACTGTTAATAACTCCAACACTAGAGGCTCTATCTCAAAAATCAAATAGCCACTTTATGTGACTTCTTCTTCTATAGTGAACTTCCTGTTCACATGTGGTCAAGATCACTGTAATCTGAGGTTAGCACAATTTTCTTATTTTTCTGCTTAAAAAGTAAAAAAAAATCACTTTACATTTTATGCAATACAACTTTGTTAGGTGTGAATGTTTAAAATGATTATTTTGCACAAAATAGAGGAGACCGTAAAGTGTCTTTTGATACTTTAGCTAAAGTGATATGATGAGCTAAACTTGAGATTTAGACAACATTAGCACACAAGTAAGTATGGGGCAAGTTGTCTCAATGACTTTGGGGCAAGTCGTCACATCTGATAACTTGCCCCTGTACAAACAAACACATCGAACATGCTCAGAAAACATGATATAGAAAAGAATAAGCCTCAATCTAGCAAAAAGCTGTTTCAAAAGAAAGGGAAGCAGAAATCTGGACCTATGAAAAACAAGGCAGCTAAAAGAAGAAAAATCATGCAAGAGTCATCATCAGATGATGAAGAGTGCTTCTGCCTCGTCTGTGTAGAGCCATTTTCAAAGAGTCGTCCAAAGGAGACCTGGGTAAAATGTGTAAAATGCAACAATTGGGCCCATGATGCTTGCACCTCAGGCCAGGCAATTTATGTGTGTCAGAATTGTGATTCTGGAGATGAGTCCTATTAGTCATACAGGGCATCTGTTTTGTTCAGAGGTTAAACATGTTAAGTTAAGCAAGTTATCTGCAGCGTTCCATTCAGTTATCTGGTTTTATGTGAAAGCCATAGAACATTTGAACCAAAGTTCAAAGTAAAGTGGTCTTGCCACTTAATTGAAATGTGCATTATTTGGATTGAAATAATTGTTTTTCCAGATTCTCCAGGCACGGATGTTTATATTTCCAGTTTGGTTTGAGTTTAAAAATTAAAATCAATATTCACAATTAAGTAGTTGTGTTCTTATTTTTAGATAATCTAGTGTGACAACTTACCCGCCCTAGTGTGACAACTTACCCTCCGATGGGGCAAATTGTCACAAGTGCACAGTCACTATTCAACAGTCTACAACTCTGTAATGAGATAAGATATAAAGATGTTATGAATACAACATATGTGCCCAAGACTTCCTTCTTTCATTTGGTATGAGATTTATACCATTTTGATGTATGGTGCTCAGTAAATGTTAGACAGTGTGAAAAGTGTGACAACATACCCCGCTCTCCCCTACACAAAAAATAGCAGTGCTGTTTAAAAAAAATAGCAGTTGCAACATTTTTCTCTGTAGACACTTATAAATCGAAGGAATTTTTTTACGATTTAACTTCATTTTAACTCTCAAGAGATACAAGGGACATTTTTATTTTTAAACCCGCTTGACTGTAATGATTGAATATTGCCCAAAATTGCCAAAGGTTAATCATTTTTTATACATTTTAGAATTTTGGTTTCAGTTTTTTAAATTAGCTTAAAATATCTGGGGCCCGTTCTTCGTACGTCGCTAACTCAGTTAGCTGGATTTGATTGTTGACGATTTGGCATGATCTTGGATCGTTTGGTTCTTCGAGGCTCATCCTAGAGTTGCTGTCATAGCAACAGGTCCGTAAGCTCAAACCTGCTCGGGAGCAGGCTTATTTCATGTAAACAAGATTAGTTTGTACCTTTTTAAGCGGATGTGATATAGTCTGACGCAGTCGCGTATTCTCCATTATACGAGCGCAATCTGCGTAAGATGCATGATTAATATAAAGAGCTTTTCAAATTCAACACGAAAAAAAAGGATAGATTAATTAAATCTTTTAGCGATGTTATTTAAAAATATATATAATATAACAAATATTCTTTTTCTGAACTTGTGCGACTTGTTTTTGTGTAACAGGTGTTTTGATTATTATTCTTAAACAAATGAGAAGACAAATATGTTGATCACATTCATTTTAAATTAGTTTGAATTTTCCTTAATAAAAACAGCAATTAATCATACCCAGCACTAATAGATGTTATGTACAATAAAGACTATTACTCAGTGTGAAATAATTTTCATTTGAATAAACTAATCTCATATTTTAGTTTTGTCTTTAGATTGTCAAGCTTACAATGTCATGCATGAAAGGGTTTTCGTTTAGTAATTTCTATCTATTCTATCATTAAAACTCTGTCTACAAACATGTTACTCTGTCCCTTTCCTGTGACAAAAATGACCAAAATAACCAAATAAGTTTTTTTGCACATATTTTCACATATCTTGATCTTCTTTACTACACTTTTCTGTGCAGACTCAGCAGATGCAGGACTTTCAGTTAATGTGGGATACTTCTAATATTGTTGTAGTCAGTTATCAGTTATATAAGAATAATGTAATTGAAGTAAACTTATTTAACCACTTGCCTATAGTTTCTCTAAAGGACTGTCATCTGAGAGGATTTCTTTACTGTCCTGTGCATTGCTCAGAAACAGTTGCACTGTATAATCTTTTGATGTAGAATAACATTTACATTCCCTTACGGCACATCATACTTCATTTAACACATTATTGGGAACTGCTGAAAGTGTTGGTGTATTATCTACAACTGCACAAAAGAGAGGAAAACACAATCTTATTATAAACTACAATTCAAATTTTAATTATCAGCAATTAAATTGTTGCATTTGCTGTGGGTTCAAGAGCAACTGCTCCAGAGATGATCTGTACAATCAATCAGTTTAGAGACATCACTCCTGCCAGCACATCACATGAAGATGGAGGACCACCACCTGTTTTTATTCTGCTTTTTATGTTGCTGTTACAAACAGACAAAATAGCATTTAACTGTTTTTAAAAGAGACTTAAATTACTTTAATAAGGAGCATCAAATTTTAATTACAATCATTAATTTCAATCTTTAACAAGCATAGTAAAGATATCAAGATTATATTTTTACAGAAAATTTTACATTATTTATGGTGATTTATGTACAAAAGTAGCTTTAACTGGGTTTTTAAATTCAGTGTCATAAAAAGTTCACAACCTTTCATCAATAGCTCTCAGGAGGGCAGGGGTTAAAAAATGGGCATGTTCTTGACCATTGTAACAACTGGCCAATCACAGCGTTGCTGATCAGTGTTTCTACTATCCATATGTATTGCCTTTTCTTGCAGTGCACGAACGCGCAGTGATCTCAGATAATTCAATCCTGCCATACTAATCATCAACAGCAGTGGTGTTCAAAGAACTGTATAAGCAAGATCATAATTAGCAAGATCTAAACATCTCGGATGTCTCATTTGATCTCGGATTTATTAAGCGACGTACGAAGAACAGACCCCTGGTGTCATTATCCTGTCTGTGTTTTGCCCTGCTGTTGATTGTTTGCTCCGCGCACTTGTTAGTTGCCATGGACACTCATTAGACTCATTCATTCCAGAGTCGTATAATGAGATTCATTCACTCTCATGTGTTGTCATAGTTACTCATTGTCTCTGATTTGTGTTCCTGTCTGTTATATCTACATTGTTTGTTCCCTGTTGCTAGTCATTGTTTTATGTTGTTCCATGTCACCTGTTAGCTCTGAGTTCTGCCTGCCTGTCTGTTTACTTGTTTTATGTTTTATATTAATAAATACTTAAATATCTGCATTTGGATCCTCACTTGCCGCTGCCTCGCTCACAACAACTGGCCTTCAAGTTTTGATTTTATACTTGTCCGCTAGGTGGCGCTACTTTTCACCATTCCATGCATGCAGCAAAATTTTACAATTTCCTTTAAAGGTGCAGTGTGTAAATTGTAGCAGCATCTAGTGGTGAGGTTACGAATTGCAACCAACGTCTCAGTCCACAGCTCACTCCTCGATTTGAAACACATAGAGAAGCTATGGTAGCCGCCACAGGACAAACATGTCATCTCGTCTGAGACAACTTAGAAAAAAAAGTTTGTCCGCTAAGGGCTTCTGTAGAAACATGGCGGCACAAAATGGTGACTTCCATATAAGGGAACCCTCTGTGTATGTGTATAGAAACGTTTCATTCTAAGGCAGAGGTTCTCAACTCTGGCCCTCGAGATCCACTTTCCTGCAGAGTTTAGCTCCAGCCCTGATCAAACACACCTGAGCAAGGTAATCAAGTTCTTCAGGAATACCAGAAAATTGCAAGCAGGTGAGTTTGATCAGGGTTAGAGCTAAACTCTGCAGGAAAGTGGATCTCGAGGGCCAGAGTTGAGAATCTCTGTTCTAAGGTAATAAAAACACAATGGTTCCTTATGAAAGGTCTTTATATACCACTGATAATATAGTCATTTATATTATGTTGCATTTCTGTCAAGAGATCCTCCTAAAAGTTTATGATATTTTTAGAGCAGTTTTTGGGAAGGTGTCATTTTTTTGGCCTGGAACACATACGTATTTTTTAAGGTTCTCTTAATGGTTAAACTATTGAATTACTAATATTTAGTTGCATAACCTGTTGTTGATAACTGCTGCACATCTGTGTCAAATCAAGTCAAGCAACTTCTGACACCTAGAAACAGATATTTCAGCCCAGGATTCAAAGTTCCTGTCCAATTTTAAGTTTTTCTTCAGAAACCTTGCTTTCAGACAGCATTTTTAATGTCACCTTAACAGTTTTTAATGGGGTATAGAGATCAGGGGATTGAGCTGGCCACTCCATAACCTTAATCCTTTCTGTCTGGAACCAAGATGCCCTCTTATCTGTTGGGTTTTTTGTCTTGTTGAAACACCCATTTTAGGGGCATTTCCTCTTCTGTAAAGGCCAAGATAATCTCTTCAAGTATTCTGATGTATTTAAACTGATCCATCTTCTTTTGTAGGGGCGAGTGGGGCACAAACTAACGCAGGGTTAATTGTAACGCAGCTGCTTTACATATATATACTGAGCAGATGTCACAAGTGACGAACAGGCGGAACCAAAAGCAGCGAGGGAAAGTTCCGCCCGGACCAACTTCCGCAAACACCTGCACTTCCGGGTAACCCCTAGCAACGGCAATCAGGGCGAAATACACCCCAGGTGTGAGAGATGACACGGCGAAAGCCCATTGGACCGAATGGGCGAGCTAGAAGGATAAAAGCAGCATCAGGAAACCAGGAAGTGGTCGATTGTGGTCGCGTGAAGACACAACGAGGCGGCGTGTGGACTAAGCGGCTGCATTGTGGGCGAGGACTGAAGAGACAGGCTGGACACGGAAGTAAGGACAAGTTGGAATATCGAGAAGATCTGCGTTTCGCCGGGAGAGTTTCCCAAAAGAGGTACTAATAGTGTGGCATTAACCAGCCTTACCTGAAGAGTTAAATGTGGTGAACGCTGCCAGAGAACCATACACTGCCAAACCAGAAGAAAGGAGCTGTGGGAAGAGAGGCCAAGACAAAGGTCGTGAGTACACGCATTGTTTGTCATTAAGTGAAGTATTGAAGTGAAAACTCACCGTTGTGTGGAAAGGTCTGGAGTTTTATGTTGTAGTGGCCCCACTGTAGAAGAACGGAGTTGGTGGGCATGCCAAAGTAGGAAGCGGCTGGCAGAGCGCGACCAGGGGGCGGACGAACTATATCCCACTCACCGTGACAGGCTCTAACGGCTTTCTCCCGACACCAAGCCGGACTGAACGTGAAGAGATTGGCCTTTTATATCAAGAAAGAGTGTGGGATGCTGTGGGTGAGTGTGCTAAGTTGATGTGTGTGCACCAGAGTGCTGCTGTGTAGGTCTGTGTCCCTTGCCATTCGTCCTTACCCCAGGTCCGGGTAAAGTACCGTGTGAGTAGGCTTGTGGAAGTGCCGAAGCGGTGGTACCATCGTGGATCTACCTTATTATCCCCCCTGGTGTGCGTGCATTTC
The DNA here is from genome assembly GCF_027580225.2 of Misgurnus anguillicaudatus. Classification (NCBI taxonomy): domain Eukaryota; kingdom Metazoa; phylum Chordata; class Actinopteri; order Cypriniformes; family Cobitidae; genus Misgurnus; species Misgurnus anguillicaudatus. The sequence continues at coordinate 6,418,758 of NC_073354.2, forward strand.
GCCGCCGAAGAAGAACCGTGAGTACGGTGAATAAAGTGTTGCATTGATACTGTATTGAGCTACAAACAGTCTAGAAGAGAAGTTCAGAGTCATACTTACCTAACCAGCGCTGTTGTATGTTGGAGGAGCAACCGTTGCTCACTGTGAAACAGGTACACCTTAGACCCTCCTCGGACAGGGCGGAGAGCGAGTCCACATCCAGCCGCCCGTTCTGGTCCTCTGGTCAGGTGACGTACAGTTCCCCTCCTTACTCTTCAATGCTGTGAAAGAAGACAGTGGGTAGTGTGAGTAAACTCTATGTACATGTTGAAAACCTGAAATTGAAGTTAAGAGTTGCACTTACCTGTCACGTCCGAGAGTCCCACGTAGTATGCCGCCCAGTTGAGAACCTGAAATTGAAGCTAAGAGCTACACTTACCTGTCACGTTCGAGAGTCCCACGTAACAGGCCCAGTTGAAAACCTGAAATTGAAGCTAAGAGTTACACTTACCTGTCACGTCCGAAGGTCCCACGTAACAGGCCCAGTTGAAAACCTGAAACTGAAGTTAAGAGTTAGACTTACCTGTCACGTTTGAGAGCCCCACGTAGCACGCTGGTCGACTGAAGGCCTGAACCTTTCGAGCCAACCGAGAGCCCTGCCCCCTCATTGCACCTGTAAACCCCCTGCAGTATACCTGCGTCACCTGGAGAGAGAACCAGGCTCAAAAAGGAGATCACAGGAGACAGTGAAGGGAGTACCTCTGAGGAACAGGAGAAAAGATTCACCTCTCATGGCGAGGCACGGCCTTGGCCCCGTTCCATATTCAACACCAGGCTCTGCCGAGGAAGGACCTCAACGTACAGGTGACCACTGGAGTAAAACCCCCTATTAATTGTGTGTTCTATTTGCCTCCAGGAGCCGAGGAGGGCGCCACGTGTACATAAAGGAGAAACCAAGGAAGTTACGATCAGCACGCAAAAGACGACATTATACTTACCGGGGACAAAGGAGCTCTGTCCCCTTTCCCTTGGCACCTCTCTCACTCCCCCTGCAACAGGATAGATTATTTTAACCCCCTTTCCCCCTCCCCATTCTGATTTTAAATAATTTAAATAAAGTTGTTCAAGTTTTACTTATCTGGTTTCGTGTCTGGTCATTGGGGTGCTTTTGGGGACCTCCTCGAGGTGAAACGTCCGGAGGGGCACTAGAGGGCCGCTCCGGTAGGTGACAGATTTTGGCGTAGTTGGCAGGGTTTTCACCTCGAGTGGAGTAACCAAGGCTCACCAATGGCCGACCACGAACTCCCTGAAGCCCCACCCCGTGTCATGCCAGTTTTTATGGGGAACCCCTGGGTCCAGAAGTATAGTGGTGCCGAATCTGAAGTGAGGCTGTCGGAATGGAAGGCGCAGATTGAATATCTGGCCGGGATACAGGGACTGAACGTAGCCCAGCAGCTGCAATTTGTGCTGAATTCGTTGGAAGGAGAAGCACGGCGAGAAGTTCAGGCCACCCCAGAAGCGGTGCGAGCCTTGGCCCAAACCGTCTTTAACTTCCTTACAGAGCAGTACAGGGATACCACCCCGGTTGCCGTTCTCCGAGCCCAGTTCTTCGGGTGCAAGCAAGGGCCTCGCCAGCCCATACGAGCCTATGCCCTTCGACTCCGTGAGCAGCTTACGAGCAGAGGTGTAAAGAGTAGCTGAAAGCCATACTTGAGTAAAAGTACAGATACCTTACTGTAAAAATTACTCCCCTACAAGTTACAAGTCACCAATTTAAATACGACTTGAGTAAAAGTATTAAAGTAACCCAATTTAAAAGTACTTAAGTATTTTAACTCGTACTGAATGTTGGCTCAAAGATGCACTAGTCCTCAACACAAAGAGATTTGTAGGTCAGTGAAAAACAAGAAAGTTTGTTAATGATGTTTTACTTCCTAATTTAGAAAAGAAATCAAACCAAATTTTACCTGGCAGAACAAACACAGATTAAACATTGTCATTGTCTTTTGACTAAAATTTAATTAAGTTTTAGTCATATTTTTGTCATCTGAATTGATTTAGTTTTAGTCTAATTTTATTCAACTAAATGACATGATATTTTAGTCTAGAAATCTACATTTAATTTAATTTAAACCCATTTAATTTTAATCTAGTGTCATTGTGTACTTGAATGTGCCATGCTGACAAATATATAGCCTAACTTTGTGATATAAATATGGTAACACTTTACAATAAGGTTCATTAGTAAACATTAGTTAGCTACATTAGTTAACATGAACTAATAATGAACTGCACTTATATAGCATTTATTAATCTTTGTTAATGTTAATTTCAACAATTACAAATACTTTATTAGAACATTGTTAACATTAGTTAATGCACTCTGAACTAACATGAACAAACAATTAAAGCTTAAATTTTTATTAACTAACATTAACAAAGATGAATAAATACTGTAACAAATGTATTGCTCATGGTTTGTTCAAGTTAATTAATACATTAACTAATGTTAATGTCACAAGGTGACAATCTTTCTAAGGGCGGAACCAAAGTTAGGGAAGTTTTGGTTCCGCCCGGAAGGTTTCCCCACCGGGCCACATATGAAGACGGACCTTTTTACTTCCTGGTTTCCAGGGCAACGCTATCAGGGCTTTACGAGCCACAGGTGTGAAGCATCAATGAAACGAAGTGTGATTGGAGGTTGCGGGAAGATGAAGCCTTTAAATCTATACATAGATTCATATCATAGATCTATACAAAGGAGGATATCGACGACCTTATAGGTGGAATACGAGACGGTTACTGACGTTGGATGAGAGAAACGGAGGAAGAGGAAAACTTACTGTTGTGAGTATACACCTGTGGAAGAGTGGTGTTGGTGGCTGGAAAACGCCTCGTTTATGTATTTGGAGTTATTACAGCGTGAAGTCAACCTAGGACGAAGGAAGACAGTAACTGTGAGTAACTACATCCCTGGAAGTAGGTGTTTTGTACGCAGTTGATCTATACAATCGTTTTGAGTGTTTTCAAGAGAGAGTGAGTGGCCCTACCCCTGTACTAGCGTGGTGGGTGAGCCGAAGGGTTCTTGTGTGGAAGCAGCTACAGTGACGACAACAAACAAACACTAGGCCGTCTACCATCTCCCTATTCTCGCCCAGAGCAAAGTGGAAGAAGACGGGTGTCATTGTGTGCACTGAGCGTGGTGGGTGAGTCTTTGGATGTAGAAATTTTCACTTGAAGTGGTGCTGTGTAATGCTGTGTATTGCAGTGAGAGTGCTGTGTCTTGTCTGATGTAACCCCGCCTTCAGTCACTCGTCCCGGGACGACGAAGAGGAAAAACGGCGCTAGAGAACATCTGTACGATTATGCTGTAGTGTGCTTCAGTCTAACAGTATTACAGAGTGGCGGTGAAGAATTGTGCGATTGGCGGTGTGCGTGAGTACTACATCTACTGTTGTTACTTTACCTGTGTCTGTTTCATCACTACAGAGTAGAGGCGAACGAGATCCGCCGGCCCGAGATCTCGACGAAAGGTCGCCCCGGTCCAGTTTTCGATCGACCAACGGGTCTCGAGGAAAGGGTAGCGCTCGACCCGGTGTGCCGGCGTGACGTTTTCGCCCCTCTGTCAACCGGCTGCAACCAGTTTAGAGGTGAGAGAAAACCTTGAAACTGATTCACTGTGTCCCTATGCCCCAGCAGTCGTCTGTGGAGAGAAAGAGAGCCAGCGTGAACGTTGAGATACTGAGCTGTGAAGAGAGCTATACCTACTCAGAAGCTGTAAACAGCGCAGAGGTGAGAGAAAACCTTGAAATCGATTCACTGTGTCCCTATGCCCCAGCAGTTGTCTGTGGAGAGAAAGAGAGCCAGCGTGAACGTTGAGATACTGAGCTGTGAAGAGAGCCATACCTACTCAGAAGCTGTAAACAGCGCAGAGGTGAGAGAAACCCTTGAAAATGATTCACTGTGTCCCTGTGTTCCAGAAGTCGTCTGTGGAGAGAAAGAGAACTAGCGTGAACGCTGAGATACCGAGCTGTGAAGAGAGCCTAGAGGGACCATTATTTTAAGTTCCCCCTTTTCCCTGCCCTATTTATTATTTTTAAGTAAATTAAATAAAGTACATTTTAATTTATGCCTACCTTGTGTGTCTGGTCATTGGGGTGGTTTTGGGAATCTCCTCGAGGTGGAGAAAGGGGCGTGACCTTATTTACATCTGGGTCCACCCCGACTTGTGACAGATTTGGCGTAGTCGGCAGTCCACCTCGGGTTGAGACCAAGGTCCCCCAATGACCTACCACGTTTTTTTAAAAAAGTAAAATTCCCATCAACACATTATCAGTCCCCAAACAACGCGTTCTCGGGACGAGAACGGATTGGCGGGGGAGGATGTCACAAGGTGACAATCTTTCTAAGGGCGGAACCAAAGTTAGGGAAGTTTTGGTTCCGCCCGGAAGGTTTCCCCACCGGGCCACATATGAAGACGGACCTTTTTACTTCCTGGTTTCCAGGGCAACGCTATCAGGGCTTTACGAGCCACAGGTGTGAGGCATCAATGAAACGAAGTGTGATTGGAGGTTGCGGGAAGATGAAGCCTTTAAATAGCTCTGTGGGAACACAAAGAAGGAGGCGAGTGACACGGAGCGATGTACACGAGAAGCGATTGACACGGGGGAGTTCCTTTGCCAAAGGCAACACAAAGACACGCACCTTTTGAAGAGCCCGAAGGCTCTGTTGATCCGGGGATCGCTGAAGCGAGCGGAAAGAGGACAGAGCCACAGGAGGCGAAAGGAAGGCAAGCCGTGGATCTTTAAGAAGGAGCACCCCGAAATCGCTGATGTTATCCGCTGTGTGTTGTTGTGTATCGTAGCGCCGAGTTGGGCTCGCCGGATACGAAGGAAGACAGTAATTGTGAGTAACTACATCCCTTGAAGTGAGTGTTTTGTATGCAGTTGATCTATACAATCGTTTTGAGTGTTTTCAAGAGAGAGTGAGTGGCCCTACCCCTGTACCAGCATTGGTGGGTGAGCCGAAGGGTTCTTGTGTGGAAGCAGCTACAGTGACGACAACAAACAAACACTAGGCCGTCTACCATCTCCCTATTCTCGCCCAGAGCAAAGTGGAAGAAGACGGGTGTCATTGTGTGCACTGAGCGTGGTGGGTGAGTCTTTGGATGTAGAAATTTTCACTTGAAGTGGTGCTGTGTAATGCTGTGTATTGCAGTGAGAGTGCTGTGTCTTGTCTGATGTAACCCCGCCTTCAGTCACTCGTCCCGGGACGACGAAGAGGAAAAACGGCGCTAGAGAACATCTGTACGATTATGCTGTAGTGTGTTTCAGTCTAACAGTATTACAGAGTGGCGGTGAAGAATTGTGCGATTGGCGGTGTGCGTGAGTACTACATCTACTGTTGTTACTTTACCTGTGTCTGTTTCATCACTACAGAGTAGAGGCGAACGAGATCCGCCGGCCCGAGGTCTCGACGAAAGGGTGCCCCGGTCCAGTTTTCGATCGACCAACGGGTCTCGAGGAAAAGGTAGCGCTCGACCCGGTGTGCCGGCGTGACGTTTTCGCCCCTCTGTCAACCAACGAGTTCGCTGAGAGGGTCTTGGTCCCCGGCGTCCCATTGCAAACCACTGTCCAATCGACGCATTGCATAGCCAGCCAGCGTAAGCCCGCCACCCTGTAAGCTACCATATAACCTGTTGTGTCTGCTGGTTAACAGGGAAGTGAGTGAGCCGTGAGGGCTGAGCAGAGAGCCACACTTACCCAGAAGCTGCAACCAGTTTAGAGGTGAGAGAAAACCTTGAAACTGATTCACTGTGTCCCTATGCCCCAGCAGTCGTCTGTGGAGAGAAAGAGAGCCAGCGTGAACGTTGAGATACTGAGCTGTGAAGAGAGCTATACCTACTCAGAAGCTGTAAACAGCGCAGAGGTGAGAGAAACCCTTGAAAATGATTCACTGTGTCCCTGTGTTCCAGCAGTCGTCTGTGGAGAGAAAGAGAACTAGCGTGAACGCTGAGATACCGAGCTGTGAAGAGAGCCTAGAGGGACCGTTATTTTAAGTTCCCCCTTTTCCCTGCCCTATTTATTATTTTTAAGTAAATTAAATAAAGTACATTTTAATTTATGCCTACCTTGTGTGTCTGGTCATTGGGGTGGCTTTGGGAATCTCCTCGAGGTGGAGAAAGGGGCGTGACCTTATTTACATCTGGGTCCACCCCGACTTGTGACATTAACTAATGAACCTTATTGTAAAGTGTTACCACATATGCTTATATAGGCCTATTCTAAAAAAGTTATAATCTTAATATTTCAAAAATTCCAGAATTGGAGTCCAGTAGGTGGTTACAGTTAATATACAGTAACAGAAATATGATAATGCATATTAAAAACGTGAAGTTGTTCATTTGAAAGATTAATTGAAAACACATGTGTAATGACACGTAAGGAGTGGAAACAACTGCAGGGGAAAATTCAAACAATGTTTATTAAATATAAACAGAGAGAGAGTATTTAGAGTCAATGCGGAAGTGACACAGTCCGGTGTTGATGTTGCTGGCAATGGTGGCGAAGACTACAGTGGAAGTTGGTGTAGAGAGTATTGAGTGTGACGTTGGTGGAGTGGTGAGCAGTGGTGAAATCCAGGCTGAACACGGGAACATCCACACGAAGACGACGACAATACAAATCCAACTGTAACAGTAATCCGAATCGACACGAGACAACCAAACAACACGGGACCGAACACAATGAAAGAATCTGGCAGGGAACAGAAAGTCATTTGAGTATTTATGGAGGAGATGTAATGATGAACAGCTGGAGCGAGACAATCAACACACAGGTGAACTGAATCGCTCTAACGAGCACATGGCAGAGGTAAGTGACAAACAAACACACACACACATGACACGGAGGAAACAGTGGATTTCCTACCGTGACAGTACCCCCTCCCCTAGGAACGCCCCTTGACGTTCCCAGCCTGCTTTACCTGTCGATTGTAATTATCAATAAGGCGATGATCCAGTATGTCTCGAGCAGGAACCCATCTTCTCTCCTCCGGACCGTAACCTTCCCAATCCACCAAGTACTGAAATCCGCGTCCCCTCCGTCTAGAGTCCAGAATACGGTTAACCGAATACGTGGTTTCCCCATTAACGATACGAGGCGGGGGGGGGGGGAAACGGGGCAGGCGTATTAAGACGGGGTGAAAACACCGGTTTAATTTTGGCAACAATGAACACGGGGTGAACCCACCAGTACGCCGGTGGAAGGCGAAGAAAAACTGTTACCCGATTAATGATTTTGGTAACAGAAAACGGGCCAATAAATTTGGGAGCAAGCTTATTCAAGACGGAACGCATTGGAATATTCAGGGTTGAAAGCCACACTCTTTGACCAACGACGTAACGGGAAGGCTTCGACCGGTGGCGATCGGCCTTGGCCTTGGTGCGCGACCTTGCCTGGAGCAAAGCTCTACGAGCTCTGGTCCAGGTACGGTGACACCTCTGGACTAGTGCGTGTGCGGAGGGGACCGACACCTCGGATTCCGTACTGACAAAATTAGGTGGTTGGTACCCTAAACTACACTTAAATGGAGACATGCCCGTAGATGACACTGGCAGAGAATTGTGTGCGTACTCCACAATTGAGAGTTGCTGACACCAGGACGAAGGATTCTTGGAAACCAAACATCGTAACACCCTTTCGACATCCTGATTGGCTCGCTCGGTTTGACCATTGCTCTGGGGATGGAATCCGGACGAAAGACTAACAGTCGCTCCTAACAATTTACAAAACTCTCGCCAGAATTTGGACACAAACTGGGGACCCCTGTCAGAAACCACGTCTGTCGGGAGGCCATGTATTCGGAAGACGTGGTCAATGACAGCTACCGCTGTTTCCTTGGCTGATGGCAATTTGGGCAAGGGAATGAAATGAGTCGCCTTCGAGAACCGGTCCACTACGGTTAAAATCACTGTATTACCCTTGGAGGGTGGGAGGGCGGTAATGAAATCTAGCGATATATGGGACCAGGGTCTCGAAGGGACAGACAGCGGTAAGAGTAACCCATCTGGAGGTCGATTGGAAGTCTTACCAGTGGCACAAACCGAACAAGCCAAGACGAAGTCGTGAACGTCACGAGCCATACCAGGCCACCAAAATCGTTGCTTGACTAGGAATCTAGTTCTACTAACCCCTGGGTGACAAGCAACACTGGAAGAATGACCCCACTGGAGGACGTCAGATCGTAACTTCTCCGGCACAAATAATCGATTCGGCGGGCACCGAGCCGGGGGCGTTACCCCTTCTAAGGCTGTCAAAACCTTCGATTCGACCTCCCATCTGAGCGCGGAGATAATGATGGTCTCCGGTAAAATGGGCTCGGGAGTAGCAGTACGATCGGAACGCTCAAAAAGACGGGATAAAGCATCGGGTTTGATGTTTTTGGAACCCGGCCGGTAAGATAATGTAAAATCGAAACGTCCGAAAAAAAGTGCCCACCGAGCCTGCCTGGAGTTAAGTCTTTTGGCGGTTCTAATGTACTCGAGATTCTTATGGTCCGTCCAGACAATGAAGGGTACACCCGACCCTTCAAGCCAGTGACGCCATTCCTCCAATGCTAGCTTGACCGCCAAAAACTCTTGATTGCCAATGTCATAGTTAACTTCCGCAGGAGATAAACGGTGAGAAAAATACGCGCAAGGATGAACCTTTTCATCTGAGGATGCGCGCTGGGACAACACTGCTCCTACCCCCACCTCTGACGCATCGACCTCCACTATGAATTGACGTGAGCGATCAGGGGTAACCAGAATGGGAGCTGAAACAAAGCAGCTTTTAAGTTTGGCAAACGCAGCCTCGGCTGCGTCTGACCACCTGAACGTCAAACTAGGGGAAGTCAAGGCGGTCAGAGGTGCGGCTAGCTTGCTGAAGTTGCGAATAAAACGCCGGTAAAAATTGGCGAACCCCAGAAATCTCTGCAGGGCCTTGCGAGACTCTGGGGATGGCCAATCTACCACAGCCTTAACCTTCTCAGGATCCATGCGGACACCCTCAGTCGAAATGATGTGTCCTAGGAAAGAAACAGACTGTGCATGAAAAACGCATTTCCCCGCCTTGACAAAAAGCCCATTCTCTAGCAACCGCAGAAGCACTCGTCGTACGTGTTGCAAATGTTCCTGGAGAGACGAAGAAAAAATCAATATGTCATCCAGGTAAACATATATGAACTGATCTACCATGTCTCGCAACACGTCATTAACGAGTGCTTGGAAGACTGCCGGCGAGTTCATAGACCGAAAGGCATGACTCAATACTTAAAATGGCCTCTAGGGGTGTTAAATGCAGTCTTCCATTCATCCCCCTTCCTAATACGGACCAAATGATATGCATTACGTAAGTCCAATTTAGTGAAGACGGACGCTCCCTGCAACCTCTCGAAGGCTGAAGACATAAGCAGCAAAGGATAAGTATTCTTTACCGTGATGTTGTTCAACCCTCGGTAGTCAATACAAGGTCGCAAGGATCCGTCCTTCTTCCCCACAAAAAAGAACCCCGCCCCCGCTGGAGAAGAGGAAGGACGAATGAACCCCGTTGCCAGAGAATCAGAAATATATTTCTCCATGGCCTCCATCTCCGGAACGGACAGAGAGTATAACTTGCCCTTAGGCGGAAACGTACCTGGCAATAAGTCTATAGCACAGTCATAGGGACGATGCGGAGGTAGAGAATCAGCCCGAGACTTACTGAACACCTCCTTCAGGTCGTGGTACTCCGCGGGCACGTTAGACAAATCCACTGCTTCCCCCTGAAACACAGACTCAGACACAGATAAACAAGCAGAGACAAGACATGATTTATGACACTCCTCGCTCACGCTGGTAACAGAACCCAGTTTCCAGTCTATCTTGGGGTTATGGGAATGGAGCCAAGGGTGACCGAGAACTATAGGGGAGAGAGCAGTGTCAGTAATGAAAAATGTAATAGTCTCAGTGTGGTTGCCAGAGGTGATGAGTGTGATGGGTGCAGTAGTGTGCTTGATGGTGGGAAGCTGATGTCCATTGAGGGCGAAGGGCGCAATCTGGTGGGTAAGAGGAATGAACGGTAACTGGAGCTTACGTGCGAGTGAACTGTCGATGAAGTTACCCTCCGCCCCCGAATCCAGAAGTGCGTGACCAGAGTGAGATTTGGTGGACCACCGTAGCCTCACCGGAAGGAGAGTGGATGATGTCGAGGTCTTGCTGGCAGAGATCCCGCCCGATAGTAGCCTCCGTCTTACTACCGGGCTTGGTCTTTTACCGGGCATCGTTGACACTGATGACCCGGCTCACCGCAGTACATACAAAGTCCCAGGGATCTCCGCCGTATCCTCCCGGGGTAACCGAGCTCGACCCACCTGCATGGGCTCCGGATCTGAGAGACCGCCAACGGAGACATCGCTGGGCAGATGGGAAACCTCGGAATGCGGCTGGGATTTGGCAGATGACTTCCTACGGGCGGCCATGGATAGTCGAGCGTCGACCCGGATTGCCAAATCCACCAGTCCATTAAGCGTCGTGGGTAACTCCTCCGTAACGATCTCTCGCTGGATCCGATCCGCTAACCGATGCAGGAAGTGATCCCACTGCGCCTCCTCGTTCCACCTACACTCCGCCGCCAGGGTCCGGAACTCGATGGCATAGTCCAAGACCGACCGCTCCTCCTGTCGAAGCTCCGTGAGGAGACGGGCGGCCTCCTTCCCGGCGACGGAGCGATCGAACACCCTCTTCATCTCCTGTGAAAGCAGGGTGAACGAGGAGCAGCAGATGTCCTTATTCTCCCACACCGCCGTCCCCCAGAGGGCAGCCTTGCCGGTAAGCAGAGATAGGGTGAATGCGACCTTAGTCTCCTCCAGAAAAAATGACCGGGGCTGTTGGGCGAAATGAAGAGAGCAATGTGACAGGAATGCACAACAATAATTAGGCTCACCAGAATATTTCTCCGGGATCGGTAGTCGGGGCTCAGGAAAAGAACTACCCCCTGTAGGTGAAGATGATGCGGGCGGCGTGGGTGGCGCAGTGGGTAGCGTGGTGTGTGGAGATCGCTGGGAAAGCTCGGAAACTTTCGCCACCATTGCATGGACGGCCTTCCGCATATCATCGATTGCTTTGTCCTGATGATCCATCCTGGCCAATGATCGCTGGAGAAATTCCTCCAACGCGGAAATGGGTTGTTCCCCCGCTGCTTCCATGTTTGGCCAGATTCTTCTGTAATGACACGTAAGGAGTGGAAACAACTGCAGGGGAAAATTCAAACAATGTTTATTAAATATAAACAGAGAGAGAGTATTTAGAGTCAATGCGGAAGTGACACAGTCCGGTGTTGATGTTGCTGGCAATGGTGGCGAAGACTACGGTGGAAGTTGGTGTAGAGAGTATTGAGTGCGACGTTGGTGGAGTGGTGAGCAGTGGTGAAATCCAGGCTGAACACGGGAACATCCACACGAAGACGATGACAATACACATCCAACTGTAACAGTAATCCGAATCGACACGAGACAACCAAACAACACAGGACCGAACACAATGAAAGAATCTGGCAGGGAAGAGAAAGTCATGTGAGTATTTATGGAGGAGTTGTAATGATGAACAGCTGGAGCGAGACAATCAACACACAGGTGAACTGAATCGCTCTAACGAGCAGATGGCAGAGGTAAGTGACAAACAAACACACACACACATGACACGGAGGAAACAGTGGATTTCCTACCGTGACAACATGTAGTAGACGTAACACCACTGTCTCACATTAAGTGCACTACATTTCTTCAGTCATGCATCCCTCTTTACAGTAAATACATTACAGCATACTTGATTAAATGTGAGGACAGTGAAATTGTACACTTATTATCAATCTTATAACGTATTTAAGTTACTCAGGCAATCAGTACAGGACATGGCTGGTTTATTTAGGCTTATATAGTAAGTTATATCAAGTTATGTAGCTGATAAACATCAGTATAAAACATTTGTGCTTGCCTTTGAGTTGCGGAGTTGCGGGATGGCCCTCCTGCGATCGCGCTTCATTTTTGTTTTGATTGTAGCATCACAAGTTTAACAAAGGGTCCCGTGACAGAATCAAATGTGATATGCATCCATATGTTTACTCTTTATCTCTTCTCTCAAACCAGACGCGAACATTTCTCTACAGTTTATGACATACGCAGCACGCAGATGTCCCGCTACGGTGGCTCAACGCAAGCCATTCAGCGTTTGACATCAAAGTACAGCGAGACCAGACTTCTCCATATGCATTTGATTCGCTCTCGCAGTACTTTGATTTCATACGATTGCCATGCGTAGCGCCACATGAAGTCCCTCAGTTGTGTGTGTGCGTACCTCGCGACCACAGATTCTATCCATCATCACCTTCTGACACTTTCGTCTCGTTTTTATTCGTTGACGAATTAACAATGTAGCGAGTAATGGTAAGTGTTATTTCAAATGTAGTGTAGTAAAGAGTACAAATACCCAATCAAAAATGTAATTGAGTAGAGAGTAAAAGTTGCTTATATTTTTGATACTCAGTACAAGTACAAAGTAGCCCAAAAAATACTTAAGTACAGTAACGAAGTACATTTACTTAAGGACTTTACACCTCTGCTTACGAGGCTCCAGCGATGCCCTGACCATGGCTTGGAGGATGGAGAGACTCTCCTGCGGGATCAGTTCTTGCTGGGGCTACGGGAAGGTCCCGTGCGGCAGAGCTTAAGAGTCCAGTTCTGTCGGGACCCAGAATTAACGTTCGAAGACCTCAAAAAGGAGGCAACGGCCCTGGAGCAAGATCAAGAGGAGAATAAGGAACCCCCAGTATGTGCAGCCGTGGCTAGCGGCCGCGGCCGCCCCACTACCGGAAGTAGACTGGAAACAGTCCCTGAAGAGCGAGCTTATGCGGGAAGTACAGGAACAAATGAAGGAGTTGACGAAAAACGCTGGTGGAGGAGCTCGGGTTGGGGATTCCTCGACCTGCGCAAAAGCCCGGCCCCCGAGAACGAGCTTACTCTGATGGTGGCCAGGACCCGAGAAGGAGACAGAGTCAGCCAGATCGCCCTTGGTTCGAGTGGGACGAGCAGGGTAGGCCCATTTGTAATCGTTGTGGAGAGGCCGGGCATTATAGTCGGCAGTGCGGCCCTCGAAGGAACCCAGGAAGGATTTTTAAGGAGACCGGCCACAGTGGGTCGTGTGGTCGGACCCCTTTCTGAAGACCCAGTACAAAGTCGCCACTCCAGAGATGAGTGGATTGGAAGAAGCCCGGTGGTGGAGGCAAAGGTATGTGGAAAGAAGATACCCTGTTTAGTAGATACTGGCTCACAAGTAACTCTTATTGCAGAAAGCCTCGCAGGCGAAGTATTCGGCCAACAGCGCATGCAAGGGGAGGACCCCTCGTGGCTGACCCTGAAGGGGGCGAATGGACTGGAGATTCCGTATATCAGATACATTGTCACGAACCTAGAGATCCGAGGAGTCGTCGTGCCCCAGAAGGGGATTGTGGTCGTACGAGACCATTGTCTGGGAGTGCACCGAGCCCTACTGGGCATGAAAGTAATTACGGAGTGCTGGGAAGAACTGTTCTAAGCAGGGCCTACGAGGTCCGCCCCCCTGGCCGAACGACGGGAGTGGAGGCGGGTTGCCGCGGATTGTTGGCGGGTCCAGGCCACAAACGTAAGGATGGACCGGGAAGAGACGAGTGGTGTGTCAGTACGCCTTGTCGATACCAGCGAGGAGTGAGGCCCTCGTGTGGGTGCGGGTGCCCCAACAAGATTATGGACTTAAGAGTTGGGTGATGATCGAGCCTCACCTAGATTGTCCGAACATAGAGGTGGCACGAGGCTTAGCAGTAGTCCGCCGGGGGCGAGTGCCGGTCAAGGTACGGAACGAGAACCCTTACCCAATCCAGCTACATCGACACCAGCGTCTGGCCCGTGTGACCGCAGTGGGCCCCCACCAAGTGAGGGAAGAAAGAGACGTGAGTTTCCAACAGGTCTGTCCTACGGTAGTGGAGGTTGCTTTGACACAATCTGTAATACCTCCAGAGAAAGTGAGGACTGGAGTGCCTAAGCACCTAGAGAGCGCTTCCTTTAAGATCTACAGGATGTACGGATGTGGTGAAGCACCAGATTCCGACTGGGGAGGCCGGGCCAAGCCGTGAGAGGTATCGTCCTATCCCACCCACCTTGTATTCTGAAGTACGGACCTTACTACGAGGCATGCTGGATCGGGGGATAGTACTCGACTCTAGACTTGGCGAGTGGGTATTGGCAGGTGCGGATGGACGAGGCCGATCGTGAGAGACGGCCTTCACTACTCCCTTTGGCCTATTTGAATGGTATCGGATGCCCTTCGGGCTTTGTAACCCTCCCGCCACATTCCCACGGCTGATGCAGGGGTGCCTGGGAGGCCGGCTGATGGAGTCCACCCTCGTGTACTTGGATGATGTCATTTTTTACTCCCCAGACTTTGACACCCATCTCCAACACCTTGAAGAGGTCTTCCAGGCTATGGAGCGGTACGGCCTCAAGCTGCAGCCCGACAAGTGCCATCTGCTGCAGCTAGGGATGCTCATATCAGTTAATTTTCCCGACCGACAACCGTAGGTTCTAAACCGAACATTAACTGTTAACTTATAAGATTTTAATATGAAATTGTCATTGAGTAAAAATACAGTTGACAGTTGTCTGTGAACTTGTAAAAACAAAAGATTTAATTTGAACGCGCAAACAGCAGCGACAGATCAACAACAGAACCAGGATTCATACATTATCAGATATTCACGCAACATTACCTTATTAAAAAGCATGCGAACAGTCCAGAGGATTAATATCCAAAAAGGGCAGATTGTCTCCATTTCATCTACCACAGTGGTAATTTCTAAAGCAGGATGCTTTTCAGAAAGTTTTGCTTTTGCGTCGTCTTTCTCCGTTTGTTCAAAAAGAGAGATGTTTATGGACAGGGTCAGAGGCCATCAGCGAACGTCTGTCCGGATGCGCGCGAGACGGACCGCGTCATCTTGCGCGGACAAGCACGCGTCTCCATTGAGCTTCCAAACACTCATACAAATGATTTCTCATACAAATGATTACTTTATCAGACCGTCAGGGCAGCAATAATTTGTGTCATTTACAGGACATTCACAAATTAAAGATAGAAAAAGTGGCGAAATGTCTGTCGACTCATGACGACACGCACCATGTATTAACAAATATTTTTTTATTTTAACTGATAATGTTAATCGGTCATAAATTCTTACCTTCGGTTAACGGTTAAACGGTCAATGTGAGCATCCCTAGCTGCAGCGCAAGGTAAAATTTCTGGGCGACTGTGTAAGTGCTGTTGGAGTGTCGGTGGACCCCGAAAAGGTGGCGGTTGTAAGAGAATGGAGTGTACCCACTACGGTGAGGCAGGTGAGGGCCTTTCTGGGGTTTGTTGGCTATTACAGAAGATTTATTGAAGGGTTCTCGAAAATTGCTAAACCTATTGGCAGGGACAGGGCGACCCCGGGGCCGAGGGTCCCCCACGATTATATGGAGTCCTGAATGTGAGGTTGCTTTCCGGCGATTAAAGCAAGAGTTACTGCAAGCACCCATACTAGCGTATGCTGACTTTAATCTCCCTTTTATTCTTTACACAGACGCCAGCAACTTGGGACTAGGGGCTGTATTAGCTCAACGACAGGACGGGGCCGAGCGTGTAATTGCTTACGCCAGCCGAAGCCTCCACCCAGCCGAGAGGAATGATGCCAATTACAGTTCGTTCAAACTGGACCTGCTAGCCTTGAAGTGGGCCATGAGCGAGAAATTCAAGGACTACCTGTGGGGAGCTAAAGTCCAGGTAATCACTGATAATAACCCCTTGGTCCATTTGCAGACGGCGAAACTTGGGGCAGTGGAGCAGTGGTGGGTGGCCCAACTAGCCAACTTCGACTACCAGCTGCAGTATCGGCCGGGAAGGGAACACATAAACGCTGATGTTTTGTCCCGATTGCCGGAAGGGAGAGGTCGGGAAGGGGAAGAGGCCCCCGGACCAGAAGCAGCGTGCATGGTGGGTGTCGTTGAAGCACCCGGGAGCCAACAGGAAGTGGCGCCGCCGAGTTGGAGCTGGGACCCCGTCCGCTGGAGGAGGCGGCAGCTCGAGGATGGTCGAATTAAAGAAGTGAGCCGGTGGGTGGAACGGGGCCAAGGGCCAACGCCAGCCGAAAGACAGGCCCTAGATGGAGTGGGCCGCAAGCTGATGGGGCAATGGGAGCGACTCCAGCTAAAGGAGGGAGTGTTGTGTAGGACCGTTCAGGACCCTGGGACGGGGAACAAAAACCGACAGATTGTGGTGCCAGGAAGCTATGTGCCCGCGCTACTGGTGGCCTACCACGACCAGATGGGGCACCAAGGCCAAGAGAAAACGACATCCCTACTTTTACTGGCCAGGACTGGAAACATCGATGAGTGAATTCATTCACGCCTGCCCCCGTTGTACGTTGTTTAAGACACGAAGAGAACCGAGTGCCCCGTTAGTCCCGATCAAGGCTCGAGCACCCTTACATATCCTGGCCATGGATTTTCTGACCCTGGGGAGGCTGGCCGATCAGTACCAGAACATCTTAGTGATTACTGATTTATTCACCAAGTACGCTTGGGCGGTCCCCACCTTGGACCAGACCGCTAACACTACCGCAGCGGCCTTATGGAGGATGGTGTTCCAACCATTTGGGTGTCTGGAGTTCCTCCATTCAGACCAGGGGCCTAACTTTGAGTCCAAAGTAGTGAAAGAGCTATGCAGTTTGTATGGATGTGCCAAGACTCATACGACCTCGTACCATCCCCAGGGGAACGGAGGCTGTGAGCGCTTTAACCAGATCCGGTTAAGCCTGTTGGGAACGCTGGATCAGGAACATCAAGGGAATTGGGTGAGTGTTCTCCCTGCCCTTTTACAAGCTTATAATAATAGTGTGCACAGCACCACGGGGTATGCCCCGACCTTTCTTATGTTCGGCAGACACGTAAGGATGCCAGTGGACCTGGTAATGGGGGCACCGGCCAGAGAAGAGGACCTGGGACTGACCGAGTGGGTAGATCGGCACCACCGACAGCTAAGTCAAGCCTATGAGCAAGTGTCACAGCACATCCAGGCAGCCGCAGACAAGAGCAAGCAGTTATATGATCGGATGGCCCGGGATGCCCCCTTGCTCCCTGGAGAACGGGTACTAGTATGGGACAACCGAAGAGGAGGAAAAGGGAAGCTGAGTGACCGGTGGGAAGCCGCCCCGTATGTGGTTGTCAAGCAGCAACGACCGCACCAACCTGTGTATACTATTCACCCAGAAGGAAAAGCAGGCCCAGACCGCACGGTGCACCGGAACATGATCCGGCCTTGCCCGAACTATCCTCAACCCAGAGCAGAAGTTCCGGGACCACCAGCGCCTCCGGTGCCATAGGTGAGTGGATGGGCCGTAGTACTGAGAGGACGAGTAGAAGCGCCAGTTCGGAATGACCCCGCCTCCCCACCCCGTCGGTCCCAGAGAGAGAACCGTGGGCGCCCTCCTGCAAGGTATGGGGAGTGGACGGGAACAGGACGTTCTAGGAACTAGAACGATTTGGCGAGGGAGGATGTCACAAGTGACGAACAGGCGGAACCAAACGCAGCGAGGGAAAGTTCCGCCCGGACCAACTTCCGCAAACACCGGCACTTCCGGGTAACCCCTAGCAACGGCAATCAGGGCGAAATACACACCAGGTGTGTGCGATGACACGGTGAAAGCTCATTGGATCAAACGGGCGAGCTAGAAGGATAAAAGCAGCATCAGGAAACCAGGAAGGAGTTCGATGGTGGTCGTGTAAATACGCAGCGAGGCAGCGTGTGGACTAAGCGGCGGCATTGTGGGCGAGGACTGAAGAGACAGGCTGGATACGGAAGTAAGGACAAGTTGGAATATTGAGAAGATCGGCGTTTCGCCGGGAGAGTTTCCCAAAAGAGGTACTAATAGTGTGGCATAAACCAGCCTTACCTGAAGAGTTGAATGTGGTGAACGCTGTCGGAGAACCATACACTGCCAAACCGGAAGAGATCTGGAGGTAGGAGCTGTGGAAAGAGAGGCAAAAACGAAGGTCGTGAGTATACGATTTGTTTGTCATTGAGTGAAGTATTGAAGTGAAAACTCACCGTTGTGTGGAAAGGTCTGGAGTTTTATGTTGTAGTGGCCCCACCGTAGAAGATCGGAGTTGGTGGGCGTGCCAAAGTAGGAAGCGGCTGGCAGAGCGCGACCAGAGGGAGGACGAACTATATCCCACTCACCGTGACAGGCTCTAACGGCTTTCTCCCGACACCAAGCCGGACCGAACGTGAAGAGATTGGCCTTTTATATCACGAAAGAGTGTGGGATGCTGTGGGTGAGTGTGCTAAGTTGATGTGTGTGCACCAGAGTGCTGCTGTGTAGTGCTGTGTCCCTTGCCATTCGTCCTTACCCCAGGTCCGGGTGAAGTACCGTGTGAGTAGGCTTGTGGAAGTGCCGAAGCGGTGGTACCATCGTGGATCTACCTTATTATCCCCCCTGGTCTGCGTGAATTTCGCCGCCGAGGAAGAACCGTGAGTACGGTGAATAAAGTGTTGCATTGATACTGTATTGAGCTACAAACAGTCTAGAAGAGAAGTTCAGAGTCATACTTACCTAACCAGCGCTGTTGTATGTTGGAGGAGCAACCGTTGCCCACTGTGAAACAGGTACACCTTAGACCCTCCTCGGACAGGGCGGAGAGCGAGTCCACATCCAGCCGCCCATTCTGGTCCTCTGGTCAGGTCACGTACAGTTCCCCTCCTTACTCTTCAATGCTGTGAAAGAAGACAGTGGGTAGTGTGAGTAAACTCTATGTACATGTTGAAAACCTGAAATTGAAGTTAAGAGTTGCACTTACCTGTCACGTCCGAGAGTCCCACGTAGTATGCCGCCCAGTTGAGAACCTGAAATTGAAGCTAAGAGCTACACTTACCTGTCACGTTCGAGAGTCCCACGTAGTGTGTCCGCCAGTTGAAAACCTGAAATTGAAGCTAAGAGTTACACTTACCTGTCACGTCCGAAGGTCCCACGTAACAGGCCCAGTTGAAAACCTGAAACTGAAGTTAAGAGTTAGACTTACCTGTCACGTCTGAGAGCCTCACGTAGCACGCTGGTCGACTGAAGGCCTGAACCTTTCGAGTCAACCGAAAGTCCTACCCCCTCGCTGCACCTGTAAACCCCCTGCAGTATAGCTGCGTCACCTGGAGAGAGAACCAGGATCAAAAAGTCTCTGATTGCTTTGTGATCACAGGAAACAGCGAAGGGAGTACCTCCGAGGAACAGGAGAAAAGATTCACCTCTCAAGGCGAGGCACGACCTTGGCCCCGTTCCGTAGTCAACGCCAGGCTCCGACGACGTACAGGTGACCACTGGATTTAAATCCCCTATTAATTGTGTGTACATAAAGGAGAAACCAAGGAAGTTACGATCAGCACGCAAAAGACGACATTATACTTACCAGGGACGAAGGAGCTCCGTCCCCTTTCCCTTGGCCCCTCTCTCACTCTCCCTGCAACGAAGCACTGGATAGATTATTTTAACCCCCTTTCCCCCTCCCCATTTTGATTTTAAATAATTAAAATAAAGTTGTTCAAGTTTTCCTTATCTGGTTTCGTGTCTGGTCATTGGGGTGCTTTTGGGGACCTCCTCGAGGTGAAACGTCCGGAGGGGCATTAGAGGCCCGCTCCGGTAGGTGACACAAATATGCTTTTGGTCTTTTTCTCTTACTGTCAGAAGATCTCCTGTGAATTTGTGAAAAGTTTTGATGTGTTTTGGTTAAGATATTAAACAAAGAGTGTTGTCGAGGCATAAAATTAAATTTCTTTGTCTTATGTTTTTTTTTCGATTTCTGAGTTGGGTGTGTAAGTCATCAAATCCAATCTTTATATTATTTCAATCACTGTCTTGTTATCTAAAACATAACACCATTTTAAAACATGTCAGCAAATCCTAGTAACTGATAGCCCGGATTGAAAATATTCTTACACAGCGGTGTTAGTTGTCACACAGTGTTAAGCCTCAGATATACAATGATGAAATGAAAACAATGTAAACACTATTTATCAAAATGATAACTGTTAATACAATATCAGGGGAAATAACTCACAATTATCATTTAATTGCGCAGCCCATTCAAAAAAATCTGTTTGCATTGATGGATAAAACAAGGATGGTTAGATGAAGGATAATTTTACTTAGAAATTTAACAGCAGATATATTTTATAACAATGGGTGAAACATTTACACCCCCCCCTTCTTATTAAATGACTAAAATTAGCTATTTATTTTCACAGAATTAACACATTTTCTAATTAAACTTCACACTGCTATTTTGATCACGCCACTTTCAATATATGAATCAATAACTCAGAACAAGTGGTGTGGATATCATTACCAATGGTTCTGTTGTTTTTCTATTATACTGCTACATCTGTAAGTAAATCATTTCCAATGCAGAAATATTACTTCTATGAATAACAGTGGTTTAACTGATGCACTGCTTTTACTTTGAACGTAAAATGTCCCTTAAATAAATTGGGAAAACTGAATGATTAACATGGCAGCTCTTATCTTTATCACAGCTGTAACACAAACCAGTAAACTAGATTTGATTAACACTCAAAAACCAAATTTGGAAGGTTATGTAGCAGTAAAATAAAATAATAAAAGCATATCACATGAAGCACAAAGTCTCTCTACTTAACTGGAATATGTGTTCACAGTTTCGATCACTTTCCCCCAAAAATACATTTTAATTTACTCTGTGAAACTTTTTGATAAGCGAAAAATCAGAGAAGACCACTGTATTTATTTATTTATATTTTTTTATATCAATGCAATGTGATGTTAACTGATTGTTGGTAAATTTGCTGACATCTGTTTTTATTTTGATGTCATCGGGAAATGGTGGTTCTTCAACTATAAAGCTGTTTAAAGAGTGAAATTATTTTGAAATAATTTCTCAAGCTAATTTTTATAAAAATAGGCTGTCGACCCCAAAAAACGAGCGTTTAAAGACACAAAAATGGATACAGGCAACTTTTCATAGTACTTCTATTAGTAGAACTGCGTCCACTAGGGGGAAACGTTGTCGGCGATCCACTTTATTCTCCTTAAAGGCTGGGTTTTACGGCTCGACAGCTTATAAAAACTTATTTCTGGGTTCTTTGGCTTGTTAGCTGTACATATTGTCACACAGCAGCTTTTAGGCATTATTCAGTTTTTTGTAAGCCAGAAATGACAAGGAGGCGGCTTCTCGCAATACAAATACAATGGAGACGGTTGGATTGAATTCCCCCCCGGTGGGCGTGGTTTTCAAATTTGCATAACTGCGCTCTGTCTCTATAGGCTTTCAAACATCATGGACTCCGCCTTTAAGTTGCCATTGTTTTGTCTCAAGAAAGATGCACCCCCATTGTTTTTTGTTTTTGTTTTAAAGTAATAGTCTACTCATTTTCTATATTAAAATATGTTATTACCTTAACTAAGAATTGTTGATACATCCCTCTATCATCTGTGTGCGTGCACGTAAGCGCTGGAGCGCGCTGCAACGCTTCGATAGCATTTAGCTTAGCCCCATTCATTCAATGGTACCATTTAGAGATAAAGTTAGAAGTGACCAAACACATCAACGTTTTTCCTATTTAAGACGAGTAGTTATACGAGCAAGTTTAGTGGTACAAAATAAAACGTAGCGCTTTTCTAAGCGGATTTAAAAGAGGAACTATATTTTATGGCGTAATAGCACTTTTGGGAGTACTTGGACTCGCCTGAAAAGTCCGCTCCCCTTCTCACTCTCATAATGGGAGAGGGAGGGTGTTACTGCGCAGAGTCGAAGTACTCCCAAAAGTGCTATTGCGCCATGGAATATAGTTCCTCTTTTAAATCCGCTTAGAAAAGCGCTATGTTTTATTTTGTACCACTAAACTTGCTCGTATAACTACTCGTCTTAAATAGGAAAAACGTTGATGTGTTTGGTCACTTCTAACTTTATCTCTAAATGGTACCATTGAATGAATGGGGCTAAGCTAAATGCTATCGTAGCGTCGCAGCGCGCTCCAGCACTTACGTGCACGCACGCAGGTGGTGGAGGGATGATTCAACGATTGTTGGTTGAGGTGATAACATATTTTGGTGTTGAAAATGAGTAGACTATTCCTTTAAGGTTTGTTCGTAAAATCTATTTAAATATACTAATATAACGAAGGCTATTAGTAGTGGTGGGCAGAGCGAGGCTTCGTGAAACACTGAAACAGTTGAATCAATTGTGCCGTATGTTTGTCGATAATTGTCGATAACTATAGGCTATTCGGGTCTATTTAATAAAAAAAAAAATGGAATAGAGATATACCAAATAAATAATAAGAGATTCATAAAATATATCAAGCCATAATATGCCACATTGTTTACATATAAAGATCTTTATTCAAATATATAAATTGTTCTGTGTTGATAAACTCAACCAGCTTCTTTTTTACATGTAATTTCTCCAGCCTTTGAAAATATTCTCACACAAGGGACACTTTTGCTGGCATGCATTTTTTCAAGTGTTACATACATATGAGGAAAAATGACTTTTCAGTAAATTATAGTATTTGATCTAGCCAAAAACGCATCTATGAGGTATTGTCAGATTTGTTTCCTACCCTGTCAGTTTAAGATTCGACGCAGATTCAACAGGTACGCCACCTTTCGAAATACTTGTGAAATGCACGACTTGGTGTTTCGAATCACTTCATCACGTGACATGGGTGTTTCGAATCACATTTCGGAGCAGTGTTTCGAAACATTTACGCTTCGGGATCTCGACACAGTGTCGAAACGTCAGTTTCGCGGGAGCCATCCCTAGCTATTAGTCCCGTATTAATCAAAAAGGTTGTCTGGAAAATCGCCCTCATATTGCATTAAGCCTTGAGTGACGTTTTTGGCATACGCAATGCTCAGAGATTTCCGCTCTGGAGAATCCGCGCGTCATAGATTCGCGCTTCCGGTGAGATGCGAAAGCGAAAGTTGTGAGTGAACGCCGTCTTTGACTGGAAAAACTTCTGAAATCACCTAATTAAATTCCAGGTTAGTTTTCCTTAATGTTGTTTTGATTAACTTTTTAATAATATATGTCAAAGGGCGTCTTTAAAAAGACACGGCTACTTTACGTAAAAAACTATCGCTGTTAGATGTTTACAGACACGGTTGTTCAAACTGTAACGTTATCGTGTTTCTGATGACTCGCGTTATGAATGTTTACATTGTAGCTACACACTTTTTTACATCAGAAACACACTTTGAACTGAATGTTTTTGTTTCATTCAAGCATTCTCTTCACAGACTCTTAATCTTTTGGTGAGCTTTAATACATGAAAGTACGATTTACATTATATATTTAACGTTACGTTCTTTCATTTGGTATTTACTGAAGCACCTCCCAAGCCATGCAGCCCTGATCTCTGACCTGAACGACAGTTTGTTATACAAAATACTAAACATTTTTAGATTGACAATTTAAAGCTTTTGCCACTTTTTGTTAAATCGAGTTAATACCACAGTACTTAAGTAACATCACAGCATGAAGTAGCTGATACCACCCCACTAAGACATGTAGTTTAACTAATAACTTAATGTTTTGTAGTGACACTACTTTTCAACGCTGCTGATGAGAGCCAATGCAGAAACATGGATGCACACATGCACCATACCAGTGGATCTGAAGACTCTGACTGTCCTCTATGAAGAAAGAGATCAAGAACAGACCTACATCCACACAAAGTCATGAGAGGATCCAGACCCGACGGTGCTGCTGCTGAAGATGTAATGTGTGATGTTTGCTGTAAAAAAGCTGTAAAGTCCTGTGTGACATGCAGTAGCTCCTACTGTCAGACTCACATCACTCAACACTACACTGATGCAGCTCTGCAGAAACACACACTGATGGATCTGAACCAACAACCTGATGATGATGTTCTGCAGAGAGTCAAAGACATTCACAAAACCAGCATGAGGAACAAGTATGAAAGTTTACAACAGGGCATTAAAGCCCTCTCGGGCAGTATTTATACACAGCTGTACGTCATAGAGGGAGAGAGTGAAGGAGTGAATGAAGAACATGAGGTGTTACAGATTGACAAGGAACTGAAGACGCAGAAACAATGTCAATTGATCCACTGCAGAGATATATTTAATTTCTTACCTGAATCAGGATGTGAAAAAGGCAGAGAAGAAAAAATCAAATGCGTTCTTACTAAAGGCATTGCTGGAATCGGAAAAACCGTCTCTGTGCAGAGGTTCATTCTGGATTGGGCCGAGGGAACAGCCAATCAGGATGTAGATTTCATGTTTGTGCTTCCTTTTCGAGCGCTGAACTTGATAAAAGATGATCAGTACAGTCTTCACAAACTTTTGATTGACTTTAATCCTGAACTTCAAGATCTGCACCCTAAGATTTATGAGGAGCGTAAAGTTGTGTTCATCTTCGATGGTTTGGATGAAAGCAGAATCGAGCTGAAGTTTTTAGAGTCTGTGGATATTTTTAGTGTTACTCAGACATCATCAGTGGCTGTTTTGATAGCAAACCTCATGAAAGGAAATCTGCTTCCCTCCGCTCATATCTGGATCACCTCCAGACCAGCAGCAGCCAATCAGATTCCTCCTGAATATATAAACCGTGTGACAGAAATCCAGGGATTCAATGATTCTCAGAAGAAGGAATATTTCAAGAAGAGAATCAGTGATGAACATCAAGCCAGCAGAATCATCTCCCACATTAAAACATCAAGAAGCCTCCACATCATGTGTCACATACCGGTCTTCTGTTGGATCTCAGCCACTGTCCTTCAAAAAATCCTGAAAGAAAATGACAAATCAGAAATCCCTAAAACTCTGACTGAAATGTACATACATTTCCTAAACATCCAGCAGTCCAACAGAGAAGTGCTTTTGAAACTATCTGAACTGGCTTTCAAACAGCTGATGAAGGGCAATGTGATGTTTTATGAAGAGGACCTGAGAGATTGTGGCATTGATGCCACTGAGGCAGTGAGATATTCTGGGATTTGCACAGAGATCTTTAAACAGGAATCTGTTTTTTATCAGAGGAAAGTTTACTGCTTCATACATCTGAGCTTTCAGGAGTTTCTCGCAGCTTTTTACGTGTTTCACACCCATGTAATAAACACAACCGAGACACTGAAGATGTTTGATTCACTTTATTTTTTGCTTAAAGGAGCTGTAGAGAAAGCCCTGGATTGTGAGAATGGACACCTGGATCTTTTCCTCAGATTTCTGCTTGGTATTTCCCTTGAGTCCAATCAAAGATTGTTGCAGGGTTTACTGCCACACATGGAGGAAAGCACAAAGATCATCCAGAAAACTACGGCTTACATCAAAAACAAAATCAAAGATGGATATGGTCTCTCAGCTGACAGATCCATCAATCTGTTTCTTTGTCTGTTTGAAATGAATGACCAGACTCTGTACAGAGAGATTCGAGAGTTTCTAAAGTCTGAGAGAAATTCAAGAAATCAAATCTCTGCTGCACATTGCTCGGCCATAGCCTATATACTTCAGATGTCAGAGGAGGTGATGGATGAGCTGGATCTCAAAAAATACAACACTTCTGAAGAAGGTCGAAGAAACCTGTTACCAGCTCTGAGAAACTGCAGGAAAGCACTGTGAGTGTTAAAGACTAATGCTGCGTACACACCAAACATTAAGCATTGCGTTCCTCGCTCTAGATTACTTGCGGGATTTAATCACACCGCCCAATTCACGCTATTCACATAGCCCTGTGTCAATTCACGTTTTTGCATTGACTTTGTATGTAACCTACTCACGCAAATCGCATTTGGTGTAAGCCCTATAATGCTGCGTTCAGACCAGCTGCTGTAGACGCGTCAAGCGCGAATGATATTAATGTTAAGTCAATGTAAAGACGCATTGATGCGCGAATGAGGCGTTTAGTGCAGCGCGGTAGACGCGATTCCGCCTCATTCACGTGTCTAGTTCGCGTGAATGGCACGAATTGAGCATTGCCACAGCAAACGTCCAAGTTGAAAAATGCGAACTTTGGCGGAAAACGCACTGCGTTAACCTATCAGGAGCTTAGTAGTGACGTAATTACAGAAAGCGAGCGGAGTCACAGAAGCCCCTCTCATGACGCGAATTTCTGCGTGAATGTCTCGATGACTAGAATTTCATGCGCGGCTTTAACGCGCGAATGAAGCGAGTAAGCTCAAAATGTTCAAGTGGCAAACTAGATGCGATTTTGACGCCTCAAACGCAGCTGGTATGAACCCACGGTAAGAGCAAAATTATCTCTGCCTTATGCTGCGTACACACC
This sequence comes from Misgurnus anguillicaudatus, assembly GCF_027580225.2. NCBI lineage: Eukaryota > Metazoa > Chordata > Actinopteri > Cypriniformes > Cobitidae > Misgurnus > Misgurnus anguillicaudatus. The sequence continues at coordinate 6,445,143 of NC_073354.2, forward strand.
AAACGCTCTACATAACTTGTGGGATTTAACTTGATGTCATGCAAATTTGTCGCTTGTTAAATATTTTCAGGTTGCCCAATTCGTGCCATTCACATCAACCCGCGCAAGTTTGCGTCTATTCGCATTGACTTTGTATGCAAAAAATATGCTGTGTACTGTACCTTTAAATATTTTAAAATAATGTAGATCAGTGGATCTCATTTTATACATTTTGACATTTGGCATTTTATACATTTATCATTTTGAAATTTTATATACAGGTAATACATTTTACGTCAGAAAAAGATTAAACGTCAGAAAAAAGCTACTAACCAACAGCACTACGTTGTATTAATTAATATGTTTTGTTTAATTCCAATTTTAAGTTTTGGAATGTTTTATGTCATAATTTTTTTGGGGGGGCTATGAAGGGATGCACCGTACACAAGTAGGGCCGCACGCTGATAAAGTTTGAGAACTATGAAATCGCATATGACAACTGACAAGTTGCATAAAATGTTTACATTGTCATTAAGAGTGAAAACCAAAAGCTTTGCTTTCTTTCAGACTGGCTAACTGTCATCTTACGGACCAGTCCTGTGAAATTGTGGCTTCAGCTTTACGTTCATCACTGAGAGAACTGGACCTGACTAATAATGACCTGCAGGATTCAGGAGTGAAGATCCTCTGTACTGGACTGAAGAGTCCACAGTGTAAACTGGAGATACTGAGGTACCCAACAACTGAACTATCAAAATATTTCATTGTAAATCTCTTAAAACGTTCAGACATTTTTGACCTCTCAAGACTCCAGACAGACAAATAGTTGCATTTGCGACCTAAAATAATAGTAAAATAAGTAAAGGGACAGTTTTCCTGGGAGCTGGTGCTGTATAAACATTTCTGTATCATGCTGCATGCATTCACAGTTTCTTTCAAAACACCACTCAATACAGATCTTCTGATCTACGGCATCTGCAGAGGAATAAAGTATTTGTTTGTTTGTAGATTGTCTGGCTGTTTAGTGACAGAAGAAGGCTGTTGTTTTTTGGCCTCAGCTCTGAGATCAAACCCATCTCATCTGATCGAGTTGGATCTGAGCTACAATCATCCTGGAGACTCAGGAGTCCAGATGCTGTCTGCTTTACTGAGAGATCCACACTGCAGACTGGACAAACTCAAGTATGTGCACTTGAAATGGTTGAAAATTATAAAATGATTATCGCTGCTACTACTACTAAAAGTACTATAATGATAATTACACAATTGATAATATTAATATTATAGTGTTACAATAATATGCAACTAAACTAAATAAGTGAAAGTCTAATTTACACTCCCTGACAAAAGTCTTGTCGCTTATCTATTTTGTAGAAACACCTGGTATTAACCTGACTTTTAATTAATCAATTGGTGTTAGAAACAGCTCATATGAAAAGCTAAAACCCTCCCAGATGATGTTTAATGCACTGAAATAAATGAGTTTCACTGATAAAAAATGTATAATTTAATCAAGACAGAAAGGTCAAATTTTGACAAGACAAAAGTTTTGTCGCCTATACAGAAATTGAACAAATTTACTGCAAATACAAAAATGTCAGTAAATTAGGTAGTGGTGCTGTGAGATCCAAATTTAATATCTTGTATGACTTCCATGAGCTTGAAGGACTGCATCCATGTGGTTTGGCAAGGATTCATACAATGTATTGATGAAGTCATCAGGAATAGCAAAGAAAGCAGTCTTGCATGCCTCCCAGAATCATCAATATTCTTTGGTTTCGTCTTCCATGCTTCCTCTTTCATCCTACCCCACATATGCTTAATGATGTTTGTGACTGGGCTGGCCATTCCTGGAGCATCTTGATCTTCTTCGCCTTGAGGAACTTTGATGTGGAGATGGAAGTATGTGATGGAGCATCATCCTGCTGCAGAATTTGGTATCTTTTATGGTTGGGAATATAAGAGGTAGCTAAGATTTCTTGGTATTTTAGACTATTGATGTTGCCTTCCACCCTTCAAATCTCTCGCACACCCCCATACTGGATGTAACCAGACCATGATTTTTCTGCCACCAAACTTCACTGTTTTCTGGGTGAATCTCGGATCCATGCAAGCTCCAGTAGGTTTCCTGCAATATTTGCGGTGACTGGTGTAATTCAACAGAAGATTCATCTGAAAAATCAACCTTCTGCTTTTCCAGCGTCCATCCTTTTCGCAGGCTGTGGGCCTTGGCAAATGCCACTCGGTTTTTTAGTTCTCTTTTGTTTAGTGCTGGCTTCTGGGCACTGATTTGACCATGGAGGCCATTTTGAGACAAAATCTGACATATTGTTCTGGTTGACACAGGGACGGGTGACCAGGTCTCGTGGAGCTCTGCTGCAGTGGAAAATGGGCTGACCTTGGATTTTCAAGCCAACAAATGGTCCTCTCGAGCCGTTGTCTTGCAGGGTCTGCCTGACCTGGGCTTGTCAAAAACATCTCCAGTCTCTTCAAACCTTTTTTTTATCCTCTGTAGTTGACTCTGAGATGCATTGAAGGTGTCTGCCACATCAGCAGTGAATCTGGTCTTCAGCCTCTTGATAATCAAAACTTTTAGTCTCAGGCTGAATCTTAGGCATGTTTGCAGAGGTCTAGTTGCAGTTGATGTGAAGGGCTAGTGTATATGCACACCTTTATACACACCTGGGACATAATTGATCCATTATTAGTCCCAGATGAAGCTCATATGACAAGGCGACAACACTTATGTCTTTGCAAAAATTGACTCAATGGGCTTTACCAAGCTGTGAATATTGGAATACTTTTTGACAGTTTCGTTTTGCACTGTGACTGAAACATTATTACAAAAGCGTTGGGATTAAAATGAGACATTTCTTGAAAACGAATCTTAATTAGAAATATATTTTAGCGGCACTTCAGGTAAATTTGTACACAAGCGACAAGATTTTTGTCAGGGAGTGTATACTTCTGTGTCAATTGCACGCTGTAGCCTACGCATAGATGCGAACTGTACGCAACGGTAAAAACAAAGATAGACCAAGTTACAGTAAGGAGCTATATTTAACAACTCAAGCTACAACAACAAAGGTGCTGTCTGTTTACCTCCATCAACGCTGATGTTTCTTTAGTTTTTGAAACTGTAACATGCCTGTGTGTGGACATTGCCTAATGGCGATCTGCACGTGTAATTGTACATCGACGTGACAGTGACACAGAAGTATGAATGAAGACTGGGGCGTATAGAACTATAAATCCAATTTCCTACAATAGTTTTGGTACAATGTGAATGCATACAGTGGTGTTTATTTCCATGTAACCAACTACACAAGGCCTATTAAACATCATTTTGTCTGCATGTTTGTCTTTGTTTAGTTTGGACTTTGGAGGACCCTGTAGAATCACACCAGGATTACAAAAATGTAGGTCTTCCTTACTATCCGTCTGTATATAAAAATCACAGAAGCCAGCAAACATACAGACATCTAGTGATTGTATTAATATTTTACTCTCTGGTTTTGTTTACAGACCCATGTGATCTTTCCCTGGACCCAAACACAGCACACAATCTCCTTGTTCTGTCTGAAGGGAACAAAAAGGTGACCTGTGTTGAAGAGGAGCAGTCGTACCCCGATCATCCCGAGAGATTTTGGCTCTTCGAGCAGGTTCTGTGTAAGGAGAGTCTGTCTGAACGCTGTTATTGGGAAGTGGAGTGGGATGGCTGGAGTCACATATCGGTATCATATAAAGGAATCAGAAGGAACGGCGGCACTTTCTGTAGGTTTGGATTGAATGAGATATCCTGGAATCTTTACTGCTGTGATAGCCTTTACTCCGCCTGGCACAATTATGAGACCACTGATATACCGGCCCTTTCACCACCCTGCAACAAAGTAGGAGTGTATGTGGATTGGCAGGCCGGGACTCTGTCCTTCTACGCCGTCTCTGACACGCACGCACTCACACACTTACACACATTTCACTCCAAATTCACTGAGCCCCTCTATGCTGGATTTGGACTATATGATGGCTCCACGGTGTCTCTGTGTTAATTACCCAATTCTGGGAATGTGTCAGTAAAAAAGTTAACTATAAAACCTTTAACTGTCTGTGTGGAAGAGGATCAGATGTTACGATCTGTGGCAGAGAGTAGATGAAGTTTGACCTATAGCTGCGTTTCAATTACTTTTCAAACTGTGCAAATTGAAAATCACATAAACTCCCATTAACTCCCATTTGTCGCAAAACATTTTTACACTCGGGTAAGGTGATTTTCCAGGCAGTTCGAAAAACGAATACATTGCAAAACTGCAACGAAAAACAGTTTTTTTCCGCATTTACAGGTCACCTGACGTGTGTAGAAGTCACATGATTATTCTTTAAATTAGGGCTGTGTATCAAAAATCTCACTGTACGATACATATTACGATACAGTGAGTTGCTGCAATATGTTGCAATACATTGCGGTACTGTATAGCTAGGTGATATATTGGGATACAGGGTTTCCCGCAGAAAATTTGTTAGTTAAGGTGGTAGGATTGGATAGATGGCAGGGCCTGTGGCCGTGGCAATCAAAGGGTATGCATCATGATAAAAATGAAAATATTTTTATTAAAAACACTTAAATAAAACTTCATTTTGAAGAAACTATGACATAAACCGAACACATACTAGATTATTAATGAATTAAATGTTTTTAAAAGATGCCTCTAACGGGAATATCTGCGTGATGAAGTGAAACTAAAGGGTTAATAAACACAAACTGAAGCAGATGTTGTAGAACGTCTGGCGAACGATGATAGATAGCGCAAAGATTGTAAAAACTGATTATTTCCCACTATTAATTACATTATCTTAAAAGAGTGTAACTACTGTAGCATGTAAATAATGCACATAAATAACGTGAGCGAGAGCGCTCCACAATTATATTGAATCAACAGGCATGTGCAACCTAGCTAGCAGGTTGCTCAAACAACAAAGTCACCAGCTAACTTACTTTAAATTTGCAAGAACTATAGACTAATACAATAACAGGCTTAAATAAAATAAACCCAAAACATAAGTTCATTTACAGTTCTCACAAACACATGTTTTATCAACATGTCGGACGAACCACATCTTTATCTTATTTCAGCCGTGTGGTGCGCGTGCACGCTCGCGGTGTGAAGTGCTATTCTCTGAGATGTTTTATCAACTGGCTAGTTATCCTCCAGACAGTAATGGACCACGTCATTTCAGCCGTGTGGCGATCGTGCTCGCTCTCGTTGTGAAGCGTGTCCGCGCTATTTTCCGAGATGCACTTGACGGCCTTTTGTGAAGCTAATTTTTTTTTGGACGACTTAGTTAAGGCGGTAGGGTTTCCCAGCTTAGGCGGGCCGCCCGAACTGCAAAGTGCTGCGGGAAACCCTGGGATATTTCCTGTTTTTGGAATATAATAGGATGTAATTTTAGGAAAGCTTCTATTAAGAACACACCACCATGTGCAAAAAAGTTGTGGCACGCCCCTATCCTAGTACTTCCTGTCACTGTTTAAGTTCAGAGATAAGAAGAATGCTATGTAAACTTTAAACAAAACATCTGTCATGAATCTTGTATGGTTATTCTTTTTAAAATACTGTTATTGCATTTTTGAGAGGCGATACAGCGTTGCCAAACACAATGTCATGATACTCACTTGTATTAATATTTTCTTACACCCCTACTTTAAATATGACATGGTATGTTTGGTTGGAGGACAAGACAGAAGAGGTGGGTTCAAATTCATGCGGTGTCACAAGAACCTACAAGTGCTGCAGTGCATGACATCAAATTACTGCTTCGTATGCTTTCGAGTGGCTCTCGTGTTATTTTGATGTCATCTGCATGTCGTTCTGCGTTGCACCATATGAAGTCGAACATGCAAGACAACAAAATCACAACACTTTAGTCGCATAACATCGGTTAACGGAAACGCCGTAATTTCTCTATAGTTTTTTTCGACATTTATAAAATAATGCCAAAGTTTTGTGCAAAATAGAAACACAACTTGTGAAAGAGAAATGCTACTCTGAGACTTGAGCTGTATCAGACTCATTTATTTCTCTTTATATAATGTGATAGAAGTGTAGTGTTTGGAAGATGAAAGTTAATCCAGAAAATCTTTAGTATAATGAATCTATCATGTTACGTTTATATAATTAATCCTCAATATCCATTACACAGTTCTCAGATGTCAAACAACTAAAATGTATCTGTGCTAACAATCCAACAACTGTATGCCAACTGAACTACACTTAAAGGGAACATTTCACAATACTTTTTTTAAGATGTCTGGTGTTCCCAGAGTATGTATGTGAAGTTATAGTTCAAAATACCATATAGATAATTTATTATAACACTTTGTAGGTGTGAACAAAAATTCCCCTATTTGGGTGTGTCCTTGAAAATACAATGAGCTGATATCTGCACTGAATGGCAGTGGTGTGCAGTGTTTCCCACAGGATTTTGAGAGACTGTGGTGGTGATGACGTCACCCGCTAATTAGCATATATTTGACGTCATCGTGTCGTGTTTGCGTTTGATCTAGTGTTGGCACCTGAAATATGTTTCACTTCTACTCTTTGATCTGTATCTGTATTTGATCTGTATTATATATCAAATTACATGGAAATCATGAAAATTCTATTTGTGGGGGCCAGTGTTGATTCTGTGGTGGGCCACCACAAATAAATCAATGTATGGGAAACACTGGGTGTGTGCAGATTAAGGGGTGGTATTATCCCCTTCTGACATCACAAGGAGAGACAAATTTCTATTTTTTCACATGCTTGCAGAGAATACCAAAACTAAGTCACTGGGTTAATCTTTTTCACAGTTTCCAGGCTGATTGAAGCACCGGGGACCTAACTGTAGCACATTGAAAAAGTCAGATTTTCATGATATGTCCCATGTAAAGTCAGGTGCACAGATTTTTATTACGTCAAACAGGGAACCAAATCTTGTTGTCCACTTGTGAGAAGTTTGCTTCGTTTTAAATTTTCATTCTACATAAACATACACCTAGCCTGGTCTAGAACGGCATGTTTGAACTTTCAAAGAGAAATCATAAAGAGAAACCAATAAATGACAGGGCTAGCGTGCTTAAAACAACTTCACTACTTCTATGGAGTTATTTTAACTTCAAAACGAATGATCATGCATTACTGCACAGTTTTTAGGAGAAGCATTATCTCGTGGTTTACAGATGGAAGAGTTGGATATTGATGACTACTGTAGTTACTAATACTGCTTACCAACCAAAATGCACAAAATAATTTCTATCATTTCTATTAAATATGAAATCAGGTTATTAAAATGAACCTACAGTAGTTAAATGATGTTTTTATATTGTGTATGCACAACACTGGAATAAGAAGAATTGTAAAGAAACAGTAGTGATATATTGCACAGGTATTTTAGTTGCACTTGAGAAAGCAGCCCTCATAGATGAATATATGGATCATATTCATTGAATTATAACCTCTTGCTTTCGTTCAGTGCCATGTTCACGTTAACAGTTTCCTTCTGGAAAAAGAAAAAGCACTAAACAGTTACAATTGAAACATTTCAAACTGAAATGTTTTGGTTATTTGCAGAAAGCTCATTTTTACATTCATTAAATATATTTATATAAATACATGTTTTATGTGATTTGACAACTTTATTGGGGTTTTCTTTGGTGTGTGCTGTCTTTTGTATGATTTGTAAATGGTTTGTCTTATAGCAGACTAATAATTATGCATTGTGATATACAGATTAGAAAGAACATTAATAACAAATAACTTAAGTGATTACACCTGCCTGAAAGACATTGATCACTGAGATTTTGTTCAAAAACACAGAACAGAGGATAAAATGCAAAATGTAGTGACCGCTCTTTAATTCTTTTAATATAACAGAATGAAGATTATGACAGATGACATAAAACCATCACCAATATATATTTCATGTCTGAATTCATAATGATTATGTTCTGTGAAACTGGGATAAAACGGATAATCATTATTTAATAAATGCAAATTGTGGAGGACAAAACTTCTGATAATTGAGTACTTTTTGCCACATAAACTGTCAAGTGTGTTAAAACTTTTATCTGGTAGTGTATTTGATTTATTACATAATCTACCTGTTTTTTCTCAACTTTAATACAAATAAATGATTTATGATTTACTTAATAGTTTTACATTAAGGGGCGGTTTCCCAGACAGGGCTTAAGGTAGTCTCAGGTTAAAGCCGCATGTTTGAGCAGTCCTAATTAAAAACAGCTTGCACTCACATATCTCATATTTTGTCTAAAGATGCACACCAGTAATATTTTTATAAGGTAAGTTTGTAAAATCTCCTTAAAACGATAATTCACTTTAAAATGAAAATTCTGTCATCATTTACTCATCCTCATGTTGTTCCCAACCTGTATAATTAATGAACACAGAAAAATTTTGAGAAATGATGGTAAACGCACAGCAGTAAGTGATCATTGACTTCCGTAGTAGGAAAAAAATATTTTGGAAGTATTGTGATAAATGACTAAGAAAATATTTTGATAAAGGATGGTAAGCACAAAGTTGACGGTACCCATTAAATTCCATCATATTTTTTTATACTTACTATGGAAGTCTATGGTCACATACTGCCCATCAGTTCTCAAAATATCTTCTTTTGTGTTCATCAGAAAAAGAAATTCATTCAGGTTTAGAACAACATGAGAATGAGTAAATGATGACAGAACTTTCATTTTAAAGTGAACTATCCCTTTAAATGTCCTAATATGACTAAAGCCAAGTGCTGGCTTAATCTAAACCCTGCCTGGGAAACAGCCCCATATGTTTAAATTAAGATGCATTAATATAATGCAAATTGGTTGCCAACGTGTTTTAGGTCCTGTCTTATTGTGCATTACTTAAATGGCAAAACTCTAAGGCCGTGTGTAGATGCTTTTAAATCTGTTCAGTCATCTTCTGGCCATTGGTCTGTATCCCATCTCTCCTTCCAGTTGTTCTGCTGTTAAAGTTCCCAGGATGGGCTGACAGTCTGGGTTAAACACAGAATACGCGCTCAGTTCTCCTGGCTGTCGTGCCTTTGGGCTCCTAAAGCCTTCATAGAGCCAGTAGAAGAGGGATATGAGGAAAAATGGCAGACCAAACTCCAGTTCAATGAAGAGTCCCAGCAACACCAACCACAGCAGCACCTTTAACAGGGTCACATGGGTGAAAAGCCAGTGACTAGAACCAGAGTTCAGCACACCATTTCCACCAGCCTAGGAGAAAAGATGACAAAGAATTAAAAGTAAAAAATACACAGGCAAGTTGCGCCTATGTTTGTTCTGCTGAAGCGCAATATGACCGAAACAATGCTGAAGGATAAAGTGTCTCCTCTCACCTCAGTATGTGGAGTGCTGGTGGTGGGTTTTAGCTCTGGTATAGCAGAAGAAATTCTGGAGGATTCAAGATCTTTCATCTGAAGCTCAGCGTCTTTCACTTTCATCTCAGGCTGAATTTCGGAATCAGCAGGTTTCTTCGCTTCGGTCTGGACTTTCTTTCGGGCTCTGAATTCTGCCAGCTTGCGCTCCATATGTTATGTCAGCAAAGCTTTAATGAGAGCGAAAATATAGTAACTTGCTGAATTAATCGCCACGCATACTCTCTGGTCCATATGTACCAGACTTCCGTATTGATATCACGTGGTCGTGTTAAACTTCACGCCGCGCAGACATATCGACGTATGAGATCAAAGTACCGCGAGAGCGATTTGACAGCACAGCTCTAAACAGATTTCGCGTTAATCTCGCGGTATTTTGACAAGTCTGCGCAGCGTTGTACAGTCGATTACTGAGGCCCGTCGGTTATCGTATGTAGCTAAATTAGCTGGATTTGATTGTTGAGAATTTGGCTTGATCTTGGATTATTTGCTTCTTCAAAGCTCATCCTTGAGTTGTTGTCATAGCAACAAGCCCGTAAGATTCAACCTGCTCGGAAGCAGGCTTATTTCTTGTAAACAAGATTAGATCGCACTTTTTTAAGCGGATGTGATACGGAAAGTCCGTAGCAGTCACTTGTCCTCGAGCGCAACCTGTGGATGCTTAGGAACACTACGTTCAAAGTTTATTTGAATTTTTGCTTTGTAATTTGTATCTTTTATTTCTTTGAAACTGTTTACAATAATGTTACCCGGTCCATTTTCTGCATCAATAAATTCACAGTAGGTTCACGTGAACAAGTTTTTCCCCAAATAATAGGCTTGTTTGACTTCATGCGGCGCCGCAAGAATCGACAGCCGGATGACGTCAAAGTATCGCGAGAGCGAGACGAAATATGAATTCTTGAATCATTCTCGCGGTACTTTGACGTCATCCGGCTGTCGGTTCTTGCGACTCCGCGTATTTTCTACATTTCTAATTTTTTACTACACTTTTCTGTAGTGATGGTCGTTTTCGAAGCACTGCTTCATGAGGCTTCGAAACATTTACGAATCTTTTGTTTCGAATCAGTGGTTCGGAGCGTGTTTCAAACTGGCCCAAGTCACGTGATTTTAGCAAACGAGGCTTCATTACGTCATAACTGTTTCGAAACGTTTCGAAAATCCGATGGTTCACCACTAGGGGGAGTTGATCACATGACCGGTGTCTAATATGTTTCGGTGAACTCGGGTCAGTTTTATTATAAAAGTTCATAAAACATTTATCCTTCTGACTAATAACGCTGCCATTTTGTCTATTTATTGTTTATAGACAGATTTAATGACAAAAATGTGCATAATTAAAAGGGTAGTTAGTTTTAATGATTTGTTTGCCCTAAATAAAACTAAAAACACATAATACACTTTTAACTATGTCTTAATTAAGTTAAATAATATTTTTAACATATTTTAATAAAAATCTTGCTATTATTTTGTAAAAAAAAAAAGTGTAAAATGTTTGGCCATATCTGCTTTACACTATTTTGACCAGCAGGGGTCGCCAGCATGTGTGGTGTTTCGAACTGCTTCGAAAAACTGAATCAATTTACGAAGCAATTGGTTCAATTGATTCGAAGCTTCGAAAAGCTTCGTTTCTCCCATCACTACTTTTCTGTGACTTTCATTTAAAGTGGACTCCTGTAAATATTATTGCAGTCAGAAATAAGTTATAGCATAATGCAATTGAAGTAGGCACTGTCATCGAGAGGATTTCTTGAACATAAATGGCTATCAAAAAGAGTTGCATTTTTGATGTAAAATTAACAAAAATAAATAAATAAAAAATACTTACTGCACATGCTTAATTTTTTTCACATGCTTGGGAACTGCTAAAAGTGTTGGTGTATTATTTGAAATAGCACAAAGGAGAAACACAATCTCATAATAAACTACAAACAAGAATTAAAAGTTCACTTTTCTGCTTTGGCTGTGGGTTTGCTCCACATCTTTACAATCAATCAAAAAAAAAAAAAAAAAAAAAAAACAATCAATCAGTTTATATTAGGGAGCTGCATCGCGCTAAAAAAAAATTAACAAAGAGTTTCAATATTTTTCCTATTCAAAACTTGACTCTTCTGTAGTTACATTGTGTACTATTTTTTAGCGTGATTCTAATGATCTAATCAGATTCAATGGATTGTGCTAAGCTATGCTAAAAGTGTTAGCACCAGACCCAGAGATCAGCTGAATGGATTTCAAAAGGGCAACAAACAAATGTTTAACTCTAGGGGAGCTGGAAAATTAGCATATTTTCAAAAAAAGTGGAATGTCCCTTTACGCATTTGCTATAACACAACTGCCTGTTGTGGAGATGGAGCCTGATGATGACCTCCAGACAGTGCACAAAAAACAAGACAAATATAGTTTTCATAAGATTTATTTGGTTTTCTAAAAAAAAAAGACAGCTATTGGTCATCTTTTGCCTGCAAAAATATAAATACATATTGTGATGCAAGGTCAACAATAGTGTTCTGTGACTATTGTTGTGTATTAGTACTTACTCTCAACTTCCTTTTGAAGCAACTCAATCTCTAGTGTAACCTTTTTCTTCATTAAATCTTGAAGTTCAATTTCTCCAATCATTTTTTTCTTTTTTAGCTCGTAGTACTCAACCTTGTGTTGTAGACTTCTTTTATAGAGGGACTGGACGTCACCCTCTGTCATCTGTGCAGAAGACACTGAACTCTCAATACATCCCTCATACAACTAAAATAAAGAGGAAAAGACAACACTGCCCACCTCTGGATCCGTTCTCTCTGCAGATGTGGATTCCTGCAAATCATACTGTAGTCAGAATAGAAAGTAGCCTACACGAGTACATAAAATTTAGGTTAGAGGTTACTGATGCACTTACAGGTTCTTCCTTCAAGGGACAGTCATCAGAGAGAGTTGCTTCACTGTCCTATACAATGGAAACAAAATGGTATGAATGGATGTCTGAATCATTATATGTGGGTGGAACAAGACCCACCCACTTTTTAAGACCAATGATATTGGACCCACTCACTTTTTCTCTAATTTAGCACATGTTTGTTCAGTTGTCAGAGCGGCGTAAATGAAATCAATTTCACTTGAGGAATGCCCTAATAAATTAACTCAGTTTCGCATTTCCCTACAGGATTGACTTTTCATCAAATCCATTCCACTAATTTAGAGCTCCATATAACTTAAACTCAATTTGTGTTTTCAAAAAGTTTCACTACTTGACGTTCACGTACACATCAACGTTTTTCCTATTTAAGACGAGTAGTTATACGAGCAAGTTTGGTGGTACAAAATAAAACGTAGCGCTTTTCTAAGCGGATTTAAAAGAGGAACTATATTTTATGGCGTAATAGCACTTTTGGGAGTACTTTGACTCGCCTGAAAAGTCCGCTCCCCTTCTCACTCTCATAATGGGAGAGGGAGGGTGTTACTGCGCCGAGTCGAAGTACTCCCAAAAGTGCTATTACGCCATAAAATGTAGCTCCTCTTTTAAATCGGCTTAGAAAAGCGCTACGTTTTTTTTGTACCACCAAACTTGCTCGTATAACTACTCGTCTTAAATAGGAAAAACGTTGATGTGTTTGGTCACTTCTAACTTTATCTCTGATTGGTACCATTGAATAAATAGGGCTAAGCTAAATGCTATCGAAGTAGACTATTCCTTTAAGACAAATGTTTTGTAGAGATTTACTGCGTTTTTATCATCTATTAAGGCAACCCCTAACTGCACAAATTATGCCGGTCTTCCTGGATTTCATAATAAGCATTAAAATTCCAGTCAAAACGGCAGACTCGTATCCCTCGCAATAGGACTACCAATTGCTGTAGTGGCTTACCGGAAATTATACCCATCGAGCTCAAAGATGGCGTCGCCCGCATTTACATCAAGAATAGTGTGGAAAAGTCCATACATACCTTTCTCATGTCTGTGCGTGCTGTAACTCTGTCTGACACAGCCCCCGCTAGCTTAGCTTAGCACAAAGACTGCAAGTGAATATCTCCAGCTAGCATACTGCTCCCAATAAGTGACAAAATAACGTGAACATTTTCCTATTTATGTGTTGTGATTTGTATGGAAACACCGTGGACAAATAACAAGGTCATATGAGACGCAGCCATCTTTTAACTGTATACATACCAGAAACTATATTCTCAGAAGACGAAGCACTGCTACTTGGGTGGAGTGATTTGCACAACTCTGACCGAACTCTCTGCTCCTCACCAGGGGGCTTCTCGTGTGCTGCGAGCAGATCACTCCGCCCATGCGGCAGTGCTTCGTCGTCAGAGAATATAGTTCTCAGTATATATACTGTTAAAAGATGGCTGTGTCTCATATCACCTTGTTATTTGTACACGGTGTGAGAGTATACAAATTACAACACTTAAATAGGAAAATGTTCGTGTTATTTTGTCACTTATTGGGAGCAGTATGCTAGCTGGAGCCATTTACTTCCAGTCTTTGTGCTAAGCTAAGCTAGCGGCGGCTGCGTCAGACAGAGTTACAGCACGCACAGACATGAGAAAGGTATGTATGAACTTATCTAACTCTGGGGGATACGGTGAATAAGCTAAATTCCCAAAATGTGCGAGTGTTCCTTTAAGATTGCATACATTACATAGTACACATTTTACACAGAAACATAGCTCAGTGTAGTTTTTGAAACGCTTTAGCTATGAATTGAACTAAGGTAATCTACGTGTTGTTTATTTAGCAGAAATAAACTACTTTAAAAGGACTTTGTTGTTATTGATTCTTAGCTGAGTTTTTCAGAAGTTACGTGTGTTCCACAAAAGCCATTTGTTTATGTTGTTACTGCCGAAACGTCTATTAAAGTATGAAGATGTGTCATACAGTTCCGGGTGTCCACACACATCGACAATGATTTTGACCTCTATTGTCGTTTTGTATTTCTGCCTCAGCTCGCTACTTCGTAATCACGTCACTACTAGAGCAAGCTCCTGATTGGTTTATACGCCAAGTTCAAGTTAAGTTCAGATTTTTCAACGCAAATCCTGCGTTATGTGCGTCAATTTCCGAAACGCTCAATTTGCGTCACTTGTAAATCAATTGTGCTTAACGCATCATTCGCATCAGGTGTGAACGCACCATTAGACCACCCAGATTTTTTTGTTACTGACACCCATGTATTAAAGTGATGTGTTGTCATCATTAAGGATGTAAAAAGAAATCCACTTACTGCACATGCTTCAGCCACCACTTGCATGGGAACAGGTAAAAGTGTTGGTGTATTGTGTGAAACTGCACAATAGGAAAAAAACACATGTCACTATAATGAAGTACACAGTAAAATATCATGGCAATGCTTTCACATGAAATAGGTTTAGGAGTTCATGTGGATCAATGCAATTCATCACCACTCAAGATTTAACACAGTTAAACAGACATTTGGATTCCACTTAATGTAAGGCAGCAAATAATTATTGTACAGTGTACAAAATAAATTAAAAGCTCATTTACCAGTAATGAAAGTGCTGCTGCTGGTCCCCGGCTGCGTGTCTAAGGAAGAGATGCCCTCCGGGATGCCACTAACAATGGGCCAGTCGACATTCAACCCAAGGGCCAGCTCTTCAGCCGCAGTATAACATGGGGGTGCAGGACCATCACCTGTTTTTATTTGCTCAGCCCTTTTCTTAGTGGCTGTTAACAGTCAAATATTATTTTACAGTCTATTTTTGAAAGAGACTAAACGGTAGTAAAGAAATAAAGATTACCATTTTGTAAAATATTTTTGTATTTTATTTTTACTTGTTCCAATGTTCTAAGGGGTCCTCCTGTGGTGGCTCTAATATCAGAGATGATAAATTTAGGTTACTATGTACATACTTTAATGAGTGATAAAACATGTAATATGGCCCGTACTTACGCATTTAATTTGTCTGCAACTTTTTGCCAGCCCTCTCTCCTGGTTTTTGCAGCTTTTGAGGTGTTCCCTTGCGTTTTAATTAAGGTTTGGAATTCTGCATAGCCTTCCAGTAAAAGTTCTTGCTCTGCTGCAGAGAAAAACTGAGCGCGCTCTTTTGCCATTGTGCTGGTCAGTTATTGTGCTATCGATACATAGCCCCCTTTAAATCAACCCATGAACGCGCAATTATCTCAAGATCACCAAATCCAGACATACTAATCGTCAACAATAATTGCGTTCGATTAACCGAATTAGCCAGATCATATTTAGCGAGATAATATCATCTTGGATATGCATGTTGATCTCAGATGTACAAAGAACGGGATTGTGGCTAGAAGGGATACATTGAATATCGTGAAATCTCGCCGGATGCTCGCTGTTTTTCATTCTAATCCTAACCCTAAACCTAACATCTCGCGAGATTTGGCCGTAGCTGTATCCCCTTTAGCAACAACCCCCCAGTGTTGTGAAAAGTAACAATCATTACGTCATCACTCGTTACTTCCACAACGAAACATAACTTTTACTGTTGTAATGAGATAGTCCAAACATTTAAAGTTATTGGATTGAAAACACGATTTAAAACGAATTATTAACTGCTAAGCCACGCCCATTTTGTTATCTTGATTCACTGCACGCACGGTTTTTGTTCCACACGGACACTTTTACGGATGCACCAGTCGGAAGTGCGTTCACATCACAGGAGAGTCTGCGATTTGGAACTGGAAATAAAAATGTAAGTACTTTTGAAATCATCTGCATATTATTTAGATTATAAGAAATAATGTATTTGCTTTTGATGATGGAGATAACTTAAATACTATTGGCGCGTATAGCGGAAGTAACGTTGCCTGGATAGATCAGCAATAGTTTCCATTCTGCATATCAACAACATATCAATAAATCTATGTATTGAGATTTATACAGTAATCATTATTTATCGCAATCAGACAATAAGAAATTAATGATTTTACGTGTCTATATAATTAAATGAATGTCTAAAGGTTTACCAGCATTTTGTAGTGACACCAGTAACATGAAAGCAGTCGAAATACTTATCTGACTAAGATCAGATTTACCTGTTGACTGTAGTAAAAAACAACAACTGCTAGCAGTAGTTCATGTTGTTGATCATAAGAATATATTCTGTCGTGAGAGTGAAGATAGTCAGCATTGATCATAATTCATCATATAGAAATTGTAAAACATTTACTCTTACAGCATTCGCAGAGATCTGTAGTTAATCTCCACCGTGGCGTAAGCCAGCATGGCCTCTGCCCCAGCACAGCAGCCCACACTCACTGTAGAGCAAGCCAGAGGTGAGAAGAATTCCCTGCGTTACAGTACCACACATCTATGGACTGCAGCACATCTCATCCAGACTGTTCTCTCATATGTTCCAGTTGTTCTGAGTGAGGTGATCCAGGCCTTTTCTGTGCCTGAGAATGCAGCCCGCATGGAGGAAGCCAGAGAGAGCGCCTGCAATGACATGGGCAAGATGCTGCAACTCGTGCTGCCTGTGGCCACCCAAATCCAGCAGGAGGTCATTAAAGCATATGGCTTTAATAATGAAGGAGAGGGTGAGAGTATAAATGCAACCCACTACTGCAAAAAATCATTTAAAGATATAACAGGGTTTAGGTTAATCCACAACTAGGATTTATTTATATTTGGTCATTTAAGAAGTTAAACAAGTCTTGTACAGCCCTACACTACACATGACATAAACAAACAAAGTATGTTGATGGGCGTGCTTTCGGTCTGGTGGTTGATGTGTGTGCGTGCTATTCCAGGAGAGGTGCCCATACAAGGAATTCCACCCTTTATGACATCATACCCAAAAAAACTTTCTGAAACTTATTCAAACTTTGACAGATTCTGTATTTGGCACAGAAAATCTTGTGATACGTCCGACAAGTTTTTTGAAACTGCACCCATGTTAAGCATGAGAATCCAATTCTTTTAACATTGTACATGCATGAATTAGCATTAGACACCCATCTCCTTTAACTTTAAACTGATTGCTTTGTTTTCCCTTGCAGGTGTACTCAAATTCGCTCGGCTAGTGAAGATGTATGAAACTCAGGACCCAGAGATCGCAGCTATGTCAGTAAAACTCAAGAGCATTTTACTGCCTCCTCTCTCTACTCCTCCCATCGGCAGTGGAATTCCAACATCATAGACACGGCACAAACTCCCAGTCAGACTTAAAGAGATAGTTTAGCCAAAAATAAAAATTCTGTCATCATTTACTCACCCTCGTGTTGTTTTAAACCTGAGGTATTCAGTTAACGGTATCCACTGACTTTCATAGTAGGAAATAAATACTATGGAAGTTGATGATGGATACTGTCAACTGTGTGCTTACTATCATTTATTAAAATAGTTTATTTTGTGTTTAACAGAAGAAAGAAACTCATACAGGTTTAAAACGACATTTTTGGGTCAAGTATCTCTTTAAACTGAGGAGGATGTGTTTCAATTCAAAAACACCAGTAGTTATGTGCTACATTCCCATTTGCTTTCAACAAAATGAATAGGATTTAAACAAATCTGTATTTTCTTCATCATATTTATTCATTTTCTTATCTTCTGTTTTTCCAGTGTTGAATGTGCTTATATTTATCAAATGTGACACTAATGTGTGATTTCCATTTGGAGGTCTTGCTTGTTTTAAAGTTGTTGTTTTTTTAATGTGGCATGGTTCCTATGCCCTGAGCAAAACTGACAATTCAAAGTCAAATATTCAGTGTTTGTCCAATAAAATATTTTTTTTTTACTGAAAGTAGAGATTTGCTTTTCATTATGAAACAACCACATTTTTGTTAATACAAGTACTGAATAATAAGCAGTCTCTTTCGTTATTTCACTTTATAGTAACCACAACAGTGGAGTAAATTGTATCACCATCACTTTGTACTTGATCCTAATTTATGATGTTTAAACATTTTAAAAAAATTCAGTAGATTTTCTATTATTATAAAAGCTTTACTGGGTGCACAGCATTAATCCAATTCACGATAAAATAATACAATTAAGATGAATCTTGACATAATTTAATCAGTGTTGGGTTCTGTGCCCAAATGTTTCATTTTGCTGAATATTTTGGCTCAGGCATTATTGTCCGACGGCACGTTAGGGGCAATAAATAATCTGCGGATCTAACCGATTTCTGTTTAAATCATTCTACCTCCAGCAACACGATGGATTGAGTCAAAATTTTATTTTAACAATGCAGCAGTAATTCTTGGAAATAATTTTTTTTGTGATAAAGTAGAGGGAAAAAAACAATATAAAAATGGTTAAAGCTCACATAACACATGCTGTTTCTGCCTATCTCATGTTAATCTTGAGTATGTACACTCTTAGAAAAGAGGTACAAGAAGGTACAGAAGTTGTCACTGGGACCTAAAAGGTGCATATTGCTACTTCAAAGGTACATATCTGTACCAAAATGGTACATATAAGGACCTCTTTAAAAGGTACTGTCCCAGTGACAATTTTTGTACCTTTTTTTCTGAGAGTATATTACATCCTTC
Organism: Misgurnus anguillicaudatus; assembly: GCF_027580225.2. Lineage (NCBI taxonomy): Eukaryota > Metazoa > Chordata > Actinopteri > Cypriniformes > Cobitidae > Misgurnus > Misgurnus anguillicaudatus. The sequence continues at coordinate 6,464,038 of NC_073354.2, forward strand.
ATATATCCAAAGAGTCTTTAATTGCGATTAATCTATTGCAGTATAAAGGTTTTTGTTTACATCATATATTTGTGTGAACTGTGAATAATAAATATGCACACATGCAAGTATAATTTTAAGAAAAAAAAAAGAATTATATATTAAGTATTTATATTTATATATCTAATATAAATTATACATAAATATACACATGTAAACGTTTCTTAAATATATACATGCATGTGCGTGTATTTATTTATACAAAGTTATTATACACAGCTCACACATATACTGTAATATGATGTAAACAAAAAACTTTACTCTGCAAAAGATTAATTGCGATTAATCGTTATGCAACCCTAGTTAGAATGCATGAAATAGCTTTAAATCCCTCCCCCCAAAGAGCTTTTAAGAAGAAAATTAATATAAGAGATGCAATGAAACAGAACTCTTTACCTTTAATGTTATCAGTAATGTAATAAATAATTGAAATTTCATGTATATTGTATGTGAATGAAGTTTGTTCTTAACATTTGCAGTTTAGTTGCCAAGAAGCCTGAACAACTAAACTTCACACTATGACAATGACATCAGAACAATTGCATATTTGCACATAAATTCACATATATTTAAATACATCTTAAATTGAACACATGCAAATAACATAATAAATATTGGACACTCATAAAATACATCTTTATAGTTACAGAATTGCTTTTTACGGGTTATGTCATATATTTAAATTTAAACCCTTTAATTGCCTGATATGACATGGTGACATCACACTTATTATGATTTTCATGTCATGGGCATGTCAAAGATTAGTAAAAACATTGGCTTTGATGCATTTTTAGTTTTTGTGCAGCATCAGATTTTATTTTTTCTCCCTCATTTGTTTAGTTACCAAAAATCATTCCATTTGCTGAAACACAGAGAAAGTTGTGGCCAAATTAAGACAAAAAAACCCATAGTGGATGAAATCATCCCCAACAACACATAAGGGTTAATAAAACTCTTTTTGATTCTAGAGAATTGGAAAATATGTAATCATTATTTATCTTAAAATCACCCTGAAATAAGAATTTATTGATTTTATACAATTATATATTTTTTGAAGATGGGTTGCATGCACTGTAAAAATGATGTCAATAAATCATATCAACATGTTTTTAGGTTACTTAATTCAAACTAAGCTGAGCAATTTAAACTCGTCTTTATAAGTTATATTAGGGCTGCGCCGATTATGCTTCTCAATGAATTACGGTGAAATGTCGCTACATCCAAAAGCCAGGGGGCGCGCTCGTGCAGAAATTTAACAGACGAAGAACCATACACAAGCAGCTGTGACACGCAGCTCCACAAAACGTCTTAAGTATATATTTATATATTGCTTCAAACCGTTTCAGGTATGTTCATGATAATAAAGAATATGTATAATGATTATGTTTGACGAGTGTTGCTTTTTTAAATGCATGTTATAAACTACTCTAATAGTGATTTCAGATTGATAAGGACTTATACTGATCAAAAGCCGTAGTACATAAAATAGCTGTGAATAAGATCGGCTGTGTGATTCAAAATAGTTATCGGCCACGTATTATTAGTGTATCTGCATTTATCTTACACCCCTAGAAGTTTTTATAAGTTATCTAGTTACATTTTAAATTAGTAGGTTAAAATGATTTGCCAATTTATTTTGATGATATAATTCAAGCAGAAAGAAAAATGCTTTTAAATAACAATAAAACTTGCCCTTGCCTCAGTCTGTCTACTGGCGCCCCTAGTGGACAAAACGCTTTAAAAGTTGTCAAGTTATGTATTGCAGCGTCGCTTTGTTAGCACGTGCCAAGGTCACTTTCTTTAACGGTGACTTTCGCGGCTTTATTCACATGTAGTGATGAATTACGAGCTGTTATTTGTCTGTACTGCATGTGTGTTATAAAGCGATGGTGTGTCAGATGATGCTCCTGCGGTTGATGTTCCTGCTGATGCTGCAGCGCTGAGCGCATCTCTCTGTACATTAAAAGCATGGACTGCTGATACACACCTGCCCGATCCCGCGTGCGCTTACAAGCATCACATCATTCAGATGATGAAGGACTGAAGCGATGCTGGCAGCCGCTGGAGAATGTCAGCTCTGAAAAAGGTACTGCAGCTGCTGTTCATGATGAACATGATATATACTGTAGTGTTATGATCGATAAAACCCGGCCAGACGCGTTAAACTTACACGATAGAAAGATTCACGTGCGACTCCAGACGTCTCTGCAGATGAATCCTTGCTAGATTATTAACCCACCTGCTGTTGCCAATACTAAAACATTGATGACATCATCATCTGCATCTCTTACGTAGAGCTCAGTTCTCTATGAGGCTGCACCTTCTGTGATGTTTTAGGATCAGGTGCAGAACATAATGTACTGTATGCTGTGTGTTTGAGAAGTTTGGGATTGCAGGGATTAAGTAGTGATGTGATGTGGTTGGCACATGCAGATGGTTGATTAACTGTAACAGTAAAACAGCTGATCTCATCTCTTCATCTCCCTTCATGCACTCACCGATTGTCTTGTTCTGTGTGTGATATTTACTCCATTGTACTATTTCCATCTTCATCTCTCCATCTGCCACAGGTGTTACCATGGATACTGCAGACACATTGCTGCCTTTTCCTTGACAAGAGTTCAGGTAAGAAATGGGATGAGATGTTAAAGGCATTCTCATTCATCTCAAATTCAGGCTTCGAGAGATGATTTGTGGATTGCAGGTTCACACCACCCTGCGAAAAGTCTGTGTTCGTTGTTATCTCCACGCCATTTCCCTCAGTTATTCATTGTAAAGTTAAATTGCGATAATAGTCCTGTGTTTGGTTGTTGGCATCTTTACACAATGAGTGTGTTTGGTTTTGTGATATATGTTCTTCTAGAATAGAGAATCTGTGTTGTTTTGGTTTAGCTGTGCCGGTGATTTGGGGATAATGGATTCGAATTCTAGGGAAAACAAATGTTTATCATGAATTCACTGTATATTGCTTTGGATTAAAGTGTCTGCAGAATGAACTAAATACAGATCATTTAAAAAGTGTTTCGGAGGACCGAGACCTTAACAACAATATTTGAAAATGCATATTCATATTCTGCGCTAGCTGTTTTTTTATTCAGGAGGATCTCTTGACAGAAATGTAATATATTATACACTCACCTAAAGGACTATTAGGAACACCATACTGTGTATGACCCCCTTTCGCCTTCAGAACTGCCTTAATTCTACGTGGCATTGATTCAACAAGGTGCTGAAAGCATTCTTTAGAAATGTTGGCCCATATTGATAGGATAGCATCTTGCAGTTGATGGAGATTTGTGGGATGCACATCCAGAGCATAAAGCTTCCGTTCCACCACATCCCAAAGATGCTCTATTGGGTTGAGATCTGGTGACTGTGGGGGCCATTTTAGTACAGTGAACTCATTGTTATGTTCAAGAAACCAATTTGAAATGATTCGAGCTTTGTGACATGGTGCATTATCCTGCTGGAAGTAGCCATCAGAGGATGAGTACATGGTGGTCATAAAGGGATATACATGGTCAGAAACAATGCTCAGGTTGGCAGTGGCATTTAAACGATGCCTAATTGGCACTAAAGTGTGCCAAGAAAACATCCTCCACACCATTACACCACCACCAACAGCCTGCACAGTGGTAACAAGGCATGATGGATCCATGTTCTCATTCTGTTTACGCCAAATTCTGACTCTACCATCTGAATGTCTCAACAGAAATCAAGACTCATCAGACCAGGCAATTTTTTTGTTTTGGTCCATTTTTGGTTAGCTCGTGCAAATTGTAGCCTCTTTTTCCTATTTGTAGTGGAGATGAGTGGTACCCGGTGGGGTCTTCTGCTGTTGTAGCCCATCCGCCTCAAGGTTGTGCGTGTTGTGGCTTCACATATGCTTTGCTGCATACCTCGGTAGTAACAAGTGCTTATTTCAGCCAAAGTTGTTCTTCTATCAGCTTGAATCAGTCGACCCATTCTCTTCTGACCTCTAGAATCAACAAGGCATTTTCGCCCACAGGACTGCCGCATACTGGATGTTTTTCCCTCTTCACACCATTCTTTGTAAACCCTAGAAATGGTTGTGCGGGAAAATCCCAGCAACTGAGCAGATTGTGAAATACTCTGGCACCAACAACCATGCCACACTCAAAATCTTTCTTTCCCATTCTGACATTCAGTTTGGAGTTCAGGAGATTGTCTTGACCAGAACCACACCCCTAAATGCATTGAAGCAACTGCCATGTGATTGGTTGATTAGATAATTGCATTAATAAGAAATTGAACAGGTGTTTCTAATAATCCTTTAGGTGAGTGTAATAATACTCTGTAATAAAATGCTGGTAAAAATAAGATGACTACAGTGAATAGCCAAACATTTTAAATAGGTTATCCTAACCCATAATTCTGTTGATTTTAAAGTATCACCTCTAATCTCAGTGTTTGATCACGAGAGTGCAGATATGTCACAAAGTCCCTTTTAAAAAGACACATATAGTCGATGGCCTTCTGTACTGTGGTCCACGTATCGGCCCTCTATGTCTCAAATGGCTGTAGTTTACTTCAATATACCAGTGAATATTTTGAGAGAGCCTGCTGCTGTTTCTATGGAGACGAGGGAGGCTGATGTCATTGGAGGTTATCCTGAACACGCTCAGATCTGTTTGTCTGAGCCGGTATCTGATGCCGATTATGTATTCAGCAGTGTAATCCAACAATATTCATTAGCTACATCTCAAAACTGTCTTGATGTCAAAAGTGCTTTCATTTTTAAACAGTTCAGTCATTTCCACTTACAGAGGATGCGGAGAGGAAATCTCTGAATGGTATTCAACCTTTGTCGTCCGTTTAACCGAGCTCAGCGTTTTTCAGAGGTCGCGATAGAGAGCGCATAATAATGACGTTTTGTCTCTGAGGAGATTTCAGATCAACAGCTGCATCAATGACTCATTAAATGACCACGCTTTAATATGGATCAGGTCGAGCAATGCAGAAGAACATAAAGCTACATCATCATTTTGCTCTGATCACTTCAATAGCATCTTTGATGTATGTTTTAATTCATGTCATTTATTTATTTCTGCTGTTTGGATATGGTTTATAACCAAGCCTGTTTTAGTTATGCACAATTTTTGATTGTCCCACAAGATGGCACCATTTTCACCTATAGAGCGTGACGGTGTATTCTGCATGTCAGGGTCCTTGGAGGTTAAAGTGTCATGTGTCAAACCTTTCTCAAGTAGACTTCACCTGCAGAGGGAGACATAGGAAATGTTTTTTCTCAAGGTTTGCATTTCTTACCAATAATGTAAAAAAATCAAATCAATATTTTGTGTAGTCTATATATATTTACTTATGTGGCAAGTAGACGTGTGTTAAACACGCATGCGTGCGCACGCACACACAGTATCTGAGTACTAGACAGAACAGCTTTCACAGCAGATGATAAAGTCTTTGATGGGATTATTAGGGAATCCATGTATTATTCGTTCATTCATTATTCCAATTGAAACCAAAGGTGAAAAACCGAACAAATTACTTGTTTATTCAATATTTGCTTCCATAATGGGAAACGACTTGTTTTTCCAAATGTAGTTTTTATACTCAAATCAAAAAAGGAAAAAACTGATAACAAGCAGAAAGCACTCACATTTCATTTTTTTCTATATATGCCCAATGGTTTGGGATGCCAGTGATGTGACCCTTTCTAGAGGTCTGCATTCCTGTGGCTCCAATAAGATTCTTGCGACACAGTATTCAATAAATAAAAACACGGTAACGGTCGAAACTCTAGTGTAATTTAGACGTGAGCGGGCAATCTGACAATCCGCTTGTTAAAGTGCCAGTCAGGTGCAATTTCTAAGCTTCCTAATATTGTTAGGGAGTCCCCAACAACAAGTTTAAATGCATGCAAGGTCAAAAAACACTGTCATTGTCTCAAAATATAAATATAATATTACCCCATTTCTCAGAGGTCTCCAAACGATTCATGTAAAGCCTCGACGACTCAGTCTGCCTAAACCCCACCTTTCGGTAGCCTACTCTGTTCTGATTGGTCAACTGACAACTGACCATCTCCACACAATCCAACAATAGTGCAACATGTATTGACCTAATCTAACATGACACTAACATTTTTACACTCATTTAAGCATTTATGTAAGCTAATCGGACCATAGCAAATCCGTAAGCAATAGTGCAACATGCGCTAGCCGCTTGCTAATGTGACTCACTGACAATATATTAAGAGTTTGAACACTGACATCAATGCACATCATTCATCATTAGTCCAAGTTATAAAAATGACGACAGACACTAACATTCAGAGTTGTATAGTAAAGTATTTTTACTTTCTACATAAAAGTAAATTTTCAATTATTCGTATTTTATTAGTGTTTATCTTTGTAAAACAAACAAAACATATTATTATAATTTTTACTCCACTACATTTCATAATTTAAAGTTTTTGGTTTATATTTAATATTTAAGTACATTAAACATCTAGTAATTTTTTGTACTTTTACTTAAGTAAAAAATGTTTTTGTACTTTTACTCAAGAAAGTAAAAGTACACAATTTTTATGTAATTATAATTTAATATGCAGTATATAATGCAATATATAATGAATACACAGTTTGATTCTATGCTTTAGAATGTAGTGAACATTTTTTAGTAAAGAAAAGTAAATTTTTTCCGAAGACAAAAACTCTGATAAAGCATAGATGCTTGGAAAATGTAACTAAAATACTTAAGTATTATACACCTCTGCTAACATTTTTACACTCATTTAAGCAGGAATGTAAGCTAACTGTGCCATATCTAAACAGTATTTTAACTGCAACATGCATTGCTAACGTGGTTTACTGATAAGACATTACAGTAAACTTGACATTTTAGAATACTCGAGGGAAAATAAACACGTAATGTAATAATCATAGTAATAATCACAACCACGGTTGTAGTTAGGAGCCGCCAAATAAAGTGGGTACTGAACCATCTTTCATTGCCAACCGTTTAGTAAATCCTTCCCTGAAAAAGTAATTTTAACCACAGATTCTTCATCTTTTGTAGTGAAAACAACACAAACTTGCCTTTATAGCTGAAAACACAGCGCCTTCTCAACATGATGTTTACACACTAACTAGCTGAAGTGTCTGTGGGCAGGTCAGTTTTCGTTTCTCCCGGGCAAGACTGTATAGGCGGGAGATTATTCTGCAAAGGGTTGGTATTACATGGATAAACCGCTGATCTACTGGCTGTCCTTCAACGTGATGCCCAGCCGATGCGTGACCAACGACCACCGGCTGAACCAGTTTAATCCGCTTACCCACTTCGTATCCCTACCGTGTATATATATATATATATATATATATATATATATATATATATATATATATATATATATATATATATATATATATATATATATATATATATATTAATCTCTCCCAAGGGTTTTTGTCCTTCTAGGAGTTTTTCCCGCCGGGTTTTCTCCTAGGGTTTTTTTTTGTCCCCGGGAGAGTCAGCCAACTTTTGCCCAACTTACTGTGCACTTTACTGTATACGTTACATTATTACTACGCTCGCTTGTACGGTTTATCCTTAGCCGCTATATTCTACTTCTTATATTATCTATTGATTTTCTGTGTTCTCATCTACATCTACTCACGTAAAGCTGCTTTGAAACAATTAATAATTGTGAAAAGCGCTATATAAATAAAATTGAATTGAATTGAATAAAGACAGGCAGAAGATTCAAACTATATGATATTTCAGCGATTTAGAGTCGACTCCCTCCTTTAGAAACCAATAACTTTATTAATCGTGCACTTTTTGGTTTAACTATTTTGCACATTGTTTAAATTGATGTGCAGCTACATGATACATTGCAATACAGGTCATTTTCGATTTTGGATCTGTCTGGCACTTTAAGTTATGAAGGAAAGAATACTGTTTCCAAGTCCAAGCCCCACTAATTTCAATAAAGGGTTTTATATAAACAGCTGTTTATGAGCACTGTTTATTCATGCTACACGTTTATGCAAAAATAAACTCACAGTGTACGCTGCCGTCTCCAGGCTTACGGAATCACAGACAGCAATATATTAATAATTCGTAAAAAATCTATGTCCATGAATTCATCCTCTGATCATTTCGAATTTTGTTATGGAGATAAAAAATAGGATCAGTTGTTTTTGGTAGTGCATTATAATGGGAGTGCATAATAGCGGGATTTTCTTGTTATTTCTGTATAGGGGTTATTCGATCTACGTCATCAATGTTCGCGGTGGCCATATTGTTGACATAAAACTGTCAGTCTGTCAATTGACAAGCGAGGCAGCGTGGGTATTATGCATGGTATATCGGTGTAATTTTTTTTTTAAACCGCGCGATGGTGTGTGGTGTAATACACGGATGTTCTAACAACAGCAAAAAGAACCCCGCAATTAGTTTTTATGCAATACCGACTGTCAGAAAACATGAAAGGAAGGAGACAGAGGAGTTGAACCAGCGAAGGAGAGACTCCCAACAGCAAAGTCTGTCCCCATCATTTTACCACAGGTAACGTTAGGGATATATGCCTCACAGCCAAGTCTGTCCCCATAATTTGATCACATATGGTTAGCTGTAAGCAGTGGCTGAAACTGCTCTTTCAAATAAGCTGCCATAAATTGAGACAGTTATTAAATTAGTATTAATAACTATATGAACATAATAATAGGTCTGGCATTGATACTAGGTAGGGAATTAAGGGCTGTTCACTTTATAACTATAAAAAATATAGTTTTGAAAATCGTTTTATATTAAACAGAATAGCGGAGCTCACACCAAAACTATAACAATACAGATACAATGAACGACATCATTGGGATCACTTTCTGAGCGATTTTTCCCACCTGATGAAGGGTAAACCATTGATAGCATTAAAATCTATTTGAACTTCAAGTGCACGAGCACTTAAAATGACAGTGAAGCTCATTGCTGAGGTCTATAACATAAGATTACCTCCAGTTGCTGTGAAAATTGTCTACGTAATGCTTTTCAATCTATTACATTAACTAACTGTTGTGCCAAAAGGTAAGAGATTACACAAACTAGATTCACTGTTTAGAGTAACGCAAAACGCAGCGTGTTGAGGACATCTGCAAAAGTTTTTATTACAAGCAATATTAAAGGCAAGTGATTTGCGCGAGTGCCGTGAGCGAATTAGCATAAACGTATTGTTTGGTGATGTGGACGATGATATAGTAATCGTTATAGTTATAATGTGAACGGCCCTTCAGTGCTTGTATGATGAATGCGGATACTGTATGAACGATATAGTTATAAATATCCGGATAAGTTACGGCTGGCAATAAGGACGGATCTTTACTTAAGGCTATTGGGTCTATTTGATATTGTTCCACAATAATCAAGCTCATCTTCTCTTAATACAGACGAGATTAAGCCATTAGGCTACTGCTCCCCTCGACTCAAATCTACGTGCGGCTAGGGGCAGGACAGATCTCATGTCAACAAGATGGCCGCGGCTAGCGACTTCCGGTGTTTGCGAATAAGCCCTATAGAAATAATTCTTGTAAAGCCTACAGTATATTTGTTTTACCTCTCTCTTTCAGTTAGATGAATTTAAATTTGAGATTCTGGAGACGAGATCCATCGGGTTGGAAAGAAAATTATTCTAGAAAGCGAGTGAACATAGAGTGAATTTTAAGCGGAAGATGGAGTGTGCGGAACCTTGTGGGCCAAACGGGATGCGCAGAGCTCTTACTCGGTGTAGGCTACCGGACATAAGGGCACACAGACCCAGTTTACCAATACAAAATTATAGATTTATAGACATGGCCATGAAACAGTTTTCATGACTATACACTTTCTAAAAATCTCTGGAAACGCGCTGCTTTAATGATCTGCAACACAAAACCTACAAAAAATGTTCAAAAGTGTAAAGCAAACAAGCTAAAAAAGTGTATTTAAAGGTAATTCTACACAAGTGCATTGTTGTCAAATCTGTAATTATTCTTTGAGGAAACAAAGACCTGTATACGGCAGTGCATCTATGCTAAAAAATGAAAATGAAATATAAGTGCTTAGTGTTTTTTTTTTTTTTTTTGGAAAAACAAGTTGCTTTCCGCTTTTTCGTTTTGGTTTTGGATAAACAAGTAATTTTTTCATTTTTTCATTTTTGGTTTCAGTTGGACAAATGAATAAAAGAATAATACACAGATTTCAGGGCATGGTGCTGATCACTACATAATGAAATCCACTGTTAGTTATCTCATCAACTACAAGCGGTGAACACAGACTTGGGAAAGTGAGCCCACAACTAAATACTACATCAACATTTAGCCAACAGGCGGGGTTTATGCAAATGTAAAACATGTCCACATCAAGACTGTAAGACTGATTTATACTTCTGCGTCAGACCTACACCATAGCCTCTAATGGCTTTGTGTCACTTTTCATTTATACTTCTGCGTCGTTGTTTGTGTTGATGTGCAATTACACATGCAGACCACTAGTATGCAGTGTCCTCTAGGGCAGTGGTTCTCAAACTTTTTCAGCGTGCGGCCCCCTTTGTGTATGGTGCATTCCTTCGCGGCCCCTCCAAAGAAAATTTATGACAAAAAACAGTTCTAAAACTTCACATTTTAATTAAACAAAACATTAAATTATACAAAGTAGTGCTGCCTTATTTTTTTTTAGGTTTAATTTCACAGAATTCATGATAATCATGATGTATTTTATAAAATGTCGTAAAACTGGGGCCCCCTGGCACCATCTCGCGGACCCCCTGGGCGCCCCGGACCCCAGTTTGAGAACCACTGCTCTAGGGACATTACTGGTGTAATTGACAGTATCAAAGCAAGAGTCAAAGAAGCAGCAGCTTGTTCTGTATGTTGATAAGCATTAGCACTGATGGCGGCAAATAGACTTTATCAGAAATAGCGACTTTTGTTGCAGCTTGAATTTTTAAAGGGACAGTATAAATTGGGATTTACACACTAAAGGAGAGGTAAAATAATGAAAAGAATAATTGGAATTTTAATACTGTAGTAATCTTTTCTCAAAGGTGACTCTGTCAAAATAATGTCCATGTGGCAGGAATGCACAGTGCTTGCTAGCATCACGTATTCATTTAAGCGGAAACAATGAGCACGGTAGAGCAATGATTTCATGTTGTGATCATACCGAGTACAATATATGTAAAAATTTGGCAGTTTTGTATGTTGTTTCAGAGTCATCTGTTGTCCTCGCAGGGGTTGGCATTATCTCTTTGCAGGTGTTGGGTTGTCTGAAATCTTAGTAAGATGTTGGATCCAAACTAGAGCTGGCATAATCTCTAGGGCATCCCGACGTGGACACAAAAAGCTAATGGAGAATAATTAGCGTAGCTGCTGTTCATAGACATTTAAAGCTAAATATAGAATTGGACTTACATAACTGGAATACAATTTTGTATGTTATGTGAATGCTTCTGAACTGTACCTTATTTATCAAGGATGCAGAAAAACCACTAGCGCAGTACAATAATCCAGTCTAGAAGTCACAAATGCATGAGGTAGCATTTCAGCACTTGAAATGAATAATACAATCCATAAATTGGGGTGTTTCTGAAATGGAAGAAGGCTGTTTTTGTGACATGTGAAACATGTGAAGCTGCTTTCTATTATAAGACCCAGGTCTTAAACTATAACAGTGCATCCTTCCAAATGCATCTTGTTATCTAAGAGCTTCTGTGTACAGGTTTTTGGCCCAGTAAATAATATCTCTGTCTTATCCAAATTTAATAGGAGAAAATTTCTGGTCATCCATTATTATATAGAGGGGCAAGAAAAAGTATGTGAACCCCTAGGAATTAACTGGTTTTCTACTGTGATTTGCCATAAAATGTGATCCTCATCAACAATAGACAAACACAATGTGCATAAGCTGACAACACACAAATAATTCTAGTTTCTTTAAACATTCACATTTAATAGCTTGTTGAACCTCCTTTGGCAGCAATTACTTCAAGCAAGCGCTTTCAGTAGTTCTGAATCAGACCTGCACATCATTAAGAAAGAAATTTTGCCCATTCCCCTTAACAAAACCGCTTCAACTCAAACACATTTGTAGGATGTCTGGTGTGAACCGCTCTCCTGAGGTAATTTCTATGAGGTTAAGGTTAGGACTTTAAAGTCCCCATATTATGAAAAACTCACTTTTCCTGTGTTTTGGGGTGTTATTTTGTGTCTCTGATGCTCCCACATGCATACAAACTCGGAAAAAAATCCATCCATGCTGTTTTGAGTGAGATACAGGTTTTTGAATGTCCTCTGCCTTGAGTCTCAGATTGCGCGAGTTCAAACTCAGCTCCGTTGTTACGTAACTAGCTGTTTCGTCACATTCAGTTTGAATTTTCCTGCCCACCACCCCACTCGCAGGTCTCCACCCACCAGGGAGCTAGAGAGAGCACAGAGAGAGCAGTCACTCCTCTATGCTGTTATCATGTCTCACTGAAATAACAGCGCTATTTGGATATTATGAATTATACTCCCGCCTACTTTTAAAAACATAGTTTTAACGCGTGGTTATTAGAACCCGGAGTAAACTTATATACAGTGTTACGACGCAAATAGTCATCAGATTGTAGGCGATAAGACCTTCATGCGAAATCTGATGTAAACAACAGACTATGTATCTATATTTCACGGATTATACGCATTTGTGGACAAAAATGGTCGTTGGATGTATTTTATTGGACTTTCATGGATCATTCACACATCTGAAATAGACTGGATTCGATTCGCGATCGTTGTATCAACACAAAAGGTAAGAAGTCACGTTATATTTTGCATGTTGTCATCTTCTGTCATAAAATACTACATTTATGATGCTAGAGCATCTGTATCTCAAAACAGAGATCATACATTGATGCTAATCCCGTAAATTATACCTTTTAAATGTATAGTGATGTTAAAATTGTTTGTAAACAGTAGGCTATATAGATATTTTTGCAGGCTAGATAGTTTACAGTGTGGTTTTGAAAGTTAAAAAAATATTTAACGGCTTTATTTTACAATTCTACAAGAACTAAGTAATAGTGCTTTGTCAAACTAAAAAGTTTTTTGCCAAACTAACCGAGACCGGGCCTTACCGCCCCGGCTTTTCTGAAGAGGCTAACCCCCGAGCCTCTTATAACTTTACGGTTCGGACCTCCCGCTAGCTTCTAGCAATTAGCACGCGGTCCACAAGCAGTATACATCCCCCGCCGGGTCTTAATTTCTGTAATTTGCGAAAATAATGCGTTTGAAAATGTTTTATAACGGGAATATGTTAGTATTGTCCAGGGAAAACGAGTTTATTGTTGTGACCTAGATGAGGATTAGATCACATTTTATGGCAAATCACTGTAGAAAACCAGTTCATTTCTAGGGGTTCACATACATTTTCTTGCCACTGTATATTTAACACATTCTGGCAGTTTAGATGATTTATGGGGCGTGCACACCAAAGCTTTTACGCCCGCGGCCGGCGCATGTTTTCAATTGATTCCAATGGAAACTCTGCGTTTTTCAAATAAGCCGGCACTCTGCGTTTTTTCCACGATTGCCGCTGACCGTCGAGAGTTGAAAGAGATTTAACTTTGGGTGAAAAGCTCCGCTCACCACATGTCAGTTCTCACACAGGCGTCCAATCACAATGGAGGAGGGGCGGGACAAGTATCACAACAACCAACCGGCTCACAGCTGAAGTATTACAGCTACAAAGCTCTCAGCTGAAAAAACAGCTGGCATTTGGCGTCCTCCAGGCTTTTTCAGCCACGTTTAAAAGTTTTGATGTTTTCTAATAGGTGTGTAACAATACGCCAATGCCACGGTTCGGTTCATCTGACTGTTTTCATAGCAACGCTAAAGAACACTAGATTAACTTTTAACTTAATAGAAATTATAATAACTTTAACATGTTAATTAACTTATTAATTTCAACTATACTAACTTTAAACAAAACATTAGTACAGTCAGCCTAAGTGAATTAAAATATAATTCCTCTAGTGTAAACTATTAAGAAATTAACGTTTTATTTTTTGTTTTCTAATCTTTGTGTGTTTCCTAATCTTTGTAAGTCGCTTTGGATAAAAGCGTCTGCTAAATGCCTAAATGTAAATGTAAGTGCAGTCTGCTTACTTGAGTAAACCAAAAATGTTAAGTTTTTATAAGTTGTTATTAGTTCAATGTGACTTTAATTTCAATTTAATAAAACGTCAATGAAATAAAAATAGTTTTGTGACATTAAAGTGTAATTTATAGAAGTGCGTAGGTTCTATGGCGTAGGTTGTGTGTAGCCTGACGCGCACCTTGCCAAAATTTTAACAACGCGTCTGTTCTGTGCGGACCACAAGTGCTGTGATTGGTCCACTAGAACCCCTCCCGTCAGCTAATCTGTACGTTGTGATTGGCCTGAATACCTCTGACGTCAGCCGGACATGTGACGCTCCTTACCATGTTTGAAAGATTCGCTCACAATGCAATGCTAACAGGAGTTAACTTACAGGCTGTGAGCGGGTTGGAATTATGATAATGTCGGCCTTGTCTACGTCAACAATCCCAGGAAGTAAACTGTTGCCTACAATCCGTGTATTTGTTGTAGTCCAAGAAAAGAGATTTACATTGGAAATGATAACTCGCATCATTATTTACTTTGGGGGGTTTGTACCTTTTGCGTATTGTTAACATGTACTAATACATTAGTGATGCAACAATACACTTAGTTCACGGTTCAATACAATTTTCGGTTCTCCATGGTTTTCGGTTCGGTTTCGGTTCTGATGTCTTGACCTATTAAAGTGTTTTTTTATTATTCTATGCTTAGGTAACAGGAACAGTGAGATGTTAAGAAGCAAAAATACTGGTTTTAATTGCAGTTCTCTTTTATTTTATCTAAATGCAAAAATCATCTTACACATTTCTAGTGTATTGATACAATAATATAAGATATAATTAAATAAAGATACTGTATATAAAAATGATATCCTATTCAAACTGGGGAACATGTAAATTCATTACATTACATAATTTGGGCATTTTATATACCTGTACTTAGTAAATTAAACTTTTTACTAACCTTACTGCACTACTGTTAAAGGAATAGTCTACTCATTTTCAATATTAAAATATGTTATTACCTTAACTAAGAATTGTTGATACATCCCTCTATCATCTGTGTGCGTGCATGTAAGCGCTGGAGCGCGCTGCGACGCTTCGATAGCATTTAGCTTAGCCCCATTCATTCAATGGTACCATTTAGAGATAAAGTTAGAAGTGACCAAACACATCAACGTTTTTCCTATTTAAGACGAATAGTTATACGAGCAAGTTTGGTGGTACAAAATAAAACGTAGCGCTTTTCTAAGCGGATTTAAAAGAGGAACTATATTTTATGGCGTAATAGCACTTTTGGGAGTACTTGGACTCGCCTGAAAAGTCCGCTCCCCTTTTCACTCTCATAATGGGAGAGGGAGGGTGTTACTGCGCCGAGTCAAAGTACTCCCAAAAGTGCTATTACGCCATAAAATATAGTTCCTCTTTTAAATCCGCTTAGAAAAGCGCTACGTTTTATTTTGTACCACCAAACTTGCTCGTATAAATACTCGTCTTAAATAGGAAATCAAGACAAATACATTATTTGAGCTGTATAATGTTAATAATAATGACATTGAATGCATGAATACGAAGATAATTTAAATGGTATTTGTACTGTTAAATGAATGATGGAAATGGAGAGACAGACTCCGTTATTGCAGCAGGTGCTGGTCATGACATCACTGTTGGTGGGAGGGGTCCCATCTCATGCTTTGCAGGGGGGCCTCACAGATGTGTTCTACGCGACTGGTCTTGGGACATGACCTAGACATACAGAGGAATTTATAATATTACTTCTGCTATAGTAACTAAGTAAATATATTACTAAACTAAATTACAGGTAAAAATTTAGTGGGTATGGGATCTAGTAAACATGTTGGTTTAGATGCAAAGGTCATTTTATTTAGCCTTTTCTGTCCTATAGCTGTAAAACACTGTATTAAAATAAAACTTTGGATTGTTTTGGTTCTTTTCTATGAGTTTGCGGAGATGCCAGACTATTTCAGAGCCTTTTTATTTACATTAGCTCCCACAGAGAGAATGTTGTTTTCGGACTATATATTCTACAATAGCGACATAAAGACAGATAGAGAATAGAAGCAAACATTGGGCTTCCCCTTAAGTAAATAAATGTAGTTGCTTAGTGTGAATCTCAGATCTCAGAAGGGTTCATGTCAGGTGTTTCAAGAGATTCAATTGGCTGGACTAAATGGTTTCAGGGAAGAAGAAACTGTAGAGAATCTCTCAGCTGTTCCTATGGCGACTGGAAGACAGTTTCAGGTGTTTCTGAGGGGGATTCCTGGACCCCCAGAGCTACTATCTTATTTTCCTCCAGGGCTGCTGAATTCATGAGCATCAGAGGACAAACGTTGTCTTTGATCATCTTGAAAACTTTATAATTGTGTGATGTTATCAGTGGTCATCTAATTTTGAAAAAGACTGGATTTATAAACAGACCAACCATGGCTCTATGTGCTGTTTAAGGGCAGGTTTATCTAAAATACATTATTCCACATTACATTAAAGTATACTACAGTTTTAAAAAAGTTCATCAATTTATATTTATTTTATAAATCTATATTTATTTTATATTTAAACAACAGTTTACCGCTTGTACATATATATCTAGCATGCTTGATATATTGTAATTGATATATTCCTCAAATACAACTGCACATCCAAGTATTAGTTTTTTTTAGTGCAAATTGTTAATTATATCAACCCGGTACCTTGTACCATTGTTCACAAATATTGCACAGCATTAGCCAATCAAATTGTAGCTGGTGATTTCAGTCAGCGCAGTATACAGATGGTCAGTAAGGATTCAGTAGACTGTGAGCGTATAGATGCCATAAGGACACTCACAGAATTTATGGTATTTATTGCCGCAATTATTTCTTGTAGGTCTTATATAAACAGTAGTACACTCTAAAAAAAGGGCTGGGTTATTTTTAACCCAGCGTTGGGTCAAAAAGGGAGGACCCCAACTTGTTGGGTTGTAATTTAACCTTTGCTGGACTGTTGTAACCTAAAATGCCAGGTTCTGTATTGTTGGGTCAAATATAAACATTTTCTGGGTTAATTTAACCCAGCAGTGATGGGTTGAAAAATAAACAGCATTTTCGAGAATGTATGTGTAGCCAGTTTGTGTGAATCATGTGATTCCTCCTTTGGGCTAAAAATAAACTGGTCATGTATTAGTGTCTCTCCTTATGTTTCTCTCTTGCCTTTTATCCAGAGGTCGCTCAAGTCCCTATGTCACAGTATTTGTGCATTTATTATTTTTATAAATAGCTCAATATGGTGAGTTTTTTCATTTGGACAAAATCATTAATTTAACTAAACAAGCTTTGTATCCAGGAATATTCATAATGTTTTAAAGGGGTAATATGATGCGATTTCATTTTTTTTTTGTCTTTGGAGTATTAAAAGCTGTTTGTGCAATATAGAAGATCTGTAAAGTCGCAAAGATTAAAGTCTCAAACCCAAAGGCTCATCCACTTCTTAAAGCCCCTAATTCAAACACGCCTCCACATATCTACATCACTGTGTGCGAAGATTTGCATAACACCACCTAAATGTATATGCACAGAAAGAAGGCGTAACTTTTATTCTCACTTTGGAAGTTGATATTCCAAATATGGTAAGGGCCGTTACATTTCCGTCACACGCTTGAGGTATTCGGCCAATCACAATGCACTGGATATCTGGCCAATCAGAGCTTTGTAAAAATTGGCGCGTTTTAGAAAGGCAGAGCAACAATAATGTATGGTATGTGGAAAATAATGTGTTTTTGAACCTTAAACTGCATAAACACATTGCATTATACCAAATATAAAAAATATATATTTTTTCAAAATTATGTTTTTTTTAGCAACGTCATATGACTCCTTTCAGATAAGATAAGGGATGTGTTTCATAGTTTTTAAGTAAATTTGTTACATCTGTTACGTTTTCCTAAGAGCCTCCTTGCTAGCAATGCCATGCTGTCTGTACTGTTTGGATAGCTTTAGATGTTTTACTGAAACTGTGGAACATATAGTTATATTTCGAACAGCAGCTTTATTTTCTCAACATTCACACCTAAATCTCTCTATTAACTTAAATGTAAAGAAAAACAAACACCATTAATTGAATGTGCATCTATTTGATCTGTATTAGGGATGGGCATTCGATTAAGTTTTCTTTGTCGATCGTCGGGAGAATTAACGATCGACTATCGATTAATCATTAATATTTTTATAATAAAATTTGTTATTTAACTTTTATACTTAAAAAATGCAATGAATACAAATATACAGCGTGTTTTTCCTCGATGAGACTTTTATTACAAGATCAACTTGTGGCAGACAGTTAAACTATGTTTCAAACATATGTGCGTGCATGTGCAGTGCTCAAAGCAGCGGAACCTGCAGCTGCGAGCCAGCCTTCTAAAATAGAGACCTCATTATTAGTTCCAAAATAAAAAACAGATTCATGTTTAACATTAAATTAAACAAAAAACATAATACTTAGATCTGAAAGGTTTTGTCAAAATGTAACTCAAAATTATTCAAGCCAGAAGAAAGTGCAAGATATTAGCCTTCCTAACATTAGGCTATAACAAATTAGGCTACTTAAAGCCTCGTGAAAATAACTAACTTTAGTAACTCGCATAAAACTTCTGCACCAGTCTACTGATTTTTTTTTGAGAAATAAAAGCATGTTTTGGGGTCAGACGCGACCGCAACCCATGGTGACCGTCAGTCCAGCCGCCGCCGAAAACAGCCGCTCCGAGGAGACTGACTGGGATGCGCAGGTACCTCAGCGCTAACTTATTCCGCATACAGAGTATGTGTGAAACAGCGTGCGTTTTGTGAGCCCCATTTACCATTCTTTAATTATACTAACATAGTCTTTTAGTTTTTATTTGTTGTAAAACAACAGTAGACATTTACTATGGTCTCCAACTCCACAATATACCATAACCATGGTATTTGTAGTAAAATTGCGGAAATACAAATCGTTTTTAATCTGCAAAAAAAAAAACATTTTCACAATGATAAAATCATGGCTAATTTTCCTAAGGTAGTAATTACAAAATTATATATGTTTGAAAGACGGAGATGCGCACCTGTCAATCTATTACATAACAGAGCAAGGCCAGAGACAAACGTGCTCATAAACGGGAGTAATATGGAATAATGTGTGCATCTTTGAATAACTGTAATTTTAAATATATTTTTGTCATATAAAGTTTTGAGACATGGCCTAATAATGCTTTTTTTCACTTTTATTGCTCATTTAGACTTATTGTGTGGGTAACAGCGTTTTTGACGCATTTACCTCAGAGATTATTTTAGCAATATTGCTTTTTCTGGTAATAATAATACAATTTATATTTCAATCCTGTTTCATTGTCTGTTTATTCATTTCATTATGCTGTTATGTTAATGTGAGGATATTTATTTGCCATATAAAACGTGCCGTTATATGAATACTTTTGTATAATATTCAAATGATATGCGGAATAATGTGTGCATCTTTGAATAACTGTAGGAATACAGTTGCTTATTTTTGTCATAAAGTTTTGAGAAATAATAATATTGTGAGGATTTATTTCCATATGAGACGCTTTTTGTCGTTGAATACTCTCGTTTATTATTTGGAAATCATATACATACATAGTAGGAAATATATAATGTGGAAGGGTAGACTTGCAAAGTTACTCTGCTTATTTTTATTTATGATATATGTGGAGATAAATAAAGCATTGCAAAACTGCTGATTTGATCCATTCAGATCCTGACCACCAGGCTAGAGATTTTAAACATCCTTAATACACACTTACTAGTCTGTCAAATAATATCTAAAATATATTGTTTTGTAAAAAAAAATTATGCTTTGTTCTATTGTTTATGCGGAAAAGTGTTCACAGAAAGTGTCAATCACATGAACGTTTTATATGCAGAATAAGCGGTCAGCAGCACACTGCAACAAGTGCTTGAGGAATTCGCCGCACACATACGCAAACGCACTGCATACGGAGTATTTGTGAAACAGGAGTTAGATAAAAAAAATGCATTTGATTAATTGATAACAAATTACGAAATCGACGAAATTCTTAACAATCAATTATCGATCGTCGATTAATTATGCCCATCCCTAATCTGTATCTTTCTAAAGTAGCATTAGATATTTCTTTTGTTTAAGTAAACGTTTTTGCAGTCTGTCATTTTTACAAAATAAACCCAGACAGGATGATCAGATCCCATTGTGAAATAAAGGGATTTATTCATAACAGGCTGATTGTAATGTTTATTACACAGCTACTTACCCACTAAAATAAATAAATAGACACGAGCAGAGAACAGTGATATAAAATCAATTCAACTGTTACATTGATTATAACAGTAAACTATACTCCATTAAAAAGAAAGTTGCGGCCAGTGACTACTTTTTCGAAGGCGCATGATGCGAAGCTCGTCACAACATGTATGTAGTTCGTCATGTGTGTGGCTCGTCATTTCAAAATATGTGTTTGGCACGTCATGTAAACTTATGTGCATCACGTGTGATGTCAAAATAAGTGCCTGCTGCAGACGCCTCTAAAGGGTTTATGATAAAAGAGGCGCTCGCGTTTGCCAGATCTCATGTGTTATCAGAGTAGTTTAGGGTTAAGTTAGTGTCTTGCGTGTATTTTGTGAACACGATTGTCTCTTTTATCATGAACTCTTTCCACGCATGTGCAGCAGGCTCGTATTTTGACAAGAGGCATGATGCACATGGTTCACATGACGCAACAAACACATATTTTGAAATGACGAGCAACACACATGACACTGTGAACACATATTTAAAATTTGCCCCCCTCGGAAGAGAAGTCACCGGCTCCCACTGTTAAAAAGTAACTTAGATTTGAGATAAATACTATATAATTGTATATGATTAATATTAGTGTATTTGTGTTCATCTGCACTGTAAACATTTTTGTTGTTTTACGGTACATTCACACGGGGCGAAAGCGTTAACGCTTAACGGAAGGCTTGTCTGAACTGTGGCCAAAGGCCAATCACAATGGTTACAACATATGTTCCGGTCTTCCGTAAACGTAATTGGCTGGCTCGCACTAGGTTATTTGCATAAGGCGATCTGATTGACGCACGCGTTGGCGCTTGAAAAGTTGAAAAAATGTCCAACTTCTGCCGCGAGCAACGGCAGTGACGCGACGTTGACGGATCCACAGTTCAGTTCGGCAACGCTTAATGTCACCCATTAAAAGTGAATGAGAAGCGTTATCGCTTTCGCCCCGCGTGAAAATTTACCGTTATTGTAAAAAACTGCAGCAAATGATTGCCGAAAAACTTCCGTACAAAATACATGTAACATTGCAGTTAAAAACTAAAGTCACACACGTGACGTTAAAAAATGCTGTAATAAAATAACATAAAATGTACATAACTGGTAAAAAACTAAACACTGTTTTATGGTGACTTGTATTTTGCACCTACAAAAACCATCATTTTAACGATATTTTACAGTTATTTTATAGCTATCCCTTGAACAGTTTTTTACTGTAGCATTTTTTGAAATTATAAAAATGTTTTTCACTGTAGTTGTTTGCCCGAGTGTTTACTATGTTATGTAAGATAATAAAATTTTTTATCCCAATTCCACATTTTAAATGAATGTAAAAAGTTTGTAGTGGGCTCCTCATCGCCCTCTCTGGGTTTATTTTGTAAACCGTCTGGTTGGATGTTGGCTCTTAGAGATTTGATTGCAGCATTACTTATATGACCAATCAGATTTAAAGCTGCAACCAGAGAGTTTTATTAGCATCTAGTGGTGAGACTGTGAATTTAAACCAGTGGCCCAGTTCAAAGGTCACTCGTCCTGTTCGAAATGCAGAGTAAAGCTATGGTAGCTGGCACAGGACAAACACGTAGTAACATGGCTACTAGTGTTGTACACTCTAAGAAAGGATGTGTTAATTTTAACACATTGTTTTGTGTTAAACTATTTAACACATTATGTGTTATTTTAACACATTGTGTGTCATTTCGTGTAGAATGTGAGCTTAAATAAATGAAATGGGCAACACAAGATGTGTTAAAACAACACAAAGTGTGTTATTCCAAAAATAACACAGAGATGTGTTAAGTTAAGGACAACACACTAGATGTGTTGTCCTTAACTAGACACAAGATGTGTTAATTTAACACATTCGTTTTAAGAGTGTAGTTAAGACAGGCCGAGACCGAGACAAGACCAAGACTTTAAAGAGTCGAGACCAAGTCAAGACCAAAACAGGCCGAGACCAAGTCAAGACCAGGACCAGTGCAAGTTACTGCATTAAAACACTTATGATAAAATGTGGAATATGCATATGATTAGGCACTTCTTGTCTGTGCGCGCGCGTGTGTATGCCATTAGAGAAGTTGATAAAATAATCAAAGGCATTGCAGATATGTGGGAATTTGTCTTTGTCTATAAGCAAATAAAAGTGAACAAACACTAAAGAGCTGAAATCAACTTAAGCATTTATTCTGAACTGTCTTTCCATGCCATCCACTTAACACAATGCAGGTGTTTTTAGTAATAAAATTAGAAAAATTGTCAATGGGAGAAACTTAAACAATGCTTAAACAATGCCAACATCATATCCCAAATCTGAATAAATGGCATAAAAATTACTGATAAAAAATAAATTTGTGATGTGCCATCAGTTGTGGTCTTGACCGGTCTTGAAATAAAATTCCGAGTCCTCTTTGTCTGAGACCGAGATGAGACCGAGTAAAAATACGGTCGATTCCAAGACGAGACCAAGACCTTTAAAAAGTGGTCTTGAGACCGAGATCGGTCTCGAGAACTACAACACTAATGGCTACTGTAGTAACATGACGGCGACTTTCATGTAAGGCAGTGCTTCTCAATTATTTTCTGTCACGCCCCCCTAGGAAGAAGTAAACATTTCGCGCCCCCCCCCAACTTTCTGCCGCGACTGTAAATAGTATTTGTCTATAAAATTACACATCTGCAAAACATTGTATCCTTATTAACATTAAAGAAAACACAAAAAAGAAATATCGATCAACTTACAACAAAGAATAACTTAATTAACATTGTTTTTTAATCTGTAACAGAAAAGACTTAAAATGCATCAATTTGCCTGAAATAAAAAAAATCAATTTCTTATTTAAAGTATAATATTTTTTGACCATTTGATACTGAAAAATTAAATTAAATATAATAAATAAATAATAATAAAACTCAAGCGGCTTATCAGCGTGATTGGGGTGTAATGTCTTTAAGTGACGGTGCAAAAAAAATCACTTCCTGAAAAAGTATTTTCCCCGGGGTCTCGCGCCCCCCCTGGTGTCGCTTCGAGACCCCCCTGGGGGTCCCGCCCCACTTTTTGAGAAGCACTGTAAGGGAACCCGCAGTAAATGGAGATAAAAACGGCTTATCCTAAGGTAATAAATACATATCTTTTTATTATATAAAGTCTTTACACCCACTGAAAACATAGTTATGTATATTATATTGCATTTTCTGCAATAGATCCTCCTAAATTTTACACATTGAACCTTTAAGTATAATTTTTATATAATTATTTTTTTAAATGGTTAATGGTCTATTAAAAGTCACTGTAGATCTGTTCAATAATGTTTTGTTTATGTACAGTATGGAAACTTGAAACCATTACAAGGCTGTCTCAATAATATTAAATAGAAACAAAGGAAAACTGCAGCCTGATAAATTCTGCCGTATAGTTAATGAGAGATGTTTCACCTGTTTATTCGTTCTATATAGTAAAGAAATGAAAATGTCACATCAAGTAAAATCATTATAAGATTTATCATGAACCTTTTTTCTGTCTGTGTTTCTGAACTTTACTTCAGAAGTGTTAATGATGTATTTGTCACAGTGGGAGTGTAAATATGCTAATGATGCTAATGAGTCTGAACCTTATGTTCAGTGTTACCACAGTTTTCACTCTCAGTTCAAGCTTGCGGCTTTTGTTCCTTAAAAATAAACAGCCGATTTTTTTTTGCAGAGTTATTCAACTGTTCACATCGACAGCAACAGTCCACAAAATTATTCAGAGAACATATACAGAAGAATGAACACAGGACATGACAATCAGTTGACAGGCAGTCGATTCTGTGTAGCATTTGGCTGAAGTGGGCTTTCAAAGACCAACACTGCCCTGGGCATAAAGACTTAACTTTGTTAGCTTAACTTACATTCAGTAAACACATAGGTTGTAATTTTTAAGGGTCCCAAAATCCACTTTTACAAGGTGGTTGGACATAAATGTGTTTTTTACCCTACAATGAAAAAATCCACCCTTTCCTTTTTTAATCCCTATTAACCCAATGCAGTCTCTCTTTAGACATGCTGTTTTGATTCTCTTGTTAATGTGACGTCACACTGATAAAGCCCCGCCCACAATGTGCTTATTAGCATGTTGTAGCACTAAAACGGCTAAAGATACTATTGTCTCAGACTGTATTCACAGGAATCAGATCTATTTTTTTTTCAGAAAGCGCTCACTGTCTGTCGGTAAGGGAGTGAGGAGCTGTAGCTCATTTGCATTTAAAGGTACAGACATGAAATCAGCACTTGTTGTTTATGCTCCCACCCAAATAGGCTATAATAAATGATCTGTGGTGTATTATAAGCTGAAACTTCAAAGACACATTCTAGGCACACCTGAGACTTATATTACATCTTGTAAAAATGGGCATAATATTGGCCCTTTAAGGAAGGATTGAAGTATACTTTCAAATGCTTCTGAAATAGGGAATATAATTGTCAGGTAACCAAAGCAAAAGTCAAATTCTACTAGAAATGTTGGTAACACTTTTTATAATGCCCTTGCTTATTATGAATTATAGCTCCCTTAATAATTGTTTATAGGTAATTATTTTATAAATATATTTATAAAGACAGATTTAAATATATTTTAATACCAAGATGTTTTTTTTTCTGTGTATACTTGTTGTCTACTGTTGGTTGTTTATTTGTGTTTCTGTGTTTGTTAATGCAACTTTAAAACTTAAAAAAAAAAAAAAAAAAATATATATATATATATATATATATATATATATATATAAAACGCTGTACCCAATGTTTAGATCTGTTGCAGTATTTATGCAAATTAGCACATCTGTAATTAGATTATGCACCGTTTGTCCGTGTTAACAAACAATTTAAAAAAACCTTGTAATAAATGTTTTGCTTGTCTTGATATAAGTAATCAACTCAGTAATTTTCATTGTGATATCTAAAGGTTAAGGGCCCTATTTTAACGATCTAAGTGCATTGTCTAAAGCGCACAGCGCAACGTCTAAATGGTTGTGTCCGAATCCACTTTTGCTAATTTAACGACGTGAAAAATGGTTTGTGCGCCGAGCGCATGTTTGAAAAGGGTTGGTCCTATTTTTTTAATGAGAAATGGGAGTATTTTGGGCGTAACGTGCAATAAACCAATCAGCTCTCGTCCCCTTTAAATGCCAGTTGTGCTGGCGCTATGTCTAATCTCTATTTAGATGACGGACTTTGTAAACTGAAAAACTAAGCGGAGGAAGAAGATCCCCAGTTTAAGATTAATGTTAAATAATTGTGTTGTTTTTCACTTGTAATGAAATTGATTTTTTTTTATTAAAACCTTTAAAACCTGTTTGCTTTTAGTCATAGAAGTAAAAAAGCAGACTTTTAATTGCTTTAAATGTATGGTTATTCAATATCATCAAAAAATAATTTACAAGTATGTCAGATAAGGTTTGTACTGTAAAAATACTTTATTTGTAACAAACAGGAGATTTACAAACGGCTCTCCGCACGTTTCAGCACTTGGACAGCGTCATGAGTTTTTTTTAAGCATTACTTAAAAAATGTTTCTCGTCTCACCATATCCACAGGTACAAAGTCATCATATACAATAAATCCGTGAGGTAGCATTTAAAAATAACATTTAAAAACAGATGCATTTGTTTAAAGCAAAGCATTTATTTACTTACCAGGCTGCAGGTGAAGCAGCTCTTTGCGCCTTCTAACGTCTCATAATCGGTCCTCATTTATGTCCAAGAAACTCAATAATAATCTTTTACATTCAATCCTTTAATCTTTCATATTTAAAAGCATTTTTGTGCTGCTGCGCATTCATGTATGTGATAAGCAAATTCGCGTTGTCGTCCCGTTTATAGGCGCATATTTCTAACGCGCTCATTAAATAACAAAAAACATATTGCGCCATTGACTTTAGACTTTAGAGCAGGTTTTTGTTGGTCAATGGCGTTGTCTATTTTAGTTGCCTCAAAATAGCAACGTGCCAACAATGCACCTGAACACACCTCGTTTTTAGACCAGAACGCCCATGGGCGCATTATAATTGCACAGGGTGAAAACTAGCAAAAGACACTTGCGTCGTGCATTGCGCTGGAGCCCAAAATGTTTTACCTGGACTATAGGTGTTGTTGTGTCTTTATAAATATTTTATAGAATAGTAATAATTACTAGAGATCGACCGATAGGCTATATCTGTTTCCCGATATTTTCCCCGATATTTAAGCATTTTCCTATTATCGGATATCAGTTTTGTAATATCGGATTGACCGATAAACGCCGCCATCTTTTGGCTGTTTTGACAATTGCTCGCTGGACGCCATTTCGTCACAGCATCTGAGGAGAGGAGCTAACAACCACAACAGCGTGCACAGCAAAATTGACGGCGGAGTGATGCAACTTCATTAAAAGGACTTTAAGTATACTTACCTTGCTTTAATTAATCAACTTATTTAACATAACAGCCTTTAATGCACAGATGAGATGTGTTAAAAATGACTGATATGCAATGTATGCAGCTTGGCTAAGAAATCTCAGAGTCACGCAAAATCTCAGAGATCCTTCAAATCCTGTCCCAATAACAACATAGCTTTACATGAATAAAACAGCCTTGAATGATTGCTTGGTGGAATTAAAAACGCTGAATTAAATTAGTTTTTTTGTTCTTTATGGTTATTAGTAGCCTCGTAAAATCACGCTCATATTGCTGTTGAAGGCCGAAGCCCAGCGACCACATGTCGCTAACAAGGTTAACAAGATTTACCCTAAGTTATAATAACAGTAACCAGATAAACATTATTTTGCTAAAAACATCTACATAAATGTCTGTGGATATTAATCAATTATTTATTACCTCCACAAGGTGTCACAGTTTAATACAGTTAAAGGTGCAGTGTTTAAATTTTAGCGGCATCTAGTGGTGAGGTTGAGAATTGCAACCAATGACTCAGTCCACTGATCACTACTTGTTTTGAAACGCATAGAGAAGCTACTGTAGCCGCCACCGCAAAAACATGTAATTGTCGGACACAACTTAGTAAAAAAGTTTGTCCGTTAAGGGCTTCTGTAGAAACATGGCGGCACAAAATGGCGACTTCCATGTAAGGGGACCCTCTGTGTATGTAGATAAAAAAAGTCTTGTTTAAAGGTAATAAAAACATAAACGTTTATTATAAAGAGGTCTTTATACACCCCTGGTAATATAGTTTTGTATATTATTTTGCATTTCTGTCAAGAGATACTTCTAAAAAGTACACACGGCACCTTTAATATGTGAGTAAAAGCATAAATAAACAGAGCTTAGCCAGCAGCCATTTCATGAACTATAACAACAAAATATTAATTATTCTGACATAAAATACCAGTTAAGAAATTCATTGCCATATAAGCTGTTATTGGGCACCTAAGCAGCAAAATATTTGGTTTCGGTATCGGTTTTAAACAAATCAGTATCGGTCGATCTTTAATAATGACCTATAAACAATTATAAAGGGGGCTATAATTTATTATAAGCATGGGCTTTATGGAAAGTGTTACTGAAATGTCTAAACATGACCAATTTCACCACGTGCAGTTTTGCGATACGTAAAGAAACTAACTCTGTGGATTTTCACTCTGTGATAAGAGTAAATTTATAAAACACTACACTGCAAATACTCGTCCTCATAATACAGTGTTCCCGCGGGGTCTTAAAAAGTCTTAAAAAGTCTGAAATTTAGAAAGTTAAATTTAAGGCCATAAAAAGTCTTAAAAATGGCCAGATTTTCACCCTAGGTCTTAAATTTAATTAACCCAAGTCTTAAATTTCTTACCTCCATTTATTCCCGAAAAGGTTGTCCGAAAAAAAAAAATGGTAAATTAAAATAGAACTAATCAGTGACGGAGGAAGAATGTATTTGATGGGTGGGCCTCTAAAAAGAAAAGTTCTGCACTTTGCGTGTCACTGAATGTCTTTTCAATCCAGTTTTTAATCATTATTTTTTAAAGAGAATACAAATGTAGGCTATTATAATCCACGCAATTCATGCTATAAGCTATATTTCAGGTGTTGTGATCCGACTGTATACTGTAGGTTTGGCGAGAAAAATCTTTTCTGTGTTAATTTAACCAACTAGCCCGTGGCTTACCAGAGCATTTGCAAGGTTCTGAAACAGAGGACCCAGAAGCGAAAAAATCAACACTGCTTTATTGAAAATCAACTTAAACAGTCAGGACGTCGAGTCCCGAGCCACCAACAACGAGTCAACTTTAGTGTTACACAGTTTTCATATGCAGCCTACAAATGCGACCTCTGGAGGCTACAGCCTTCGGATTTAGAAACGGCATTGTTTGCAACACACAACAAACCATGAACAGCCTTTTAATAGTAAATTTCCTTTTCATTTCATTATTGTGTAATTAGAGAGGGGAATAAATGCGATGGCGGTATAGCGCATATTTATGCACATAACGTATGGGTGGAGAAAGTGTAAAACATGTTAACAAGGCAAATATCAGCAGCTGACTACTGATCTTCCCATATTAGTGGATTTTATTTGTCAAAAAATTTTTAATAAAAAATAAAACAAAACAAAGATATAATAAAAATATAATGTTTTGAGAATTTCTGAGATCATTGTGCCGCTTTGGTCTTAAATTTCACTCATAATGGTCTTAAAAAGGTCTTAAAAAGTCTTAAATTTGACTTGGTGAAACCTGCAGGAACCCTGTAATATAAATTCTTATATTGTGACATCAGAACTGCTGTGAGATATGATCTTTTTTAGTGTTATGGTCGACATAAACATTTCTTATTTTTTTGTTTGTTGCTCACTGCGGCAGTAATCGCTACATATTTAAGTGCAGTTTGTCTGTCTGTTTCAATTTTACATCTGCAGTGGCTCATTTTCTTGTTTCGGTACAGTGACTTATTTCCCCATTGGCCCTGATCCGTAATCCGTCCTCCATGATTGGGTTCAAGTGTAGCTGCCACAAAAAATGCTGAGTTCACCAATGCCCGCGGTCAAGAAATGACTAACAAGAGCTGGGGTTCCCAAAAGCCCCCATTCAGTTCAAACACAACCTTGGTAGCACCAATGGTCGAAAAAAAAGCTTTAAATATAAATAAAACATACTTGCATGTGCCTGGAATGCAACTGCAGTTTCTATCAAAAATTGGATCTGATATGATTTTTTAAATTTTTTTATTTAATTTTTTTATTCAGTACCAGACTTAATCTTCAACACTGTTCTTTACTGCATTATGATCATGTCCTCATCCAACCACATCATTGTCATATAATGGGTGATGCAGAGGAGCACTTTGAAAAAATTCTTTAATTCTTCCAAACCCTAATTCATGTCTTAAATGTAATTTTTTTATTTTGTTATGAGGAAAGATGGTATTTAAACAGATTGGAGTGCTGAAGAAATGAGCTACATGCTGTTTAGCTTCCTACTGACAGTCTTGTTAACGTGTGCTTTGATTTGTTGTCTGTCAGCTCTTGAGTGCCAGGTGACATCTCATCTTATCCTGACAGAAGTTCAGTTGGGGAATTTAATGCCTCTTCTCTGATTTGATGTTCTAATCAACATGTCTTTGGGACAAGCAATATTTCTTGTCGAGTGCGTTTTATTTTCAGCGTGTTTGGTAATGTAATGAGCAGGAAGTCTTGAAACACAAATGTTAAATTTGTAAAGCTCACTGTAGTAGAGTATCACACTTTTACAGATTGTGTGTGAAATCGTTCCTGGATTCTGATGTGGTTGAATGTTAGCCGTTGTGTTGCTGGAATCTGCTGCCTTGGGTTAAGGAATAGCTCACCCCGAAATGAAAATTAGCCCCTATTTTATTTACCCTCAAGCCATACTAAGTGTACGTCTATATAACTTTATTATTTTGGCCAAGCACAGTCAGAGTTATATTAAAGGGCACATATTATGCCTATTTTTACTAGTTGTAACATAAGTCTTAGGTGTGCCTAGATTGTGTTTATGAAGTTTCAGCTTAAAATACTCTACAGATTATTTAATATAGCTTGTACAAAATGACACTATTTGGGTTCGAGCAAAAAAGTGTGTACCTTTAAATGCAAATGAGCTACAGCTCCTCACTCCCTTACCAACAGACAGTGAGTGCTTTTGGGTAAAACTAGATCTGATTCCTGTAAAAACAGTTTGAAACAATAGTATCTTTATGTTCATTACTGCTACAATGTGCTAACAAACACATTTTTTGGATAAAATTAACCAGTCAGTCAGTGGCTGTGGGTGGGGCTTTGTTTGTGTGATGTCACATTAACAAGAAAATCAAAACAGTAAGAGACTGCTTTGGTTTAATGGGGATTTACAAAGAAGGATAATGCCCCATGATTAAAGCTCTAAAACATGCATTCCTCCATCAAAAACTAATATACACAGTTATTAAACATGAAGCGATGTTTTTTTTCTAATTTTAATTTGTGATAGAACTATTTTCTTAAAGCTCCACTGTGTAGGATCTACTCCCATCTAGCGGTGAAATTTTATATGACAACCAACTGAATATTACTTTCTAGCCCCCCCATTCGGAACGCGTTTTAACTCGTACGGTGGCCGTGTCACGCCAAGGTTAACATTGCTTCCAGTAGCTACAAAGCAAAAGCAATGAAAAAAATGAACAATTTGCAATGTCCTTTGCCTGTGATCCGTCAAAGCACACAGATTTATGTTTAACATGGAAAAAGTCTGATTTTCATGATATGTCCGCTTTAAATCACATACAAAAAGCAACCATAAACGTAGCTTTGACACTCCTTTTTCATCGACGCGAGGAATATCCCAGGGGCTGTTACACTTGATATTAAAATCGACAGCTTCTCTCCAGATTACTGAGGGGATGGTCTGTGGACGAGTCCCTCTCCTGTCATTTAATCATGAGCGGGAGTAATGATGGGTTTAAATGGAGGCGAACTAATATTATGTCAGAGTCCAATGCTTATGCTTTAAGTAAACATCTTACATGTCCGTGTATATGTAAGAGCTTTCTCTGATATTGGTGAAATAAGACCGCTCAACTCTCACACGCTTGTAAAATGAAACGAAAGACGCGCAGATCAGCGCATTAGTTTGATCAATGAAAGGCTAAAAATAGGGCTGTCACCGTGTGTTTGTGCTAGAGGTCAGAAAAGATTTAAAACATTTATCTCAGTACCTCAGATTACATAAATGGGCGGAGAGACGGCGTGTGGCTGTTAGAACACATTAAACCACATGCGTGTTTACACTAACTGCATAACCATGCTATAGTTAGCCAAAGAACTATAAAACTTCAAGTTTACAACATAGACTGTACATGTAAATGAATATGCTGAATTACCTGTGGAGAAGATACAAAGTAGGCAACTTCGGTGTCCCTTGAGCCCTATCTTGGAAAACTAACATTACTCCAATATTGACTTTGGTCTTGTTGTTTTTCCTGTCACGTTGTCGTTTTAAATCCCCTTTTCGCTTCCTTGGTGACGTGTTTTAATGTCCTCGAGAATAGTTCTTCAACAGGCTTTCAAATCTGCCTCAAATCAAAGCATTAGATCGCGGGATCATCACGGTGTGCAACTGTTGTTGAATCCGAAGGATTCAGTCTACGCACATCGCATTTTCGGCTACATACGTCATCAAGCCTGGTTTATTTAAATTAACTGAGCATTACATTCGCAAGTAATAAGCATATTACATCAATTTACAATTAACTAAGAATAATTGTCAGCTTTATAATTGTTAATATTCTGAAATAAGACTGTCTTAATGACTTATACCGCCTACACATGCAACCTCCGGAGGCTTCAGCTAGCGGCCAGCTTGAGTGTACTCTGAAAGCGCGAAAGGCGGAGCTTGAATTTCAGGAATGTCCCTCGTCGGCGAATGTATTTCAAAGATGGAGGCACAACATGGATTCAGCCAGTCGAGCGACTCGACCGTATGTATTTTAAATAGCAGATTCTACACTTACGAGAATACTTTGATTAGTGGATGGAAGTAATTAAACATGAATGAGCACATACTTTTGAAAGAAAACA
Source organism: Misgurnus anguillicaudatus (assembly GCF_027580225.2). Lineage (NCBI taxonomy): Eukaryota > Metazoa > Chordata > Actinopteri > Cypriniformes > Cobitidae > Misgurnus > Misgurnus anguillicaudatus. The sequence goes on from NC_073354.2 coordinate 6,496,550, forward strand.
TGGGTTTTTGCTAAGAATTAACTCAAAAAAGTACACAGTGTAGCTTTAATTATTAAACACCGTTATGATAATGAGAATCCATTGGAAGACATTTTCCTCTAAATTACAGATCTGTTGATATGTGTGTGCTGTGCAATATGATACATTGATGATTTTTCAACAAAAAATCTCACAAAAAATTAAGTAGGGTGGCCTGCAGAAGAAAACGTGTCATTTATGTAAGGAATAATTGACGACAGGCCGTTGAAATATTTGAGGATAATGCACAGCCAAGGTGGCAATGTGGCACGCCGTAAACGGAGTTGTGCATCAGCCATAGACACACACACCAAAAAAATTTTATGTTGTGTGTGTGTGTGTGTGTGTGTGTGTGTGTGTGTGTGTACCTGGTAATTATCACGTTGTGGGGACACAAAGATAGGAATACCAGTGTTTTTTGTGACCTTGTGGGGACATTTTGATGTCCCCATGAGGAAACAAGCTTATAAATCAAACAGAATGATGTTTCTTGAAAATGTGAAGTAGCAGAAAGCTTTGTGTGATGGTTGGGGTTAGGGAATGGGGTAGGTTAGGGGAATAGAATATACAGTTTGTACAGTATAAAATGCATTACGTCTATGGAATGTCCCCACAAAACATGGAAACCAGAATGTGTGTGTGTGTATAAATACATGAAACCGTCTTTATGTATATATTAATGGGACATCTATGTCTGTTGTTGAAACATGTGTGCCTGCGTGTGCTTTTTTTCATTAATACGCGTTGGAGACTGACTTTTTATACAGTAAGCATGATGTGACTGTTAGGGATGTTAGTAAATGTCAGTGAACCTACTAAAAATCTTGTCCAAAATTAGATCTTGTCTGACAGCATTTTTAATAGGTTTATTCTGTGTTCAAAACTGCTTGTCTCTACAGCTTTGTTAAAGCTCACATAACACACGCTGTTTCTGCATTTCTGATGTTAATCTGGAGTACCTATAGAGTTATATTTATGAAGAGTCTTTAGTTTAATCAGATTTATAAAAGAAAGATTAGCTTTACCGAATATTTGCGATAACATATGAAAAAATGAAGAAGGAGGAGTTACTACTGCGGGAGGAGCGAGTACGAGTCATGCAACACTATACAACACTGTTTAACTTATCATTCACTACATGTTAGTGTCATTTATATAATATGCACGCGCCTATTTCCAACATAAGACAGAAGTCTGTCTTACCGCATGCAACTCATGACCCGGTTGGGAAAATCCAGCCCATCAAACATACGCAAAACTCCGCTGCTACCCCGGATAATAAACTATATTCATTGTTTTTATAAGGCTGGATTTCTTGTCCTTACATCCAAAAACACACTTCTTCAGTTGTGCCATATTTGAGTTTTGAAATTAAACAAAGCTGTGTCGCGTGATGTGATGTTTGTAAGTTCTAGCGTCTCCCGCTGATTGACGGGTGGGCGGGGTTTTCCGGAGGAAGTGCCCAAAAAAAGGAGTGATACGTATAGAAAACCCTGAAACGTCAGCAACTTGTGGACCTATTTTTCCAAACACCTCACACTCGTGTATTCTTCTGTTGAGAGCTTGAATAATAGACACTCCAGCCCAGGTGGTGGCGATAATCCACCTCTGCCAATTGCAAGAATAGAAACAAGGTTCCCGGCGTGGAGTAATACCGTACCTCACAGCACATCTAATACAAGTCAATGGAGTTGGCAAAAACTACGATAAAACAGCTGTTGGAATGCGTCTTTTGCAGCGATTTTTGTGTGAGCATATCAGTGAACACCCCTGACCACTCGCTAAGTTTCACGTCTTTGTAAATAAAAGTTTAATGCATTTTAGGAAGGATTGTTCCAGTGCACCTATACACACATTGTAGAGGTGGGAGGTGATACAACAAACACCCAAAAATTCTCGGCCCAGCATCATTTGTCCAAATTTCAGTCAAAACCGTTCTATTTCATCATAAACAATCTGAAAACAAGGCTTTAAGTATAAAATACCGAACTTGTCCTTTAAAGGATGTACAATCCCATATAAAAAGTATCTTAAGGAGCTTCTGCATCCAAACTTTTTGCATTTTTGTGAAATAAATAAATATACGTCTAGTTTGCTATAAGTTTCAATGTTTAGCATTAACAGTTAAAACCATTTAGCTTTAGGTCTGTTGTATAGATATTCTTCTCGTTTTTTTTTGTATAACCCATGTTGTAATGGTTCAGGTTAAACTCAGATTGTGTACACACACACAACATACAATACCATGATATTGGCAGTTTGAGGTTTTCAGTTTGACAGCTTTTGTGCATGTCCAAACCTTCAGATGTATCTTCATGAATCCTCTGACAGCTCTGGTCAGTGCTGGATTTGCTGGAAATGAAAGCTTGAGCGAAATTCATACTTTCATTTATATTTTATAATTCAGTAGTAGCCGGTTATAACAAGTTCAATACCAAAAATCATATGGTGGGACTCTCATTTATCAGTAAATGATGGAGAAACTATAAGAGACATTTATTCTAAATTAAATCTAAATGGCACAATTAATCACAGTATTAAAAAAAATCGATATTTACTCAACCCCATGTCATCTAAAAATGTTGATGTCTTTCTTTGGTCAGTCAAGAAGAAACTAAGTTTTTAAAGAAAATATTCCAGGATTTTTCTCAATTTAATAGACTTTATAATTATTAGACCTCAGCAGTTTACAGTTTCAACGCAGTTTCAAAGGACTCTAAACACTCCCAAACTAGGCACAAGAGTCTTATCTAGCAAAACCAACATCATTTTTGGCAAAGAAAAATAAAAAAATATGTACTCTTAAACCACAAGTTCTCATCTTGTTGCCAGCGCGACTTCACGTAATGCGTAAGCATGTTGAAAGTAAATTATCAGGATTTTTTTCTGAAAGTAATCCTTTAATGTAAGCCATATGACTGAATTTAATGACCAACAAAAGCTCAACAAGTATGCATGTATCACGGCTGTTGTGCAACGTTTTATGTATGAATTCACAGAAATGCTAATGAGAACACATTCACTTGTAAATTGCCTAAATGTTCACCTCCCTCCTGTACACTAACGTGATTCCTAAAGAGACATTATGAGGTTTATAATGTGACCATCTCAGACCGAATCCAATTTAATCTGTGATGAGAACGATACAGGGAATGCTTTGAAACAGTGACATCATCATCATCATCATGAGTGCCATCCGTGAAGGAGGATTTCGATTTATAACAGGATTGATTTTTTCTCCCTTCGATTGGATATCACACTTGGTTGTGATATTTACGGCACGAGCAGAAACGGATGAGAAACGATACAGATGAAACAAGAGGAATACAGATTAGCATTCCTGAGCAAGCGGGTGCCAGTGAGAATCCTGAATCCAATATCCAGTTCCACGTTTTGCTGCCAACTAGCGGAGCGGCAGAAGATGCCGAGATCGCTGCAGAGGAGCTCTAAACGCACAGCTTAACACCAGCGCTGGGGAGATCGGCTCCTCTCCACTCCTCTGCTCTTGGGGAGGCGACGAGAAAGGAGAGAGGGGGGATCGGAAAAACGGGAAAAGGCAGAGAATAGCTGCTTTTTTTCCCAGGCTGGTTGGATCGGGATTATCAGCCTGTCTGTGTGTGATTTCTCTCTCTTATTACTGTCCTCTGGGTTGCTGGGATGGAGAATTATATGTGATGTCTCCTGTACAGAGGTAAGACCGCAGCGCTGAATGACCAGTTGCTTTAGGAAATGAATGAAGATGGATGGGATATGTTGAAGGTGCTGTAATGAAGAAACGTTGTTTTTCGGTTTGACGCTGGCGTCAACCACCGTGGGTCTGTATGTAGTGTGCCTCGTGTAAAAAATTATGACCGTCCCCTGTTTATCTATGTGTGTGTGTGTGTGTGTGTGGATGCTGAATTCAGGTACAGGTGTCTTTAAAATATGATATAACCGAAAGCGCTAACGTCTCCTTCAGTGTGGAAGGCACAGGTTGTCCCTCTCCCTCTATTTCTGAATGATCATGAATGGAGAGGCCAAAAGAGAATCGAACATGAACGTTGCCTAGCAATAATGCAGCCTTCTCCGAGTGGAGAAATGTGATTTTCTGCTTTGCCGCCTGATGGTGAGGCATCCATCACGCGATGACACACACCAGCAGCTACGTCGGGCACATCGAGTTCCTGCGTGTTTGCGTGCAGTGAGTTAGGAAGCAGACGAGGGGAGAGAGATTCCCTTTGGTTCCCTGTCCACGTTTGCTGTGAGACTCTGGATTGAGAGGTCATGTGGTTGAGATTCATTCATTCCATGCTTCCCTCGTAACACCGAGCCAAACGTCTGCAGCTCAATCAAAAGTCTCCAGACTGCAGAGGCGCTGAGCACCTCTCAAACACTCCAGCATGTGTGTGTTAGTGTGAATAAGACTGTGTGTGCTGGTGTGAACGAGATTTGGTGTGCAAAAGTAAATATTTCTGTAAATATCATCTGAGATCTGTTATTGTGTAAGTGAACAGTTGGTGGATTTTTTTTCTCTTTCCTGTGATGTTAGATAGCACGGTCACATGTGTCTTTCTGTATGTGTTACACTGGAGCTTTACTAGCAGACAGACTGATCTCATCTGTTTCTGTACGATGTAGGTACTATGAAATGTCACTGATCAATGAGCTCCAGGAACAGCTATGTTACAACATGTAGTAAACAGTAGATTTATGCAATGATTGATCTCGGTGGCTTAACTGGTGATTGCAGCACAGAGGTCGAGGGTTCAAGTCCTTAGAGTCAAATATACTGAAAAATGTAGATCTTAAATGCACTGTAACTCATGTTGTATAAAGGCATCTGCTATAAATGTGTAAATGTAAATATATTTCTATACAATTAGGCCTACATATTAAAGTTGAAAACTTTAAGAAATAATGGCTTAGCAATAATCTCAAATTCACTTAAAAATTAAATTGAACTGAAAAAATAACTGAGCTAAAATGAAAGATGAAATATAATGAAAAAGCCATACTACTACTACTACTACTACTACTACTACTACTACTACTACTACTACTACTACTAAAAGCATTATTATTACTATTATTGCTACTATGCTATAGTATCTCTTCTTAACTCTTTACATTGTTTATTAAACAGTTGATTCTTGGTTCAGTGAATCAGTAAGCTGGATATGTCTGATTAAAGGGAAGATTTTTGATTCAGTGAATCAGTAAGTTGGACATGTCTGATTAAAGAGAAGATTTTTGATTCACTGAATCAGTAAGTTGGACATGTCTGATTAAACAGTTGATTCTTGGTTCAGTGAATCAGTAAGTTGGACGTGTCTGATTAAACAGGTAATTCTTGGTTCAGTGAATCAGTAAGCTGGACATGTCTGATTAAGGGAGATGATTCTTGGTTCAGTGAATCAGTAAGTTGGACATGTCTGATTAAAGAGAAGATTTTTGATTCAGTGAATCAGTAAGTTGGACATGTCTGATTAAAGAGAAGATTTTTGATTCAGTGAATCAGTAAGTTGTACATGTCTGATTAAGCAGTTCATTCTTGATTCAGTGAATCAGTAACTTGGACGTGTCTGATTAAACTGTTAATTCTTGGTTCAGTGAATCAGTAAGCTGGACATGTCTGATTAAGGGAGATGCTTCTTGGTTCAGTGAATCAGTAAGTTGTACATGTCTGATTAAGCAGTTCATTCTTGATTCAGTGAATCAGTAAGTTGGACATGTCTGATTAAACAGTTAATTATTGGTTCAGTGAATCGGTAAGCTGGACATGTCTGATTAAGGGAGATGATTCTTGGTTCAGTGAATCAGTAAGTTGTACATGTCTGATTAAGCAGTTAATTATTGATTCAGTGAATCAGTAAGTTGGACGTGTCTGATTAAACAGTTAATTCTTGGTTCAGTGAATCAGTAAGTTAAACATGTCTGATTAAAGAGAAGATTCTTTATTCAGTGAATCAGGAACTTGTATGTGTTTGATTAAAGACAAGTTTATTGGTTCAGTGAATCAGTAAGTTGGACATGTCTGATTAAAGAGACGATTCTTGGTTCAGTGAATCAATAAGTTGGACATGTCTGATTAAGGGAGATGATTCTTGGTTCAGTGAATCAGTAATTTGGACATGTCTGATTAAAGAGAAGATTTTTGATTCAGTGAATCAGTAAGTTGGACATGTCTGATTAAAGAGAAGATTTTTGATTCAGTGAATCAGTAAGTTGTACATGTCTGATTAAGCAGTTCATTCTTGATTCAGTGAATCAGTAACTTGGACGTGTCTGATTAAACAGTTAATTCTTGGTTCAGTGAATCAGTAAGCTGGACATGTCTGATTAAGGGAGATGCTTCTTGGTTCAGTGAATCAGTAAGTTGGACATGTCTGATTAAACAGTTGATTCTTGGTTCAGTGAATCAGTAAGTTGTACATGTCTGATTAAGCAGTTCATTCTTGATTCAGTGAATCAGTAAGTTGGACATGTCTGATTAAACAGTTAATTCTTGGTTCAGTGAATCGGTAAGCTGGACATGTCTGATTAAGGGAGATGATTCTTGGTTCAGTGAATCAGTAAGTTGTACATGTCTGATTAAGCAGGTCATTCTTGATTCAGTGAATCAGTAAGTTGGACGTGTCTGATTAAACAGTTAATTCTTGGTTCAGTGAATCAGTAAGTTTAAACATGTCTGATTAAAGAGAAGATTCTTAATTCAGTGAATCAGGAACTTGTATGTGTTTGATTAAAGACAAGTTTATTGGTTCAGTGAATCAGTAAGTTGGACATGTCTGATTAAAGAGACGATTCTTGGTTCAGTGAATCAATAAGTTGGACATGTCTGATTAATCAGTCGATTCTTGATTAAGTGAATCTGTAAGTTTGATGTGTCTGATTAAACAGTCAATTCTTAATTCAGTGAATCAGTAAGTTTGATGTGTCTGATTAAACAGTTGATTCTTGGTTCAGTAAGTTGAACATCAGTAAGTTGAACATCTCTGATTAAAGAGAAGATTCTTAATTCAGTGAATCAGGAACTTGGACGTGTCTGATTAAAGACAAGATTATTGGTTCAGTGAATCAGTAAGTTGGACATGTCTGATTAAACAGTTGATTCTTGGTTCAGTGAATGAGTAAGTTGGACATGTCTGATTAAGGAGAAGATTCTTGGTTCAGTGAATCAGCAAGATGGACGTGTCTGATTAAAGAGTTCATTCTTGGTTCAGTAAATCAGTAAGTTGGACATGTCTGATTAAACAGTCGATTCATTGTTTAGTGAATCAGTAAGTTGGACGTGTCGAATAAACAGTCGATTTTTGGTTCAGTGAATCAGTAAGTTGGACATGTTTGATTAAACAGTCGATTCTTGGTTCAATAAAACAGTAAGTTGGACATGTCTGATTAAACAGTTAATTTTTGGTTCAGTGAATCAGTAAGTTGGACGTGTTAGTATAAAACAGTCGATTCATGGTTTAGTGAATCAGTAAGTTGGACGTGTCGATTAAACAGTCGATTTTTGGTTCATTGAACTGGTAAGTTTGATGTGTCTGATTAAACAGTTGATTATTGGTTCAGTGAATCAGTAAGTTGAACATGTCTGATTAAAGAGAAGATTGTTGATTCAGTGAATCAGGAACTTGGATGTGTCTAATTAAACAGTTGATTCTTGATTCAGTAAATCAGTCAGTTGGACATGTCTGATTAAACAGTCGATTCTTGGTTCAATGAATCAGTAACTTGGACATGTCTGATTAAGGGAGATGATTCTTGGTTCAGTGAATCAGTAAGTTGGACATGTCTGATTAAACAGTTTATTCTTGGTTCAGTGAATCAGTAAGTTGTACATGTCTGATTAAACAGTTGATTCTTGGTTCAGTGAATCAGTAACTTGGACATGTCTGATTAAGCAGTTCATTCTTGATTCAGTGAATCAGTAAGTTGGACGTGTCTGATTAAACAGTTAATTCTTAGTTCAGTGAATCAGTAAGTTTGATGTGTCTGATTAAACAGTTGATTCTTGGTTCAGTAAGTTGAACATCTGTGATTAAAGAGAAGATTCTTAATTCAGTGAATCAGTAAGTTTGATGTGTCTGATTAAACAGTTGATTCTTGGTTCAGTAAGTTGAACATCAGTAAGTTGAACATCTCTGATTAAAGAGAAGATTCTTAATTCAGTGAATCAGGAACTTGGACGTGTCTGATTAAAGACAAGATTATTGGTTCAGTTCATAAGTTTGACGTGTCTGATTAAACAGTTGATTCTTGGTTCAGTGAATCAGTAAGTTGGACATGTCTGATTAAGGAGAAGATTCTTGGTTCAGTGAATCAGCAAGATGGACGTGTCTGATTAAAGAGTTCATTCTTGGTTCAGTAAATCAGTAAGTTGGACATGTCTGATTAAACAGTTAATTTTTGGTTCAGTGAATCAGTAAGTTGGACATGTCTGATTAAACAGTCGATTCTTGGTTCAATAAAACAGTAAGTTGGACATGTCTGATGAAACAGTTAATTTTTGGTTCAGTGAATCAGTAAGTTGGACGTGTCTGATTAAACAGTCGATTCATGGTTTAGTGAATCAGTAAGTTGGACGTGTCGATTAAACAGTCGATTTTTGGTTCATTGAATTGGTAAGTTGGACATGTCTGATTAAACAGTTGATTATTGATTCAGTGAATCAGTAAGTTGAACATGTCTGATTAAAGAGAAGATTGTTGATTCAGTGAATCAGGAACTTGGATGTGTCTAATTAAACAGTTGATTCTTGATTCAGTAAATCAGTCAGTTGGACATGTCTGATTAAACAGTCGATTCTTGGTTCAATGAATCAGTAACTTGGACATGTCTAATTAAACAGTCTATTCTTGGTTCAGTGAATCAGTAAGTTGGACATGTCTGATAAAAACAGTCGGTTCTTGGTTCAGCGAATCAGTAAGTTCGACATGTCTGATTAGAGCGAGGATTCTTGGTTCACTGAATCAGTAAGTTGGACATGTCTGATTAAACAGTCGATTTTTGGTTCAGTGAATCAGTAAGTTGAAGGTGGCTGATTAAAGAGAAGATTCTTGGTTCAGTGAATCAGTAAGGTGGACATGTCTGATTAACCAGTCGATTCTTGATTCAGTGAAACAGTAAGTTTGATGTGTCTGATTAAACAGTTGATTATTGGTTCAGTGAATCAGTAAGTTGAACATGTCTGATTAAAGAGAAGATTCTTGATTCAGTGAATCAGTAAGTTGGACGTGTCTGATTAAGGAAAAGATTCTTAGTTCAGTGAATCAGTAAGTTGGACATGTCTGATTAAAGAGATGATTCTTGATTCAGTGAATCAGTAAGTTGGACGTGTCTGATTAAGGAGAAGATTCTTAGTTCAGTGAATCAGTAAGTTGGACATGTCTGATTAAAGAGACGATTCTTGGTTCAATGAATCAGTAAGTTGGACGTGTCTGAGTAAGGAGAAGATTCTTGGTTAAGTGAATCAGTAAGCTGCACATTTCTGATTAAGGGAGACGATTCTTGGTTCAGTGAATCAGTAAGTTGGAGGAGTCTGATTAACCAGTCGATTCTTGGTTCAGTGTCTTATTAAAGGGAAGATTCTTAATTCAATGAATCAGGAACTTGGACGTGTCTAATTAAAGACAAGATTATTGGTTCATTGAATTAGAAAGTTGGACATGTCTGATTAAAGAGACGATTCTTGGTTCAGTGAATCAGTAAGTTGGACATGTCTGATTAAACAGTCGATTCTTGGTTCAGTGAATCAGTAAGTTGGACGTGTCTGATTAAAGAAAAGATTCTTAATTCAGTGAATCAGTAAGCTGGACATGTCTGATTAAGGGAGACGATTCTTGGTTCAGTGAATCAGTAAGTTGGACATGTCTGATTAAACAGTCGATTCTTGGTTCAATAAAACAGTAAGTTGGACATGTCTGATTAAACAGTTAATTTTTGGTTCAGTGAATCAGTAAGTTGGACGTGTCTGATTAAAGAGAAGATTCTTAGTTCAGTGAATCAGTAAGTTGGATGTGTCTGATTAAGCAGTCGATTCTTGGTCCAGTGAATCAGTAAGTTGGAGGTGTCTGAATAAAGAGAAGATTTTTGGTTCAGTGAATCAGTGAGTTGGACATGTCTGATTAAACAGTCGATTCTTGGTTCGGTGAATCAGTAAGTTGGAGATGTCTGATTAAACAGCTAATTTTTGGTTCAGTGAATCAGTAAGTTGAAGGTGTCCGATTAAACAGTCGATTCTTGGTTCAGTGAATCAGTAAGTTGAACATGTCTGATTAAACAGTCAATATTAGGTTCAGTGAATCAGTAAGTTGGATGTGTCTGATTAAGGAGACGATTCTTGGTTCAGTGAATCAGTAAATTGGACATGTCTGATTAAATAGACGATTCTTGGTTCAGTGAATCAGTAAGTTGGACATGTCTGATTAAATAGATGATTTTTGGTTCAGTGAATCAGTAAGTTGGACATGTCTGATTAAACAGTCGATTCTTGGTTCAATGAATCCGTACAGTGTTTCCCATACATAGGCTATACTTGGGCGGTGCGCCCAGGTAAATTGCAACCCGCCCAGGTAAAAAAATCACTTTACGAATTTCCCTATTTTCTGAACTCGACTGGATGACCCGTGTTTTGGAGAGAGAGAGAGAGCGCGAGCGAGAGAGAGCGCGCGCGAGAGATAGAAAGGTGGGGGCCGGGTGACCGTGAAGATGATGCACGCGTCATAAACTCATCATCCAGCGCGGCAAACTGGATCAACTGCAGCACATACTGAGGTAACTGAGCAGCCAGGGAACTACACTGTGACCAAAATGGTCGCATATGCTTATGTGCATATGTGTTTATAGCATCCAAGTTGGCTTCATTTTGCATGCAAGCACGTTGTATCTCTCCCGTTGAGTGTCCGTTCACGTGCTCTCTGTTTCTAAATGAATTGGGTGCGACGCGAAGCAACCTCAGTGTCACATTTTATCCTTTCATGTTTCTGAACTTGAGCAGAGTTTTACCATTAGAGGTCTTTCTTCACTGAGGACGCGGGACCCGTATGGTTCCGGGTTTATATTTTAAATGGTCAGTCGGGTCCGGGTCGGTCCTAGTTCATTACTTCGGGTCCCAAGTCTGATTAATATTGTGTGTAAAACCCGAGTCGATCGGAGAACGGCCGCTAGCGCAAAGCTCGAGTGCTGTTTCAGCGTGCCTCCGGTTTCTTTGGCGATAACAGCTGGCTCTTGTCACGACCACGCGCCGCTTCATTTTTTCTTTATCCCATTTTTTTATAATCTTACAATTAATAGACCATATCTTTACTAAAATCTAAACAGTTTGCACAGAGATTGTAGCAAAAAGCAGTGCTAATACTGAATAAGCAAAGCTCTAGCTGACTCAGGATATAAAAAACGCAAAGCTGTAATGTAAAGTCTGTCATCGGGACAGCAAGTAGACTTTTAAATCTGAAATAATGAGTGGATTAAGCTTTTTTAATCGGCAAAAGAGAAATAGAAAGCAGAAGCAGTAAAAGTGCCTAACTAATAGAAATTATTAACATTATAACATCAGTCACATTTATAATTTATAGACCTGCACTGTCTATTTATATACTGTACATAGTATTGTATATAATTGAGTTTGATAAAAGGGGTCATCAAACTGCTTCATATATCAGTGCAAAAACATAAAGTGTTTTCGTGGTGCTTTAACAAACAGTGTCAGCTTTGTTTATGGCAAAGAAAGTTTGGGGTGGTTAGATTAATGAAATATAATGTGAAATTAATATTAATGTTTAATAAATCAAAGTATTGTGTTGTGTCACACATTATTAGTTCTTTGTCACATGTATAGTAGACCATTTTTTGTCGGTGGATATAATGATTGCCCTTTTCACGAGCTACCACCACAAGTAAATTTCAGATCTGTGGGAAACACTGCAGTAAGTTGGACATGTCTGATTAACCTGTCGATTCTTGGTTCAGTGAATCAGTATGTTGGACGTGTCTGATTAAAGAAAAGATTCTTGATTCAGTGATTCAGTATGTTGAACGTGTCTGATTAAAGAAAAGATTCTTGATTCAGTGATTCAGGAACTTAGACGTGTCTGATTAAAGAGAAGATTCTTGGTTCATTGAATCAGTAAGTTGGACGTGTCTGATTAAACAGTTCATTCTTTGTTCAGTGAATCAGTAAGTTGGACGTGTCTGATTAAAGAGTCGATTCTTGGTTCAGAGAATCAGTAAGTTGGACATGTCTGATTAAACAGAAGATTCTTGATTAAATTAATCAGTAAGTTGTCGTGGCTGAAAGTGGAGAGGTTTAATGAATCAAGAATTAAGTTTGACATGTCTAAAATCTGTAAGTTGGAAATGTCTAATAGAGAAAGTACTTGGTTCGACTCAATCGGTAAATTGATAACTGCTTAAACTGATTCAGTCCAATTCATGAACAAACTTTGGACCAGATAACCAAGTTCATTTAAAATGTCACTCAAAGGAACAGTTTGTTCGACTCTTGATGTAAAGTCCTTATGCTTGAGAACAAAGATGGTACATCAGCGTTGTGCACTCATGTACTGATGATTATTAGTATTCAGTGCACAGAGGGGGTTTCCTGGATCAGTAGAGATGCTGTATACATTAAAGCTGTGGTGCACTGCAGTGTTTCCCATCACTTCAGCTGTTGGGTGTCAAGACAGCTTTGGCTTTGACTTCTGGTTGGGGATAACAGTCTCTCTCTCTCTCTCTCTCTCTCTCTCTCTCTCTCTCTCTCTCTCTCTCTCTCTCTCACACACACACACACACACACACACACACACACACACACACACAAACCACACAAACATTGTGAACCAATTTCATGTAATATTCCTACAGAAGTGAAGCTTCAGTTATTTTTGAGCTTTTTGGTTTTAAAGAAAATCTCTCACCCCTCCCTTCTCTCTCTCTCTCTCTCTCTCTCTCTCTCTCTCTCTATCTCTATCTCTCTCTCATGCTCTCTTTCTCATCCTCCTCTATCAGTACACAGAAGAGAGTGGGATGGGCCGCTCACCCGCTTGTTTCCATGGAGACCGTGCATGTGCATGCGTGTGTGCTTTTTCATTCGGCACATTCCTGAGAACAGTGCTGTTGGTTTTTGGGGGATTCAGGGAATATCAGGGATTCTGTTTGTGAAAAAAGGTTTGCAGTAGGTCGGTGTGAGTGTGTGTTAGTGCGTGTGCATAAGTGTGTGTGTTAGTGCGTGTTTGTTTGTGTGTGCGTGAGTGTGCTGTGTGTGTGAGTGGGTGGTATCTATAGGAGTGGGTGGTGTTCAGCTCCAATCCACTCTGAATGCTCTGTAATGCTGTGAATATCCACTATAATGAAGTAGATGACGCAAGATGTTGTCTTCTGCAATGAATTGTGTTTGTATTATGATTGAGAAACTGTACAGTATAATCTAGTAGTGCTAATGTCTTTCTCTGTAGTCTCTGTCATCTCAAATAATTAAATAATTATTACAATTAATGCTTACTCAAAACTTAATCATACTTAATATCCCTTTTTCATTCAGATTCAGAATATTTCCCTAAAATTTACAAATGTCGCTGAACCACATAAATGTAGTCATATTTGTATCAATAGTATAATAGTGCTGTTCTCCTGAATTTCTGAACTGTGTCATGGAAACCAAATTTTAATTTTTGTCTGAATAGATTTCCTCTACTTTTAATTTTTGAGATAAACCTATTTATTTCAACTCCTCATAGACCACCCGTTGGTCAAAAATGATTAAGAATTTGACTTTGATGTTTGTAATGTTTTTTAAACCACTTCTCCTAAACTTATCATCACTGATCTTCAGTAATATTTTAATATATGCCACTGGTGGCCTCAACTGCTGAGTTTGGCTATATTTTAGTACTTATATTTGTTTCATATAGTTGTTTCTTAAAAGTGATGTGATACTGAGTGTTCATTGGTGAAGCAGCGGGTCAGTATGATATGAAGTAGAACAGGCCTCTGCTTGTCTGTCATTTGGCCACAGACTGAAGAGTCCTCTTCACTTTCTGTTCACTGGCCAAGAGTCCTGTCGGTTTTCAATAGGCTACATGTCACAGTCACACGGGAAGACAGAAGTCTATCAGGATACGACAGAGAACCGTTAGCAGGACGGCCTGTGAGCAGTCGAATGTCAAGCAGGCAGCAGATGGTCTAGCTTTTCCTCAGACATTTTAAGGACTTTCTTAATGAATGAATTAAACATGTTGTGGAAGTTGTTAATATAATGTTTTTCTAACAAAATTAACACTTTAAAGCGATAGTTAATCCAAAAATGAAAATTAAACCATGATTTATTCACCTTCAAGCCATCCCTAGATACATATGTCCATCATCTTTCACGCGAACACCTTTTCAGTTATTTTAGAAAATGTCCGTGCTCTTCCAAGCTTTATAACAGTTAGAAATGGGGTCCACTTCCTTCAAGCCAAACGTGCCCAGGGGGATAAATAAAGGCCTTGTGTGTGTAATCGATAAGATTTTGTAAGAGAAATATCCATATTTATAATGTTATAACTATAATAACCAGCTTCTGGTAACAACGCAATCTTTGACTCCTCTGCATTTACGAAAGAGTTTTAGCATAGTGAGAGTAAATCCTGGTGTCATTTTCATTTTTGGGTGAGCTATCCCTTTAACACTGGAAAATTAGGTCAATAATGAGTTTTTTTTACTAATAAAAATCTTAGTCATCTTCCACTAAGCTACACATATAAATTTAGTTAATGAATCATAACCCACATGAACAGCTACAGATAAACAGATGAATTTGGGTTAATGCTGTGTTGGAGAAGATACTTTAAAACTGCCAAGCTACTTTGAGTTTAAGACAGTATGTTTCTAACAAAAATCTACTTACTGCGTTTAAATAATGTTCGTCACTTTTAGTTAATTAAAAATCAATACCAATATTTACAGTATATAGTACAAAACAATTACCTATAAGTAACGCATTACAGTGTCACCCCTGGTGACTGTTTTTCCAAGACCCCGAATTCAAAATAAGTGTTCGGAGTTTTGTGTGTTGCTCATGTTTTCAAAATATGTATTTGTTGCGTCATGTGAATAAGCGTGTCACAATTTCGATTTTAAATCGAAATCGATCGAAATTAAGTCACAACCTCGAATTTCGAATAAAAAAATGGGATTGTCGATTCTGCCACGCCCCCATGTCACGTCCGGTCGGCTTGCCAAGGGGAAAAAGCTTTCAGATATTTATATTTTAAACACGAGGGATGTATTGCTACAACTCCTTGAAATGCATATCATAAACAAAATTACTGATCTGACTTTGGGCAGAGCGCAGCTCTCTGCACGTGCGCGAGAGTGGGGCGCCAAGATGCAGCGCATTATATTTTAAACAAAAGGGATAGTTTGCCTCAGCTCACATGAAACGCATAAAACTGAACAAATATGTAATGATTATTACTTTAGTTTACGTTTAGACTTCGGACAGATGCGAGAGCGCGTGCACGTGAGACACAGCTTATGACACGCTGGATTTATTTCAGATGCTCGTCCAAGACGCGCGCATTAAGTCCATGTGCGTGCAAGAAAGAATCCTCTTTCGACAAGCTCTCTCGCGTAAAGTAAAGCCCACAAACCCCCATGCGAGGAAAAGCATACAATGTGCATGATAGTAATAATAATAAATATTAATGGCATAGCATTTTTTGTCTTTCAAAAAAAGTAAAAATCGAGAATTGAATCGAATCGTGACCTTAGAATCGAAAATGTAACCGAATCGAGGATTTGGAGAATCGTGACACCCCTAGATGTGAAACATGTGCATCACGCGTTTTGTCAAAATAAGTGCCTGTTGCACACGCGAAAACCATTTATGATAAAAGAGACGCTCACGTTCACAAATTACACGCAAGACACCCTCGTAACACTAAACTCTGATTACACATGAGATTATGAGAGTATCTGACAAACGTGAGTCTCTCTTTTATCATAAACCCGTTAGACGCCTCTGCAGCAGGCACTTATTTTGACAAGACACGTGATGCACTTAGGTTCACTCGACACGCCAAACACATATTTTAAAATGACAAACCACACACAAGAAGAGCTACATACATGTTGTGACGAACTTCGCACCGAGCCCCCTTGGAAAAGAAGTCATCGGCCGCCACTGCTTATCAGTTCTTATTCTGTGTGTGAAAAAGCATAAATAATCTAATTTTTCAGGCACAAAGGATTATGGGTATTCCTTACAACATTTAATGATAATTTTAAGTTCATTTGACTTGAATGTTTAAGTTTAATGAATTTTATACGCTTAAAAGTTAAATCAACTAAGATTTTTAAGTATATGTACAAAACACTAGGGCTGTCCTCGACTAAGGATTTACATATTCGAATCAGAATTGTCGAATCTTTCCATAGTCGACCGATAGTCGAATCATCTATGTGTGTGTGTGCATGGGTTGGGAGGGGGTCAGACCAGGTACGAATTGATAACTTTTATTTTCTTTCACAAGCAGCACACATAAACAACTTTCTGATAAAGTGACCAAAACTGTCTTTCAAGTGATGAACGAAGACAAAACTGACGATGCATTTATATATTTAAGGTAAAATGTAAGGCAACATTTGTTTAATTATTCATAACATTTTAAAGCCACGATGTACAGAACATCACACAAAAAAACATTTTGATAACTAAACCTAAAAAAATAACAAAGGTGATCCTGCCTTGCAAACCTCGGCTAATTCAGTGTTTTTATTTAATTTGGAGATTAAGCGCGTCAAAGCAGTCACGACCAAAAAAAAAAACGACAAATGAGAAATGACAAATAATTTGTGATTGTTACTGCAAATTATAAAAACTAAGCTTTATATACAATTCATAAAAACACTGAAATTAATGATTTTATAGACACTACGCGTTATTATTTAACACAGAAATACCTGCTTGCTTTCACTTTGATCATCTCCATTCACTTTAGATACAGAAACAACTGATGATATTATTTATTTCAGGAATCTCTTTTCTATCATTTGAAAGTGAAAACCAACCATAATATTAAATCACAAGAAAGACCGTCGTGTCAGGCATAAATAGGTTCAGTGCAGATATTTTCCGTTTCATCACGGAAATTTAAAGAAACGGCTTACCTATTTTGTAGTTTAACTTTTGACAAGATAACCATATGTTTTAAATACATTTTTAAAACTTATACCCGTCGAAAACATCCGTTTTTTAATGTTTAGTTTGATGAACTTCTAAATATGAGACGAAGAGCACCTAGCACGTTCGGCTAAATTGCATGCGCAAGCATGGTCAGCACGCAAAATTGCTAAATCTATACAACGAAAAGCAATCCAAAATGTACAGACTTAAATTAGATCAGAATTTACGTTTATAATAAATACATTTTTTTAAATAAAATAAGGTCAGAAGTAACAAAGTGCAGAACAAATGTGTAAAATGCCTCAAGTGCACGAAAACAAAACACAAGCCAAATATACATCAGATAACCCAGAGTGATTTATAAATAAAATAAAATACAATAAAGAAATATTAAAAGAATGAAAGTATAGCCAGAATTGCCAGCTTTTTCTTTTAAATGTAGAAACAAAGAGGCAATGGTTTATTAACATAGAAACTCTTATGGACGTGTAGCCCGGTCACAGGGGTTGCTGGATTTATTAACGCATTTTAAAAATATTTATTGAAAGCTGATACTTCACAAATTTTTTGCAGAATTATAATAATATGCTGTATATTAATATATTGGGAGAAAGCTGTTATATGTGAAATCAGAGTTGTGCACTGTGCACCCATATACGACCAAAATTAAAGGATCCTCATTTCATAACACATCTGCGACGATTCGACTGTGACATTGGTAGTCGAATCAGGCTTCTCCTATCGATGCATCGAATCTTCGACTATTCGGGGTCACCCCTACAAAACACAAAATATTAAAGGGGATATATTGTGAAAATCTGACTTTTTCCATGTTTAATTGCTATAAATGGGTCCCCAGTGCATGTATTAAACTAGAAAATGTAAAAAACATTCTCTGCAAGCATGTGAAAAATAGGTAATTGAAATTTGGCTCCCCTTGGGATGTCAGAAGGGGATAATACCGCCCCTTAATCTGCACTATCCAACCACAGCACTGCCATTTAGTTCAGAGATCAGCTCATTTGCATTTTAAAGGACACACAAAACTAGACATTTTTGCTCAAACAAAAAATTTGCCTACATTGGTGTATATAGATAAAAAAGTCTCATTCTAAGGTAATAAAAACATAACGGTTAATTTTAAAAAGGTCTTTATACACCCCTGATGATATAGTTTTGCATATTATTTTGCATTTCTGTAAAGAGATCCTTCTAAAAATTACACACTGCACCTTTAAGTGACGTTTACGTCATTGTTTAAGTAAACAAAATGTCTGTTAAATTCCTTAATTTTTGATTTAATCAATTTAAATTTACAATTACCTTTAACTTTCTTGACCAGTGAGAAGTTGCTTTAAATTATAAAAATAGAGTTGAAATAACCAAGTAAGCTAATTTAACTTTATTTTTAGTGTGAACCTCAGCGGGAATGTACACCAAAGTGTTTAACACGGCTAAAACGTCATGCAGATGCCAACTGTGGTTGCTTAAAGCGTTTCTTCAGCTTAGCACTTTGGTTGCTGTGATAGATGAACGTTTGTATTATAGCCAGGGTAACGGCTACCACTGACTGTACAATCACTGTCCTGAAGGAAGCACTGTAACGTTACTGTAATTTTACCACAGGAATGAATGGAGAGAAGGTGATGTTGCAGGTTGACCCATGTTTAGGTGCACATGTACAAAACAAGAACTAGAGCTTGAGTTTGAAGTGTTTTCTTTTGACCTTCTCTAATTGGTTTAGTTTATTTGTTATTCTGCTTTGGAGACAAAAGACAAGAGAACTTATTATCCAAAGATTCCCACACCTTTATAAACTGAGCAGTGTTTTAATTTATATTCATTTCATATTGTAGCACTGAGCTTTGCTTCAGGATTTGTGTGACCTGCAAAGTCTTCAGATCCTGAAGTTTATGTAAGTGATCATTTATTGGAAATGCACACATTAAACATCTCTTCACCATGCTGATATCACTGATGTCCTGAAATATCTCCCTCATCTCTATGACAACTTAAGACTTTGTGCCCATGGGCGTCGTCAGATTCATCCTAGTCTCAGCCTCAGACGTCACGCCCACAAACTGTTGGCTGAACGTCTGATGTTTTTCGTACACTTTTCTGGAAACCCTGTGAGAATGTTAAAGTCGTCTTTGATTGGTTGGAAAAAAACGGATTTCCAGGAGACGCGAGTGTCGCGATTAGTTTCAGTCCCTGGAAAACAAAGCTCTGACGTTCCATTGAGGAAGAGAATCAGTCGTGTTCACGTGGATAATAATGAGCAGTTATCATGATCAGCTAAACATTGGATTCTCAAAAATATGCATAGTTCGCGGCATCGACTCTCTAAAAGACGTCCAAGAGTTTTCTTTAAGGCAGTTAGTGGAGTTTAAAATTTTGGTTCTCCTGAATTGCTTGTATGTGTTAAAAAGTGGAGAGGTATGCTTCAAACAGACGTTTAACAGGATCGTCTCATTGGTGTGGCTGTTGATGAAGTGCTCAACGTTGTCCTATGGTGAGTAATGTTGTTTATTTAGATACTATTTGGTTGCGGCTGGTTATTTCAATAACTGACTTGTTGCCAGCCGGCTCGTTATTGTGGGGAGTCCGAAACGTGACGCTAGATGAAACAAACTGTGATTGGTTGTTTGACATGTCGGTCAAACAGCTCGTGGGCGGGCTTTGTCCAGAAAAAGCAGCGAAAAACACCAGACCTTCAGTATTGAAGGTCTGGCTACGCGAGACTAGATTCATCCTATCAAAAGGCTTTAAAACACTGCGTGCACGAGATTGTACCTTTAATGTAATAAACCTTCATTAGCTCAATGAATAGGTTCTTGTTTGCATGGGTGAATTTTCAACAATGTTTGCTCGGTCAATGAGACACTTAAACTTCATTGTCCTGTGTAAATGCAGTGAAAACAAGACCCTGGAGTTTGATATATCATCACATTTGTGGGTCATTCAGACATTTTTTATGACATCCTGTTTTGAAACACCATACAAAAAGCATCTGCTGTCTGACACCAATATGTTGGTAAAGTTTTCAGATCCCAATTTTCATTAGAGCGAGATGTGGATCTCAACCTTTTTTACTTCAAGGCCCCTACTGGCCACAACAATATTTAAACTAAAGCCGCCCACTTACAATTTCTACCACAAATATATAAAAATAAACAAGCAATACGAAATGTGTTGATTTTGGCTTATTTTGAATAATTTTTAATCATCTGGAGGCCCCCTAGGAAATTTGTTGAGACCCCCTGGTTGAGAAACACTTATATAAAGAACAAACAGACTCCAAAATGATGATTTTATTGTCTAACAGTTTTTATTAAACCATATGTTGGCCATAAAAACAGTTGGAGATCAGAGACATTCAGACTAACACAAATGTGTCAGAGATCAGCCAAGCGTTGCTCTCTCGCTCCTGTATTTTTGAAGGGGATTACTGATAGGTTGTTTATAGATAATAAGTTGTATCTTAAGTAGATATAGTTTTTTTATTATAAACAAATAAACCATTGAAAAAATAAGATATTTTAAGTGTAAAGATGAGCATTTCCCAATTTTGTTTTCCATGTAAAGATGAACCTGTGTTTAGGAAGCTCAGGGTCATTTACGTGTCTTTGACATTAATGCTATTTTTTCTCATGACTGTTTGTTTTGGACTCAAAACATCAAAAGTGATAAGCTAGAATCATGTGCACTTAGCGTTAGAGAGCGGGTGTTAAAGGAATATTCAATTTTCTTAAAAGAAAAATCCAGATAATTTACTCACCACCATGTCATCCAAAATGTTGATGTCTTTCTTTGTTCAGTCCAGAAGAAATTATGTTTTTTGAAGAAAACATTGCAGAATTTTACTAATTTTAATGGACTTTAATAGAACCCAACATTTAATACTTAACTCAACACTTAACACTTAACCCAACACTTAACACTTAACTCAACACTTAACAGTTTTTTTCAACGGAGTTTCAAAGGACTATAAACAATCCCAAACGAGGCATAAGGGTCTTATCTAGGGAAACGATTGTCATTTTTGACAAGAAAAATAAAAAATATATACTTTTAAACCACAACTTTTCGTCAAGGTCCGGTCCAGCGCGATCTAACGTAAATGCGTAGTGACGTAGGGAGGTCACGTGTTACATATATAAAACGCACATTTGCGGACCATTTTAAACAATAAACTGCCACAAAGACATTAATTAGTATCAGTTGACATACAACAACGTAGGAACGGTCCTCTTCTAAGACGCTTGTAAACACTGGGGCGGAGTTTCGCGTTCGTCCTCTGTGAACTCTTGACGTCATGATGTATTGCGGTGACGTAGTGGGGTCAGCTGGCGCATCACGACCGGATCTACACGACGAGAAGTTGTGCTTTAAAAGTGTATATTTGTTATTTTTATTGTCAAAAATGACAATCGTTTCGCTAGATAAGACCCTTATGCCTCGTTTGGGATTGTTTATAGTCCTTTGAAACTCCGTTGAAAAAAACTGTTAAGTGTTGAGTTAAGTATTAAATGTTGGGTTAAAGTCCATTAAAATTAGAAAAATTCTGCAATGTTTCCTTCAAAAAACATAATTTCTTCTCGACTGAACAAAGAAAGACATCAACATTTTGGATGACATGGTGGTAAGTAAATTATCTGGATTTTTCTTTTAAGAAAATGGACTAATCCTTTAAGGAACAGCTATTTTTTTATCGATTCACAAAAACGAACTGTTAGCAATTTGTGAAATTGAGTCAGACTTCCCATCACTACAAAGCTTTTTAATAAATGTACTAAAAGGTAAACTGGACTTCAAAAGCAAAACAAACCACAGAAAATATATTTTGGCACCCTTTTCTACAGTAGCAATACACTAATGTGATCAAGGCACTGTTGATGAAGTTATGTAGAGTGTATTTGAAATGTCATGTTATGTTGTGTTTATTATCATTAGCAAAAAAACACAGTGGCGGTCCGTGCATTTCACACCTAGGCCTTCAGTGGTGTCCTATCTGAATGAATACATCTCGTAAAACCATCATTATGACATCACAGCAATAGAAACACATTACATGTAACAGTTTAATTGCAAAGTAAAATAGAAATTACTACATTTTACTCCTCAAGGAATAACAGTCAAAGTTTACCTAATTAAAAAAGACACTACAAAATGAGATGCAGCAAATATTATACAAGAAACTAGCTTGAAAGCTATTTGAAATTAAGTCAAACACTTTTTTTTCTAAAGAAATTGCATAAATGGTTTTTGAAAAAGCTTACCAAGAACCAAAAGTATAACAAATTACTTTGTTGACAGTCTATTATTCAAAAATAATGCAAAGAGTTTTTCAAAGGTTTACTATTGAAAGTGATATTCACAAAATTTACATTTTACAAATAGCGTTTGCTTACTAAATAAAATGCATTAAACTCACCAAATTAGCCTGTGGATTATTTGTGAACAAAATCTATCTTCCTTTTTTCCTCAAGAAGAGTTCAATCACTCTGTTGTACAACATAAGCCTCTTTCACACAGTAATTCTGGTAAATTACCATGAATTTACCAGAATGAATTTACCAGTAAATAAAAAAATGTGCTGTTCACACATGCAGTGACGTTCCGTCTGTTTACCAGTAAGACATCATTCACACATCAGTATCAAAATACCGGTAAACTCAGAGAGAAAGCGGAAGTTACCTGTGGCGCGCGGCCGGCGAGCTCCGTGTCGTATTTGTAAACAATGGCGGGTTGTGACTTAACATCGTCGGTCTGTATTTTGTTGTTTTCACATCTGTGGCAAACGGTCGCAAAGTTGCTCGTGACCAAACAACATTGCGTTAGGCGACGTCAAACGGAACCTGCGTTTGCACATTAGGCTTCACAGAAGGTGTGCTAAGGACGTCGGCAATTTGGCAAATAAATGGTAAGCTGTTTTAAGCAACTTTGAAGAAATGTGGATGTTAGGTGTGCTCGACTTTTAAGCATCATGTGTGTGGAAACATCCGTAAACAGTGTGGGCCGGGTAAACGCGTCACCTGTATAAAAACGTTTTGATTGGCCTGATCTGTCAGCGCGGTTTGACGTTGTCCGTTCTAAATGCCGGTAATGCTATATTTTTCGTTCACACATAACGCTTACCGTTAAATTACTGGTAATCTTACAACCTGTCTTACTGGTAAATTGGGAGCTCTGATTTACCTGAAAGGTTCTGTTCACACATGACATGTTAACTGCAATTTACCAGTAAATTACCAGTAAAGACTGTATGTGTGAAAGGGACTATAAAGTCCTTTTCTATCGCCATGGAGGCTAATGCTGAAAGTCGAGACTGTTCAGTAGTATTTCTGACATGAGCTTTAATTCGTTTTAGGGAGAATGTCCATTCGACCGAAGCAGATAACACACATGACATTTTTATGCTGAATGAAATCAATGATTTTAACAGGATTTTTCCTTCAAAATCAGTCATGGCATACATTACAGTCAGTTTGTTTTTAGCCGTGACAGATCAAATAGTGTTTCGCTTTAGAACGCTCGCAGGAATTTTTTACGATATGTTTGAAACTGCTGAGGGTCAATCCAATCAAATGACGTGAAAAAGCTGACGTCATTGTACGCCTGCTAGATGCGACGCCAACTTGATATCTGATTGGTTGATGCAATGATTTCATTGCCATTTATCTTAAGCTGAAAGCGCCTGCATTGTTTGTTCTGAAGGCCTAGCAGATTTCTTTGACCCTGGCAACACATGATGTCAGCCGCTGGCTGAAATATGATTGGATAAATGCTCTATCATAAATATACACTACTGGAAGCAGGGCAACCAAGAGAAAAGTTATGAAATATAAAAGTTATGAGATAATGGACTATTATGGGATTCAATAAATACACATTCATGGAAAAGTATATTAAAATATAAATCAGTAATTCAGCAGAGAAGGCTTTGCCGGCCCTGATGCTAATGCAAAAACATTACTTTGATCTCTTATAGTAACCTTTGTAGGTTGCTGGCGCACTTTTACGGTGATCTTAGGTTATGAGACAAAGATCAGAAGTAGAAGCTTCAATTACAGACCAGATTGACTCACAATTATTGTCATTCATCATAGTGCTTGTCATTTGTTTTCTTAGCTTTGTGAAATAGCACTTAGGTCACAACATGGCCTTTATTTCTCTTCAAAAAAGAGAGAATTTGTTTTTTTTTAACAATGGCAGCCAATGGGTTCCTTTCTGAGGAAACACATAACCGATAAAATGTTTATATTCATTTGAACAATATGCTAATATGAGTTAAAGCATCTGCCAAATGCGTACATGTAAATGCAAAAGGTTTACATCAGCATTTGTGTTTTTCATTGAGAGTTGTGTACATTGGTTAGGTACTGTAGTTGCCTAGCCACAAATACGAGACATTGTAACAGTGCTGTCAAGTATCAAACTTTTGTGTCATCATGCAAACACTTAAAAATAAACTGTGTTGTATAGAAATTGTATCTAACTATAATAGATGGTTGTTAGCAGAATATGATAAAATATAAAAAGTCATAGATTTCACAAGGACATTTTATTTAAGGAAAAGTCGTATCAATTTCAGCATTAAATGTCAGGCACGAGAACAAAAAAGTAAAATCCTGTCTCATAATCTAATAATGAGATAAGGAGCATCAAAGTTTAATTTCAATCTTTGACATGATCTTACTTACAAGATATCAAGGTTATATTTTCACAGAATGCTCTATTTACATGATGTTGAATGATTTTAGTGAATCAGAAACTAATTAATTTATTTGTACACTTCACAGTACTAGGGCTGTCAACGAATATTCTAAATTCGAATATATATGCGAATAATTTTAAAAAAAGAATTTAGAATATGAAAATTAATATTCGAATAAAAAAAATTTAAACGCCCGCGGTGGTAGAGGCGTGGCTGTCTGCTTTGTGAGTGGGCGCACTAGTGTGCCTGGTTCAGGGACAGGTCACAGTAGTCACACTGTCTGTCAATGTTGAAAGTTGACGCGTCTTGCATGGAAGAGGGCCGAAATTGCAGCAGATAAAGCGATTTTAGCCCCCAAAAATATAAAAAGCCATGTCTGGAAGTACTTTGGATTTTGGTCGGTAGGAGGTAAAATTGTTGAGCCGCGAGATAAAGCATACTATTCGACCACTAGCAACATGATGTCACATCTCGAAAATGTGCACCCAAATGAGCATGGCATCCTGTACACACTGCATATTAATTTGTTTGTCACTTCAACTTTTAATGCTTAAAGGGAAACTTCACCCATTTGCATTAAGCTTTGTACCGTTAGAACCCCAGTCATGTTTTTGAATGGTCGTGCACCATTCCCTCAGTTTCCCCTGAGAGGGGAGAAATACTGATTTCAGTGAGGCACTTCCTTCTTTCAATGATGTAAAAATCGTCATTTTGCGTCATTGAAAGAAGGAAATCCTGTATCTCTATTGAGTGTGAAAGACTACAGACACTCATTCCTCATTTTTCCAAGGTGGGGGCTATGGGTGGGACCCACTCGCGCTTCAGACCAATTACAGATAAGTGGGTGGGACTTACGAAAATATACGAACACAGACCGAAAAAAAAAACGATCAGCCGCCATCTTTATGCTAAGCTAAGCTAAACAGAAGTTGTGGAGCGAGCCGAATTCATGTTACAATAACAGTGGAAGTTAATCAATATTACATGGAAGAGGGTGATTTTACAAGCGTGATGCTCTAATCCGCTGTACATTGCACCTTTATGAGCCACAATACTGCAAAGCAACGCAGTCTCACACCCATGGCGTCAATATTTGACGACACTTGACCATGCGTCAATATGTTGACGCGGAGGGTACCCCTTTCGCGTCATTTTTTGACGAACTAGGGACTTCAATACTATGAGGTACGCGAAATTCTCTTTCCTATTTTCTTACCATTTTCTACCATTTTCGCGTCAGTTTAGGGTTAGATTTACATAATGACATCCCTACCCAAACCTATCCCTAACCCCAATGTCAGGTGACAACTGTTTAATTTCGCGAACCTAATAGTAATGAAGTCCCTAGTTCGTCAAAAAGTGACGCGAAAGGGGTACCCTCCGCGTCAACATATTGACGCATGGTCAAGTGTCGTCAAATACTGACGCCATGGGTGTGAGACTGTGTTGTGCAAAGAGCTGAGGCAGATGTAGGAACAGAAGCCCGAGGAGAAGCCGGAGCCTGGGCGTCGGCTGGGTAGAGGAGCCCGGTGAAGACGCAGCAACCATCGGCCTCTGCTGCGTAGAGATGCTTGGACAGACTACTGCCTGTATTCTCACTGTGTGCTTGCTTTATTACATTTCTGCATCAGATAAGGATATGGGCGTTTGTTTGGTGAAGGTTTCTATGCAAGAGAGGAACTTTGCGCGCGTTTGGAACGTTTATTTCACGGGCATGTTTCGGTTTACGAGCAGACGCGCTGCGGAGTATATAAGCTTGGACTGACTCGCGCCGTTTGCTTTCGGTTTAACATTTCTGGATCAGATAAGCATATGAACGTTTGTTTTGTGAATGTTTCTGGTCGCGTGCTTATTTCAAAGACGTGTTTCGGTTTACGAGCACAATCTCCAAGAGCTGAGGCAGCGCGTATGTGGAGATATTATGCAGGGGACGCGTTTGTGTGGAGGAGGATGGAGGGATAAACGGACGTCTGACTAAAGTGAGTGTTTATATTTTCTTTGTTATACTAAGGTGGCATTTATGTACACAATAGCATATCTGAGCGGTGTTTTATATGTCTATATTGTGAGAGCAGTGAGGCCAATAATAACACAAATGTAATTACAGTAAACAAGAGACAAAAAGAAAATTGGTAAAACTAAATAAACATTTAAAATGCATACACTTTTTTTTAAGTACTTGGAAAGACATTTGTACTGCGGATCTGAAACTGCACGTTACTGTTTGAATAAGACTTTGCTACACACCAGGCCAGAGTGTTATTGTGTGTAACACAATGTAACATCACGTTTAAAAGTAAATCATGATTGGTGTCAGTCAGACACAGTGGTGGTGGCAATTTTCTTTGTTTTACTAACGTGGCATTTATGTACATAATAGCATGTCTGAGCCGTGTTCCGATTAATGGGAGTGGCTTGCAGAGCTGTGCATTGTGGTGCATAGTGGCAGTTGTAGTTTTTCATACAAATGTGCTCTAAAGTCACATTTTGTCTTTTCTCTGTCTAATAGGCACAAAATTCTACATTTATGTTACATTTTGACTACAAATATGACTCACTTTCCATAAAGATTAATGTTCCTATCGGTGAAATGGCCCTTTAAAGGCGGAGTCCGCGATGGTTGGAATACGCGTTGGAAAAGGAGCCGGGCCGACTACCAAAAAACACTTATAGCCAATCAAAAAAAATCAAATGACGGGTTGCGTATGTGTGGGGCGGGTGTATCAAGAGAAGGTCCAGATTCTATTGGGGTAGGGGCGTGTTTGTTTAGGTGATTTCAAATATCAACATTGGCTTTCAAACATCATGGACTCCGCCTTTAATCCTGTTCTGTACACACACACTTCAGTAATTTACGGGACTGACAATCACATTCTACAACCGCATTAACTCCCGCAAAATGCAGGTAGTGACAACCACGTTTACAGAAACTTTGCATAGTGTGTAGCCTACATAACCAAACTGAACAACTAGTAGTTAATAAAGTGTTTAAATGTGCATCATGGACATGACAGGTCTCTCTTCTGAAAAAAATTATTCCTAGAAGGGTAAAAAGTCTTCTGTATGTGCGGTGTAGAAAATGACAGACGTACCAGCGTTTGCTGCCCATTGTTGCCAGATCTTGCATTAAAAAAACAGCGAACAAGAAAATTCCAATAATAAATCGAAATAAATCCAAACGCTTTACCTCAAAGATCAAAATATTGGGACCAGCACCTTCACATTTTAACAACATCAAAAACTTGATCGCTTCATGAGCCAAAAGCCACATAAACTGTTAAGCGCGCGCAGCCTCACAAATGCATACAACACACAACGCCACGACGGAGGTTAATTGCAAAACATAATGCTGTGAAATGATTTTGATCAAAGCTGTGAGTGATAAGCACGCGAGACGGCATAACGTTGCTATGGTTATCTCCGTGTCAATCATCACATTTAAATGCGGTTGTCACTCCTGAAAGTTTGCAGTGTGTACGAGATCACAATGTGTGGAACTCCAGCTAAACAGTCACGTCTTAACACTTACTTTGCATCGCCCTCCACAAGCTCTTTGTCTGCAACATGACAAGAGGTCATAACGGAGAAATTAATTTCGTTCATTGGTAAGGACATGAGACCGATCAGTGTCGTGGATGGAGCAGGCTTCATGGAGTTCTGTCAAGCAATGTAACCGAGGTACCATATCTCTTTGATGTCTCTTGGTTTACTTGTTTTTGTGTATGTAATATACGTTGTCAAATATGTTTAAACTTAAATAGACTACCTATACAAGTCTATTTAATACAAAATGTCTCTTTGTATTAATTTGTCCTGTTATTGACGTAATGCCTGTCATTGAAAAAATGAGCAACCAGAAATTCGAATAGTTCGAATATTCGTGTTTTTTTTTAGGGAGAATATTCAAACGTCATTTTTGAGCAATTTTGACAGCCCTACACAGTACACATTATACAGATGTTTAAGCAGTGGCCGTCAGCTGAAAAAAGCCTGGCGTTTTCAGTCGCATTTAAAAACTTTGGTGTGCACACGCCCTTAGAAGGTTTTGCAGTGAAAAACTTAATGTTAAATACCACTGAAATGATCAAAAGTGACATTTGTGAAAATAAAGCATTTCAATTACTGACTACTAACCTATACATTACTCAACCTAAACACAAAAGCCTGATAAAAAAAAAGCTAATTTACAAAAAATTGTCAGACACACTTAGTGGCTCTTGCATTTGATCTCTTCATATCTTGACGCTACCTAATTCAATAACATTTGGACAGGGTGTCCATAAGCGATCACTCCTTTGTACATTTTTACTTTCAGTGATTATCTCTCTGGTTTTAAGATTAAACAGAGGTTATCATGTATCTGGTAGAGGACACACAGCACATCTGTGAAAGGTAAACTGAATGTGTGATAGTGTGGTAACTGGGGATATCCCCATCTGCTGTCTGTATGTGTATGTGTGGAGCAGACAGGCATGACATCGCGCGTCTTCAGTGTTTCCCAGCAGCTGGGTTTCTGACTGGACAAACACATCATCTTCATCTAGCCAGGGCAAACAGTGTTAAGCTGTGTTGTATCAGCTTTCCTTAAAGATGACTTACTTTAGTATTGAAATGCATTCATTTTCTGATACACATGCAAATATGATGTTTACTATACATAGCCTATTGGACTTATGTACCACTGCCTACATTTCTGCATAACCTGAAATATGTTTCTCCTGGTGGACATCGCTGCATCTTTCGGTTGGATTGTCCATGAGAGGCACTGGAGGCGCTCGTTTTTCTCTGTTTTTATGACCTCTGATGTTTTTCTTTACTATCAGGATTGATTGTGTACGGCCGAGGCCTGTTAAGAACCTGTTTACAGTATGTATAGTGGTAAAGGGACAATAATGAATGATCAAAATCCATCTGTATGTTTCATGCTACGTTTACACCAACCGCGTTTCAGGCGCCAAAATCACGTCTTCCGCGCCTAGTTTGCAGCTTGAACAGTTTGAATGCATTTGCGCGTCTATAGCGAAGTAGACGCGTGGAAAAAGCAAGCATTTGATGCGCGTCAGAGGCAAAATCTGCTTCTTGTGGGAGGGGCAAGTGCTATGCGGTTGTCTGTTTGCAAGATGACTGATGTTGATTGTGCATTTATCAACAGAGTTACCGGTTTGTATTTGGTAACCTTGCTATAGGGGGAATATAAACGGCGCGGGTCAATAAACGTCAAGTGACTCAAAAGTGAAATGTGTATTTACAACTTACCAGGTTGCCCAATATCCTCACTGACACTCTTCCAAGTGAGGTCCTTTTTATTCCTGTGTCCTCTATAGAAATAAGAACTTGTGTTGTATAGCTCCGGGTGACTGCTCATAGACAAGATCAAGCATTCCTCCATGTTGAATGAGTGACTTCGGGTGGGGCTGCCGCCACAGCAGCAAGCAGGCTCCTGATTGGTTAATGCAGCGTCCGCGCCAAACGCCTCATTCGCGCCGCGAGACCTCCAGACGTGCGTAAACGTGTCTTCACATTGACTTAACATTGAAATCACTAGTGCTTCACGCCTCTACTGCGGCTGGTGTAAACGCAGCATTAGGCAGCTGTGTTTTATTTATATTAAACATCAAGGACGCCGTAAGTCGCTTACCATGCGTTTGCATGCATAGGACTATTAATAAGTATCATACGACAAAAATATACTTAACAAAGACAAGCAGGTTTTAATTTGTGTACGTGCTTTGTAACTTCTAAAAATCCCACATCAAAACAGAGAAAAACCAAACGCCTCTAGTGGACATTTCATAGAAAGATGCAGCAATATATACCTGGAGCAACATATTTTAAGTTATGCAGAAATGTAGGCAGAGGTATGTATGCCAGGAGAGCCTGGGATGTACAAGTCAGTGTCTTGATACCTTACCATGATTCACAGACTCACGCTACTCTGACCACCAGCGACTAGGGGTAGTAGAGCGACGTGATCTCATTAATTTCAGTGGAAACATGGTGACTTTGAATGAAGGTGACTGTTGGTGATAGTGACTGTTGTTGACGACAGGAAGTGGGCATGTCAAGCGATGTGACAAAGTTGAGAAAAGTTCAACTTTATGCAAATGATGAGCAACCTTTGAGACACAAATTTTGAGGTATCATTCATAATGAAAAGTTGCATGCCTAAGTCATCCATCTCTGGTCAGGACCTGCAGTTGATACGACCAATTTGTTTATGACAACCGGACATAGAAATGCCTCCTTACTGTGTGTTTACACCAGACGCAGAAGAGCACTTTGAGTTTCTTGTCATTTGAGACATTCACGCGTAAATTTGCGTCATGGGAGGGGCTTATGAGCTCAAAGTGAGTAAAATTAGCAGATTGTTCAACCTCCTCACTCAGTTTCTTCCAAACAAGATCCTTTTCATTCCTGTAAAAGTATGAAGATGTCTCATCTAGCGATGATGATTGTCCTCCATTGTTGTTTTGTTTTTTCAACTTCGATTATCCGTCAATGCTCATCCACGCCACACCATTCATGCCTACCGCGCCACAGGATGCCTATTCGCATCTTTGCATTTACTTAACATGTAAATCACTCGCGCTTGCCGCCTCTTACGCGTCTGGTGTGAACGCACTATAACTCTTGTGGCTTGAATGGGAAGTAATCTTATAATGATGATTTATACATTAATATGAGCTGCCGTGTAACATCAGCTACAGTAAAGTAAGTTTTTGTAAGTTTTGTTTTCTATTGCCATATTCATGAGTTTACGTGTACATGAAATCAAAATATAGTCATTTGTATTAATTTAAGCATATTTGGTATATAAAGTATACCCCCCTTTAACTGGGAAAGAAACCATGGTGATGTGAAACTTGTGGGATAGAAGTGAGAGACAACTTAATATACCAGCTTCCTCTCGCACTGATTATCTGAGCGTGCACCTCACAAATTTTGTTAAAAACATCATGTCAAACATAGATGGCGATAGATAGGCAAAAGTTATTGATTGCAGCTTTAAGAATCACTATTACTGTTGACATTTAAGTGCGATTTATACTTTTGCGTAGGAAATACGCTGTAGCCTTCATTTATACTTTTGCGTTGTCAATGTTAATTTACTCATGTAGTACGCTAATAGGCAGGTGTATATGGGCATGCAACTTGTGTAACATACTTGTTGTGTAATTTGTTGCAGAAGCATCAGCAGTGATTGCAGTAAATAAACAGCAACCTTTGTTGTAACCTGAGTTTTTAAAGGTGCAGTGTGTAAATTTTAGTGGCATCTAGTGGTGAGGTTGTGAGTTGCAACCAACGGCTCAATCCACTGCTCACCCCTTGCTTTTGAAACACATATAGAAGCTACTGTAGCCACCACCGGACAAACATGTCTTCAACGGAGACAACATAGTAAAAAAAGTTTGTCCGTTAAGGGCTTCTGTAGAAACATAGAGACGGAGCGCAGCGCGTCATAACCTGAAAACCACGCCCACCGGGGGGGGGGGGGGAGCAATCCAACCGTCTCCATTGACTTTGTATTGCGAGAGGACGCCTCCTTGTCATTTCTGGCTTATAACAAAAAAACTGAATAATGCCTAAAAGCTGCTGTGTGACAATATGTACAGCTAACAAGCCAAAGAACCCAGAAATAAGTTTTTATAGGCTGTCGAGCTGTAAAACCCAGTCTTTAAGGAGAATAAAGTGGATCGCCGACTACGTTTCCCCCTAGTGGACGCAGTTCTACTAATAGAAGTACTATGAAAAGTTGACTGTATCCATTTTTGTGTATTTAAACGCTCGTTTTTTGAAGTCGAAAGCTTATAAAAACTTATATATATATTTTTTTTTTTTGGTTGTTATATGTACACCTTATCACACAGCAGCTTTTAGGTATTAATCTGTTTTTAAGTTTAATCTGTAAATAAGTTTTTATAAGCTGTCGACTTCAAAAAACGAGCGTTTAAAGACACAAAAATGGATACAGGCAACTTTTTTTAGTACTTCTATTAGTAAAACTGCGTCCAATAGGGGGAAACGTAGTCGGTGATCCACTTTATTCTCCTTAAAGACTGAGTTTTACGGCTCGACAGCTTATAAAAACTTATTTCTGGGTTCGTTGGACATATTGTCACACAACATCTTTTAGGCATTATTCAGTTTTTTGTTATAAGCCAGAAATGACAAGGAGGCGGCTTCTCGCAATACAAAGTCAATGGAGACAGTTGGATTGCGTTCCCCCCCGGTGGGCGTGGTTTTCAAATTTGCATAACTGCGCTCTGTCTCTATGGCAGCCAAAAATGGCGACTTCCATGTAAGGGGACCCTCTGTGTATTTAGATAAAACGTCTCATTCTAAGTTATTAAACACGTAACGGTTCATTATGAAAGGTCTTTATACACCCCTGATAATATAGTTTTAAATAATATTTTGCATTTCTGTCAAAAGATCCTTCTAAAAATTACACACTGCACCTTTAAGTATCGCTCCTCAGCTTGGAAAATGCGAGACTTGAGAAAAAATGAGATTTTTTTTAACCTGATGGGAGGGGTTCTAGCAGACCAATTACTGCGCTTGTGGTCCGTGTAGACTGGATGGACACGTTGTTATATTTTTTGAGGGGTGTATATATGCAGAGCCACACACAGCCTATGGCGTATAGGTCCTACGCAGAAGTATAAATCACCCTTTACACTCAATGTCAAACTTAGGCATGTAACTTTTCATTACGAATGTGAATGATACCTCAAAATTTGTGTCTCAAAGCACCGTTGCATCTTGGCAAGCCCTACAATCATCATGTAGTGTTTCAGAGGTAACTACAGTACAGGCAAAGACAGCTTACATTTGATCTAGTTAGAAGCTATGAAAGTCTGTTATTTCTTTTAATATTGGTACTTATGTAATTGCACCTAAGACACCACTTTGCTATTAAATAAAGTTTCATTTAAAAATGAGTTCTGTTCATTAAGTTTTTTTCGCTTTCAGTGTATAGACATAATACAGCATAGATAGTTTATGACACCCGAGTACTTAATTTCAATGAGAGACCCTCTGGTACTTTAGCGTTGTAGAAGACCTATTGTGAATCAAAGCTACAATGCCACTGACATACAGTAGCAGATCATGTGTGTTGCTTAGCAACCAGTTACAGCTCTTACAGGAAGGATCCCCATGTCCATAAAAAGACACAGTGCGAGCACGTCCTTGATCTCTGTCTGTGGGTGTTTACATACAGCATGTATTCTGTATCCTGATCAATGCTCTCCTCATCCTCTCACACAGAGCTGCTTTATAACATTCATGCCCTTGTGTAGGCAGTGCAGAATCTGTGCCCCCGATGAGACCGATTTCACTTCACAGAAGCAGACATGGTCAGGAATACACCTTCATCACCCCATCTCCATCTGAGGCATCTCTTATTGTTTTACAATAAGCACTGCTTGTGGGCTGGCACACACCGGAACGCATTACAGGCACTTTTGTATTTAAAGCTGAAGCGTACCTTCAAACTTTATCTTGAAAACTCAGAGTCAAAAGTTGTGTTTGACGTGCAATGCTTGACTGATCAGTGCATGATTTCGATATGAAGTCAAGAGCAAGTTGAAATCTTACTGAGCATTTTGTGGTACACACACACACAGTTGTTTGGCAAATGGTTCATTTATGCCCCTTGAAGAATACATTAGTTTTGGCACAATCCGTTTGTACTTTATACGACAATGGGTGTCTGGACTAGGGTTGCCAACCGCCGGACGTCCCGTATTTTGAGCCTAATTTATTCGTCCCGTACGGGATGTCCTGTTTTTGACTGCTATGCTGATCAAACCAGTGACTGATACAACAGGCTTGTTTGACTTCATGTGGCGCAATAAGAACCAAGCGCAAATAACATTTCAATCCAGCGAGAATTCTGCTTTCGAAATGCTCTCGCGGTACTTTGATTTCATCCACCTGTCAGTTCTTGTGGCGCCACAAGCAGCAGTCCTGATCACGACACTTGAGAATGATCTCCAAAACCCTTCTTCCAATCAAAGACCCCTTCAAGCACAATCAGTATACGTTAAAGAGGGTCAAATAATACGATTTCATGTTTGCTTTTTAGATAGTGGGTTATTTAGCTGAAAGAGATCGCTCATCCAGACCTGCCTAAAACGCCTCAATCTGAAAAGCCCAAAGGCATTTCCAACGTTGCTAGGACATTCTCATGCTTGATCCGCAATAATAATTTGAGTAGAAAAAATGCTGTTCGAATGTTTGTTTGTTTTTAATGTGCAGGGGTTAAGGCTACTGCTCATTTAATGCTTTTTCACTTCACATGTACTGTAGACTGTCACTTCAGGCTTTAATGTAAAATATACATGAAAATTCATTTGTATGTATTTTTGATTGTTTTGATGATTCAGATCCCAGACTAATTTAAGTATTTAGAGTTTTAAAGGAACAGTATGTAGGAAATGTATATCAATTAATCATAAAATGATATGTCACTAGACATTAAGAAATCATTTTCATTTCAAATACTTATATCAATCAAAACAGTGGGCCACTTTTTAAGATATTAAATAAATCTTTGATGTCCCCAGAGTACATATGTGAAGCTTTAGCTCAAAATACCATATAGGTAATTTATTGTGGCATGTTAAAATAGGCACTTTATGGGTCTGAGCAAAAATGCACCGTTTTTGTGTGTATCCCTTTAAATCCAAATGAGCTGCTCAGGTGGGCGGAGTCTCAAGCGCTCGCGAATCGTCGCGATGTAGACAAGGCATTGCATTCTCTCACGAAAGAAGTAAGCGATGTTCAGCATTATATATTTGAACAAGTTTAAAAAGTCAATCATCTGTTTTATGCATACTAAATACGTGTTCATCAGCAGATGGGGAACATTGTGGAATAAAAATAAAGACTTTAAGGTCTCATAGTGTTTTAAACGGGCACAATGATTTTCAGCATGTTACAATAAAATACACTTCCACAAACACTCAGAAGTTTACTTTTTGACCAAACCACACGATAACATTTAAATGATCTGTAATAAAACAACACGTTTAATGCTTAAACTTTAGAGAAACAGATCAAATGACATGTTTAAGTTTAGTGTGTACACATATTGAAAACATTTGCGTTTCTGTCAGTCTCTCACTCTCTATCTTGTAACTCCTCGTATTCATTTGAAACTTGAGAGAAACATTAAAGGTATTGTGGAGTATTTTCTGTTTCCGGGTGGATCATCAAGACTATTGGTCCTCCTAGTTGTCAATCAGTAGTGTTGTGCAATTGCATTTTTTTTAAAAAGTGGAGAAGGCGGTTCTTTTCTAAAATTCGAGAAAATCCTCCGCTATACCTTTAAACAACATATTTATGCTTATTGTGTATGATAGTGAATACACGTTGTTCTCTCAGTCTGTCTCGTGCTGTGCATCAATCCTCATGTTTATTCATATAAACTTCAGAGAAACATATAAAACAACATACTTGAAAGCGAACCGTCGCATTGCTCTCTCTCTCTCTCTCTCTCTCTCTCTCTCTCTCTCTCTCTCTCGTTCGTTCAGAATGTTAATTCAATCTTTAGAAAGATTATTAAAACTACAAGTTATAAGATTGTAGTCTACTGTTTGTGTTTGAGGGAATACAAACGCGTCGTGCTGTCAGTCATTCTTTCTCTCTGTCTATCGCACTTGTGAGGCCGCGTTATGGTTGGATAGCGCAGTTGAAGGGGCGGTATCATTATAATAAGATCCCCTTAATACGTCATGGGGGGAGCGAAATTCGAATTACCTATTTATTCACATGCTTGCAGAGAGAGCCTTACCAAAACAAAGTTACAGGGTTGCTATTTTTCATGTTTTCTGGGTTGGTAGAAGCACTGAGGCCCCGATTATAGCACTTAAACATGGAAAAAGTCTGATTTTCATGGAAAGTCCCCTTTAAAGTGGAGTTGCAGCCCTCAACTGATGTTTATGTTGTCATGTTGTGTATTGGCTAGGGATGGGCATAATTAATTGACGATCGATAATTGATTGTTAAGAATTTTGTCGATCATGTTAATTTGTTATCAATTAATCTAATGCATTTTTTTTATCTAACTCCTGTTTCACAAATACTTCGTATGCAGTGCGTTTGCGTATGTGTGCGGACGAGCAGTGTGCTCCTGACCGCTTATTCTGCATATAAATTGTTCACGTGATTGACACTTTCTGTGAACACTTTTCCGCATAAACAATAGAACAAAGCATCATTTTTCTTTCACAAAACAATATATTTTAGATATTATTTGACAGACTAGTAAATGTGGATTAAGGATGTTTAAAATCTCTAGCCTGGTGGTCAGGATCTGAATGGATCAAATCAGCAGTTTTGCAATGGTTTATTTATTTCCACATATATCATAAATAAAAATAAGCAGAGTAATGCGTTTGGCACCACAATGCGGGGTTAACACCACAAATGTGGTGCTAACCCTGCTCCGGAGCAGGGTTTCATAACCCTGGGTAAAAAGCGGTGCTAACACCGCTTTCAAATTACAGGTGTGAAACGCTCCTTAACCCAGGGTTAAAAGCGGGGTTTAGAATGAAGATAACCCAGGGTTAAGCGCAGTGTGAAAACCCCTAAAGACTTGTAAATGTTTAATGTTCATTTAACTTTAAACAAAATGTTGCCATTAAAAAACATAAATTTAAATCTACGGTAAGTTACCGGCAACCCAGCTGCAATTTCTACGGAATGTTTTTTACAGTGTAGGGCACATATAAACAAAATGATCTCCACAGTATTCTTTTTCTAGTAAAAACATTTGTTTATGTCTGAATAGTATGTATAGATTACAGTCAGATTAACCTACTTAAGTCTGTGTCATTAATGTTGATCAAACAACCCATGACAAAGAGACAAATAGCTCTAAAAATAATAATATATTTAATTTATTGTGTTATGATTAATTTAATTTGATTTCTGTACCTAATGCTAATTTCAGACCTTATTAATGTACAACTTTGTTCTTTTTTATAAACGTTTGCAATTTCTTTATTGTTTATTAGATTTTTCCCACCCGCTTTTTGCTGATCCGAAAAATAATCTGATCTGTGCCTCAAAAACTGTAATGTGATCCGAACTGTGAGTTTTTTGATCCGTCACACACCCCTAGTTAGTACACAGTGATAGCCATGAATGCAATTGTACTAATAATTGGCATAATAATTTCTTTCGGTGTTTCGGTTTTTCGGTTTCGGCCAAGAATTTTCATTTCGGTGCATCCCTAAATATAAAATTAGAATTTTTGAGCACATAAAAAACGAATATTTGAATATTTGTTTATTTAAATTAGGTTAATAAAATTTTTGAAGTTTTATGTATTCAAACTTGTATATGTATTATTATAGTATTATTTATTACTTTGAATAACTGTGGGAATACAGTTGCTTATTTTTGTCATAAAGTTTTGAGAAATAATAATATTGAGGATTTATTTCCATATGAGACGCTTTTTGTCGTTGAATACTCTCGTTTATTATATGGAATCATATACATAATAGGAAATATATAATGTGGAAGGGTAGACTAATAACAGAGAGTTTATGTTGTTTTTTTTTTAAACGCGTCTCTGCACTATTAAGGGCACTTAAACGTGCGCGCGCACACACAGAGAAGGAGGGTGAATCTCAAACAGCGCAACCACATAAAAATGTTACGTTGTGTTTCATTGCTTTATTCGCCAAATGTATGTTAATGGATTACAGTATGAGACACATTTGCGCGACTCTCTCTAAAGTTTACACATCAAGACATGTTTAATCTTTGCAGACGCATGCAAACAGCTCGACCGTGAGTGAAACCTGCTTGAGCACAAAGGGGAGGGGTGGGTGACGACTGATCACCGTGAGTGAAACCCAAGCGCTAGCGCACAGATGGTGGGGCACGGTTGACATTCATTTTCGGTTGACATTTTCGGCTGGATTTTTTATTTCGGCCCGAAACCGATAATGCCATTTTCGGCCGAAACTTTCGTTGACCGAAATTTCGGTGCACCCCTAATTATATTACTGAAAAATGCCTATCCCTGGTATATGACATGCAACACTTCACAACATCCCAACAACTAGGGATGTCCCGATCTGTTTTTTTTGCCCTCGAGTCCCACAGTGTTAAAAAACAATGAGAATATATGAAGAGTTTGGTTCCAAAACGCGATAAACGGCATTTTTGAAAAAAATGAGTTACTGCCAAAATCAGTATTATATCAGGTCAGTATTTATAAGTAAATATTAAATTTTCGCAAACTCCAATATCCGCCATGTTATTCTGTCATCTTTTCTCCCTTTTTTCCCAAAATGCGAAAAACGCCACTCCTCCTTTTTTACAGAACGCAATAAATCCATTCCAGAAATTACAGCCCACCAGTCACGCAATGTAAACAAACATGGGGGCGCCCTGAGTACACGAAGTCCTAGTTTTCCTCATCTACTTTGTACTTCATGATCAACAAACAAAACAAAGAGCATAGCATACGAGATGTAATGGCGTAGTGACGAACGTGGAAGCGCAGAGAGCAAAACAAAACGCAAGTCCGGAAACCGCGGATTTTAAAGAAAAAACTAAATGATATTGAGGATATTATGTTTGTAAAGTTTTAAATATTGATATTTTTTTTACAAAATTGAATTGATTGCCCTCAGAAGGCCTTAATTAGCCATCTAAAGCCGTTTGGATTACTTGTGTAAAAGATGCATGTTTAAATTAGACGCACCCTTTAATACCATTATAAAGCTAGGAACAGACAGCACATTTTCTAGATAAATCTGATTGTGTTTGTCTGAAAAAAATAATCATGCCTTAACTAAAGTCATAACTTACTCAAGTTATTTTAGCTTGTAACACAGCGATATTTTAAATACACATGCATATGTGGTATATATTTCTTTATTATTATTAATTTATTATTCATTTTTGCAATTTTTTCTATCATATGTTTGCTTTTCCACAGGGGAGTTTATATAATTTTTTAGTAACACAGCGCTTCCTTGATATACAGGATAAATCATAATACAAGTGAATGGAATGCATGCAACAAATGCAACCAATGTTTCACGATTCACACAAGCACATGCCCAGGGCAAAGAGCATTTTTTGTCAATCTCTTCCCTCAGTCTATTAAGTAACTAGTAGTTTGGTTTCTTTAAATAAATATTTGCACGAGTTATTGATTTTATCAAGCTCATTGAAACGGCGATATATTACATGGTTACTGATAAGATCAGAATGCTATCTGCTGTTTCTCTGCAGCTCTTTAAGCTTGCTGAATTGTACCTCGGTAAACATTTGGCTCCTGTGGCTCTATGATTAAAAGCTTCTCTAATTAGATCAAACTGATAGCCCACTGGCTTCATTCCAACGCAACAAACCCCTGAGAAATCTCTTGCATATATCATACACAAGCCAGTGTTGGTGGAGATGCACACGCTGCGATTCCGCTCGGCCTTTAGAGACTCGGCGCTGTCGTACTGTTCAATTCGACCCGTGTATGATGAGTCTGATCAATTAAAAACGAGTTGTGTGTTATTGTAGATGCTGCTCAGCTCCTGGGGCGTCTTACTAATCGAGATAAATCACTATCTGACTCGCTCCGATCAATATGTGCTTGCACAACAACATGCTCATCTACTCACCACAATCACGACTGACTTCGTGCTGTGCACGTCTGCGGGTCGCTGCTGATATTTTTTGTGTTTTTTGACCCCCAGGGGAGAACTTTTGAGAAATAAACGTTATTTGATTTGAGCTGTGAGACGTCAGCACTGATATTTATAAGCAACATGCAAACGACATCTCTCTGACTCTAACTGCTTAAAGGACAGTATGAAAAACACTTTAATAACTTAGCTTCATGTAGTACAGACAAGAACAAATTCCAGTAAAAAAGACAGTGCTTGTACAGCGTTAAAGGTGACCTATTATGCAAAATCCACTTTTACAAGGTGTTTGGACATAAATGTGTGTTGGCAGTGTGTGAAAACAACCACCCTACAATGAAAAAATCCACCCACTCGTTTTTAATCTTCATTAAATCAAAGCATCTCATTAGACATGCCGTTTTGATTCTCTTATCAATGTGACATCACATTAATAAAGCCCCGCCCACTTACAGTCCTGCATTACCATATTGTCCACCTTAAGCGAGTTGTACTCTGTCCACTAGATACTATCGTCTCAGACTGTATTAATCAGATCTATTTTAACTGAAATCGCTCATATAAGGGATAAGGGAGTGAGGTGCTGTAGCTCATTTGCATTTAAAGGTACAGATATTAAAACAGGGCATTTTGCTCCCACCCAATTAGGGTTATTTTGGACATGCTATGATAAATGAATTGTGGTAGCCTGGGTGCCTGCCGATCTTAGCCCTGCCGACAACATTTTGAGAACGGGAAGATCGGTCTGGGGTTTCTCCGTTGAGGAGCTACTATGCTAGACCCAAAGCTGGTCCAACCAATCAAATTGTCAGGGCGGGCTTTATACGATGATGGACAGATGATCAACAGTAACATAATCAAAGAGCGCGTTTGTTGAATCTGTTTAAACGAAATGGCTGCCGCTGTAGAATTCAGATGTGTGGATTCTGACATTGAGTCTGTTTTAAAAGATATCGACAGAGCATTGATTTTAAAAGAGGAACAGAAAACGCGAGCAAGGCATTTTTTGATGTTTTTGCCGTCCTTCCTACGGGATTCTGCAAAAGTTGGTCGCAACTGAAATTGGTATCTCGGCGATGAAACTCGCCGTGCATGATGAGATGGATATAATTAGCGGTCGTTGCCAGCTTCTTTTCGGAAGCCTGGAATCATGGTTGCTGAATAAGTGGAGGGACATGCTAGGCTCCAATATTTTCAAGCTAACGTAATGGGTATCGTCGTGGATGAAGTTCACTTAACGTACAAATGTTAAGAGATAGTCTTACTGTATGACTTAGTAAATACTTAATGTTGTGATATAAATGAAATGTTGTAAACAAAGTAGGTGTTGATGTACGTTCGCTAACTCAGACTTAGTATAATCACAATGTAATTGTCATTGTAGCGAAATAACAAGCAGTTCGGTCAGGCTGCAAAAGACGTCATTTCAACATACGTTACACACTCCGTTGTAGAGGTCTACACGGAAGACTCGAGACCCGAAGACCCGACCCGAGACCCGTACGGGTTCGGGTCTATATTTTAAATGATCAGCCGGGTCCGGGTCGGGTCTCAATCTATTACTTCGGGTCCCGGGTCTGTTTAACATTGTGGGTAATACCCGAGGTCGATCGGACTTCGGGAAAACACACTCGCATTTAAATAAAATATTTCAAAAACAGCAACAAAAACTTAGATGAAATGTCGCATACATTTTTTCTATGACGCTAAAATTGCGTTAAAAAGTTTATATTTGGTTGCTCCAACCAGGCAGCTAACGTGCATGCGCTCTTGTAATGTTTCTCTGGCTACCAGTCAGAAGCTTCTGCAGTGAGACGCAATGACTTTCCCTTTGACAATTGGCTCTTTTATTTAGAAGGCGGGACCTATTCCGCTGTACCGCGCATTTTGCACTGACTTCTCTAATTTTTATAATAATATTATAAATTGACCATCTTGCTGTTATATCTAAAGTTTTCGCGATCTGCTCAAAAAGCACAGAGATGATAGCAAAGAAGTAAAGCTAACGAAAGCAGCCATGGCACTGAACGAGCAATCGTTATTATAATGCAAATGGGCAAACATTATTAAGCAAGTTGACCCGATACACAACAAATGTAAAACTGCGTTATTAATCACCATGACTGTAAAGTCGACTTTTAAAGCTAGAATAAGCATTAAACATTTCAATCGTCAAGAGAGGAATAACATGATGGAACTTTCTTGGAAATAAGGATTGTGCATCACACAGTCAGGTACAAGGAGGGAGAAGACTAACTTCTATGGGTAAGACAAAAAGTTTCATTTTCGCTACTTGTTTATTGACTTATTAATAACATTTAGCTAAAGAATATTTGCCGGTCGGGTCTGTGTCTTCCCGGACGGGTTCGGGTCCAGATTTTAACTCATTCACCGCCATTGACGAGTTATCTCGTCAATTATGAGTTAATATTTAACTAATAAATATGCCTTTCTGGACGAATTTCAAAGTGACAGTGTCATACCGCTTTTATTCACTGGATGGTGCCAAACCGAATTTATCAAAAACGGAAGTTAAAAAGATTTAATGATTTATTTTAACTGCCTTTATGTTTGATAGTCATTCTGAGTCTGATCTCTAACATAAATTCCTTTACAAAAACGCATTTTTTTAAGCTTTTTGCTCAAAATGTTGTATTTTTGAAGAGAAATATCCATATTTCAGTGGTTAAATTAAGTGGAAAAAGTAAATATATATTGAAACGTTTTTTCCCCATTTTGTTTGTTTGTTTATTTGTTTATTGTTTGTTTGAAAGCAGAGGGTGTGTTCTTTAATTTGATATAATTTGTATGTTTATATATTTATAGAAGATAATTTTTCCTGCAAGGAATTTTGTGAAACTTTTGTTAAAATCACAAAAATGCCGGTGGGCAACTTTTCTCAAAAAGGCTGGCGGGAATGAGTTAAATAATAGACGGGTCCGCGTCGGATCCGGGTCCAGCTTTTAAATAATAGACTGGTCCGGGTCGGTTCCAGGTCCAGCTTTCAAAACAACAGACGGGTCCGGGTCGGTTCAGTGTAGCACATTTACGGGTCTGATCGGGCTCGGGTAGGAATTTTTGGACCCGTGTAGACCTCTACTCCGTTGCTCTGATTGGTCATAGGTCTATCCAATTGAGTGGAGAGGCATTTTTTTCGGTTGAGACACGCCTCATAATTATAGCTCAATGGAGCGGTATCAGACTCAAATTCTGACTAGAATTGAGTATGACAACGTCAGGCTAGAATTGTGGGGTATTTTGAGCTGAAACTTCACAGACACATTCTGAGCACACCTGAGACTTATATTACATCTTGTATAAAAGGCCATAATAGGCGCTCTTTAAGATTAAACAGAACAGTAACTACAGTAGTTTAACAAATACATTTATTTTAGTTTGCATGACAGTGAAGCGTCTGTTAATAATCAACTACTAGCTGCAATTAGAGATGTAAACGGTTAATCGATTATCGGTTAATTGACGGCGAGAATTTATTCGATTAAATTAAATTAATTGTCGTGTAATTGAACAATGAAAGATTCCCGACACAAACCTGAGGCGGCAAAAAAAGAAACCAAACATGAGGCGGTCAAAACGGAGTGGCATGTGGGATCATTTCAAATTAATAAATGATGACAAAGACACCCAATGTAAACGATGAAGTACAACAGCTCTAGTTCGCTAAGATACCACCTTCATAACTTGCATGCAGCCGTA
This sequence comes from Misgurnus anguillicaudatus, assembly GCF_027580225.2. Taxonomy (NCBI): domain Eukaryota; kingdom Metazoa; phylum Chordata; class Actinopteri; order Cypriniformes; family Cobitidae; genus Misgurnus; species Misgurnus anguillicaudatus. The sequence goes on from NC_073354.2 coordinate 6,540,822, forward strand.
CGTGTTAGCTGCTGTGGTGGGAAGGCGAGTATGTGATCACAGGAAAGCAGAGGGCATTACGGGATGGGTCAGAAATAATTCTCTAAATGAATTTAAGTTTTGTTTGCTGCTTTAAAACGAATTTCGTTTCATATAGTTTGTCTCTTAATTATAATCGATGTTTTGTTGATAGGTTTTGTAAAAATGTAATAAGAACTTTAAAAGCTTCACCGTGCGTCTCACGCGCGTGAGGGAACACACAAGCACAGAGAACAGCGACAGGTAAAGGAAAAGATCAATTTTGATCAATGAACTATTACAAACATAGCATGAAATGGCTGAAGAGGAACTAGCATTACAGCAAGAAGCATTTATGTAGGCTAAAGCTATACATCACCTCTTATGTTTTAGTTTAGTTAGGATAAGTTTATTATGCAGCACTTTTCACATCCGAATCCCACTTAAGAAAAATATAAACAAATAAATTACGTAAAATGTGCATTGTATATATTTAATATACATATATTTAATATAATATATATTGTGTTTTGTTTTGTTGTTATTTATACAATGTGAGGTGGGGGATCCGCGCAAATAAAACAATCTTTTGTCTTTTAAAACAATCTATTCTATTGATTAATGAAGCAATGTGGCAGGAAATATTGCGAAGCTCAGATATTGTCATATAAGGAACAAGATGTGCCGACGCTTTTGTCATAAAGTGTCGTCGTGTGTCTGCACTTCCCTTTGGTTTCTGACTGGAGCGCGTGACAGAAGAGAAGCGCATACGAGCATCGGTAGCTGTCACCGGTGCTGTTAATAGCCTAATTTTTATGAGCTGCCAAACTTACACTTTTGAGATGTTATAATAAACGCATCTTTGAATAGTGCCACCACGCTCGCTGTGTCTGTTTCTGATGATTTAGCCACACATTTAATTGTAAAAAACCTCCTCAAATGAAGTTGACTGAGATTTAAAACGGAGTTTAAAGTAATGGAGCAACAGGATTAAAGATAATCTAGTTTTACTGTACAATTTAAACCTGGATCAAAATGACAGTTTAAATGTAACCCTGATTATTTTTAAATAATTGTTTGGTGCAACCACTGATCTATATAAATGACTGGATTGCGCATGACGTCAAAACTGTGAAGCCACCGCCCCGCCATGTTGGTATACCCAAACATTCAATTAAATCAATGGACGCGATCAGAATTTAATGATAAAACATCACTTTACTAGTCTTCGTTTTTATATCTGAAGTTACCCTGTACATTATTACAACACAAACGTCCTATAAGCATGTACATAGTTATTTACTGAAAGTTGTACATTTTAATCAGTTATTATACATTCATCTTCATTACAGTATCAGATCAGCAGACAGACCGCAACATATTTAGTATTAATGACGTACGTGCTCATTCTGAAATCTAAATAAATAATCATACTTTGTACCGTATGTGTATGCAATCATTTGCTGGTGTTGTAATTATGTTATCTAAACTTACAAGTTACCTAAACTTATTTAGAGAAATAACACTGACCGTGTAGCTGAATGTAAAAAAAAACTTTATTTATACCCGTGTCATTAACAGAACGCAGCAGACACACTCACCTTAACGGTTTTTATATAAATCCATTTTCCTGCCTGATTAAAACATAAACATTGCAAATAACATCAGAATTAACAATTAACTTACGTACACATATCCTAAAATTAATCTTGCGTGACTGATACGCTGTAAAGCGGGTAAATTTAAAACATGATTTTGAATGGAAGTCAATGACGCTCTCTGCAGGTTGGGTATACCAAGATGGCGGCTCGAACTCTGCGCTGGCTTCACCTCACACTGTTACGTTAAGCGTTCTATGCGCAATCCAGTCATTTATATAGATCAGTGGGTGCAACAGAATTATTAAATCTAAGCCTTGATTTAAACCAGATTTAGGCCTAATCCTTCTTGGTGGAACCCACCCTTAATGTTTTACATGCAAAGGGTCAGCCAGTGCACAATTATTTTTTATGTATTTTAATTTTCTGTGGATAATTTATTAATCTTTATTAATGAAACCTGCTTGAGCACGAAGGGGAGGGGTGGGTGACGACTGATCACCGTGAGTGAAACCCAAGCGCTAGTGCATGGATGGGAGGGGCACGGACGGTTGACATTCATTTTCGGTTGACATTGTCGGCTGGATTTTTTATTTCGGCACGAAACCGATAATGCCATTTTCGGCCGAAATTTTCAGCGACCGAAATTTCGGTGCACCCCTACAATATTTATTTATGTTATATTATAATCTGGACGAGATGCTGTTGCTTTTTTCTGATGAGGTTGCAAGGCGTTCCAAATGAGTCATCAAAGTGAAGTCAGTGAAGTCGGATATCCCGTCCTCAAGCCGCCTTTACTGGACAAACGACGGCCATTAAACCGGAAGTCATTCATTTCCTATGGAGAGTCGCAAAGGGGCTGCGTGAAGTGCCGACCATCTGCGGATGCGTAAATATCGGATCCGTTAAAAAATTTGAACTTGTGCGACTAAACCGCATGCGATGTTTCATTGTATTCCAATCACAAAATGTGTGTGAGGTAAAAATGATAAAAATGGTTATTTAAAAAATGATTAAATAACCATGGTAAATATATTAGAATGAAGCCTCTTGCGCTGGAATGAGCTTCCCTCCCATATACGATTAAACTGAAACTTCGTTACGACTGCCACTAGGGGGAGAACTCCGACTGTCATTTCCGTATGTCGTGTGCAGTGGAAAGGCGGCTTCAGGGGGTAGGGAGCAGTGATCAATGTGTAGGGACCCTGTCAACACACCCCATGAAACGAGGGACCCAGGGAACATCTTGATGCAATAGGGCAGGGTCATAGTCAAAGAACTACAAAACAACATGGATGCCACTATAACAGGATGTGGCGTTAATATAATACAAAATACAGCATTTACAATACAAGACATCTCAAAGAGGCATTACACCATTAACATTGCCATACTCTCAATAATATGATCATTCATCAACATGAGACTTGGGAAATATGTGCCCAATATGCACACCTCACACTTTTCTTCATCTCCCTCCACTGGTTACAGTTGCTGCACACATCGAATTCAAGTCATTGCTGCTTGCATACAAAACAGCCACTTGCTTTGCACCGACACACCTGCAGTCTCTCTTACACATCTACACCCCATACAGACCTGAGGTCAGTGAATGAACGACGCCTTGCGGTACCTTCAAATAAGGGCACATAATCACTCACCGCTCATTCACCCTCTCTATTCCCGCTGGAGAAATCCAGGCCCCGGATGAAGGATACAACATTTAAACTATATCTGCCAGTACTTGACAGGAACTTGTTAAATGCTCCGCCCTATAAAATCCTTCTCATCCTTTATCTCTAAACTGACATTGTCGCTTAAGAAATGTTGAAATTTTATGTACTATTTCTCATCTCTTTTGTAAGTCGCATTGGATAAAGCGTCTGCTAAATGTATAAATGTAAACGAATGTAAATATGGTCTCATGCAATTATTCACAGCACAAATCTCCATGCTGCAAGTGCCACAGTGTGGGTCTCCTGAATAAAAAAACTGAATTTGCTCCAAAAAACCACACACTGTCAGATGCCACTGTGGCGGTACTCATCAAAAAGTACTGTACACATGTGTACCTAAAGATTATATATTAATAACTCAAAGTTACATATTGGTATATGTATACTTTTCAAAGGGTACAGTCTCGGTGACAGCTTTTGTACTTTTTTTAAAGAATGAGAAACATGTGATCTTTGACATCAACAATAAGCATTTTGTTAAACTTATTTATTCTGTTTAGGGATGCACGATATATCGGGTGACATATCGTTATCGGCCAATAACTGTTTTATTTTATATTATCGGTTATCGGTCTGATAGCAAAATTATGCCGATAAATGGAAGCTGATAAATGATGGATTATTTTGGTTTGTTGAACCACTTCACTTGCTCATTGCTGGCCATGTGGAGTTTTGATTGGTGCTTTCTGTGACATAGCACGAAGATGACACGTGTTGCGGGCTTAAGAAGAGTATGCTAGTCTAGCGCAAAGACAAGATGTCTGCGGTCTGCGAGTTTTTCATTGTGAAAATAATATGAATATTTATCGGTCTATAGATATCGGTTATCGCCCCCCAAATACAAAGAGTTATCGGCATCGGCCAAAATTTCCATATCGGTGCATCCCTAATTCTGTCCTAAATAAACAGGATTATTTGACTGTAGTTATTTATTGGCATTGAGTATTTTTATCTGCTGTGTGGGAAAAACAAACCAGATCGTCTGACATCAACCATTTTTGTATAAAAAATGTATTATTGCATCTTTATAATTCTTTCTCAAAAATGGTAACTATAATGGTAATTATATTCTTATAGAGATACAGTTGTGTAACCTTTAGGAGGATCTCTTGACAGAAATGCAATTTAATGTAAATAACTACATTATCAGTTAAGAACTGTATTGTTTTTATTACCTTAAAATGAGCCGTTTTTATCAACATAGACCACAGGTCTCTTTACATGGAAGTCACCGTCATGTTTTTACAGTAAACCGATAAACTGCTCTAGAGAGCGCGTTTCATCCATGCATTGTCAAACATGTTTAAGATGGCATGTTTGTACTTTGGCGCCTACCATATGCGTTTTGAAATTGAGGGGTGAGCTGTACTTTGGGAATCTCACTGCTAGATGCCGCTAAAAATTACCCAAACACCCTTTAAAGCAGTGGCGGCTGGTGACTTCTTTTTTTGAAGCTCACGATGCGAAGTTCGTCACAACATGTATGTAGCTTGTCATGTTTGTGGTTCGTCATTTCAAAATATGTGTTTTGCGCTTTGAGAGATCGTGTGTGCATCACGTGTCATGCCAAAATAAGTGTCTGCTGCCTTGAACTGGAACTTGAACTTGAAAGGAGACGACGCGTGTGCCAGATACTCGCACAATCTCATGTGTAATCAGAGTTTACTGTTAAGTGCCTTGCATGTATTTTGGGAACGTGAGTGTCTCTTTTATCATAAACGGTTTTGACGCGTCTCCAGCAGGCACTTATTTTGACAAAACACGTGATGCACACAGGATCTCTCAACACGCATGACACATATTTTGAAAAAGGGAACCACACACATGACAATCCGAACACTTATTTTGAATTAGCGCATCCTCGGAAGAGCAGTCACGAAACGCCACTGCTTTAAAGTGAAATGATCTGTAAGTAAAGGGTCGGGTATACCTTTTTTCCGTGTCCGGCTCGCATGCGTCCACACAACTTTCCAAGTATACTCACCACGGCTAAACGTGGACGCCCGTGTTCGACACGTACGCAATACAATTTTTTTTTTAATTCAGATTATTACTCTACCAGGCTGTCAGGGCACCACTTTTACACAACATTTACAGTAGGGGAGAGCGGGGCACAGCCACAATGCTTTTTGGTTTTGGCTCAATCATTCAAAAAAATATTTGAGTTTGATTAATTCTAATTTTACACAAGCAACACACACATCTCTGCTACAAATGAACATTTGAAGTTTGTTTCTAGTACTTACCATTCTTGAACAATTAAACCAAACATGACAGAAGTGCAAAGGTTACAACACGAACACTTGCTAAAAATTAAGTTTGCAGGCAAATATTTCAATACTATTTGTCTATATACTTGAAGTGGATCCGCGGACCCTCCTGATGACGAAAATGACGTCATGCGGACGGCCGAGTATACCTTCGGCTTAACTGTACACACGCCTCAGGTCTTAAATGCTGTTTTGTACTGGACCCCTGATTTATTAACTTGTAGATCATCTTCAACTACTCAAACGATCTTCTTTCTTTAAGGAATAGTCTACTCATTTTCAATATTAAAATATGTTATTACCTTAACTAAGAATTGTTGATACATCCCTCTATCATCTGTGTGCGTGCACGTAAGCGCTGGAGCGCGCTGCGATGCTTCGATAGCATTTAGCTTAGCCCCATTCATTCAATGGTACCATTTAGAGATAAAGTTAGAAGTGACCAAACACATCAACGTTTTTCCTATTTAAGACGAGTAGTTATACGAGCAAGTTTGGTGGTACAAAATAAAACGTAGCGCTTTTCTAAGCGGATTTAAAAGAGGAGCTACATTTTATGGCGTAATAGCACTTTTGGGAGTACTTCGACTCGGCGCAGTAACACCCTCCCTCTCCCATTATGAGAGTGAGAAGGGGAGCGGACTTTTCAGGCGAGTCCAAGTACTCCCAAAAGTGCTATTACGCCATAAAATATAGTTCCACTATTAAATCCGCTTAGAAAAGCGCTACGTTTTATTTTGTACCACCAAACTTGCTCGTATAACTACTCGTCTTAAATAGGAAAAACGTTGATGTGTTTGGTCACTTCTAACTTTATCTCTAAATGGTACAATTGAATGAATGGGGCTAAGCTAAATGCTATCGAAGTGTCGCAGTGCGCTCCAGCGCTTACGTGCACGCACACAGATGATAGAGGGATGAATCAACAATTCTTAGTTAAGGTAATAACATATTTTAATATTGAAAATGAGTAGACTATTCCTTTAAATTTCAAAGGGTGTTTTTTGTATTCACTTTGAATTGTCATCACGCAGCTGTGTTTTCATTTGGAAGGCCGTTTCAGACTGAGGCCGTTTGTAAAATCTGTTCGAGTTTCATCAGAAACACAGATATGGATTAAGTTCCTTACAGGGACAGTGATGTGGATTATTCTGATGGTGTTTGACATTGTGAGGACATGAAGGATCACTTTATTTGATTCATGCTGATTGTTACAATGCCGTGCAATCAGTCATATACAAAACTGAACAAGCTGTTTGCAAAAAACATCCAAGAGCAATGAATCACGGTTCGGTTCAGAAATAATCCACCAGTCAGTATAGCATCACAGTGTATGACTTCATCAGACAAAACATCACTTAACAAACTGCATAAAAGGGCTTGATGAGTACATATTCATAGAATACGGTGGGACACGCCCCCATTAAAAAAAATTAAGATAAAAATAAAGATAATTCTGCCCCCCCCCATTTTTTTAACTCACCGCCACCATTCCCGCTCATGTTCTTTGGTTTTTTACTTAGATTTAAATGAACTAACATTAAGCCAATCACAGGTGAGTGTTATTAGACGAATCATCTTTCAAAACGCACAAGCGGGAACAGCATGCTCGAACAGCTGCAGCTGTGTGACAGAGCTCATGTCACTAATAATAACACTATACATACATCCGGATATGTGTTAGAAACCAGCTGGTATATTGTCAATAATGCTAATAGTAGGTGGCAGTGGTGCACTGTGCGAAAAAAAAATCTATTTTATATATAAACTGACAATCATGTCCCCTGTCCCCCTCACTTTTAAGATCTCGTCTACTCCCCTGGATAAGTATATGACTGTGAGATCAAAATAAGTATCTGTATTGAACTCTAGTTTATCGACTCTATATGTGTCCACTTAGATACAACAAAACTGCTTCAAAAAGGTGTATGAATAGATTCTTTAGCAGCACCACACAATAATGCTTTACTGGAGGAGAGACTCCGTAACCACGGTTACATGCCCACTTTATCATCATCATCCTTCAGTGATATTCTGAATCCTGTGATCTCACTGCAGATTAAATGTGTCCTGTATTAGCGTGCGAGTGTGTTCACAAGGTCGTTCGGTTCGCTTTAATATGACTCACAGTTGCAGCTGTGTGTAGCCTACTGTATAAAGTATATAATCTAAGTTTGTTAAAGGAATTAAGGCGTATACTGTAGCCTTATTTTCACAAATGTCCCTTTAGTCATTTCACTGGTCCTTAAAGGTGCAGTGTGTAATTTTTTAGAAGGATCTCTTGACAGAAATGCAAAATAATATACAAAACTATATTATCAGGGGTGTATAAAGACCTTTTTATAATTAACCGTTATGTGTTTATTACCTTAGAATAAGATGTTTTTATCTATATACACCGAGAATCCCCCTACGTGGAAGTCACCATTTTGTGCCACCATGTTTCTACAGAAACCCTTAATGGACAAACTTTGTTTACTTAGTTGTCTCCATCGATGACATGTTTTTCCGGTGGCGGCTACCATAGCTTCTCTGTGCGTTTCAAAAGCGAGGGGTAAGCAGTGGACTGAGCCATTGGTTGCAATTTTCAACCTCACCACTAGAAGCCGCTAAAATTTACACACTGCACCTTTAACACATTTGGAAAAAAATAAGCAAATTTTGTCTATGTGCATTAGAGCCCGACCGATAAAAGATTTTGAAGGCCGATACAAATGTTTGTTGGTTTTAAAATCCGATATTCCGATATATCGGCCGATTTTTTTCCTTTTTTTATTTCAGAAACGCGCAACAAAACATTAAAAGATTTCCCTAACATTAGTTATTTGTAGTTATTTATGAGTTTTAACTAAAATAATATGATAAAAAATGCATTTTAAAAAGAAACTTGTTTCTTTTATTGTCACAACAGAACAGAGGAACATCAAAATATATTAAAGTTCTGATAAATAAAATGTATAAAAATACAAACTTAAGATATGAAACGGAAAGCCCTTTGAACAAAAACACAAAAACAACAACAAACAAATCAAAGTTACCAGTTTTAAAAGACTTGATTCATAAATAAAACTTTGAATAGGACTGGAGACAAATTCTGTTAAGTTCTGATAAATAACAACAACAGCAAAATATAAATTGCTGATCACTTGACTCAGGCAGTGGCTAGACGCCTAAATCTGGACCCCACCAGCAGCTACTGGTTCAGAGCACTCTGTCAAAAACACCAACAGTGAGGAATTTTTTTTAATATTCATTTATCGGCTATTATGAATGCAGATACCGATAGTTTGGAAAACGCCTAATATCGCCAGATAATATCGGCCTGCCGATATATCGGTCGGGCTCTAATGTGCATGCAAGCTTTTTGGCAAAAACCTCCACTTCAACAAAAAAACCCACTTCTTTGGACAAGCAAAAGTAAACAGTTGCAAAATGACTTGAGATGCAACTAGAAACATTGCAAATGATGAAAGTCATAAAAGATTAAAAAAAAATGTGATCCATTTGATGTATACCATAATTTCATATCTTGTGCGCTTGTCCATTACTTGAACAACCCTGTTTTGACATCCCTCAGAAATGTAAAGTCATTTACTTAGTCTCCTAAACTTTCAAAACCATGAAGTTAGCAAATTGTCTTCACTGCTCTTCAGCACACTATGAAAGCTCTGAGATCTCATCTGTCAGAAGTGCAGCAGACTATTTGGGATATTTGGGACAGTCAGTGTAAAAGATCCATTACTGTCCATTTTTCTGTGTTAGGACCGGCCGGCAGTCTCATTTGAACTGGAGTGTGTGAGTTGTTGGTCTCTGGTGGAAAGCATTCAGGTGTTTCAGACTGTCGTGATCTCTCAGGTGAAACGGGACATGACAGAACATTTTAATGAACTGCATGAAGCTCCTCTCAGATCCCAGCGGTGGATTCTTATTTTCCAGCTGTACGTGTCAGTTGATAAGAAAATGTCATATTTATATCATCTACTGTCACTACAGAAGACAACAGCCCTGAGGGAGACAGAACAGAGAGTCTTATAATACATTCTGGGCCATCAGTGTTCAGGTCTTATTTTTCACATGGAGTGTAACCCATTCCATGATGTCACAGGAACCATAACACATTAAATGCTCAATGCAAAGATGGAGGGCAGATGTGGCCTAATGGTCAGAGAATTGGGCTTGTAACCCAAAGGTCAACTGTTCAATTCTCACAGCTGGCAGAAATTGACTAAGGAGCCTTTGAGTGAGGCATCTTTCCCCAAAAGTTGCTTCCCCTGTGCTGCGTGTGTTCACTAAATGCAGAGGTCACTTCATTACCATACATTCGACAGAACGTCACTTTTACATTTGTGCATTATGGATTGTTGTTTTTTTTAGTAACTTTTATTTTGTGACTTTTATCACTTCCTGTTGTAGTCCTGTTCATGTTCTTTAGTAGTTATTTCACTGTTGCATCACCCTTATTGTTAATTTGAATTTGTTTGTGTATAAATACCCTTTTCTTCCAGTTGTTCTGTGTAGGTTATTGAATGTGAATCTGTGAAACTTGCATACCGTTGTTCATCCAATTCTTCTTTCGTGTACTTAGAGGACTTTGCTGAAAAATCATTGTGATGTTTAATGGATTTTGCCAACAAACTAGTATTTATCAATGGTTTCAGGTCAGGGTTAAACAGATTTAAAGCAAAAGTATTTGGTGCATGTATAATACGTGCCGAGAGCATTTAGTCATTATCATGATCTCTTTTTTGAAGGAGGTGCCGTTTAGTGGCTTTTGCATCGGAACTCTTCAATTGTTCGTATTAGGATTTATGAAAATAGTTTACTGTACATTGAACCGCAATTGGATTCTCGCTTTTGTTTCAAACATTACAAAATATTAGGGATGCACCGAATCCAGGATTCGGATTCGGCCGAATACTGAACTTTTTGATGGGGTTCGGTTTCCACCGAACCAAACCCTAGGCTTGCGCTACGCTGATCGACGTCAAGAACCAAGCAGTACACAACATTGCCGCTGTTAAAACATTTGCATCTAAAACATTTGCTTCTAAAACGGCAACTAAAGAAACTAAACAGCCTACTATCCATGTTTATTGAGTAAATGTTTAATAAAATTAATTTCAGTTAAGTCACCAAACATATTCTGATTTAAAAAAAGAAAAACACTTTTCTTTCAATTGTTGCACTTTTATTGAAAGGTTTTGGTTTGGCTTACGGTAATTGTCAAAATAGTTTTTCCCACTTGTCATCCCGGCATAATGTTGCCTATTCTTTTTTACAGTTAAAATAAAATAAAATGAATAATACACTGCAGTGGACGTTGTTTACTTCATTAATGTGTTTTACTGGGTTAATGGAATAAGGATGCGAGTAGGATTCGGTATTCGGTTTCGGCCGAATCCTAAACAGTGGATTCGGTATTTGGCTGAACACAAAAATTCGGTACATCCCTACAAAATATTAAAATGCATGATAAATTGTTATTTGTCACAAAGAAAACTGAAAAGAAGCTATTTCATTCAGTGTTAACGTATAGTAGGAGAGAACCGGGGCAAAAGTAACGCGGGACAAAAGTAACAAAGCGATTTTCTCCGAGCCCTGATAACATTTGCATCTCAAACTATGAAAGCATCTTTATCACACAAACCCTTAACAGAGCTGACAAATATTGCGTTACTCAACGTTTTCTGTGTGTAGATCCAGAAAGGTGTTTTTACCATTAAAAGTAAATTCCTAAAGCAGCCATTTTGTTCTTATAATGCGTTGTGTTTCAGGTTTCATGTGTCAAAGTACTGATCAATCTACAGGTTATTTAGTGCTGTAACACATCCTGAAGTTTGACTTCTCTGAGTTTTTCAAAATAAAAGTAAATCGGGTTTAAATGTGAGGAGATCATGTCGGGTCGAAAGTAACACTTGTTAGCTGCTAATATTGTTGTATATGTTGAAAATGTATATTATTCTTATGTGATTTAATTTCATTTTCATAGTGTTCAAACGGTTGAAAAAATGTTTTCTCAACAATTTAAGTTTGTACTGTTGGTTGCTTTTGAAACAATTGATAAAACTGAAATTTTAAATGAAAATGTAATTTCATTATTTTTTACAAAGATAAATTACAAAATATGTTTGCAGTTACATATAAATAAGGTCATAGTCATGTATATTTACTAAAAACACGTGTAAAGGGCTCGTTATAGTCGTGTGTAAGTCCTACGGCGTAGGTTCCGCGTCGGTTTTCATTTATACTTTTGCGTCTTCGTCCGCGTTGATGTGCAAACACGCGCGCAGGCCGCTGGTAGGCAGTAACCACGCGTGTAACCACAGTAGCAGCGCGAACGCCAAAGAAGAAGAAGCTTTGCAAGTTAACCCGCAAACGAAGAAGAAACAGCAACTTGTTGTGTATAATTTGAGAAGACTAGCAATGATGGAAGTAAATAAACAGCGACTTTTGATGCAGTTTGAGTTAAATCACTCCTCAACTTGTCTCATCTTTGTTTTCACCGTCACAAATGGAAATATCTATGACGCAGTTTTTTTTACCTGACGGGAGGGGTTCTGGTGGACCAATCACGGCGCTTGCGGTCCGCATAGATCTGACGCGCTGTTAAAATTTTTGCGAGGTGCGCATCAAGCTACACAGAGCTACACACAGGCTACGGATAGAACCTACGCATGACTATAAATCGCAAATCGAACTTTGTTTTGTTGTGTTGCTTTTGATCCACCTGTGTGTTACTTTCGTCCCTGCAGTTGGGGTGGAAAGTAACAATTCACTATTTATGTTTAAAGTGAAATTATACTAAAGTCATTTTACATTTTTACAAAATTTGACCTTGTATTGATAGACCCCACTTGACTACAACAAAAATATATCTATGTCTATAACATTATCTTTTAAAATTACGTTTTTTTGAAAAATTTTACTTGCGCCTCTGCTCTCCCCTACTATAGTGCAAAAAACATTGTATATAGTGTCTTGTGATCAATCCAAAGGCAACCAGAAAAAACAGACAAACTTTTCCATATGTTTAAATGTGGGAAAAATGACCTCAGCAGAAACCAAAAACACCATCGCCCCACTATAAAAAAGCAAATCTGGGGCACCATTGACTTCCATAGAAGGAAAAATAATACTATTGAGCGAAATGGTGCCCTAGATCTGTTTCCTCAAAATGACATGTATTCATGTATAAACAGAGGGTGAGTAAATGATAACAGAATTTTCATTTTTGGGTGAACTATCCCTTTAAGCATTGCTGGAAATAGGTTTTAACTGCAAGACAAAAATGAAGAAGCCCACCTTAGGCATGCTTTAAACTTCATTTCATCATTTAGCATTTAGGCATTGTTATCTAAGGACTTACAAAAATGTGGAAAACAATGAAGTGATTCATCCTGAGGAGGTAAACACATGAGAAGTACAGAGAAGTGAAGTTTAAAAAAAGGAAAGAAGAAATCTTATAAGTATAGGGGAGATTTCATGTTCACACATGTAGAGATAGTAGATATTTGATGACGCAGAGCTAGTGAAACTAAAACCCTCTTTCAGAAAAGCATAAGATCGGTATTAAAGGCCCATATTATGCAAAATTCACTTTACAAGGTGATTTGTGTTTTTCACCTTAAAATAAAAAATCATCCACTCCTCATTTTTTAATCCTTATAAACCAAAGCAGTCTCATTAGACATGCTGTTTTGATTCTTTTGTTAATGTGATGTCACACTGACAAAGCCCTGCCCACAGCCACTGAAAGACTGGTTAATTTAACCCCAAACGTGTTTGTTAGCACATTGTAGTGCAAATGCAGCCACAGATACTATTGTCTCAGACTATATTCACAGAAATCAGATCTATTTTTATCCGAAAGTGCTTACTGTCTGTCGGTAAGGGAGTGAGGGGCTGTAGCTCATTTGCATTTAAAGGTACACACATAAAAAACAGCGCTTTTGGTTCCTGCCCAAAGAGGGACATTGTGGACATGCTATAATATATGATCTGTGGGATATTTTGAGCTGAAATTTCACAGACACGATCTAGGCACACTTGAGACTTGTATTACATCTTGTTAAAATGGGCATACTATTGGCCCTTTACAGGTCAAAGGGGGCGTGTTGAGGAAACCTTTTGGAAATCAGTCATTACTGTAATATTCTGTTTAGTCATGCTAGTGAGTCCGAGAGTATATACATTAGCATTTAAATCTGTTTTTTATATTTATATAAAGACTTTAAAAGGAAAGATGACTTCTAATGGTTTGAAATGAACATTAGGCTATCATAATCATCACCAGATTGACATACCATTAATGTCGGCCAATTAAACATGCAAAGCAATATTCATTGTCTGGAATGGACATTATAGAGATAAACATACTAGGGTTTGATTGTCGTGCGGAATTCTCAATCGTGTGCTAAACTATTGCTTCAGGCTCCCTCTAGGATGCCCTTGAAGACAAGTGGAATACCAGTTTGAAAGAAAAAAAGAAGTTTTATTGTTCCCATAGAAACAATATCCTTTAAATACTCTCAGTATTATTAGTCTGATGGACTGACAGAAGCCTGCAAGAAAACACATAAACATGCCATTCGTCTTAATGTTTCACTTTTATTTACACAACCCGTGCTCATTATTTTTGTTTACTTGTGTAGAAAAAGATCAAATATTCACAGGGGAATCTGGCCAACTGGCAACCCTCACAGCTGCGGCAACTTTTAGGACAAGCCCCTGATGATGTCATCCATGCAGTCGTATGAACTGTACTTATATCAAATAAAAATGTATTTAGTTATGCATCAGCCTTATTACTTTTAACTTTATAGCTCTATGTAGTAGTTTCCATGGTGTGAAAAAGTGTTGGCCCCCCTCCAGATTTCTTATGTTATTGCACATTTGTCACACTTTAATGTTTCAGAACACTAAACAAATTTAAATATATGTCAAAGAAAACACAAGTGAACATAACATAAAGTTTTAAATTAAGGTTTTTATTATGAAGGGAAAACAAAATCCAAAACTAAATGGCCCTGTGTGAAAAAAATGCTTGCCCCCTAAAACTAATAACCGATTGGGCCAGCATTACCAGCAACAACTGCAATCAAGCATTTGTGATAACTTGCTTATAGTCTATGGAGGAATTTTGGTCCACTCATCTTTGCAAAATTGTTGTAATTCGGCCACATTGGAGGGTTTTCGAGCATGAACCGCCTTTTTAAGGTTTAAGGTAGGAATGAGGTCAGGACTTTGATTAAGCCACTCCAAAGTCTTCATTTTGTTTTTCTTCAGCCATTCAGAGGTGGACTTGCTGGTGTGTTTTGGATCATTGTCCTGCTGCATAACGCAAGTTCGCTTCAGGCTTGAGGCCCCAAACAGATGTCTGAGCGTTGTCCTTCAGGATTTTTTGGTAGACAGCAGAATTTCATTTATCACAGCAAGTCTTCCAGGTCCTGAAGCAGCAAAACAGCCCCAGACCATCATACTACCACCAACATATTTTACTGTTGGTATGATGTTTTTTTTCTGAAATGCTGTTACTTTTACGCCAGACCTAATGTGACACACACCTTTCAAAAAGTTAATATAGTCTCGTCAGTCCACAGAGTGTTGGGGATCATCAAGTTTTCTGGCAAAACTTAGATGAGCCTTTATGTTCTTTTTGATCAGCAGTGGTTTTCGTCTTGGAACACTGCCATGCAGGCAGTCGTCGCTGCGCTCTTGGGATAATTTTGGTCGGCGGGTCACTCCTGGGAATTCTCAGCTGTTCCATGTTTTCGCCATTTGTGGATAATGGCTCTTCCAGTGGTTCGCTGAAGTCCCAAAGCTGTAGAAATGGCTTTATAACCTTTTCCAGACTGATAGATCTCAATGACTTTCTTATTTGTTTCTGAATGTCTTTGGATCTCGGCATGATGGCTAGCTTTTGAGGATATTTGAGGTCGTATTTAAGTGATTTCTTGATTGTGAACAGGTGAGGCCTGGGTGTGGCCAGAGAATCTGAACTCAGTAGTGATAAACCAGTTAAGTTATGTTTTAAAGGCGGGGTGCATGATCTCTGTTAGAAATGTTTCTGAAACCACGCCCACATTTAATAATGCTGTTGAAAGCAGAGAATCCTGCATATTTTTCCAAAAATTTGACACTGCAAAAAATTTATTTTTTGTGATGTTTTCAATACAAATATCTAAAAATATTAAATCAAGATGCATTTTCTTGATGAGCAAAATTATCTAAGAAAATAACTCTAGTTTTTAGACAAAACAAATACATTTAAGTGAATTTGTGCTTAAAACAAGCAAAAAAACAAAACAAACAAACAATGGGGTAATGCAAATGGGGTAAGAGAAAGTTTTCTTGGATTTTTCTAGAATTAAGTTTTTAAGAATACCCCACTGGCAGATTTTTTGCTTGTTTTAAGCAAAAATTCACTTAAATTGTATATTTTTGTCTAAAAACTAGACAAATGTTCCTTGTTCATCTTGCTCATCTAGAAAATGCATCAAGATTTGAGAACGGAAGAAAATCGTTTTGTATTTTATTTACTTAGCATTTTTCCTAATAAGTATAGCTGGGTGGTTAAAGGGATAGTTAGGCCAAAAATGATATTAAACCCATGATTTACTCACCCCGAAGCCGTCCGAGATGCATATGTCCATCATTTTTCAGACGTACACATTTTCAGTTATTTTTGAAAATGTCTTATATCTTTCAGCTGCTAAACAGTAAAGTTACGGGTTCCATGTCCTTCAAGTCAAAAAAATGTGCATATGTTCCTTCCCCAAAGAAATCCAAACGGCTCCAGGATGATATATAAAGGTCTTCTGAGGGTAATCCGCGCGGTGTTGTTGTAGAAATATCCATATGTAAAACTTTATAAACGAAAATAACTAGCTTCTGGTAGCGCCACCGTCATTAAAAATCCCAGGATGTCTTTCAAAAAGAGTAAGGGTGTACCCCGGCATCCTGGCCAAACTTGCTCGTTGGCCTACTAATCATCCCTCATACTAATTGGCTATATCAGTCTGTCTCCTTTCCACTAATAAGCTGGTGTGTGATTGGCGTTCTGGCGCAATATGGCTGCCGTCCCATCATCCAGGTGGATGCTGCACATTGGTGGTGGTTGAGGAGATTCCCCATTCATATGTAAAGCGCTTTGAGGTCTGCAGAAAAATTAATTATTACATATGCGGACGCGACTAAGATGGCGGCGCTACCGAAGGTAGTTATTTCCATTTATAAAGTTTTAAATGTGGATATTTCTACAACAAAACGGCCGGATTACCCTCATTGTGGAGGTTTATCATTGTGGAGCCATTTGGATTTATTTTGTGAAGGATGGATGCACATTTTTTGGACTTTAAGGAAGTGGACCCCGTAACTTTACATTTGATTAACTGAAAGATCTAAAACATTTTCTAAAATAACTGAAAATGTGTTCGTATGAAAATTAAGGACATGTGCATATCGGACGGCTTAGGGGTGAGGAAATCGTGGGTTTAATATCATTTTTGGCCGAACTAACCCTTAAATAAAACTACTTTTTCTGTGGTGTGAATAAAAAGGCAAGTTTAAAAGAAATCAAACAAAATGTTAGCACGCTTTGAATTTTATGATTTTTCATTCCAACCTTTTGCCTTCCTTGTATCTCTTTTCTGAACTAAGGAGCTGTGTATTAAGCGATGTTGTTTATTGAGTGATGTGTTTTCATGTGAATGTACTACAGTAGCAGGGCCTGATGGTTTCAGCCATCATAGCGCCATCGCAATGTGTGTGTCGGATCAACAGTAAGTGTTGAGTGGGAGACTGGATCAAAGGTGCGCTCTTGCCCTGGCACCCGGCATCGGCTTTAACATTATATAATATTTTTCTGCGACCGAAACTTAATTCTTTCTCACTTTCGGACAAAACGAGCCCTTTTCTCTTTTGTTCAAAAGTCTGAGGCGAGTTTTCAGTATCTGCAGTATTTACTTGTTAAGCTGTTTGCCAATTAACAGGGTAGACATCAAGTGTTTGCAATAACAGCAGATGTACAGTGTAGAGATTCAGAGGAAACTCACTTACCCCTCACCACGGTGATATTTTTAGCGTGTTGGTGGAGAGATGTCTGTAACGCTGATCTTTTGTTTCATTAAAGATTTGATGTGTTGGAGGAGGCAACATTTAATAATGCTGTGTTATGCAATTGACACTAGAGAAGGTTAAAAAGCAGCATTGCTTTAAGAAACCATGACACGTTTTTTGTCTTTAAGGTGCTTGTATTTTAGTTTATTTTGTTATGCAGCACCTCCTGAGTTCTGTAACCTTTAAAAAAATGAAATATGCTTCTTGTGATTTAACATTTATACTTATATAAATCAACTTACAGTGCATTCAACCTATACAGTACATTTTCTTCATACATCTTTTTATACTTAGTGTTGTTGTACTCAAGACCGGTCTCAAGACAATTTTTGATGGTCTTGTATCGGTCTGAACTGTTTATGGTCCTGGTCTTGTCTTGGTCTCAGACTTAGTGGTCTCTAGATTTGATTTCAAGATCGGTCAAGACCACAACTGCGGGAGTTACACTAAATTGCTGGTGCATTGTCTGATGTATGTGTTTTAACATCATTAATGTGATTGGATGTAAAACTTCGGCTTTAAAAGCAATCATTGACTTATTATTTCTTATTTGATGTTTTTACTTATTTGACCGACTTGTTGTGCCGATACACTGTAAAAATGATTTTCAAGAAAAAAAAATCTTAGTATTTTTGTCTTGTTTTCAGTAAAAATATCTAACAATTCTTAAATTAAGATGCTTTTTCTCGATGAGCAAAATGACCCATGAATATAAGTTTTTAGACCTAAAATATCAAATTTAAGTGATTTTGTGCATAAAACAAGCAAAAAATCTGCCAATGGGGTAAGCAAATTTTTCTTGAAATTTCCTTGAATTTAGTGTTTAAGAAAAAATTTCAAGATTTTTTTGCTTACCCCATTGGCAGATTTTTTTTGCTTGTTTTTAGGGAAGCACCGATATGAAAATTTTGGCCGATACCGATAACCGATTCCTCATTATATTTGGGGGCCGATAACCGATATATAGATAGGCCGATAAATATTCATATTATTTTCACAATGAAAAACTCCCAGACCGCGTACATCTTGTCTTTGCGCTAGACTAGCATACTCTTCTTAAGACCCGCAACACGTGTCATCTTCGTGCTATGTCACAGAAACCACCAATCAAAACTTCACATGGCCAGCAATGAGCAAGTGAAGTGGTTCAACAAACCAAAATAATCCATCATTTATCGGCTTTCATTTATCGGCCTAATTTTGCTATCAGACCGATAACCGATTATATTAAAAATAAGCAGTTATCGGCCGATAACGATATGTCGGCCGATATATCGTGCATCCCTACTTGTTTCATGCACAAAATCACTTCAATTGGATATTTTTGGTCTAAAAACTAGACTTATTTTCTTGGGTCGTTTTGCTCATTAAACATCTTCATTTAAGAATTTTTAGATACATTTTACTGAAAACAAGACAAAAATATTTTCAAGAAGAATTTTTTTTCTTGAAAATCATTTTTTGCAGTGTAAGAGTGGAATGGGGGAGTGTCCAAAAATAAATCTGTCAACAAATTCATACAAAAACCCATCTAAAATTATCCCAACCATTTTTTGATGGTCTTGTCTCAGTCTCGGTTTAGGTGGTCTTGACTACAACACGTGTATACACGACTTTTAAAATATCTGCTCTGTTCCAGCTCAGGCACTTCACCAATAGCCAGCTAATAACTTCATTTAAACAATGGAAATAAATAAGAAAAGGATTTAAACATAAAAGCTAAAGTTAACTATTGCGCAATGGGAGATTTGCGTTTGCTGGAAAGCCTGAACTGTTATTACAGACTTCTTTTAATGTAGAGACAATTCAACTACAACACATGCAGAATTGAATAAAGAATTATGAGACCTTGGTTATGTAGAGATTTAACAAACAACCCATTTAGACCATTAGATGATCCAATCTATGCAACATATTTTTTTATTACTGAAAAATATCCCCCATTTCCGGAGTAGTGACCCTGAATGTGTCATTATGTGTTTGTCAGTCGAGATGCTACACATGGGACTACACACTTGTCTTTCTTTGACTCGTTTCGTTGCCACGGCAACCACATGTTCTTTATCATTTCCCATAGCAATGTGTTACAAAAATAGAAAAGTAGAAAGTGGGAATGTAAGGAACAGTGCATATTTTAGCCCGACTGAGTTAATTTGTGGTGGACTGTGATAGGCAGCTTTGGGTTTGAGAGACTCACGGTTCACGGTTAGATCCATAGATTTTGCATTCATTCGTTTGGCAGATACTTTTATCCAAAGCAACTTATTGTGCATTCAAACTACAGTTCATTAATTCGAGTTTCCCTGTGAATCAAACCCATGACCTTAGAGTTGCTAACCAGATGAGCAACGTCGGTACCATATCTATTCATTCTAAAGTTACCGGACCTAAGTTGGTATGGATGTCACACCTACTGTAAGTGACTGGACATCATGTTTAAAATATGTAGATTTATAAACTGCAATATTACAAGAAAACCTCTCATCTGCAGGCTGCGAACAAGAGTCCGGCTGTACATTTCTGTCAAAAAACACAAAAATCTGGTTATCATGGTCAAAGTTCTCGGCAATGGTTACCATGACAACTCTGTGTTATATCTTATTCTCTTTGATATACTGCTGCAATGGATTACGATCCCTGGGCATTATGTAAGAGGAGATTTTCCTGCTTTCATTTCACATAAATTTGCATTAACTTGTCTATTACTCACATTAGCAAATATTCTTTATAATCCAAAGCTTGGTTGCTAACTAAATTTATAATATGATTTGTGCTCTGTCAATTCATAGTTTAAAAGATCTTAGATTCAACCTTTTTATGCTCACATAGCACGTTATATTAAATCCCATGAGAATTATACAAGTGTTACATCAGAAACATTAAAGAAAGATCCTTTTCTTTCACCATTAGTTTAACTGGCAATATTAAGACCAAAGGAATAGAGATTACATTTAGCTTTTGTAGTAGATCTTTTGGGTCACATTGGTTTACTTTTAATTTTGATATATAAAGTGGCAGTGTAATAATAACCATGCTGAAAGCTTGATACAGTATGATGGAATTGTAAGAAGGTTTCCGTCACTCTGCAGGCATACAGTGCAGTATATACAGTATGAAGATACTGTAGATCTATCTTGCCTTTGCTTTATATCTCTTGCTGTGGGTTTAAGGTGGAATTTTTAATGGAATTAAATATTTGCAATTCAAAGGCCAAACCTTAAACCCTTGGGCAAAACCAATGAAAACTTTAGCAGACCTGACCTGATCTTTGTGTTTCCCATACACTGAAAAAAATGATTCATTCAATTTAATAAATTTTTTTAAGGTAAGTGGTTGCAATCAATTTATTTAAGCTACATTTAAACAAAAAAGATTAGTAACGTAAAATCAAATATAAAACTTTTGTTTAAATGTAGCCTAAACAAACTGATTGCAACCACCCACCCCAAAAACATTCATTAAATTCAATGAATCATTTTTTTCAGTGTAGGCGTGTGTCTGTTTGCTGTGGTTTTAACACTTAAACCATTTTTTTCTACTTAAATTCCTCGTTCTTTGGTGTTTGAACAGTGAAGACTGACTCTGATTTTATAATAAAAGCTTGAATCAGTTACACAAACTGATCCACCAACATGTGACAGTTTATCCTTGGACTCCATTAACTCGTTCCCCGCCAGCGTTTAAAAAAAGTTGCCAGTCAGCGGCAGTATTTTTTATGATTTTAACAAACATTTAATGCCTTCCAGTAAATGTTCTTCTTTAAATATATAAACATACAATATATCAAATGAAAGAACAGAACCCTCTGCTTTCAAACAAAAAAACTATATTTGTTCTGTTTCTATCACCTCTCAAATATGGGAAGATTTCTTAAAAAATACCACATTTTGCAGCTAAGATAATTGAATTTTTGTGAAGGACTTTTGATAGAGATACTTACTGTTTGGCCTTAGAGGTTGCTTCCAGGTTTTATAAGTTGGGTAAGAGCGCCATCTGCTGAATAATAGAAAAAATATGGATTGGCGGAAAAACTTGTCACTTGGAAGCATTTTCTCTTATTTGAGGAGTTAACTTGTCAATGGCAGGGAAATAGTTAAAGGGATACCTTACTTTTTTTGAAAATATGCTCATTTTCCAGCTCCCCTATAGTCAAACATTTGATTTTTATCATTCTGGAATCCATCGCTACCACTTTTAGCATAGCTTAGCATAATCCATTGAATCTGATTAGACCATTAGCATCACGCTAAAAAATAACCAAAAAGTCAAGTTTTAATTTTTTTTTTTAATTTGACACGTTTTACTTATTTTTTAGCGCAATGTTAATGGTCTAATCAGATTCAATGGATTGTGCTAAGCTATGCTAAAAGTGGTACCGCCAAACCAGGAGATCAGCTGAATGGATTCCAAAAAGGTAATAATTAAATGTTTAACTGTAGGGGAGCATATTTTCCAAAAAAGTAGAGTGTCCCTTTAAAGCATCAGCAGTCATTGGATAATCATGTGTTGGAATGATGTAAAACATGAAATCTAGATAAACTGCTAAATGTCAAACTGCAGCAAATTCTGATTATTGGTCACTGCTTATCGAAGTTGACTTGATTGTAAATTCAACATTCATTAATCTTAATAAACCCTAATCTAAAACCTCTTTTTTACTTCCACAGACCAGCAGTACTCCCCCTGGTCGCCATCCCGAGATTTCAATGAGGATAGTAGCCTCGCTCCACCCAGGAACATGAAGTGCTTATCAGGTGGACGTGCACCGCACCAGATTCCCACGCTGCCCCCGTGTGGGCTGGCGGAGTGCGAGAATCTCCATGACCTGCACGGCATGCACGTGTCCGACCTGCGTCACTCCTACCTGCTCAGCCCTACGGAGACCTGCGTCATGGACTTCCATCATCGCCTTTCCCCACGCAGCTCCATCCACTCTGACTGCATGATCATGTCACCTGTGGCGCTAACCTCCACTGCCCCCGCCGACCACGTCTCCAGCAGCACGTTTCCCAGAATGCACTACAGCTCACAGTACTACGACCCGGCCGCACGGGAAGACTGCGCAGCCATCACCGCCTCAGCCACATCCGCCGCCGCAACGTCCGGTCCTCACCACGGCAGCAGCAAAAGCAACCGCATCCCCGCCAACCTGCTGGACCAGTTTGAGAAACAGCTTCCGCTCCACCGCGACGGCTTTCACACGCTGCAGTACCAACGTGCGTCGGCCACCGGAGGCGGCGGCGAGCAGCGCAGCGAGAGTCCAGGTCGCATCCGCCACCTGGTGCACTCGGTCCAAAAACTCTTCACCAAGTCCCACTCGCTGGAGGGTTCGTCCAAGATGAACGGCACCAAAGGCGACGGCGGAGGCAGCGGAAGTCATCACCATCACCACGGCAACCATCACTCATCCAAGCACGGCAGCAAGCGCAGCAAAAGCAAAGAGCGCAGGCACCGGTCAGGTACGGGTGGCTGGTGGAGCTCCGACGACAACCTGGACAGTGATAGCACGTACCGCACGGCCGGCGCCTTAAGCCGCCACCACCACGAGCACGTCGCTCACAGCTTCCCGGAATCCATGCACAGTCACTTTGGAGACCACTCCCTCAAAACCTCCAAAAGCAACAATGACGTCAAGTGCTCGGCCTGCGAGGGTCTGTCCATGGCACCCGAGGGAAAATTCATGAAGAGAAGTTCCTGGTCCACGCTCACTGTCAGCCAGGCCAAAGAGGCCTATCGAAAGTCCTCCCTTAATTTGGAAAAACCCATGATTCATCAGGACCTTAAACCATCATTCCGGTCTTCACACTACCTACAGGTGAGTCACGGGTCACTTTTACTAATCTACATCCATAGTTGAGAGAATTAGTCCTGGGATTGGCCTGCACCACTACACTCATTATCTTAAGAGCGTATGTCCCCCTTCCTTCTTTTACATAATGGTATGATCCTAGTCTGTCCTCTCATGTGATTGGCCACATGGTGTATGCACACCAGTATTGTTTTTTGTAAAGTATGTTTGTAAAAACTACTTAAATGTCCTAATATAACTAAGACCTTGTCCTTGATTAATCCCTGTCTGGGAAACTGACCCAAACAATTGCAAGTATATGCAGTCTAATGTTTTTTAAATTATTTACAAGTCATTAAGTACCATTATATATTAGTGTTATTGCGGTATGTCAGGTGTTGATCACATAGCGTTCTCAACATGTTCCCGAACAATCGACCTTGGTCTTTCTATTCCACTCATTTTACAGTAACACTCAAATGGTAGGTTTTTTTTCACTTTTTCCACCAACTCAACCACCCACAACATCTGGCCTTGGCTTATTTGCCACACCAGACACTAGTTCATGGGTTCACTTTGAGATCAACAACCCCTAGTGGCAGCCTTTAGAGTTTTGAAAAGTTTCCAAAGCCTCATTTGATGAAATCACGTGACTTGCCCAATGGCACGCTCCGAACCTCTGAATAAAAGCAAGGTTCTGAAGCTTCATGAAGCAATGTTTTGAAAGTGACCATCACTAAAGAAGATGATTTATCTTTTAAAGGTTTTCATGACATTTTAAACTAGCAGTTGTATAATGGGCAAGATGAAAAAATAGTTTAAAAATGTTAATGTTTATTTCGAACATATAGGCCTATAAATCGGTTTTAGAGTAAATTCTGACATTAGAGATATTAACACTCCATGAGAGGCTAAATAATTGACAAATAATCCAAAATGCAAAGTATTTAATAAATATTGATTAAAAACATGGTAATTAGTTACTTATCCGAGTGTCCTAATAAAATTTAGCAGTTCCAGTAACAGGTACCTCGTCCACATTAACAGTGAAAATGCTGTGCAGTATGACAGTTATTGCTGATAAAGTTATGACATGGATCACATGTTTTTCATGATGATTGTGAATAGTTACGGAGTGGATCACATGACTTTTATGCCAATTTTGAATAGTTATTGCATTCCGATTGTGAATAGTTACGACCTGGATTACAGGATTTTTATGCCGATTGTGAATAGTTATTTATAGATAGTAAATAGTTATTTCATGTCTATTGTGCGTACTTGTGGCCTTGATTTACGTAATTTTCTTGCAGATTGTGAATAGTTACGGCGTGGATTACGGGATTTTCATGCCAATTGTAAAGTGTTACGGCGTGGATAACAGGATTTTCATGGCGATTGTGAATAGTTACGGCTTGGATCACAGGATTTTAATGCCGATTGTGAATACCGTATTTTCCGGACAATAAGTCGCACCTTTTTTCATAGTTTGGTTGGTCCTGCGACTTATAGTCAGGTGTGACTTATATGTCAACATTTATTCATACTGACTAACATGAACCAAAGGAAAACATTATTGTCTACAGCCACGAGAGGGCGCTATATGCTGCTCCTGTAGCCTACCCCTGAAAAAAAACTGTTAACTGAAACATTAACTTAAAGCCAACGGAGAAAGACTTGCCCCCAAACAAAATGCCCTCAAAAGAATAATAATTTTCTAAATTAATGTGACTTATAGTCCAGTGCTACTTATATAAAATTTTTTCTCTTCATGATGCATTTTTTGACTGATGCGACTTATACTCCGGAGTAGGGGTGTCACGATTCTCCAAATCCTCGATTCGATTACATTTTCGATTCTGATGCCACGATTCAATTCGATTCTCGATTTTTAAATTATTTTTTTTTTAAAGAAAAAAATTATATGCCTTTTTTATTTTTATTATTATTGTTTCACATTAACATGCACATTGCGTGCTTTTCCTCGCATGGGGGGTTGTGGGCTTTACTTTACGCGAGAGAGCTTGTAGAGAGAGAATTCCTTCTTGCACGCAGATAGACTTAATGCGCGCGTCTTGGACTCCTATTATCTGAAATAAAACCGGTGCGTCATGAGCAGCTGCGCTTCTCTCTGTCTCACGTGCAGGCTCTCTCGCATCTGTCCAAAGTCTAAACATAAACTAAAGTAATAATCCTTACGTATTTGTTCAGTTTTATGCGTTTCATGCGAGCTGAGGCAAACTATACCTTTTGTTTAAAATATAACCCGCTGCATCTTTGCGGCTCTCTCGTGCACCTGCAAAGCTGTGCTCTGTCCGAAGGCAGATCACTAGGTAGTAATCCGGTTTATGATATGCATTTCAAGGAGTTGTAACAATACATCCCTCGTGTTTAAAATATAAATCGCGTTCCGCTGGATGGATGTTTTTAAAGGCACTTCTGAGAGTTTATTTTCCCCCGCTTGGCAAGCCGACCGGACGTGACATGGGGGCGTGGCAGCATCGACGATCCCATTTTTTAATTCAAAGTTCGAGGTTGTGACTTAATTTCGATCGATTTCGATTTAAAATCGAAATCGTGACACCCTTACTCCGGAGCGACTTAGTCTGGAAAATATGGTAGTTACGGCGTGGATCACATGATTTTCATGACGATTGTGAGTAGCTATGGCCTGGATTACGTAATTTTCATGCCGATTGTGAATAGTTATGGGCGTGGATCACAGGATTTTTATCCCAATTGTGAATAGATATTTATAGATAGTGAATAGTTATTTCATGCCGATTGTGAATAGTTGCGGCATGGATCACGTGATTTTCATGACGATTGTGAGTAGCTATGGCCTGGATTACGTAATTTTCATAATGATTGTGAATAGTTATTTATAGATAGTGAATAGTTATTTCATGCCGATTGTGAATAGTTGCGGCATGGATCACGTGATTTTCATTTTGATTGTGAGTAGCTATGGCCTGGATTACGTAATTTTCATAATGATTGTGAATAGTTATTTATAGATAATGAATAGTTATTTCATGCCGATTGTGAATAGTTCTGGCATGGATCACATGATTTTTATTTAGTTTGTGAGTACATATGGCCTGGATTACGTCAGTTTCTGACATTTTACTGACATTGTCCTCCTTAAAGGTTAATTATTGCAATAAGTGCCAGTAGTTTCATTGTACCTGTACTACTTTACAAATTCTACAGTATGGTCATGAACTAAAATGAATTAGGCCTGCCCTTTTAACCTTAATAGAGACTGTGAGCTTTTCAGAGAGATGACAGGCAGAGTAAGTGACATTAAACCAAATACGATCACTAATGAACCATTCAGGAAAACATGATGAGCTATGCGTTGGTCTCACATGTAGATGCATCTTACTGACTGTAGTTTGCCGAGTTCACAGTGTAAACCTGTGACGGTTAGGCTTGTACTCTCTGGGGATATTACTCTAGTTATTGGGAAAGACAAATGAGCTGCCCAGAGGAGAGATCCAAACTTTCAGATGTTTCTTTTAAAATTCCTCTTTTCTATTCCACAGCCCCTTGGGAGAAATATAAACATATACAAATGAGTCAACTTGTGACTTATGGAGCTATAAAATAATTATTAGCATAGGTCAGAATATTTAGTCTTGGAGGAATTGGATGTCTTTTGTTTGAGCTCATGAAGTCATCTCTGACATTTGATGGCAGACTGTGGTGTCTTGGCAAATCTTAAAGGTACATTCCACTTTTTTTTAAAACATATGCTCATTTTCCAGCTCCCCTAGAGTTAACCAATTGATTTTTACCGTTTTGGAATCCATTCAGCTGATCTCCGAGTCTGGCGCTATCACTTTTAGCATAGCTTAGCATAATACATTGAATCTGATTAGACCATTAGCATCGCGCTAAAAAAATAACCAAAGAGTTTCAATATTTTTCCTATTTAAAACTCGACTCTTCTGTAGTTACATCGTGTACTAAGACCGACGGAAAATTAAAAGTTGTGATTTTCTAAGCAGATATAGCTAAGAATACTCTCATTCTGGCGTAATAATCAAGGACTTTGCTGCTGTAACATGGCTGCAGGAGGCGTAGTGATATTACACAGCACCCTGAAATAGTCCCCTTAGTAACGTTCAATGGCAGAGGACTATTTTCGGGCAGTGCGTAATATCACTGTGCCAGCTGCAGCCATGTTACAGCAGCAAAGTCCTTGATTATTCCAGGTTATTTTTTAGCGCGATGCTTATGGTCTAATCAGATTCAATGGATTATGCTAAGCTATGCTACAAGTGATAGCGCCGGACCCGGAGATCAGCTGAATGGATTCCACATACATTCAAATTCACATACATAAACAAAAATATTAAAAATGTCCTCTTTAAGTGCTACCAACTTATCAGCAGGCCACATTTCAAAGGTCTTTGGCTATAAAGATCCCTGATTAATCAATTTGCTTGGTATCAGATAAGTTAAAGTTGTGTTTGGGATAATTGAATAACACTTCTTCATTTACATCCCAGTCGAAAGCCCTGAAGACATTTCTCTCTCCCAACAAAATGTCTTGGTGAAATAATGAACTCTGCAATAATACCAAACAATGTCACATCGAGGGGAAACATCCAAAAGTATTCTGCAGTTATCATTTCAACATCTGTTGCTTTCATCTCATTCTGAGCTCTCAAAATCCCTGCTCTTGAGTGGACTTATATTTTACCATCCCTCTCTTACTCTCAGTGCTTGAATGCATTCAGTTACATGAGTGTATTGTCTGTAGTGCCTCCGTGTGTTAAGATAGAGCAACACAACCCACTGCTATCACTTCTGAAGGAAGCAAAGAAATCGAATGAAAGATGTCTAATGAAATGTGTTTTGGTTTTAAGTTACTTTCGCAGCTGTGTTGATGAAGTGTGCCATTTTTTCCTTGCACAATATGCAGAGACAGATATAAAAAGGCCAATGTGAAGTTTTTTCTCAAAAAGCATAAACCCTTGCTCAATCTTGTCTGACTCTGGTGTGTTTGAAACAAGCTGTTTGACCAATGGCTTATTGGAGAAAGTTTGGAAAACATGTTATATGACTAGGAAAGCTAAAAACCTTAGTGATATTAAAATATTAAACAATACGTTATATGACTATATACAACATTTTCAATTCAAGCTTATTTCTATAATGCTTTTCACGATTGCAGCTTTACAAAACTTTTAAAATGTATAGAATACATATTTCAGTGGTTTTTTTTACAAAATATGTATGTTAGTGATACTACATAAAAAATGAATTAAAACAAAATGATTAACGCAATATTGCTCGAGTAGGAGTGTGACATTAGGCCAGATGTATGAAGCCACAGGTGGAGTACAGGATATGCACTGCAAAAAATTACTTTCTTTCTTAGTATGTTTGTCTTGTTTTCAGTAAAAATATCTTAAATTAGGATGTATTTTCTTAATGAGCAAAATGACCTAAGAAAATATGTCTAGTTTTTAGACACAAAATATAAACTTTAAGTAAATGAGTGCTTAAAACAAGCAAAAAACCCGCCAATGGAATAAGAAAATGTCTCTTGAAACAAGTTTACTTTTTTCATAAACACTTAATTCAAGAAAACTTGAAAAATTTTTTTGCTTGTTTTAAGCACAAATTTCGCTTAAATTTTATATTTCTTGTCAAGAAAATACATCTTAATTTAAGAATTTTTAGATATTTTTACTGAAAACAAGACAAAAATACTAAGTAAGAAGGTCATTTTTTGCAGTGTGAAGTCATATCACATGTGTTTATACAACAGTTCGCAAGTGTGTAAATAAAAAAATAAAAAGGGATAGTTCACTTTAAAATGAAAATTCTGTCATCATTTACTCGTCCTCATGTTGTTCTGAACCTGTATGAATTTCTTTCTTCTGATGAACACAGAAGAAGATATTTTGAGAAATGAAGGTAAAAACACAGCAGATAGTGACCATTGACTTCCATAGTAGGAATAAAAAATATGATGGAATTTAATATGTACTGTCAACTGTGTGCTTACCATCATTTATCAAAATATTTTCTAAGTCATGAGGACGAGTAAATGATGACTGAACTATCCCTTTAAACGCCTCTTTTGTGCTGAACTATTTACTTTGCCACAAATTCGAAGCCCAGGATGACAGGAAACCTGTTAACAAGTTAGAGCATGCACTTAAAGTGCAAACATAAAGTGATGTGTACTTGAGATTTTTGTACGGTTGGAAAGTTGTACAGTATGTGTTGCAAACGCAGCCGGTGTGAAAGCACAATGGCATGCTCACACGTGCAGTATGAAACTGCTGTAATAAAGAAGTGGGTAATCTCAGAATATTAATATACCCTTTACTACGTACACCACTGCTTATAACACTATATATTCATCAGGATACATGTTAAAAACTAAAAAGTTGTGATAGCGTTTATAGTCTGTACTAATAGGGCAATAAGTGCACTATTAGGGTGCAGACGCCCTTTAAACAGAGACGTTAAATTAACATGCTGTCACCCATACAGCTGAAGCAATATACGAGTGCGGTGTTGGTGATCGATTACTAATGACTTGAATTTATATGTTGTATGAATTTATATGTTCTTATTTGTCACAGCACTTATGCGCTTGTCTTAAGCACAATGTGTTTAAAAAAAGCGGGTTTGACCGTCCGCTCTGGTGTCTGCTTTCTCAGTCACAAATATGTGACCGTACGGCTCAAGAGGTTAAACAAGCCTCCGTTATTATTCTAAAACGACCAGTGACAGAATGATTCAAATGGTGAGGCGTTTTCCCTGATGATACTGATGGCTGGAAAAGCCTCTCAGACAATTAGATTAAGAACCATAAAGAACTGTTGTATAAAGGCGTCATTCTCAAACACAAACTTTGTTGTTGGTTATGTTATGCTCATCCAGATATTTGAGACCTACTGAAAGAAACTTTGGTGCTCTTCTTATGACATTGTCTTTGATTTTATCACAAGTGGTTTAAAATCCAGTCAAGGCACAAAGACCTTGCCTTAACTTGTCACTGAACACTTCAGCTGAATGGGTCCTCCTGAGCAGAACGGTGAGCGTACGGCTTACCATGGGTTCACACTAGCCGCGTTTGAGGTGTCAAATTCACATTTTGAGTTTACTCGCTTCATTCGTGCATGAAAGCCGCGCGTGAAATTCTAGTCATTGAGACATTCAGGCGGAAATTCGTATCATTGGGAGGGGCTTCTGCGACTCCGCTTGCTTTCTGTAATCACGTCACTACTAGAGCAAGCTCCAGATTATTTAACGCGGCCCGCCAAAGTTCCAATTTTTCAACTCACGTGTTTCCCGCGGCAACGCTCATTTGGCGCCATTCGCATGAACTAGATGCGCGAATAAGGTGGAATCGCATCTATGGCGCCGCACTAAACACTTCATTCGCGCCGCGAGACCTCCAGACGCGTCAACGCGTATTCACATTGACCTAACATTGAAATCACTCGCGCTTGACGCCTCTACCACGGCTGGTCTGAACGCAGCATTAGACTGAAGGGGGTCACACACCGGACGAAAAGCGTGTCGCGCCATGAATAAAAAAAATCAGATTTATAAAAGAAAGATTAGCTTTACCGAATCTTTCCGATAACGTATGAAAAAATGAAGAAGGAGGAGTTACTACCATGGGAGGAGCGAGTACGAGCCATGCAACACTATAAAACACTTATAACTTATGATTCACTACATGTTTGCGTCATTTATTTAATATGCACGCGCCTATTTCCATTATAACACAAGGTCTTACTTACTGCATGCAACTCATGACCCGGTCGATTTTTCAAAGAAAATCCAGCGCATCAAACACACACACAAAACTCCGCTGCTACCCCAGATAATAAACTATATCCATTGTTTTCATAAGGCTGACTTTCTTTTCCTTACATCCAAAAACACACTTCTTCTTTCATGCCATTGTTAAGTTTTGAAATTAAACAAAGCTGTTGCGTGATGTGATGTTTGTAAGTTCTAGCGTCTCCCGCTGATTGACGGGTGGGCGGGGTTTTCCGGGGGAGGTGCCCATATAAAGAAGTGATATGTATAGAAACCCCTGAAACGTCAGCTGGAGCTGTAATCGAAAAAAACTTTCCGAAACTTGTATGAACCCTGGCAAAGTGCATTCGGCACAGAAATACTCTGTAACACACCTAACTGCTCTTTTGACACTTTGCCTACATTTAGCACAAGGAAACAACTATATAACTGTGTTAATAAGTCAGAATGCATAAAATACCATTGAACCACCCCTTTAACATAGGCTGCTAACGCATATTTTGCATCTTGAAGTAGACGCGATCTGACTAAGCTTGCACTATTTAATGTGGATGTCCCGTGTGCGATACCTGCAAGTAGTCCTACACGCGGCGCATCGCTTCTCCTTTCCACGGTTTCACTGACTGTGTTTTAGGCTTTAACAAAAACATTAATTGCTTTGCTCTCAATACTGCATGTGTGACAGAGCGTCGTCTTATGTAACAAAGACATGAACAATTTGACACTTTTCCTTCTGTATTGATCATTCATCTACAACTTGTGCAAGAATTAAACAGCCTCAAGAGACTAAATTTAGATTAGATTAATTTGTGTTAACTGTGTCTGCTAAACGAATAAATGTAACCGAGTGAACGAGAGTCATATCTGTAAAGACATCTTATTTGGAGAGGGTAAAAATAGTTTTTTAGATGATGAAAAGGTTGTAAAGGATTGCTCCTCTTTTCTAAAAGCAAAATCCTGATAATTTACTCACCCCAAGTCATCCAAGATGTTTATGTCTTACTTTATTCATTCGAAAATAAGTTTTTTGAGGAAAACATTCCAGGATTTTTCTCCATGTAGTGGACTTTAGGGGACCTCAACATTTTACAGTTTCAGTGCAGCTTCAAAGGGCTTTAATCCAGGGTTTCTCAACATTTAGCAAATTACGGCCAACCAATGACTGTTTAAAACATTCTGAGGACCATCTTTCTAAACATGATAGTATCAACCAGTGTTGGTCAAGTTACTTGGAAGCAGTGATGGGAGTATCGCGTTACAAAGTAATTCTACTACTTTTAGCAGTAACGAGCATGTAACGAAGTATTTTTTTAAATCAAGTAACGCAATTACAATTACTGAAATTTAAATGAGTTTGTTACTCGCGTTACTCTATTTTGTAAAAAAAAATAACACTTGCAGACAAGACATTTCTGA
The DNA here is from genome assembly GCF_027580225.2 of Misgurnus anguillicaudatus. Lineage (NCBI taxonomy): Eukaryota > Metazoa > Chordata > Actinopteri > Cypriniformes > Cobitidae > Misgurnus > Misgurnus anguillicaudatus. The sequence continues at coordinate 6,573,547 of NC_073354.2, forward strand.
TCTAACGTCACAGGACCATGGTGGGCAGCACAATGAATCTTTAAACTTCATCATGGCTGACAGTGCATATAGAATGAACATGAAATCTAAACGGGACAACATTCCTTTATTTAAAAATTGTGCGCAAGTCATAATTCATCCGGTCTCATGTTTGTAAATGATCTTTGCCAAGCAATCCCAGTATGACATAAACTTGCATTTGTAGTCCACAAAAGTAATAAATCTGAGGAATGTTCATATATTCTTATGTTTACATCGGCTTGGAAGAGAACGATCCACGATTGTTGTTTCCAGAAAAATATTCACACTGCTGTACAACTGTTAAAACTCCATATATGTGTGCGCATTTAGTTTCAGTTTTGGTTTCACTCGCTCTGTATCCGACAAAACAATCCACTCGGGTGTCCGTCTGACAAAATCATCCGCGTACTCTGTTTTCTGATTAAATATCTTTCTTTAATCCTGTGTATCATTTCAATCCAACATAAAAAATATACAAACAATATATGACCAAAGAGCGCACTACCCGTCCCGTCGCAAGCTTCACAAGCTGTGTCCCAATTTAAGGGCTGCGCCCTGCTAAGCATGCGACCTGAGCACTCGGTCTTTCAAGGTGTCAGACTCAGAAGTCCGCGAAAAGATATATATATATATCTATATATATAGATTATAGATTAAAGACTATAGATATATAGTCTGTTGTTTACATCAGATTTCGCATGAATGTCTTGTAATAGAATATAATATACAATCTGAGGACACTGTATGAGATGGAGCCGCAGCGGTCATGTCAGCTGGGGGTTCAAGGTTTTTTTTTCAGTAAGTTTCACATTCCTGTGTCGGCTTGTTAGGTGTTTGCTCAGATTTGAGGTGGAATTTTTCGCTGTAGATAAAAGTTTTATTCACACGCAGAGTGTTTACAGCGGACGCTGATGTTTTTGTCACCTTTAACCAGGTTAAACTCAAAGTAATGTCAGTACTTCCAAGCATTAAACACTGCATAGTCTTGTTCTCTCTCGCGCTCCATGTTGTCTCTTCATGTTCAACACTACACTGACTGATGGCGCGGCGCTCATATGTCATTGTCACTCGACTCACGTCACAACACGAGACACTCTCACGAAACAAAATCAAGGTTAAATAACGCAGTAACGCAGCCTGCTTACGGGGAAGTAACAGTAATCTAATTACTGTTTTTGCAATTGTAATCCCTACTTTACACGTTACTTGAAAAAAGTAATCGGAATACAGTAACGCATTACTTCTAACGCGTTACTGCCCATCACTGGTATCAACGCAGCCTAACAGAAAAACAATGCATTGTGACATGGCTTTAGCTTCACTAAAGTCTCTTTAGGTACACCTGGTGGTACCCCTGTAGATGAATGAGGAATGTCATTGCTTCCAATGGAAAAAACAAACCACATAGGTGTCATTTTGAGAAGAAAATTTTTTTTTAAAGTGGAAGATATAAAAAGGTGGACTTAGACTTTAGACTTTATTAGTACTCAAGGATAGTACCACATTTAACATCTTTAAAGGTAAAATTTACAGACGCAGAAAACATTAAGAGGCACTGTTGAAGACTGTTTTCAGTTTATCTAAATGTACTAGTTATAGGTTAAATGATATTTTTTTGTTTCATTCTATCAACTACCAAACATTTCCGCCAAATTCCTAATAATTTTTTTTATTTTTATTTGCTAAATTCAAATAGGATAAAAAAATTAAAATACAAAAAAGATTCAGAGTTTGAATAGGCTTACTGCAATGAAAACAAGTTCAAATTAATTTTTAACAACACATTGCTAATGTTTTAATATTTATTGTTTGAACAATTTAAAAGTGAATATTTGATGAAATAACCCTGATTTTTAAAAACATTATTCACGTTGTCCTTTCATTGTACATTGCTGCTGTGTCGGGGGGACTTTATTCTGAGGTTCGCTGTCTGAAGTCAACAGACACTGGATTGAAATCTTAACAATAGGCTACATGTAGACATAATTATTAACTGAAGTGGTATATTCATTTTTTCAGCGGCTGTATTGAAATGATTTCTACTTCTACACATGCAGTGAATTAAAATGCGTCTTTATTTGACGCATAAGCCAAACTGAAAGTATCTTGCACGTCAAAAAATGATGCGAAAGGAGAAACCTCGAGCTTCAGAAAGTGTTGCAAAATGCACGTCAAAAAGTGGCGCTACAGTAGGGGAAAGTTTGTGCTTTTAAAACTGACACAGGGGTGAGGATTTTGCTTCCTTTCAGGGTATCACAGTGGAGCACAGCGAACAGCTATTGTAGATGCCACCGCATTATTAATATGGCACAACACGGACGTGCTGTTTGCGACCCCATTCACGTTACTGCATCTGAATGAACGGTCTATCTGATGTGACGCGATTGCTGATGCGATATTCAAACATGAATGGGCTTTTAGATCATGCATCTTGAATGAGCGTTTTTAAATCATATGAATTCATAAGAAAAATCTGATGCGAATATAACAAGATTTATAAAAATAATTTTTCCGTAGGCTACCACTGCCTACGCGGCCCACCAGATGCCGCTAGAGGGACCACCGGTGTGCCGCGCCCCACTTGTTGAGAATCACTGCTCTAAACGATCCCAACCGCGGCATAAGGGTCATGTAGCAAAACGATCTTCATTTTCACAAAAAGTACTTTTAAACCACAACTTCTCATCCTGCACTAGCAGTGTTACGCGCCATTGGACCTATAGCGTATTATGTAATCATGTCGAAAGGTCACACTTTACGTATGTGAACGCACACTTGCGGACCATTTCAAACAATAAACTGAAACAAAAACATTAGTTAGTATCATTCCACATACAACAACGTCAGAACAGTCCCTTTTTTATAACACTTGAGCGCTAGTTTTGCATACTTCACGGGTGACCTTTTGATAACGTAATACGTAAGGTCACGCTGTCGCGTCACACGGCTATTGCAAGAAAAGCAGTTGTGGTTAAAAAGTAGTTTCTTTTTTTGCCGAAAATGACAATCGACTCTTATGAGTCGTCTGGGTTTAGAGTCCTTTAAAACTGCACTAAAACTGCAATTTTTATCTCCATTGAAACTGTAAACCGTTGCCGTCCAATAAAAAGTCCACTATACGGAGCAAAATTCTGGAATGTTTTCATCAAAAAACTGCATTTCTTCTCAACTGAACAATAAAAGACATAAACATCTTGGATGACATGGGGCTGAGTAAATGATCAGGATTTTTATGAAAGTGGCGTAATCCTTTAAGAACCTTTGACTGAATGGGTTTTGTGAGAAATGGTTCTTCTATAGCATTTCTATAAAAAAACTTCCGTAGCACCTTCATTTTTGAATGTATTGCTCAGATGGTAAAACATTGTTTTAGCAATGCAAAGTGGATTTGATTTCCATTGAACACATAAAATAAAACCACCAAACGCCAGGCCCGGATTAAGAATTCAGAGGCCCCTGGGCATAACGTCTTGTAGGTCCCCCCACGCACACAATCAAATTATATAAATAATATGTTTCTTTTTGTTAAAAAACACTTCTACTTTTACAGGATTTACACTGATACATTACAGCTTATGATCACAACCTGTAGGACAATATTAATACATGTACATATTTTTGTTGCACTGTCGAAAAGTCTGTGAATTTTGGAAAAAGCATCATAACCAAATTCGAGTTTATTTTGGCTAGAAGTGGGTTACTCATAGGTGGACTATATCGAGTCTATACAACCTAGACGGTGAAATTATGACTATTGCTTGCTGGGCTGTGTTTTAACATAAATATTTATTTGGATAGACATTTGCATAAATACATGATATGTAAAAAGACTAGGCTGGTGCAAAATACCATACAGTAGTTGTAATTTTACTCTATTATCATCCAGTCACAGGGTTAGAGTAGCTAAACTGTGCTCCACCCAATCCGACACTGAAACATGGCATTGAACCGTCTGATGCCTTGTTTCTAGATAATTTAGTAAATTAGAAGTGGCACACATTACACACATCTGTATCCCTCTATGAATAGATGTTGATAATTGTTTTCATCTTAAATTGCTGTGGTTGCCTCGGGTACTATATAAGCAAGCATTATATTTCACATCTCTTATTGTAGCTGCATTGTTTTATATGCATGATGTTAATTCATGTGTGGTTGCTATGGATGCATCCTACATAAAATTGCCAACGCTATCCCTTGAAAATAAATCTGGAGGTGTTAATGAATTCACTGTTCACATGTAAGGCAGGTTAAGAGGTCTTGACATTTCCTTGACCCAGCGTTTCCAACGCAACTTTACTGACAATATGAATGTTTATGCACAGTCATTTTTATTTCATCTGAACTTTGATTTTAAGGGCACATATTATGCAGATTTAATATAAGTCTCAGGTGTGCCTAGATTGTGTCTGTGAAGTTTCTGTGAAAATACCCCACAGATCATTTATTATATCATATACATGTAATGTATATGTTTTGTTCTTTATTGGTAAATCAATTATTTTTACAGTATGAATCGCTGAAGTACTTATAAGAGCAATACTATCATGTATTCTGTATAATATCATTTATTAAATATTTCATCATTTCCTGTTTTCAATTTCTTCCTTATATTTATAGCCTACGTGTTTGTACTAAAACTATTATGTTTACATACAAATTAATTTGTATAGGCCTGTTTATATATTATTAACACTTTAAATCGTGTGTGTGTGTGTTATGTTTATATATTTATTAGTAAACATCATAATTTAGAACAAACAGGAAGAAACATAGGCTAAGATATAAGGTAAAAAGAAGTAATGGAAAACGAAAAAAATATGAAAACTTTAATAAATGGTAATATTATTAATATTATGAACTAATTCAAATCTTTAATCTTTCTAAATAAATTATAAACGTAACGTGATAAAAACGCTATAAGAAACACATAGAGGAATCAGACTTCGACAGAACTCCGGATATCTTCTCTAATTATTTTCTATTCAAATTATTAAAAGATTTTCAGATGATTTCATCACTCCAGGTTGAGGTCTTATTGCAACCATAAACACATACGTTTATCTTCAAATGGTGTTTTCGATGACGATATACTATAAAAATGCAGGTCATCTATTTTGGCATTCATATTCTGACACTCAACAGCACAACAAGACATTTTCTAGTGTGTTATATTGTTCGTTTCACTCGTGTCTCATTCATTTCCACTGTTTTTCTGCCACCACATTGCGCGTGTGACGTAGCTGTGACGTCGACTCGCAAAAGGTCTATAGCAGTGTTCTTCACTCCCAATCCTGGAGAGCCGGTGTCCTGCAGAGTTTAGCTCCAACCTTAATCAAACACACCTACCTGTGATCTTCTAGTGTTCATGAAGACATTGATTAGCTTGCTCAGGTGTGTTTGATTAAGGTTGGAGCTAAACTCTGCAGGACACCGGCTCTCCAGGGCTGGGAGTGAAGAACACTGGTCTATAGGATGTTGGGTCCAAAAAATACGTTGTGACGTAAGCAGGTTCAAGCTCACCACGCCCCTGTTACGATCTCACCACACACTTGGTTCGAGCGTAGTTCATCCCCTCTATCTCCGTTGGGGTCTGCCTACTTTTCTTGCATTTTTCAAATATTGCCAGTGGGAGGAGTGAGGCTCTGACCAGGGGTTTAGTTATGCTTTAAATGCAAATGAGCTACAGCCCCTCACTCCCTTACCAATAGACACTAAGGGCTTTCTGTTACATCTGAATACTAGTGCTGCACGATTTATGGTAAAATGTGAATCATGGTTTTTCTCCATGGGAAATGAGATCACGATTCTCTCAAACGAGTCTCTCTTTTTTACATTTATTGCACTCAAGTAAAAAAAAATTGCTACACAGGACTTTCAGTTATAATATAGGGCTGGGTAAAAATATCGATTCATCAATGCATTGCAATTATTTGTTTCTCAATTCAATATCGATTCATCAAATCCTATGAATCGATTCAGCCCCCCCGGCAAGTGGCGTCGCTGTGGGCAACACTCTAGTGAGAGCGTTCAGCGTTGTACACGACGCGCTTTATCAAAACAGAAAGATCAAAGATGGCAAACAGCAGCACTTCTTTCAAGCCTTCACCATCAACGTGATCAAACATTAGTAATACTACACACATTATTTAAAAATATACTCAGATACTTAATTGCTTGTGTATTTACTTATTATTGAATCGATATCGAAGCAAGTAAATCAATATTGAATTGAATTGAATCGAAGCCTCAAGAATCGAAATTGAATCGAATTGTGAAATTCCTAACAATACCCAGCCCTATTATAATAACGTGTCTTAAAAGCTTTTTCCTTATTTTATATGCCTTAAGATGAGAAACTTAAAATGTGTTAGTTGTTAAACATAAACAATAGAATGCTGACATTAATAAATAAACATTATTTAAATTAATAGCATCTGTGCTTTTTGTAAACTGGCCAACATTAAAACTTTAAAAACACTAAACCTTTAAAGAGGACATATTGTCCGACTCAGGAATTTTACATTTCCTTTGGTGTGTAAGTGTGTTTTAGTACATGTTAACAATATGCAGTGTTGGGAAAGTTCACTTTCTGCATGAACTAGTTCAAAGTTCAGCTCACAAATTTTAAAATTAACTAGTTCGGTTTATAGTTCATATTTCAAAATTTTGAACTAGTTCACTGTTCCAAAAATGAACTAATTTATAGTTCTTTTTTCCCATATTATTCTTTTTATAGTCCATATAGAACCACAGACAGCAGTTATTTTATCAGTTTTAACACTGAAGCTAAATGCGTCATCTTCATATCCAACTTTAAATCCTCATCCAACCAGGGTTTACATAAGCATTGACTGTCTTTTAATTTTTGTATTTGCTTGCACATACCTTGAAAGGCTAGCCAGGTGCTTCAAGGGGGTCGCACACCGGGCGAGAAGCGCTGCGAGGCGTCGCATGTATGACAACTCGCAGGTATCAAACACCGCACGTGCACGTTAAATAGCGTGAGCTTAGTCAGAGTCTATGTTAATTGTTAACGATTTGCGACAAATATATGATGTTATTTAATGTTAAACAACTGCTTTGTTGCCTACATGCTGCTTTCACCTTCATGCTGTGTTTTGTTTTGATGACGCATGCAGCGATGAAACACTGGTGGCTGGTGTTGCCAGATTGGGTGTTTTTTCCGCTACACATTAAGGCCTGTTAACAGTGTGTTTTAGCCGTGTTTTCGCCTGGAAAACTCTGAAATCTGGCACCCTATTGAACGACGTTAAACTGAGAGAGCGTGCCGTTCACAAACACCAAAATGAGCGAGTTCACAATAATGTTCATCAGGCAGTAATAGAGTAACTTTCGTTCAATGAACTCGTTTAGGCACAACACTGACGATATGTAAAAGGTACAAACCTCAAAGTAAACGATGACGCGAGTTATCGTCTCCAATGTAAATCTTTTTTCTTGTACTACAACAAATACACGGATTGTAGGCAACAGTTTACTTACTGGGATTGTTGATGTAGTGAAGACCGAAATTATCATAATTCCTCCCGCTTTGACTCACAGCCTGTAAGTTAACTCCTACTAGCATTGCATTATTAGCGAATCTTTCAAACATGATAAGGAGCGTCACATTTCCCGCTTATGTCAGAGGTATTCAGGCCAATCACAACGTACAGATTAGCTGGCCAATCAGTGAAACACGAGTTTTGTACAAAATCATTGTGTTTGAGGAAGACAGTATATCTGGAACTACAAAAATGTACGGTATGTGGAAAATGATGTGTTTTTAACCATAAACTACGCAAACACATTGTATTATACAAAATACACCAAATAACTTTTTTTAGCAATGACATAGTTACACTTTAAAACACTAAATGATGATACAGAGGCTATTTCTCGATCCAAAGGCTGCAGCCTCCAGAGGTCGCATTTCTAATATTAACAATTATAAAGTTGTAATATTGTATTGTATAAATTGTTGTAATATGTTTATGACTTGCGAATGTCATAAACATTCGCAAGTCATAAACATATTACAACAATTTATGATTAACTAAGTATAATAGTCAACTTTATAATTGTTAATATTAGAAATGCGACCTCCGGAGGCTGCAGCCTTCCGATTGAGAAACGGTCAGAAGTATTTACTTTTTTCGGAACCAATATTGTTACATCGCCCCTCTCTCCGTTGCCAACAGGATTCTCCCAATTAATTCTCACTTTTGTGTGAAAATTGTCGCTCCAAATCCACCAAGTAAACCGACTGTGTTTAGATCTGCCGCCTTGTTATACGTCACACGAGTTACAGCGTAACGCTTCAAATGAGGAAGAGTGAGAGGAGAGAAACGATTGGGTCTGATTGGTGAATGAATAAGGTTTGGTTTTTACACTGCGTGAGTGTAAACAAGTTTGACTGATATAGCATTTTGGATTGTTGTAACGTACTGTAAATACGTGAACACGTGAACGCAGCATCGGAATACAGGGAAATACTGTATATGCAAGTGAACCGCCATCATTTAGAAAGAAGATCGCATTTATGTATGAATCGAGATTGTGATTCTTTTTTCTATTAATCGTGCAGTGAATACAGTCTGAGACAATACTATGTTTAGCCGCATTAGTGCTACAGCATGATAACAAACACATTTAGAAAAGATTTTGGGTCAAATTAACCAGTCAGTCAGTGGCTGTGGGCAGGGCTTAATTAATGTGATGTAACATTAACAAGAGAATCAAAACAGCATGTCTAATGAGACGGATTTGGTTTAATAGACATAATAAAAAAGGAGAGGGTGGATTTTTTTATTGTTGTAGGGTGGTTGTGTTCACACACTGCCGACACACATTTATGTCCAAACACCTTGTAAAAGTGGATTTTGCAAAATATGTGCTCTTCAAATTTTGATACTAAACTTTAACTGTTAGAGGCAAGACTAGGACAATGAAAAAACATCTTTTTATTGGGTTAATTCGAGGTGTATGCTACCCAATGTTGAGTTGTGGTGCTGCTTATGCAAGATGATGTTAGAATTTAGCATGCAGTTTGGATTTTACCTCTCCTGATCCCTGTTACCATTCATTCTGTCATCGTCTTCTCTTCTCTTTACTGTCTAATTAAAATTATGTGTAGTTATAGTGATGCACGCCACGGGTCATCTAATAACGCGTAAAGAAATTGTCACTTTATTTGCGTGGGCGGGTTGGGGCGCGTCATTAAAAACAAATAAAAAAGGAAACATGTATGTTGCGTGCAATGCCCTATAGCCTATATAAAATATTTAGAAATACATATTTTCATATTTGATTAGGTTCTTTGATACTGTAAGGTTATAGCCTGACGTTGTCATACTCAATTCTAGTCAGAATTTGAGTCTGATACCGCTCCATTGAGCTAAAATTATGAGGCGTGTCTCAACCGAAAAATGCCTCTCCAATCAATTGGATAGACCTACGACCAATCAGAGCAACGGAGTGTGTGACGTATGTTGAAATGTCGTCTTTTGCAGCCTGACCGATTTGCTAGTAATTTCGCTACAATAATACTAACATCATTGTGATTATACTAAGTCTGAGTTAGCTAACGTACATCAACACCTACTATGTTTACAACATTTCATTTATATTACAACATTAAGTATTTACTAAGTCATAGAGTAAGACTATCTCTTACCATTTGTACGTTAGGTGAACTTCATCCACGACGATAGCTACCCATTAGGTTGGCTTGAAAAATATCGGAGCCTAGCATGTCCCTCCACTTATTCACCAGCCACGATTCCAGGCTTCCGAAAAGACGCTGACAACGACTCTAATTATATCCATCTCGTCGTGCACGTCGAGTTGCATCGCCGTGATACCCATTTCAGTTGCTTCTTTAACTTTGTCCTCCATAAGTGCGACCAACTTTTGCCGAATCCCGTAGGAATGACAGCGAAAACATAAACAAATGCCTTGCTCGCGTTTCTCTGTTCCTCTTTTTAAATCAATGCTCTGTCGATATCTTTTAGAACAGACTCAATGTCAGATTCCACACATCTTAATTCTCCACGGCAGCCATTTCGTTGTAAACAGATTCAACACTCGCGCTCTTTGGTGACGTGGTTGATACGTTACTGTTGATCATCTGTCCATCATCGTATAAAGCCCGCCCTGACAATTTGATTCGTCGGCCAGTTTTGGGACTCGCATAGTAGCTCCTCAACGGAAAAACGCCAGACCGATCTTCCCGTTTTTCAAAATGTGGTGGGCGGGGCTAAGATCGGCTGGCACCCAGGCTAGTAAGGTTACAATACGTAGGCCTAACTTGTGTGATGTCCCCAAACCTGTAGCCTCATGTCGCGAAAGTGGCAAGCAGCTCCCGTCGCTAGCCACAACAACAAAACAAACCGAGAAATAAAAGTCAAGCTTGAAGACGAGGTGCAGGGAAATTAAGGTCGGAAATTTACATTATTAAGAAAAGCACCCCCACACTGGCCCAAACAGAGTGAAATTGTCTTATGTTGTATACAGGGTCTGGTGCAAGGAGTTTTAATGAGCAGTAATCAGTCACATGACATTTGCAGCTCATTTCATTCTCAGTAGCAACATCTGGGGCTGTGTGCCAGCTGAGACTTTCTTCTTACTGACCGGATTCCTCAAATCTTTATATTCAACTTTATCACTTACCGAACACATATTTGCTAGTACTGTATACATTAGTCAAAGTAATACCACGGGTCTGTTGAATGCTGCATTCTGATTGGCTGAGAAGTGTTCTATGGGTGTTGATTATTTTTCTGTAAACCGCACACCTAACTTTTCAAATGTCTTAAAAATAGGCACCAGAGCAATGTTTGTGGTAACCGTGGTATAAGCGGAATAATTGACTCCGGTCCTTTGAATTATTTGAAAATAATGCACACCTGCGGTGTAACGGCACTCCGCTTCGCGCCGTGCCGCATTACCACCTTGGTGTGCATTATTTTCTTATAATTCAATGGCCCGTCGTCAATTATTCCTTACACTGTAGTTTGATAGGATTTAATTATTTTCATGTTAAAATAATTCCTCATTTGTGCATAACAAAAGACTTGAGCCTCCCTGGACTTTACCTAAATTAAGTACTGAAGCTTAGTCATCTAAGATGGAGTTAAATATGGACACTTTCAAGTTAATTTAACACAACATTTGGGTTTGTCTCTTTTTTAAGGCTATGGGTTGAAAATAACCTCGCATTCCAGTGGACATAAAGAACTGAATCAAATTCTCAAGTTCAACAAAGCCTAACTAGTGGAATGCTTCTGCTAGTTACCCTCAGTTGAACTTGTCATAAGAAGTACGCTTCTTCATCCTGAATCAGTAAATCCTCACTCATTCCGGTCTTGCTGGAAGGTTAGGTGGGTTTGACAAACGCCGCTTTGTGATGTTTGATCAAAGATGTGATATTCTCTCATCCGTGTGTGAGAACCGACTTTGATGGTGTGGGTTTGTACATCTGCAGGTGCCTCAGGATGAATGGGGGGGTTATCCCGGGATCGACAAGGAAGAGGAGATCCCGTGCCGCCGGATGCGTAGCAGCAGTTACGTCAAAGCCATGGGAGATGATGATAGCGGTGAGTCTGATGCCAGCCCTAAAACATCCCCTCAGAAGACCGTCCGGTCTGATGCCCTTGTCCTCAAATCAGCCATGCAGAGGCCACATATAGACACCCAAAGGTGAGTATCTTACACTCATTATTATTATTCTTAAAAGCATGTTTCTTCTTTATCCAATGTTTTCAAGAGCAGTGGTTTTCGGGTGTAGATGCTGTGGGGCTAGGGGAGCTTTTTATGTGGGTGCTAATGAAAATATTAGCGTGTAAAGTTGTCTTACAGTAGGTGACATTCAGTGCAGTCAGGATAGCTCATTAGAAAGAGGTCTGAACTGTCTTTTGAATTTAATAGGCATGTGATCGACTGTATAGTGATTATGTATGAGGTTACATCTTCACGTTAGCTAATTGATACCGTACTTTGATATTTTGATTTTTGTATCGTTCGACTGGCCGTCTGTTCAGAGTGTTTCTGCTCACGGCCTGAGATGCTGGGACAAGGGGATTTGGCGAATTGATCGATGAATTTTTGTTTTGTTCAAACCCAGGAACTGTTTGTGGTTGTAATAGATTGCTTTGGGCTCTCTGGGTGATGTGGACTGCTGAATATGAAATGAGTTGTGTAAAGGCAACGAGGTTGTTTGGCTGTTGGATTGGATTCTGGACATTTCTTTTGTTTTTCCACATCATCTTTCATAGACGTTTTCCAGGCAAGCTCAATGTTGTTCAAATGGCTTTATTTTCATTATACTCATACATTTTATAAACAAAATTATTTTCACTATGTTACTGAAATGTTTCATTTAAGGTACAGACTATACAGGCTTTACAAACAGATTTACAAACAGCTTGCAACAAGACACAGTTGTTTTTGTGACTGACCTTATTGCATTTGCATTTGTAACTCACAAAAACGGTTTGGCAAGATGAGAAATTAAAAAAACTTATGTTATGTTCATTTTAAGCAATAAAAAATTACATTTGCACCATTTTTATGGAAGTTAAGACTGAATGGACCTGAAAATGTCAAATTGTATTACCGTCATTGCGCCAAAAAATTAGAAATATTAAATATTTTATCCACTTTGATGGCATGTAAGCATAATCATCAAAAAAACATTTAAAAATATAATTTTATTAGTTATTTCTAAATGTAAATTTTAATGCGTTTTTGTAATATTTGTTCTGACATATGCTGAAAACAGCTCTGTTTTCTAAATAATTTTTGACAAATGATGTAAAAATGTATGTAAAAAAATCATATTACACTAAACTAGATGATTATATTTTATTCCACATTTTAATGAATATATTTATAAAAAAGAGAATGAATGCAAGTAATCTGCAAATTTAATTTGAAATTTTACCCTTTTACATTTAATTAAACCATACGGACAAAATAATTAACCTCACGTCTAGGGCTGTCACGGTTAAGAAATCTGGCTGACGGTTAATTGTCTTATAAATTGTGAAGATTAAGACAATTAATTGCCTGTTTTAGGGCTTCGATGTTTAATTCTCATTGATTTTTTTTTTTTGTTAGTTCATGAAATAATTTTCACACATTGTTGTGATTATTTTAAATATTTTGCAAGGTTTACCTGGCAGTAAATATTAATACACATATTTAAAAGTTATTTAATAAATATATCTTTCAAAAACTGAAGAAAAAAATCCCTAACTTTGGAATTTCTGTTTTGGAAATGTATGTTTTACCTGACAATTAATACTGCTTATCAAAGTTTTGCAGCATTTCTTTAAATCCTTTTTTTCCATTGTATTTAATGGCTTTCCAATGTATCTTGTTACACTGTCAGTCAAGGAGCGCCATTAGATATGGTCTCGTTTATACAGGTGCTGCAACTCCCCCTTGTGTTTTTAGAGAGATACAATCATTGGGGTGATCTGAAATCATCGCGATGAGGTCAAACAATTGTGATGAGACGATTATTTATCATTGTGACAGCCCTAGACACATCATTGACCCATAAAACCTGTCAATTGGCTAACTCTAAAAACCTTAAAAAATACGGTAAATTTTTTTTTAATAGATTTAATGAAACATTACATTTAATTTTACAGTACAATAAAGTACTTGTTTTATAAAATAAAGTCAAATGTACAGGTTTTGAAAGTTAAATACCATATATTTTTTGTAAAAATCTATTACATTCAAAAGGACTATACGTGTATTTTTACAGTAAAATATTGTTAAAATAATGGATTCTGTAAGTTAAAAATACAAATCACCATAAAATCTACTTTGAGAAACTGTAAAAGGACGTTCCCACAATTCCGTGAATGCCTCTTCACATTTGATGATATTTCATTTAAATAATTATATTTCTTACCAGTTACATACATTAGGGGGATGTTTTGTGTAAATAATACTACACTGTAAAAACTTTTACTATGATCTACTGAATTTTTGGGTGAAATATTTTAAAACTTAAAAATGTTCAGTAAATTTGAAAGCTGTAAATGTAGTATATTTCAATAATTAAATATATTTCCTATCACAAAGAAAATTGAGTAGATGCAATAAAAAAATCCTAAAGAAAAGCAATAGTCATTATTAGTCAAGTCCACTAAAAAATACAGTAGATATCATCAAAGATCTTAAGCAATGCAATAGTGAAGTCTACAAAAAAATGTAAATATTAAAAATAATGAGTAAAAATTTAAAATGTTACTTTTGTAAATTGTAAATTTTGTGAATATTATTTAACTAAAACAAATTAGTTAATGTAAAGTTAATTTATTACATACTGAACCATTGTACACATGTTATTTCATATAAGACATGACATTAAGTCTACATTCAACCTGACACTCTGAAAATAACAAACAGTGTACATGTTACAAATACAATGAGCTGAATAAACTCTGAGAGGTGGATCAGCAGCATCCTGCACACATTGTAAAGATAACCTTATTTAAATTTACATGTTTCAAATTTTGCATTGACCTATACTTATCGTGTGCAGTCAGTGGAGAGTCATGATGAGTCTTTAGCGAGAGAGGTGGTGAGTGCAGAGAGGGAGTGAAACGCGTCTAAAGGGGGTCGCACACCGCGCGAGAATGGTCGCGTTGTGCCATGCATTTAAAAACTAAACACATTATTTTCTATGAATGTACAAACAATGGTGGCAACTGGAGGCGCCTGTCCGCCCTGACTAGAGGTGGGCAAAGTACGGCCTGCGGGCTACATGCTGCCCTCCTAGCACTTTCATCCGGCCCACGAGGCAGTTTTTAAATGTTACGTATCATTTTTAATTAGGATTTCGATACAAAATGATTAATTTTATGCAATACAAAAATTCTAATAGATGGCAGGAGCATATAGACCTGTCACTGTGTCATTTTTTGATGGGGAATTTATCAAAGAGGGTTTTGTGGACTCTGTAGCCTTAATATGCCCCGAGAAAAAAGTTGCCCCTCTCCAGGTGAAGCGTAACGAGAAGGGTGGAGGAAATTGCGGTTAATCTGGAGCTTCAGTTGCAAAACAGAGCGGACGATTTTGACTTTTTCTCTTTGGATGAGAGCTGTGATGTCCACAACACAGCCCAGTTACTCATCTTTGTGCGTGGAATCAGCAATGGCAGCAATGCAGTCAATAAAAGGGACCACGACGGGGAGCGATTTGTTCACGAAGATAAATGCATGCTTTGACAAGCTGGGACTAAAATGGGACCAACTTGCAGGTGTTACAACGTATGGTTGTCCAAATCTGATATGGAAAAATGTTGGACTCTTAAAACGGATGCAGGATAATGTGCTTGAAATAAACCTTGATCAGAAATTTGTGTTTTTACATTGTATTATACATCAGGAGGTGTTGTGTAAGACAGTGTTTAAAATAATCATGTAATTGATGTTCTTACTAAAATAATTAACTTCATCAGGGCAAGAGCTTTGAATTATGGACAGTTTGTTGCACTTTTGGAGGACCATTAGACTGAACATTGTGACATATGCTACCACACAGCTGTCAGATGGCTCAGCCTGGGCAACGTGCTTAAAAGAGTACGGCACCTGAGAGCAGAGATTCAAGAATTCTGTGAGATGAAAGGAAATAACATCTCTGAGCTCTCACATGCAGACTTGTGTTTGCTGTTGATGTGACTGCACTAATGAATGAACTAAATAGCAAACTGCAGTGCAAGGGATGAAATGTACAGCTTGGTGAAGGCTTTCATGACAAAGCTGCAGTTTCTTTCAAGCCAAATAGAAAAAACATTCTCACGCACATGCCAACACGAAAGGAAACCACACCATCAGCTGATCACCTCCGCAGATATTCATCCATGCTAGGAGTACTCCGTACTGAGTTAAGGCAGTTTCAAGACTTCAAATCAGTCCCCTTTACCTGCAATGTGGATAATACACCCAGCGATGTTCAGCTTGAACTCATTGACCTGCAGTCTCTGATACACTACTGGCAGAACAGTTTCAATCAGTATCACTTCAGGAGTTTTACTCTTTGTCTCAAATAGGAGAACTTAAGGAGGCATGCTCAGAAGATTACTTCTCTTTGGATATGCCTACATATGTGAACAAACATAAAAAATATTTTTTTTGGCATTTCCAATATTTTTACTGCTTTGTTTGACCTCCATATTTTCTGTCATATTTTATTAATATTGAGCAGAATTTAGCTTATTGGTGCTGCCCTCTACAAGAGTCCCATTTTCTCATGCGGCCCCTTGGGAAAATGAATTGCCCCCGCTGCTCAAATCCCTGTTGCACCATAGAGAGCCACTCTCATAGCTTAACATTAAATAACATATTTGTCCCAAATCGTTAACGATTAACATAATCTAATGCATATTTTGCATCTGGAACCTATTGAATGCAAATGTCTGGTGTGGTGTGAGATAGAGGTCTTCACGGGTCCACTTAGATCCGGAAACCCGAGGTCCGACCCGAGACCCGATCGGGTTCGGGTCTAAAAGTTTCACATGTGCCTCGGACACGGGTCGGGTACAATAATAGCGGCATCGGGTCTCGGGTAATTTAAAAATGAATGTGTTTTTTCTGAACGGACCCGAGAAGACCCGAACTCTCTCGCCTGTTTGCGTCAATGTCCTTTTCAAACCTCTCATCTGTTTGCCAAGAGCGCTTGCGACATTGTGTGGTTGTCGGAAGGTTCATTTTCGTTGAGACAAACATGTCAGTCAATTATAAATGTACATTTTAGCGGTTACGATGGTGTCGTCGTCGGATAACAAAGTAAAACGAATGGAGCAGCTCGCCAAATTGGTTGCAAGGCCACCGGAGTTTCTTTCTGTCTGACTGCTGCGCGTGGGTCTGCAGAATGCACAAATGTCAGTGCCGTTTACTTTCGGTTCCAGTCGGGTTAAAAAAAATTTTTCACTAGTTTGGGTCGGACTCGGGTCTAATTTTCTCGGGTTTGTCTCGGGTCGGGTCTTTCTTTAAAAAATTTTTATTTATGCACGTGGGGTTCGGGTATGAAGTGATTCGGGTCATTTCGGGTCGGGTACATTTCTTTGGACCCGAGAAGACCTCTAGTGTGAGATACCTGCCAGTTGTGCCCCCTTTTTAAAAAAAGAAAATAGAGCTTAGGCATATAGATCATCAATATAAATGTCATCATTATAAATGTATATAAGCGTGTGAGCTCTGTAAAGCTCTGTTGTGTTATTCCGCTTTCATTTTAAAAGGTCAAATAAGTCTGAATGGAGTGAAGTCGCCTGTCACCCCACTGCAGAATAACACCAAAAATATGAAGTTAATCATAGTTAAAGTTAGGTGTGGAACATACTCAGTTTTTTAAGTTGATGTTAAATAAATAAGAATTATAGTTTTTAAAACTTAAGAGGATATATTGATTAAAATGTACAAGAAATATTAAGAATATCCATTAGAAATAATCTGTTAGTTAAATACTTATTTTATTTGATGTATACACCTTAATAATATATGTACATTTTATTATACAAAAAATATCTGTTACATTTTTAGTCATTTATTTTGGTTTGTCCAACTCAAAAAATCAAGTAAATTTGAGATTTTATTAAGTTACTGTACTAATTTATTTTAGGGATATTTACAAAGCCTGCATGTGTAGACGGTTTCAGCAGTAACAACATAAACAAGAGTGGCTTTCTTGGTCAACACGTAACTTCCGGTAAACTCAGCTAAGACTAAATAACAACAAAGTCCTCACGTGCGTGAGATGAAATTGTCTATTAGCAACGATCTATGGAAAGGCCACTTGTGATAAACTGATTCAGCACAAAGCAGATTTATAATTACAGACAAATATATAATTTAATTAAATACATGGTTAAAAACATCAAAGTTTACAAACTTTACCCTGAAAGTAAAAAATATACAAAATTTAGCTGTAATGAAAAAGAAAATGGCATCGTATTTTCCTGTATTTTTACAGAGGTTTTTCTGTAATAACAACAGATGTAGATAAGATTATCATAGATCACAGGGATATTCCTTCAAGCAACCCCTCACCTTACAAATGTACACCAAGACACGTATTAAACTAATTAATAGCTAAAACAGTTTATTAACATGTTGTCTTTTCAGAGTGCCTTATAAAGTCAGATAATCTGCATCTGACAAACTATTAAACTATACATTAAGGACACTTAAAGATGTGTAATCTCAGTTTAAAGAATCTAAAATAGTAATAGGCATGTATCTGTGTTGTGTTTGGTCTAAAAGAGTGTGTCCGAATCCACTTTTGCTAATTTACCAATGAGAAAAATGGTTTGTGCGCCTAGCACACAGTCTGAAAGAGTTGTTCCTATTTTTGTAATGAGTAATGCGTGTGTTTTGGGATTAACGTGCAATAAACCAATAAGAGTCATTTGTGCTTTCAGTCATGAAAGAAAACTTAGCAGGCTTTTGCTGTAAATGTATGGATAGCCTACATGATCAGTGTAATCTCAAAGAATAATTTTCAAATATGCAAGAAAAGGTTTGTACTCTAAAAATATCTTATTTGTAACAAACAGGAAATACAGAATTTTCAAACGTGTGGAGAGGTTTCAGCACTCGCACAGCGCCGTGAGTGTTTTGAAATTCATTATTAAAAAGGTTCCCATCTCGGCATATCCACAGGTATAAAGTCATCATATACAATATATCCGTGGGGTAGCATTTTAAAAAAATAGATGCAATATCTTCATTTATGTCCAAGAGACTCAATAACAATCTTTTACATTTGAATCCTTTAATTTTTTTATTTTAAAACTTTTGTGTGCGCTCCGTGTGTAATAAGCAAACGTGCGTTGTTGTCCCGTTTACAGAGGACTCGCTCTTTAAATAACAATAATAATATTGCGCCATGGACTTTAGACTTTTATACCAGGATTTAGTTGGTCGATGGCATAGTCTATTTTAGTTGCCTCAGAATAGCAACGCGCCAACAATGCACCTGAACACACCTCGTTTTCAGACCTGCCCCCTCCATGGGCGCACAAATGGGCGCAAATGCATTTGCTATTTAAACAACGTGCCGCTGGACGTGAAAATGATAACTGCGCCAGGCTTAAACTAGCAAAAAACACTTTTGTCGCAAGTGTTTTTACATAATAATGGTCAATTTTCAATGGTCATCTGTTTTTAAATGAGTGTTTAAATTCTAGATGGGTCCTTGTCACCGTTGTCCCTCTGATATGATAGACAGGAGCTGTTAAAAAGCTTGTGCTGTTTAGTTTAACACATGACAGTGCATTCAGATTGTGACTTGAAAAGGGCATCTGTTTTGGTGCAAGGTGATATAGCTGAGAAAAGAAAACCGCCCAGATCAGAAGGTGCTTACTCGAGAGACATCAACAAATTCTGCATTTCCTAAAATAGTTCCTCTGTGTCTCACCATGTCTGTAAATCTTGCACATTCAGAAAGCTGTAAGCTGTGGAATGATGACACAGTGAAATACATCATTCAGTTTACTTAAATGATAAATACTTTACAAATTGTAACAAGCATTTTCTTACCAACATTTAACATATTAATTGCTAATTTTCTCATCTGTTTATGTGTCATCTTTTACTCACCATTTCACAGCAAATTATTTTAAATGTCTGAATGAATTATTTAAAATTTATTATTTTAAAACCTTTTCAGTTTATTGTTAAAAAGGTTATTTTAAGTTTTTTGAGAAGCTGCGTTGACATTTACACTATTAAGTTTAATATCTTGAACACCTTGCCATTTGTGCATTTATTTCATTTGAAATTTGACAGCAGTAACAGCGATTCTTTAATAATAATAGTATATTATTATAACATTGCATTCTGGATAAAGTGAAATGTATTCATTATTGAAGCTTTATTGAAGTAAAATATCACCCACAAGGGAACAATAATGTTGCTTTTAAACCTCATTAATTAGTAACCAGGGCATTCATGTCTATTATTACAGATAATGTAGAGTTAAATCACAGTTTTGGTTTTACTCAAGCTCTAGAATATTTTTCCCCTCCGGTCATTTCAGTTATGAACTCTCATTAATTCTCCAGCTGTATGATATCTCTGATTAGCTTGTGTTAAGTACAATAAGCGACTGCTCTCCAACAGATTTTCATGAGATGACTATTCAAGTAAATGGGCCATTTAAAAGACAAATTCATTCATTCATTTAGCCTAAGGATATTCACAAATTAGTACAGTAAGCTAGTATACCACTACCGATTTCGATGTCACAGTGAAAAAATATATTTTAAACACAAAATAAAAAAATTAAGGTGCCCATCTTATGACTGCTTTTCCACAAGTTAAATAGGTGTATGAGTTCCATAAAGCATGTTTCAAAAGTTGTTTGCTCGAAATAGCTTGTAGGAAAAGATTGTTACCCATCTCTAGTAGCCTCTGTTTCAGGGCATTTCAGATTGTGCCGTTTTGAGCTAGTCATTACATATTTATGAGCTGCTGCTCCTTTGATCACGCCCCACTACTAACGTCATGTGCGCGTGCATAGTGATATCGTGAGCAGTACAGACCATACTATTTTATATATTATTATTATTATTAACGGTTTATGTTGCCAACAGGCAAATCATGCAGAAAAGTATCACTAATAAGTAGTTACACTACAGGAGAAGAAACTCATGACACACAAAGATTCCAGAGTAAATTGTGAGCAGTTTCAACAATACACTCGTTTTCCCTGGACAATGCTAACATATTCCCGTTATAAAACATTTTCAAACGCATTATTTTCGCAAATTACAGAAATTAAGACCCAGCGGGGATGTTTACTGCTTGTGGACCGCGTGCTAATTGCTAGAAGCTAGCGGGAGGTCCGAACCGTAAAGTTATAAGAGGCTCGGGGGTTAGCCTCGTCAGAAAAGCCGGGGCGGTAAGGCCCGGTCTCGGTTAGTTTGGCAAAAAACTTTTAGTTTGGCAAAGCACTATTACTTAGCTCTTGTAGAATTGTAAAATAAAGCCGTTAAATATTTTTTTTACTTTCGAAACCACGCTGTAAACTATCTTGCCTGCAAAAATATCTATATAGCCTGCTGTTTACAACCAATTTTAACATCACTAAGTTATACATTTAAAAGGTATAATTTACGGGATTAGCATCAATGTATGATCTCTGTTTTGAGATACAGATGCTCTAGCATCATAAATTTAGTATTTTATGACAGAAGATGACAACATGCAAAATATAACGTGACTTCTTACCTTTTGTGTTGATACAACGATCGCGAATCGAATCCAGTCTGTTTCAGATGTGTGAATGATCCATGAAAGTCCAATAAAATACATCCAATGACCATTTTTGTCCACAAATGTGTATAATCCGTGAAATATAGATACATAGTCTGTTGTTTACATCAGATTTCGCATGAAGGTCTTATCGCCTACAATCTGATGACTGTTTGCGTCGTAACACACTGTATATAAGATTACTCCGGGTTCCAATAACCACGCGTTAAAACTTTGTTTTTAAAAGTAGGCGGGAGTATAATTCATAATATCCAAATAGCGCTGTTATTTCAGTGAGACATGATAACAGCATAGAGGGTATCAGAGAAGTGACTGACTGCTCTGTGCTCTCTCTAGCTCCTGGTGGGTGGAGACCACTGATCTATATAAATGACTGGATTGCGCATGACGTCACACTTGTGAAGCCACCGCGCCGCCATGTTGGTATACCCAAACGTTCTATTAAATCAATGGACGTTGTCAGATTTTAATGATAAAACATCACTTTACTCGTCTTCGTTTTTATATGTGAAGTTACCCTGTACATTATTACAACACAAACGTCCAAAGCATGTACATAGTTATTTACTGAAAGTATTACATTTTGCGTTTTAAACAGTTATTATACATTCATCTTCATTACAGTATTAGATCAGCAGACAGACCGCAGCATATTTAGTATTAATGACAATAAACGTGCTCATTCTGAATTCTAAATAAATAGTCATGCTTTGTACCGTATGTGCATGCAATAATTTGCTAGTTTTGTAATTATGTTATCTAAACTTACAAGTTACCTTAACTTATTTAGAGAAATAACGCTGACCGTCACCGTGTAGCTGAATGTCAAAAAAAACTTTATTTATACCCGTGTCATGAACAGAACGCAGCAGACACACTCACCTTAACGGTTTTTTGTAAATCCATTATCCTGCCCGATTAAAACATAAACATTGCAAATAACACCAGAATTAACAAATAATTAACGTACACATATCCTAAAAATTAACCTTGTGTAACTGATACGCTGTAAAGGGGGTACATTTTGATCATGATTTTGAATGGATGTCAATGACGCACTCGGCCGGTTGGGTATACCAAGATGGCGGCTCGAACTCTGCGCTGGCTTCACCTCACGCAGTTACGTCAAGCGTTCTATGCGCAATCCAGTCATTTATAGATCAGTGGTGGAGACCTGGGAGTGGGGTGGTGGGCGGGAAAATTCAAACTCAATGTGACAAAACAGCTAGTTACGTAACAACGGAGCTGAGTTTGAACTCGCGCAATCTGAGACTCAAGGCAGAGGACATTCAGAAACCTTTATTTCACTCAAAACAGCATGGATGGATTTTTTCAAGTTTGTATGCGTGTGGGAGCATCAGAGACACAAAATAACACCCCAAAACCCAGAAAAAGTGAGTTTTTTCATAATATGGGGACTTTAATTTGACTATAATAAGAACATAGAAAGTTAAAACAAAGGAATGCATTTGAATTTTTTAGTTATGAAGGCTTAAATCAAAAAACAAGATTTTTGAAAAAGGTAAAAAATTGAGTGATCTCGTTTTGGAACCAAACTTTTCAAATATTTCTTAGTTAAGCGATTTGGTTGCTATGTTACTTCTACTTTGTTTATCAGTCGTTGAACGATGCGCCAGTTGGTTGTTGTGATGTTTGTCCTGCCAATTCTCTACTGTGTTTGAAAAGTGACATTGCCGAGTTGAGCGTTTCACCCCAAAGTTAAAAAATTTTCAACTCTGAGTTCTTAAAAACTCAAAAAACTTAATCTTGTAAATAAGTAATTTACCATTGTAATTTTTTTGCCCTTCCAGGCCACGGTTCAAAACCCACCAGCTGCTCAGCGGAGCCAAAACCTACCAGCTGCTGGCGTTTTTGAAAAGCGCAGTGCTTCCATTGGAAACAATTGAAAGGGCTGCCCGCAGGCATAAATTATGGGACATTCATGTATACACCAAACGCGAGTATAACAATTTACATGAGTAGATAACATGCAAAGTCAATGCAAAGATGCGAATAGACACAAACTTGCATGGAACGATGCGAATGATGTGAATTAACACGCAATATTCGCCTCAAACGCGTCTTTGCTCAAGTTGAAAATATTCAACTCAAGCGAAAAATTTGCATAACACGAAGTTAAACCCCGCAAGTAATCTTGAGCGAGTAACAGAATGCATCGCATTTGGGTCTTCCGCACAAGTTGAAAAAATTAAACTCGAACTCTGACCCAATGTTAAATCCAGCGAGTATTGAGCGAGGAACGCGTTGCGAATACATGCTACAAGCGAACTACACGACGATCTCTCGTCAACAAGCTTCCTACAACTCTTTCAAACTTTATTAAAACATTTAAAAACATGTTTCCTGATAATGTTCCATGTTGCATTGTTTTTGAGATATTCATGTGATGACCTTTAAAGTCCCTGACAAAGTCTGTAGTCCCATGTAGCAACTTGTTAGCAACCGCCCTTTTTAAGACAGGTCAAAGCTTTAACTCATTCCCCGCCAGCTTTTTTTGGAAAGTTGCCCATCAGCATTTTTTGTGATTTTCACAAAAGTTTTAAGAAAATGCCTTCCAGGAAAATTTTCTTTTAAAAATGTATAAACATACAAATATATCAAATGAAAGAGCAGACCTCTGCTTTCAATCAAACAATAAACAAACAAAAAAAAAACAGGAAAAAGTTTCATCCTAACTATATTTTCATCCTATCTATATGGGTATTTTTCTTTAAAAAATCTGAAGTAATTTCCTTTTTTATGAAAGAATTTAATTTTGTTAGAGATCAGATTAAGAATGATCATCAAAACATACATGGAGTGTAAAATTAATTTAAAAAATTAGCTTCAGTTTTTTATATATTGGGTAAGTTTTTTATATATTGTGGTAATACAGTTTAATTCAGTTAAATTTTATTTATATAGCGCTTTTCACAATTGTTTATTGTTTCAAAGCAGCTTTACATTAATAGATGTAGGAAAAGCATAGAAAAGCGAGCGCAGTAATAATGTAACGTATACAGTAAAGTATTAAGTTAAGCCACAGGTGGCGGACTCTCCAGGGGCTGAAAAACCCCCCTAGGAGAAAACCTCTCCTGGGTAGTCCAAGGGGAAAACTCCTAGGATGAGAAAACCCCCTGAGAGAGAAACATATATATTTATATATATAAATACTATCAGGGTATGTGAACGGGTAAGCGTATTAAAGTAGTTCCGCGGGTAGTCATTGGTCAGGCATCGGCTGGGCATCACGTCGAAGGACAGCCAGTAGATCAGTGGTGTGATGACTTTCACAGCAGCAGGAACTGGGTCTGTTTGTATCATTGTCCTCGGGGTGGAGGACGAGACAGGGAGAGAGAAACAGAATCCTATTAGCGTAGGGGCCGTTCACATGTAATGCAAGTGTCACACAGTATTGTGGTTTAAATCAGCTCGGTTCCAGACAGGCTAACTATTGCGGCATAAGTATATTATGAGTTATGAGAATGCTTTGTTCTAGACAAACTAACTATTGCGGGATAGTACATTTACTTGACATTTTATGTGAATGCTTTGTTAAAGAAGAATGTCTTAAGTTTAGATTTAAATTGATCGACTGTGTCTGATACTCGAATATTATTAACATAAAAACTCATCAGAAACACGTTTTTTCATGCAAATGTTTTCTCTTAATTTACGAGATAACTTGTCACTGGTGGGAAAAGAGTTAAAAAGTCATGGATGGGGGTATTATTGATGTGTTTTATGTTGTGAAGTAAAACGTGAAAACATCTTGGGCTTGTGTTAACCCAAGATCTTATTTAAGGAGTTTAACCAATGGAATCGAAAGCGCGAAAATGCTAACTTGCCTCCGGGTTTTGCCTACAAAAATACGGCATCCCCCCGGTGGTCTAGCCGCGTTGAAAAACAGCAGCCACATCCCTCAGATACTATAGAAATATGATACCTGCATTTTGACAACCTTCATTCATTGACTGAAGAGCAGGCGGAGGGATGCTTTAAATTCCCTGACAAGATGTTTTATACAAAAATAGACGTGAACAAAGTTTCAGATGGTGTGTGCTGATCGAAGATGTGGTAGGTGCGTGTGTTTGTGTCATTCTGTCTGCGTTTTTTGAAGATGTAAAAGAAATTTAAGGATAATGTGACGATAACTGTTGTGAGAATTGCTGAGCTCATTATACGTTCATGCGACATATCAACTGCGGCTGAATGAATTAACGTCGGAAGGTTTGCTGTCTATCATTTGAGATGTTGGCACTCATTAAAAGGTTTCAAAGGCACCATTAAGTTACTTTTCTGTGTGTATGTTTGTCCGATGTTTCCTTTTGTTGCTGTTCGTGGTTCTAAACTGTGTGAAACTGATGTGTAATCGGGTGATTCTCACGAAAACTTGGTTTTAAAAATGTCCAGCATGAAAATGTAAAAATTGCTTAAATGTACTTTTTTCCCACCAGACATTGAAAAACAAAGTCTGGAGTAAATGGGAACATTAATTTAAAAACTTTTACTTATCATTTAACACTTTTTGTAACATAATTTTAAAAATTAGTCCTAACAAATCTCATTACCGCAACAGTCAGAAAACATCAACACTGACATATTTTCAAAATGACATGACAAACCTGAAAGAACATAATTTGGAGATTCTGCACATGCATTTAAAATCAAAGTATTATGCTTCTATTAATTAAATTAACATTTAATAAGCATCTGTTGCGGTAATGATAATCAAAATGTCGTGTAAGCATTCTGACAAGACAATATTTCAAATTAACTGTAAAAAAGGATCTTACCTGGTAGCCATCTTGAAGTAACTGGTCCATGTGCTTGGTCACTCAAAATAAAACTTTATTAAAATTTTGTATGTGTGCTTAAACTGTTCTCAAAAAGTGTTGCGGAGGATGAGAACATCAGGCATGGACACATAATTTTCCTAATTTTTCTTCATTGTTATTATACATGAATATTCAGTAAATATTTTTTCTGTCATCTAAAGTAGTCTAGCAAAACATTTTTATTTTTTTTCTTAATATTTTTGTGTTATTTTGATTAAATTACAACATAACGCATGTTCAAACACAGCCGGACACATTGCGGTAATGAGAATTTCAGCAGAAAATGAGATAAAATTTACAATTATAAATTCTTATGTTGAAATCACACATTGTGCAAGGTAGAACACAGTATTGTGTTAATTCTGATGCTTTTTAATGTTACTATATTACACATTTTAAAGCTAAAATCATTAGTGCCGTGGTGTTTCAATGGTTTCATGAGAATCACCCAATCACATAACAATTTCTGTGGTGACCTGTTTCTCAGGAAAGTTACGGTTGGCTAGGCAACCACACTATGTGAACCCTGACGAAAATGAACCATGGTTTTACTGCAGTAAATATGTGTAGTTAAACTGTGATGGTACAAATAGTAATCATGGTTACTGCAGTTCAATAAAACCATGGTTAATTTTTCTAAAGCTAATAAACATCTCAAACGACCCGAACATAATCCAGCTGCAGTTTGAACATCCCAGGGAAGGCACAGAATGCTTGCAACGTCTTCATGAAATCTTTTTTTATAGTTTATTTGACTTTATTGTTAACCTTTCATTGCATGGTTATTCCAAAGGTTTAAATCTGAGTAGGTTGCACTGTGGCTACATTAGTCTTTGGTTGTTCTCTTTATTTAGTTCGGGCTACCACTTGCAAACAGCGAGAGATATGCGCCCTCACCCCAGCGTTTCTCTGGACCCAGCAACCAACCCTCCACAGTTTCGCTCCAGAAACCAGAGCTACATGCGTGCAGTCAGTACCTTCAGTCAGGCGAGCTGCGTCAGCCAGGTGAGTCCAACCACACGCAACACAGACACATGGAGACGATGTCTTTAGCTTACTATTTATACCGGCTTTGTGTGATGCTTATGTAAGAGTAGACTTTTTTAGACTTTGTATTTGTGGTCTGTTATTGATTTTGGTATTTCTCTGGTGTACTTGTTAAAAGGATTTTTAAAGGAAAGTTTCCAGCTAAAACAAGTTGGTTTTGGATGGTTTGTAACTGGTCGAGGGCTTACTGGTTTTTACTAGCTGGTTGAGGTTGACATGGACCACTTTGGCTGAGCTGGTGGAGTATTTGAGCTGGCTACTGTAAAAACAATAGCTTGACCACCATGTTGGTAGGATTATATTTTTGTTACTGCATGATGTTTTATTATGGATGCTAGAAAAGATACAAATATAAGATTTTGATTTGTTTTGCTATATTCAGAGAGGGCTACTATCAAGCCTTTGTTGTGTTTTGAGCTGGTTTTGGTTTGTTGTAGTTGTAGAATAAAACTGGGATGTTTGGTAAAGGTTTTAGGACATGCTTACTAATGTTATAAATGCTTTTAATTAAGGGTGCTCCGATCAGGATTTTTAGGGCCAATCACTGGAAGCCGCATCGACCGATACCGATCACAGGATCTATTTTAAATCATATAAATTAATTATGTGGCATAATTTTTATTAAAAAACAAAAACAAATTATCGTTAAATATTAAAGATTAAAAAATAAAACTATCATGAACTGACAGTTTATTAGCGGGCAACATGCGCAACAACTTAAAAAATAGCAGTCTATGCTTGGTTATTGGGGACAGTTTATCAAATAAAGCTTTTGTCACTTCTCAGTGCAAGAAATTACACTATCAAAAATATATCTGCACACCAATTGCATAATGCATTTTAAATTATAATTTTTTTAAAGGGGACATTTTACAAGACTTTTTTAAGATGTCACATAAATCTTTAGTGTTCCCAGAGTACATATGTGAAGTTTTAGATTAGTTTAAAAATACCCCACAGATAATTTATTATAAATTGTCACTAGGTTTGAGCAAAAATGTGCCTTTAAAATGCAAATGAGTTGATCTCTGCACCAAATGGCAGTGCTGTGGTTGGATAGCGCAGATTAAGGGGCGGTATTATCCCCTTCTGACATCACAAAGGGACCCAAAGGGATTTTTTCACATGCTTGCGGAGAATGGTTTTCCCAAACTAAGTTACTGGGTTTTTCACATTTTCTAGGTTGATAGAAGCACTGGGGACCCAATTATAGCACTTAAACATGAAAAAGTCAGATTGTCATGATATGCCCCCTTTAAAAAAATATTTCAATTATAATAAAAGGAATGTAATTTTAATGCATAAAGTAGGCTATACTACTAATATAGCAAAGCAGCATCAGATGTGTCTTTAAACTGAGGTGGCTCAGAGGAGTCAGATGTTATAAATATAAAACAAGCACTCAATACAGCAAGATTAAAACAAAAATAGTGGATTATTGCCCTTCATTTTGTAATCAACAGAATACCATATTTTTCAGACTATACGTTACAGTTTTTTTCATAGTTTGGCTGGTCCTGCGACAATTAATAATTTTGACATATATGAACCAAGAAACAACATTTGCGTCTACAGCCGAGAGAGTCCGCTATATGCTGCTCGTGTATTTATGTAATTCAATGGATTCAGTGATGTTGAATGACGAGCCTGCGAACTTGATGATCATTGGCTTGTCGTGCTAATTTAGCCTATTCAGCCTTCCAGATATGTTCAGTATGCTATTGTGTATCGTGTAAATAATGGTTTGTATTATGTTAACGTACAGACATCTATTCAGCCTGCTGTTCTGTGTGCTATTGTTTAGGTATATAACTTGCCTTTCCAGATTAAATGTCTGTTCTTCGGCTTGTATTTTGTGAAATAATTATCTAAATAAATCCGACGTATAGTCCACTGCGACTTATATATGTTTTTTCCTCTTCATGAAGCATTTTTGATTGACGCGACTTATAGTCTGGAAAATACGGTAATAGAGTAAGTTTTTAAGGGCATATTCTTTAACACAGATAAAACAAGCTGAGAAGTGTTTTTTAAGTTTTAAGATATGGGAAATTAAGTCTAGCGTAGCATGTTAAACAAAATGGTTATTTAAACTGGGAATAAACTGTATAGATGGTTTCATCGGACAAGCGTGCGTTGTCGCGGTTACGCGTCTGGCCTGCACTTCTGGTCACTGTTTGTTTAATGGTGTGGCTAGTGGCTAAACTGAACTGAAAATAAAAAAAATTTTTGGTTTCCTAAAGACGATTAATTATTTACACAGTAACGTTAGCTGAGTGTAGTTTTTAAAATGCTTTACCTATGATTTGAAAGCCTTTTTTTTTTTACTTGTGAAACCGTCTATACAGAAAGCAATCAAAGAACAACCACTTAAACTGTTAATGACTTAAGTTTAATGTCGCAAAACTTGCATGCATCTTACTTTTCTTCATAAATAAACTTGAACACTGAAATGTTTAGTGGACCGCACCGGTGATTCTTTAAAACGCCTTTGGCCATTACATTCCTATGCTCAACGATTGGTTCAAATGCTGAATGTTGCAAAAATACCAACAACAACTGTGTATTAAGAAATATTTGATACAAATATTAATGTGTAATGCTGTAATCGATATGTTTAGTTAATTTTTTTACTATTAATTGAAATCACAACGATCGTACAGTAATTGGTCAGGTTTGAAAGTTGGGTGGCAATTTTGTTGATTTTTCCAAGCCTGCTTGCCACTAGCTTTAAAAACTGCTCATATTCCTTTATACTGATCTTTAAATATCTGGTGAAGTTGTGAAGTGTTTAATGTGCTTTTTGCTGTGTGATTTTCTTATGCACAAATGTTGCACATTGCAGAACTGTCCTGCAGACCAGTGAATGTAGTCAAGTCAGCAGGTGTGTTCAACTTCATGCTGCGCAGAACGACAGGGGTATGACAAAATCATAGCGAGAGGCATATAAGAGCAGATTGCTTCGTATGCTTATGAATCACTCTTGCAAAACTTTGCTGTCGGTTTTCACAATGCTGCATGACTTTGAAGACATCTAGCTTAACAGTGAGTCTGCCTTTATAAAGACCACCGATCAAACCGCTTTAACTGTTTATTGGCCAATAATGATCAATCGGAACACCCTTACCTTCAATGAGCCTGTAGCTACTGTTGAAAGTTGTTTGATTTGCTATAAATGATTTTATAATTTTATTTTTATTGATTAAGTAGCAGTAAATGACAGGCTCACTGAAATAACCTACCTCTGCCTACATTTCTGCCTATAACCTGAAATATGTTTCTGCTGGTACATTTCGCTGCATATTTTGGTTGGAGTGTCCACTTGTTTTTGTTTGTGGTTGATGTGGGTTCATTCAAGGTTGCAAAACACACAATACTGAAAATTTTTGGTTCATCAGTTCATGCTTGGGCTATTGTGGCGGATAAACGTCTGACAATATTACTGTCAGGATTGATTGTGTTTGGCGAGGTATGACAAGAACTTGTTGTTTGCAAAAGCCATAGTGGCTTACAAAAGGGACAGTAATGAATAGGGGTGTACCAATATTCAAGTCGAAAACCCTCGCTATGTTCTTCAATACTCTAATGGTGTACCAAAAGCCATGCAGGGCAGAAGCATTGAGCTTTATTTGCCGATTTTATGCATGATCCGCTGGACCAGTAACTGGCCGGTCAGTCTTACTACATTTCGATATGGAGCCGGTCTTTTGTTTCCAGATAATCATTATAATAAGATTCCCTTAATACGTCATGGGGGGAGCAACATCCGAATGACCTATTTATTCACATGCTTGCAGAGAGAGCCTTACCTAAACAAAGTTACAGGGTTGCTATTTTTCATGTTTTCTGGGTTGGTAGAAGCACTGGGGACCCGATTATAGCACTTAAAGGCACGCCGCGGAACTTTTTGGCCACTAGGGGGGCTAGACATGTATTTTTCACGCCTAGCGCCCCTAGAGGCCACAAGCGCCGCAGCACTGTCACTAAGGAAAAGAACTGGCCAACCTTAAAACTAAACTAAAAACTAAACCTTTAAAACGATCAACATTTTGAGGCATCAGGGAGAAACGCAGTCATGTTACAACTTTCTGATGAGGAACTCGTGGCAGAAGCCATTTCTCAATCTGAAGGTTGCAGCCTCCGGATATCGTATTTCTAAGCTGCATACGTCATCAAGACTGTCTTGTTTCAGAATATTAACAATTATAAAGTTGACTATTATAATTAGTTAATCGTAAATTGTTGCAGTATGCTTATGACTTGCAAATGTAATGCTCAGTTTACCTTAATAAACCAGACTTGTTGACGTATGCAGCCTGCATATTTGACCTCCGGAGGCTGCAGCCTTCCAATTGAGAAATGACCAGAAGTATTTCCTTTCCTTTTTCAAAACAAATATTGTTGCATCCTCTCTCTCTCTCTCTCCCTCGCCACCAGGATTTTCCACAATGGCGCTCGTATTTCCTCTCTTTTGTGTGAAAACTGTCTCTCCAATTTCAAGTAAACTGATTTGTTAAGGTCTGCCGCTTTGTAATACGTCACGCGAGTTACAGCGGAACGCAGCAAATGAGGAAGAGAGACGAGAGAAACGCTCGGATCTGATTGGTGACTGAATAGGGTTTGGTCTTACACTGTGTGAGTTTGAGCAAGTTTGACTGCTATTGCATCCTGGATTGTAATGTAAATACAGACAGTAAAAGAAAGGTAGAAACGTGAACATGTGAATGCAGCATCTCAATACTGGGTACTATATGCAAGATAATCGCTGTCATTTATAAAGAAGATTGCATTTATGTATGAATCAAGATCGTGAGTTATAAAAAAATTGCCTTAAAGGGGAATCGAACCCGTGTTGCCCGTGTCACAGATCCGTGACACTAACACGGTGCCACAGAGTCACATAATAGAAGTTGGCTGAAAACGCCTGGACACACCGAATGCCAGCTGTTTTTCAGCTGAGTGCCAGCTTTCTTCAGCTAAGCTCTTTGGTAGCTCTGATACGTCAGCTGTGAGACGGTTGGTTGCTGTGATACTTGTCCCGCCCCACCTACACTGTGATTGGACGGCCGCAACATAAACAAGCGGTCCGCACATAACTTCCGGTAAACTCCGCTAAGAATAAATAACAACAAATTTATTTAAACTTTTTTTATTTATATAACAACCAAAAAAAAAAAAAAACACATAGATTACCTAAACATTTGTTATTTTCGACGAGGCATTTGTTCAAGAGATCAGTTTAGCAACTAGTCAGACCATTAAAAAAACGAAACCGGAAGTAAGGTTCGGATCCAGACGTGTATCACGTGCGTCCGATGAAACCGTCTATATTTTTTTCTCTGCTTATAAACCCTTAAATATGAGTATTTTTCTTTAAAAAAAAAAAGCTGAAATAATTGCAACAATTTTTAGGAAGGAATTTTGTTAGAGATCAAATTCAGAACGATTATCAAAACATACACAGAGTTTAAAATTAGTAAATAACGTTTTGGCTTCAGTTTTTTTCATAAATTGGGCCATCTAGTGGATAATCGCAGATTGCAGATTAACTCTTTCACCGCCAGCATTTTTTAAAAAAGTTGCCAGCCAGCGCCAGCATTTTTCATGATTTTCACCAAAGTTTAATGCCTTCCAGAAAATGTTCTTCTTCAGATATATAAACATACAATACTTCCGGGTTTAAAAAGTTGCGGAAGGGCGCCACCTAGTGGATAATAGCGGTATTGCGGAAAGACGGAAATACTCGTCATTGGCGGGGAAGCGTTTTCTCTTGATTGACGAGATATCTCGTCAATGGCGGTGGAAGAGTTAACATAAAAATTAGGAAAAATTTTTATGCAAATGTTTTCTCTTAATTGACAATATAACTCATCAATGGCGGGGAAAGAGTTAAAATAACATGTGTAATTGCATTGTTGTACCCAAGTCAACCTTAATCAAACATTCAAAATTTATGGTAAAGTAAATAGAAAAAAGCAATGTTTACTTTTAGGTTCCTCAAGTAAGCACCATGCCATGAACCCTGTCCTCACAGCAAGGAAAACCGAACTGTGGTGCCAAACCCGAACCGTGAAATTGGTGTATTGCTACATCTGTTTGTTTTAGTCGGCTGTGTTTATTAAAATTGAACTGCAAGTAGCTTCATAACTTTTAATGAACTGCCTCTAGTGGACATTCTGTGGAAAGATGCAGCGATATGTACCAGGAGAAATGTATTTCAGGCTATGCAGAAATGTATGCAGAAGTACGTACAGTATGGCAAGTAGGCCTGGGTTGAAATGAACAGTCTGTTTTACACTGCTTTATATCTTTGACTTGAGTAATTATGTTGAATCAGTAAAGTTAGCATTCTTTCTCTCGCTTTTCTTTCTTTCCTGCTGTCTGCTACTGTTGACTGTTTGTGTCATTCTTCCCTCAGAACGTTCGAGCATCTGCTTTTCTTCTTGATATTTCATTTCCCCTATTATGAGTTGGTCTGTCAGTCTGAAATGTTTTCTCTTATCTATTCTGTTGCTTTTTGACACAATTCTACTGAGCCGTTCAAGGTCGGAAATTGCCAGTGGTATTTTCCTCCTGCTAACACTCCTTCATATTTACTGTGCAAAGGAGAAGAATCAAAGTGAGAAAGAGAAAGGAAGAGGAAAAATTAAGGACTGCTATTCCTGTTTTTGTCTCTCAGGTGAGTGAGACTGAGGTCAATGGCCAGTTTGAGTCAGTTTGCGAGTCCGTTTTTAGCGAAGTAGAATCCCAGGCCGTGGAGGCCTTGGACCTGCCCGGCTCTTTCCGCACTCGAAGCCACAGTTACCTGCGTGCAATTCAGGCTGGGTATTCCCAAGATGATGACTGCTTGCCTTCAATGACATCCTCCACTGTTACATCAACTCTCAGATCCACAACAGGTAACCGTATGCCTCAAATCCCACATGAGAGAAAGAGAGAGCGAGAGAGAGAGAGAGAGAGAGAGAGAGAAAAGGCTTAGCACACATGCCCGTCATACATTCAGCACATGCCGAACTACATACTCTGGCATACCTACATATGTACAGTGGGTTTCCCTATCGCTTGACAGATGACTGAATTGAATGTCGTTGCCGTCGGCTCCTGTCTGTTCTGTCTGTTTGCTTCTTTTGCGTCTGTGCTCCCCGAGTGTCGAAAGACGGTTGCCTGCAGTTCCCTTTGCACGAGTCATGCGCCATTTTCGGGGCTTCTGATCCGTCGGGTCTAGTGGTAACCGAAGGGTTCGAGGGACTTTAGGCAGCTCAGTATGTGATGTCAAACACATGCACACATCTGATGACAAATCTCAGCATGTCTTTATCTAGCCGAGCATGTGCCAGGTGCACTGAACAGACTAAATTGAATAGACCTTTTAATAATCTGTCATTTTTAAGAATGTGTGTTTTCTCTTTTGTATCGCAAATGGATTAGCAGATTCAGGTACATCAGTGTTGTAAACTCTAATCGCCGACGCAACTGTTGAACTATATAAACAAATGTACCTTGATGTGATATTATGTGTTGCATAAAACACATTACCAAGTAGTGTGCATTTCGAACTTAGGAACTGCTTCAAGAGTAAGACAAGTAGAATATAAAATAAAATGATTATTATCATAAAACTATAATAAAGTTAGAGGAATACTCATCTTTCCTAAAAAAATCCAGTAATTTACTCACCCCCACGTCATCCAAGATCTTTATGTCTTTTTTGTTCAGTCAAGAAGAAATTAATTTTTTGAAGAAAACATTCCAGGATTTTTCT
Source organism: Misgurnus anguillicaudatus (assembly GCF_027580225.2). NCBI lineage: Eukaryota > Metazoa > Chordata > Actinopteri > Cypriniformes > Cobitidae > Misgurnus > Misgurnus anguillicaudatus. Next base: position 6,608,514 of record NC_073354.2, read on the forward strand.
CCATATATTGGACTTTAGTGGACCTCAACAGTTTACAGTTTCTATGCAGCTTCAAAGCCTCTAAACGATCCCAACCGAGACATCGTCATTTTTGCCAAAAAAGTACTTTTAAACCACAACTTTTTGTCTCGCATTAGCCGTGTGATGCGCCAGCGTGACCTTACTTATTACGTCATCACGTCGAAAGGTAGGTATGACGTATCTAAAACTACCAAAACAGTATTTACAAGTGTAGAGAAAGAGGAGCGTTTTGATGTTTGTGAAATGATACTAATTAACTCATTCCTCGCCAGCCTTTTTTTTAAAGTTGCCCGCCAGCATTTTTTTTGTAATTTTCACAAAAGTTTCACAAAATGCCTTCCAGGAAAATGTTCTTTTTAAACATATATAAACATACAAATATACATATAAACATATAAATGAAAGAACAGACATCTGCTTTCAAACAATAAATGAAGAGTTTCGTTGCAAAATGAGATAAATCCATTTTTTAACATTTTTGTCAAAACATGTTTATTATTATGTTATCATGTTATTATTTTGTTTTATGGTGCTACTTAGCTGTATTTTTTAAGTTATGAAGGTTTAAATCAAAACAAACCAACTGCAGTTGCATTGAATTTAATTGGAATGCACAACCAAAAAACGCGATTTCCGAACAAATTAAAAAAACGGTGGTTATCTCGTTTTGCAACGAAACTCTTCAATTAAACAAACAAAACTGCGAAAAAATGCTTCATCATATCTTTATTTTTTTTCTCTGTTTATAAACTCATAAATATGGGTATTTTTCTTCAAAAATACAAATTTCTTAGCAAAAAGCTGAAATAATAGCATTTTTGTGAAGGAATTTTTTAGAGATCAGATTCAGATTGATTATCAAAACATAAACGTAAATTAATAAACAATGTTTTGCTTCAGTTTTTTATAAATTGGCTAAGATTATCCAACTAATGGATGATCAGGGTATTACAGATAACCATTAAAACTTATCAGCCACATGTTTTTTTCATGCAAATGTTTTTTCTTAATTGACGAGATAGCTCGTCAATGGCGGGGAATGAGTTAATGTCTTTGTGTCAGTTTATTATTTAAATAGGTCCGCAAGTGTACGTTTCACATATGTAACCTGTGACCTTTTGATGTGATAACGGTGGCAAGGTCACACTGGCACATCACACAGCTGGCGCAAGACGAGAAGTTGTGGTTTAAAAATAAATTTTTTTGGTAACAATACAAAAAATTGTATTGAAACATTACAATAATGTTCATTAGTTAACATTAGTTAACTACATTAGTTAACATGAACTAATTATGAACTGCACTTATACAGCATATATTAATCTTTGTTAATGTTAATTTCAACAATTACTAATACTTTATTAAAATCTTGTTAACGTTAGTTAATACACTGTGAACAAACAATTAAAAGCTTTATTTCTATTAACTAACATTAACAAAGATTAATAAATACTGTAACAAATGTATTGCTCATGGTTTGTTCATGTTAGTTAATACATTAACTAATGTTAACTAATGAACCTTTTTGTAAAGTGTTGCCCTTTTTTTTTGCTAAAATGACGGTGGTTTCGCTAGATAAGACTCTTATCCCTCAGTTGGGATCATTGATGCGGCTTTCACATAGGACGCAGTATGCGCTATGAAACACATTCATTTAAATGGCTTGCGCCATGCGAGGGCGCTTTTTTGTTGCGTTGAGCAAAGCGCAAGCACAGTGGAGCGCTCACGCCATGGTCAAAGTTCAAAATTGTTTAACTTTTGCGCCGCGCTCTGTGACGATTACCCGCGCGGCCAATAGAAACGGGGCATCCAAACAAGCAAAATGGATGAAAAGCTTATACTCGGTATTCCCGGAGCTTTAAAATACAAGTTTACGCTCCTACAGAGACATCGGAAGGAAAGCCGTGTAATGGAAACACGTAGCAATTCAAGTTGGCATGTCAGGTGTGTTTTAAGTCAAGTAGCTTGTTGTAGGTAGGCAGCTTAAAGTCATGTGAAATGGAGACGGGCAATTTCTCGGTCTTCCTCATCCACTATTTAACCCAAATATAAACACTGTAGTAATTATTTGCAAATTGCTTGGCTGCGCTGAACGAGCGCAGCGCACACAGCGTCCTATGTGAAAGCCGCATTAGAGGCTTTGAAACTGCATTGTAACTGTAAACTGTTGAGGTCCACTAAAGTTCACTATATGAAGAAAAATCCTCAAAAAATGTATTTCTTCTTGACTGAACAAAGAAAGACATAAACATGTTAGATGACATGAGGGTAAGTAAACTATCAGAGTTGTTTTTTATAAAAGTAAAATATTCCTTTACTTTCATTTACATATTTAGTAAGTTTGGAACATTTTTTACATACATTACTACTTAAAATATGCATTTCAATTTTAGAGTCTAAAAAGCTTTTTTTTTTAAACACCGCATATATTAATATTTTCACACCTTATCTATAGTATAAACGTGCTAATTTGTATGTGTTAACAAAATTGTCTTGTATGATGCATTTTTCCTCTAGCGAAAGTGAAATTCCCGTTATCCTAATCTAGTTTTAACATTAATCCCAGCTAATGAGTAATTGTGTCAACGGAAATGACCTGACAGAGCAGGTTTGGAGGTTTTGTGCAGCACATACACATCTTACAGTGTTTCCTGGCCGGCCGCTTCTACGCTCCATCCCAACACCCCTGCTGTGTTTGGTGTACACATGGACTAAAGCTATGAACCCTATTGAAATGCCACAGTTTGATGTCAAAGGACACAAAAACACCTTTTGTGTTTAAAATGTTAAATCATTTGTTTTGTATTTGTTTTGATCACACCAGGCAAATTTTGCCTGCTTGATTTTTTGTTGTGTGGGTTTCTTTTGTGTTTGTCATTGAAACTGGAGTTTGATTTGATTGGACCTTCATATTGTCAGAAACTCACACTGACTTGACACCGAAGAAAGGAAAGCTCTCCAATCCCACCGTCTCACTCTGCTGAAGTGCTTTTACCCCACATGGCTCTGAATGCAATCCCTGTCAGCTCAAGTCAACCGCTGTAGGACAAAGCTATTGATCTCAAATGGATTTCATCCATTCTGATTCACTCTGGAGGACTTCCCGTTTCAGCAGTCCCATAATTCAGAGACTCTTTCTTCCCGTAAAGACTTATAAGAAAGTTCAAATCTGCTGTTTGCTCTCCAAAAGCATTGAATACCCCGTAGACTCACCCCGTCTAAATTCGGCCGCACCTAAAACCATTGGGCGATGTTGAGCGATCGGTGAAGAGGGAGGGTCGGTGGGTGGGAAGGCGAGCCGTCACAGGAAAAAAGGAGATCCGGGGGAAAAGAGCTGGAGGGACGTCACAGGTATTATAACGTCAACACGCATACATCTATCTATGGATATGTGTGTTTTTGCACTGCCTTCTCAAATCAATCAGGACACAACACTAAAGGTCAGATTAGGGAATAGTTATCCAGTTTCTGAAATATCAGTGCTTTTCCCAAAAAAAAAAAAAAAAAGAAGAAGGGTAAAATTTTCATTATTTGTACTAGCACCTAAGTGTTCTCCCTAAATTTTAATTGAATCTTTCTGCTTTAGAAGTCATTTAAAGAATGTTTTGGGTTCAATACAAGTCAGTACCTATTATACAGACACTTATTTGGACTCCTCATGAGTAATGAATTAATACTCATATCTCATTGATTCGGAACATATCATGTAAACAATACTTTTCCCAATTTATAGTGCCCCCCAAAATGTTTTAACTTTAGTGAGGCCCCCACTATATATACTGTGTTAGGTAAATAGCAAGTATGATATAATAAAGGCAACATATTGTTTTAATACTTGAATCATTGGCTTTACTTAAAGGAACAGTATGTAGGATTGTGGCCAAAACTGGTACCGCAATCACACAACTGTTGGCCAATACACAACAACATAAACATCAGTTGAGGGCTGCAAGTCCACTTTTTAAATGACAATATCCTTGCCGGACCACTGTTGTCAGTGATATAAGTATTTGATATGAAAATGATTTCTTAATGTCTAGTGACATATTAGGGCCATTTTATGATTAATTAATATAAATTTCTTACATACCTTTAAAGTGATGCTGGATGCATACGCCTTAAGAAATACATTTTCAGTATATATTTGTTTGTTCTGGAGCATCTTTAACAATAAATCTTGTTTCATAGCAGTTTATAAAGAACGCTGCCTGACAAACCCTTCTTAGGGAGATCATAGTGAGAAAAACACACTGGAAAGATATCAAACACATTTTCTGGTGTATGTATGTTGCAAAAAATAAGATTAATAAATAAATGTCTTTTGTTCTGAAATATTCTGGGGACACCTAGACCCCATTAAAACCCCTTCTATATGCTACAGCTAAGTATTCACTGATGCTTTATTAAGTATTGAACCTGGAACACTCTCCAAATGGGAAAAGCAATTATGATTTTGTGACATTTATGTAATAGGTTTTCAAAAATGGTCACTCTTCTCATTTTTACACCAACCTTTGCCTCCTTAGGGGACAGATTTGAGTCTGTGGTTTGAAGTAAGAGCTGGTGTGGAAAGTTTCAGCTGTGATAGACAGTGGGATTGCAGCCTCTGCCTGGTGCAGCCCTCGCAAAGACTTTATTGGATTATGTCTCCACCCCTAATCTCCACATGGTCCAATCAGCTCAATAGATGGCCTCTTTACATATTCAATAGGGTTCATAACTCCTTGTCTGAATGACTGAGTGACATTCTTTTATTGCCTTTTCATCTTTTTTGTTGCACTAAAACAAAAAAGCGCTGAGACGGAAACCCTTTAAATTAACGCTTGGTGATTTAAAAGATAGTAAGTTTACTGGCATGCTGCGAAGAGATCAAAAGGCAGAACAGAATAGATCTTCATTGACGTGAGCGAGAAGGCAGTGTAAACACACATCTCAAATCTCAATGTATGTGAGTAAAACACTGTAGCTTTGTTTACACCTTTAGTTGTATTCAGAAGGAAATTATTCATTATTTCATGAACACTAAAAACGATGTCACAAGAGAACAAACCTCTAATATGTGCTTATTTTCCTTGATTTTGCAATTATCATGTTTGTCACGCAAAACGTTGACATTATTGCGTCACGCACAGAAAGCGTATACATGGCGGATGTTTTCTTAAAGGTGCCGTAGAATGTAAAACTGTATTTATCTCGGCATAGTTGAATAATAAGAGTTCTGTACATGTTAATGACATATCGTGAACCTCAAACACGATTGTTTCCTCTTTGTTATGTAAACGCATGCAAAAGACCGCTGGAAAACAGACCAATCTCAATATAACAACAACAGTGACGTTACAGTCGAGATGTACGCCCCCAACATTAAATTATACATTAAATTAAGTACAATGATAAAACATAGTTGTGACTGCTGTTGAGTTAGCGCTGTATGCTAGTTAATGCTATATGCTAGTGTTTAAGCTGAAATTCTACTATTGACGTTACAGTTGCGTTTTGCAGGTCCATACTGAAAAAAACACAAACTCACCACTCAGGGGTGCGTTTCCCAAACAATGACGTAACTCGTTGCTGAACGACCATAGTACGATGCATCGTTGGAGAAACGAACTACCTTGTCATGACTGTTTCCCGAAAGCATAGTATGTTTGTCGCACATTCGTCATTTGAACCATGTTGGTTTAACAACATAGTTGATGATGTCACGTAGGAAGTGAAGTACTAATTAATCTGTGCAAATTGATTTAATGTCAGATTATTGCTGTAAATAACATATTGCATCGGAAGACTGATTTTGTTATCGTGATTTAGTTATCTGTTGTTTATTTTCAAGATATTTAATTCACGAGTAAGTTCCCTCTTACGTCACTCCTCCCAGGGGATTCCCCAGGGTCTTAAAGCTCGTAAACTGAGCACATGCGCAGTTTTCAAATGCAGCGCTTTCATTCTGTTTGCAAATTTAAATAAATTTTTTATATATTTAGAATGATGGATATAGACTGTACTACATGTTTTTTGCTTAATTTGTTCAAAATCATGATCAACGTAAGTCGACATATAATAATAACAAGGAACGATGCTTCTAACGACAGGTGAAGAGCTGTTGTTCCAATGTCACAAGTTAGCGATGCAGTTTGCGAATGTTTGTTTGAACGATGGTTTCGGGAAACACCAAATCGTTGAACGATGACAGTAACGATGGAACTTACAATGTTCGTTGGCTAACGATGCTTTTGGGAAACGCACCCCAGAAACGTCCATTAACAATCTCCAAACAATGAATTAGTCCTCAAAATCTATATCTTCGTCTGATACAGACTCAAACATAAGATCTGTTTACACACACACAGAACTACTGAAGGAGCTGCTCTCAGAAACAGCCAATCAGAGCAGAGCTCAACATTATTATTCATGACCCTTTCAAATAAGGTAATAATAGATAATTTCTTTCATTCAAAACTATCTCTGGATTATTTTTGCACTTAATAAAGCCACATACCATCTATGTAGATATCAGAGAACAATTTAACTGATTATTTCAATGCATTCTTTGGCACCTTTAATGAAAGGATAGCACCAATAACCAGATTTTTATTAATTATGCCTTCAATATTGCAATATTTTGATTCCGGGGAAGTGTTACCTTCGCATCCACAAGAGAAACCACACCCCAGGATTTAGCCCAATTATTCAAATTTATGCGGTTACATGATACTTTTATTTCTAATAAGTAGGTTCCATGTAAACACAGCTGGTGATACTGAAGACCGAAGTACTGAAAGATTACTAGTAGTACATGCTTTCCTACTAGTTTGCCTACAATAGAATAGATTTGCCAAACTGCAGTTAATTTGCAAAAAGACAGTAAAATAAATTTGCTGCCCCACTACTATTTCCCCTCCCACTTATTATTAATATCGAATTGAAAACTAATTTGTCTTCCTTCGTACTTGATGACATTTCCTAAAGTTACCCTCAGGAATTATTCAATAGCTATTTGGAAACTTTGTCTGCAGGGTCTTTACTCACATACTGCTGACATATAGATACACTGTATGAAACACATTCGCATAACCAAGTGTTGACATTAGAGGTTTTCCAAAATTCATCCCTTTGAATTCTCCATATCTATATATTCAAATTTGTCTTTCAGAGGGGTATGATGCAATGGAGGGCACCTCATTGCTAAATGAGGATATGATTGAGGAAGATGATGACGCCAGCTCTTCGGCATATCAAGAAATTGAGCGCTTCGAGAGAGAAAACGCTGCGCGTAGTCAACATAGCACCAGTTCCACAGTTACGGCAATCTCCGTTCCTCCTACCTCCACGCACGCTTACCGAGTCCCATGTCCGCCACCCTCCCAGCCCCCGCCGGACCCTCCCGCCCCACAGGCCATTCAGGCTTTTAAAGAATCTGCAAACATGGTGGCCGCCTTCAACATGCAGTGGAAGGAGGAGATCTCCGCCATGCGCTACGAGCTGGCTGAGCTGCGCAGGGACGTCTGTGGAGAGCTCAAGACCTTCAACAGCAACTTCTTTAACTTCACCCAGTGCTATAACATGTGGACCATGTGCCGAGAACCAGCCGCCGGCACCAGTTCCACCCAGTCCGGCGATCGGGTATCCGTTGGCGTCCAGACCGGCGCTAACGGTCTGGTGAGACAAAACACTGCGGACGCCTCGGTAATGTGTCAGCCTGAACCGGCTGCCTTCAGCATTTTCGATCTGATGGAGCCCCCCTGCATCGAGATTACCGAAGGAACTCCCGAAGGAACCACGTCCACCAACAGCCCGACGAGTCCCGCCAGTCCCGATAGACCCACAGGCCCACCGTTATCCACGGTGATGGGAAAGTCCAAATTAGACACTGGCAGGAAAAAGAAGAACTGCGGTCGAGCGGATGGTCAAAGAAGCGCTAGCCTTGAACTATGGTGCCGAAAGTACACTAGTGGACCAATGTCATACCTGTCGCTGTCATTCTGATCATACTCATCACCCCGGACCAAGCGTTTACCACACCTTCTCAATGAACCCCATGTATCCTGCAGCCAGAGAACATAGGGGAGCTAAGTGTTTGTCCCTTTCCTCTGGGCAAAGATAATAGCTTGGCTCAAAACAGCCGATGTGAGCTGTTTTGACATAACAGGGATAGTGTAGCCATTCTAGATTAAACCATTTGCTGTGCCAGATCATCATCAAATGTGTTTACATCAATGTATAATTGATTCATGAATGTCTTGTAAGCAATGTCGCTATTCATCTGAATGTCACTGTGTTTTGTTTATGGGTAAAGCAAAGTTCTTGTGTGACAGTGATAAGAAAGATCTCCCCAATTCATCTGACCACAAGTTATAAATACTATGGAAGGATAAAACATCACTGTTTGGCTAATTCATTCGTTTTTTAACATTGGCCATGTTTACACGACAGCTTTTACATACAAAATTGGAAAATGTTTTATGCGTTTTGGCTGTTCAATTAGGTCCTGAAAATGTTAAACGTGCACATTTTTTAGAAAATCGCCAAAAACCTGTGAAAATGTTGACATCATGCGCTTGAATATTCTGCGTTCAGTCTACAGGCATGCACAAATACTTGACAACCATATCAACAATGGTGGCCTACAGGACTGTGTTTGTGCGAATCAAGATTCTTTTAACGCTAAGTTTACAAAATGTTGGCGCTTAATAGTCCTTGTAGTAATAAATAAACCTCCACCATTGTCTTTCCGAACAAAAAAGTTGGTCGCTTTGTCAAAAAATGCATATAGTATGTGCCCATGGGCGTTTCTTTACAAAGTAACGTCGCCAACTACTGTTTTTAGTCATTTTTTCGGATCTGCGTGGATTGCTTTGACAACGTGGTGTGTACACAATTTTTTTTTAAAGCGCAAAGGATAAACATATCTGTTTTTCGCATAATTGTTGTCGTGTAAATATACCAATAGACCAAGTAAACAACAACATTAAAGTATATTTCAATCCGGCAAATTCCCATTCTTTCTGTTTACTTTTAAGTTACAGTGGGGTCCAAAAGTCTAATGGTGCGTTCACACCAGCCGCGGTAGAGGGAGCAAAACGCGCATTTGTGCATAGTTGGACGCTTGAACATTTGAGTTTACTCGCTTCATTCATGTGTGAAAGCCGTGCGTGAAATTCTAGTCATTCACATGTAAATTCACGTCATGGGAGGGGCTTCTGCGACTCCGCTGAGACTCCACTCGCTTCCTGTAATCACGTCACTACTACAGCAAGGTCCTGATTGGTTAACGCGGCGCGGCAATCCGTCGAAGTTCAGATTTTTCAACTTGCGCATTTCCCGTGACAATGCTCAATTTGCGCTTACCGCATGTACCGTGCCGCAGGTTGCCTAATTGCCTCTTTGCATTGACTTAACATGTAAATCACTCGCGCTTGCCGCGTCTACCGCGTCTGGTGTGAACCCTGCATAAGACCATAATACAATTTTGTGACCTGCAGTATGAATACTGTGTTTGAGTTTTTGCATAGGTCACTAACCATATAAGCATTAACTCCATTGCACATATAGGCAGATTTTTTTGCTTTTGAAACGCACACGAGTTTGTTTGAAGCATTCTCATATCAGGCTAACGCAACATGAAATAACAGGTTCTGATTTTGAGCGCATGCTGTCATTTAACCAGAAATACTCAAATTCAGCTCTCTGATTTTTAGACCCCACTATTTTTCATAGCTATAATGATGTTGAATAGATGTCACACACTGCTTTTGCTTTTCATGCATTTAATTTAAAGCATTTTCATGCTTTTATTAGTGCTAGATGACAAACATGGCCAGGAGAGTCGCATATACATGCATCATTAAATCATTAAATAATAATGACATTTTAATTTTCACACACAACCCATGCCGTACCCTTAAAGGAAACAAAATCATACCAGAACAGTAGATCTTTAGCCACCAATTGATTTAAAGGGTGTAATTGCTAACTAGTATATAATCGGTGGACTATTTACAAGTAGTGCTGAGTGGTACTGTACAACTTCCATTTATTATTTATAAATATTTATATTATGTCACTATATGTAAATGAAATAATAAGTCACACATTATAATAGAAAACATATCAATTGCTCACCCTTTTACATTCAAAATGCTATCAGTCCAAAAACCACACAACGTGATCATTTTCATTAGTAAAATAATGAAATGCTGATAAAGACTGTAATCAAAACTCACCTCTGTCTTAATCATTTGGTTAAAAAATTATCTAACTCCCTTAAATATGATGTCAGAAAGATCGAGACATTACTGTACTTTTAAAGAGGAAAAACAACACAGTGTAAGGGGGACAGAAAATGCAAAAACAAATTACATAGGGAAAGAATGTTTCATTTCAGTTACACAACGAATGTTGTTTAAATATTGCACATAAATTTAATGACGCATGAAGACATACCTGACAAAACAATGAAAAATCAAACAATTAAAATATGTATTTGTATTACAGACTCAAAAATACACAAGGACACAAAAATGGCATCATTTTCTGCAGATTTACTGTATTACCACACGTTTGAAGTAAAATGTCAATTCAAGTAAAAAGTCAATTAAACCTAATATTTTATATAGTACTATACTAGTTTTGATTTGTGATAAGTTAACATAAATTTTTTAAACAAGTTTAAATTCTTTAACTTAATTTGTTGCAGTAAAGTGAAGTAACATAAAAATATATGTTGATTTGATATTAATTTTTACAGTGCACAACAATCGCCTCTAAAATATTGAGCACACACATTTAGTATGCTTAATTCCGGAGTATAGTGTGTTTTTATGTGTACGCGAATGCACGCGCACAGTCGAACGCACAACCTTGCAAAGCATAGTTCATTTGACTCAAGTGTGCTAACGTTCGATGAATGCACATTTTGCCAAATTGCAATACCTCTCGTAAACAAAATGCTACGTACACCTGTACGCAAGGTTTTTAAAAATGTGCCTGCGTTCTGATGATGAAAATTGCGTCACGTGCAATGCACGCGCACTCTCGTATACGCGCTAAAAATGGACAATACTTCAGCCTTAAGTGTAATATAAAACGACTTGCCTTTATAAGAAACAGCTCTCATACAAAGACAACTAAAACAGAATTATTGTTGTAATCAGGGCTGGAAATAGCAGAAATAGGAGACTCTAGTTTGGGGGGGGGGGGTAATTTGTTAGAGTGTGAAAATTGAGATATTTAGTTAATGGTATATTTAAATAAGAGGTAAAGTCTAAAATAAAACTGATCAGTCATACTGTGAGGTGTCATGTGACAAGCTTGAAGATGCATTACAAAATATTATTTCCATAAAATAACCTCATAATAGGGAGTTGTTTTTAAAAGCTGTTAAGTTGTATTATACCACAGGGCTGTTGAATACTTTATTTTGATTGGTTGAGAAACCGCACACCTAACCTTTAAAATGTCTTAAAAATAAGCACCCAAGCATTATTTTTAGTAACTGTGGTATAAGTGGAATTATTGACCATAATTGGTCCTTTGAATTATTCAAAAATAATGCACACCCACGGTGTAACAGCATATAATTCAAAGGCCCATCGTCAATTATTCCTTACTTTATATATATATATATATATATATATATATATATATATATATATATATATATATATATATATATATATATATATATATATATATATATATATATCTTAAACAAATCAATTTCAAGATTAGTAAAGTAAAAAAAAAACTTTTGTTTAAATGTAGCTTAAATAAATTGATTGAGTGTACTTACTGGATTTCATTCGACTCACAATCACAAGTATAAACTCTGTTTGTTACACCAGCATCAGTTGTAATTACGCGTTTGAGAGGGAAATAGTGCAAGAATATTGAGAGAAATAACAATAAGTCCCAATTAAAACTATGGACTTATTTTCTATCATTCGATTGACTGTTATCTAGTAGTGAATATTAAATCAGGTATTGCGGTGTCATTACGTGAATCACCTTGTTAGGTGCTTTTCAGATACTTTGGCTTTAATTCTGAATTATATTCGATTTATATGTTATGTTAAATAATATACTACAAGTTATGTTTTATGATTACACAGACACATTTCTTGTAGACTCTGTATATATAATTTTTATATTAAAGACGCTTTTAAAAGACGCTTGTCCATCGCCATGCCAAACCGTTCTCGTTGTGTTCGTGACTGAGCCGGTACGGTTATGGGTTAATTTTCCACTGTTGATCCGATAGTAGCATTAGACAACCGTGCTGAGAATACAGAGCCAAAAATGGTTTGTAGTTGGGCCAAACCATGGCTCAGGTGGAAACGTAACTGTAACCGTTCCTTCCCGTACGGTTCGGCCTCATAGTGAAAAAGTGCTAAAAATGTATGATCCAGTGCTTCTTTCCATACTAATTTATAATATATGCATCTGTGAACACAATTATATAAAATAACTATATAGTGTCTACTCAGTAAAATTTAATTTCCTAAGGCATATCGTGTTTTATTTTTCTATAAAAGTTATAAAAAAAGATTATCGCTCAGCACTACTTTAGTTTTGTACGTTCTAACTTTGCTTGAACTCATGAGAATATAAAACATACATACATAAACTCCTCCTCCATCATTTATTTATCTTTTGATTTTTTCTTTTTTATTATTCTCCTTTAAACATTTTTCATTACCCAATTACATTTTCAGGATTAGCTGAACGAGTCTCTTCTTCGGGACACACGCAGCATTTTGGGACCAGTTTTATAAAATGTTCATGCTCAAAAGGGGTATTGAATTGAATTATTAACCATAACACATTTATTTATGTTGCAAGGCGATTCCTCACAGGACATTCAATCTCCATGTGCCACTATAATAAAATAACACTGTGAGATTTTCATTTATCCTAAATATAATAGGTATTAGGTTCAAATATAATTGGAGAAACATATGCTAATACAATATATATTTTATGTACTAAGTTTAAGTAGTTTATTTTAAAACAAAACTGTATGAAACTATTTTCTTTACGAGAAAAACATCTTATCATGCCAAAGTTGAAGGCAATGTTTGTCTGTTAAACAATTTATGGATATTTGAAGTCACTGCCGTAAGGGGAAAACACAACCAGAACTACATTAAAAGTAACAAGATTGATCAAATCGATGCTGTTTTATAGCATTTTTGTCCCGGTACCACTGTTTTTGAGTATGTGACAACATTCATTCTACATCGAAATATATTTATTTTAATTTAACATATTGCAAAATGATTAGCATATTGCCCTTGAATTGTTAAAAAAGCTTTCATTAAATAAGAAAAGGCAATGAAAGAAATGCATACTTCATTTTATAGACATGCTTTTTCATCTGCTGTCAAGTGACATTTTCTGTATCATTTCACATTACAGTCTTAACATCCATCACATGCTTTTGGTTGTTCTATATCAGCTTATTATTTATTTAAAAAATCTCTTTTATTTGTATTAATCCACAACATTCATAAAAACAACGGTCCAGCTGTCAAGAGTTTTTATGCTTTTTTTTGTTATTTGTAAGACATGCTGGTAGTTGTTTTTATTTTTTAACTACTGAGCCCAGCCAGATATTTGGCTTTAAATACTGTATATTGTCCGATGTTTTTGCTTTGTCTCCTACAAAGTGGTCTGGTTTGAATGTACTGATGCCGTCATCACTAGTGATGTCATTCTTAAACATTTTTCATCCCCACTGAATCTTGCTTATGTTTGTCCTGTTGCATATGACAAAGATTGATTCATCATAGTGGCTTATAGCTTATTTCTAACCGTTTACAAAAAGTTGGTTTAAATCAAAGATTATTCAATCGGAGATGAATAATTGCATATACACTACTGGTTAAAAGTTTGGGGTTATTTTTTTATTGCTTCCACCATTTAAAATAAACCTTAGCATCTTTAGGCAGTCAGCCTTTGGCTACAATTGTAAAAATGTGTGGCTATGAGGTCTCAACCTGAGATGCTTTTTAAGGAGTTCCCATCTAATCGGGGCTCTTATTGGCTTCCAAAAAAGAAAGCCATCCATTTCAATCAAGTTACTTTAAGCTTTTGACCGATAGTGTATACATTTTTGATCTTTAAACAAAGACTACATCATACTGTAAATCTCCACAGTGTGTATCTGATATGATACATGTGATGCTTTACCTGATGATGGGTTTTAGCCACAAAAACACTTTAATTAAAGGGACTGGATAAAGCATTTGACCTGCATCATGTGTGTATGATGCATTATTTATCTTGGTGTTTCGAAGGACCTAAGAACTGTTCAACATAGACATATTATTAAATGGTTATTACTGCACTAAGCAGGTTGTTCATTTCTATTGACAAGAGCTTCTACTTTCTTGTAACACAATATTTAATATGTTTATTTTTTTGAAACAGATATAACAGGCCTATAGACGTGCAATATAAAGATGAATAGCTCCAGATATAATCTCCCATGTTTTTGATTTGCTAAAAGAGAGAGAGAGATGTGTTCAGGGAATGAAACAATGTTTGTTTAAAGGTGCTGATGATGTGCAGCGTTTATCATTCATTCTATGCAAGTCCTGTGTTTTTCGTGTACGGCATGTGTTCATTTCATTCTTCGGTGGCACTTAAAGGGCCACCATGAAGACTTTTTCTTACACACCTTGCATGAATCTCAGGCATTTATTGTAACGTTTTGCCTCTTTTATTGCTGTTAAAAATGATGATATTACTATTTGCATTTGTTACGCTAATTCATATTGTTTACGAGTAGCAGCTGCATTTTTTTTTACCATTGTTAATTCCATAAAATATTTGAGAAAAATGTATTAAAGAAAACGGTAACATGTCCTCTGTAGTTGTACAATCTAGATGCAAAGGTTTAAAAACGCCTAAAAGGTACAAAAAATGTAGCTTGCTCTGAACTTAATGCCAAAACTACCATGAAATCCTTTGCCCTCTCTTTATCAGATGTTTTATTTATTCAAGTTTCATTGTTATTTAAAGGAGCGGAATTTTACCAATAGTAAAAACGGCTGTCAAGATCATATTATTTTATTTTTATGAAACTGCCTGAAACTTTGTTGCTCATTAATGGTCCCAAATCTGTTTTATGTGCTTCAAACTGTGATTTTGATGTGTTTTTAATTGAGTTTTCTTATTTTGTTTGTATTGTTCAATGTATACATGCCTTATGTTTTATTTTCAGAGATACATATAAAAGACTGTATTGCTAAACAGATATGAAACAGATTGTGAAGGTGTTTTTATCATTTGACATCAAAACTTTATGTGGGGTTATAGCAACGGCACAGTGTTAAAAAAAAAGTTTTCAAGGTTAATTTCTTGTGAAAGTAAATCTTACAATATAATAAATCTGGTTCATTTGGTTTAAGCTCTGTGATGTACACCACATGCAGGTCGCTGGCCAATATGTTGTTCTGCGTAGTAAATGCTAAATTCACAAGGTTTGTGTTTGTATGGATACAGTACATGCAATTTCTATACGTTTTAATAGACAAAATAAAACATCTAATTTTAATGTATTGCAGGGATCTTAAACATAAATGTGTACACATTTAGAAAGGTAATGTTTACTGATTTTTAATTTTATATAATTTTAGATTTATTTTTATACCACAATTTAAGCATTTTGGACCTGGTGTCTATTCCTCTTGGCCTTTTCTAGTGGCTTACGAGTGAAGATAATAAATCACCGTAGAGATCTTTTTTGAAGATAATAAATCAGAGGCGATCTCTTAGGGTCCCCTTCGTAGCAAAAGCCCTGTAACTGCGTAACATTAAATATGGATTTGTGATTGAGAATTGAACTCGTTCACCTGCAGAGTTACCCTTAAAAACATTTTGTCGTCATCCCTTTTCTTAAAGGTTTGTGTGTCTCCAAAGTTTGTTGCAGAAGCCAAGAAGTGTTTCAGTATAGTTGTAGTGTGGTTATTGCGGCTTCAGCAGACTTTTAGACAAACAGCGTGTCAGTACTCCGACCGACCCTTTGCTAGGTACAGTACAGTATAGTGACTTTGCTGACTTTGTCATGCTGCGTTCACACCAGCCGCAGTAGAGGCATCAAGCGCAAGTGATTTCAATGTTAAGTAAATGTGAAGACGCGCGTCTGGAGGTCTCGCGGTGCAAATGAGGCGTTTAGCGCTGCGTGGATGACACGATTCTGCCTCATTCGCGCATCTAGTTTGCGCGAATGGTGTGAATTGAGCGTCTGGCCCGGTACGCGTGAATGGTGCTTTTTGTGGATTTTGCGTTTTACGCACATTTGTTGCTGACACCCGAGTTGAAAAGTTTAAACTTTGGCGGATTTTCGCGCCGAGTTAACCAATCAGAAGCCGGCTTGCTGCTGTGGGCGCAGCCCCGCCCGGAGTCACTCATTCAACATGAAGGAACGCTTGATATTGTCCGTAAGCAGTCACTCGGAGCTATACGACACAAGTTCTTAATTCTATAGAGACGGGAATAAAAAGGACCTCGCTTGGAAGAGTGTCAGTGAGGACACGTGACGTTTATCGATCCGCGGCATTCCTGTCGTATTTTCCCCCTATAGTAATGTGACCAAATACAAACCGGAAACTCTCTTGATGAATGCACGATCAACATCAGCCATCTTGCAAACAGACAACCTTGCCCCTCCCACAAGAAGCAGATTTCCCCTCTGATGCACGTCAAATGCTTGCTTTTTCCGCGCGTCTATTTCGGTCTAGACGAGCGGATGCATTCAAAATATTAAAGCGGCAAACTAGACGCGGTAGACGCGATTTTGACGCCTCAAACGCAGCTGGTGTGAACCCACGGTCAGACTTTTTCTGCCACTGAGTAAGTCTATTGGATTTAATTAATTATCTGAAGAAGTAATAAATAACATCATTACACTTTTTTAAAAACTATTTTAAGTTTTGACTTGTGATAAGTTGCGATAACTTTTAAAATCAAGTTGATATTGTTTTACTTTTTTGTATGTTAAAGTAACATAAAAAATGAGCTGGTTTGAAAGAATGCTGCATATTTTTTATGGTATAAAGCTTATTTCGATTAACAATGCATTATTTGTTGTAATAACCAAAAAAAGCTTCATTACCAAAAATTGTATCTGAGTCATAGACTCCAGTAAAGTTCAGCCCCCAATATTACTCAAGGATTAAACATATTATGTCCCCTCTGCATGTTCAAACCAAATCAACACTCTTGCATTGGACATTTGATTTGCTAACAAGAATGTAACTGTACAAAACTGACACTTGAACGCAGTTCCCTGAAATGACACTATGGGAACATGCCAGCAGCGTACGCTCACGTGAAATCTTTGTACAACTATAGACCTTTTACAAGTAGACATCACAGTTACGTGGCAGAAAAAACCATGGAAAATAATGAAACAAGCAAGATAACCCACTTGGAAATGGCTTGTTGTGCTGGTGAGCCGACGCTTCAGGATGCGCTAGTTTATCTGTTTCTACCCAGAAATGTTGTGGAACTAGTAATCTGTTTGAAAATACTGTGGTAAAATTAGTTTGACTGCCTCCTGCCATGTTGTTGCATCAGGGCATCGAACTTGGACCCAATTGTAATCAATTTGCAAACCCTGTCGTCTATGATGCTTCAGGACACGCTAGTTTATCTGTTTCTACCCAGAAATGTTGTAGAACTAGTAATCTAATTCAAAACACTGTGGTTAAATTAGTTCAACCATCTCCTGCCATGTAGTTTCTTCAGGGCATCGAACTCACACACCTTACACCCCAAGCTAACCTTTGTTTGCATTAGTGCAGTTTTTCCATGAATCTGCTTAGCATGACACAATGTTGTTACAAATGATACAGAGAGATGATATAATTCATTTTGATTCTCATCCTCTAAGATTCAGAGGGATTTTATCCGCCAAACTGGACCCCGCACAAGCGTGGGTGTTAGAGTAAGAGGTGTTATCTCTGCTGGAGAAAGCGGCCATACAGATGTTCCCCCCTCCAAGAGAGTCAGTCCGGGTTCTACAGCCGGTACTTCATATTTTCTAAGAAAAGTGGTGGGCTGAGGTTCATTTTAAAACTCAGACATCTTAACTGTTCTCTGAGGAAATTCAGTTTCATATGCTGACTGCTAGTATTATTGTGGCCAGTACCATATTTTAGGACAGGTTTGTCCCAATAGTCCTAAGGACACTTGGTCTGCTGCAGATGCTGCAGTGGTGGGTCAAAAGCAAAGGGTTTTCCCTGAGGGGCAACCCATTTCGAATAATCAGAGTAATGTGCAGGTGCCTTCATTCCCTGAAAATATGGAAAAATGTCAGGTTCCTGAACAAGGTCCTGACACTAGGGGCATAATGTCGCAGGGTAATCATTTCAATAGATCCGTCCCTCACAGGCTGCAAAGCGGTTGTGGAAGGCCGTTCAACCAGGGGACTGTGGAGAGTGCAACATCTTTATAGGCACATATCATAGGCATAGGCAGATATCTAGATATGTTAGCTGTACTTTAAGCATTTCACTACTTCCTCCCAGTCCTCAGAGACCGTTATGCTCTGGTGAGAACAGACAATACGACAGTGGTCTTGTATATAAATCATAAGGGTGGCCTGAGGTCGTGCCCTTTGTGCAGACTGGCACATCAGATTCCTCTCTGGACCCAGGAGAAGTTTCTGTCACTCAGAGCGACTTGTATCCCTGGTGTCCAGAATGTGGGAGCAGACATCCTTTCGAGACAGAAGTTGAAGCAGATTTGGGAGAGATACGGTCGAGCGGAAGTAGACCTGTTCGTATCCCGAGAGACAACCCAGTTATGGTTTTCTCTGTCTCATCCAGCCCTGTTGGGCTTGGACGCTATGGTACAGAAGGGATCGATTTAATTCTGGTAGCCCTATTTTGGCCAGCCAGAGTGTGGTTTGGATCTGAGGGCCCGTCTAGGGAGATTCCCCTAAGGAGGGATCTTCTAACTGTGGAAACGAAATGTGGAAACTATAGGTTTGGCCCCTGAAGGGCATGAACTTATAGACCAGTGTATCTTTACTGAGGTTGTAGAGACCATTTTGAACTCTAAAGCCCGTGATAAACTGCACAATTATTGGCTGTCCCAGACGAAAGATTGCCATCGCGAAACAATTTCTGTAATCGAGGCTCTTCATCGGTGGTCCTATGTGCTACAGTGAGAGAGGTTCATAGATGGCCGTTTTCCCGGCCTTGCGTCCAAAGATAGCCTACGATAGTTTTCTGACAGTGTCAGAAATTTCGGCATGATCACCGCACAGTGTGTTTGCTGCTACGACCTGCGTACTGGTATTTGTTTACCACGAGCGCATGCTGGTGACGTTACGCTAACGTGTGACGCAGCCGCCGAAGCTTCCGTGTCATCATCGTACAGTCTACACGCCTGTCGTACCAGAGTTTAAACAATTCATATTGCACAGTGTGATAGGCTAATGATCTTATAGGAGGCAAAAATCCTGCAGTGTATTCCAGGCTTAAAGCTCCATCCACCAGGAAACTTTATACTTTAAAATGGAGGGTTTTCACTCTTTGGGGATGTGATAGACATATAGATCCTGTTAACTGCTCATTGACTTCAGTTGTGGAGTTTCTTCAAGACTTGGTCTTGCACCCTCTACTTTAAAGGTTTATGTTGCAGCTATTTCAGCCTCTCATGTACCTTTATCTGATGGCTCCTTAGGGAAGCACCCTTTGGTTTTACATTACCTGTGTGGCGCTTTGAGCATGAGGCCTCCGTCTACGTCCAGAGTTCCGACTTGGGACTGGGCAGTAGTTTTAAAACCTTTTCCGTCAGCGTCAGACAAACATGTATCCCTTAAGCAAAAGCTGACGTTTTGATAACTGAGGAGGCGATTTAGAGATGCTCTTTATATCCCCATCTAGTTTTGATATATTTGAAATATTAAAGCTATTCTTCACTCGAGACCGGGTTATGTTCCTCCTCCTCATGAGTCGGCGGACCATGAAAGACTTCACCTGCTATGTCCAGTTAGTGCTTTGCAGGGATATATTAATAGGTCGTCTTCGTGGAGAAATCAGATCAGTTATTTTGGCTCTGCTAATAAAGGATGTCAATCCATTCGTAAATAGAGGCTATTGAACCTTATGAGGTGCGCGGTGTATGCCTTCACCTCTGCTAGTTAGGGCACATTCAACAAGGAGTATGGCTTCATCTCAGGCCTTCTTGTTAAGGGTATCAATAGAAGATGTGTGTGATGCGGTTCCCAGGTTCGTATGTCCTGAATTGGTGCATGGTTCACTTTCACTATAGGACAGACACATTACATTATGGTGTAGTGGGCATTATTGTTCCCATAGTTCCCATTTCATGAAGCAACATTGAAGTTCCCTCAAAAGGGCCATAACTCTATGTGCCTGTAGTGCTTGCTCCACGTTTCGAAGCTAACATGCTATGTTTACACTTCCCTTTTTTTACCTTCCAGACGTCATCACTCCACACCTTTATAAGGGCTTCATATAGTTGTACAAAGATTTTACGAGAGCGTAAGCTGCTGGCGTGTTCCCATAGTGTAATTTCATGACGCAGCATCTCGTTCCCCTTCTAAGGAAACCATGGTTAAATACTTAACCGATACGTTTTTCTTCTTAATTTGACTTGTTTGCTATTAACACAGTTAGTTTAGTTATGAGAGCCACACTGTAAAAAAATGCAGCATGAAGTTTAGGTTTTTGACTTAAAAACATAACTTATGTTGACATAACTTATAAACAATATGTTGAAATTGTTTAAGCTAATTTTTTAAGTTAAAGTAACATAAAAATATATAGTAAGTGTTACAAATTTGCTTTATTTTTTTGATAATATTTTTTTGTAAGCCGAAAATTCTAGACACTGTATTAGATGAGAACGTGAATGACTCCTGATGGACACTGACACGCATTTAAGATCTCACACGGTCCTGAACTGACATCATTGTCGTTATTAGAATATGATCAAATTGATGGTGGGTTATTCACGCTGTTCATCGACAATTAAATGACATGAATATGTTTTTGATCACTGAAAATGAAAAATCCACATAGAAATCAGCTTTATAATTCAGATTAATCTAGTGAGATGAGCTATGATAACACTGTGGAAAATATAGCAATGAAAGCATGGTGTGATTGTGTCTGCACAATTTTCACAGGCTTGTTTTATATAATAATTGGTTTACATACTTAAACAATCCAAAAGCAGCGATAACATTGTTATATTGTGTCACTGCTATGATTTTGATTTTAAACACAAACATTACCTGCACGCATTTCTTTGAACTTCTCCAAGTCTGTTTGTTTGTTTGCCTTTTTTGCATAAAAACATGAATACACAGATATATTGGCATCAAAGAGTGCATGGCACAATGCATGGGTCAGGGACAGTTGTTTATCTTTCATACTGCAGAATTTTTTGACACGTTTCTTTTCTTTTTCTGTTAATTTATTTTCAGTTTTCTATTACTAAGCTATCACCTTTTTTCATTTTAGGGGCCCGTAGCTTAGCTGGGGGGCGTAGAATGTACGGTAGGTCTGACAGGGCTCTTCTGTAACACCTGTTGTGCTTCATTTCATGGCATTGTTTTGTCCAGTTTCATAAATCTAGTTTAGCTAAAACTTTTATATTGCTATCACCTAAGAGCCTTGCTGGAATAACTGCAAAAGAATAAAAAACACCAAAAGGACTTTTTTGCAAACAAAATGTTTATATTTTTGTGTCTGAAAAAAAAACAGACTGCATGGTCACCATTTATGGCACATATTACATAATTACTGTATATATTTTGGTCTGTTTTCTTTAACATCAGTACTATTATTGTTATTACAGATTTTTCTTTGAGCATTTGTTTTACCACATTTTTTATTTTTTATGAGAACTGAAAGAATAAGAACACATTTTGCCAATACGAAACAAGCAATCTGTTCAAACTATTGGGCGGTGAATTTTGGCAGTTTAGCAAACTTTATATATAAAATGCACTTTCCACAAATACAGTACACATTAGTCTTTATAGCATTATAGAGACGGACTTTACATTTTAGTTCATTAAAAGTGCAGAAGCTAGTTTATAAACATTGCTGTGTCCTGACCACTCTTGCAATCCTGTTTAAAATTCCTCCCTTTATAAAACACTCATTTTGCAGCATGATGGAAACACAAAATAATTGCCCTATTCTCCAATCTATTTAAATATTGTAGTGTTGAGTAATTTCATCAAGTTCCACCGTTATTGTAGGAAAAATTTAAATTTTGGTAAAAATCAATAGACCAACATTTGGTGTCAAAGTAGCTTGCCTTTATTAAATAATTATAATCATTTTAAATAATTACTAAATTTACGCTATATTTGCGACTCTTACTTGCAACCCTGTTAGCATTTGTTTGTAAATTTGATGTTGAAATTTATATAATGTTAAAGGGGCCATGTCACAAGACTTTTTTAAGATGTCAAATAAATCTTTGGTGTCCACAGAGCACATATGTGAAGTTTTAGCTCAAAATACCATATAGATAATTTATTATAGCATATTAAAATTGCCACTTTGTAGGTGTGTGCCGTTTTGGTTGTGTCCTTTAAAATGCAAATGAGCTGATTAAATGCAAACACTGATAACAATGAGCGTGGTTTGTTGAAATTAAAACTCAATTGTGCTGTCAATTATTTTCTCTCTTTCTCTCTGCACTAAATGGCAGTGCTGTGGTTGGATAGTGCAGATTAAGGGGTGGTATTATTATAATTAATAAGAGCTCCTTATGACATCATAAGGAGAGACAAATTTCAACGACCTATTTTTTTACATGTTTGCAGAGAATGGTTTACCAAAACTAAGTTACTGGGTTGATCTTTTTCACATTTTCTAGGTTGATAGAAGCACTGGGGACCCAATTATAGCACTTAAACATGGAAAAAGTCAGATTTTCATGCCATGGCCTCTTTAAAACAAACCACAGGGGTTTTAAAATATTTTTAACAATTCAGAGATTTTTTTAACTTTGTTGGCAGGGTTGCAAAAATTGAAAACTTCAAAACAGCTGGAATATAAAAAAAATATAAATGAAGAGTTTGGTTCCAAATTGCGATTTAAAAAAATAAGTTAACGCAAAAATCAGTATTATATCTGGTCTGTATTAAAAAGTCAATTCTCCATTTTACACATATCCGTCGTGTTATTCTGTCATCTTTTCTCCCTTTTTTCCAAACGGCAGTCCTCCTTCTCTGCAGAATGCAATACATCCGTTTAACCAATCACAGTGCACCATTCCACACATTGTAAACAACAATGGTGGCACTTTGAATACACGCAGAATCCTAGTTTTCCTCATCTACTTTGTACCTCATGATCAACAAACAACCAAAAACAAAATAACATTTTAATTAACACTTTTATTGATAAACCTGTGGGGGTTTTCTGTGGCGGGGAAGAAACGCAAGCCATCAAAATCGAAAAAATTAACATGAGAGCCACTCGAGCGAAGGAAAAATGTTGGCTGTTGCTTGTCCTCCCGACAGCATCAAGCTTTTGTCATGCTAACACAATGACCCCAGAGGATTTTTTTACTCAAAGTCAACAAAAATCAAGCAGGACCAAAACATTTTACAGCTGATCGCTGTCAAAAAAGTGTTTTGGTTAATGCCATTAATGTTTAATCATTGTATACCACTAGTCAACTAAATGAATATAACATGGCAAAAAAGAATGCACATTTATATATTGATTCAAAAAATTTATAGCATTTTGAAAAAAAACTTGTGGATTTATTTCATTTTGCGGAAAAAATAATCAGTCTTTATAATAAATCTTTGAAAATCAAATTATGGATTTGAATTTTTGATGTTATTATAACCTAAAGATGATATGTGAAAGTTTGTAATGGAAAATAGTGATTTTCATCTTGTCACTTTCTTGATATAGAAAATTTTTACTGAAATTAGTCAAAATGGATTTATTGCATTTTGGAACTAAACTCTTCAAATTAGGGTGATGATCACTATTCCCTGACTAAAATAAATAAACATCTTTAAGATAGTTGCTGGCCCTATTTTGTACCCTGTTTGTGGAAAATGCAAGAATAAAAAAATGTAAAACTGTGATGATGGGATCGTAATAGATCTAATTTTCCAATGAAGTGGAAGCATCTTTGTAACAATTAGTTAGTGAACTGTACTAATATGAATAATGCAGTCATGGATAAGGAGAAAGGAGAGTAAGATCTGGGATGTCATGTGTGGAATGGTTTTAATTGATACATGTATTATACACTATGATGACATCCACGCTGCATTCATGGGGGCATTGCCACTGTATGTATGTATGTATGTTGAGATTGTAGCTGTAACTTCACATCACCACCAACAGTCGACACAAACACGTCTTCCACCTCCATGTTGAAAGGAGAGAAAGAGGAACAGACTCTGGGTTCTGATGGACTGGACACGACAGAGTTCTTCTTGGCCCTCTCCTCATACACCTGCAGTAATCAATCAACAATTCATTCCATCCATCCATCCATCCATCCATCTATACATACATACATAAATACATACAGTACATTCATTCATGTTGACAAAACACATAATAAAAATACTTGACTGAGAGAAATACAACAAAATTTTGCAAATATGGCTTTGTGTCAGACCTATGTAGACGCATTTTAAGAGATAATACAGTAGATAGCTTCGTTATAAACATGCTCTTAATAGCTGTTAAAAAAATGAAACAGCACTATGTTATCTAAGAAGCCTTATTTTGGCCAAATTTTAAGGAAGTGGTGCACATACACTACTTGCATTATTATAAGACCAGTCAAAAATCCACTCAAGATAAGTCAATCTTAAATATGCAACTTTTGTTGGAAATACTTTGTGTTTGCTGTGTTTAGCTAAAATAAGTTTTTAGCTCAAAACTCTTCTTAGTTCCAAGCACCTGTCCAAATACTAACACTTGGTCTTGTCCTTAATGCCCTTAACGCGCACAAAATACACATAAAGTGGAAGTTAAAGACTGCAGAAAGGGTTATTTTTGACCCATGTTGGGTAAATTTTGGACAGAGCACACCACTGGGTTAAGATTGACCAAATGCTGGGTTGTTTTAACCCAACTGCTGGGTTATTATGACCAATGGTTGCATAACAACAACCCAACATTGGGTCACTTTTAACCCAACTGCTCTTTATTAAACAGTTGTGAACTGACACAGAACAATACTTCTATTGTCTATTTAATCTTTGTTCATGTTAATTTCAACATTTACTAATATTTTTTCAATCAAAAGTTTTAACATAAATTAATGAAATATTGTATTGTATTGTATTGGCATTTATTAACATTATTTAAAAAGATTAATAAATGCTGAAAAACTATTAAGCATTGTTAGTTTATAGTAGCTAATGTTTTTTCTTATGTTAACAAATATAATCTTATTGTAGTGTTACCAGTTGCATCAAAACTGTTTTTACAATTATTTTGATTAATTTATTTGTAAGTTTACTACTTACTACAGCTGTGAGATTAACTTACTGTTTACAGTAACAATGGGAACCCATGCCGCTACCTGGACCAACTTTGCACAAGTTTGCACACTGAGTCCGAATTTTCATACTTTAAAAAAAAAACACCTCACGTTCTATTAATCCTGGCTTCAAAACTTTCGTACGTCATAAAGATTCGGATCAGGTTACATTTTCTGCCATTGCATCCTTGGCAAGCATTTTAAGAGGTGTTTTGACAATTTAGAATCACTGTACAAGTGAATGCCATATATTAGAATAGCGTCTGACAAGTTGATTTACTTGCAGCACAAATGGTGGAATACAAAGAGACGGAATATAAATACAGATTGTTGCAGATGATCGTGGAACAGCTTGGAAAACAGGATGGTAGGTACTGATTTCAAAACAAAGGGTGTACAAAATATTATACAGTATTGTGCTGAAGTTACCCAAGCTTGTTGCTCATGTCATTCATTCATTCGTAGTGAATACACTCTTTAAAATAAAGGAGCTTGAAAGGTTCTTCACAGCGATGGCATAGAAGAACCTTTTTTGGTTCCTCAAAGAACCATTTAGTTAAAGGTTCATTAAAGAACCATATAGACACACTGAAAGCCCTAATGCTGTTTGTACTCAAAAAGTCAAGCAATCATAAAATTTGGCTTTTTGGATCCATAACTTAACTATTTTTTGTTCATTTAACTTATTAACTTACAAAAAACATAAACATTCAGGTGCAATTAACTTAGATTGATCAGTTCAAACTGCTGTGAGGAATACCCACAAGCCCTTGCGCCTATAACATTTGAATGATTTAATTTTGGTCAAAGAATAACAACTGATGGGACATATGAACAGTTGTTAATAAAATTTCTTCACTGTAAGATGAGTTGTTATAACTGAAAGAAGTCAACTGCATTATATAAGTTGTAGCAACTCATCCCTTGTTAAGATAAATAATAGTAAGTTGACATTACTTTTTTAGATTTGAAAGGTTTTTTTTATATTTTAGAGTTTTGTAGCATTATTGATGTTTTTTTGTTGTAAATTATAGTTTTTTTTAAACTTAAATGACAGTCTTTATGAACACCAATTAAACTTAATGAGAGAAACTTAAAGGATTAGTCCATTTTCTTAAAAGAAAAATCCAGATAATTTACTCACCACCATGTCGTCCAGAATGTTGGTGTCTTTCTTTGTTCAGTCGAGAAGAAATTGTGTTTTTTGGGGAAAACATTGCAGGGTTTTTCTAATTTTGATGGACTTTGGTAGAGCCCAACATTTGATGCTTGACTCGACACGTGACAGTTTTTTTCAACGGAGTTTCAAAGGACTATAAACAATCCCAAACGAGGCATAAGGGTCTTATCTACCGAAACGATTGTCATTTTTGACAAGAAAAATAAAAAATATGTACTTTTAAACCACAACTTTTCGTCTTGGTCCGGTCCAGCGCGACCTAACGTAAATGCGTAGTGACGTAGGGAGGTCACGTGTTACATATATAAAACTCACATTTGCGGACCATTGTAAACAATAAACTTACACAAAGACATTAATTAGTATCAGTTGACATACAACAACGTAGGAACGGTCCTCTTTCAAGACGCTTGTAAACACTAGGGCGGAGTTTCGCGTTCGTCCTCTGTGACCTCTTGACGTGATGAAGTATTGCGTGAGGTCAGCTGGCGTATCACGACCGGATCTACATGACGAGAAGTTGTGCTTCAAAAGTGTATATTTGTTATTTTTATTGTCAAAAATGACAATCGTTTTGCTAGATAAGACCCTTATGCCTCGTTTGGGATTGTTTATAGTCCTTTGAAACTCCGTTGAAAAAAACTATTAAAGGCGGAGTCCACGATGTTTGAAAAACGCTTTGGAAAAGGAGACGGGCCGACTACCAAAACACACTCATAGCCAATCAGCAGTAAGGTGCAGTAGACACTAACCGACATCCTTGCCGGGTTGCGTATGTGTGGGGCGGGTCTATCAACAGAAGGTCCAGATTCTATTGGGGTAGGGGCGTGTTTGTTTAGGTGATTTCAAATATCAACATTGGCTTTCAAACATCGTGGACTCCGCCTTTAAGTGTTGAGTTAAGTATTAAATGTTGGGCTCTATTAAAGTCCATTAAAATTAGAAAAATCCTGCAATGTTTTCCTCAAAAAACATAATTTCTTCTCAACTGAACAAAGGAAGACATCAACATTTTGGATGACATGGTGGTGAGTAAATTATCTGGATTTTTCTTTTAAGAAAATGGACTAATCCTTTAAATAAGTGCACTGTAGAAAAGGTTGGTGAACTTAATTTAAGTTCAGTCTATGTGGCCACAAAATTACACTGTCAAGAAAGAAAGGTACAAAGCTGTCACTGGGGCAGTACCCTTTAAAAAAGGTCCTAATATGTACCATTTAGGTACAAACATGTATCTTTGAACTACCAATATGTACCTTTGAAGTACTTATATGATTCTTTGGGTACAAATGTGTACCTTTTTGAAAGGGTACTGTCCCAGTGACAACTTTTGTACCTTTATTTCTGAGAGTGTAGGTGAACTTAAATATATACATTTTTGGGAGACCCATTACTTAATTGAATTGAGGGAACGAGTCAACTTATTAAGGTTTTCAGTGCAGAAAAGGTTCTTCTATGGAAGGGGTGGGCATTCCTGGTCCTGAAGGGCCACTGTTCTGCAAAGTTTAGCTCCAACCCTAATCAAACCCTAATCAAACCCTTTGATTTGGAGCTAAACTTTTCAGGACAGTGGCCCTCCAGGACCAGGAATGCCCACCCCTGTTCTATGGCATTGTGAAGCACATTTATTTTTTTAGAGTGTAGTGCAAGCTCCATTTATATTGTTTTGCTCATTTTTTCATAAGAGATTAATTAATACGCATTTTTGGACTCAGTGAGCAAGGTTTCGGTGCGTGACGAATTGTAAGGAGAACGAAAACGAAAAATGCATACGAAAATGTTGGTGTTCAGTGTGCAAAGATCTAAGTGTGTCCAGTTAATGAGTTCTACACACACTTGCGGTCTTCATGCAAACTTAGTAACTTATGCAGGAAATACGTGTTTAAGTGCAAGACATAGTTATTTGGACTGGTGTTGCCGCCTACATTGTAAAAATTCCCTTCTGCACTTACATTTTCAATTTGAACTCCTCACTAGTTTAAATCAAATTTAAATGACTAAACATAAGTTAATAAAGAAGGAAAACGTATTTGGCACACTTTTGGTAAAACTTGGTACTATCAACTTAATAAATGGTTCCTACCA
This sequence comes from Misgurnus anguillicaudatus, assembly GCF_027580225.2. Taxonomy (NCBI): domain Eukaryota; kingdom Metazoa; phylum Chordata; class Actinopteri; order Cypriniformes; family Cobitidae; genus Misgurnus; species Misgurnus anguillicaudatus. Next base: position 6,637,327 of record NC_073354.2, read on the forward strand.
ATTGCTGCTATAATTCTACAGTAAGAAAAATTGAATTTTGAAATTTTTGGTCAGTAGTAAAAAGTTCATTCCTAATTTTACGCAAAATCCGATATCCGCCGTGTTATTCTGTCATCTTTTCTCCCTTTGTTTCCAAACCGCGACATACTCTCTGCAGAATGCAGTAAATCCGCTCAACAAATAACAGCGCACCACTGTTGATACTTTGTGATTAACAAACAAACAAAATAATATTTTGTTGACATTGATAAACCTGTGGTGGTTTTCTGTGGCGTTGAAGAAACATAAGCCATCAAAATCGAAAAATTTACGCGAGAGGCACTCGGGCAAAGGAAAAATGTTGGCTGTTGCTTGTTCTCACACAGCGTCAAGCTTTTCTCAGGCTAACACATTGACCCCAGGGGATCTTATGAAAAACGTTCCATTATTTTACTCGAAGTCAACGAAAATCGAGCAGGACCAAAACATTTTACAGCTGATCGCTGTCAATAAAGTTTAGCGACGGCGTCCCAAGTATGACAGCAATGACAGTGTTCTTAATATGACAAAGTAAGTGTTTTGATTAATGCCATTAATGTTAATTTTTTTATTTAGTGTATAGGCTACTGCTAGTCAACTAAATAAATATAACATGGTAAAGATAAATGAACATTTATATATTGATTCTATAGATTTATAGAATTTTGAAAAAAAACAACTTAGTTTTAATCAGTTTTTATAATAAATCGTTGAAAATCAAATTAAGGATTTGTTATAATAATCTAAAATGCTATGTGGAAGTTTGTAACAGAAAATAATAGTTTTCATCTTCTCACTTTCTTGGTATAGAAAACGAATTATTACCGAAATTAGTCAAAATGGATTTATTGCGTTTTGGAACCAAACTCTTCATATAGAGATATTTCTATTAACACTAACACTGTAAAATATATCACCTTCTACTTTTCCAACTTTCATACCATTGAAATCCCTCATGCATGTCACAAACATAACACTTTACACACTGTAAGAGCCCATACGCACACGATCAAGACGACTAAGACGAAACATTCAGGATCGAGCGATGTTCTTACAGGAATCTTCAATGAATGCCAATGAACTGCCACTGGTGAATTTTAAATGCTTTTCCAGTTATGAAGGAACTGAAAATAAAATTTGATTCTGATGATTGTGAAATTTACCTATTCATTTACTAGCACTGATCTTTATTAGTTTGTATGTTTTCATCCATTGCTTGAATGCTCATAAATGAATGCCACATTTTTGTTGCTACAGTACATATTTTATTTAAGCAATCTTCAAATGTAATCATGAAAATGTCATGCCTGTTGTGTTACTTCTCTAGTTTAAGTTGTTATTTATATTTACTTGTTTTGTGAAAAGTTGATTCTCGCCCTTTTTTGATTATTCATTCATTCATTCATGCATTTTTTTTATTTGTTGTTTTGAAGATTAGCAAACAATGCTTGTTTTAAAAAAATTATTGTTTTTATTCTTTCTTTTATTTTTCTTAATAATTGCTTTGTTTTAAAATACCATACTTTTAATTTATCTCAGATGTATTTAAAATGAAAGTTTGAACTGTTCTGAAGTGTATTGTATATTTACTAATGATTATGTTCTGAATGGTGTTCTTACAGTCTGAATCTTACAGGCTCTTTCTAATAAACCTTAACTCAAATGAATGATGCAGATTATATTAAGCATTTTGGATCCTTTAGTTGTCAGATAAGACAAATAGAAATTGGAAAAGAAATCATGGTCTCTATGAGAGATACAGTACTGATGAGAAAATCATTCAGAATAAGTGTTTAATGTCATGAAACAAATGCTCTTCTGGTCAAATATTGATTAATGTACTGACCTTTTGTCATTTTAAATACATGATGTGCCGTTTTAAATGTATGTACTGTATATATATATATGTGTTCATTTGAAATAATCTGATCTAGCTGCATGATGTGATTTCAATTTGCTTAACAATAACTTAAATTAAATGTCCTGTGAAAAAAATAGAAATTGTAAATTTGCATATAGTTCAGTGTTTAAGATGCCTTACTTTTGTCATAGTCTCGTCTTGTGTTTCCCCAGTCCGAGTCTCTTATTTTGAAGTTATGTTTTTGTTTGCCTTGTTTGTAGTTCTCTGTAGTTTTTTTGTTCATTATTTCTTGTCTGATTGTCTTCCCAGGTGTGTCTTGTTATCTTGTTAACCCATGTGGTCAGTCATGCGGTAACGTCCACATGCAGTTACTTTATTCATAAACACGAAACAAGATAAACAAAACAGAAGCAAGATAATTCAAGAATGGTGACAAAATACTAATGCATAGAAAGAACCAACAATGACTGACCAAAAGACAATTGAAACACAAGGGCAATATATACACGCGGGTTAACAAGATAACAAGACAATCAGACATGAACCAATAAACAAAAGAACTACAGAAAACTACAAACATGGCGAACAAAGACATCACTTCAAAATAAGAGACTCGGACTGGGGAAACACAAGACAGGACAACTTTATTTAAATCGAAATGTGGTTGAATATGAACTATTGGGAGCAAAGACTGCTCCTTTTTATAAACATTTGGCTAATGTTTATTAACTGTTCGTTTCAGGGATCCAGTTTCGTCTCCCTACTGCCTGTGGTGTGGACCGAACAGAAACCCAAACACCAGGTAAAGCCTTTCACTTTGTCATACTGTATTATATTGTCACACTTGAAGGTCTCATGCCCCATTAGACTGGTTTATTTAAATATTTGTCTCAAAAACAAATCTTACTATAATCTTACACTATAACGCTGGATTACCTCTCCCCATACGCCAAAAAAAAAAATACTGTTTATATTTACTGAAATGTATTTTGAAATATGTTTACAAAAATATTATACAAATATATAGTATATTTTTAAAAATAAATATATTTTTAAGCATTTACTATATAGTCATGTCGGATTGGAAGAAAAACTTTGTATGTTTACAGGTTTGTTTAGATAAAAATTAAATATATTTTCACATTCAAAAATATATTTAATTAAACTTTACTTTTATCAATTCAGCCTATATTTAAAACATATTTTAGCCAAAAAAATATTTTTTGCCATATGGGTCATATCCTCAAACCAAATTAAGCCGGTTGCAAACTACAAGATAATCGCCTGAATTTGGGACGATTTTCATGCTTACGACCAGTGGCGGCTCGTTACTCCTCAACCGAGGGGTGCTAATTCAAAATAAGTGTTCGGAGTGTCATGTGTGTGGTTCCCTTTTCCAAAATATGTGTCCTGCGTGTCGAGAGATCCTGTGTGCATCACGTGTTTTGTCAAAATAAGTGCCAGTTGCACACGTGTCAAAACCGTTTATGATAAAAGAGACGCTCACGTTCATAAAATACACTCAAGACACTCCCTTAACAGTAAACTTAAAGAGATAACCCAAAAAATATAGTCATTATTTACTCACTCTCATATTGTTTCAAACCTGTATGACTTTCTTTCTTCTGTTCAATGCAAAACAAGATATTTTGATAAATGATGATAAGCACACAGTTGACAGCATTTGTTTATCATAAAATTGATGTCAATGGTTAGCATCAATTGTGTGCTTAACATCATTTATCAAAAAGAAACTCATAAAGGTTTTGAATAATATGAGGGTGAGTACATGATGAAAAAACCCTTTAAGAAATATTCAATGTAATGTTGATGAAGGTTTAGGTCATTATCAGATTATCCGCTCTTGAATAACTAAACTACTGTTTTATTGTCTCTTGTCATGCACTGCATGCACAGAATAGTTGTTTTAATGAAATCTGAGCATCTGTTTTACAACGCGTTAAAGCTGGCATTAAAATGAACGCTTCTTAACACATACAACTCAGTTTACAACCTTATGTGCTTTAACACGAGTGAAGGCAGAACACTCGGCACATTAAAACAGCCATATTCTCAGATGTGTTAATTAGTGTGTAATTAGTTTAGGATACTAATAGCAGGACACCTCATAGCAGGCCAATTTTTTTAATGTATCAGGATACAGCCTCTGGCTGCCCTAAGTTAACACTAGTGTATTTTCTTAATGTGCATGTTTGTAATGCAGAACACACACGCACCTTATAATAACTTAAATGAGAGGTCATATCCATTAGTTATGTAGATGTGGATAAAGTGTAAGCACACATGTGCTCATGGCAGATACAGTTGGCCTGTTTTACATTAGCTCTACTTTCCTCACTATTGTGTTTAATGATAACATTAAACGTGTTTTTACATTACGATAAAGCATTAAATAAATTGACTAAAACTAATTGCTATAGAGCACATTTTATAGTCAAGTGTTTCATGGCAGATGAGTGTTTCATTTCAGGTGCAAATTACTTTAGTCTGCTGCCTCCACCAAAACAGATCACTTAGATCCATGCAAATTCTGCTCGAGACTAATTTAGGCAGTTACGTGATTTAAATAATTCCCTGTGAAACTCTACTGAAATTGGTGTTGAAACAAAGCAGACAAATTTGTGTGCAAATAAATGTGCACCATCAACAGGTAAAATGAATTTGTTGTAAATTCTGCCCTTTAAACAATAATATTGAAAAAGCTCTGTGTTAAGGGAATGTGGTTTCTGGTTTTCTACTATTGATTTCTGATAATACATGTCATATTTGTGTGGTGTCTTGCACTGCCATTTTAAGAAATAGAAAGCTGTTTCTAAGAAACCTGATCAATCATCTGGTACACAGGTCTGCGTATCTCTGGCAGAAGAATGGGCAATGCTACATGCTGTTACAGGCTAACAAGTTGTTGCTTTGACAAAAATGACCAATAAAAGCAATACACCACAGAAAAGAATGAAACCTTTAGCCGTTTGCAGTAAATCCGTATTTGTGTCTGTGGAGAATCTATACTGCATCTGTATTTAGATAGACTTGAGGTAACAGTCCAGTAGAAACCAAACCCTTGTGTAATTTAATTTACTCAACACTATAGACTGCCAACTTTAACATTTTCTTTAGGAAAATAAGCTAAAACTAAAGGTTGTTTGAATATGAAATTAGGTAGATGTCCTTTTTTAAAGTCCTTTTTGATCAGAAACTTCAACTGTCCCTGCTTGCCAATATTCTGCACACATACAGTCATGCAGTCTGATTGACAAGGATGTGGTGTTATATCTCAGAAGGTTTTCATTTCTTCTTATATTAGTAGTAGTAGTAGTAGTAGAAGAAGTAGTAGTAGTAGAAGAAGTAGTAGTAGTAGTAGTAGTAGTAGTAGTAGTAATATGTTAGTAGTTGTAGTATGTTAGAAGTAGTAGTGGCAGTAGTACAGTAGTAGTAGTAGTAGTAGTAGTAGTAAATATTGTTGTAGTTGTAGTACAGTAATGTAGAAGTAGTAGTAGTATGTAGGTAGTGGAGGTAGTAGTAGTAGTAGTAGTAGTAGTAGTAGTAGTAGTAGTAGTAGTAGTAGTAGTAGTAGTAGTAGTAGTAGTAGTAGAATGTTAGAAGTAGTAGTGGTAGTAGTACAGTAGTAGTAGTAGTAGTAGTACAGTAATACTTACATAGTCGTTTTATAACAGTAGTAGTAGTAGTAGTAGTAGTAGTAGTAGTAGTAGAGTAGTAGTAGTAGCAGCAGCAGCAGTAGTAGTAGTAGAACAGTAATACTTACATAGTTTGTAAGTAGTAGTAGTAGTAGTAGTAGTATGGTGGTATTAGTAGTAGTGGTAGTGGTAGTAGTGCTAGTAGTGGTAGTAGTAGTAGTAGTAGTAGTAGTAGTAGGACAGTAGTAGTAGTAGTAGTAGTGGTAGTAGTCGTAGTATGATAGTAGTAGTAGTAGTAGTAGTGGTGGTGGCCGTAGTAGAAGTAGCAGTAGTAGTATGTTAGTAGTAGTTGTAGATGTAGTATGTTAGAAGTAATAGTGGTGGTAGTAGTACTAGGAGTAGTAGTAGTAGTAGTAGTAGTAGTAGTAGTATGTTAGTAGTAGTAGTATGTTAGTAGTAGAAGAAGTAGTAGTAGTAGTAGTGTGTTAGTAGTAGTAGAAGTAGTAGTAGTAGTAGTTGTTGTTGTAGTTGTAGTACAGTAGTGTAGAAGTAGTAGTAGTAGTAGTATGTTAGTAGTGGAAGTAGTAGTAGTAGTAGTAGTAGTAGTAGTAGTAGTGGTATATTAGTTGTACTAGTTGTTGTTGTTGTTGTTGTTGTTGTTGTTGTAGTACAGTAGTGTAGTAGTAGTAGTAGTAGTAGTAGTAGTAGTAGTAGTAGTACAGTAGTAGTAGTAGTAGTAGTAGTAGTAGTAGTAGTAGTAGTAGTAGTAGTAGTAGTAGTAGTAGTAGTAGTAGAAATAGTATGTTAGTAGTAGTAGTAGTAGTAGTAGTAGTAGTAGTAGTAGTACAATTGTAGTAGTAGTAGTAGTAATGGTAATAGTAGAAGTAGTATGTCAGAAGTAGTAGTGGCAGTAGTAGTAGAGTAGTAGTAGTAGCAGCAGCAGCAGTAGTAGTAGTAGAACAGTAATACTTACATAGTTTGTAAGTAGTAGTAGTAGTAGTAGTAGTAGTAGTAGTAGTATGGTGGTGGTGGTAGTAGTAGTAGTAGTAATAGTATGATAGTAGTAGTTGTAGTAGTATGTTAGAAGTAATAGTGGTGGTAGTAGTACTAGGAGTAGTAGTAGTATGTTAGTAGTAATAGTAGTATGTTAGTAGTAGTGGGGGTAGTAGTGGTAGTTGTTTCAGCTTATGGTTGGGTAAAATATGGACAAACCCATCTGATGGTTTCAAGTAACTAGGAAATGTTCATGCTTTACCCAACCAAGTTTTTAACCAACCCACAACCCAGCATTTTTAGAATGTAGATAATGATATTTCTTGACCATGTTTTAGTGTTTATCAGACCCTTTCTTAAACAATAATGCATTAATTACCCAACTGTGGCCAGCAGCTATATCACCCTGTAGCCCAAGACTGGTTGCCCACTGACGCTAAGTAAGCTTGAACCTGGTCAGTACTTAGATGGGAGACCTATTGGTAAAACCAGGTTGCTGCTGGTAGAGGTGTTAGTGAGACCAGCAGGGGGTGCTCACCCTGTGGTCTGTGTGGGTCCTAACACCCCAGTATAGTGATGGGGACACTATACTGTCAAAAAGCACCGTCCTTTCCGATGAGACGTCAAACCGAGGTCCTGACTCCCTGTGGTCATTAAAAATCCCAGGATGTCTTTTGAAAAAGAGTAGGTGTGTGTGCCCTGGCATCCTGCCCAAAATTCCCTAGTGCTACTAATCATCCCCTCAAATAATGATTGGCTATATCACTCTGTCTCCTCTCCACTAATAAGATGGTGTGTGGTGGGCGTGCTGGCGCAATATGGTCCAGGTGGATGCTGCACATTGGTGGTGGTTGAGAAGAATCCCTCGTTCATATGTAAAGCGCTTTGAGTGCTGCAGAAAAGCGCTATGTAAATGTAACAAATTAAAAAATAAAATAATAAGCTCTTTAAGAAAAAGAAACTGAATTATTTTACTCACATTGCGAAACTCAAGTGATGGACGTGTCTGCAAAGATGAGTCATGGTCTGTTGATCTGTTAAGATTTAGTTAAATGAAGTGTTCAACATGAGTTACAGCAGAGAGTATCGATACAACAGGTCATGAATAGATTATTGTGTTCCCTGCTTATACAATCCCAACTTTCTATTTTTAGAGGCGTTTTACTCTTTAGTATGAATCACACCACTCTCTCTCTCTCTCCTACATCTCTTTCTCTCTCACACTTTCTTCTCTTCAGCCTGTGACTCATTCAGTAGTTTTATAACAGGGTGCTATTTATAGCCCAATCATTTGATTGGCACATTCATATGTGAATGACTGTTTCCACTCACAGTTAAATACAATAAGGTGATATTTTGCCATTTACTGGCAATACAGGAATCCTGCAGGTGTTACAGAATCACGCAGACCTGTAATTCATTTAGGTGAAGTGTGTAATTGTCAGAAGTCAGACGTACAACAAGTCCTCCTCAAACTCACACCATTTGTTGCAATACTTGTGAAACAACCATCTATAGGAGTGGTTCAACATTCACTACACTATGGCACATCACCTTCGGTTAATATACACAGAAATGAACAAGAGAGTCCCACTTTACTTCTAATTTACTTTCTCACTATATGCTTTCTCACTTGAAACATTAAGCCAGCTGGAAATCTTCTCACATTGAAGTTATTATTAAAATGAAAATCTGTGCGAAATATGTAATCTCTCTGTCTCTGCACCTGTCACATCTCCTCCTTCATTTTCTCTCAAATATAACTTCGATTGTTCCTCTGTTTCCATTCTAGCGGCAGTGACATATACACCTGGTTACAAAAAGACTCCTCCGCCTGTACCTCCACGCTCCACCACAAAGCCGCTGATTTCCGTAACGGCACAGAGCAGCACAGAATCGACCCAGGACGCTTACCACGAAGGCCGACTGTCGCGTGCAGGGCTTTGGGCACCGGACAGCCTCGGCCGGGGTATTTACCACTCCACCGACAGTCTGGACAGCGCCAAGGCGGTGACCCTAGCGATGGAGAGCGCCGGGGCCAAGCGACTCACATCTGCGGGGAGCTACAGCTCGGTACAGAACTGTGATAAAGCCATCTTGGTGTCCAAAGCCGAGGAATACCTCAAGACTCCCCGCTCGTCCATCGGGATACAGGTCGGATTGCTTTTGATGGTTATTTGCTACCGTATGTAATATATAAACACATAACCGTACAAACGAAGCTATCTTTGTGGCCCTTTACTTGAACTTAATTATAATCATCATCACTTTGCAATAGCTATATAAATAGATAAACAAACATGCATAAGGACGATTAGGGGCTTTGTTTTTCACCCACCTAACCTCAGTCGGTTATGGTTTTTTTTTTGTGAAACCAACTGCTTCGTGTCTCGCCTGGAGTCCAAAAATATCCAGGCAGTGATTTAGTCATCCATAAAGTGCACACAAAGACTCCTCATATAGCCAGATTCGGGGGCTGTAAGGATGAGATTGCAGATTGACCCTGAACAACAAAGATTAATGATGCTGCTTCTCTCCGAGGACCTGACCAACAGCCAGATGCGGCACACAGCTGTCCATGTGATGGAAATATTACACCTATAAAGCTTTAGAGATCATTACCATTCAGCATCACATCTGCTGATTCTGAATATCTTAAAGGCTTATTTAGCTACATCTGGAATTCAAATTAATAATAATTCAGCACTATCAGAAATGAATCTTTTTTGTTGAGGCTAAATACTCACCTCCTGGAATTGATTTTGAAATACTTTGAATTGCGACTGCTAATAGGATTTTTCTCTCCCCTCTCTTGCTTTCCTACATCTGCTCTGTGATTGGCTGGCGCAGTTCGCTCTTGTCACAGCATCATTCATTACGAGATGATTTAGTGATATTATTAAACATGAATATATTTGAGATCTCATTACTAAGCCAACTGGAACCAGAATTCGGCTGTGATCTAGGGTTTGTGACAGACCTTGAAAATTACAGCCTGAATGTAGCAAGGGTACGGCTTTATTCGTACATTTGTATGCTAAGGAGATGATAAAATCACAGATGAGCAGGTTTATCCAGGAGAGCTGTCCTGTAGTAAGAGTTATTAAAATTCATTTGGTTAAGAAAGTTTTTCTACAGTCATAATGGAAAGGATGTACACTAACCTAAAGGATTATTAGGAACACCATACTAATTCTGTGTTTGACCCCCTTTCGCCTTAATTTTACGTGCCATTGATTCAACAAGGTGCTGAAAGCATTCTTTAAAAATGTTGGCCCATATTGATAGGATAGCATCTTGAGTTGATGGAGATTTGTGGGATCCACATCTAGTGCATGAAGCTCCCGTTCCACCACATCCCAAAGATGCTCTATTGGGTTGAGATCTGGTGACTGTGGGGGTCATTTTAGTACAGTGAACTCATTGTCATGTCCAAGAAACCAATTTGAAATGATTTGAGCTTTGTGACATGGTGCATTATCCTGCTGGAAGTTGCCATCAGAGGATGAGTACATGGTGGCCACAAAGGGATGGACATGGTCAGAAACAATGCTCAGGTAGGCCGTGGCATTTAAACGACGCCCAATTGGCACTAAGAGGCCTAAAGTGTGCCAAGAAAACATCCCCCACACCATTACACCACCACTACCAGCCTGCACAGTGGTAACAAGGCATAATTGATCCATGTTCTCATTCTGTTTACGCCAAATTCTGACTCTACCATCTGAATGTCTCAACAGAAATCAATACTCATCAGATCAGGCAACATTTTCTGAGTCTTTAACTGTCCAATTTTGGTGAGCTTGTGCAAATTGTAGCCTCTTTTTGCTATTTGTAGTGGAGATGAGTGGTACCTGGTGGGGTCTTCTGCTGTTGTAGCCCATCCGCCTCAAGGTTGTGCGTGTTGTGGATTCACAAATGCTTTGCTGCATACCTCGGTTGTAACGAGTGGTTATTTCAGTCAAAGTTGTTCTTCTATCAGCTTGAATCAGTCGGCTCATTCTCCTCTGACCTCTAGCATCAACAAGGCATTTTTACCCACAGGACTGACGCATACTGGATGTTTTTTCCTTTTCACACCATTCTTTGTAAACCGTAGAAATGGTTGTGCATGAAAATCCCAGTAACTGAGCAGATTGTGAAATACTCAGACCGGCCCGTCTGGCACCAACAACCATGCCACGCTCAAAATTGCTTAAATCACCTTTCTTTCCCATTCTGACACTCAGTTTGGAGTTCAGGAGATTGTCTTGATCAGGACCACACCCCTAAATGCATTGAAGCAACTGCCATGTGATTGGTTGATTAGATAATTGCATAAATGAGAAATTGAACAGGTGTTCCTAATAATCCTTTAGGTGAGTGTATATAATATACAGCAGGGCTATTCAAATTTTACCCTGGAGGTCCGGAGCATCGCAGAGTTTAGCTCCAACCTTGATCAAACACACCTGAGCAAGCTAATCAAGGTCTACATGATCACTAGACAATCACAGGTGGTTAAGTTTGTTTAGGGTTGGAGCTAAACTATGCAGTGCTCCGACCCTCCAGGGTAAGATTTGAATAGCCCTGATATACAGTGTATAAACATGCACTTTTATTTTGTATGCGATTAATCACGATAAATCTTTGCCCAGCACTAAGTTTTTTCTATCACTCTTATGTCATTGGCTGGGAGTCAATTGCGGTTTATACCAATGTACAGTATAGTGAAAAGTTGTAAAATTTAATTCTCCAAAAGTCTATTAAAGGATCAAATTTGCCCTGACTTTTATCTAGAGGTTGGATTTTAACGATACCTATAACTAAGTGGGTCCCTGCTTGCTGATAACCGATTAATCAACCGATAGTTTTTCAAATGGATACTGGATAAAAAAAACAAACATAACACTTAAAGTGAAACAGTGCTTTTGTTTGAGGCACTAATAATATTATTGTCCTGTCAGCATTGACGACAAACTTGTGTTCTTGCTGTTGTTTCTCCGCTAATGCAGCATTTAGTCAGCAAATTAATCACTTCATGAAGCAATGTGATGCTGATGATTTAAACATCCATCTGATCCAATTGTCCCAATTCCTGGAGTTGCTCTGCTTACCTATCATATTCTATGATACCTATCCTTTGCATTTTATGTTTTCTGTTACACACAGATGATTCTGTGAATGCAAAATGAAAAATAACTTGACTATATTGTGAAAATGCATATTAAAGTGAATCTTTGCAATAAGAAAGCAAGTCCTAAGGACATCATACTTGTACAGTGTTTAGGTACTTTAACATCCACTGGTCAATCGTTAACTTAAAGGTGAAACTGTTCATATCTTTGTCTTTGTATCACAGTTAAAGCAGTGTATATAATGCCAGGTATGTGCATGCAGCTGTATTTCAAACGATACTCAATCTGTACTCCTTTTAATCTCTGCTTCAGGTGGAAGCGGCCACAGACTCTGAAACGGACAGTAAAGGTCTACCGCAGTATCAGTCCGTGGGCATCCAGGTGGAGGATGAGAAGCGGTACGTTTACTAATTTAAAGGACATTTGATCTACAGAAGGACCAGTTTCAGCCTTCGACAGTACAGGCCGCAGTTTATTTGCTTACCGCCTACAGCATAGGAATCTAATCTTTGTATAATTTATATATGTATATTTTTAATATATAACTGTAGTTTAGAATGTATAAGTAGTTCAGAAAAGTACATAAAGTTGATAAAAATGTAAATACAGAAACATAGTTAAAGGCACAATATGTAATTTTTGCCACTAGAGGTCACTAAACAACAACAACCGTGTAGCTTGATGACGCTGTAAAAGATTATAATGTAAGAAGCGACAATTCAATTCAATTTTTTTATATAGCGCTTTTCACAATTTGGTAATTGTTTCAAAGCAGCTTTACATTAATAGAAGCAGTGAAAAGCACAGAAAATCGACAGATAGCACAACATAATACACGATAGCATAAGCAGCTAAATTTGATGCATGATGAATGGAAGTCAAGGGCCATGCACAAACATGTCATTAAAACAACACTTAACGTTCATTTTCAAAACTGTGCTACTCACCGAGTGGTTCATGGTGTTTGTTGATTATTAAAAACAAGTAAAATACAATCTCTGTCGTGATTTAGTTGCCATTTTGTAAAATTCCATTGACTTCTCGCTGATATATCACTCCGCCAACGGAAAAGGGGTCTGTTTACATGTGGTTGTAGTTTTTTCGCTTGGTTTCTCTCAGAAAAAATGTTTCCCATATTTGATGGCTCAGTGACCAGCCTTAGGTTTGAAGTTGAGCTCGATTGTGATTGTCTATACGCTAGACACAGAGTTCCATTCAGTGTCCTTGTACGGCAAAGTGGTTGTCGCCATCAAGTGGTCGGGAGTGTGCTGACACTTCAGACTCAAATATAGAGCAGAAGTATATACGCGGTTGTGAGGTACCGGAAAAAATAGTATAGCAAATATCACGGATTGAAATCATACATTGCGCCGATATATTTGTTTTTAATCATCAACGGACACCACGAACCACCCGGTGAGTAGCACAGTTTTGAAAATGAACGTTAAGTGTTGTTTTAATGACATGTTTGTGCATGGCCATTAACTTCCATTCTGAAGCAGTCAAGAGACGCTTCTAAACGAGTCAAAAAGTCAAGACACGACCCATTGTCAAAATGTCAGTGTCCATCACTGTAGTTCATCCAAAACAACCAGAAATGAGACTCAAAGTGTTAAATACCGGAATTATCATTTAATGTCACCTGTCGATCAGTCAAACACACCTGTAGGTTCTATGGCAGCAAAAGCAAAAATTGAGGATAACACGGACTCTTTCCTCTACAGCAATTTTTTAAAAAGTTGCCAGCCAGCGGCAGCATTTTTTATGATTTTCACAAAAGTTCAATGCCTTCCAGAAAATGTTCTTCTTTAAATATTGAAGCATACAATATATCAAATAAAAGAACAGACCTTCTGCTTTCAAACAACAAAAAAATTCCTATCTTCATTTGCTCTCTTTTTATCACCTCTCAAATTTGAGTATTTTTTTCAAAAATATCAAATTTTGAGCAAAAAGCTAAGATAATTGCATTTTTATAAAGGACTTTTGTTAAATAGCGGAAATATAGCCATAAAAACTCGTCATTGGTTTTTCTCTTAATTGATAAGATAACGTCAATAGCGGGGAAAGAGTTAAAGTCCCCCTGTAGTCAATAATTTTGTCAGTTAAAAGTCATCTTTGAGTATCATTTAACATATGTAAAAGTTTTTTCTGTGAAAGTAATTTCTTTGTGCTTTAAAGGTGCAGTGTGTAAATTTTAGCGGCATCTAGTGGTGAGGTCACGAATTGCAACCAATGGATAGTCCACTGCTCACCCCTCGCTTTTAAAACACATAGAGAAGCTACGGTAGCCGCCACCAAACAAACATGTCATCGTCGGAGACGACTTAGTAAAAAAGTTTGTCCGTTAAGGGCTTCTGTAGAAAAATGGCGGCACAAAATGGCGACTTCCATGTAAGGGGACCCTCGGTGTATGTAAATAAAAAGGTCTTGTTCTAAGTTAATAAACACATAGCGGTTCATTATGAAAGGTCTTTATACACCTTTGATAATATAGTTTTGTATATCATTTTGCATTTCTGTCAAGAGATCCTTCTAAAAATTACACACTGCACCTTTAAAACAGCTTGAATGTAACTCTACACCCTTGCCTCGTTAGTATATGAGGGTCTATGAATATGCAAATTAGTCCCAATCTCTACTCAATCACACAGCTCGGACCATAAATATGAATATACGAATAAGTCCCCACCTCCACTCTTTTACACCGCCTCCTACCATAGATATATATGTAAATAGATGCTACATTCGTCTGTTTCAGACACATAACTGCTAAATCCAGTTACACACAATGCATACATTAACTGCGCATTTCACATTTGAAAAAATATGCGATAATGTAAGTATGTATGCCAACAAAAAACCCTAAGCTAATGATTTTTAGATATTTTAATGCAAAAATCTTAAAAATATTATGCCTTGAAATTAAATGAGCCAAAAGCATGATGTTGCATTTGGAAATACAAGCAAAGGAGATTTATGGGCGCAAATACATGCGACTCTTTCTTTACGTGTGCTCTTTCAGACTGGGGCGCTTTAAACGGTCCAACAGTGTGACGACGGCAGTTCAGGCCGATTTGGAGTTGGAGGGGTTTCCAGCGACGGAAGACCAGAGTCTGCAGTTCGGAGGATTCCAGCGGCACTCCGAACCAAGTACGCCGACACAGTACAACGTGGTTCGGACCGTACGGACACAAGGTCTCTTTAGCTATCGTGAGGACTACCGGCCCTCCAGCGGGCCGTCCAGCCCGCAGCCCGAACCCTGGCTGGTGGAACCCGCACACGAATCGGCCGAATCCGGTCGCGTGTCGCCACTCCGACGTGACGGCAGCTGGTTTATGCAGCTTCTCCACAGTGAAACCAAACGTTTGGAGGGCTGGTGTAAAGATATGGAGCGTGAAGCAGAGGAACATGACCTGTCAGAGGAGAGTAAGTGTACAGGACATTAGAGAAATATCCTCACTCGTATACTTTGTAGACACACACACTTGATATGCAGTCAGTAAATTTGACTTGTATTTCATCTTATAGTTCTCGGGAAGATCCGGAGTGCTGTGGGCAGTGCTCACCTCCTCATGTCCCAGAAATTCCAGCAGTTTTACTGGTTGTGTCAGCAAAATCTGGTACGTGACGTTTCTACAGTTCCCGTGAGATATACATTAATGCTTCCTCTGTAATATAAACACAGCAGTGTGAACCAGTTCTGTCAAAACAGATTCATTGAACCTCATTGACAGGTCATACCTCAATGAGTGTTTGTGAGAATGTTTATCTTGCATTTACTTCATAACATGCCGAAGCTTTACTCTATTTTACAGCTTCAGTGTGTGTTGGTGTAAGAGAAACAGACATTTAGTTGAAGGGCACATTAAATGGTTTGTTAAGTGGTCAGTGATTGTTTGTGTGTGTCTGTCTCTGGAGATTGTAGAATGATGAATGCTGTGAAACATTCAAAGAGACAAACTGAGACTGGCTTGTTCTCTCCTCATGAACGTTCAAAGAGTTAACACATCGTCTCAGTACTTCAACAGAGAAGACTAGGAGATGGTACAATTAATAATTGATATGATATATTGAAATAGCCATTACTCTGCTATTTATATGACATGAAGAGGCAGTTTCTCAGACAGGGTTTAAATTAATCCAGAACTAGGCCTTAGTTAAATTAAGACATTTAAGCAGTTTTTACAAACATACATTACACATTTTTTATGGGGTTTTCAGATGTTTAATTTCTGAGCACTGTGAAGGCTGGTTTTTGAAAAGCAAGTGATATACTTGATAATATGATTTTGCACATTGTTAAAACAACAACATTACTGCTGCATGTTTTGGCATTTTTTCAAGGCCTTGGTAGCATATTGCAGTGGTTTGTATTATAGACTGTAAAAAAAGATGGACGACGCCCGTTCGCTCTCTTCCATTGGTGAAAAGTGAAGCCGCCAGTGTCCCGATACGGCGCTGACATCTTGGGTCTTGAGTCTGCGCAGTAGTGATTTCAGGATCAGTCCTGCGCTGTAGTGAGCAGGAAGTTAAGCCGGGAAATTAAGGCCCCGCTATCGCAGAATGCGCATATCACAGCTGTCAATCATGACGTGACACCATCGTTTTTATAGCATTAACTAACACTTGAATTTACATCAGCGTGATAAAAGCTACAGTAAATGACAGAAATCAGCTTCGGAAAAAAATTTATTAAAGTGTAATAATTAAATTATTTAGTTGGTCTCAAGTCCCATTGAATAACATGGGGGAGGCGGGGTTTATGACCAGTCACTGGGGGGCAATCGAGACGTTTTGGCTTCACTTTTCAGGGCTTGTACGGCACGCTTGGTTTGCATTTGTTACGCATCAATGAGATGCACAGTGTTCCTTTAAATGTTTTGATTTATTTATATTTATTTGCTTCTTTATTTATATAGCCTCAAACACGTTTAGTTCCTAATTTTTATGTCAACCTCATGCATGCAAAAGACCGCTGGAAACAGGCCAATCTCACAATAACACCGATGTCACAGTCGAGATGTATGCCCCCAACATGAAATTACACATTAAATTAATTACAATGTTGTTAAAGCGTAACTAAACCCCTGGTCAGCGCCTGACTCCACCCACTGGCAATATTTGAAAAATGCAAGAAAAGTGGGCAGATCCCAACGGAGATAGAGGGGATGAACTAAGCTCGTACCAAGTGTGTGATGAGATCGTAACAAGGGCGTGGTGAGCTTGAACCTGCCTACGTCATGAGTTCTTTTTTGGACCCAACATCCAATAGAAAAATTCAACTGCAGTAGCCACCGTTCAACCTGAAGAGGGCAGCACTCAGACGTTTTTACATCATATATTATAGTATTGAAACACTTTATATCCAAACTTACTAAAATTAATGAACAGCACTAATAAAGCATCATTCTTACAGATCATTAACTAAAAAAAGTTGGTTTAGGTTTTAGTTACTCTTTAAAATGTTTACTAATGTGAGCTACTGGCTACTGGAGTCTCAAAGCAGAGCAGAGCTCAACATTATTATTCGTGACCCTTTCAAAGAGGGCAAACATAGATCATTTCCATTCAGGGTTGTAAATGGACATGTAAAAACGTTTCTGGATAGTTTTTGCACTTAATAAAGTTACATACCTTCTATGTAAATTTTTAAAGAACAATTTAACATTATTTCAATGCATTCTTTGCAGTGGCGGATGCAGAACGTGACATATGGGTGGGCATGGATTAAGTCCGGGTGGGCCTGAATCTATGGGTGTCACTTTTGAATAAGAAACTATAACAAGTCTATAAAATTTGTCAAAACTTCAGAACACTAATTTAAACAGCATACACACACACCCGAACTGCACGTCACATTTTTGACATTATTGATACTTTAAATTGTAATGCAACGTGACATTTATTAAGCATTTTTGGTAAAAAAATTATTGGGCTCTCATAGCCTACAAAAAAGAACCTGCACACAGTGACAGGAAATATAAATGAACCCAAAAAAACCTTATAATTTTTTTAAATAACCTATTAAAGTGTTTAAATAAATACGGCTACTAAATGCTTAAAATGAAGCTTCTAACAT
The DNA here is from genome assembly GCF_027580225.2 of Misgurnus anguillicaudatus. NCBI lineage: Eukaryota > Metazoa > Chordata > Actinopteri > Cypriniformes > Cobitidae > Misgurnus > Misgurnus anguillicaudatus. The sequence continues at coordinate 6,655,054 of NC_073354.2, forward strand.
CATATTCTCTTCATGCAAATCACTAAAAATATATTTTCGTTCTCACATATTTAAGTTAACTTACTAAATAAAGAAAGAAAAAGGGATTTGCTAGAATAATGTTAGACTCTGGGGTTAAACGAAATGACAAATAAATAAACATTTAATATACTTTTTGATGAGCACAAGAGCAAGCCTACTCGTAAAGAGCGGAGCCGAGGAGCGCGCATATCAGACGTGAACGAAAGGAATAATGGATTTAATGCTTTCACTTCATTTCCTGACAGTTTCACTTGTTAGTAGTGAGGATAGTAATGGCTAACAAGATGACGCCGAATTACATACAACATAATTACCTAACTAAATCTGAGAGAATGCAAACACATTACAATATTTTTTCCTCCGCCCGACGGCCAAGGCGCATCATTTTTTTTAGCCCGACAGGAATTCGCCATAGCCCGTAATGGACGTCGGGCAAGCGATTTTGCGAGGTTTGTTTTGTAGAAAGACTTTCTTTAAAGTGAATTTCGTTTTGTATAAATTGTATCTTAATATTAATCAATGTTTGATCAAACAATTGCCTCGATTTAATAAATAAGAAGCAAACCAAGAATGTCTGTGGTGTGGATTGAAGTGAACCCACTATATTTCCGCAGCCTACGTCTTTCTGCTATAATGCATTTCTTAAATTAATGTCTCAATTACACAGTAGGCTTATAGGTTGTTATGATAGGGTATTTGTTGCTTAAAAGCAATAGGCTATATTGTATAAAGTGTAGCAATAAACGTGGCGTGACTTATAGTGCTGCTATATCAAACAACATCACTATGATCAGATGTTTTCTTAATATTTTTTACCCCGCTGTCATATTTGTTGTGTGTTTATGTTATTGAGAGGAAAGCGCGCAGCACATATTTATAACGTGTTGTTATTCAAAATACGTTTTCTACTTGCAAAAAAAGTTCTCAAAGTGATCATGGCTGAAAGCTGCTCGGGAATATTTCATTATAACGCAACATTCAACTGCTTTAATAGTTTTTAAATAGTTATCAGGCTTAATTTTACTGTTTTTAACATAACATGCAATGGATAAATTACACCACATAAAGTAGTATACATGTCTAACTATACAGAGTAGTATTTTTTACATTTCTGATTGGGCGGGCCAGCTGTCAATCTGGCCCGCCCATAGCTCCGCGCCTGATTCTTTGGTACCTTTTAAGTGAAAATTATGTCTGACCCACTCCATTTCTCACATCATATTGTCTTTCAATCCATTACAACGCACTATATATGACATTTAAAATTACAGTCTGTCTTTTTAAATTAAAACAAATCATAAACAACATTACAACAATATTCAAACCCAACAATACCCAAACATAAATATAAAACAGATGTTGTCTATATCCATGTTAAAAACAATCTGATATCGAGTTTATAATAGTCGGTGTTTACTATTTTGAGCAAATCCTCCATTGCAAATATTAACTTTCAAAATGATGTGCTGTCACATTAAAGCTACCGATTTATTTACACAAGACTTTGTCTACGTTCGTCTACACTCCAGCGCTACCCCAGGGTTTCAAACTAAAACAGGGTCTTCAGTGTATACCAATGACTCAAAGTAATGCGTTTTAAAACGTAAACCCATTAATGTTAACAGGGCCCTGAATTAGCCTTGTATGGGAAAATGTGCAAAATATATGCTTTGCCTACATGTGATGTTTGTCTGTCCTCATGTCTCAATTTAAGACTCTTAAATGGTAACAAGATTGCTCACAGTAGGCGGGTCTATTTACAAATTAGCCAATTACTCAAAGATATGAACTTAGCCATGACATGGCATAAAATTTAGCCAGTCAGCATCTTCAAATCGAATATGAGAAGGAAAGTCTGGGATGACATTTCCCAGAAAGTTTTGACTAATTGCTTGTACTAGATGGAATAAAGTTCTCTGTTTACCATGCCTACAGTAATTTTCTTTTCTTTTTGAACATGGAATGTGGAGATCCTTGCGAATAATATTTATCTTACCACCACGGTTTTACAACAAGTAAACCTATTTTTGCTACAGAAACCAGTTTAACAATGGTATTTGCAGTAAAACTGTGTTTAGGCTATATAAATCATAATCGAATCAAAGTAAATCGAATCGAAAAACTACTATAATAAAACCATGGTTAATTTTCGCATATATGTGTCGGATTTAAAGCATTTCAATATCTGCTGCGAATAGTAATACAGCTTACATGAAAAAACATTGGGACAAATTCTTATATAAAGAATTTCAAAAGAACAAATAATAAAAGATTATTATAAAATATGTTTTATATTAATAATATTGTGTTTTTGTTAAATAACCCATCTCCTCCTGCAATTTCTTGGCCTTAAAAAATGAATGAAAGAAAAATACTCAATGGTGAATGTGGACTACAGTGACCTCTAGTGATTGATTTAGCAACATTATTTGACTGTTTGTGTTGTTTTCATGCACTGTGATGTTTAATGAGTAATTGATTATTATTATTATTGTGTATTTTGATGGTTTTCTGGTTTTGTGCAGGACCCCAGCGCTATGCCCCGGCCCACGGCTCAGGACCTGGCTGGTTTCTGGGATCTCCTGCAGCTCTCCATTGATGATGTCACTGCCAAGTTTGATGAGCTGCAGCAAATCAAGAGCAATGATTGGAGGATAGTGGAGAGTCCGGAGAAGAAGGTCAGTGCAGCGTCACAGAATCAAAATCATTTTCTTAAAGGGCCAATTTGAAGAAAATTTTAACGTAGTTTATTTATATAACAAGCAAAAAAAAACAACAACAACACATAGATTACCTAGGAAACCCAAACATTTGTTATTTTCAACGAGACATTGGTTCAAGAGATCAGTTTGGCAACTAGTCAGACCATTTAACTCTTTCGCCGCCAGCATTTTTTTAAAAAAGTTGCCAGTCAGCGCCAGCGTTTTTCATGATTTTCACAAAAGTTTAATGCCTTCCAGAAAATGTTCTTCTTCAAATATATAAACATACAATATACCAAATGAAAGTACAGACCCTCTGGTTTCAAACCAAAAAACCCGTTTCATCCTACCTTCAGTAGTTCTTTTGTAATCAGCTTTTGAATATGGGTAGGTTTCTGCAAAAACACCACATTTTGAGCAAAAAGCAGAGATAATTCCATTTTTGTGACGGACTTTTCATAGAGATCCCATTCAGAGCGATCTTTAAAACAGACACGGACATGCAGCCACTTGTCGTAGGACAATACTTCCGGGTTTAAAAAGTTGCGGAAGGTGGATAATAGCGGTATTGCAGAAAGCCGGAAATACTCATCATTGGCAGGGAAGCGTTTTCTCTTGATTGACATGATAACTCGTCAATGGCGGCGAAAGAGTTAAAAAAAAAACGAAACCGGAAGTAAAGTTCGGATCTATAGACGGTTTCATAGGACACGTCTGGATCCGAACTTTCGTTTTTTAAAATGGTCTGACTAGTTGCCAAACTGATTTCTTGAATAAATACCTCATCGAAAATAACAAATGTTTGGGTTCCCTTTCAGTCGGTCACTACGACGTCACGTCGTGACCGACGAATTGGGAGCTCGCTTAGAGAGACCAATCTGCTTCGAATACTACTAAAACGCCAATGAACTTGGCATTGAGATATTTGCATAATGCTGGCGCCGCCCCGCCAGGTGCGTATATAAGGCGCACGTGCAAATAGGGAAATCAGCTTTTTATCGCTTCGAAAGCCGGCAGTATCTGCTACTGAGAAGCTACTTCACTCTGTTGGGATCGATTGCGGAAGTTGGTTGGACTGGCAGTACCACAGCGGACGCTTCGCAGTATTCCACAGGCTCTGCATCTTTTTTGTTTTGAGTTTAGTGTGTGCGTTGCCTTCCCTGTGCGCATCATCAACTGAGCATCTGAGTGAATTTCCCTAAAAGAGTGATACGAGAGAGCTTTGTGCCTTGTTAAAGGCAGCCACTCTCTCGTATATCCGGAGATTAGCGTCCTTTTCAGGATGGCTTTTCGTCCGTGCGATCTTGGATGCGGGAAGTATATGGGTCCGAAGGACGGTCACGAGCGTTGTCTTTCGTGCTTGGGCATCGAGCACGCTGAGGCAGCGTTCGCTGGGGGTAAGTGTTCTCACTGCGAGAACATGTCCCTTGTGGATTTGCGGAGACGGTTGTCTTTCCTCCGGGAAAAACGCAACCCACGTCCGACGAGCTCTGATCGCCGCCACGGTGCGGCTGTGAAGCTCTCGAAGGATGATCTCCGCATCACATGTCTGTTGGATCTGTCGTGCCTCCCTCCGGGTCCACGGAGACCGCAGCATCCGAGGGTGGGCCCTCTACCTCTGAGGATCTGGATGTCCTCCCCCCTTCCGGACGGGTCGTGACGCCGGATTTCGATCCAGAGATGGTGGCCGTGCTCTCTCGAGCGGCGGAGACCGTCGGGTTGGAGTGGGTTCACCCCCCACAGCCCGAACCGTCCCGCCTGGATGATTGGTTCTTTGGAGCTGCCCGGGTTTCACAACCCTCTCCGCCGGTACCTTTCTTCCCCGAGGTGCACGAGGAGCTGACCAGGACCTGGAGGTCGCCGTATTCTACCCGTTTACGGCCGTTTCAGCCCTCCCCCCTCACCTCCCTCACCGATGGAGCCGCTAAGGGCTATACGGGAATCCCCCCCGTGGAGCGTGCGGTTGTGATGCAATTGTGTCCGGCCACCGCTTCCACCTGGAAGGATCGCCCAGCCCTCCCCTCCCGTGCTTGCAGACAGTCTTCCGGTTTAACGGGGGCTGCCTATCATGCATGTGGAGAGGCGGCTTCAGCCCTGCACGCTATGGCGTTGCTGCAGGTCCACCAGGCCAAGGCCTTGAGAGATCTGCACGAGGGAGGACACGACTCGCCTGTGCTTTCGGAGCTCCGGGCCGCTACGGATCTGGCCCTCCGTGCTACGAAGGTCACGGCACAGGCGATCGGTCGTGCGATGTCCACGATGGTGGTCCAGGAACGCCATCTGTGGCTCTGTCTGGCTGACATGACGGATGCAGAAAAGAACAAGTTCTTGGATGCGCCCGTATCCCAGGCAGGCCTGTTCGGCGAGTCGGTGGAGTCGTTTGCCCAGCAGTTCTCCGCCGCCCAGAAGCAGACGGAAGCGATCGCTCAGATCATGCCCCGGCGCAAGCGACCTGCATCTCGCCCCCCAGCGCCGGCGGCCCCGTCTGCTCCTCGCCGAGGGCGCCCTCCGGCGGCTGCCTCCGCCCCCCCCGCTAGAACGTCTTCTAGACCACGGAGAGGGAACAGCCGTCGGCAGCCCGCCCCGCCCGCACCACCCGCTTCCCGTGGCAAACGGAGATCGAAGCGGCCCTGAGACGGGCGACCTGGAGTTGGATGGGATCACTCTACGGGAGACGGTGACGGCACCGCTCCTTCCACCGGTAGAGGGCCGGGTGGAAAATCTTTTGTTTCGTTTTGTTTCTGTTCCGCCGGCTTCTCAGCCGGCACCCACAAAACCACAAAAAGAGTGCATTCCTATTCCTTCTCCAGGTCTCCAGAGGATCGAGAGAGATGTGAGCGGGCAGTCAGATGCTCTTCCTCCCTCTCCTCTGTCGCCAGTGGGTGTTCTGAGGAGTTCGAGCTCTCCCCTTCGGAGACCGGACCACCAGCAACCCCTTCGGAGTCTGCGTCCTCAGCTGAGGAGACCGGACGACCGTTTACCTCAGCGGGCTCAGGTCAGTGTCACACACACACATACTGTAGATGCTTATGCTGTCACGGCAGACGCACCGGCAGTCCCGCCTGTCCCGCCTCGCTGCCCCGCCGCGGGTACACCGGTAGTGCCGTTAATTCCTCTCGTACGGTCCCTGGGGGCTTGGCTTCAGCTTCCTAGTCCGTCTCGTTGGGTTTTACGCACGATCCGCCTCGGTTACGAAATTCAATTCAATCGGCACACTCCCAAATTTGCGGGCATACGTTTCACCACGGTGAAAGCGTCCGTTGCACATGTACTGCGTGCAGAGGTCGAAGTCCTGCTGGCGAAGGACGCGATCGAGCCGATCCCTCTTACCGAGATGAGATCGGGTTTCTACAGCCCGTATTTCATAGTACCCAAGAAAGGCGGCGGGTTACGACCGATTTTGGATTTGCGTGTCCTGAACAAATCTCTTCAGAAGAGGTCTTTCAGGATGATTACACCAAAACAAATTTTCAGTGCAATACGCCCCCAAGATTGGTTTGCAGCGATAGACCTGAAAGACGCGTACTTTCATGTGTCCATTCTCCCTCGTCACAGACCGTTTCTCCGGTTTGCGTTCGAGGGGCGGGCATACCAATACAAAGTACTACCGTTCGGGCTGTCTCTCTCTCCCCGTGTGTTCACGAAAGTGGTAGAGGCGGCGTTAAAGCCCCTCAGAGAGAGCGGTGTTCGCATTCTGGCGTACCTCGACGATTGGCTTATAATAGCGCATTCTCGGCGGACGCTGTGCGAACACAGAGATCTAACACTTCAACATCTCGCCCGTTTGGGTCTTCGGGTCAACTGGGAAAAGAGCAAACTCTGCCCCACGCAGAGGATCTCTTTTCTCGGTATAGAACTGGACTCGATCGATTTATCGGCGCGTTTAACAGAAGAGCGCGTCCAATCAATTCTGACTTGCCTCGGTTCATTCCGAGGGAAGAATGCGGTCCCTCTGAAACAATTTCAGAGACTCCTGGGGCGTATGGCAGCAGCTGCGGCCGTGACACCGCTCGGGCTGCTCCATATGAGACCGCTTCAGCGTTGGCTTCACGATCGAGTCCCGAGGAGAGCGTGGCGCGCTGGCATCCATCGTGTAACCATTACACCTGCGTGTCGCCTAACATTCCCCCCGTGGTCAGACCCCGCGTTTCTCAGGGCCGGCGTGTCCATGAGACAGGTCTCCCGGCATGCTGTTGTGCACACAGATGCCTCCGACACGGGCTGGGGAGCCACGTACGACGAGCTCACGGCTTCGGGGGTGTGGACAGCACCCCAGTTGCATTGGCATATCAATTGCCGCGAGTTATGGGCAGTATATCTGGGACTCGTACGCTTCGCTCAGGAGCTGCGAGGGAAGGATGTACTAGTGCGCTCAGACAACACTGCGACCGTAGCGTATATCAACCGTCAAGGCGGTTTGCGCTCTCGTCACCTGTCGCATCTCGCTCGTCATCTCCTCCTTTGGAGTCAGAAGCATCTGAGGTCCCTTCGTGCCATTTACATACCGGGCTCGCTCAATACAGCGGCAGACGCGCTTTCCCGAGCAGCGCGCCCCGGCGAATGGCGACTCCACCCCCAGACGGTCCAGCTGATTTGGAGGAAATTCGGTCGAGCGCAGATAGACCTATTTGCGTCACCGAACAATACCCATTGTCGCCTGTTTTATTCACTAACCGAGGGCAGCCTCGGCGTGGATGCGTTGGCACACAGCTGGCCGCGGGGCATGCGCAAATATGCGTTCCCCCCAGTGAGTTTAATAGCACAGATACTGTGCAAAGTCAGGCAGGACGAGGAGAGCCTTTTAATGATCGCCCCATATTGGACGACCAGGAATTGGTTTCCGGAACTAATGCTCCTCGCGACAGCCCCTCCCTGGCGGATTCCCCTGAGGAAGGACCTTCTTTCTCAGGGAGGGGGCACATTATGGCACCCGCGCCCCGACCTGTGGAATCTCCACGTTTGGTCGTTGAGCGCGCGCAAGGTTTAAGTGATTTGCCCCAGGCGGTATCTAACACTATTGACGCGGCACGAGCTCCGTCTACGAGATGGGCTTACGCGTTAAAATGGAACCTTTTCGTCACCTGGTGCTCTTCGCAACGCGAGGACCCCAGAGAATGCCCTATTAACATTGTGCTTTTATATCTTCAACAAAGGTTAGATGGTAGGCTGTCACCGTCCACTATTAAAGTTGATATCGCCGCTATATCTGCGCATCACTCACTTATTAACGGCAGATCAGTGGGCCAGCATGATTTGGTTATTAGATTCCTGAGAGGCGCTCGCAGGCTAAACCCCTCGCGCCCTCCTTCTATTCCTCCCTGGGACCTGTCCATGGTGCTGAAAGCGCTACAGAGTCCTCCGTTCGAGCCTTTGCAGTCCGCGAGTCTGAAGCTTCTATCCATGAAGGCTCTGACCCTACTAGCATTGGCCTCGGTGAAGAGAATAGGGGATTTACATGCATTCTCTGTTGACGATTCGTGCCTTCAGTTTGGTCCTTCTGTCTCGAGCGTGACCTTGAGACCCAGACCAGGCTACGTGCCCAAAGTTCCCACTACTCCCTTTAGAGATCAAGTGGTGAGCTTGCAAGCATTGCCTTTGGAGCAGGCAAACCCAACCGAGGCTTTGTTGTGCCCCGTACGCGCACTGCGATTCTACGTGGACCGCACGCAAAGCTTCAGGACCTCAGACCAGCTCTTTGTCTGTTATGGTGGCCAGCAGAAAGGGAAAGCTGTCACTAAGCAGAGGATGTCTCATTGGATAGTTGATACTATCGCCCTGGCTTACAATTTGCAGGGCATTCCTTGCCCCTTTAATTTGAGAGCGCACTCCACTCGGAGTGTTGCCTCATCTTGGGCATTAGCTCGTGGTTCCTCGCTAACAGACATCTGTAGAGCTGCTGGTTGGGCGACACCTAATACGTTCATTAGATTCTACAATGTTCGTATCGAGCCTGTATCCTCTCGTGTTCTGTCCTCACCAGGGAGGACACGGAGAGCAGACTTGCAAGTCGGCTTGCAGCCTCCGACTGAGGCTCCAAATTGAGTTTCAGTATGGAAGGCTAACAGAGCAAAAATGCGTAATGGTTTGATTTGCTCTCTCCACTGCCTTGACAGCCTTTGTTGCGGAGCATTGGCTGTCAGCCTTTCACTAGTTGTATTCTCACGAACCTACGTGTTTGGCCAGGGCCCCACATTGTGTCCCAACGGGTTCCTTTGTGAGTATTATTCCGTGGGGTTAATCCTACCAGCCCACGTTTCCCTTAGCAGAGCACTGCTTTGCTTACACAGCCACGGCTGTCATTTTTACCTCAACTACGGTTGACTTTCGTCCACCATTAGCCCTTAATGGGGCGGTGGCTTCCGCAGCGTCCCTATACCGCTCAGTTAGGGCGCTTCCCAGTCGCTGGCACTACTGCAAGGTTATTATAGTTTTGCATTTTTCATTAGTTTTTATTTTTATTTCGTTTTGACTTTTTGTTTTCAAATTCAGTTTAGTTTTAATTAGTTTTTGAAGTGGGTTTGCTAGTTTAGTTTAGTTTTTATTTTTTGAAAATGCTTAGTTTTAGTTTAGTTTTTATTAGTTTTAGTGTTAGTTTTAGTCTTTTTCATAATTTGGGTTATTTGTCAGGGGCAAGATTCAAAAAGGTCAGAAAAAGAATTGTGTAATATTAACTCAACAAAAACATCATACAATTTTAGAAAATATTAATTCAAAAATAAAACCAGTACATAAAATGTACATTTGGGCACAAATATGTAAACAGTCTCAAGTTCAACACTCCACAGTAAGTGCAAAATGTGATGTGTGCCAGTAAAAAAGTTAAAGAGCCAACAGACTAAAGAAGACATACATGAACCGCATGTATTCAACCCATTTTTGAGCCACAACAAGACATTTCTGTCAGATTGTCAGAGAGCGCAGTCTGAGACAAGACCATGACAAATAACCAGAGGTGAAAAGAAGTAATCTAAAGAAATAAATACTCAAGTAGCGAGTTAGTAGTTACTCTTGAGAAAAAAAATACACACATACATGCACACACAGTATACAGTGCACACCATAAGTATCAGGACAGTAAAGACAAAAGTTTGCTGTGGAGACCAGAAATTGGTAAGATGAATATCAGTGTGTCAGAAGTACAGAAGTCACATTTGATCAACCTTTGATTATGTTTCAACTAGGGCTGTCAATAGATTAAAAAAATTAATCTAGATTAATCGCATGATTTCATGAGTTAACTGCGATTAATCGCATATTAATCACACATTTTTATCCATTCTAAATTTACCCTAATTTAACACTTTTCAGGTTTTTAATATTCTAATCATATATACATATATAGATGCTTTATGCAAATGTATGTTAACAACAGCCTGTTTACATTTTAACAGAATCACCAGCCATTGTTTTGTATATGAATTTTCCTTTCAGAAGATTTTTCTTTCTCCATTTTTGTTTGCTGCTGCATCATTTGTGACCTGTGCTGGCAAATTGAGTCGGAATTAGCAAATTTAAAAAAAAAATAGTTGTTCATATTTTGACATTCTCTATTAAAACATAGAACAATGCATGATTTGTTGAAATATAACAAAATATGACAGAACTACAACTGTTTGAAGTTGAAAGAGTCAAATTACCACAAACATTTCCACATCCATACATTATATTACCACATCAATACCTTAAAATCACTGGTAAAACTAATAGATTTAGCACACACAAAGCAAAAACATAATCAATGTATGTTCAACTTTTTTCCTTTTGTTTGATTGACATTGAGACAGACTGCTTAAAATCTAAGTGATCTAATATAATGTTACACATCAGATAGTTTTACCCAACAGTTAACCAAACATTTACTTAAAACATAACAGATTATAGAGCCTACCTGCGTGAATTCTTATCAAAACAGATATTTGTAAAACTGTAATTTTGTGTAGATGTCTATATATCCGGGTCGCGCACTCGCGCGTCTGTGTGCACGCGCTTCAGATATCAGTCAGTCAGCGTGAGGGGATCGCTTTTGAGTCTTGTCGCTCTTAATAACTCTTTAACATTAATCAGGTACCGAACTTTATCTCTCTTAATGACTCTTTTAACATCAAGCAAGTCCTGCAGTCTATTTTCTAAGTCATGCATAAAAGCGAAACCAAAATGAATTGAGACGCATTTTTGTATTAGATTAAGCATTAGGAGGACGGTAACGTTACACCTCTCAGACGTATAAATAAAGATCATATCAGATGTCCAACGAGCATTTAGAACATTGGATTTGGTAGACGATTTGCTTAATGTTCTTATTTCTATGAAAACCTTTTACTCATTTAGAGAGAGTCACATTTGTCTGCGTCTCTGTTCATTCAACTATGGGCTGGACCAAGGGTCAAACAGAAATTGCGCGTTGCGTTAATCTCCGTTAATAAAATTAGTGGCGTTAAAGCAACACTATGTAGTTTTTTTACTTTTAAATTATGTCTCTAAAATTATTTCAGTGATAGAACAACTTTTAACTGGACAAATTGTACTGTTGCTGCAACCTGAGCAGCCTCCTAGCTGCTACAAGCACACTCTGAAAGTGGCGATGGAGGGTAGGAAACACAGCCCCGTCCCTCCTCCTGCCTGCAGAAGAGTGTCTGAGACCAGGCACTGTTGCACTTTTCAACCACATGGGGGAGCTGCAAGTCATTTTTACATGGAAACTACATTGTGTTGCTTTAAAATGAATTTGCGTTAACGCGTTATTAACGCGTTAATTTTGACAGCCCTAGTTTCAACACATACATGCTTTAACAACAAAGAAAAACAGCCTTTAATGCTGACTTGTATGTTGTACCCAAATGCAAAACTCAAAAGAAATGGATCAAACTGATACTACACGTGTGAACAATTAATGCATTAGGACACAGTTCACTTGAACACTTCTGAGTTAATGGTCTCAACGTGGCCACATTAGATAGTATTAAAATACAAACGTGTTGTGTTATTAAGTTGGAATAGTGTGCATGTTAAAACAGGTGACATTTCTGTACTTTTGTCTGTTTATCTTTTAATGTTTAGACACTTCTTGACTCCACAGCAAACTGAGGATTTTTGCCTGTTTGTCTGAAAACTTAATGTTGATGTATACAGCTTATAGCTGAAATATCAGACAAGTAAACCGACAGTGTTTTGCATTCAGTTATGCATATTAAAGTTCACTCAGAAGATCTCCTAAGATGGTCATCGACAGTTTACACTTACATGAAATACAAACTGATTTTAGAAAATAACTCATGTTTTCTTATGTTGTGAATCTCATGTCACGTGTGTGTGTTGTGAGAAGCACTTACAGTACAGTAGACAGCGAATCAGATGTCAATCATCGATGGACTTTCTTCATTCAGTCACGTGTTCACAGTGCTTCTGGAGTATCCTTAAATGTTTCTGACGACGAACAGGTCGCGCGTATATAATGGCGGGTACACGTGTGAAGTTTAGCTTTTAGTTAAAAGATTAGTAAATTCATATTCACGTAATACAACACTCTTTATGTTCTGCGTGTTTAGACACAAGCAAAACCGCATCAAACGATTCAGTTGTTGCAGCGATCTAAACAATTCATTTAAACTGATTCGCGAACCAATTCAAAACGTTTGGCCCGTTTGCTTTGTAAAGAATCGACTCAAAAGACTCATTTATTTGCAACACCTTGTAAGGAATCAACTTAAACGAGTCATTAATTCGCGAATGTGTGTATGTGACACTGCGTGAATGAGAGACGCATGGAAAGGAATTTGAAGCGTTATTTGCTCTATAAAAGACAAAGACGAAAACTAAGGACATTTAATCTATATTTTTATCTTATTTTAGTTAGTTTTGCCAGACACACATTACAGTTTTAGTTAGTTATCGTTTTTTTGTGATGACTCGTTTTTATTTTTATTTCAGTTAACGACAATGTTTTTTCCCATCTAGTTTTCGTTTTTTCGTTAGTTTTCGTTAACGATTATAACCTTGCACTACTGTGGGGTTAAAGGAACATCTAGTGCCCGGCCTTCTGCCTTGAAACCTAATTCTCCTATCCTTAAGTGGAACCGGAGGGCTTTAAGCAGACACTGGAAGAGGTCAGCCCCTAGTGGCGTTTTAGTAGGGTTTCCCAATTCGTCGGTCACGACGTGACGTCGTAGTGACCGACTGAAAGGGAACGTCTCGGTTACGGATGTAACCCTCGTTCCCTGAAGGAGGGAACGGAGACGTCACGTCCCGTCGCCACAGGTGCTGCCACCTGCTGTTTAGGCCGGTCACCTTCCGGCTTTCTCAGCGAACAGAAGCTGATTTCCCTATTTGCACGTGCGCCTTATATACGCACCTGGCGGGGCGGCGCCAGCATTATGCAAATATCTCAATGCCAAGTTCATTGGCGTTTTAGTAGTATTCGAAGCAGATTGGTCTCTCTAAGCGAGCTCCCAATTCGTCGGTCACGACGTGACGTCTCCGTTCCCTCCTTCAGGGAACGAGGGTTACATCCGTAACCGAGACGTTTCCTAGGTAATCTATGTGTTGTTGTTTTTTTTTTGCTTGTTATATAAATAAACTACGTTTAAAGATTAAACATTTTCACAACTAAATGTCTTCTTTAGGCATCATCAGTGTTTAGTGTGACCTCACTTGGCACTAAACACATCTTGAGTGTTTTTGAGCAGAATAAAGTAAAAAGATTTTTTTTAACAAAAAATTAGGATTTAATTTCATTTAGGTTTAAGAGATCCTGTAGTTTCCTGCTATTGCTCAAGTGGAAGGGGAGTTTACCCTAAAAACTTGACACATCAGTTTACATTTATATACAGTTTTTATACTATATACACATTTCCTGTATTTTCTGGATGTATTATATGAAAGAGAAATCTAATTCTTGCATGGTGACCTGTGCAAAAAGACTTTTGCACAGAACTGTACATCTGAAATGGTAGGGGGAGAGTAATTTAATGAGACATATCTAATCAGTGAAAAATATCTAAGCAACCTTTAAACAAGATAACGTAAATAAGCAAAGTAAAATATATATTTAATATAACTGTATATACCTGAATATAAGACAACCCCCATTTTCCAGACTTATTTTTTGGGAAAAAATGAGATTTTTTGGAAAAAATCTGGTTTTCACAGAAAATAATTTTATTTGAAAATTTTAGTGATACTTCACTGGAAAAAACATTTTAACACCATTCTTTAAATATTTGGATTAATTTGTCACAAAATAAAGTGCACTCTGTCAATGAATGAGTTCAGAAATGAATGAATGAATGAATGACAAAAACCTTTCCACAAAAATGCAATAATTATGTAGGCCCATGTATGTAACTGTGGTACTGTAACATCTGCTTTAAATCAAACACATCTAACCTATCGTGTTGCCGCTCTCTACAGTTTCCCCCATGGTTTTGTTTATATTGCGAATATAAGACGACCCCCCCCATTTTTGTCTATTTTTAGTACAAAAACCTTGTCTTATATTCGGGTATATACGGTAATAAAAATAATAAATGATTTGAGTGAACTGCCAGTATAAATCAACCAACGAATGTTTAAACTTCTGACTCTTTTTGTAGGAAAGAAAATGGCCGCCTCCTGTGTCAAAGAGACCTCCTAAAGGTCGTGGGATGATGCGCGAGCGCTCATTGGACCTGCAGGACCGTCAGAGGCAGGAGGCTCGCCGCAGGCTCATGGCTGCGAAACGGGCTGCATCTTTCCGTCAGAGCTCGGTTACGGAGCGGGCCGACAGCATAGAGATCTACATCCCAGAAGCCCAAACCCGCTTATGAAAAACACACATGCACTCGTCCGACTACGCCTTCCCTTGCACCAATGCGCGTCACCAACAGGGTACATCCATTTTGCTCCATGTCAGCCCTCCACCCGTGATGCACTTCCTCTGCCGTGAGCTGAGAATAGTGGTGAATTCAATGCAAGACCTGCAGCTACTTTAGCCCAACTCCTGTTTTACTTTATTTTAGTATGTTCAGAGGCGGTAACAAAGCATAGGTTGTGGGACAGACACAGTTAGGAAAAACTTTCAAAATGATTCTTGAGCATTGGCACAACATGAATGTCACAGCATTGGCAGTTTATCTATGGGATGATTCTCTCAAACCGAGAACGCCAGAAAATGACTCCAAACTTGGGTTATGGATCGAGTTTAGGAAAAGCAACGATTCTCTCTTCTCAAAATGTACGAAGCAGTTGTACTTCAATTCTATTCGTATTTCCAACGGAAATGTTGATCTGGACCGTCGTGATATTGTTGCGAGGTTGTGCTTTTAGACGGAAATGTAATTTTAGCTTCAGCGCTTGACACAGGTCGAGTCATGCTCTAATTTGCACTTTCGAATAGATTCTCCGTTAAAATCCTACGACTTTAGATGAAAAATTCATTGAGCCCAGAAAAGCCTTGACATCATTCAGTCATACAGTAAAAGCTTGACTTTCATTGACCGACATACACTAAAACAAGTATTTACAACATCAATCTTCCTCAGCGTTCGCCACTCAAGGTAGTCTGTGACATATAAAGGTGCATAAGAAACTTTAATAATATTACTGTATGTAATGGTGCTGCTTTATACTCTAAAATGTAGATGCCCCTTCCTCACCTTTCTGCACAGCACTACGAACCACCTGTGGACTTTTTAAAGGGAGGTTTAACATGGTGTATTGATGCATTATTGCTAGGGGTTTAGAAAAGAAACACATTTGTTTTAATTTGGATATTTGTTTTTATTTGTATATCACACTTTTTCAGTCCAGCATTTGCACAAAATGCTTTCACCTTTGAGACCCTGGTGTAAGATGGACAGAGCCGATGAATTATTGAATACCGCACTTATGTGAAAAAACTTAATATTTTCTAATTTGGCATTGTGCTTTGTTACCTTTAATGTGTGGACTACGGAAAGATTCGCTTATTAGCTTCACTTGTAAATAGGACCGTTGCATTTATTTATCACTTTACTGGCACAATATTGAATTTTACCAGTTCGCATCTGTGAATAATAATGATTCAGATGTCTGATCAATCCCTGGTTCCAAGCCTAACATCCCAGGCTACATTGCTAGGAGTGCTATTTACTCTCTAGCATAACTGCTGCTGCTTACTGTACGTTGATAAGGCTTAGCAGACTTAGCAAATTAATCCCGAGCTTGTTAGCTATTTTCTTTACCTGCCAGCCTTACAGCATTTTAAGCAAAAAGCGTTGTGAATGTACTGCCCTGCTCTTGCAAAAAAAAAAAAGAAGGAAAGGAACTGTCAACAAATAATTTCAACAAAAGTCAATTCAATCCAAAGCGTTGTCTGGATAGCAGATGTATAGCTTACAGTTAAATAAAAGGGAAAGTTCACCCAAAAAAAAAAAAAAATTGTCATCATTTACTCACCCTTATGTCATTCAAACACTGTTTCCCTATAAAATAATGTATCTTGTGTGCTATCTTCCAAAGTCTAAAGGGGCTTGTACACCAAAGCGCTTAAACGTGAAAATGCCAACCAGACGCCGAGTGTAGGCGCTTGTCAGCTTTTTTCAGCTGAGCGCTTTGGCTGTTATGGTACTTTTGCTTTGTTTATCGTTGAGCGCTGTGCCATTGTGTGATATTTGTCCCACCCCTCCTCTACTGTGATTGGATGGCCGAGTGAAAAGTGACATTGACAAGCTGAGAGTTTACCCAATTTTTAACTCTCGGCACTCAGCGAGGAAAAGTGTGGAAAATGGCGCTGAACCCGCCAGCTGCTGGCGTTTTTGAAAAGCGTGACGCTTTCATTAAAAACATACGACGACTGCCGGCTGAACGGCTTGGTGTGCACGCCCCCTAATGCTGCGTTTACACCAGCCACGATAGAGGCGGAAAGCACAGGTGATTTACAAGTCAATGCAAAGACGCGATTAGGCATCCTGTGGCGGAATTGAGGGTTGCCGCGGGAAACACGCGAGTTCAAAAATCTGAACTTCGGCAGATTTCCGCGCCGTGTTAACCAATCAGGACCTTGCTGTAGTAGTGACGTGATTACAGGAAGCGAGCAGAGTGACGGAGTCTCAGCGGAGTCGCAGAGCCCCTGCGTAAATTTCTCGAATGACTAGAATTTCACATGCGGTTTTCACGCAAGAATAAAGCAAGTGAAAAGTGAAGAAGCGTTCAACTACTCGCGAATAGCGCATTTTTACCGCATTTACCGTGGCTGGTGTAAACGCACTGCAAGGGCTAGATTTACTAACAGCTTGCGCAAGTGCAAACGCCTCTTCTGCAGTTTCAAAACTCCTGTTGGGATTTGCGAAAGACGTGCAGTGAAAATGCTTTGAAAAGGCATATACGTAGTTATTTTTGTGACTGACCTTATTGCATATGCATTTGTAGGAGTTTCCAATTCTGACGCAAAATTTATTGGAGGTGAGTAAATGAATTACGAAACGTGATTTACTAAGGTTTGCACTTTTCAGTTTACTGGTAGTCTATTTGCGGCACTATTTAACACCAAAAAGCATCTCTTAAATTGCGTTGGTCATTATTGAAATTTCAGCTTGCGTCAATGCTATTTTGGAATGGCGCTCTTACACTAATTTGCCCCATTTGGTAAATCTGGCCCTGCGTGGTTTTTAAGTCTAACTGTGGGTTTACACCAAACGCGAAGCGTGCAATCGCATCGCGTTGCTCACTCTAGATTACTCACGGGATTTAACTTTGTGTCATGCGAATTTTTCGCTCAAGTTGAATATTTTCAACGTGGGCAAAGACGTGTTTAAGGCGAATAGCGCGTGTTTTCAATGCAAACGCGCTTGCCATATCGCGTCATTCGCATCGCCCTACGTGAGGACGTGTCTGATCGCGTCTTTGCATTGACTTTGTATGTAACCTACTCGCGCAAATCGTTGAACTCGCATCTGGTGTAAACCCACAGTTAGTCTATACAATATCCGTTGTGTTAGGAACAAGCTAACAATTTACTTATTAACTGAAATTCTTCAACATCCACAACTCGATTAAATTAAAATCATTTATTTGCTTGTATTCAGCTACAAATCAGCACACGCCATAGCAGATGGCGAAGAACAATATTTGAGAGCTTGAATTATTATTTAAAAATGTTTGTGTGTGTGATGTAGCCACGTTTAAAAAAACTTAAAAATGTAACATTTTGAAGCTTGACAGCCAGGTGGCGCTCTACATTTTCATTGTATAGAAAACTGCAATTAAGCTGGCATGCATTTAACGTCGTTTTTTTTTTATTTGTTTCTTTGTTTTCATTTAATGCCTAGTTTGTTTCAAAGTTTTGAATGATATGAGGGTGAGTAGATAAAATCTCAGTTTACCGATCGATCTCTGTCCGTTTCTCAAACGAAAGGCTGCATCCTCCAGAGGTCGCATATGCAGGTTGCATACGTCATCAAGCCTGGTTTATTCAGTTAACTGGGCATTACATTCGCAAGTCATAAGCATATTACAACCATTTACGATTAACTAAGTAAAATAGTAAACTTGTTAATATTCTGAAATAACGTCTTTATGGTGTATTTATCCTACAAATGCGACCTCCGAAGGATTCGAGAAACGGCCTGTCCTCACCTGTGGTCAGGAGCTTTTGTAAGTGGACTAAAATTAGCTTTTTCGCAGATTGCCTGGGCTAAGGGTGTAAAGCTCGTACATCCAGAAGAAGCTTGGAATTTGAAAGGAGTCAGATGATCAGCATCTGGTCAGAATGCCTTCTTAATGCGTTTTTGTGAAGGTGCCAGATAAGAAGGACAATGTTGATAAGTAGTGTAGTGTAACAGTTTAGTGGCTCAGTATTGCTGTTGTGATTATACAGAATCTTAAAAGAAACATTTATTTTTTCGGTATGTACCACGCATACAGAGAATCAAAAAGAGCTTTCCAATTGGTCCAGTACATAGTTCAAGAGCGAGATGGAAAGGTTTTGATGTTCTTTGCAGACATCAGTGTGTACATTCTCCTACTGTAACTGCTGCTAAATACATACAAGTACAGTTGTCATCTTGCACATTTTATATAAATAGCTAATAGATGAAATAATATATTACAGCCCTCACGACAGGTGTCGTTCTCCTTGATGTGTTGGGTACCTGAACCATTTCGACTTTTGAAAATGATTCCTATTTAAAGGCATGTAGTGTACCAAGATTCTTCATCCCCGTGTTTTTCCAAATCTGTGACTTTTTTTCCTCTGCAGAACACAAAATGGGAAAATTTTAAGAATATCCTGGCCCTTTTTTAATTAAATAAGTAAATATGGACTGGGGCTGTCACTTCCCAAAAGCATCATAAAAGTATCATGAAGGTGGACCATCATATATTTGCAATGTTATACAGTGAGTCTTACAGCAGCTTTGTGTGAGAAATAGACTGAAGTTGAATCATTTGGATCATTAAATTAGGAGTCTAACGTATCCATAATGAAGGTCTGGATTTGTTAAGGTCAGATTTTGTGTGTTTTACATTTGCTAAGTGTGATCGGATTTAAGTCCTATTTGGGCTGACAGTGTGATCAGGGTCTGGTTTAATAGTCTCAGCCTTGGAACCATGGGCCGAATCTCTGATGCATACGGCACACTTATGGGGCGTCAATACACTTTTGATTCCATTGACTTGATTTCATAGGCATGCAAATGCATCAGACCATAAAGCAAGCTTGCAAGCTTCTGACCTGCGAATGTGACCAGTAGAAAACCAGTCCGTCGTGGCGTGACCTTTCTCTCTACTGAAAAGCAAAGATGGACGAAGATGGTGTGCAACCAGTAAATCATTTAACAACTAAATATTTATTTTAGATTACACTAATTGCTTCAAGCTAAACTTTTGGACGTATTTTAAAGACTTTATGCCGTGAACCTTGCTTACTAAGTTCGGCATTTATTCGATCTGAGTATTGTCACTGATGTAACCATGACAGGTTTCTTAGGGGCGGTTCA
Organism: Misgurnus anguillicaudatus; assembly: GCF_027580225.2. NCBI lineage: Eukaryota > Metazoa > Chordata > Actinopteri > Cypriniformes > Cobitidae > Misgurnus > Misgurnus anguillicaudatus. The sequence continues at coordinate 6,674,726 of NC_073354.2, forward strand.
CATTTCGCGTCTAAATCTGCGCAGAAAACGCGACCGTCTGTTGGTTCTTGTCACATGACCTGTGGTGCGCTTGTGACATTCTAGAAAGTTTAAATGTTTTTAACGCGGTGCGGATGCTCCTGGAAAAACCACGTTGCCTCCATTATGACCATGCATACAGCACGCCTACATTTCAAAAAATGAACTTGAGCGTGCAAAAGATGCGGAATGTGAATCGCCCTTTTCACGAGCACAGACGTCTCCCGGAAATCATGTATAAATTCAACCAATCAGAGGGTGACTTTGAATCTGCTAAAGTGTTTCCAGTTAAAGTGGCGGTCATGCTAGACTTTGAGCGTGCAAATATTTTTCATACGTTGCTGCGAATATGGGCAGGGAGTGCATCGTCCATCTTTGCTTTTCAGTGGAGAGAGGGGTCGCGCCATGGCGGACTGGTTTTCTGTTGGTCGCGTTCGCGGGTCGGAGGCTTGCAGGCTTGCGTTTGCGGTCTGACGCATTTGCATGCATGTGAGTGGAACTCAATGGAACCAAAGGTGTGGGTGTGACCGCCCCATGGGTGTGCCGTGTGCGTCGGACGTTCGGTCCATGGTCCCGAGGCTGAGACTGTTCGATTGGACCTTGTTCGCGCTGTCGGTCCAGGTGGGATTTTCAGATTTGAATTCGATCATATTTAGCAAGTGTGAATGGCAAGAAAACACATAAAATCAGATTTTTACCAGTCCATTTCAAGCTACATTCATATGAAGTTTATGTTCTTAGATTAGCTAAAGTGTAAGCACGTCAGACGTGGTTGCATCAGATGCAAGGTTGTTGTGTTGTTGTGCAGCAGAAAGGAGTAAAAGCACGTATGCTAGCACCCTATGTTTCTGCTTCTTTAGACGCAGTAGTGCAGAACCGCAGCTATACATTTACATAATGTAAGACAACATTTAAGCGTTTAAATTCATGCAGCACTGCGCAGACATAGAGTCAAATGACATCAAAGTAATGTGAGATTGATTCGAAAGCACTTCGCTTTGCACAGCGGCGCCCAGCACATTTATTTCAAGCACTTCCATGCCAAATGTCATTGCTACAGAAACCAATGCAGCTATTCTGGAAAATGGATAAACGCTATAGACGTTTCAGCAGTAGCAACATAAACAAAAGGCTTTCGTTGAACAAACGTAACTTCTAGTAAACTCCGCAAACAATCAATAACAGTCAATAAGAGTCCTTTTGGAGTAGTTTAATTCTGATCACAAGCAAAATAAGATTACCTTCAAATCATAGCTAAAACGTATCAAAAACTACACTGAGCTAAAGTTACTGTGTGAAATGTGTACAATATAATTAGGGATGTAACGATTCAATCACGATTCAATCACGGTCCTCATTAAAAATGCCTGTCTGAAATCGATTCTGAATCGCAAGTCTGCGATTCTTTGTTTTATGCACAGCTTGTGGCTGTATTACGGCATTTGGTCAGTAGGAAGTCCTTATCAATCTAAAATCATTATGAGTCAGAGTCGTTTATAACGTGCATTTAAAAAAGCAACACTCGTTAAACAAAATCATTCAAAATATTCTTTATTATCATGAAAATACCTGAAACAATCTGAAGAACAGCGTATAAATATTCATGTGTAGACATTTCCTGGAATAGCGTTTGTAATGCTACTTCTTGTGTGGCACAAAGGGAGTTTCTGCACGGGAGCGCCCTCTGGCGTTCGGATGTGCCAAGATTTCACCGTAATTCATTCAAATTCATTCATTGAGAAAACGCGCATTTGCACGATGAATCGTTACACCCCTAAATATAATGTATGCAGTCTTAACTACAGATCGGCTGCCAAACCTCTCTTCACAAAGCGATGATCCATGTTCGCCGTCTCCCCTTGTCGTTAGGAAACCAAAACATTTGTTATTTTTGATGAGATATTTGTTCCAGAGTTCAGTTTAGACACTAGCCAGATCATTAAACAAACAGAGACCGGAAGTTAAGTTACGTCCTGATGCGTAACCGCGACAACACGCATGTCCTATGAAACTGTCTATAGGACACAAATCGGATCTAAACAGTTGTGATACACAGTGTGGATAGTCAGTCATTTAAATCGGATATGCACTAAATTCAGATTTAAACTGACAGTGTGAAGACTCTGCAGTCTTGGTTCAGTTTTTTTCATCGACACATTTAGGGGCTAATCACACCGAACGCGTTTTAAACGCTTGGAAACGCAAAGCGCGATGCACTGCCTTTTTTTTAAAAACACGGCTTTTTATATTGCTAGGCAACCACCGAGTCAACTGTCCTGTCAATCAAATATTGAAACATGAGTGCTTTTTTGCTGTGCACTGTCATATTAGCAGAAACTTTAAAAAGAGGGGGCTTGCTTAGACCTTGTTCGAGGGTGAGAGGGGCACAAACACACAGGCGAGAGTGAGCGAGTGGAGTCCAGTGGCCGGTTGCATAAACATAGCCGTGACGTTAAGCCTGTGTCTTAAGTATGATTCTGACTAACTAGCAATGAGTTAGGGCTAATCAGTCTTATTATTTGGATTTAAATTAGACCAATCTACCTTTCTATGTAACATACTTAAAACAGTTATGATCAGTCTTGAAGAAAAAAATTCATGACTAACTTTTAAAGCTAGTCTTAAAGTTTTATGCAACCGGGGCCTGGTCTTCAAAGCAACTGTAAACTTCCCTCACCACAATGAAGGCCCGCCTCTCCCCTCATTCGATTGGACAATGAAAAGACGCGAATGACGTCACCGCGTGTTGCGACCGGCGGCAAAAACCACAAGGTGTTCGGCGCGCATAAACAGTGCGCATACGCTCCCTGCCCATAGAATATCAGCCGCCTGCAACTGCCATAAATGCGTTTGGTGTGATTTGCCCCTTATGCTACGTACACACCAAAAGCGGGGCATCGCGTTACTCGCTCTAGAGCAGAATTTAACTTTGTGTCGTGCAAATTTTTCGCTCGAGTTAATTATTTTCAACTTGGGCGAAGATGCGTTTGAGGTGAATAGCGCGTGTTTTCGCAGCAAACGCACCGCCCATATCACGTCATTCACATCGCCCCACGCGAGGACTTATTGGGTCTTTGCATTGACTTTGTATCTACTCACGCAAATCGTTGAACTCGCGTCTGGTGTGAACCCACAGTTAGGCTGCATTTACACTGCATGTTTGAAGTGATTCAGTACCATTTTTCCTCTTATTTGGCACGGATCGGATATGACCAATGACCCGGTAAGCAGGAACAAACGAGATTCCGAAATTCTCATTCATATGTGGAAATAAATCAGATGTGAATTAAATACATGCATTCACGTCCGCAATCTAAGCAAACAAATCGAATATTTAAGCTGTTCTGGGTCAGTATGTCTCTCTTAAATTGTTTTGCCAAGTGTTTTGAGTCACTTTAAAAAAATTATGTAAGCGGGCCGTCATCAAATTGCATATAGTCAACAAATCGGAATTGAGCATCTGCAGTTTAAATCCAACCTAAGACGCAATGAGGCTGTCAATTTATTAATAAAACACGATTGGAATAATTTGGAATATAACCAATTCAGCACAGGTTATACATGTTTCTTGAAACCTTTATGGTGCTTTTTCGTTGTTTTGACAGCCCACATCTTTGTTCAGTAAGTAAATAGTGACAGACTTTATTAAGTAAACTGTCCCTTAATGAATACATTAACTGGGTCACTTTTCTCATACGCAAACTTCCAGCCCTGTTTTAAGATATTGTCATGGATTATTGTGTACAGGTAGTTCTGAAAAGTTGTGGCATAGATGTATCGCTGCTTGTGTAATTGTAAATAATTCGAGACATTTCAGAAATGGAGTGCCATCATTTGACACATGCCATGTGTCTGTCGTGTTTTTTATTTGAGTAGAGATCTAGCAGATTTCAGTGATTTATAAAAGGTGGAAACATCCATAGGTGCCTTATAATCAGTGTTGGAGATTTAAAAGGATTTGCATGACATTTGAGGACTGGCGAAACCCTGCTGTATTTTTTATGTGATGATTTGGGCCATTCCATGCATTGTAAATCATTTAAGAGCCCAGAGGTGTTATAATGATGCATGATCTGTGGATCATTTACCAGCAGATGATATTTGAATGATGTTGTATGGATTTTCGTGTAGGGTGATATTTTCATTACTTGCAAATTTAGGTTCTGTGTTTGAGCAGGACTGTGTGATAGTGATGTGTTCAGTATAAATATTGGGAAATTATTGATTCGGCAATGCGTATGGAGGTCGGGCTGTAGCTAAGGATTCTCGTTTATTTAACTGTACAGTATAATGCTCTGCCCTACTTCAAAAATAAAAAATAAAAAATCAGGAAATTGTTGTGGGCCTTACAGGAATCCTTCCCAGCTTTCACCTTGATAGCTACAGCCATATGTGGAGGTCTAAAGGTTAATTCACATTGCCCGCCCGACAAACTCATTCACCATGTTGGTTTTGTTGGATGAGATTGGTACCCCTGATGGTGATTGTTGCCATTAGCCAAATATCAAAATTACCCCATGATTTACTCACCCTCAAGCAATCCGAGATACACATGTCCATCATCTTTTGTACGAGCACATTTGGGGTTGTTTTGGTGAAGGTTCTTGCTTTTCCAGGCTTATAGCGGGAGAAAGGATGGATCAGCTTCTGACTTTGGGGCCCCAAGGGGTGCATCCATCCTTCCAACCTGATCTAGCGAATTTCTGTGTTGTGGTCACTGAATATTTTGCTCATTTGTTCGTGTCGTTGTCGCGGATTTTTGCATTTTTCCGTGTCCGTGCCACGGACTTTCTTTTCTGTGTCAGTTTCATGTGTTGGCTACTCAATTGTTTTTCTTATTATTGTCGTGTGGGGTTAGAACGACTTTCTGTAACATAAAATGACATCCTAACCCAACTCTAACCCTAACGTCATGCAACAATTGTTTAAAAATCTGGAAAAAAATAGTGCAAACCAACAGTTTAGTGACATCCTAACCCAAACCCCAAATCTAACCCCAAACCCACACGACAATGGTTTAAAAATTGGAAAAAAAGTTGAATAACTAATACGTGAAACTGATACGGAAAAGAAAGTCTGTTGTTCGAGCACGGAGGGGTGCGGAGATCCGTGACGGTGACACGGATGAATGAGCGAAGTGTTCCGTTACTGTACCACGGAGCTTTGTGAGATCATGTTAATCCTTCACAAAAGTAATCCACATGGCTTACTATGCTAAAACTCTTGCGTGAATCTCGTGAATCCAAAATTGGCCCCGTTTCCAAAGCTAGTTATTTATTAAGTTTAAAATCTGGAATTATTTACAAGATCGCATCGATTACCTGCTGAAGATCTTTATTAATCCCTTCGAGCCGTGTGGGTTATCTCTGTGAGGGATAGATGTACTTTTTTGGGCTTCAGAGTCGGAGGTTGTTCCTTGATCCCCGTTTTCCCGTTGTGGGCTTGGAGGGGCAGGGACATTTACTAAGGCTGCGTCCGAAAACTCTAAATTGCTGCCTTCTGAGGCAGCTTTCCATGGCAGCAAGGCATCAAGGCATGTCCGAATTCAATGTTTGGTTTACTTCCTGTCTCCTGAGATACCTATGCGTGGACGTACATTAAGAATGTGATTGGTCGAGTCCGGTTGAGTTTGAAAAAATAAAATGGCGGCCAAGGACGCGACTGGACCACCAATTTAGTGTAAATAAAGGTATATTTTCACTTTTTACACCTTTTAATTGCATTTCTAGCGAGAAATTAGTATTGTAGTTTTCAAATATGTGATTAGTTATCACAAAGGCGCTCTCTGATTAAATTTCAAACACGCTGCCTTAGAAGTGTGTCCGAAAGTCTTTCTCTGAGCTACCTTAATGCCTCATGAGGCAGCGAGGCAACGAGTCACTGCCTTGAGTTTTCGGACGCAGCATAAAGTGACCACAAATGTGTTCGTCTAAAAGATGATGGACGTATGTACATGTGTTTGAGGCGAATAGCGCATGTTTTCGCGACAATCACGCCACCAAATTTGCATCATTCGCATCGCCCTGTGCGAGTTCCCTTTTATTCGTGTCTATGCATTGACTTTGTATGTAATCAAAACGTTGAATTCGCGAACGTTGAATTGGTGTGTACGCGCCATTGCACACCACTCATCCGGGTTCTGCGAGTCATTTGGGGTGGTGATTGCACAGTGGATAAGACACACGCCTTTGGTGTGAGAGACACAGGTTCGAATCCACTGTGACACACCATTGTGTCCCTGAGGAAGACACTTAACCCCTAGTTGCTCCAGAGGTGTGCGACCTCTGACATATATTGCAATTGGATAAAAGCGTCAGCTAAATGAAAGGAAATTAATTTTAAGTGGCCAATCTAACTGTTGCCAACTGGTGTCCAATAACTTACTTTAGTGGCATGTCCGAAAGAAAATATGCATCTAGTCAACTGTAATCCCAAAATATACCCTTCATCCAACTTGTCTCGTAAAAAATAGGCTAAATGTAGATTATTCCTGATATATACTCCTTGTCTCTCATAGCGTATCAAGCAGGGTTAGATTCTTTCACTTGCCATCTTAAAAGGCACAACCACACAAAGATCTTGTTTGTTAGGGGATCGTGACTTGAAAGCTTCCCACCATTATACAACGTTAAAGTCTGTTGCCGTTTGTCGGGCAGCACAAACTAGCCTAAATAAAGTGTTAGATGCAAGTAACGTTAGTTTTGATTTATATCCGTTACGACAGTCTCAAGAGGGCTTGTTCATCTCTACAAAATGATAATACGTTGTAAGACACTCTTTGCCAGTGTCTGGCTCACACACTTTACCGGACTTGCCAGAAGGTGCAATAGTGTATAAATACATGGCAGGGGCAAGGTGTTATTACCTCTTGATGTGTGGTATCAATGGCAGGACACTAACATTGAGTCTCTCTGTGGTCAGTTTGAGGCAAAGAGAGCGATCTGTCCTGCTTTTTTACTATGCAGCAGCTCAAGTCTGACTTTTTGAATTCCCGAAGAAACACTTATTCACATAAACTATTACAGAATGATTTACCCATTCATTAAGTAATCCTTTCGGCAACAAGTGCTCCCACCCTGCTGAAAAGTCAAGCATGATCTTGGAGGCTGGTTTGGTACTATTAGCTATGCTCATTCCTGGCTAAAAGATCGGTCAACCTTGATGGTTTACAGATGAAGCTGGTTGATGAAGTCATGCTTTATCAATTGTAAGTCACTTTGGACAAAAGCATCTGCTAAATGAACAAATTTATGGTTACGCTAGTTAAACCAGCAATGCGAGTCTTTTAAACAGGGTTGCTACTTGATCGCAAATAAACAGTAAAACAATTTCTTTACTCACCACATGCCCTGACAGTATTTCACTTTGAAAACAAAACATTTTTGTGAAATAATATAAAATCTCACTTTAAGTTCTCGGTTTAAGTTGACTGCACTGCAGGGAAGCCCTTTAATAGGTTTCGCTAGTTTCCGATTCTCATCTTCGAGGGTCAGATCCTCCACGATGCAACGACGGCTATTGTTCTATGAACAATGCTGATCTCTTTACTCAAACTGAAAATGTGAAACAATGTGTTTAAAATACAGAAACGAGACATTTGAGAGGTTAAAACTGGTGCTTAATTTGTCAAAGAGTTGTGTTGGGTTCATAAAGGCACGGGCTGGTTTAACCAGGACAATCAATACATGTATACATACACAAGAACATTATGGTCAGTAGTGTATCCGCTTTCTAAACAGTACCATTTTTCTTTTGCTTATAATTATAAAATAACCACAAAAATCATTTAACCAATTGTTCCTTACCCCTTCTTCATTTGATATTTTTCATCCTATTCCAGGCTTCTCTGCACAGAAAACATGAGTAGTAGTATTGTAGGCAGCTTAGTGAGGTTTCGGCTGTATAGACGTTCAGTACAGACTAATGTTTCGCTGCCTGTTCAGCAATAACCTGAAGGATTTCATTAAACAATCATGGAAAATCTTTGCTTTGCTGGTAAACTGTTTGTGAAAATATTGATCGCTTATTCGAACAGATGCTTTGAATACTTCAAAGTCTTGGAAAGTGCAGTGGATCTCTCCGAGATTCCAGGCAGTTTTCCAATAAGTTTTCCTCTCAAAGGTTTACCTCCGAAAAGAAAGAAAAAAATTGTAGTTTGGTCTCATGATTTATTTGTTAAGGGGAGGGATTTTTTTTCACAGACATCTAAAGTTACATGGTTTGAATATGCGAGACCTCTCATAAAGTATGAAATAGGCTATAACAATGAGGTTTTTTAAATAAAGGTTTGGCTTCAAACTTGTTTTGAATCACTAAATATATCAATAATGAAGATGAATCTAATGCCAAATATACATTATTTATATATATATATATATAAAAAATACATATATTGATAAATGAATAAATGAATATATGCCTAATTTGAATCTTTTGCTCTAACCCATGTTTTAATTTAAACTTTGTCGAGATTATTTTATAAAGATATGACAGCATGCAGGATCGTAAAAAAATTGAATGTATGATTTGATGTTTCATTGCTGTTAGTTGTTTTGCCAAAATTTATAAATAGTTTGGTATTTGTACGATTCATTTGCCTTTTTATTTATTATTTATTAAGTCATATTCATATCTCTATAAATATAACTGTTGGTTTTTTTGGGGGGGCAGATGAGGATTATATGAAAGGTTCCTCCCTCTGCTGTCTTAGTTTTGCTTCAGTATTTTGCCTATTTTCAGATTTGATCAATCTGCCTCTTTGAATAATTGAATATTAAGTATGATCAATTGTTGTATATAGAACTCCTATTAAACTTTTCTGAAGAAAGCAAAAGTATTTTGTCATTTTGTCACAAGTTGCCTGGATTTCTTTGTTTTGAAACAATCACCATTTGACAATAAAATGTATTTGTCAAAAAAGTAAATCAAGTAATAGATGAAATCTGGTAATGGCAAAATCCAGATTTGAGTTTCTACCATTACCAATTCATTGAGTCCATTGTGTTTATTCTATTTAAAGGCAGGTTGCATGATCTCTGAATGATCTCTCCTGACATTTGAAATCACCTAAACAAACACGCCTACCCCAATAGAATCTGGACCTTCTTTTGATAGACCCCCCTTCCTGCTGATTGGTTACAAGTGCGTTTTGGTACTCGGCCTGACTCCCTTTTCCAAAGCATTTTTTAAAAATCATGCACACCGCCTTTAAAGGTACAATATGTAGGAATTTTCACCACTAGAGGTCATTATTTCACAATAACAAAGGCAAAGCCAGTGGAACAATGAGAGTTGTTGTTTTCATCATCCAGAGTGGAATTCGCTAGTCATGTTCATGGATGAGATACTGAATTCATGATTTATTATCTCTATGTTTGATCATATTATTTTATACCATCGTAATAAAACGACAGCTGGTTGTTAGTCTATTTTCTTTAAAAAAAAATTAAAGATAATTTACTCACCACCATGTCATCCAAAAAGTTGATATGTTTCTTTGTTCAGTTGATAAGAAACTGTTTTTGAGGAAAACATTCCAGGATTTTTCTCATTTTATGGACTTTTAATGAACCCCAATACTTTGCAATTTTAAACCGCATTAAAAGAACTCTAAACGTCAGTTTATTGTTTAAAATGGTCCGCAAATGTGCGTTTCATATATGTAAGACGTGACCTTTCGACGTCATTACACAATTACGTGAGGTCGCGCTGGGGCGTCGCGTCACACAGCTGGAGGAAGAAGAGAAGTTGTGGTTTAAAAACACTTTTTTTATTTTTCTTGCCAATAATGACAATCGTTTCACTAGATAAGACCCTTATGCTTCATTTGGGATCGTTTATGGAGTCCTTTTAAACTCCGTTAAAAGTGCAATTTTAAACTGCATTAAGGCTGTTACGTGTTGGGGTCCATTAAAGTCCATTAAAATGAGAAAAATCCTGGAATGTTTTCCTCAAAAAACATAATTTCTTCTCGACTGAACAAAGAAAGACATTAACAGTTTGGATGACACGGTGATGAAAAATATATCTGGAATATATCCTTTAATATTTCATGTCCGATTTGACACAAACTTCCTTTAGAGATCTGATTGCAGGTTTTTATTTAGAGGTGTTTAGCTTATTATAAATTACACATTTACTGTGTATGTTGTAACATGTTTGGCATTTATAGGAATAAAATTACCTTAACATTTTTAGATAATCTTAATAATGAGATAAAACATGTTTACAACCTCAAAGCCCTTTTTAACCCAGTATATCATAACTAACATTTTGAAGCCACTGGGAAAGGGTGTAAGTCACTTCTTAGCATTTTTTTTCCCAAAATACTTGGAAAAGTTGTCCATGATTGCGCTGATGGGTACAGAAACAACAAGTAAACCACAGAGGATGCAAAAGGTAGCTACGATTCTCCCGGCCAAAGTCTGTGGATATACATCCCCGTAGCCCACTGTTGTCAGGGAAACAATGGCCCACCAACAGCAATTAGAAAAGGAGGACATTGTGGATGAAGCGTCATCTTTCTCGATGTAGTAAATCAAAGTTGAGAAGAACGGTATTCCAACAGCAATGAAAAGAAGAAGACGACACACCTCATGGTGGGAATCTTTTAAGGTTTCACCAAAAGCTCTCACACCTTCTGAATGTCTCGCAAGTTTCAGGACCCTGAAAGCCCTCATCACCTGAAGAATCTGAACCACCTCTTCGACGTTGACCAGACTTGCCCTGTCTTTCTCATTCAATCCTTCAAAGGCCAGAATCACATAGAAGGGCAAGAAAGAAGCGAGGTCGATGATATTCAAAGGATTTCTCAAAAACTTCCAAGGACGAGGAGCAGCGAACATTCGCAGGGCAAACTCCACCGTGAAGAAAATAATACAGGTAATCTCCAAGCAGGCCAGTACAGAAAAATCTGTATAAGTTATGTGTCTGTATTCGGGCATGCTGTGGACAAACATGGCCACGATGGAGGTCAAAATAATCACGATCGACAACACCGCTAAGCCTTTTGCACATCTGGAGTAACCGGGATCTTCGAGGGTCTGCCACATAAACTTGCGCGTATCCGAGCACCACGTGCCCTCAAATGTCAGGTCACTGCTGGCGGCCGAGATCTCTTCAGGCGACGAATCGCAAACATTCTCCAGGTTCTTCTCCTTCTTATATTTTCGCTCAAACAACCAATCGAAACAGCAGGCTTCCAGATCCTTGACGCAAAGACCCCAGTATTCCATCTCCTGAATGAAGCAAAACACACAGAGCTCCTCTAAAGCGTGAAAGTGTCCAGTGCGGTAGAAATTGAGGACACAGTAAAAGACTTGTGGGCTCCTGTCGAAGTAATATTCCTGCTCGGTGGGGTTGTAGTCGTCGCAGAGCTCCAGGATGGCTGAGATGCTACAGCACTGCAGTAACTGAGCCACACGTGTGTTTGGGAACCGGAGCAGAATGCAACGCTCCACCTTGTGCCGGATGCCTCCAACATTGATGTTAACCAGATCTTCTTCGTTGCTCTCATGGTGAAAAACCTGTCCATACACCATGGCGGAGGTATTGTTTCAATCACTTCAGGAAACTTGATAAAGGCAGTCTTGCATTTTCTAAACAAATGAAAATAATGTATGTATGATAACAGATATATCAACGACACTCAACAACAATAAATCATGACTACGCAAATCATATTAGACATAACATGTACACTGTTAAAAATTTCTTTAGAAATTACAGTATAACTGGCAGCTGTTTGCCTTACTGTAAATTAAAATGTATGTTATTTACTGGCAAGAGGTTGTTCAAAGTTAAATGTTAACAAATCTTTGTCTTTACAAATAAAACTATAAAATAACAGCCCCATGCAAAGCATTCTGGGAATCAAAATCTAAAGACAAAAACAGGCTGCGTCCGAAAGCTCTGAAATGCTTCCCTCTGAGGCAGCATTCCAAGGCAGGACGGCATCAAGGCATGTCCGGGTGCAACGTTTGGTTTACTTCATGAGAAACCTACATGTCCTGTCCCACAAGTTATGCGTTGGCGTGCACGGAGAATGTGATTGGTCGAGCTCGGAAAAATAAAATGGCAGCCAAGGAAGCAGCTGGAGCACAAATTTAGTGTAAATAAAGTTATATTTACACTTTTTAATTGCATTTCTAGTGAGAAATGATTGTAGTAGTTGGGATTAGTTATCATAAAGGCGCTCTCAGTTTATTTTTCAAACAGAATTCCATGAAGTGTGTCCAAAAGCGTTTCTCTAGCAGCCTTCATGCCTCCGAAGTCATTGCCTCATGAGGCAGAGAGGCAAAAAAGTCAGCTGCCGAAGCTTTCGGACGCAGCCACAGAAAAAGGTTGATGAGGATTTCTGGTTCCCAGAATGCTTTGCATGCTTTGCATTATTTTATAGTTTTATTCTGTAAAGATAAAGACTTGTTAATGTTTAATGTTCATTTAACTTTGAACTGTTGCCAGTAAATAAATTTAAATCTACAGTAAGTTACTGGCAAACAGCTCCATAAATACAGCAATTTTTTACAGAAAATTCTAGATTTTGTGACTGTAGGGGAAACCATACCAAAATCTAAGTTACAATCCATCCAATTGCATAAATGTTTATTTTCTCCGCCAATGGTTTTGTTTGCTGGTGGTATCACACATGGCATCAAAGTTCTCCAAAGAAAATCTTGAATAATACATTTTTATATGCGCACATTAATTAAACTATATTATAAGACAAGTGGACTTCTCCTCATTTTTAGGGGCAAGATGTCACATTTTTGTCAGGTTAGTTATGCTTTAAATTTCATACTGATAAATATATTTTACATTTAGGCATTTTAGCCACACCTTTGTCATATTTTTGAATATTTAACATGTTTTGTTTCAGTATTATGTCGTCCTAGAAATTTTGCTGACAAACATTAAATAGTCTTTAGTAAAGTCCATTTGGAATAAACATATGTTTTACAGATGGTTAATGAAACATTTTAATTATGGCATTAAAGAAAGAAAAAATATATATTTTATAAACAAACCTAGCCTAAGAAAATTTTATTTTAGTAAAAAGCCAATTTCAGTGCTTTTACAATTACAGTGCATTCATTCAAGTTTGCCATTCAAGTCAAAGCCTTGGTTTGTGACAAATATTCCCATTGTCTCCCTCAAATCATACCGTTATAGTCACAAAAAAGAGACTTTAGACAAAACTGGGAAAAACACCATTAAGTAAAAATCACTTACCCGTGCACTTAACTAAAAAAGCACTTTATCATCACCAGTAGATGAAAAGTTTTTGGGAAACTATACTACAAATCCAACTGTTCGTCAAAGATCGGTTTTTCAAAATTCGCAAAAAGCAAAAACAAACAAATACGAGGCGCGTGTCCATCACGTTGGCAACCTAGCCCCATATATGGTAAAGGCAACTCCAGCGGAAACAGCTAGACGGTCAGTCTCGTTAGTTGTTGTTCGCTACGTCAGAATTATTTCGGTAAATGTGTTTCCATGTCCCATTATTCGCATTTTCTCGTATAAATAACAAACCACTGACACTTTTTTGGGAATTACGTTTTTTTTTAATCGAAATTTGGCGTTTCCATCACTCTTTTTTGATGCGATAATGCGCATAAAATCATGCTGTGGAAACAAGGCTTGTGAAACGTAAAGAGTCGTCTGGAGCTCGGAGCCGCAGGTGAGGCTCGTGCACTGTTTGGGTTCCTCACCTGTGCGCAATAATTAACAATCAGAGCGCAGCGGGGACGCGCGGGTGATTAACGAGCTGGAGCGTGATATCTCTCAATCTGTTACCACACAGACGATGTTTTCTATTGCACCTTTTCACAAATATCTACAAACAATGGTGTGCTTTGAAATATGGTAGGTGTTCATCTACGCAAAATGTGTGTTTTAACTAAACACAGAATTTGTTTTTGAGTTTCTTTATGATGTTTATAGGGTTTTATGGCTTGTTATTGTACCTGCCACGATCATTCACGGAGACAATTCAGCAGGTAAGCCAAACTACAACCACTTAAACAGTTCTGTGTTGATTTTCATTTACCTAATGGACCCACTTCCTTGTTTTCAGATGAAATAAATGCTGAATGTCTTGGAAGTAGAGTACAGTTCACCATCCACGGTTCATCGAGTGCAGTGACACCTTTAGAGGTTTATGCAGTCAGTAAGTTGTAATTGTTAGCATGCCAGTAACTTATTAAACCTCAGAATTAATTTGGGTCTCCTCTTGGTGTTTCAGATGACACACAGATTGTACTCATAACACCTTACCTGGCAGCTCAGTGTGGCTACACTCAGAAATCTGATCCGTGGGGTAATACAATAGTCTCAGCCTCCCTACAAAGCTGTTTTGCGAAGAAAGAGGTACATGTCCTAGCTCTCATCTCTAAAGATTGATGTGGAATTAAATGGAAGGTGCTTAATTCTATCTAATGTTTTATTCATAGGATGGCATGGCATTTACAGTGGCCATGCAGTTTAAGCTGTATGATTTTCCAACGTCATCTGAGAAAGTCCACGAAGTGACCAAGTCCTGCAGTCATAAAATGACCTCGCGTGAAATTATGTGTGAAACAAATTTCATGGAGGCAAGCAGTTTTGTTTTTCTCTTAACTTTCCAATATAACAAATACAGATGTGAAGAGAGACTTTCTGAGTCTTGAAGTTAAAATGATTCTTGCCCTGTCTATCAAGGGCTCCTGATGTGCCAATGGATGCATGCATTTTTGCTAGCTCTCTTTGCTGCATGTTTATTTAGGTATCTGTGAGGAAAGCACTACCAGATAAGACAGCTGCTTTAAAACATTTGGTAAGTGTGATTTTTGTGTATGATTGCAAAAATAGTAAATCCACTATTATTCAGATTGGGTAGGGGAGAGCTGGGTTAGTTGTCATACTTTTCACACTGTCTAACATTTACTAAGCACCATACATCACAATGGTATAAATCTCATACTAAATGAAAGAAGGAAGTCTTGGGCACATATGTTGTATTCATTAAATTTTCATATTTTATCTCATTACGGAGTTGTAGACTGTTGAATATAGAATGCTTACTTGTGACAATTTGCCCCAACGGCAGGTAAGTTGTCACCCTGGATCAGTGGTTCTCAAACTGGGGTCCGCGAGATGGTGCCAGGGGGGCCCCAGTTTTATGACATTTTATAAAATACATTAATTCGTCATGAATTCTGTGAAATTAAACCTGAAAAAAATAAGGCAGCACTACTTTGTATAATTTAATGTTTTGTTTAATTAAAATGTGAAGTTTTAGAAATGTTTTTTGTCATAAATTTTCTTTGGGGGGGCCGTGAAGGAATGCACCATACACAAAGGGGGCCGCACGCTGAAAAGGTTTGAGAACCACTGCCCTAGATTATCTAAAGAACAACACAACTACTTAATTGTGATTGATTTTACTTTTGCGCTTAACCCTGGGTTATCTTTGTTTTAAGCCCTGCTTTTTACTCTAGGTTAAGAATAGTTTCACACTTGTAATTTAACTCTTTCACCGCCATTGACGAGATATCTCGTCAATTAAGAGAAAACGCTTCCCCGCCAATGACGAGATTTTCCGTCTTTCTGCAATACCGGGTGGACAGATAATTACTCAACATGTTTAATCTGAGTGATTTTATGAGTGATTTTATAAGTTATTTACGCCTGCCGGCTGTGTAAAAACATTACTTTGTTCCGCTATTTGGAAGTCAATGGAAGGTCTGTTTTTTTCCCCAAAAAGGGGCAGTGTCGAAATTTACAGTCAAGTTCCCGGATGTGCCGGTAGTCCGTATAAAAAATTCAAATAGGTTAAAACTGCACATCTAAGTAGTTATCTTTATGGGGATTTTTTTAACTTTGTTTAAAATTTGAGATTTTAGTAATATGTATTTTAACTCTTTCCCCGCCAGCATTTTTTTAAAAAGTTGCCAGCCAGCGGCAGCGTTTTTCATGATATTCACAAAAGTTGAATGCCTTCCAGAAAATGTTCTTCTTCAAATATATAAACAATACAATATACCAAATAAAAGAACAGACCCTCTGCTTTCAAACAAAAAAAGTTTCATCCTACCTTCAGTAGTTCTTTTGTAATCAGCTTTTGAATATGGGTAGGTTTCTGCAAAAACACCACATTTTGAGCAAAAAGCAGAGATAATTCCATTTTTGTGACGGACTTTTCATAGAGATCCCATTCAGGGCAATCTTTAAAACAGACACGGACATGTAGCAGCTTGCCATAGGGCATTACTTCCGGGTTTAAAAAGTTGCGAAAGAAAATACTCGTCATCGCCGGGAAGCGTTTTTTCTTGATTGAGATCTCGTCAATGGCGGCGAAAGAGTTAAGTGTTTTAACAGACTCATGTAACAACACCAGTCAAAAATAACTGTTATCCTATATGACACAATTCAGTTTAAATCTTAATCGGCCAGTATTTTTGGCTACCTATTGAAATCTGTAACCGTTGCCTTCAACTGCCAAATATGTAAATTCATGCTAAATTAACATATTTACATAAAATCCACATTATATGTTATTTAGCGTTATGCCATATGACACCGGATTTCACTACATTGTGTGCTAGTGAGGAAAAGGGTAAGTTAAACACATTTCATGAAAGACATGCATACATTTCACCATTGTTTGGTGGTCCTTCAGGGTCTTCCTGATTGTGTAACATGCTGTCTTACATCGTGTCAAAATTCACAATAAAATTACTCCAGTTTGCTTGTTATCCCGGATGGCATTGGCTGACAGCCAATTTTGGGACAGAATGCTCCAGAGTATAACAATCAACTGGATGTCATATTCTTTGTAATATTAAAATATATTGTTGTCAGGACTCATACAGTAATGCCTGTGGCAGAGATGTTAGGGTTTATTAATTTTTCTTCTTCAGTTTGTTTGGCTTTTTTGTATGTCACACTATGTTTAGACATCAAAATTGCACTTCACGTCAGTGGGCCAAATGCTAAAATTGTCTCTCTAACAGCCCACAGTTGATTCTAACTTGGAACTCTGGAAGATCATACTGTACACCCCTGAAGAGAAGGCTTTTTATGAGGAGGATCTACTAAAGATGGGTTACAGTGTTAACAGTTCTCCATCAAGACTGGTGATGCGAAGCCCGTACAACATGGCCGAAAGCTTTGTAGAACGTGTATGAATTCATTTGAGTGCCATTAATAATTTCTCACTTTTTTTGTCTGTGTTTGATTGATGTGTCTTCTTTTCAGCTCGCAGACGTTGACATGATCGTGTTCAAATCGGCGGTCTTGTACCGAGACCGATGGATGATGGCTATAGTGGAGGCATCAGCTGCTTGTCCAACAAGTGAGGCTTTTTAATACACAAACTACAATGACCAAAGAACTAAGACTTTCTGTTTACACAAGGTTGGTTTCTCTCAAATATTGTACACAAATCTGTCTAAATCGGTGTTAGTGAACACTTCTTGTTTGCTGAGATAATCCATTCGCCTCATAGGTGTGGCATATCAAGATGGTGATTGCGCAGGTGTGCCTTAGGCTGGCCACAATAAAAGGCTGAGTGCTGAGAGAGAAAACTGCACATTTTACAATGTCACAGATGTCACAAGTTTTGAGGTAGCGTGCTCTTGGCATGCTAACTGCAGGAATGTCCACCAGGGCTGTTGCCTGTGAATTGAATGTTCATTTCTCTATCATAAGCCGTTTCCATAGGCATTTGAGAATTTGCCCAAACATCCAACTGGCCTCACAACTGCAAACCATGTGTAACCACACCAGCCCAGAACCTCCACATCAGCATTTTCACCTCCAAGATCGTCTTAGACCAGGCATTTGGACAGCTGCTGCAACATTCGGTTTGCATAACCCAAAAATTTCTGAACAAACTGTTTCAGGGAAGCTCATCTGCATGCTTGTCGTCCACATTGGTGTCTCAACCTGACTTAAGTTTGTGGTCGTAACCAACTTGAGTGGGCAAAAACTCACATTAAAGGCGTCTGGCACTTCAAGGATTAATCAATTAAAATGCCTGTGAAGTGCTTCAGGTGAATTTGCATGTGGTCTTAAAGAACCATAAAAAAACTGTGTTGTCTTTGTGTCCACAGATGGAGCCACTGTCGTCGGTCAGATGATTTTTTGGCACGTTCCTCGGCAGATCCCCCATCTGATGTCTTCTGATTTTGAGATATTGGAGGTTCATCTGGGAGTTAATGGCAGAAGACTCACACCCGTTGAAATGGCCAGCCATAACTACACCATGTCTTTTACAGAGTCCCATATAGTCATTGTGATTCCCATTGGTTCTCCTGATGGATACTACAAGGTTGGGTTTCTTCCTCTTTTATTTACGTTAAAAAGTAAAAGGAACCAATGACAAGTCCTCATTTCATTACAGAGTCATGTTCACATGGAGCACTACCATATCAGTTACACCATAGAGCCCATGCTGGAAATGCTGTGGAAGGAGCTACTGGATAGGACCACATATCAGGTTTTGTTCCCCATCACCACCCCTCTGACACCCTGGCAGCCCCAAATCACTGACAGTAAGTGTTCAATTTGGGCAAAATTAGAGAATTATTGAATTCCAAGTGAATTATTTATGTGATCAGATACTCTGGCAAAGCAGAAGATGTTTGATGTCCTGCTGGGTTACTTTCTGCCTGATGTGGAGTTGTTGAATATCACTGTGGGCTCTCAGGTGCTCAGCATCTCTGAGCTCATCAGTAGAGGTTTTGGCCTACAGGAGCACCACTTCCCTAATGGCACCAAAGGGTTTTCTTTCAGGGTGTCCTTCTCTGATCCCAACGTCCAGAAAATGGTGCGTTCGAGTTTTTTCCTTGCTTGCTGGTTTGGATGCGTCCATTGTAGACTGAAGTATGAAGAATCATCAAACTAAGATTAAATAAGATAGCAAAGTAATAGATTTATTTTCTATGCCAGACATGTTTATGCTTAATTACAGTCACAAAATTCCCCTTTAAGTTATTTTAACGCATGATGTTTTCAGTTAGTCTACTAAACCTCTCTGAATTTACCCTGCTTCCCATTCAAAAGTAAATATAACAATAGGCTTGTTTGAGATGTGGCTCGCCTCAACCGAAATTTAGACATTAGAAATTTAGAGCATGCGGCTGCAGTAAGAGGAAGAATAAAAATGGGCTTATAAGATGGACTTATCACCAATCTCGCAATCCAGTCGACCACAAACATCAGCAGAGGCAGAGATCGTGGTTGCATATTTTTTCGTAGATGAAATGGATAAAACTGAAATATCAATAAATACATTTATATGAAGGTGTTTATAATGAGAGTCAACTAAGTTGAATGTACAAACTGTTCATTACTGGAGAACGCAACTTATGGTGCTTTTCCATTGGAGAGTACCCCACGATTTGGTTTAGTTTGGGTCGGGTCCGCTTTTCCACTGGGTGCAGTACGTAGTACCAGATACTTTTTTTAGTACCACCTCGGCTGGGGTTCCAAGCGACCTGAGCTGATACCAAAACGTGACGCAAAAACATTGTAGATCACTGATTGGTCTGAGAGAATCGTCACTACCAGCGTCATCGCTATAATGTAAAAGATTAGCTTTACCTTCATGCTAGCTTGCGCTGTCTCGAGCAAACCTGTTGTCATATGTGCTTCGCTGTAAGTTCCTAAACTCCATTTTTAGCGTTGGAAAAACATCCACAGGTTGAGAATCAGGAACATCATACGTTTTTCCAGACCTGCAGTTTGTGTCGGCACATTCGCAATGCACATGGCCGCTTAAATGCAACTTAAATGAGGCTCAGCGGAGCGTGTCGACCGACGCTACGGGTGTTTGTACAGAAACTGTTATGCGAGACGGAGGTAGTGATAATTGCGATGTGCAAACATCTATTTATGGTGGACAATTTTAAGTTTGTGGCAGACTGAGAGATAAATTAATGGATGGGAATGTACAACAACGCTCTCACTTGTATGATGTCATAGCAGTAAGCAGCGCGAATATAACGACGCTCCTATAATCCCGCCAACTCCAAAGTGTTACTAAACTCGATGGAAAAGCTAACCAACCCAAAGTGAGGTGAGCTGACCTGACCCAAACCAAACCGTGGGGTACTATGCAGTGGAATAGCACCATTAGTAAATGTTGGAATGTATAAATCTAAGTCTAGTGGTAATGCTAATTATTTTCTTTTTTGTGAAATATAAACCGCTTGCAGTACAAATAATTTATCACTAATACAAATGTTTAAAGGAGTTCATTAAAAATATAAATATCACAAGTCAATAACCAGTAAAAAAATATAAAAACTACTATAAGAAGTGGAGTTTTTAGAATTAAGAAGTCATCAGCTGACATCCCCAGGCCAATGAGCATTAAGCTGTGTCGTCAGCAAGTCTTTTCTCTTCGTGCATTGGAGAGCAACTGCACCCGACTGCAGAATCCGTCATCGCAAGTTTTTTGGCACAATGTCAGCACGGTGGTCTGATGTAACTCGGGCACTTTTCTAATCTGCATGTATCATTGGTGATTGATTCTGCGCAGAATTTGCTCATCTCAAACAAGCCTAATTTTATGGTTATCGCCTTTCACTGCGCTATTTAACGGCTCCAGAGCAAAGTCGCTTGTCACACCTCACTTTCTAACGTGATTGATCTGTGATGCAGAATCTTCGCTATGATGTCACAAGCTACACACTTCCCCTCATCTTTGGATTTGTCATCTTGCCTGAACATGCATCTTTCTTACACTCTGCAGTACTAGAAGCTTCATTACGTGATCTGGGTAAGACATTTACCCTTAGTTTCACAGACAAGGCTAAAGGCTAATCGTAGACTAAAACATATGTTTGAGCTGTCTCAATAACTTGTAAAGACAGAACCTAAAATGTGCCAGGGCTATTGATTTGTCTTAAGATACAAACCAGAGTAACCTCTTTTTCTTAGAATGTTTAAACATCTTTTATCAACATGCCTAATTTAACTAAGATCTAGTCCTGGCTGAAGCTAAGCTTTGTCTGTGAAACCAGGTATTATACATCTGTCAAGAAGCCTTGAATATTGGACACACCTGGGCTGCACAGATCTGCTTCTAAAGATTTACTTTAACCTCCTAAGACCAGAGATTTGGTTTGTCTATTTTTCACATTTCTTCCAGCTATTTGGGGGTTAGGAAGAACCAATAAATATAATAACCAAATATTTTTCTTAGTACATGAAGCAGTGTATGTATGTGTTCAACAGGTTCCAGTTACACAGAGTTAAGTATTATGGTGCAAAACAACAAAAAAATGTGATGTCCATGTATGTGAACATACAGGTCTTAAGAGGTTAAATTACAACATGATCATAAAAATCACAATGTTTGGATTCCACTTTGGGAAATCTGCAGATAGTTTTCCAGCAGCAGAAATGAGTAATCTTGTAATATCTAAGTTGGTTTTAATGTGCCTATTTTGCTTTTTCAGTCCTTCCTGGAGCAGGGGGAAGTTGCGGAAATGAGAGTTTTAACATTTATGTGAAGTATGGCAACACTCCAGAGTCCCAGCTGAAGATCATACTGGGGGAAAGAGAGCTGAACAACGACAATTTACAGCAGTATAACCATCATCGGAATGACACGCATTTTACCATTGATGTTCCATTAATGTCTCCAGACGTGATATTTGAGGTACTCTTCAAATGTCCTTAACCAGGACTAAGCAACCTGTTTAAAATCGATGACCTATATGGCAAGGGTTGTTTTTATTTACTGATTTGTTTTTTGTCTCTCTTCCCTTCTACAAGTCTGTTAAGTTGGCAGGAGTCAGGGGAAGACTTGATCTTAAAATCAAAGATTCAGTAAATGACTGGGATCTCAAAGATTTGTCCCTGGCCTGCCCTTTCTATGTCCCGTTGTTAGGTTGGTGCTCATATTGCCTTGCTCCCTTTTAGAGTTTGACTTGTTGCTTCACCGTTGCAAATATCTTGTTGTTTTTGGGTCCAGAGTGTTTATCTAACGGAACAATGACTGTAATTCTTCCCAAACTGGAATCCGTACCGAATCTGAATCCTGGTGAACTCTCTCTGAGAGACCCGGCCTGCAAACCCATCTACACTGAAGATCACTTTGCTTATTTTCACTTTGCTCTCAACACTTGTGGGACTTCAAGAACGGTAGAGTAAGGATACTACTGTGTGTGCATGACTGCTGTTATGTTCACATTACTTTGCTGACATTTTGCTCATGCAGTTTGTTGAAGATACAATGAAGTATGAGAATGAAGTGACATGGAAGGAAGAACCTCTACAGACGATCTCTGAATCACTCAGTGAACCTTACAAGCAATACAGGTCAGGAGCTTAAGTTTGTAGATGTTGGATTTACTGCTCAATCCAGGCTAGGCTTTATTATCTGTGATAATGTTGTATAACCCTATCAATTCAGTCCTAAGTCACTTACAAAGTGCAATCATGGCAAAGTATTGGCTGTGACAAGCAAAGTTTACTGCTTCAGAATTTGTAGATTATTTTGATTTGACAACATGTTCTCTATGGGATTCAGATCCTGGAAGTTGCCTTTGCATGGATACAAAGTTTCAATGTAATGATCTTTGAGCCACTTCATTATCACTTTTGGCTTAGGACATGCTGTGCCGTCATGCTGGAAAATGTCCAGATCATCATCAAATGCAGGGAGATGTTCCTCTTGCAGGACTTTGCCATGAATAAAAACTGATATGAAAGTGTTTTTGGGTAGATTTATGAGAGGGTCTACTTCCTTGGTTGAAAAGCATCCCGGACATGGATGGTCTAAGGATGGTTCACTGTTGGCATGTCACAGTACTCATGGTAGTGTTCACCTTCTCCGGACAGTCGATTTTTCAGATGTCTCAAACCTTATCAGAGAAAATAACTTAGCAGCCATGTTCTGCTGTCCAATCATTGTACTTTCTGCAGAGTTTCAGTCTGTCTTTGATGTTTCTCTTGTAGAGAAGTAGCTTCTTAACTGCCCTTCTTGAGATCCTGAGACCAGGGCATTGTCTAAAAGTATTTGCCTCACTGTGTGTGCAGATGCACTCATATGCACTCATATGCACTCATATGCACCTGCTGCCAATACTAAAAATGCTCATCTTACCGGAGGTAAAATGGTTGAGTGAGAAGGACACGATCCTGGTGCTTACTTGGACACTCTAGGACATCCTAAAGGCTGTTTCACACGGTACTTTGCAACCGCGAGTGTTTAGATCTTTTTCAATAGGAGACGTGCGGCAAGCGTCAAAACAGGGGCGGTTATAGAGGTGAAGCGGAGTTGGTCCACATGCCTTGCTCGTGCACCCAAAATCCTGTCCATTCTCTGAACATGGCACTTCATGGCAGGTGTCGTTGAAGATAAACACATTTGCACTAAATGCTGCACAAAACAGTGTGAAACAGCCTTTACTGCAGTCAAACCTCTCTCCTCCTTGAAGGTCCTGATCTGGTAGATGATTCTTTCAGAATCTTTGTTGCAATTTTCTTGCATGTGATGCAATTTTAATGCAAAGCGATGATAGCTGCGTGTTTGTATTTGTTTGGAGGTAACCATTGCTAACAAGTACATAATGATTGGAAGCACTTCATGATTGGATAGCAGTCAGTCTACTCTTATCAAATCAGTATGATGGTGATTTCACTTGACTAGTACCTATTCCAACTTTAACACGTGCTTCTGATATGATTAGTAAAAAGATGTGAGGTTATCATTTAGTAGCATGGCCAAACCAACCCCCACCCCTCCATGTGAAATTAGATTTTTGTGAGATGTTAGTTTCTTGGCCAGTTAAGCTTTTTGCAATTATCTAAAATGCATCTGAGCTAGTAAAAATTGTGAACGAACGTCACAAACTTAAGCAGCAAACTTTGCAAAACACACAATGTACGTCACTGACAATACTTGGCCATGAATGTACACTGGGCCAGTCAGGTAAAATTACAATACTCACCATTTAAAAAAGTACAGACACCGGAGGGCAATACTGTATGTGGGTGTCAGCATCCACTAGTATGCTGTTTGTTATAGAACTTTTGTGGCGAGTAAAAAGCGGTAACACTGACCGAGACTTCAATTCTGAACAGGTTCACAGTGTCTTGCATTTATAAGGCAAATTCCACACAGAGCGTGATGTTTCATTCTGTTTCACACTTGAAAGAGCCAGAGGCAGATGTTGGGACGGGTGAACTCACGGTTCAACTGAGACTCTCTCAGGGTATGTAAAATGTGAGAATTGCTATTGTCCACCTAAGCATTTAAGTTAATTTCAGAGCTGTGAGTTATCTTGGAAGGAATTGTGTAACACAAGATGCAATGGATCATGGTAGCGATGAAGAAACAAACTTGTACGTTTAAGAATAATTACGACATTGATTTATATAGTTGACTTCACTTAAGTTTAACATTTTAATTTTTTTCTAAGTTGTGCTTATTTAACATGGGCCAAAACTTATAGTAGGTATAATTTACTTGCATAATCAGGTTGTTTTAACTTCATGCTGCATTTTTTGTCTTCAGTCGAAATAAATTTTTTTTTGAGGAAAACATTCTAGGATTTTTCTCCATCTAGTGGACCTCAATGGTTTGCAGTTTACAATTGCAGTTCAAAGGGCTCTAAACAATCCCAAATGAGGTGTAAGGGTCTTCTCTAGCAAAAAGATCATCATTTTGGCCAAAAGAATAAAAATGTGTACTTTCAAACCGTAATTTCTCGTTTTGTACTAGCCGTGATGCGCCAACCAGACCTTGCAGATTAAAAAATCACATCGAAAGGTCACGTGTGAAAGCAGTGGTGTGCACGGGGGAGTCCGGGGAGGCTGAAGCCCCTGCCCCTTTAGCCCCTCTCCAGTAATAGTAAATAATTATTAAAAATGTTATAATAAATAATGCTACTAATACTATACTATAATATAATATAATAAAACATTATATAAATATTGCTTGGCACAGGCATTTCGTGGGGGTGGAGCGTTAGGCGGTAAGCTAATACAGAAAATGAAGAATTTCATTGCAAAATGAGATAAACATGTTTATTATTATGTTATCATGTTATTATTTTGTTTTATGGTGCTACTTAGCTGTATTTTTTAAGTTATGAAGGTTTAAATCAAAACAAACCAACTGCAGTTGCATTGAAATTAATTGGAATGTACAACCAAAAAACGAGATTTCTGAACAATTAAAAAAAACGGTGGTTATCTCGTTTTGCAACGAAACTCTTCAAATATACACTTATCCTACATGCTGCTACTGGAAAGGTTGCGGCAACATGCAAGTTATGCTTAACTAATTGGTAAAACACTATTCCATCCACATTCTGAAAGGCCCTTCCTTGTGTTATTAGTTAGATATCATTTCACCAAATTAATTTCTATTAAGACCATGTCCAACTCTAAATTGTAAGAAATGTTATATCTTTATTTCATGGTAATGCTTTACATTAAGGTTTAAATTAACTAATAAATGCTGTATGAGTTCAGTTCATTATTAGGTTTTTAATGGAATATTCAATTTTCTTAAAAGAAAAATCCAGATAATTTACTCACCACAATGTCATCCAAAATGTTGATGTCTTTCTTTGTTCAGTCGAGAAGAAATTATGTTTTTTGAGGAAAACATTGCAGGATTTTTCTCATTTTAATGGACTTTAATGGACCCCAACACTCAACCCAACACACAACAGTTTTTTTTCAACTGAGTTTCAAAGGACTATAAACAATCCCAAATGAGGCATAAGGGTCTTATCTAGCAAAACGGTTGTCATTTTTGACAATAAAAATAACAAATATACACTTTTAAAGCACAACTTCTCGTCTAGATACGGTCCAGCGTGACCTAACGTAAATGCGTAGTGACGTAGGGAGGTCACGTGTTACATGTATGAAACGCACAGTTGCGGACCATTGTAAACAATAAACTGACACCACAAAGACATTAATTAGTATCAGTTGACATACAACAACGTTGGAACGGTCCTCTTTCTCCAGACTTGTAAACACTGGGGCGGAGTTTTGCGTTCGTCCTTTGTGACCTCTTGAGGTCATGACGTATTGCGGTGACGTAGTGGGGTCAGCTGGCGCATCACGACCGGATCTAGACGAGAAGTTGTCCTTTAAAAGTGTATATTTGTCGGTTTTGTTGTCAAGAATGACGGTCGTTTTGCTGGATAGGACCCTTAAGGCCAATTTATGCTTTTGCGTCGGGGTTGCGCCGTAGGGTACGCCAGACGCTACACACATAGGCAACGCCGTCATGAGCATTTATACTTCTGCGTTTGTGTTGCTCTGCAGTTACACCACCGAATTGCGTAGGAGGAAACAAAATACATTCACGTCGACCAATCACAGATCTTGCGGTCCGCGTCGTTTCGACGTGTTACATTTTTGAGGAGGTGCTGTAAGTTTTACACTGTTTTGTGAGGTAGTCTTTCTCAGTACATGCACCTTAACAGAATAGACCCCTTCACAGTTCACGTCACAGGCGGTTCCCACTGCGCATGTCGGGGTCAGAAAAGTCATTACAGCAGATTGAGTTGCGTATTATTTGGTATCGTCAAAAATGCTTACTTACGTCGTGGGCTTTGAAAATCGCAACAGGTCTTCCGTTAAGTTTTCGCGAAAAAAATACAACATCTGCAGCGCAAGCAATTAATGTGCAGTTTGGAACAATGCAAAGATCAAAGAGGCTTGTGTTTGTAGTGCTCACTTCATTTGAGGTAAGTCATCATTTTTCAGCCCTGTTAGATTAAACTATAAAGCCTAAAGGGTATGAACAGTTTGACCCCATGCTGCGCGCGCACCCGATAGTCATTCAATGTTTACGAACACTTCCAAGATCCATAAAAGTCTTTTGATTGACACAAAGCATTGTTGTTTTTTGGGTTAATTAATATTAAATGCAAAGATCATCCCAACTGATACAGTTTCAGCATTAAGGAAGTCCTTAACATCGCTTACACTATAAAAAAGAGATTTGTTGGTTGAAAGATTTTAAGTTGTGAATGTGGGAAATGTTGACATTAGTTTTTTTCTAATAACTTGACTTTAAATCCTTAAGATATGGTGTATAGACTCTTCTATCATGATGAGGATTATCCAGTTCTGAAGTATCTGAAACAGCCTCTTTATTTTGAGGTTGGCATGGATCACTCCAGTGATGCCAGGGTTGCTGTAGTCTTGGAAAACTGTTGGGCAACACTTACCAAAGACAGACACTCCAGACCTCGATGGGATTTAATAGTTGATGGGTACGTTTTGAAAGTGCTGTGTACTGTTTCTGGAACATTTCGACAAGGTTTCTGATCATTTTCTCTCTCTTATTAGCTGTCCGAGTTCTAAAGACCCCGAACAAACCAAGCTTCTTCCTGTAATGGCGGATGACAGAGTGCATATCCCTGATCACTTCAAGAGATTTGAGGTTGAAACCTTTAATTTCAAGGATGATGGGAGTTTGGATGGTGATGAGGATGTCAACATGGCAAGACGGGTAATGTAAAAACATACTATTATGCAACAGTAAACATTACTTTCCAAAACTATTTATAGATTTTTTACTAAGTTTAAATTCTTTAATTATGAAAAATCTCTTTTTTAAAAGACAATGGAAATATGTTATTTTGAATGTAAAAACAGCATAAGTCCCTACTGAAAAATCCAGCTAATACCAGCATAAGCTGGTGAGCTGGTTTTAGCTGGTCTCCAGCTTGGTTTTAGCTGGTTTTGCTGGTGTAGCAAGCTGGTCTAGTTGTGTTTTGGTCACTTTTTAAGCTGGTCCAGCTGGCCCACCTGCATGACCAGCTTTGTCAGGCTGGGAGGACCAGCGTAAACCACCTTAAACCAGCTTATGCTGGTCTTAGCTGGATTTTTCAGCAGGGGTGGAACCGTTAAAACAATTACCACTGCAAAAATAGCTTTTAAATGTGTCAAATGTCTTTTTTAGCATCTTAATGTAGTATATACGTTTAATATGCATAAACACAAGACTGGTTATGTGGTCCAGGGTCACATTTTATGTCACACGGGTATATTTACAGCAATAGCCAAATATACATTTGTATGGATCAAAATGATTGATTTTTTTTTCATTTATCAAAAATCATTAGAACACTAAAGATCATGTAGTTTTATGTTTATAAATGTTTCAGTTATTCAAACCTGTGGTGTTACACGTCCATATACCCTGGACTAAAAACCAATCTTAAGTAGCACGGGTATATTTGTAGCAAAAGGCCAAAATGCATTGTATGGGTCAAAATTATCGTTTTATGCCAAAAATCATTGGGATATTAAGTGAAGATCAATGAAGATATTTTGTACATTTCCTACTATAAATATATCAAAACTGTCAGTGGATGCAGTTGCTAAGCACTTTATTTGGACTTTAAAGAATTTTTTTGCACCCTCAGATTCTAGATTTTCAAATAGTTGCATCTCGACCAAATATTGTCTTATCCTAACAAACATCAATGGAAAGCTTATTAACTTTCAGATGCTATATAAATCTCAATTTCAAAAATTGACCCTTATAATTGGTTTTGTGATCCAGGGCTTGGATGTTTTAGCATTAAAAACAATTGACCAGTCTTTGAATTGAGGTGGACTGGGCTTGTCCCGGACCTCCTATAAGCATTGAGGGACCCCTTATAAAGCACAAAAATATAAATTAAGGGGTCCCCTGGTTTTAATTAATGGGCTACATGAATTTAAAATTCTCATGCTGCACTACCACAAAGCGATAGCATCCATTAGTTTATTTCGAACTTAAAGATAATCTAAAAGATTTCTGTCTGAAATTAATGTAAACTCTCAAGTGTGTCTCGTGCCGTTTTCTGAATGAATTGTCTTTGCATTTTGACCTTGTTGACGTTAAGAATCTTTAGTTATTATCTTTTAGTAATTTTTGTAGTTGGCGTCTTTTAAAAAAATATTCTCAAACTATTATTTTACACTAATTTGAGGGGTAAAATGGTTAGGGTTTAAGTTAAGAGTGTTTTGGTTTAATTAAAATGTTGATCCAAGACCAACTAAAAATGTTGATCCAGGAACACATTTCACTTTGTGTTTGACCCTACAGTATAATGATGGGGACCCCCAATATCTTTGACATAATTCAAACACCAGTGTTGGGGAAAGTTACGTTTAAAAGTAATGAATTACAATATTAAGTTACTCCCCCAAACTGTTACTTATCATCGAAAGTAATGCTTGCATTACTCTTAAATTGCTTTTACTTTTAAATTACTTTTTCTTACTTGGCTGAGGCTTGATTTCTTTTAGGCCTTGCAAGTGTTTTTATGACTGAAGTTCTGCATTCAGAAATTGCATTTTCCATTGCAAAAATGTCGAGCTCTGGTCTGCCATCTTGTTTCTGACTGAAATGGTTCCCACTCAGGCGCTCGTGCGTAAAATCTACATTAATACGTTCAGTTTAATGCAGTACATTTGTTTTTTACATCAAATTAATTAAACTGAAACGTAACTTGCATTACTTTTTTTGAAAAAGTAACTCTCATATGTACATTTATAAAGTAATGCATTACTTTACTTGTTACTTCAGAAAAGTAATATTATATAATGCACGTTTGTTGTAATGCGTTACCCCAACACTGTCGAACACAGTCATTAACTATTAGATCCTAAATTAAATCCTTCTGTTTGTGCAGATGCAGCGCAAGGTGCTATGAATTGTTTTTATTGTGCATGGAATTTTTAAGCCATACCTTGCAAGACAACACTACTTTTATGTACACACAAGATCCTTTTGCATAGTAGTGAGAAACGCCATCTTTAAACAATGAGATAATATAATTTAATGTTTAAAACTTTGTATACTTATAGTTCAGTTTGCTCGTAGGTATTTGTCCATTGTGACGTCATCCTTTGTCATGTTGAGAATGCTGCTGAAGGACGATGTTTCCAACAGTGCGCAACTCCTCGAAATCCGAATCAAGCGAGTCACTTCAGTCGAGGTAACCGATCTATATTTTTACTGTAAGTTGTCTTTGTTAACGGTGTAGTTACTTTTATGTGACTGGTGACTCTCTCTTCGATAGTTCGCAGAAGATCAGACTTTACAAAAGAAGAACTGCAGCATGTCTCTACAGGCCCTATTCTTCTGATGGGATGATGTCATGTGATGACATTCATCTCTGATGTTGAGTCGCATGTTTAAGTTAATTTTGAATGCCCAAGGTTTTTAACTCTTTGAAATCTGTTAGATCATAAATGCATAAATTCAAATCCTATTGTAGATGTTGTGGTTGTCCACTAGATGGCATTCAGTTTACAACGTTAGGTTAAAAATCCCAATGCATTGACTGCAAGAGTTTTTCTGTTCTCGGGTGGAAAGTTCAGGTGCTTTAAAGGAAGTTCAACATATTGAATTGGTGAGATGTAAAAAGTTTGTAACCTGCAGTAATAAAATTACTCAAAAGAAAACTGATGGTTATTTGATGCATATAAATAAATGCAAATAATGAGACATTCTCTGTTTGATTTAAAGAAAATTTTAGGTTTATAAGAAAACTTAATTGAATAAGAATCCTGTGGGTGTGCTGTGCTGCGTACACATGTTTTGGCAAATGTCAAGACTGTAGACAGGCAATATTTCCTCAGGATTTCCATTCTGTAAAAGCTGCTGCCAAACATCACATTCACGCAGCCAAGCTGCGGTTGGTCTTTAAAAGTCATAGTGTCATTTAAACTCCCCTCTTAATAAACACTTTAATTATCAGATCATCACATCTTTCACTTTAAGAATGGTTTTTAACATTGTTACTGTTTTATGCTGAAGCGTGTGGAGCAACAGCTGCTCGGCATGAGGAAATGTGAGACGTGATGTTTAAAGATAAATATTACTGAACAGAATACTGTGTTCCTGTGCCGCAAATGAGCATTGTGTTAGGAGTGCAAAAGGTCATGGGTTCACACATACGGATTAAATGTATAGCTTGCATTATACTGTAATTCACTTTGGATAAAAGCATCATGCTTTGTAATATAATTTACAATCAGTTTAATAGGAAGCTACAAGACTTTATTTAATCGTATGAAGGTCTATACGGTGTTTGCTTCTGCTGTTAAAATAGCCGAAGACAAAGGATTCCAGCATTTTATTAAGGGGGTCATATGACATTGCTAAAAAGTCAATACGTGACTATTTCACGTATGGACCAACGTGAAAATGTCACGTTTTGCCGGGTTTGAACGTGAGCATGTCACGTTTTCTGTTTGTCACTTTCACGTTTTGTTTACTCCAGTTTTTTGTCCTATTTTCAAACCATTTTCGCTTCGGTTTAGGGTTAGATTTGGTGCTTGTGTTATATGTCACTTTAAGTATTTGTCACTTTAAGTATTGGTTTATAAAAAAAAAGATACAAGACTTATTCTTTTATATTTTCTAAACTTTAACCAATTGTCGCCTGACGTTGGGGTTAAAGTTTGTTTAGGTAAGGATGTCATTTTATGTAAATCTAACCCTAAACCGAAGTGACAATGGTAAG
Organism: Misgurnus anguillicaudatus; assembly: GCF_027580225.2. Taxonomy (NCBI): domain Eukaryota; kingdom Metazoa; phylum Chordata; class Actinopteri; order Cypriniformes; family Cobitidae; genus Misgurnus; species Misgurnus anguillicaudatus. Next base: position 6,706,240 of record NC_073354.2, read on the forward strand.
AAATTAGGACAAAAAAAGTTGAGTAACCAAAACGTGAAAGTGACACAAACAGAAAACGTGACATGCTCACGTTCAAACCCGGCAAAACATGACATTTTCACGTTGGTCCATACGTGAAATAGTCACGTATTTGCGTGATATTGGGTTGAGTCATGACATTGCATTATGCAAAAAACACAAAATATTGCAATGTGTTGATGTGGTTCATGGTTCAAAAAACACATTGGGGTGATTTCCTGGACAGGGTTTATCATTCTCCCATACTAAAAGCATGTTTTTTTACAGCCCGGCGCAGTTATAATTTTTACGCCTCGCACTGTTTGAATAGCAAATGCATTTTCTCCCATTTCTGCGCCCATGTTTATGCTGGGCTGAAAACGAGGTGTTTGGGTGCATTGTTGGCACGTTTCTATTTTGAGGCAGCCAAATAGACTACATTTTTTTGTTATGAGCGTGTGTGCAATATGCGTCGAACGGGACAACAGCGTACATACAGTTCACTTAATACACACACAGACGAGCAGCACACAAGCACTTTTAAATATGAAAAATTTAGGGATTAAAATGTAAAAGAGGGTAAGTGTGTCTCTTTAGACATAAATAAGGATAGATTACAGGACTTTAGAAGGCGTGAAGAGCTGCTTCACCTGTAGCCTGGTAAGATGATTTTTTTTGCTTTCAGACCAAATATTGCACTTATTTTTTAATACTAACACACACATTTATTGTGCATGATGACTTTGAATATGGGGAGATGAAAATGTACATATTAATATTTTTCAAAACGCTCATGGCGCTGTCCCAGTGCTGAAACATTTCGGCTGTGCACACGTTTGTAAATTTGTTAAGACAAATTTCGAAATGAGAATTTCTACACAATTGGATTTTTGTTGTCATAATTTAATAAGCACATATAATGTACACTCTCAAAAAAAATTCAACCCAGCATTGGGTCATGTTTATTAAAGATGATTAAACGTGTCAGAGCCGATGGTGTAGTGAGCAGTGGTACTTTCACACTTTTGGCGACCCGAGTTCGATTCACGATTCATTTAACTAAGACCCGTTCTGGCTTCAGCTAAGCCTTGTCTGTGAAACCAGGCCATAGTTCCCGATCCTCACAGTATCACCTTTTAATTTTGCAGGTTTATTTTCTTGTCAATAGTTTTTAATCTGTTTTCACATTTCTTACTGTGGCATGCAGGTGGGCAAGAAAATATTATGTGGCCATAAATTATGATTTTGTTCCTATGAATTATTTATGTGTTCCCTCATTTTACAAATTAATAAATTACGAAATCGTTTTTGTTACGTTTCCTCTCCAACGCCCTAAATGGGGAGAGTAATAAAACACTGTCCATGGATATTTTAATAGAGTCTCTGACACTTTTAGAGACATTGGCCAACCATTTTTGCCAAGAATATATTTCAGAGAACCCTTGGCTGATCTTTTGCAACTTGATATGGATGAGGACTGTTGCATTAACATGTTAAAGCTACACTGGCCATAAACAAACAAGTGGCCTTGGTCAAAAACTAAAGAAGCTGTTTGGTCAACATACGATTAATGTGGGCATGGATTGTAATGAAACATGTTTATCCATAAAATACATCTAATGGAAAAAATAAACATCACAGTAGGCATTTCAATCAATTAAATGTTTTCTTTGATTATAAGGTTGGGAAAAAATTATGCCGAAAATCATTGGGATATTTAGTAAAGATCATGGGCCTCATTTATAAAAGGTTTATATGCACAGATTTGATTGTAAAGTGTGCGTACACAAAAATCCATGGCGAATTCCATATATATAAAAACTTTGACGTGGAAAAATGCTTAGAGCCATGTCAGGGTCTGAGCAGACATACACACTTTTGCTTGTCCGATTGCTGCATGTTTTGGAAATATAAACAATTTTTGCTGCTCGAAAAGGGTTTAAACTTTATATATCAAAATGTTATTTTTGTAAGTGGGTATTGTTGCTAAGGACTTCATATGGACAACTTAAATGCGATTTTCTCAATATTTTGATTTTTTTTTTGCAATAATTTTCAAATAGCTGTTTCTCAGCCAAATATTGTCCAATCCTTTATTGATGATGTAAAAAATTATCATAGCTGGCGACTGCATTACAGTTCCATATCATGTTTAACTGAACTAACAGATTTATTTAATTTCAAAAAATATATGTGTGGTAGCAAAAGAAATGAATTGTAAAGAATGAATAAAATAATTAAAAAGAGAAATAAATAAATAAACACTGACTGCCTGCTTCAGTTTTGTTTTTGCTTCATTCCTGATATAAAACTAGAATGAATGAACACGTAAATATTGAAGCAAAAAGTCGGGTGTGCATTATTTTAGAATAATTCAATGGCCAGTCATCAATTATTCCTTACTTATACCACGGGCCTGTTGAAGGCTTTATTCTGATTGCTTGAGAAATGTTTCATGGGTGTTGATTATTTTTCGATAAATGCACACCTAACCTGTCAAATGTCTTAAAATAATAACCAGAGCAATGTCTGTGGAAACCATGGTATAAGTGGAATAACTGACTCTGGTCCTTTGAACGATTTGAAAATATTGCACAATATTGTCCTTGAGTGTGCATTATTTTACAATAATTCAATGGACAGTCGTCAAGTATTCTTATTTTTATTCACATATTATTTCTGATTATTTTTCTGTAAAGCTGCTTTGCCTTAAAGCAGTGCTTCTCAAATAGTGGGGCGGGACCCCCAGGGGGGGCTCGAAGCGACACCAGGGGGGGCGCGTGAGACCCCGAGGAAAATACTTTTTCAGGAAGTGATTTTTTTTGCACCGTCACTTAAAGACATTACACCCCAAACACGCTGATAAGCCGCTTGCGATTTTATTATTATTTATTTATTATATTTAATTAAATTTTTCAGTATTAAATGGTCAAAAAATATAATGTAAAGAAGGATTGATTTATTTTATTTCAGGCAAATTGATGCATTTTAAATCTTTTCTGTTACAAAATAAAAAAAAATGTTACTAAAGTTATTCTTTGTTGTTAATAAGGATATAATGTTTTGCAGATGTGTAATTTAATAGACAAATTATACTATTTACAGTCGCGGCGGAGAGTTGGGGGGGCGCGAAATGTTTACTTCTTCCTAGGGGGGGGCGTGACAGAAAATAATTGAGAAGCACTGCCTTAAAGGATTAGTCCATTTTCTTAAAAGAAAAATCCAGATAATTTACTCACCACCATGTCATCCAAAATGTTGATGTCTTTCTTTGTTCAGTCGAGAAGAAATTATGTTTTATGAGGAAAACATTGCAGGATTTTTCTAATTTTAATGGACTTTAATAGAGCCCAACATTTAAAACTTAACTCAACACGTAACTGTTTTTTTCAACGGAGTTTTAAAGGACTATACAAATATACACTTTTAAACCACAACTTTGCGTCTAGATTCGGTCGTGACCCCATGCAATACATCATGACGTCAAGAGGTCACAGAGGACGAACGCCAAACTCCGCCCTAGTGTTTACAAATGTGTTGAAAGAGGACCGTTCCGACGTTGTTGTATGTGGAATGATCAATTAATGTCTTTGTGTCAGTTTATTGTTTACAATGGTCCGCAAATGTGCGTTTTATATATGTAACACGTGACCTCCCTACGTCACTACGCATTTACGTTAGGTCGCGCTGGACCGGACCTAGACGAAAAGTTGTGGTTTAAAGGGGTGGTTTAATGGTATTTCAAGCTTTCTGACTTATTAACACAGTTATAGAGTTGTTTCCTCATGCTAAACGTAGGCAAAGTGTCAAAACAGCAGTTGGGCTTGTTTCAGAGTATTTCTGTGCCGAATGCACTTCACCAGGGTTCGTACAAGTTTCGTCAAATTTTTTTCGATTACGGTTCTAGCTGACGTTTCAGGGGTTTTCAATACGTATCACTTCTTTATATGGGCTTCCGCCGGAAAACTTCCCCTGGAAAACCCCGCCCAGCCGTCAGTCAGCGGGAGACGCTAGAGCTTGCTAACAGCTTATCATGCCACTCAGCTTTGTTTAATTTCAAAAGTCAACAATGGCACAACAAGAAGTGTGTTTTTGGATGTAAGGAGAAGACATCCAGCCTCATGGAAACAATGGATATAGTTTATTATCCGGATTAGCAGCGGAGTTTTGCGTGTGTGTTTGATGCGGTGGATTTTCAGAACCGGGTCATGACGAGTTACACGTGGTAAGTAAGACTTCTGTCTTATGTTGGAAATAGTCGCGTGCATATTATATAAATGACACAAACATGTAGTGAATCATCAGTTAAAACAGTGTTGTATAGTGTTGCATGACTCGTACTCGCTCCTCCCGTGTTATAACTCCTCCTTCTTCATTTTTTCGTACGTTATCAGAAAGATTCGGTAAAGCTAATCTTTCTTTTATAAATCTGATTAAACTAAAGACTCTTCAGAGATATAAAGGATGTCATACTACTCTATAGGTACTCCAGATTAATATCAGAAATGCAGAAACAGCGTGTGTTACGTGAGCTTTAAAAGTACATATTTGTTATTTTTCTTGTCAAAAATGACAATCGTTTCGCTAGATAAGACCCTTATGCCTCATTTGGGATTGTTTATAGTCCTTTGAAACTCCGTTGAAAAAAACTGTTACGTGTTTTGAGTTAAGTGTTAATTGTTGGTGTCTATTAAAGTCCATTAAAATGAGAAAAATCCTGCAATGTTTTCCTCAAAAAACATAATTTCTTCTGGACTGAACAAAGAAAGACATCAACATTTTGGATAACATGGTGGTGAGTAAATTATCTGGATTTTTCTTTTAAGAAAATGGAATATTCCTTTAAGGCACACTGTGGAAAGAGACATAGAAATAAAATAGAACTGAATTGGTAACCTACTTAGTTTGAAATGCTGCATAGTTGTATATGTTTCAAATCTAAAACCATTAGATGTTTTTCAAAATCCTTAAATTTACTGGGTTTTTTTCAGGTTTAATGTATTATTTTCATTATATTCATTATTTTCATCTAAATAAGTGGAGTAACCATAAACAACATCTATAATCACCTGAAGAGGATACATTTAATTAAATGAACTAATAGTTAAGGCCAAATAATCCACAGTATTGTTTTTTGCACAATTAATATCTGTACCAAACTGAAGTGAAGAAGACTTCATCAGTGTCTGTATGGGCTCAGTTTGATAACACTCTGCTTCTTATCACAAACAAAAATACTTTCACTCTTATTCTTCAGATGGGGCTGTTTCTTGCTTAAAGGCGGAGTGAACAATGTTTGAAAGCCAATGTTGACATTTGAAATCACCTAAACAAACACGCCCCTACCCCAATAGAATCTGGACCTTCTTTTGATAGACCCACCCCACAGATAAGCAACCCAGGCAACAATGTCGGTTAGTAGACACGCCCCTTAGTGCTGATTGGCTACAAGTGTGTTTTGGTAGTCGGCCGACTCCCTAAAGTGTTTTTCAAACATTGTGCACTCTGCCTTTGATACTGTATCATCAGTTTTTCTATAATACAATATTATATCCTAAATAAAATGCTTTGAAAAGTGAAAGTAATGACCTTTAAATCAGTTTTAGCTTTAAAACCACAGCACTATTGTTTCTTTTATTGCATTAAGCTACATTATAAATATTTTCATGTCCGCTCATTTTCCTTCCTTCACAACCTTTTAGATTAAAAAACACCTAACTCTTTGTTTCTCTTTGTGTCTGTTAAATTCCTAAATGTAAATGTTTTCACAAATAAGTACTCCCGAAGTCTTCACATTTAACCCCATAACATTCACAAACACAGAGAAAAGAGGAATATTGTGCCTAAATGAAAGTTAAACGATAAAGCCATAATCACAAAGTATATACAGTATTGTTCAAAATAATAGCAGTACAATGTGACTAACCAGAATAATCAAGGTTTTTAGTATATTTTTTTATTGCTACGTGGCAAACAAGTTACCAGTAGGTTCAGTAGATTCTCAGAAAACAAACAAGACCCAGCATTCATGATATGCACGCTCTTAAGGCTGTGCAATTGGGCAATTAGTTGAATTAGTTGAAAGGGGTGTGTTAAAAAAATAGCAGTGTGGCATTCAATCACTGAGGTCATCAATTTTGTGAAGAAACAGGTGTGAATCAGGTGGCCCCTATTTAAGGATGAAGCCAACACTTGTTGAACATGCATTTGAAAGCTGAGGAAAATGGGTCGTTCAAGACATTGTTCAGAAGACCAGCGTACTTTGATTAAAAAGTTGATTGGAGAGGGGAAAACCTATAAAGAGGTGCAAAAAATGATAGGCTGTTCAGCTAAAATGATCTCCAATGCCTTAAAATGGAGAGCAAAACCAGAGAGACGTGGAAGAAAAAGGAAGACAACCATCAAAATGGATAGAAGAATAACCAGAATGGCAAAGGCTCAGCCAATGATCACCTCCAGGATGATCAAAGACAGTCTGGAGTTACCTGTAAGTACTGTGACAGTTAGAAGACATCTGTGTGAAGCTAATCTATTTTCAAGAATCCCCCGCAAAGTCCCTCTGTTAAAAAAAGGCATGTGCAGAAGAGGTTACAATTTACCAAAGAACACATCAACTGGCCTAAAGAGAAATGGAGGAACATTTTGTGGACTGATGAGAGTAAAATTGTTCTTTTTGGGTCCAAGGACCACAGGCAGTTTGTGAGACGACCCCCAAACTCTGAATTCAAGCCACAGTACACAGTGAAGACAGTGAAGCATGGAGCATGATATGGGCATGTTTCTCCTACTATGGTGTTGGGCCTATTTATCGCATACCAGGGATCATGGATCAGTTTGCATATGTTAAAATACTTGAAGAGGTCATGTTGCCCTATGCTGAAGAGGACATGCCCTTGAAATGGTTGTTTCAACAAGACAATGACCCAAAACACACTAGTAAACCGGCAAAGTCTTGGTTCCAAACCAACAAAATTAATGTTATGGAGTGGCCAGCCCAATCTCCAGACCTTAATCCAATTGAGAACTTGTGGGGTGATATCGAAAATGCTGTAAAACCAAGAAATGTGAATGAATTGTGGAATGTTGTTAAAGAATCATGGAGTGGAATAACAGCTGAGAGGTGCCACAAGTTGGTTGACTCCATGCCACACAGATGTCAAGCACTTTTAAAAAACTGTGGTCATACAACTAAATATTAGTTTAGTGAGTCACAGGAGTGCTAAATCCCAGACAAAATGTTTTTTGTACAAAATAGTTTTGAGTTTGTACAGTCAAAGGTAGACACTGCTATTTTTTTGAACACACCCCTTTCAACTAATTGCCCAATTGCACAGCCTTAAGAGCGTGCATATCATGAATGCTGGGTCTTGTTTGTTTTCTGAGAATCTACTGAACCTACTGGTAACTTATTCTGGTTAGTCACATTGTACTGCTATTATTTTGAACAATACTGTATCAATAACATCAACATATAAATAATGTAAATATGCAAAGTATATTTAAAACATACATTACGTTCTTTGTGCACATATTTACATACTCTTAGTTCATTTCAAATACAACTTTTCTTTATTGGGAGACAATGCCATCAAAAACCAACACATATTTTGTAGGCCGCCTTTTTCACACAGTTACATGAAAATCAGCCCAGCTGAGTGTAAAACATCCCCAACTGGCAAACCAACCCAATATCACGCAAATACGTAACTATTTCACGTATGGACCAACGTGAAAATGTCACGTTTTGCCGCGTTTGAACATGAGCATGTCACGTTTTCTGTTTGTGTCACTGTCACGTATTGGTTACTCAACTTTTTTGTCCTAATTTCTTACCATTGTCGCTTCGGTTTAGGGTTAGATTTACATAAAATGACATCCTTACCTAAACAAACTCTAACCCCTTGGTCAGGCGACAATTGGTTAAAGTTTAGAAAATATAAAAGAATAAGTCTTGTATCTTTTTTTTTTATAAACCAATACTTAAAGTGATAAATACTTAAAGTGACATATAACGCAAGCACCAAATCTAACCCTAAACCGAAGCGACAATGGTTTGAAAATAGGACAAAAAAGTTGAGTAACCAATACGTGACAGTGACACAAACAGAAAAGCGTGACATGCTCACGTTCAAACGCGGCAAAACCTGACATTTTCACGTTGGTCCATACGTGAAATAGTCATGGATTTGCGTGATATAGGGTTGGGCAAACTATATCGCATGGTTTAATTTGACTTTTACATGTAAAACTTGATCATGTAAAACTTGTAGGTCAGGGTTTATCCTAGTCCCAGATTAAAATGCATGTTTAAACCGCCTTCATTTAATAACATCTTGCACTGACATATCTTAACATGTATCAGTGTCATTGTTTTGTCTCAAGATGCACACCAGTATTGGTTTTTATAATGTTTGTAAACACTACTTAAATGTCCTAATATAACTTAAAGCCTAGTCCTGAATTAATCTGAAAACCTGTCCAGGAAACTGACCCGTATGCATAAGCAGTGCAAAAGTCATGGGTTTAACTCCCAGGGAACACATATGGATGAAATTGGATAAGAGTAAATGTAAAATGTTTAATATAATGATCTGTCATCTGATTAATCTGTTTAGTAATTGAAAGCCGTTGATTTACCAATGACCTTATATAATATTTTTTGTGGAATTCAAGTACATTTCGAGTAGAAGATTACACCCACAATTAAACAAATCTCTAGGGATCTTTGATATGTGCTTCATATGTGCCGTGACAGTAGAATTCACATAAAAACGCTCTTGAGTCTTAACAGATGCCTTTCTGTATCCAGCTGTAATCTGACACAGACATTTTTCAGGTTTCGCAACTCTTGGATGTTCTCTTCATCCACTTAAATCTTTTTGCTGTCACGATGTTTTACAAGTAGTCTGGCATATTCTTTATAGAAAAGGTCACATGCTGGTCAAAAAGGTGTCTACATTACTAAAAGTTAATGTTTTCTGTCCATAATGCTTTTGTTAATTCATTTTTAGGCTAGCCACACACAATTTTAGGCCCGATTTGCACCCCTTAGCGATTGGGGATGTGGCCGTATATTCAAGGCTTGTCACAGCTAAATTTACAGCGGAAAGTATGTGAACCTTTTGGAATTTCATAGTTTTCTGAATAAATTTGTCATAAAATGTGATCTGATCTTCAAACTTTTGGAGTTTGCTCTGCACAAGAACAACACGCTTATGTGAGCCATGCCTCGCCAAAAGAGCTTTCAGAGAAGCTACATAAAGCTGGAAAGGGTTACAAATATATTTGAAAGACTTTAGAAATCAGTCTACAGACAAATAGAAAAGCTTTGGAAGTGTGGCTACTCGGCACCCAGTCAAAATGACATCAAGAGCACAACAAAGACTTCTTAGTGAGGTAAAGAAACAACCCTGAATGACAACCAAAGATTTGAAGGCATCATTTGAACATTGGACAAAAGCGTCTTCTAAATGCCTAAATGTAAATGTGTAACTTGCTAAAATCTCTGTCTATGAGTCTACAATACGGGAAACCCTGAACAAGCAGGGCATCCACGGCAGGACACCATGAAGGAAGCCACTGCTTACTAAAAAGAACATCGCTGCATGCCTGAAGTTTGCAAAAGAGCACATTCACACTCCACAGAGGTATTGGCAAAATGTTTTGTAGACTGATGAAACTAAGATTGAAATATTTGGCACTGACCGATAAGCAAGCACAGACCGGAAGTTAACTTCGGGCCAGGCGCGTAACCGCGGCAACAATTGTTACTGTCTTTATACAGTTGCGATCAAAAGTTTATATACGCCTTGCAAAATCTGGAAAATGTTGAAAATTCAGGTTTATTTTTAATTTAGTCCTGCTCTAAACATGTTATTTCACATGAGAAATGTTTACAGAAAGTTCCCAACACAGATTAATAGAATTTCTAAAAATAACCCATTTCGAAAGTTTACACACAACTGATTCTCAATAGTGCACAATGTTACATAGACATTTAATGACAGTTTTAATGTTTTGTGATCTTTGTTTTTTTTTTTGTTAGTCCTGAAGCCATTCAACGGTTCACTGATCTTCAAAAAAATCCCCCAGGTCCTGCAGAATTTTTGCTTTTCATCATCTTCTGCATATTTGAACCCTGTGTTCACCGTTGACTGTATGATGTTTAGATTCAATCGAGAGACTTATGCACATTCATTATAATGAAAAACAAAAATGAAAATATATTCCATTATTAGATAAAGGTCCTTGTCCTCCTCTTGTTCTCCTCGTCCTCTCCTTTCTCCTCCTCGTCCGTCTCCTGTCTTCCTCATGCGTCTCCTGTTCTCCTTGTCCTCCTCGTCCATCTCCTGTCCTTCTCATCTGTCTCCTGTTCTCATCGTCCATCTCCTGTCCTCCTTGTGCTCCTTGTCCTCCTCCTGTCCTCCTCATCCATCTTCTGTCCTCTTCGTCCTCCTCCTGTCCTTCTTGTCTGTTTCCTGTCCTACTTGTCCATATTCTGTCCTCATCATCAGTATACTGTCCTTCTTGTCTGTCTCCTGTCCTCCTTGATAATTTCCTGTCCTCCTCGTCCATTTCTTGTCCTCATCGTCCGTATCCTGTCCTCCTCATCCTCGTCCTCTCCTTCTTGTCTGTCTTCTGTCCTTCTCATCCATATCCTGTACTCATCATACTCCTCTTCTCTGTGTCCTGTCCTAAATGTCCGTCTCCTGTCCTCCTTGTCCGTCTCCTGTTCTCCTCTTGTTCTCCTCGTCCTACCATTGTCCTCTTTGTCCATCTCCTGTCCTCCTCGTCCATCTCCTGTTTTCATCATCCATCTAGTGTCCTCCTCATTTGTCTCTCGTCCTCCTTGTCCTCCTCCTGTCCTCCTCATCCATCGTCTTGTATCTTCTTGTCTATGCCCTTTCCTAAATGTCTGTCTTCTGTCCTCCTCATCTGTCTCCTGTCCTTCTCTTTTTCTCCTCTTGTTCTTCTCGTCCTACCATTGTCCTCCATGTCCGTCTCCTGTTTTCATCGTCCTTTTCCTGTCCTCCTCGTTCATCTCCTCGTCCTCCTCCTGTCCTTCTTGTTCGTCTCTTGTCCTCGTCGTCTATTTCCTGTCCTTCGTGTCTGTCTCCTGTCCTCCTCGTCCGTTTCATGTCCCCATCGTCTGTTTGCTGTCCTTCTTGTCTGTGTCCTGTCCTCCTCGTCCATTTCCTGTCCCCATCGTCTGTTTCCTGTCGTTCTTGAATGTCTCCTGTCCTCCTCATCCGTTTCATGTCCCCATCGTCCATATCCTGTCCTTCTTGTCTGTCTCCTTTCCTCCTCGTCAGTCTCCTGTCCTTAACGTTTCTATCCTTTCCTCCTCATCTGTCTCCGGTCCTCCTCATCCATATCCTGTTCTCCTCATCCTCTTCTTGTCTGTGTCCTGTCCTAATTGTCTGTCTCCTGTCCTCCTCTTGTTCTCCTTGTTCTACCATTGTCCTCCTCGTCCTCCTCTTGACATCTTCGCCTTCCTCTTGTCCTCCTCGTCTATGTCCTCTGTTCCACCGAGTTCATCTTAAGGAAAGTGTTACTTATCATATCAGTGACTGTCAAGAGTGTGTTTGTGTGGCATCCAGCAAACTGGAAGTCTTCATCTGTTTGCCATATCTTTCATTCAAATCTACTTATGTGTTTGTTTAATAAACTCACTTGTTATTTTTAGCTACATCTGCCCCATCTGGTCTGTGTTACCATGACAACTATTCAGTCCTATTGTAAACAAAAAGCACTTCAAATATGTTTTGGTTCTGAAAAACAAACAAAAATTGGGGGCTTTATTTTACAACACAAAGTTAGGTAAACAATGATAAAAAATTTGGATGAACTAACTCTTTAATAGAATTAAAAAAAAACTCTTTAAAGGAATGTTTTTACTTTTCTGTCCTTTTTTATTTACAACATTTTTAATCAGCAGTTGTTGCCTTCCTGTTTTCTTTTTTTCAGTCGAGCAGGTTGGAGCCAAAATCATTTCGGTTCTTCAAAGACATGCTGATAATGTCAGATTGATTAAAGTGCAGGAGGAAAGGGTGGACTGAGTCTCTTCAATTAACTTCAGTTTGGAAAAGCCAACACTGCAGACACCGTAGGGCTGTTTTAAAAACACGCTCCGTTTCATGTAACTGGTTGTTCTTGAAAGCACCATTTAAAAAAAAGTAATTTTAATGCAATTTTCGTTCAAACATTGAGTGATCTGAACCCTGCGTGAATTCTTAGTAAATGGAATGGAACAATTTGAGCTTAAAGTTTTTCATGCTGTCTGTAAACTGAACCTTCTGATTCTGTTATCTGTGTAATTGAGGAAAAAGAATGCAGAGATATTATCTAACGTTTGACTATCTAAGAACAACTTTCATTTGAATGTGGCTGCTACTATGTGCTTTATATGTGTTGCCAAGTTCTTAGCGTGAGAAAGAAATGCAAATGATCAAAAATTCATGTAATAATAACAAACCTGCATAGTTTTACGACCCTGTGGCCTACACACACAATAACTCAACAATCTTTCCATAAAAGGAAGTTCAGAAGATAAACTAGGAAATGGGCATGAACTTAATTAGCAGCGAAAGAGTTTTTTCCCCCTTGTCTGTCTTACGGTCAAAGTTTAACTTCAGACACTGTACATTGATTTTACATTGACTATATTACATTTTGGGATTTACTATTGGGGTCATTCTACAGAAAAGGTGGAAGTTGGGTGATGGAAATCTGCTTAAATGAACTTCTTTCAACATACCCAAAACTTCTTTAATAGCATTCATTAACTTGTCAAATCTATGAATCTGCAAAGTGGGGAGCTTCATCTATTTTTAACTTTTTAATACATTTTAATAAAGAATCCATGAGTCATTTATTTGTCATTAGTGTGATTTAAACAACATTAATGTTGATACTAAATATTTTTTTTCATTACAGCTTGCGTATTTAGTTAAAGGTTGAGTAGAGGAATGATAACAGCAAGAAAAATAATTGATTATTAATATTTGTTTAATTAAATTCTTCATCTTTACCCAGCATTGTATGAAATTACAATTAATGTCTTACATCCCATATCAACAACAAAATATTACTAGAAAGTACAAGAAAATACATTCATAACACCAAAACTTGGTTTAACACCATTGACAAAATTAGAATATAATAATAGATAATGAATATGATAAAACTTACAAACTTTCATAAAATTTTCCATCTTGTTTTGTTTTTATGTTTTTATGTTGGTCAGTTAAAGGAATAGTGCTAGGAAGTACTCATTAGAGAAGTAACACCAATTACGGTAACACCAATTACGGTAACACCAATGACAATTTACAGAAAAAAACTAATATTTTAACAAAATGGCTGCTATTAACCATGTGCCATTTCATTCGAGATGTAACAATCACATACTTATTCAGTATAATGTATTTTTATGTAAAGATCTTAACACTCCCAGCTATAAAAAAGAGTAACACTAATGATATCCAAAAAATCTTATCTGAAAATTCTTAGATATATCATGATATTTTAGACAAATAAGGTAAGACATCTCACAAACCTTTTGCCTTCCTCCACTGCACTTCTTTCACTGACCTCTTGACCTATGAAAAACTTCAAAGAGCTGATGCATTGTTTCAAAATAAAGGTGCTTTGGGTAGGGTAACACCAATGACATAAATTTGGGGGACAGATATTTATTTGATATTATTCATATTAATAGTGTATTTTTACCATTTCAGTGTTGCAGTAAATTCATACAGGGCTAAAGGTAAATGTACATTTTATTTGTTTTATAAAAAACATGGTTTTAAATAATAAGTACACAGTTCAACTTCCATGTATGATCAAAGGGACAGGGCACTTTTCAGGACCAGACATTTAAAAAAAAGTTTAAAAAAGGGAAAAAAATTAAATAAATAAACTCTTTCATCATTTTAAGGACAGTCTATATTTATTAAATATATATCATTATGGGAATATTGGGTCAAATTAAATGATTAAGGGGTCTGCAAAAGCAAGGGACAAGCATTTCCGCCTTTTTTGTAGAATAACCCACCGTGCTTCTTCTTTCAATCACTATGGCTCTTCATCTTAAATATATATGACCAAGCAAGTATTGCATACATTATCCTACAAAATGTGTGTGTTACTAATTAGCCACATAAATATACATTAAACATGAAATATTAATTACATTAAATATACATTAAATTAATTATTAATTATTTGTTTTAAACAGAGAGAGAGAGAAAGATCTCAGACAAACAGTATTTGAAGAGATTCAGGTCTCGCCTCTTTTATGTGAAGTCATTCACTTGAATCGCAGAGTGAGTTTTCCAAACAGCACAGCTTGTATCAGCTGGGATCCATTACATACTGACAACATGAACTGTGATTGATGGCTTCACGTGTCCTTCAGATGGCTCTTCCTGTCAAAGTGGGCGGATCTCGGACAGCTGCAATACACATCAGATCTGTCGCTGCAATCAAAGTTTGGCTACGCATGCAGGACTCGTTAATCACAAAATGAAATGCATTCCTGAATGTGTGCATAACTGCATGCATAGTTTTTTCTGTCATATTAAACAATACTGCATTTGTGCATTGTGGGTGGACAATGCAAATGTTATGTCCAATCAGTATTGTCCAAAGAAATTGAGCCGAAATGAATTTGGGTAGCACTGTTGCCTCACAGCAAGAAGGTCCACGGTTTGAACCATGGCTAGGTCGAATTTGCATGTTCTCCCTGTGTCAGCTTGGGTTAACTCCGGGTACTCCAGTTTCCTCCCACAGGCCAAAAACATGCAAGTTAAAGGTGCAGTGTGTAAATTTTAGCAGCATCTAGTGGCAAGGTTGGAGATTGCAACCAACGGCTTAGTCCACTGCTCACCTTTCGCTTTTGAAACACAAAGAGAAGCTACGGTAGCTGCCACCGGAAAAACATGTCATCATCGGAGACAACTTAGTAAAAAAAGTTTGTCCGTTAAGGGCTTCCGTAGAAACATGGGGGCACAAAATGGTGACTTCCATATAAGGGGACCCTCGGTGTGTGTGAATAAAAACGTCTCATTCTAAGGTAATAAAAACATAACGCTTCATTATGAAAGGTCTTTATACACCACTTATATTATAGTTTTGTATATTACATTGCATTTCTATCAAAAGATCTTTCTAAAAATTACACACTGCACCTTTAAAGAGATAGTTCACCCAAACAGTATAATTCTGTTATCATTAATCTCATTCACACAGCACTTTGGTCCCCATAAAATTGGCAGACAGGCTTTTGTGTGAACGCAAACACGTCCCATAAATGTTCTGGAATCACTCCCAGAAAAAAGACATAACATTGGAGTAAGATAACCTGAAATGAGTGTGAATGAGACGCAGAAACAATTCTGTAAGGGGCGTACCGTAGTGAGGACGTGTCTGTCATGGCAACATGGTTCAGCTCTTTAAAGCTCACATAACACATGCTGTTTCTGCATATCTGATGTTAATCTGAAGTACCTATAGAGTTATATTTCTGAAGAGTCTTTAGTTTAATCAGATTTATAAAAGAAAGATTAGCTTTACCGATTCTTTCCGATAAAGTATGAAAAAATGAAGAATGAGGAGTTACTACAGCGGGTGGAGCGAGTACGAGTCATGCAACACTTTATACAACACTGTTTAACTTATGATTCACTACATGTTCGTGTAATTTATATAATATGCACGCGCCTATTTCCAACATAAGACAGAAGTCTTACTTACCGCATGCAACTCATGACCCGGTTGGGACTTTTCAATGAAATCCAAACACACATGCAAAACTTCGCGGCTACCCCGGATAATAAACTATATCCATTGTTTTCATAAGGCTGGATTTCTTCTCCTTAGATCCAAAAACAGACTTCTTCTTTCATGTCATTGTTGAGTTTTGAAATTAAACAAAGCTGTGTCGCGTGATGTGAGGTTTGTAAGTTCTAGTGTCTCCCGCTGATTGATGGGTGGGCTGGGTTTTCGTGAGGAAGTGCCCATAAAAACAAGTGATACGTATAAAAACCTCTGAAACGTCAGCTGGACCCGTAATCGAAAAAAACTTTCCGAAACTTGTACGAACCCTGACGAAATGCATTCGGCACAGCAATAGATATATCGTTCAACTCTTTAAAACGGGGGTTTAAATGCACATTAATATTCACGATTAGAAATGTCTGCAAACTGGACTGAAACAGAGATCAGGGACCTCGTCACTATTCGTACTGACCCCCCATTCAGACAGCCAGCGACCAGCAGTATCAGAGCGACGCGATCTCATTAATTTCAATGGAAACCGGGCGACTTCCGGCGGTACGAGCGAAAGTGACCGTTGGCGACCGTATGGGCGTGTCCAGCGACGCGAGAAAGTTAAGAAAAGTTTAACTTTATGCAAATGTCGAGCAAATTTCTGGAGCGACTACCAATGAGAACGAAGCAGTGGAGTTCACGTCATCCTTCTCTCGTCAGTTATTGGCGTAGATGGTACTCATTTGTGTATGACAAGCAGATTTAGAAACGCCTCATTGAAAGAGACGGCCGACACACAGCGATAACATCGCTGGCTGTCTGAATGCGGCGTGAAGCTAAAGGGGGTCGCACACCGGCCGCGCAGCTCAGCGCAGTGCCGCTATAAAAAACTCAAACACATTGCTTTCTATGAGTATACGCACACCGGCGCTGACAGGCGCCGCCCAGCTACGACTCAGGAAGTTGCCCAAATCCCTGTCGCACCACAGAACGCCACTCACATAGTTTAATATGAAATAACATCATATTTGTCCCAAATCATTAACAAATAACATTGGCTGCTAACGTATATTTTGCATTTTGAAGTAGAAGCTATCTGACGAAGCTCACGCTATTTAATGTGCACTTCCGGTTTACGATACCTCCGCGTTGTCCTAGACGCGACTCGGCTCGACGCTGAGCTGCGTGGCCGGTGTGCGACCCCCTTAAGATCATTCACCAGCATATAGTACAGCATATAGTTCACCTTTATAGTCTAATCATAAACAAAAATGCACACGCATGGCTTCTGGAGAACAAAATAACAGATAATAAACAAACTTCAGACGCTGCGGAGAACTTGTCTTTAACGTGTCTTTACAGAATCTTCACGATATCTGTGTGAGCGCATGTACAGATTCAGGAAAATCATTAACAAATGTTAACAAATAGGCCTACAACTTCATTGTAAAGTGTTACTAAGACAACATTACATTGGAACAAATTTGGAAAGTCAACCCATTCCCTTCCTCAGATAAGTGTTGCGTGTGACCGAAGCAGACAGCTCTCTGTTCACCATCAATAACATGCCTGTTTCACATACCAAAGAACCCCGACAAACCCGGCGCTGTCAGGCAGTCATACGTGACCTCTACTGCCGTGAGTTATTTCATAACAGATACTCAATCACACTACAGTACACTCACACATAGACCAACAGCCATACACATATGCAGATGTAAATTGTGCTGGTGTTTTAATGCACTTGCATGTTCAACTAGAGTCAGGGCGTCTGTGGGGTTTTACGATACAGTCATCTGTGATATACTGTAGTCTGCTCAAGAGTACCGGAGAGACCGGGTCATACCTATTAAAGAATTTTATCTCAGTCTCTGAGAGGTTTTAGCAGCGGTATGCGATTTGATCCATGATGTTATGTTTGGAATATGTTTTTGGCCATTTTTGCCTTTATTAAATAGACAGGAGAAGACATGAAAGTACAAGGTGAAGAGAGGAGTACAGGAACGGCAAAGGCCTGGATTCGAGCTCGGGTCGCAGAAAGTGCGTCCGCACCATATGCCCACTACTCATGGGCTCCGACATGTTTGGGTTTTAATATAATAACTGACAACTCAAGGCAAATCTGATTTTCTGTCAGTCATCTGATTTTCCATTGTATTTCTTCATAAACATTACACAATCCCAAGCTAATGTATGTGAGCCTGGCGCAAAACAAACAAGATGCCGAATTGTTTCTGATTACCAACGCACTGATTAGTTGCCTGTCTGGGTTTCCCTCCTGCTTCCCTTATCAGACAGCGCACATTTTCCCACAGGTCCTTACCAGAGGAAATAAGGGTGTGGTGGGTTTTGGGAAGGGGCACTAGATGCATCTGGAGTCCTCTGACAGACCTGCTGTCCACACTCACTGATGTTTCTATAAAGACACCAAATAAAGCTCGCTGTCAAATCGTCCAAGTTTTATTAATGCACTGTAATGTTAGTCATTTTAATTTACTATTATTTATCTTGACTACAGATGAGTTTTTATAACTAAATAAGTCAATTTCATTTTATAAGTTGTAGCAACTCATGTCTTGTCAAGATAAATAATAATCGCCGAATCTGAGGTAGCTATTGCCTTATTTTCCCCTTGGTGACGTATATCCAAATGAAACGGCTTTTGAAATGAAAAAAATTGTAGGCTTGGACTTTAATTCGCCCATCGAGAACTGATTGGGTCATTTAATGTTGGGTCATGTTACTATTTGCTAATCACTTCCACCTTTTCCCGGACTTTGCCCACCTGCCATACCATATGAGCGGAAATAAAGAGAGATCGTTTTAAGTAGGAGATTTATGTTTTTGATTAAAGATTATGAAAAAGTCATTAGTAACAAATACCACAATATTCCAAATTGTAGTATTTCAAATATTCCCAAAAAAAATTATTTATTTTTTTAGATGCAAATTAGACAATTGTTGATATACAGAAAAGTAAATAGAGCTCTTAAATAAATGAGGACTGTGGAGCTTGATATTAAAAAGAAGTTTAAATTGAGCTTTCTGGGTTTACATCTTGTTTTGTTACACATTTGCAAATTTAATAAAGTCCTGCTCATGGGATATCATTGTTGTTCTTTATTATAACCATACGTTTTTTGCACGATTAACTATGTAGGAATTTATATGAATTAGCCAACTCATAAAATATGTACGAATTCTCCTGAGATCAGACTGAAATTTCCTAATTTAAATATTTCAAAATGTATTTATAATTAATAATATGTGTCGCTAAGGACTTCATTTTGAAAACTATAGAGGTGATTTTTTATTATTTGGATTTTTTGCACCCTCAGATTCCAGATTTTCCAAATATTTTCTTATCTTAACAAACCATACACGGAAAGCTTATTTATTCAGCTGTCAGGTGATGCATAAATCTCAATTTAAAAAAAAGTATCCTTATGAGTGGTTTTGTTTTCCAGGGTCACAAATAATAATCACTTTTGTTTAAAGCATATACTGCAGAAATTATGTCAAATCAACATGTTACTTTAATTTAACAAAATACGTTAAACAATTTCAACTTGCTTTTATAAGTTATGTCAACTTATCACGAGGTAAAACTTAAAATAGTAGATTAAATTGACTTGCAAAACTAAGATGTTTTAACTTCATGATGCATTTTTTTACAGTGTACCACCTTTTTGCTAACAATTAAAAAAATATAATTTTATGAAATCGCTTCAATATGTTGCAGATGTATTTCTGAAACTCGGTTTCAAATCTTGGACTGTAAAAAATACTTTGCTGCCTTAAATTTATTTGTTAAATAAACTCAGAATTACAAGTCATGTCAACAGAATGAGTTGTCACAACTTATAAAATAGAGTTGAGAAAAGTCAACTTAATTTTTTTTAAGTTATAACAACTCACGTGTATAACAACTCATCTCTAGACTTGTAAATCCGAGTTGATTCAACAAAAAATTTTAAGGCAGCAAAGTATTTTTTACAGTGTGCATAAGATTTTTGGATGTTTAAAATCAATATTGTCTTGACTGGGGTCTTCAACATTCCAGAAGCATCTTAAAGACCCCATTTGAAAAACCTTTTCATGTTGTTACCTATTCACTTCATATTGTTGATGTGCATGTGTCGATGCTGTCGAGAAGCTGTGGACTGCATGCAGTGATGAATTTCTGGACATCTGCTGTCTTAAGAGCATGTCGGTAGAGATTCACTTACACGCAAACGCATGAGCTGGAGAATGAAGTTGTTTTTGTCATGCAATGATTTAAATGTAATATACACATTGTACAGTTCTGGACTGTATGAGTTTATTCTGAGAGTGATGAATGGAAAATATTTAGGATGAAGAATCTTCCCTTCAATGGTTTTCACAGTAATTGCTGTGACCCTAAACATGCTATCTTAATCTAAGGCAGGGGTTTTCAAACTGTGGGTCAGGACAAAGTGGGATAAAGTGGGTTGCACTTTTCTGTTGTGGTGAATGACACAAAAATCAGGGTGACATTCATCTCTTATTGAAATATAAAATACAGAATTCGCCAAGCGCAGATGAATCTGATGTCCCTGCATCAGAGCAGATCTGTCATTATACAACATTATACAAAGTACTTCCTAAAACATCTGCATCCGAAAAAGACCCAACCTAAACCCATAGTTATCTGTTTTCACCCATCCACCTGGTGGATGTGCCGCCAAGCCTCTGGAAAACATTAAAGTGAAGTGATATATCTGCCATGTTTGTTCTGACTAAATGAAAAAAAAAATGTTTCAACAGATGCCTTACCAGTTCAGATGAAGGTCCACTACTCCACTACTTCATGCCTTCAGATGTTGAAAAGCCCGGCTGATATTAATTATTGTTTTGATTCCCTATAGATGTAAGAACGCAATAAATTGACACATTGACAAAACGTTCCCCAAAAGGATGATCTTTTGAAACTTTACAGATTTTAAGCAACTGTTTTCTAGCTACACACTCCGATCGGGAGCACATGCAATGAAGCCGCCGGCTCCTCTTCTTTGTTTATGGACGTGACGATATCAAAATTACTTTTTCCAGGAAAAACCGACCAGACAACTAAAATTATAAATCATTATTATAGCTTACCAAAGTAAATTGGGGCAAGGTAAGGAGACAGTTTTGAACATAGATTTTTTTCTACATATTCAATGCTAATTTTCTTTTCTTTTTTAATTGACGGATTGACACTTTAATGACAACCATTGCCAATGATTTTGATATGATATACTATAAATTATTTTGATATTTGAATTAAACTTACATTTCATAAAATATTTCCCAGAAAAACATTTCAAGGAAAATAAAAACGAATCAATAATTAAAGAGGTCAAATGTGTATTTGTCTCATATTCCGTTTGTCAATTAAGAGAAAACATTTGCATAAAAAACATGTTTTTACTAATTTTAAACTCTGTTTTGATAATTGTTCTGAATCTGATCTCTAAAAAAATTCCTTCACAAAAATGCAATTACTTATATATATATATATATGAAATATATATATATATATATATATATATATATATATATATAAATAAAAATACTCATATTTAAGAGTTTATAGCAGAGAAAAAAATATAGATAGGGTGAAACTTTTTTCCCACACTGTAACAAGTGTTTCTGTGCCTTAGAAGATTTAACAAAGATAAAACGAGTAAACTGTTATAAAAAAAATTAATTCTTGTTTTTTTTAATCAAAATTTGAGTTAAAATAACATAAAAAGATGAATAATTTGAGTAATTTTAAATGAACATTTTATTGAGTAAATTCAGCTTCATTTTATCATGTATAATCATCTTAAATTTGTAAGAAGGAAATTAACTTGTGTTGAAACTACATGAATGATTTATAACATAGCTAACTAGGCAGTAGACTTGTAGTTCCCAGCATGCTTTGCATGGGACTGCATTTGGACAGTGAAATTTAAATTTAAACGCTATTTTATGTGTTTTTAACTAAAAAGACTTTTTAGTGTTTAATGTCCATCTATCTTCGAGATTTAGAAGAGTTTTTGTTTCATCTTTGAGTTTTGTAGTTACCATTGTTCAGAAGACTGGTGCTTGTGCATACTTAAGTATGTCGCGCTTCACAGCTGCCCAAAACTAAACTGGGTGGGCGCGTTGATTGAATAAACAATTCATTCCCTCATCTCACAGAAAGATAAAGTCTAAATCAATGTTTATGGAAACAACTACAAACCATAAAAAGTTACCTGTACCAAGAAAAGTAAATTAAACTGAGTAATACTAGAACTATTAGTTAACTCAACTTAATTTTGTTGCATTTGTATTAAGTAATATTACAGTGTTTATTATACTTAAAAAAGGCTACACGTTGACTCAACTTAAAACATCAAATGCAGCCACTTGCCTCAATTTTTATAAGTTAGATTTTTTACAGTGCATTTTGTTTGTTTATTGTTTGTTTGAAAGCAGAGGGTCTGTTCTTTCATTTGATATATTTGTATGTTTATATATTTTTTTAGAAGAAAATATTCCTGAAAGGCATTTTGGGAAACTTTTGTGAAAATCACAAAAATGCTAGCGGGCAACTTTTCAAAAAATGGTTGGCAGTGAATGAATTAAAAATATGTTGGTGGGTCCCGGATAGATTATACCTATTTGAGTGGGTCGCAAAATGAAAAGCTTGGAAATTGCTGATTTAAGAGACAATTTAACCAAAATGAATTATTCTGTTATGTAATTTAACTTCATTATGTACAACCTGATCTCACAGGCATTCATATTTTATTTACAAGTTGACTAATTCGCATGAATTCGTACAAAGTGAATTGTACACAATTTAGCAAACTTGTAAAATACGTACGAATTTGCATGCCATTGTGTTGCCAATGTATAAAATTAAATGGACACTAAAAACCTCAGTATGTTTGTTCTGTTATGATCAGTAGCAGACACTTATGCCATAGAGTATAAGTACTTTAAAAAAAAAAAAACGGGAAACAAAAAAATACTTTTGCCA
This sequence comes from Misgurnus anguillicaudatus, assembly GCF_027580225.2. Taxonomy (NCBI): domain Eukaryota; kingdom Metazoa; phylum Chordata; class Actinopteri; order Cypriniformes; family Cobitidae; genus Misgurnus; species Misgurnus anguillicaudatus. The sequence continues at coordinate 6,729,026 of NC_073354.2, forward strand.
ATGATTTCTTTCTACAGTAAGTATATTGTGTATCGTATGGATATCGTCAATGTTTTTACTGTTGATTGAGTTCCTGCACTGAAAAAAAATGATTCATTGAATGTAATCAATTTTTTTAAGGTAAGTGGTTGCAGTCAATTTATTTAAGCTAAACAAAAAAGATTAGTAAAGTAAAATAAAATATAAAACTTTGTTTAAATGTAGCTTAAATAAATTGATTGCAACCACTTACCTTAAAAAAATTATTAAATTCAATGAATCATTTTTTTTCAGTGTGTAGAGTGCCTGCTGGTAGCATTATGACCCCAGTAACACCAGTTACTATATCACATCCATTCCTCGGGTCCTTGGCATGCCGATTGTTAATACGTCCACCTCTCGTTTACTCTGTTAAGCATTTTTCTGAGTAATGTCTCACAGGAATGTTTAAATAGTCTCTCTCTCACTTTCTCTTTCTCTCTCTATCTCTAGGAAGGATACACTAAATCAGCAATGATCCAGTCTGCTGAGAAAAGAACGCTGTGTGATATAGGAGACTCATATAGACATACCTTTCCCACAGAGTAAACCACTACTGGGCAATGTCACATTACACTCCCTTAATCTATAGTTATAACACTGACATAAGAAGTCTTTTATCAGTATAATGATTAATGGAGCAAACATCGAAATTAATGATGGAACTTAAACTTATAAAAATACCAAAAATCTTAACAGCAACGTAGTACACATGCTTAAATTCAACACATACAGTGTTTAAAGAGTACAACTTAATGAAGGATCAAACGTCTTGGTCGTGAGATGCCAGTGGTGGAGGGGTCAGTAACAGTCAACACTAAGGGCAGGAGCTTTGATTTAACGCTGAGGTCAGAAAACTCTGAGACCTTTGCACGAGAGGAGCTGTGGGTATGAAACACAGACGCTTGAGAGATTTTTCAAATAAGACTGCTGGTTAATGATTGGATGAACTGGGTTGGGATCAAAGCTGCCATCAGAAAAAAATATTTTCTTTACTGTTATGATCCTGGAACTCTTCTGCGGTGCCAGGTTGTGTCAGCATGTGAATTTAAGCTTTAATTGGTCTAATAAGGATCATGTTATTAAAGGGACACTTCACCCATTTGCATAAAGCTTTGTATAGTTAGAACCCCAGTCATGTTTTTGAATGGTCATGCATCATTTCCTCAGTTGCCGCTAAGACAGAAGAAATACAGATTTCAGTGTTGCACTTCCTTCTTTCAATGATGTAAAAATCATAATTTTGCATCATTGAAAGAAGGAAGTCCAATATCTTTGTTTAGGGGGTGAGACTACAAACACTCCTTTTCTCAGTCAAATAGGCACCAAATTCTAAATGTATGTTACATTTCGACTACAGATATGACACACTTTCAATAAAGATTAATGTTTCTACGGGTGAAATGCTCCTTTAAGGTGAATTTCATTACTGTTATACATTGATAAAGGTCCCTCGCTGTAACTGGAGTGAAAAGTACACCTAAATAATTCATAATAGGACCTCAGAGGTACATATTGGTACCAAATGTATGCATATCTGTAATTAGGACCTTTTTAAAGGGTACTGCACCAGTGACAGCTTGGGACCATTTATTAAGCACTGTAGTGATATAGAAATTAAATGTAACTTTTAACTTATATTATTACAATTAATTTGATGGGAATTATCCCTGAAAAAAGAAAGAAAGAAAGAAAGAAAGAAAAAATTGATGTATTTAAAAAGTATCTTAAAATTAATAAAATGTACTATTTAAAGGAAAACACCACATTTTCAATATTTTACTATGTTCTTACCTCAACTTAGAAGAATTAATACATACCTTTCTTTTTTCAATGTGTGCACTTTCAATCTTTGTACAGCGCCTCGCGAATGTGTTAGCATTTAGCCTAGCCCCATTCATTCCTTAGGATCCAAACAGGGATGGATTTAGAAGCCACCAAACACTTTCATGTTTTCTCTATTTAAAGACTGTTACATGAGTAGTTACATGAGTAAGTGTAAAACTTGGCGATTTTTAAGCAAATAAAAACTGAGAACTATATTGTATGGCGGAAGAGCACTTCGTTTCTAGCACTGCGACCTCGGCGTACACTTCAATTCAATTCAATTTTATTTATACAGTATAGTGCTTTTCACAATAGTTAATTGTTTCAAAGCAGCTTTACATTAATAGGAGCAGTGAAAAGCACAGAAAAACGACAGATAGCACAACATAATACACGATAGCATAAGCAGTTCAATTTGTTGCGGCTATAAATCAACATTATAAGCAAGCGTAATACTATGTAACGTATAGAAGAGGGTGCTAAGTTAAGCCCAAGAGGGTGCTAAGTTAACATCATCACTCGTGACTACTCCCCCCTCACGCTCAAATATCCGTCAATATTACTGTGCACCAGTGGCGAACCGTGGGTACTTCAGCTGGGCCTTCAAAATATGCAATGAAGTGCAAATGCCTCTCCATCATAATACTAGGCTATTCGTATTTCGTTAAATCATACAGTGAACGTGTAAAATATCTGAGCACGCAAAGTGATATTACAGAATGGGCATGTCTGCCTTTAAATGCAGTTTTAAAGTTTAAAATTACTTTAATCTAACTGATAAACACAAATACAGATTCTGCTGCTCTGTAATGACAGGGGCTCTGTAAATTTGCATTTAACAAGCTTAAATTAAGTTCTTTAATTTGTTTTTTATTTTTTGGAAATATATATTTAGCTGTCGGATACCTTGTTAATCTTTTTCATAAGGGGAAATATAGCACCCTGCGTTCTCAGTGCCCCTCCTTGTGGCTTATAACTGTTGTCGGGTATAGCGAGGTAAAAAATATTTGAATGTTTTCGCATTCTCTCAGATTTAGTTAGGAAATGATATTGTATGTAATTCGGCGTCGTCTGTCAGTCATTACTATCCTCGCGTAACAAGTGAAACTGTCAGGAAGTAAAAGTATAATTGAACCCATTATTTTTCTCGTGTTCGCGTCATATGCAGGCTCCTCTGCACGCGCTTCTCCCAGCTGTGCTCTTCACGAGTACGCGCTTAAGTTATTTCGTTTTTACCTCAGCCCTATCAAGCTAGCCACAACGTCAATCACGTTTTCCGCCATTTACCTCAACCACTCTCACCGCAGAAATTCGGGCCATTAGACTGTATTAATATTAACGGTCTATGATCTTCGTCTTTTCGTGTTTTATGGCAGCTCGCATCCAGTTTGTTGCATGATTAGGACTTCATGAAGGCTTACAATGTTTTGTTTTTTGCCCGCCCACTTGAAATCAAAACGTGATTGGTCAATTTGCCCGTCACTCTCCACACCAAAACACATAGCTTGGCCTTCCCTGGGATTCATGAAGTCCTAACCAATGGATGAGCCAGATAACCGGGCCTTAATAGAGACAGACGATTCTGATTGGATTAGATGTTTTCATGACATGAACCTGACAGTAAGCTTAACGTTAGAACATAGATGAGAGAAAATATATTACATGTATTGTATTAAATTGAATTAAATAGAAATAAAAAAATGTAAAAACATATTTTTATTGAATATTATTTATTTGTATTATTATAATAAAAAATATTTGTATAAATTTTTTAGGCCTTCTCTGAAGGCGTAGAAGGCCCTGAAGGTTCCCCACTGCTGTGCACGAGGTCTAATGGTGCACTCCCACCAGCCGCGGTTGAGGCGGCAAAAATGCGCTATTCGTGCGAAGTTTGACGCTTGAACATTTGAGTTCACCTGTTCATTCGCGCGTGAAAGCCACGCGTGAAATTCTAGTCATTCGAGAAATTTACGTGGAAATTCGCGTCATGGGAGGGGCTTCTGTGACTCCGCTGAGACTCCGCCACTCCACCGAAGTTCCGGTTTTTCAACTCGCGCATTTCCCACGGCAATGCTCAATTTGTGCCATCCGTGTCGTGCTTACCATGTGTACCGCGCCGTAGGATGCCTAATCGTGTCTTTGCATTGACTTAACATGTAAATCACTCGCACTTGTCATGTCTACCACTTATGGTGTAAACCCTGCATTAGTGCTCTTCCACCATACAATATTGTTCTCATTTTTATCTGCTTAAAAATCGCCACGTTTTATACTTACTCGTGTAACTACTCATGTAACAGTCTTTAAATAGGGAAAACATGGAAGTGTTTGGTGGCTTCTAAATCCATCCCTGTTTGAATGGGGCTAGGCTAAATGCTAACACATTCACGACGTGCTGTACAAAGATTAAGTGCATGCATTGAAGTTACGTATTAATTCGTCTAATTCATGTAAGAAAGTAAAATATATTGAAAAACGGTTTTCCTTTAAATTATTAAAGGTTCAAATTACTTAATAATAATGCAAATGAACAATATTGGTTACACTTAAAACCAAAAATATATACAAAAAAATTAACTATAAATAAACTTAAATAAATAAAATAAACAATTAAGCTGAACACAATGATTGTAAATGTTTGAATAGGCTGAACTTATTTCTGTTTTGCAGTGAATTTTTTTGAAATTAGTCATAAAATTCCAGCTTGAACTTGAAAGATGTCAGGCTCGTAAAATCAAGCCCATTTTGTCTTTGCAATAGTTGCGGCCACAAAGTTGGCATGTTAAAGGTGGTAAACAAGCTGTTTCTGGATATAGGGAACTATCTGTTTAATAAATGGTTTGCTTACAATCCTAAGTTAATGGAGCCCACCTCCACGTATTCAGTCCCTAAAATGACTCTGTCCTAAGCCTGATCACTTAGAAAAGCAGTAACTCACCCATACTAATAATACTAATGATAATAATAATAATAGAAAAAACTACCATTGCTTTTTAATAGAACTGCAACCTTATAAGTATTTTGACGTTTTTTATATAACAACATCTAACCTACTTTCAGAAAAAAGCATACCTATTTTATGTGGTGATGATTTATGATGACTTTTTTATGATGTGAATCGTACAAAAATGTATGATTATCCAAAAAACGATGAATGATCCTCCACCCCTAACCACAGCGTCATGGGGTGAAAACAGATCATAGAAAAACATACGAGAACAAATGAGATATAAATTAGCCACCTTGTAAAATAAGTGCAAATTGCCATGAGATTGTGTTTAAATATTGTGTTTTTGTCTTGACTCTGTAGAGATAAAACAAATGCATTAACAGCAGCACCTGTTTGTTCTGCACAGTGCAACCGAAGGGTGTGTTTAGCCCGAACGATCGGTCCCATGAGAGACAACAAAAAGAGGAACTGGAATACTTTGATCGAAACAATACAAAACAGACTGTCAATGCATTACATACAAATAAAATGATTCAATTGAAAATGTGTGAAAAGTGACAAATAATGATAATCCAATAGTAATGATAAACTATTAAATGCAATAATTAAACCATTAATTCTATTTCTTAATACTACGAACCCATACACAGTTTAAATTAAATTCTAAGCATCTGGTATCTAGTAAACATTTGTATATCTATATCGGTCATAGTATGTGGGATATGTGCTTCTATTTGTTTACGTTTCTGTTTGTGTGGGTGTGTGTGTTTGGGGATGGCGAAGGGGATGTCTCTCTTGTCATTGGTCTTTCTAAAACCAGCAGCCAATTCAAAACCACAGGCAACTTTCAGTACTGCCCCCACACAAACCATAGCCAGAAGAGTATACGAGACCCTTAAAGCATAAAGTCTTAAAGAATGCCAGCATTTGCCACCAACATGAGGCTCAAATTCCCAATCTTGGCTCTGATCCTGGAAGTGGTGACCATTGTCCTGTACGCTTTGTTTGTGGTGTATGACACCGGTGATCTTCACAAACATCATGATGGAGGAAATCAAACTCATGCTGAAAGCCCACTGACACTCTACCCAAGTAAGTATATCACTCTATATACATGATGCATGTATATTCTGCTGGTGTTGCTGAGATGAGAACGAATTCATTTGGACAATGTCTGTTGTTTTGAACCTGTCAGTCTAGGCATTTTTTTCTGTCTGATTAAAATATTATAAAGTTAAATAAAAAATATAATGTTGCCTGGGCTAATTGCCACATAATTGTAGTTTTGTACTATAATTGGGTTTTATGCTACGTGTGTCTTAAACATCAGTGAATGCAAGGTTCCTGTGAGGACCTTGGCAGCAATATTTCACTAATGTGCAGCATGCTTGTCTCTAAAAATACTCGCTGCAGAAAGAAGCCAACATAACACAGAGAGAGAAAAACAAAAGAGGATGAGGTTGATGAGGGTCAGAAACCTGTAAGACCCATATTAAAAATCAGACAACAAGTCGGGACCCAACACGGTTCCCTGTAGTGTTCCATGTAGTTTAGTTTTTTTGTGTTTATATGTGGACTCAAATTTAATTTATTTGGATTGTCATCCTTTGATGTAAAGCATAAAAGATATAGGAAGCATTTTCTCATTTTTTAAAGCTTCATAAGGCTACATCTTTATTATCCCTACTGGTTTCAAGTAGCATTGTTTTTCCCCTACCGTTCATTGTCTGACCAAACAGATCTGCGTTTTATTGTTGAGTTGTCACTATAATCATTGAGACCATAAGAGCAGGAAATATTAACGTTATCAACAATTTCCACGCACGGCGCAAATAGAATAACTACATATTTCCTAAAACACTTTACATTTCAATTGCATTCCTTTGATTTCCTCTACATATTACAGAGATGACATACGTTCATTTTAAATGCACTTTTTTTCTTATCTTAATATAGCACTCGTGTCTGTTTAGACACAGTTTGGACCAAAGCCATGTCTGGGGTGTGGACAATATGAACATGCAAGATTAGTCTCAGGGTGCCCTTACAGTTTCAAATCAACCCTTCAAATGTGTCATTGTTGCTTAACACAACTTGATCAAATTTACACTTAACTTTAATTTAAAAAAATGAATATTTTAGTGCATTTGAAGCATTAGGCAATCATGTGGTTGTGAAATTACAGTTGCAGGCCGTTAATCATTGTTGTTGTGATCGTGTCCCACAGAGACACTGGGTGGACCCCTTCATTCCATTCAATTACAAGAAGAAAACAGCAGTTAAATTATGCAATGCCATCTTTATATAAAGTATTTTCCTTTTATTATAATACTTCATTGGCCAGTAGTTATATTAAAAGGTGTGTGTTCAGAGACTCCAAACTTTACTAAACGTGTGCTTAGATATCTTGAATAGAAGTTAAATGTGAAGAAACGTAATTTGTGCTCTTTATAGTTCACCCAAAAAAAAATGAAAATTCTGTCATCATTTTCACATCCCCATGTTGTTTTAGATCTGTATGAATTTCTTTTTTCTGATAAACACAAAAGAAGATATTTTGATAAGCACACAGTTGACAACATCCATCGTATTTGTTTTTCCTACTAGTCAATGGTTACAATCAGCTGTGTGCTTACCATCATTTATAAAAATATATTTTTTGTGATCATCAGAAAAAAAATGTATAGAACGACATGAGGATGAGAAAATTTTGTGTGAACTATCCCATTAATGAAACTATGATCTTATTAAATCTAGTTATTGATAAAGATTTTTTTGCCATCCTAACTGAATGATGAAAGGAATAAACACAAATAAAAAAGCTATAGCGTGTGTATCTACATTTTGGGTCTCGCTTGCAAAGCATTCCAGAAATGAGGGAGAAAAGTTCAAAGCAATGAAAATAAGGGATAATTTAATCTTGGCAACAAAGAAATCCCATCACATCGCTCAGTTATGTTACCATGTGTTAGACGAGTGTCGACAGAATGTAATTAAGTCATTCGGAGAGAGAGGAAACTTTCCGTCCATTAGAAAAATTGTGCCTTTGCGATGTTATCAGCAAATCTGTTACACATGAGTAATAGCAAAACTTTCACTGGCAAATTGATTCTGTTTGTTGTAGAAGCCAACAGTTGGGAAAATGGATTGTGCACTTTTGCTCAGCCGGCTCGATCGTTGTAAATATGTATCGCTCAAGATCAATGGAAAGATCAGAGGAAAGCTGATAAGAGATGATAACCTATAGCTTTCAGCTGTGTAACAAATCACTAACATGTTTTTGTTGGCTTTTTAACTGCATTTAATTTCTCAACAACCTTCAGATCTTGGCAACGATAAACAGAGAACATAAAACAGACCTAAAGCACATACACACACAAAAAAATACTGAAACGGAGTGACTCTATGTGAATAAAAAAATGTTCGTTTTCGGGATGCTTTATGGCTTGTGCCTCAACCAAGCTCGCTTCCTAAAGCTTTATCAAAAAGATCATAAGTTTGAATTTATATATTTTTAGGTATTAATAAAATATGTGCCTACACTAAGAGTGTGCTTTTTGGAATGTAGAGATAAACCTAATCCATAAAACCCCTAATAAAAATAATTGTACTTTTTTGCATTTTTTCTGAAATTTTCTGGGGACCCCCTAGAACCTCCTGTGCCCAATTTTTTCACCAAAGCAGTTTGAGTGCTGATTTCAAATCAGTTCTTTCTTTTTCGACACCCAAAGCACCAGCTCTGACCCAGGAAAAGTGGTCCTGAAGTAGCACCAAAACATTGCTGGTCTAGAATTAAGAACCGATTGCATCTGGGGCTGGAGGCGGGGATACTGTGACACAATACTACGAGTGTAGCTGCATGCTAAGGCTAACGTTGTCCTGTGTAAATGATAAAAAATGTATGTATTTACAGTTTTTCTCGATTGCAACCTCTGTATATATATATAAATTACGTCGATTGCACGTACACGTTGGATTCACCGCATTTGGATGCCAGTGAAGTGAGAAGTGCCGCGTCGCGCCATGCATCTAAAAATCAAACACATCATTTTGTATGAATGTACACACACCACGCCTGGTTAACATTAAAGGGGACATATCATGAAAATCTGACTTTTTTCATGTTTAAGTGCTATAATTGGGTCCCCAGTGCATCCATCAACCTAGAAAATATGATAAAGATCAACCCATTAACTTAGTTTTGGTAAACCCTTCTTTGCAAGCATGTGAAAAAATAGCTAACTGAAATTTGCCTCCCCTTGTGATGTCAGAAAGGAAAAATACTGCCCCTTAATCTGCACTATACAACCACAGCACTGCCATTTAGTGCAGATATCAGCTCATTTGCAAGGACACACACATTTTTGCAAATTTTTGCTATAAAGTGGCAATTTTTACATGTTATAATAAATTATCTATATGGTATTTTAAAGATGCAGTGTGTAATTTTTAGAAGAATATCTTGACAGAAAAGTAAAATAATGTACAAAACTATATCATTAGGGGTGCATGAAGACTTTTTTATAATGAACCATTATGTTTTTATTACTTTAGAATGAGACTTTTTATCTACATACATCGAGGGTCCCTTATGTGGAAGTCGCCATTTTGTGCCGCCATGTTTCTACAGAAGCCCTTAAAGGAATGGTCTGCTCATTTTCAATGTTGAAATATGTTGTTGCCTTGGCTAGGAGTTGTTGATACATCCCTCTATCATCTGTGTGCGTGCACGTAAGCGCTGGAGCGCGCTGCAACGCTTTGATAGCATTTAGCTTAGCCCCATTCATTCAATGGTACCATTTAGAGATAAAGTTAGAAGTGACCAAACACATCAACGTTTTTCCTATTTAAGACGAGTAGTTATACGAGCAAGTTTGGTGGAACAAAATAAAACGTAGCGCTTTTCTAAGCGGATTTAAAAGAGGAACTATATTTTATGGCGTAATAGCACTTTTGGGAGTATTTCGACTCGGCGCAGTAACACCCTCCCTCTCCCATTATGAGAGTGAGAAGGGGAGCGGACTTTTCAGGCGAGTCGAAGTACTCCCAAAAGTGCTATTACGCCATAAAATATAGTTCCTCTTTTAAATCCGCTTAGAAAAGCGCTACGTTTTATTTTGTACCAAGATTACTATGGTTTACATGACGCAACAAACACATATTTTGAAAACACCAGCAACACATGACACTCCGAACACTTATTTTCAATTTGGGCCCCTCGGAAGAGCAGTCACAAGCCGTCACTGGCAAAGCCATGACCATCAATAATAATGCAACATCCGACATTGTTAATGGTGTGCCAACATCGCTGGGAAAGATGAGACGTATACAGTGACGTAACATGGTGGCTCTCTAGCTAGCACATGGAAAGGCAAACTGATTCTGGTGGAAATTTCATGCTGGTTTGAGCTGGTCTTTCTCACAAAATACATTTTGGCGACGCTTTGTTAATTATTTTTCCCGTGAACCCAAAAAAGCGACCAGTAAGAATTGAAAGAATTATGCAATAACAGGACGCATTTTCTGTGTTTGTTTTAAGTTGACTTCAGAACAAGATAAGAGTAAAATTTGCTTAGTGTATTGATTGTAAGTTTCCTGTTTAGTCTGTTTTGTAACTTTATCTTTATACAGTAGCTATTTACGTACAGCCTGTCGCCATGCGGCAAGCAAATAAAGTTTTCACGAAGTTTTGTCCGATCACAGTTGGTGGTATTCTCAGGGGTCTGTGTTATTATCTTGATGGGCTTAACAGATGTCAGATATTATTTAGCTCTATGATGGATGGCTGTTTGGGTTTGTCCACAGGCAAGTTTAGATTTCATGTGGATTATTGAATGGGTGGAGGATTTCCAGGGAAGCCTGACGTTATGTTGGTCTATTGAATGCATTGTGTCACTCATAGTTCCCCTTGTTTCTCTTGGGACCGAGAATGAGACTTTTCCAACTCTCCTGACAATCTGTCTGATTACTGTTGATATGATTTGTATTGTGTGGTCCGATAAATCAGCTGTTCTGGATCATATCCTATCTCTATGTGCAGGGATGTTGACTTTGACAGTCTTATTACAACACTTCCTTTCTATATAAGGAGAGATGGCAAAGGTCAGCAGCACTTGCTCCACATAATCACTGTACAGTAAATGTTTTTTTTTAATATTCCAAACATTTCAACTATCTTAAGTGATCTTTTGTAACATGGAAAATTAACTGTGCCTTTATTCGGGTTTGCTGAAGTTCATGTTTTTTTAATCCTAACTGGAGACATGAGGAGTGAATGAAATAGGAAATAGGTCCGAGAGGATCACTAAGAGTGTGCTTTGGTCAGTATTTGTTTTTGCTACTGCTAAAAGTAACAGGAAAGTGTCTTAACCTCCTAAAACATGGATTTCCACATACGTGGACATCAAATTTTTTGTTGTTTGCACCATAATACTTAATTCTGTGTAACTGGAACTTGTTGTACACAAACGAGGCCACTTACACTGCTTCATGTTCAATAATATTTAGTTATGATATTTATTTGTTCTTTCTATCCCCTCCCTAGTCTTGAATGTGTTTAATGAAGAATTGAACAATTTTACTACAATAGCAACTAAAATTCCACTTTACACAAATGTATCGCTCATCACTGTAAAAACATGTTTGAGTTTTATTTTTGTATTGACTCAGTTAAGTTATATTTACTTATAATTTTAAGTAGTTTAAACTTGAAATGTTTTGTTGTGATACTTAACTGTTTCCCCATCATCAAGGAAATATCTCGTCAATTAAGAGAAAACATTTGCATGTAAAAAAACGTGTTCCTGTTTAGTTTTTATGTTAATCTGTAAAATGGCCTTATACCCAATTTATAAAAAAATTTAAGCAAAAAAGGATTTACTAATTTTAAACTCAGTGTATGTTTTCATAATCGTTCTGAATCTGATCTCTAACAAAATTCCTTCACAAAAATGCAATTATTTCAGCTTTTTGTTAAAAAAATATTTTTTAAGAAAAATACCCATATTTAAGAGTTTATAAGCAGAAAAATGATGAAACTTTTTTCCTGTTTTGTTTGTTTGTTTTGTTTACTGTTTGTTCAAAAGCAGAATGATTGTTTTTTATTTGATATATGTGTATGTTTATATATTTTTAGAAGAACATTTTCCTGGAAGGGAATTTTATGAAACTTTTGTGAAAATCACAAGAAAAATGCTGGGGGGCAACTTTTCAAAAAAGGCTGGCGGAGAATGAGTTAAATAATTGACCCAACTATTTATTTCAAGTAACCTGGAGTTACAAAGTTTGAAATCATGAACTTACTTTTCAAGTTGTACTAAAATTCAAGTTAATTTAACTTAAAATCGTAAAGGGGGGTCAACGGTATTTCATCCATTCTGACTTACTTGTTTAAGAGTTGGATTCCTACGGAGCCCCTAAGGGGACATGGAGCAAAAATTAATAAAGTTTAGTTTCGCTTGTTTCGTGTTTAGTTTTGTGCGCGCACATACAGTAAAAGCGAAAGTTTTACATGTGCATGCGAAACTAAACTTTAAAAAAATATTCTGCACATTAAGGTTTCGCGTGAGCACATGAAAGTTTCACGTGAGCACATGATAGTAAACTTCAGATTTTTTTACTCCAATGTCACCTTAGGGGCTCGGTAGATGCCAAACGCAAAGTGTCAAAAAAGCATTTGGACGTGCTACAGAGTATTTCTGTGCCAAATGCACTTCGTCAAGTTTCAGAATTTTTTTTTCGAACACGTGTACATCTTATGTATCATGGATAGACCTTATGTATCATTCGTCGCGAGAATCGAGGACGCTAGAAGTCACTTCATGCACCAGCTTTGTTTTATATCAAGACTCAATAATGGCATGAAAGAAGAAGTGTGGTTTTGGATGTAAAGAGAAGTAAGCCAGCATTATGGAAACATTGGATATAGTTTATTATCCGGAGTAGCAGCGGAGTTTTGCGTGTGTGTTTGTTTTACTCTGGATTTCATTGAAAAGTCCCAACCGGGTCATGAGTTGCATGCAGTAAGAAAGACTGTTGGAAATAGGTGCGTAAGTGCATATTATATAAATGACACCAACACGTAGTGAATCATAAGTTATTCAGTGTTGTATAAAGTGTTAGCATGACTCGCTCCTCCTGTAGCTTGTGACTCCTCCTTCCGAATGTTTCTGTGCGTTATTGAAAAGAATCACTAGAGCTAATCTTTCTTTTATAAATCTGATATAAACTCTTCAGAGATATAAAGGATGTAATACTACTCTATAGGTACTCCAGATTAACATCAGATATGCAGAAACAGCATGTGTTATGGTAGCTTTAAGTTTTTACTGTCTCAAGTACTTTGTAAGTTTATTAGACAAGAGTATTTGTCTCCTCAACTTAAGGACATACAGTATTGTTCAAAATAATAGCAGTACAATGTGACTAACCAGAATAATCAAGGTTTTTAGTATATTTTTTATTGCTACGTGGAAAACAAGTTACCAGTAGGTTCAGTAGATTCTCAGAAAACAAACAAGACCCAGCATTCATGATATGCACGCTCTTAAGGCTGTGCAATTGGGCAATTAGTTGAAAGGGGTGTGTTCAAAAAAATAGCAGTGTCTACCTTTGACTGTACAAACTCAAAACTATTTTGTACAAACATTTTTTTTTCTTGGATTTAGCAATCCTGTGAATCACTAAACTAATATTTAGTTGTATGACCACAGTTTTTTAAAACTGCTTGACATCTGTGTGGCATGGAGTCAACCAACTTGTGGCACCTCTCAGCTGTTATTCCACTCCATGATTCTTTAACAACATTCCACAATTCATTCACATTTTTTGGTTTTACAGCATTTTTGATATCACCCCACAAGTTCTCAATTGGATTAAGGTCTGGAGATTGGGCTGGCCACTCCATAACATTAATTTTGTTGGTTTGGAACCAAGACTTTGCCCGTTTACTAGTGTGTTTTGGGTCATTGTCTTGTTGAAACAACCATTTCAAGGGCATGTCCTCTTCAGCATAGGGCAACATGACCTCTTCAAGTATTTTAACATATGCAAACTGATCCATGATCCCTGGTATGCGATTAATAGGCCCAACACCATAGTAGGAGAAACATGCCCATATCATGATGCTTGCACCTCCATGCTTCACTGTCTTCACTGTGTACTGTGGCTTGAATTCAGAGTTTGGGGGTCGTCTCACAAACTGCCTGTGGCCCTTGGACCCAAAAAGAACAATTTTACTCTCATCAGTCCACAAAATGTTCCTCCATTTCTCTGATATGTTCTTTGGCAAATTGTAACCTCTTCTGCACATGCCTTTTTTTTAACAGAGGGACTTTGCGGGGGATTCTTGAAAATAGATTAGCTTCACACAGACGTCTTCTAACTGTCACAGTACTTACAGGTAACTCCAGACTGTCTTTGATCATCCTGGAGGTGATCATTGGCTGAGCCTTTGCCATTCTGGTTATTCTTCTATCCATTTTGATGGTTGTCTTCCGTTTTCTTCCACGTCTCTCTGGTTTTGCTCTCCATTTTAAGGCATTGGAGATCATTTTAGTTGAACAGCCTATCATTTTTTGCATCTCTTTATAGGTTTTCCCCTCTCCAATCAACTTTTTAATCAAAGTACGCTGTTCTTCTGAACAATGTCTTGAACGACCCATTTTCCTCAGCTTTCAAATGCATGTTCAACAAGTGTTGGCTTCATCCTTAAATAGGGGCCACCTGATTTACACCTGTTTCTTCACAAAATTGATGACCTCAGTGATTGAATGCCACACTGCTATTTTTTTTAACACACCCCTTTCAACTAATTCAACTAATTGCCCAATTGCACAGCCTTAAGAGCGTGCATATCATGAATGCTGGGTCTCATTTGTTTTCTGAGAATCTACTGAACCTACTGGTAACTTGTTTGCCACGTAGCAATAAAAAAATATACTAAAAACCTTGATTATTCTGGTTAGTCACATTGTACTGCTATTATTTTGAACAATACTGTAAGTTAAATCAAAACCCTAAAAAAACTTCATGTTCTCTGCATTTATCATGACAGTGATGTTATAGTTGGACCAATTATTTAAGTTAAAAGAACTTGAATTTAGTAAAGACAGCTTGAAAAACTAAGTTCATGATTTTCAACTAAACTTTTTAGTTGGGTTAATTATTTTATTATCGCAAGAAAACATTTCAAGTTGAAACTACTAACAATTTTAAGTAAATATAACTAAAACACAACTCAAAAAGTTAACAGTAAACTGAATTGATTCAATATGTTTTTATGTCGGCACCTGCCGACTATAACCCCATTCACACAGACCTTTGGTCCCAGAAAATACCCTTAAAATTGCCAGACAAGCGTCTGTGTGAACACAAATACGTCCCGTATATCTTCTGGGATTGTTGCCGGAAAGAGGACCTAGTCAGATACACGAAAAACCCTCTGTGGGAACAAGAAGCCGAAACAATGCCGTAATGGGCGTGTCGTAGTGAAGACGTGCGCGTCATCACAACACAAGTTATGGTTCAGCTCCTTAAAACGAGAGATAACATGCATATTAACATTCACCATGAGAAATGTTGCAAACTAGATTGAAGCAGTTATCAGGAAATGATAAATGAGACGCATAAACAATGACGCACGTGCCGTAGTGTGGACGCGCGTGTCATCGCAACATGAAGTTGGTTCAACTCTTTAAAATGAGGGATTTACAACATTCACGACGAGAAATGTCAGCAAACTGGACTGAAGCAGAGATCAGGTAAGTTAGCTCGTCACTTACTGCATTGAAACGGAGATCATTCAGCAGCATAAAAGAATATCGCGTCATATGCTCATTTGAGCTATAATGAACGAAAATACCCGCACGTCATCCCAACAAGATATTTCATTCAGCTCCTCAAAATGCGGGTTTAAAATGCATATTAACAATCACGATGAGAAATTTCTAAAAACTGTATTAAAGCAGAGATCAGGGAGCTCGTCAAATATCCACTTTGAAGCTGAGATCATTCACCAGCATTAGAACGGTGCGTCACGCGCTCCTTTATAGTCTTATCATAAACAAAATGCACGCGAGTGGTTTCTGCAGAGAGAATTAATAAATAATATGCAAACTTCAGATGCTGCGTAGAAGAGAGGGCCGGACTTTCAACAGGTCATGTGTCCTTCCGGGACCTTGCAGATGCCGGTTAATCATGGCAGTGTGAATGAACAAAAAATCTAACGATCCCGGAAAAATCCAGGATGCGCTTTCTGTGTATTTTCCGGAATGTCTGTGTGAAAAGGGCTTATGAGACTTAACCTGCAACTCTCGGGTTGCAAGCCCGACTATTTACCATTAGGCCACAAATTGATTAATAATAGTAATTCTTCATAATGATTCACTACAATTGTTTACAGTGATTTACTATGATTATTTTTAACGATTCAATATGATTCTTCATAATGATTCACTACAATTGTTTACAAGGATTCATTATTATTCTTTATAATAATTCACTACAAATTTTGTAGTGATTCACTGTGATTATTTAGGATTCACTACAATTTTGCAGTGATTAACTATGATTCTTCATAACAATTCACTAAATTTTTTGCTGATTAATAATGATTATTTAAACTGTTTCAATTTGATTCTTCATAACGATTCACTCAATTTTTATGCTGATTAATGATGATTCTTTATACTGTTTTAATATGATTCTTCATAACGATTCACTAAATTTTTATGCTGATTAATGATGATTCTTTATACTGTATCAATAGGATTCATCATAACGATTCACTAAATTTTTATGCTGATTAATGATGATTCTTTATACTGTATCAATATGATTCTTCATAACGATTCACTACATTTTTACGTTGATTAATGATGATTCTTTATACTGTTTCAATATGATTCTTCACAACGATTCACTAAATTTTTATGCTGATTAATGATGATTCTTTATACTGTATCAATAGGATTCATCATAACGATTCACTAAATTTTTATGCTGATTAATGATGATTCTTTATACTGTTTCAATATGATTCTTCATAACGATTCACTACATTTTTACGTTGATTAATGATGATTCTTTATACTGTTTCAATATGATTCTTCACAACGATTCACAAACATTTTTATGTTGATTAATGATGATTCTTTATACTGTTTCAATATGATTCTTTATAACAACTCACTATGATTCTTTACAAGTAATTTAATGTGATTCTTCACAGGAGTCAATTATTCATTAATGCAAATATCTAATCAACCAATCATGTGACAGCAACTTATGTGATTATATAGACTTTAATAAAACTTATCAAACACTCTGCAAGCGTATTTAGAATAATAATCCCTTTGAACATTGATACGTGTCAGAACTGGTTTGGAAACTTATATTTTGAGTAATGTAAACATGAGAGGGTTCAGTAAAACTGAACTTTTTTGCTGACCTGCTTGAACTACTGTACAGACAAAGCACACGTGGCTCTAGATTTCAGTGTTTTGTTTTGGATAAACGTCACCTTTCTCATCAGCTCTTTATCTGTGTCTCCAATGTTTCAGGATGTACACGTGATGATCTTCATTGGCTTTGGTTTCTTGATGACCTTCCTGAAGAAATATGGTTTCAGCAGCGTGGGCATTAATCTGCTGCTGGCCGCCTTTGGTTTGCAATGGGGTCTTCTCCTCCAGAACGTCTGGCACATGCATGATGGAAAAATAAACGTCTCCATCGAAAAGTAAACCCACATACTGTAGACTTTTTGTTCAAGGGGGTGCTGGAAGGATCATTAAGTGACTGGCATTATTTTATTAAACAGTACTGTATAGCGTAGCATACCACGGTATACCTTTATATGATAGTAGATCCATCAGTTCAAGTAGAAATGATGTTCTCAACATCCATCCCATAATTCTCTCTCTCTGCAGGATGATTAATGCTGACTTCAGCACAGCAACTGTTCTGATCTCATTCGGAGCCGTTTTGGGAAAAACCAGTCCTGTCCAGCTTCTCATCATGACCCTGTTGGAGATCACCACCTTCTGCATTAATGAACATCTGGTTGTAGAAATCATTGGGGTTTGTACATGCTCATTCATTCACTTACTCTCTACTGTTCTGACTGGTGACAGCTAGAGATGAAAACAGTACAAAAGTTGAACATGATGTTCAAGTTAACAGATGAGAGCATTGGTTGATCATTTAAAGTTCATCCTGTGGAAATCAAAGTAAAGTGTCTGTATAATGATATGGGTGCATCTAATTTAATGGATTATTACGTCTTTGGTATATTTAACTTATAAAGACTTTTACAGAAAAAGTGCAGACTGTTATAAGATCATCAGAATCTTTTCTGGGACTCCTTTGGGATAATTTTGTTATAAAAGGAAGCTAGATCAAAGATGAAGGAAAAGGCAATTATATATCTCCTTCCTAAAGTTGGCAGGATCCTGAACACACCCAGTGTTCCAATAACAACAGTGACCTGAAGCCTTATAGTGTCTGAAGAGTTTCTGGTTGCTAACCAGTGGCAAGGTCAAAAGTTTTAAACTGAGTGGACCTTGGTGAAATAGGATGAACCTCAATGTCCACTCTTAAATTACATAATTTTACAATATAGTAAGGGTTAATGGATTACATTACGTTTTTTGAGTCATGGATCAAATAATTTTCGAATGAGAAAAAACAAGGAAAATAAAATAAAAAAATCATAACAGTATGACAGCATAACAGTAGGAACAGAAATAGAATCAAAAGTCCGCTCCCCTTCTCCCTCTCATAATGGGAGAGGGAGGGTGTTACTGCGCCGAGTCGAAGTACTCCCAAAAGTGCTATTACGCCATAAAATGTAGCTCCTCTTTTAAATCCGCTTAGAAAAGTGCTACGTTTTATTTTGTACCACCAAACTTGCTCGTATAACTACTCGTCTTAAATAAGAAAAACGTTGATGTGTTTGGTCACTTCTAACTTTATCTCTGATTGGTACCATTGAATGAATGGGGCTAAGCTAAATGCTATCGAAGCGTCGCAGCGCGCTCCAGCGCTTACGTGCACGCACACAGATGATAGAGGGATGTATCAACAGTTCTTAGTTAAGGTAATAACATATTTTAATATTGAAAATGAGTAGACTATTCCTTTAATACTTAACTCAACACTTAACAGTTTTTTTCAACGGAGTCTCAAAGGACCATAAACGATCCCAAACGAGGCATAAGGGTCTTATCTAGCGAAACGATTGTCATTTTTGACAAGAAAAACAAAAAACATGCACTTCTAAACCACAACCCCTCGTCTAGGTCCGGTCCAGCGCGACCTAACGTAAATGCGTAGTGACGTAGAGAGGTCACGTGTTACATATATGAAACGCACATTTGCGGACCATTTTAAACAATAAACTGACACAAAGACATTAATTAGTATCATTCCACATACAACAACGTAGGAACGGTCCTCTTTCAACACACTTGTAAACACTGGGGCGGAGTTTCGATACATTATCTGTGACCTCTTGACGTCATGCTGTATTGCGTGGGGTCGCACTGGCGTATCACAGGACCGGGGAGGACGAGAGGTTGTGGTTTGGGGGTGCATATTTTTTGTTTTTCTTGTCAAGGGTGACGGTCGTTTCGCTGGGTGGGACCCTTGTGCCTCGTGTGGGATCGTTTATAGTCCTTTGAAATTGCAATTTTTAACTGCATTAAAACTGTTAAGTATTGGGGTCCATTGGGGTCCATTAAAATGAGAGGAATCCTGGAATGTTTTCCTCAGAAAGCGTGGTTTCTTCTCGACTGAACTAAGAAGGACATCAGCATTTTGGATGACATGGTGAGTGGATTATCTGGATTTTTCTTTTAAGAAAATTGACTATTCCTTTAATCTTGGTTACCTACACTGTAGAAAATACTTTGCTGCCTTGAAATTTTTTGTTGAATCAACTCGGATTTACAAGTCATTTCAACTTACTATTATTTGTCTTGACTAGAGATGATTTGTTATAACTAAAGGTGAGTTGTTATAATTTATAAAATTAAGTTGACTTTTCTCAACTATATTTTATAAGTTGTGACAACTCATCTCTGTTGACATGACTTATAAATCTGAAAATTTAAGGCAGCAAAATATTTTTTACAGTGCATAGAGTACTATATTACCCTTCATATGTCCAAAGAGTCTTTCGTGTTGTCAGATTTATAAAAGACAGAACAGCATTTCCACTTTTTTCTGGAAAAATATGAACTCAGAGTAAAAGAGTTACTAGTAGTGATGCACCGATGTATCGGCCGCCGATATTTATCGGCCGATTTTTGATGAATTTGAAACCATAGGCATTTAGGCAATAGCAGAAAGGCCGATACCGATTGTTTATTTATTAACTGCATAAAGAAATCCATTATATGTAAAAAAATGAGTTAATGTTATGCTGAATAGCAAAAACCACCTTTGAAGGTTGTCATGCTGTCTTATATTTGTTTTAGCTTAATTTGTGCCTCTCTTATTATGTTGGTCAGTTGAATGTTAATTAGATCCAATCCATGTTCAGTAAAAATAATTTGATGCAGAAATAAACTAGCTAATAGACCAACTGTATAGTATTGTATACAAGTGTTTAATATCGGTATCAGAATCGGCCAGAAGTTGTCTGTTTAAATCGGTATTGGTATCGGCCCAAAAAAATCCTATCGGTGCATCCCTAGTTATTAGTATGCGCAGCCATTGGATACAAATCCAACAGACATCGTAAAAAACTTAAATAAAAACTTTTTTAAATAACTATGGCTAGTCAGATACAGTCATACATATATGATCCAGAATTGGATACTGAGTCGGTAATTGATCAACAGGAACAACAGCGGCAATGATTACAGCAGGACGTCTCTATTTGGTAATTAAACCTTGTTTGCTTATCCGCTATTTTCATTTAAAAAATGCGACGTAATTCTTGATGTTGTAAGGTGTAAATGTCGTAAGTGTAATACAATGCCAACTAAGAAGGAAAATGGCACATATGCGCCGATTACAAACAAAACACATGAGATTTTGATTTACTCCTGACCGGGGTTTTTTAGAGTTGGTTTCTGTGTTGTAAACAAATGGAAAATCCGTCATCAAACTGAGCCTTGTTTGTGAAGCATTCCTTTCTGAAATGCAGGGAACAAACATAAATCCATTCGCAATTACGTTGCTGTCTGGGAAAAATTCTTGTGGTCGAATTTTTAAAATCGCTTGAATGTTAACAGTTGCAGGGTTTAGAAACACATCCAAATGATAAACTTTCTATATAAATAGTTATTTATTTCTGAACGTATATGAGCGATTATTATTAAAGAGATTCGTAATAATTCATGCGTGCTTTATTTTGTGTTTTTTCTGACTGGGTGGGCCAGCCCATCAATCTGAGTGGGCCAGTGCTACCCTGATTTTTCTTTTGTGGTCAATGAATAAAAATTGAATGAAATTGAAAACAACTTTTATTGCTAATGTTTTACGTGAAGACTCCATACACAGTTTCCTAATTTTTCAGGCATCTGATGTTGGCGCATCTATGACCATCCATGCGTTTGGAGCTTACTTTGGCTTGGCTGTCGCTCGTGTCTTGTATCGCCCGGGTCTTCGGGACGGTCACGACAATGACGGATCAGTCTACCACTCAGACTTGTTTGCAATGATCGGCACGGTTTAAATTTTTTGTATAGCACTCCACCAGCTAGAAACTGCCAGATCCCTGCTGACTCTGAATCGGAAGATAACTGAATCGATGACATTTACATTCATTTTTGTGTATCCAGGCACGGTTTACCTGTGGATGTTCTGGCCAAGCTTCAATTCTGCTATCGCTACTCCGGGTGATGCTCAATTAACAGCTGTTATCAACACATATTTCTCTCTGGCCGCGTGCGCGCTTGCTGCTTACGCAACTTCCAGTCTGGTAGAGAAGAAGGGGAAACTGGACATGGTGAGTCCACCAGTTTCACTAAATTGCTAATTTTGGCAGTGCACACATTATGTGACTCAGTCTATCGTATTTTAATACACATGGTCCACATTCAGAACGCCACGTTGGCTGGTGGTGTCGCCGTGGGGACCTGCGCAGACATGAGCATCCAGCCATTCGGAGCGATGCTGATCGGAATCACTGCAGGAATCATCTCCACCCTCGGCTTCAAGTTCCTCACTGTATGAATTTTAAACATCTGATGGTTTGAACAGGTTTTGCCTGGACATCTAAAACGTGCAAAGCAGATTAGACCACCTTTAGATGGTGTATTCAGAAATCAAATGAGATATCAATTCTTTCTGGTTTCCTCAGCCCATCCTCGCCTCCAAACTGGGAATTCAGGACACCTGTGGTGTGCACAACCTGCACGGCATGCCAGGCATACTGGGAGGACTTGCTGGCATAGTGGCGGCAGCACTTCATAAGAAGAATGAGTAATTGAACAGCTGACTGTCTTTTATTTTGTTATCAGTAAAAGTTGGGTTTGTTTATATATTTGCGTTTGTTTATTAAAGTGTTACAGCAGCTAAGCAGGCAGGAGGTTTGGCATCATCTCTGGGCATTGCTTTGGTGGGTGGACTCATCACAGGTGAGTACAAAACAAATATATTTGCAAAACACACATTTAGAAATCTACAACACAGTAAAGCACTTGTCAAACCTCTTTAAGGGCTGATCATGAAGATTCCATTCTGGAGTCAACCACCTGACCAAAACTGCTTTGATGACTCTATCTACTGGGAGGTACGTCTATTAAAGTATACCGTTTTAATGCCAAGACAATGGGGGCAAGTACGCTTATAAGAAGCTTTCGGTTTAATGATTGTGTTTGACATGGAGGTTCCTGAGGAAGAACACGAGCACGAAGAGCGTTTGGCTCATGGCGAATACTCCAAGAACAAAGATGAAGCTTAAAGCTTCGAACCAACTTACTTTACAAATCAAAACCAATCCATTATGCACCTCAGGGCTTCTCAACCATCAGCATCTTTGACACTTACTAAAATCTTTAACATGAACAACTTACTATATGTATAGGGAAATGTATTAAAATGTGTGGGTTTTTTTCTAACATTTTTTGAAAAGTGATTTCGGAAAGCTTTAGAAGATAAGTTGGTCACAACAATGAAAATAATGCATAAACAGTGTGACACTATGGATCTTATGAACGTGCTCGAACAAAGTCGCTCACTGTAATTTGTCAAAAACCTGAGCCAATGTGAGACTTCTTTCCTGAGTGTCTTTAATCTGAGTACCTAGTTTTTATCATCACTGTATGTATTTACCTTTGCCTTTATATTAAGCATTTAATAGCATATTTGTGCAGCTCACGCTGATATGATCACATCCAACCCAGACAGCAGATGATGCAGATCCACTGACTTTGGCATAGATCCGGTGCAAATCTGGTTCGGAGTCATCTGTTGTCTGGGAAACAACCAGGTCCTACAAACCATTTATATGTTGTTGTGATCATTAAAACCACTTTTATATAAAGATACAGTTATTAAAGGAATAGTCTACTTATTTTCAATGTTGAAATGTGTTGTTGCCTTGGCTGGGAATTGTTGGTGCATCCCTCTGTCGTCTGTGTGCGTGCGCGTGGGCGCTGGAGCGCGCTGCGGCGCTTCGATGGCATTTGGCTTGGCCCCATTCATTCAATTGTGCCATTTGGAGATGGAGTTGGAGGTGACCAGGCACATCAACGTTTTTCCTATTTGAGACGAGTAGTTATACGAGCAAGTTTGGTGGTACAGGGTGAAGCGTGGCGCTTTTCTGGGCGGATTTGGAGGAGGAGCTACGTTTTGTGGCGTGGTGGCACTTTTGGGAGTACTTCGACTCGCCTGAAAAGTCCGCTCCCCTTCTCACTCTCATAATGGGAGAGGGAGGGTGTTACTGCGCCGAGTCGAAGTGCTCCCAAAAGTGCTGTTGCGCCGTGGAATGTAGTTCCTCTTTTGAATCCGCTTGGAGGGGCGCTGCGTTTTGTTTTGTGCCACCAAACTTGCTCGTATGGCTACTCGTCTTGGATGGGAGGGGCGTTGATGTGTTTGGTCACTTCTGGCTTTGTCTCTGGGTGGTGCAGTTGAATGAATGGGGCTGGGCTGGATGCTGTCGAGGCGTCGCGGCGCGCTCCGGCGCTTGCGTGCGCGCGCACAGATGGTGGAGGGATGTGTCAACGGTTCTTGGTTGGGGTAATAACATATTTTAATATTGAAAATGAGTAGACTATTCCTTTAAGTATTTTTAACTAATGTATCCTAAAAAAACTAACAAATTTAAAAGTTTTATATTTTTACACATTCTTACAATTTATGATACTTTCAAATGAAGTATAGCAAATACATAATAGTTTGTTTAACCTTATCAATCTGTCAGGATTATTGTATAAAGATCTCTTTCGTTGCAGCAGTATAAGCAGACGTGATTGGTAAGTCACCGCTTGCATATGGTGAGATTGTTGAATGTTATTTGTTTAATAAAGAAAACATTGGTGAATATATTCAGTCATCTCACTACAAGCTGACTTTTACTGATTTAACTTTGTGTGAATGTGTGTTTTCAGGCTTTACTCTGGCTTTAAACTTCACTTAATTGCATTTGAATGTATTAAACTTTAACTGTCATTTATTGTCTGAATTTATTTTGTCTTCAGTATCGAAGGTTGGTCATTTTATCCTCCGTTGTGGTTTGTGGGATTTATACAATTTTCAGACTTTTTGAATTTGAATTGTTCACTTGAAATCAAAATATTAAATAATAAAACTTTAGTAATAACAAATGTTGTCCATGATTTTTTTTCTTTTTTCTATCATTTCTGATGACGAACATCCTGAAAATGTAATCCGGTATGTTAGTTTTAACTGTGTTGTGTACCATACTGTATATTCATTTCTGGACCTCATGTACAGTTCAGTATAGCATACATTTTTATTGATGTAAATAACTTTTTAATGTAGCAGTGCATACTTACCCAGTAACATTTTAATTAAAATGACATGTGAAAGAACCATTAAATTAAACCAAATTAATATAAATTATGACCATGAATCATGTTTTTACGCCATCTTGTGATTGTAAACAGTTACTACAGCTCTTGTAAAAAAATGGACTGGGAGAACAGCATTCATTTCAATACAGTCAGTGTAAAATATGTGACAGATGACTGCAGACTAACTATTAAATTAAAACAAACAAACAAACAAACATCTTAATAGTCCTTTTCACACATACAGTCTTTTTTATTTGCAGTTAAGGGGATCGAACACGGGACGAGAAGCACAGCGTCTGCAAGCATGCATCTGTCCGCTGTGACTGTGGATGCTGCTCAAATCTGTGCCATACCACAGAGCGCCACACTCACATAGTTTAAAGGAATAGTTCACTTTAAAATGAAAATTCTGTCATCATTTACTCATGTTTTTCTAAACCTGTATGAATTTCTTTTTTTCTAAAAACACAAAAGATATTTTGAGAAATGATGGTAAACACACAGCAGATAGTGACCATTGACTTCCATAGTAGGAAAAAAATATTTTGGAAGTATTGTGATAAATGATGAAGAAAATATTTTGATAAATGATGGTAAGCACAAAGTTGACGGTACCCATTCAATCCAATGATATTTTTATGATTATTCCTACTATGGAAGTCTAAAATGTTACGATGATTGCAGTAGAGTTTCTTCTTCAGCATGTTTCTTCTGATGACTCTGTAAACTTCCTAAATAAGCGAATCTCTCTCCACAGATTGAGCACTTGTAAGGTTTCTCTCCAGTGTGAACTCTCTGATGGGTCTTCAGGATATCTGATCGAGCAAACGTCTTCTCACAATGAGAGCATTTGTAAGCTCGTTCTCCAGTATGAATCGTCTGGTGCTGTAGAAAGTTTACCTGTTGAGTGAATTTCTTCCCACAAACATTACAGCTATAAGGTTTTTCTCCAGTGTGAACTCTCTGATGAATTTGAAAAGTTCTTAGATGAGTAAATCTCTTTCCACATTGACAGCAGAGGTGAGGTTTATCTCCAGTGTGAAATCTCTCGTGAGATTTCAGATGAACTTTCTGGAGGAAACGCATATCACAGTGTGAACATTGAAAGGGTTTCTCATCAATGTGTGTTTTTTGGTGTTTCTTTAAAGAGCATGGATCCTTAAAAGTTTTTACACATTGACTGCACTGATACGGTCTCTCATCACTGTGTAAAACCATATGATATGTCAGATGAGATTTGTGGTTGAATTTTTTCTCACAGTGAGGACACTCGAGCAGTTTTTCTCCTGTGTGAATTCTCTTATGAATATCAAGATTTGCTTTGGTTTTATAATATTTGTCACATTCACTGCAGTGAAAAGGTTTTTCATCACTGTGTGTCTCCATGTGAATTTTCAGCAGAGATAAGATGAAAAAACTTTTCCCACACTGTTCACAGTGAAACTGCTTCTTGTGCTCTTTTGAATGAAGATTCCTCTCTTGTAAGGAAGGAAATTTGATCTTACATCTCCTACAGGTGAAGAATTTCTTCTCTGTGTGTTTTCTCTCATGTCTCGCTAAATGTCCCCGTGAGCTGAATGTCTTTCCACAAGTGACGCAGGAAAAAGTTTGTGCTGTCGGTCGCTGTTTTGTTTCTTCATCAGAACATGAATCACTGTTATTATCTGAAAGAAACACGACAGCATTAAAAATCTCTTTTGACTTCTGATCCAACAAACGTTAAACACAATGATGTGCAGAACTGAATTCCTGTATTATTCATTCACACAGAAGTGAAGCAGGATTTCATCATCTGATATAAACACAGAAATCTAATCCAGAGTCAATGCAACTGCAGTATATTGTGTAAAAATACAACATTGAGGAAACATACCTGAAGGATTAAAATCATCATCATCATCATCATCATGATTGTCATCTTCATCAGTGTGATGTTCCTCCTCTGTGGTTTCTCTTCTCATCTCTGTCAGGTTCCTGCAGTCGATGAGTTTGACTGAACACATCTTCAGTTTGGTCTGCAGGATCTGCTGCTGTTCTCCAGCGTTACAGACAGAATCCAGAGACTCTGTGGAGGTTTGATCCTCCTGTAAGCCCTGTTTACTGTCACACACTGTAGTGTCCTGAGTGTCTGTGAGCTTTGACTCAGTATAACAGAGTAAAGTCAGACTGGGATCGGAGTCCTGTGTGTGTCTGGATTTCTCTTCAGAGAGTTTAGAGTCCAGCAGCAGCGGCTGTGGTGTGGTATCAGTCACATACACTGAAGATTCACAACAAACCACATCCACATCCTCACAACACACAATAAGATTATAAATGATTTGATGTTGTCAAACATGTGATTCATGTAAAGGATGTTTAAGCCGTACAAACCTCTCTCATCAGTCCTTCATCTCCTCTTAATCTCAGTTTTGTCTCCAGTAACGCCACCTCTTTCTTCAGCTGAGAGATTTCTGTGATGAAATCATCAATATCCAGCATGGACAGATCAGTTCCTACTGATTTACAGCACATCACATCCATCTCATCTCCTAACATCAACATCTGAACACAAATACAAAAACATGACTTAATGATGCTAACTTTCTAAAGAGCAGGAATATTAACAGATATTATAACAGACGGTATATGATCACCTTTTTTAAACACATTTACATTCAGTAAAAAAGATAACAGGTAAGTTAAGAAATTAAACACAATTTTTTTCAGATTTCTGCTCTCATCTTCTAAAACTGTGAATGAGTAAAAACTATACAAGCTTCGCTTAAACTCAATAAAACACTTAAGAGAGAAAAGCAGCAATCACATTACAATACAACTGATGTAAACAAGCAGCGATTGTAGTTTGACTTCGTTCCTTCTTTCTTGAGTGGGTTTATCGGTGTATTAAAGTGCTGCAGAGCGCCACCTACTGTTGTGGAGAGTCGAGACGCAGCAGTATTCAAATAGATTATCAATATTATAATGTTAATAATACGGTATATCTAATATTGACAACATTAATATATTAATATTCAGCAGTGTAAATGAGTTGAACTGGCCATCCCGGCAGTATCTGGTTTTCCTAAGATTTTTATATAGATCAGTGGTTTTTACCCTTTGAAGTTAAGGTAGACAGACCGCCACTGTAGATTTTATAGTTTAAAAAATTAATTAGTACAATTGTCCGACTATAGCCTTAGTTTCTTTACTATTTTGTCATGCTAAATGCCATTTTATCGATACTTCACTGTATAATTTGCACTTCTTTGTCTCATCTAAGGGGGCACTGCGCGCTCTCCGGCAGGGTGGGGCGATGATGTCATTTCGAGTGTTCGTCTGCAGCTCACCAATAAAGTTTTACCGTTCAAAATGTGTTGATACTTCCTGTTTTCATTTTTCATATGACATTTGAGAAATTTATCTCGAAAGAAGGAAAACCTTCAGTAGTGCCACGTCAGGGTAACAGCTGTAGATAAACACCTGCCGATTCTTACCAAACAACATAAACACATCACGCGTAATGGAGAGCAAATATAATCTGAAGAGTCCAGGTATGACAGCAGTCTTTATACATCGGCACTAATGTCATCAATTATATAAACTAGCCTTTACGTGTTATGATGTAACTGTATTTGCCTCAGTCACATTAACCATATGTCAATAATACATTGCATGTCTACACTCTGTGCTGTTTCGACTTTTCTCAAATGTTATAGTCTAGTTATGTTGTTTTTGTTTGGGGCATCATGTCAATTGTTTTATTGTATGTTATGGGCACAGCCAAAGATCATCAGTATTTGGATTACAGTAACCTTAGCTGAATGATTTGAGGCATGCAGTTGTCTGTCGTTCTGTCATCCTCTACCTACCTAGTTCACATCATTGACAGGAACATTAAACATTATGTTATCTAAATGATAAAATATTTATGGCCCGAAACCTTTGACAGCACACATGGTAGCAATAAAAAGAAAGAAATGCGTTTCTGCCTTTATTCTCTATTCTAGACTGGCATCTGAATGTGTTTTAATTTTGTGTAATTTAACCAATACGCCAACTATATGTAACAATATTCGAAAGTTTAATATAAAAACATTAACAAACTACTTGGTTAATTGTCAAAATTCATAGCCACCAGCATAATAAAAGTATTTGTGATTGCACATTTATACTAACCAAAAAAATATGATTTTATAAGCACACTACTTTTATAAATTATGAATTATTCATAGTTCAACAAAGTTGTATTGTTTTTACTTTTTAAAATCATTGTACATTTCATTATACCACAGGGCTGTTGAATGCTGATTGGTTGACAAATGTTCTAAGGGTGTGCATTATTTTTATTAAACGCACACCTATAAAGTAGTTCCAACTTCAAGTCTGTTGACCGCATTACAGTTAATCACTACACCAAGTTTAACATATTATTTCTAAATAATTTAATGGCCCATTGCCAATAATTTCTTAATAAAGCTCCACTTAAGTAATCATTTTAGTTAAGTTTCTTTGCACGCTAGGCTTTCCGCTATTTTCAGGCACTGCGTAATATCATTGCGCCTGCTGCAGCCATGTTACAGCAGCAAAGTCCTTGATTATAATTTATTACGCCAGAATGAGTATAGTCCTAGCCATATCTGCCTAGAAAATCACAACTTTTAATTTTCCGTCGGTCTAGTACACAATGTCACTACAGAAGAGTCAAGTTTTAAAGCGTAACTAAACCCCTGGTCAGAGCCTGACTCCACCCAGTGGCAATATTTGAAAAATGCAAGAAAAGTGGGCAGATCCCAACAGAGATAGAGGGGACGAACTAAGCTCGTACCAAGTGTGTGGTGAGATCTTAACAAGGGCGTGGTGAGGTTGAACCTTAGCCTGGGTGCCAGCCGATCTTAGCCCCGCCCACAACATTTTGAGAAACGGGAAGATCGGTCTGGGGTTTCACCGTTGAGGAGCTACTATGCTCGACCCAAAGCTGGTCAACCAATCAAATTGTCAGGGCAGGCTTTATACGATGATGGACAGATGATCAGTAACGATCAGTAAAGAGCGCGAGTGTTGAATCTGTTTACAACGAAATGGCTGCCGCGGTAGAAATCAGATGTGTGGATTCTGACATTGAGTCTGTTCTAAAAGATATCGACAGAGCATTGATTTTAAAAGAAGAACAGAGAAACGCGAGCAAAGCATTTGTTGATGTTTTTGCCGTCCTTCCTACGGGATTCGTCAAAAGTTGTCGCACTTATCAGTCCCTCCAGAAAAACGCGATTGTGCGATCGCGCGATATATTGCATAATCAGCCAAAGTCTGCATTTTTATGCGGGCTGCATTTTTCCAAATACGACACACTTTCGCCGCATTAATTACATATTTCCGCGCACAAAATATGCGGGGCTTGCACGATTTCATAATCTCCGCATTTTCGTAGCAAAAAGTCACATATATATTAGCAGAAAGTTGAAAAATGTTGCATTTACTTCCCAAAAGCGCAGCCGTGTCCTCTATTGCCATGGGAACGTTATGAAGTGACGTGATTATGTGACGTGAACATCATTGCAGCTTTTGCAAGTTTTTGCAGTTTTTGCAAGTTCCGCAATTTTCGCAAATTCCCGCAATTCCATCGCATAAATTGCATAAATATCCTGCATATTCCACGCATTTTTTAAGAAAACGTGCCGCAAAATCGAGGATTTTTGCTCGCAACAATCACAAAAAAACTCAGCGTTTTTCTGGAAGGACTGACTTATGAAGGATCAAGTTAAAGAAGCAACTGAAATGGGTATCACGGCGATGCAACTCGGTGTGCACGACGAGATGGATATAATTAGCGGTCGTTGCCAGCTTCTTTTCGGAAGCCCGGAATCGTGGAGGGACATGCTAGGCTCCGATATTTTTTCAAGCAAACGTAATGGGTATCGTCGTGGATGAAGTTCAACTAATGTACAAATGGTAAGAGATAGTCTTACTGTATGACTTAATGTGATATAAATAAAATGTTGTAAACATAGTAGGTGTTGATGTACGTTCGCTAACTCAAGACTTGTAGTGTGTGTCATTGTAGCAAATAACTAGCAGTTCGGTCAAGCTGCAAAGACGTCATTTCAACATACGTCACACACTCCGTTGCTCTGATTGGTCATAGGTCTATCCAATTGAGTGCAGAGGCATTGTTCGGTTGAGACACGCCTCATAATTATAGCTCAATGGAGCGGTATCAGACTCAAATTCTGACTAGAATTGAGTATGACAACGCCAGGCTAGTTGAACCTGCTTACTTCACGAGGTATTTTTTTGACCCAACATCCAATAGGAAAATTCAACTGCAGTAGCCACCGTTCAACCTGAAGAGGGCAGCACTCAGATGTTTTTACACCATATGAATGAAGCTTTATTTGTCACATGGTAAACCTTGATTAGGTCCAAACAGAGTCAACAATCAGCAGGTGTCTGTGGGAGATAGGTAGGGAACGCAAGAGCATCTCGCTGCAGTGCTCTTCCGAGGGAGTTGTTGTTCCACCAGCGGCCTTGGCTGAGGCCAGTGCTGGATAGGGGGGGCCGAAAGCAGATAAGATTGTAGTATTGAAACACTTTATATCCAAATGTCAAAAAAATCACTAAAATCAATGAACAGCACTAATAAAGCATCATTCTTACAGATCATTACCTAAAAAAAGTTGGTTTAGGATTAAGTAACTCTTTAAATAGGAAAAATATCCAAACTCTTTCGTTATTTAGCGCGATGCTAATCATAGATATGTATAAAGGCTAGATGGCTCAAGGCGGAGTCCCTAACGGCATCACCTGGCGGCCATCTTAGGACAGGGCGCTCGCTCACTCGTAGCATTGAGTTTAATGGGGCAGGTACTTTTAAATGACCATAACTTGCTCAATTTTCTACCGATTTTCAAACGGTTTGGGTTTTTACAAACGTTATTAACGTGGCTATAATTCTGGATGCTTTAACATGTTTCATGAATTTATTTTTTATTTTTAGTATATGTATGCAGTGTCATAGGTACATCTTTGACGTTTATAACAAACCAAACCGTTTGAAAATCGGTAAAAAATTAAGCAAGTTATGGTCATTTAAAAGTACCTGCATCATTAAAACTCAATGCTACGAGTGAGCGAGCGCCCTGTCGTAAGATGGCCGCCAAAATGCGGACGTTGCACTCAATTGGCCAGCAGCGCGGACGAGCCATCTAGCCTTTATATACATATCTATGATGCTAATGGTCTAATCAGATTCAATGGATTGTGCTAAGCTATGCTAAAAGTGTTAGCGCCAGACCCAGATATCAGCTGAATGGATTCCAAAACTGTAAAAATCAACTGTTTAACTCTAGGGGAGCTGGAAAATAAGCATATTTTCAAAAAAAAGTGGAGCGTGCCTTTAACATTTAGTAGGCCTACCTGACAGTTTTAACAAGCTTCAGGAACTTTGTGTAATTCAAAATAGTGTAATAAATTTAGTGTAATTCATACACAACAGTAAGGCTCTGTTTATTGAAAGACACTCCAGAGAAGGCTGACAGCATAAAATAACAGCACAAACAATGTGTGAAAATTAGTAAAGACAACAACATCCATAATAGTGTGTGTTGTATGAAATAGAGAATAACATCAATGAAACTGAACATAACAAAGATTAAAAACAACTCCAACAGATATATGATAAACAAACTTCATCCACACCATAAAATGTCAGTAAAAGGTCCAAAACCAGAGGTGCTCCAACAGGGAGAAACAACAGTCATAAACCGAAACTGAGTGCAGATTTAAAAGTTCGACTGGAGTATGGTTCATACAGTAGGAATGTGATTTGAAATTATAAAATGTAAAAACTCTATGTAATGTAAAAAGTATTCATTTATAAATTCATTTATTTTGTTTGTTTATTTATTAGCCGTGAAGAGGTTGATGAAAGAGGCTGCAGAACTGCGGGACCCAACAGAACATTATCACGCTCAACCACTGGAGGTGACCTGCACTCATATCTCAAGTGTTATTCAGTGCTCATTTTATCAATACGTTCCTTATCAGAATAATCTGAAGTACATTTAAAACCTGAAGTGAAGTGAGTTGGTTTTGGTTCACTAGTGTACACAAACACTTGATTTCTCTTACTTTAGAAACAAAGCAACAGTGAAATATCAGTTTCTATGCTACATCTTTTATATTCATTAAGCAAGATTATGAGCTTAACTTTAAAAGATTTAATACTTTGATACGAGGATTGATATACAGAACTCTGGGAAAGAAATTGCAAAATCATTGTGTATCCAATATCAATATAATTATATATATATATATTTCACATTAGAGCAATTCCAGCATTATGGACTTTTTTGGAGACAACATACTTTGTGAATTAAAGTGCACAAACCAAAAGCAATAATAGCAAACAAATAGAAAAGGGAGTAGTATTTATTTTATTTTAATATTTGTATGCGCATTTAGGAGGAAGAAACAGTGTTATGGATGTGACATTTCTCCCTCTCTAAATTTTGCGTTTGTTTGGAAATATCGACATATGGAAAATAAGTAAACATTTTTTCAAACATTTTAACACTAAAACAGGGAATTTAAACCATGAAATGTTGACATATGAGATGGTTAAAAACTTTACTCTTCATAATAAGGTTGACATTTGCTTGAAATAGCCCATAAGTCACGTGTAGAAAGATGAAATCTGTAATCAAAGTGACCTATTTGGCTTATTCAAAACATTGCTTTGTTTGCTTGGCCAGCCCCACAAACTGCATACACATGAGCTTAACCAATAGCATGAGTTTACTGTATATGTTTTTTATAGGAACACATACATTTTTAAATTTTGTAAATGTCAAAATGTTTTATTAAAGCATGTTTTGCATTAAAACTTAAACTGGTATATTTATATTTGTAGTTTACATGTATTACATCTGGTATTTCTTATATTACTGTTAATCTGGGAGGAGCTTGTCTCTATTTTCCGTCTTGTTTGTGCGTATTGTGTCAGTGATGTTGATGTTTAGTCAAGCAGGTTTGGGATCAGTGTTGTACTCATGATATCTGATCTGTTTTGAGCAGGATAACCTGTTTGAATGGCACTTCTCTGTTAGAGGACCTCCAGATTCAGACTTTGATGGTGGAGTCTATCACGGTCGGATTGTGCTTCCCCCTGAATACCCAATGAAACCACCCAGCATCATTCTGCTCACTGTAAGTCATGTTTCAGATTAATTCAACCCCTAAACTTTCCCAAAAACTAATTCAGACAAATGGTTTTGTCTTAGCAGTGCACACCAATAATTTTTTATTTTAAATCACATTTATAAAAGCTATATAAAAGTCCTAATTTATCTAAGGCCTATTCCTGGCTTAATCTAAGCCTTTGTCTCTAAAAGTAATTAAACTTATCCAAGACTAAAGTGTGAATAAAAAGCTTCTGAAGTGGAACAAAGGGTTTGTGTAAGAAAAATATTCATATTTCCAACATTTTAAACTATAAATATTGGCATGCATTAACAGTCATCCTAGATCATTGTTTGTCGACCTTCACTTTATTCTGTCTGATTAGATTTAAAGTAATACAAAATGTTTTCTTATCCTCAGCCCAATGGAAGGTTTGAAGTTGGGAAGAAGATCTGTCTTAGCATTTCTGGTCACCATCCAGAGACATGGCAGCCATCATGGAGCAGTATGTATCGTATAGCACACAAACACATACACACATGCAAACATCTGTACTTTATCTCTGAATACACTTCTGTTGTGAAAGCAGCAGACTGAAAGTCACCAGCTCCTAAAATAAAACATAAATTTGCGGTTCACTGAGTTGAGTCAATTATCCAAGTAAATATCTTATGAGGTTAAGACTAACCAATATAAAATATGGCCCAGTTTTTTTAATACTACGTATGTACCACATATAAACAATAATGAAAGTAGTAGTTTATATTGTTAAATACTTTATTCAACCAAACGCCATCCATCCATTCAGCTTCAGCTGAACACAAAATCATCTTATAATAAATAACATCCTCACTCCTCATAGCTTTGTAATGCCATTGAATGGTGCTCAATGTTTCAATGCTCAAAACACATCCATTCATCACCAGTGATGGGAGTAACGTGTTACTGTAATTCCTCTACTTTTAACAGTAACGAGCATGTAACGAAGCATTTTTTTAAATCAAGTAACGCAATTACAATTACTGAAATTTAAATGAGTTTGTTACTCGCGTTACTCTATTTTGTAAAAAATAGACAACATATCTGACGTCGCAGGACCGTAGTTGGCGGCGCAATGATTCATTACACTTCATCATAGCTGACATTTAGAATGAACATGAAAAATCTAAACGGGACAACATACCTTTGTTTAAAAATTGTGCGCAAGTCATAATCCATCCGGTCTCATGTTTGTAAATTATCTTCGCCAAGCAATCCCGGCATGACATTAACTTGCATTTGTAGTCCACAAAAGCAATAAATCTGAGAAATGTTCATATATTCTTAGATGTTTACATCGGCCTTCGTGGAAGAGAACGATCCGCGATTGTTGTTTCCACTAAAATATTCACACTGCGCTGTACGCCTGTGTTAATACTCTATGTGTGAGCTCGCTTTAAGTTTTAGTTTCAGTCTCTCCATATCCGGAAAAACAATCCAATCGCTCTGTGTCCGTCGGACAAACCAATCCACGTAGCCTACTCCGTTTTCTGATTAAATATCTTCCTTTAACCCTGTGTATCATTTAAATCCAACAGAAAATATATACAAACAATATATGACCAAAGAGCGCAGTCCCTGCGGCAAGCTTCACAAGCTGTGTTCCAATTCAAGGGCTGCACCCTACTAAGCATGCGATAAAAGGTGAGCACTCGGCCTTTCAAGGCACTCAGAAGTTTGCGAAGAGAACTGAAATGAGACGGTCTAACCTTCGGAGGACCCATAATTTGCGTCACCTGCTGCACGCGCACCGCGCCTGTCTGCAGGACACAGCGTAGACGTTTCTAACTTATTAATATAAATATGAAATCAGAAAAATGGTAATTTATTTTATAAAATATGACATGTTGACACAATTGTCTACAAATTTTTAACTCTTTCACCGCCAGCGTTTTTAAAAAAAGTTGCCAGCCAGCGCCAGCGTTTTTCATGATTTTCACAAAGGTTTAATGCCTTCCAGAAAATGTTCTTCTTTAAATATATAAACATACAATATATCAAATGAAAGAACATACCCTCTGCTTTCATACAAAACAAAAAAAACTGTTTCATCCTACCTTCAGCAGTTCTTTTGTAATCAGCTTTTGAATATGGGTAGGTTTCTGCAAAAACACCACATTTTGAGCAAAAAGCTGAGATAATTCCATGTTTGTGAAGGACTTTTCATAGATATCCCATTCAGAGCGATCTTTAAAACAGACACGGACATGCAGCAGCTTGCCATAGGGCAATACTTCCGGGTTTAAAAAGTTGCTGAAGGGCGCCACCTTGTGGATAATAGCGGTATTGCGGAAAGACAGAAAATCTCGTCATTGGCGGGGAAGCGTTTTCTCTTAATTGACAAGATATCTTGTCAATGGCGGTGAAAGAGTTAAAGAGACACTACACAATTTTAACACATTATATATTTTTGTAAACATGCAGAATACTTGTCTAAATGATCTAAATGATATACATAAATAAAGTAAGTTTACATATTAAGCTATGTTATGTTATGTAACAAAAATATTCAAAGGTTGAATCTAAAGCAAAATAGGCTCCTACAGTATGTGATATATTAGAGTCTTACGTGTAAAATAGCCCATCCATATTATTTTATTGTTTGACTGTTCAGTACTGTTCATATTTACATTTAAAAAGCAGACATAAAAGTAACTTAAAAGTACTTTTCTAAGTAACTAATTACTTTTGATATACAGTAACTGGAAGGGTAATTCAGTTACTTTTAAAAGAAGTAACTAGTAACTGTAACTAATTACTAATTTTCAGTAACTTGCCCAACACTGTTCATCACTAAAGTAATCCAAATGACTCCAGTGGGTTAATAAATGAGGTTTTTTTATTTTCTGGTGAACTGTTTCTTTGAATACAAGAGACACCGAGAAGCATGCATTCTTTAATTTCTCATCTGTTTGTATGTTTTCCTGTGTCAGTTCGTACAGCATTAATAGCGATCATTGGATTCATGCCAACTAAAGGGGAAGGAGCGATAGGATCTCTGGATTACACTCCTGAAGAAAGGAAAGCCCTCGCTAAAAAGTAAGTCATCCCTCTTACATTAGTCATTCTCTCACTTTTCTAACAATTCTTTTTAAAGGGGTCATAATGTGTTTTTCTTAAATTATTTTATTATGTTTGCGGAGGTGTACTTATATTACTATTAAATGGTGCAATATTGTTTTTGTTATTTAAAGAGCGCGTTAGTAATATGGTCATATGGTTAGTAATATGATCATGCATGGGCCGACAATGTGCATACTTTTTTTAAACAAAGAATTGCACCATAAATAATACACTTAATGCCACCAACTATGAGCACAGATTATCAATACAATACTAATACTAGTAGCCCTGCAAATTATATGAGTAGTCCGGCAAGGATGCTTGTTTTCCACAGCCAACAACAGCACATTATTTGTCTGACATCGCAATCTTATTGTTATTACAATCTTAGCATGATTGTAAACAACTACTCCTTCAGACTCTTATAGGTTGCATCCTTCAAGCCCAAAGGATGTGCATCCACCCTTCGCAAAAGTAATCCATATGAATTACATTGTTTTTTTCACCTTTTAAGGTTATAAGAGACTGTGCCACGGGATTAGTTTTGCAAATGTGTCAAAATGCTCTTGAGAATGAGTGAGCACCAAAACTTTAATATGTTATTTTATAACAGCTCGGAATTACATTTTATGTTCAAATAGCAGGCACCTTTACGAAAGGTGCAGAAACAACAGCAGTTCACACTAGAAAGAGAAAAACATGAGAAGTTTCAGAATAAAAATAAGAGTGGTAGAATGGCCCCAACACCTAACCCTGTGGGTCACCTTAATTCTTTCTTAGATCCTGTGGAACAGAAGCATTCTGGGTATAAATTACTTTGCTCTATATGCCCTGATTCAACAGAGAAAACCATCTTAGATTTGAAGTGTTGTAGAAGCAGTTCTCCCTCCAGTAGAAGAAAAGACAGATGTCTTGAGTTTCAGAACAGTTAAATGATCGGTTAAACTCTACTGTAAAGTGCTTTGCATTGTTTGGCGCAGGAAGATCTGTGTTCACAATCTCTCAGTTTCATATCTTCTGCAAACTGCAGATGTGCTGAGGAAAATGAAACCTATGCATCACTTTAAATTGTATCAAGGTATGACTAGCATTGAGCTCTGATGAATATTGTCCGCTTTTCGATATCTTCAGGGATTCCCATAGAGACAGAGCGCCGTTATGCAAATTTGAAAACCACGCCCACCGGGGGGGAATTCAATCCAACCGTCTCCATTGACTTTGTATTGCGAGAAGCCGCCTCCTTGTCATTTCTGGCTTATAACAAAAAAATGAATAATGCCTAAAAGCTGCTGTGTGACAATATGTACAGCTAACAAACCAAAGAACCCAGAAATAAGTTTTTATAAGCTGTCGAGCCGTAAAACACAGCATTTAAGGAGAATAAAGTGGATCGCCGACTACGTTTCCCCCTAGTGGACGCAGTTCTACTAATAGAAGTACTATGAAAAGTTGCCTGTATCCATTTTTGTGTCTTTAAACGCTCGTTTTTTGGGGTCGACAGCTTATAAAAACTTATTTACAGATTAAACTTAAAAACAGAATAATACCTAAAAGCTGCTGTGTGACAAGGTGTACATCTAACACGCCAAAAAAATAAATAAATACGTTTTTATAAGCTGTCGACTTCAAAAAACGAGCGTTCAGACACAGAAATGGAAACAGGCAACCCCCCACAGCACTCCCACCAGCAAAACTGCGTCCAATAGGGGGAAACGCAGTCGGCGATCCACTTTATTCTCCTTAAAGGCTGGGTTTTACGGCTCGACAGCTTATAAAAACTTATTTCTGGGTTCTTTGGCTTGTTAGCTGTACATATTGTCCCAAAGCAGCTTTTAGGCATTATTCAGTTTTTTGTTATAAGCCAGAAATGACAAGGAGGCGGCCTTTTGCAACACAAAGTCAATGGAGACCGCCGGATCGCTCTCCCCCCCGGTGGGCGTGGCCCTCAGGTTGTGACGCGCTGCGCTCTGTCTCTATCCCAAGCCTGTTGATGTACTAACAAGCCTTTCTTATATGTCAGATGGAAACTGATGGTAATATATGTTGTTTAATTGTTCCATATATAAATGAGATACAAATTTTCCTTGTTTATTTGAAAAATGTTGGGTTAGGGTTGTATTATATCTGTATTATCATACTGTGTCAAGATTTGGAGTGTAGATGCTGTTGTGCTCTACATTGAATCTCAGTATAGTGAAAATTATGTTTCACCCCAGAGAGTAGTAAGTGAATATTAAATCCAGCTGATCCATTCTTGTGGCATGTGCGGGCCTGCAATGTCCTTTAGATAGAAATGCATCTAAACGCAGACGGAGATGTGCGATAGGTCACTTTTCACAGCACTGTATCTCTAATTAACACATCTTGATTAAATGTCCACCCCCATCACACATACCAACACATGTAAACATGTGACGTGATGGCAACACATCTGTGTGATTCAACATTACCGCCTTAACAGTGACTACGCTTACATGTACACCAATAATGCTATTATGTCCAATAAACAGAGCAAGGACTTGGAATGGCAGTAAGATGTTTACATGACTGGAGCTAAAACCTCTTTACTCCTGTTTACATGCAGTTTTTATTTTCTGATTATTCGCTAATATTTGTTTATTATTATTCACACATAGCCCAACGATGAACTCACATATACTGTCCACTAGAGCCCGACCGATATGCGTTTTTTCGGGCCGATGCCGATACAGATATTAGGGAGTAAAAAAGACCGATAACGATATATTGGTCGATATTCTTTATGTGTATATTATAGTTCAGTACACATATACTACAGTATATTATACTAAAGTACTGTACATAGAATACACTATATACTTTAACATAATATACTGTATATGAATAAATGCAATGCAATGATCACTCACAAATGTGGTGATCACTCACAAATGTGGTGATCCAACACTTATATTGATGTGACAAAGATATGTACTATAGGCAAGAAGTTAACAATAAACTTTTTTATCCAAAATTAGTTGGATATCAGTGCACTAAACAGTAAACTTGACTTATTATAAATAACTTTAAAACACAAAGAGAACAAAATACATAAAACTTGCATCATTTGCAGTTTTGACGAGAATAACGTTATAAAGAGAAACTTATGAAGTCATTGATTAATTTTGGCTTTACAGTAAGTTGTGTACTTCACAAATTAGTTAGCCACTCACAGTTACGAAGACAATGCTTGACGGAGCACATACTAATGTACGCTATGTTTAATGTTGTGCACAACGTTTTTATAACACAAACCCAGGGTTCCGTGCAAACTTTAGATTTTTATAAAACTAAAGCGTCTTCTTCGCTCCGCCTCTTTTATTTAGCAAGGGTGTAGAGTTGCGCGAGCTTATTGAATCAATTGCTCTGAAATGAGCATGTTAACTAACAACACAAGCAGCAGTAATCTCATATAGTGTTATATAAGTGCACGGCTGCGCGTAGTTTAAACGTGTCATTTCTCCGTCTCGCGTCATTTCTCCCGCTTGCGTTTTAACTCGCAAGTCGACAAAGAGACGGATTAAAAACACCAAATGTAAGCGGAAATGCGTCTCTCTTATAATCCAATCGACCAAAGCGCGTCTTAATACCAGGTGTAAAAATGTTGTGAAGAAGACACTGCGTGACTGCTTCCATGCCACCTGACCTGAGAGACTGACTGAAGTGAAGGGGGTGGGGGATTGGATGGTGTCACTACAGTGAGTGATCTGGGTCGCCATTAGCAACCAGTATGGCGCACTCTGCTGGACAAACAAGTACTTACATCTTTCAAATGCATTTAATGTTTTCTGTAACAAACGTTCATATCGGCGCATATCTGCGGCTTATACGCCGATACAGATATATCTGCGACATGCTCATATCGGCCGATAAAATCGGCAAAACGATAAATCGGTCGGGCTCTACTGTCCACTGTTTTAATTTACTTGCGTTAAATGACAAACATGTTCTTATGGACGTATTTTGTTATTCTGTGCCGTTATGAAGACAAAAATAATATGACAGTGCCTGTAACGATTTTATACTGTACGCTGCTGTCGCATTATTTGAACTGTTTCTAGATGAAGTCAGACTGCTGAAAGCAAGTCAGGAAAACTTGCCAATGTCAAGTTTAAAACAAATTTGCGCTTAAGGTGCATGAGACAAATACACGCGCACTTCAGTTAGTGGGGTATAGATGCGGTTAAAATGTTTACATGGACGCATAGTGCGATTAACTCTTTCACCACCATTGACGAGATATCTCGTCAATTAAGAGAAAACGCTTCCCCGCCAATGACCAGATTTTCCGGCACCTGTTTTAATACAATTATACTTACTGCGATTAGGAGCTTAATCACATTTTTATCAAACTATTGTGTTTACATGCTGTAAAGTATAATCGCAATATTTGCCAAAATCTCATTATAATTGCATTATGAGGATGCATCTAAACATGGTCAATGATCAACCTGCCATCTAAACATCAGCTCACCCACATCTTAATATACTCATACAGACTTGCTGACAGCAAGTCAATTGGCCCCCTATACTGCAGTGATCAACCTATAATCAGTATCAGCAGATGCAAGTGTTTTTTTACTACTATCTTTTCTACTACTTGATACAAGCAGTAAAATGCAAACTATCTGTTTCCATAGATGTTATTCTAAGTAATTGGTATTGGCAGAAATTATGTATTGGTGCATCCTTAAAATAGCTTTTAATCTTCCTATTTCTTCCTATAATCCTTTTAAGGTGCGTTGCAATTGTACGTTTTCCAAAATGTCTTTTGTATTTCAGGCTTGACCTCCAGACACTGTATCAAAGATTTTTAAAGACATGATCAGATTTTTTATTTATTCTAAGTGCCTTTTACTGTTCTTATAAACGGGTTTCATGATACATTATTAATTATTGAAATGTTACTAAAATGTTATTAAACAAGGTAATTAGTTGTACGAGTGCTGTAAAATGATTTTGTGTAGAAAATATTTCCATCATAGCTGTACATTCATCCCAGTGACAGCTTTTTTCCCTTTAATTCTGACAGCGTAGATTTAATTGATGTAATTATCTTCAGGTTTTTTATGTGGTGGTCATCGTGGGTTTAAGTACTCTTATTGTATGCGTGTGCTTGATATCTACTGTATGTGTTTGTTTTAGGTCTCAGGATTTCTGCTGTGAGGCTTGTGGCAGCTCAATGCGCTCTGCTCTTCAGGCTTTATCTCCTAACAGTGACCGTCGACCCGCTGATGCTCAGGCACAGAGACTGGCGCAGCAGATCAGCTTTAAGGTCAAACTCACACACACTTTCATTCTCGCATATATATATATATATATATATATATATACACTCACATTTTTTCTTCAGTTCTGTGAATACTGAATATTCAGTGCTGAAAGATGTTCAAGGATATGCTTTATTTGCCACAAATATTACGGTAATAGCCCTTGTAAAGTCGTTTCAGAGAATTTTTTATAAACACATTATAAATGTTAGAAATGTATTGCTAAAACGCATTACAAAGACTGTGAACTATATGGTCCTGAATTGTGGAGGTAGACCATTAAACAGTTTTTCCACATTTCTGTGTTTAGGATTATTTGTGCGAGGATAAAATGGTGGCTCGATAACGCACTGGAGCCACTGAGCATGGCCCCGCCCCTAACACAACCACGAGCATCCATTTAGGTTGTAGCTGTATTTCACATTTAGGCATTTAGGAGACATTTAGGGCCCTATTTTAACGATCTAAGCGCATTGTCTAAAGCGCACAGCGCAACGTCTAAATGGGCGTGTCCGATGCCACTTTTGCTAATTTAACGACGGGAACAATGGTTTGTGGGCCGAGTGCAGGGTCGAAAAGGGCTGGTCCTATTGTAATGGTAGTATTTGGGGCGTAACGTGCAATAAATCAATGAGAGTCACAGCTCTCATCCCCTTTAAAAGCCAGTTGCGCTGGCGCTATGTCTAATCCCTATTTAGATGACGGACTTTGTAAACTGAAAAACTAAGCGGAGGAAGAAGATCCCCAGTTTAAGATTAATGTTAAATAATTGTGTTGTTTTTCACTTGTATTGAAATTGTTATTTTTTTATTAAAACCTTTAAAAATTGTTTTCTTTTAGTCATGGAAGTAAAAAGCAGGCTTGTAATTGCTTTAAATGTATGGCTATCCAATATCATCAAAAAATAATTTACAAGTATGTAAGATAAGGTTTATACTTTATTTGTAACAAACAGGAGATAAAGAATTTACAAACGGCTCTCCACAAGGTTCAGCACTTAGACAGCGTCAGTTTTTTTTAAGCATTACTTAAAAATGTTTCTCATCTCACCATATCCACAAGTACAGAGTCATCATATACAATAAATCCGTGAGGTAGCATTTAAAAAAAAAACATTTAAAAACAGATGCATTTGTTTAAAGCAAAGCATTTATTTACTTACCAGGCTGCAGGTGAAGCAGCTCTTTGTGCCTTCTAACGTCTCATAATCGGTCCTCATTTATGTCCAAGAGACTCAATAATAATCTTTTACATTTTAATCCTTTAATCTTTCATATTTAAAAACGTTTTTGTGCTGCTGCGCAGTCATGTATGTGATAAGCAAACCCGCATTGTCGTCCCATTTATAGGCGCATATTACTAATGCGCTCTTTAAATAAAAAAAAAAACATTTTGCGCTGGTCAATGGCGTAGTCTATTTTAGTTGCCAATGCGCCTGAACACACCTCGTTTTCAGACCAGAACGCCCATGGGCACAAAGGGGGGCGCAAATGCATTTGCGATTTAAACAACGTGGCGCTAAACGTGAAAATTATAATTGCGCAGGGTGGAAACTAGCAAAAGATACTTGCGTGGCGCATTGTGCCGGGTGTAAGATAGAGCCCATAGGCATTTAGCAGATACTTTTGTCTAAAGTGACTTACAATGATTAGGAAATAGTAATAGTTCAAAATGTGCTTATAACAAGATAACAGTTTTTAGAAAGAGTTAGTTTAGGTTTTGAAGATACAACATCTTTCCCTGTGACAGGGATAACATTATGCAATACTTATCTTTTAATCTTTACTCTGTGTTTGGGAATTACTAGCCCAAATTGGGGGTTTATTAGTCTTGTTTTAGAGTTACGGCCTTGTATTGTGGATTGTATGTACACAAAGTAGCACTGTTTCCATATGTTAAGCTTTTTCCTCTTTTATCCGTTTGAACGTTTGTTTTTGAAAGTTTATGCCCAACTTACGGTTTTGTTCATTTTGTTTTAGAGTTATGGTCTTGTTTAGTGGACTTAATTTTTTATGAAAAGGGAGAAGAGAAAGAAATGTGGTCACACAGGCCACGTGGGTTTGGATTTTTTTTCCCTTCATAATAAAAACCTTTATTTAAAAACTGCATGTTGTGTTATCTTAGATTAATATTTACATTTCTTTCATGATCTGAAACATTAAAGAGTGACAAACATGCAAAAACATAAAAAAACAAACACTTTTTCACACCACTGTATACTTTTTATCAGTAAGCGTGTTAACACACAACATTTTGCGCCTCTAACGCAATCCTCTTCCAACTGAGATACAGGTCACAAATTAGTACCGAATATTGCTTTATATTAGGGATGCACCAATATATCAGTCTATAACCGGTATCGGCAGATAAAAGCACGTTTTTCCAGTTTTGGACAACAAGGAGAAAAATGCAAAACTATCAGTCTCAGTAGATGTCATTCTAAGTAATCAGATATCGGTATTGGAAAAGAAATTATGTCTTTTATACACTGCAAAAAAATGACTCTCTTACTTAGTCTTGTTTTCAGTAGAAATATCTAAAAAAAATCTTAAGATGCATTTTCTTGGTGAGAAAAATT
The DNA here is from genome assembly GCF_027580225.2 of Misgurnus anguillicaudatus. Classification (NCBI taxonomy): domain Eukaryota; kingdom Metazoa; phylum Chordata; class Actinopteri; order Cypriniformes; family Cobitidae; genus Misgurnus; species Misgurnus anguillicaudatus. The sequence goes on from NC_073354.2 coordinate 6,773,930, forward strand.
ACAAAAAAAGTAGTTTTTAGACAAAAAAAAAATATACAATTTATTGAATTTGTGCTTAAAACAGGCAAAAATATCTGCCAATGGGGTGAGAAAAAAATCTTTAAATAAGTTAACTTTTTTTTAAACACTTAATTCAAGAAAATGTTCTCACCCCTTTGGCAGATTTTTTTGCTTGTTTTAAACACATCTTCACTTAAATTGTACATGAAGAGTTTCGTTGTAAAACGAGATAACCACCGTTTTTTTAATTGTTCAGAAATCGTGTGTTTTGGTTGTGCATTCCAATTAATTTCAATGCAACTGCAGTTTGTTTGTTTTGATTAAAAACCTTCATAACTTAAAAAATACAGCTAAGTAGCACCATAAAACAAAATAATAACATGATAACATAATAATAAACATGTTTTGACAAGAATGTAAAAAAATGGATTTATCTCGTTTTGCAATGAAACTCTTCACATGTTTTGTCTAAAAACTAGACTTATTGTCATGATCCTGCCAGTCTGTCATAGTTAATAGGTGTGTTCGACATCGGCTGCGGCTGGATTTAACCGATCGGCCAGATTAGCCGCGTGTAGGCGGGGAGGAGCTGAAAACGGAGAAGTGATGTCGGACGCGCTGTGGTTCCCGTAGTTTGCAGGCATTTACGTCAGGCATGGCTGATAACGTGCCGTTTGCTTGCTTTATCGCAATAAACATGATTTGTAAGATGTAAACTACATAAAAAGTGAATTATACTGTTTTGAATGTCCGTGTATGAGCATGAGTGGAACTGAAGAGGCTTACATCATCTGTTTTCACAAGAATAACGTTCAAAATAAGCATAAATATTTAAATACCAATGTAGTGGGGTCTACGTTTTTTCATTTCTATTTCCATTTTATTTTGATGAAGATGACACAATATAACATCGCGACTACATGAAAAGAGCTTTAACTGTTATAAAAATACAGATTTGTGAGCATTCGTGGAACTGAGGGCGTGAAAATAAGCATGAAATACACGTGATTGTTGTCATGTGGTGAATCCGACCAATCTTGAACAGCTGTGTCGTCATTACAGCCCGTGCAGCTCCTCTTGGCGAACTACGCTGGCTAACTCGGCTGATCTCGAATCGCTCTCGCGGTACTTAAAAACCATATGACACAGTCACGTGCCTGCAGCGCCTGCTTAAGTCGGACAAAATTACTAACCGTAATGCACTGCTTCAAGTCAGCCGCCGATCGGTCTGCACAGCGCCACATGAAGTCGAACACACCTAATCATAGTAGTTTATGGTCATGTGGCAGGATCGTGGCGGTACCCATGTTTTGTGTGGCAGCACATGGCCTTTTGTTTGAGTAGTGTGTTGCTGTGTCTCGTTTATATCCCCGCCCCCTTGTCTCCTCTTTAATTCATTATTGGTTAACTCCCCTCACCTGTCTTTCCCTCGTTGTCTTGTTTAGTTTTCTTATTTAAAGGAATATTCCATTTTCTTAAAAGCAAAATCCAGATAATTTACTCATCACCATGTCATCCAAAATGTTGATGTCTTTCTTTGTTCAGTCGAGAAGAAATTATGTTTTTTGAGGAAAACATTGCAGGATTTTTTTCATTTTAATGGATTTTAATAGAGCCCAACATTTAATTGACTATTTCAAAGGACTATAAACGATCCCAAACGAGGCATAAGGGTCTTATCTAGCAAAACGATTGTCATTTTTGACAAGAAAAATAAAAAATATCCACTTTTAAACCACAACTTCTCGTCTAGATCCGGTCAGCGCGACCCCACGCAATACGTCATGACGTCACTGAGGACAAACGCGAAACTCCGCCCCAGTGTTTACAAGTGTTGAGAAAGAGGACTGTTCCTACGTCGTTGTATGTCAACTGATACTAATTAATGTCTTTGTGTCAGTTTATTGTTTAAAATGGTCCGCAAATGTGCATTTTATATATGTAACACGTGACCTCTCTACGTCACTACGCATTTACGTTAGGTTGCGCTGGACCGGATCTAGACGAAAAGTTGTGGTTTACAAGAGCATTTTTTTTTTCTTGTCAAAAATGACAATCGTTTCGCTAGATAAGACCCTAATGCCTTGTTTGGGATTGTTTATAGTCCTTTGAAGCTACGTTGAAAAAAACTGTTAAGTGTTGAGTTAAGTATTAAATGTTGGGCTCTATTAAAGTCCATTAAAATGAGAAAAATACTGCAATGTTTTCCTCAAAAAACATAATTTCTTTTCGACTGAACAAAGAAAGACATCAACATTTTGGATGACATGGTGGTGAGTAAATTATCTGGATTTTTCTTTGAAGAAAATTGAATATTCCTTTAAGGCATCAGTGTGTTCTGTCCTGTGCTGGATCGTTTTGTATGTTTGAACTGTTGCTGTTGCTTCTTGTGGCAACATAATCTGTTTAGTCAAAGTTTATAGTCAAGTCTGTTAGTCATTGTCTTAGTCAAGTTAGTATAGTCACGTCTGTATTGTCATCTGTTCATGTGATGTTGTTTTCCCCCACGTGGGTCTTGGTTTTCTGTTTGTAATAAACCGTACCTTGCACTTGGGTCCCGTTCTCTGTGAATCATGACACTTATTTTCTTATTTTCAAGAAAATGCATCTTGATTTAAACATTTTTAGATATTTCTACTGAAAACAAGACCAAAACACTAAGTAAGAAAGTCATTATTTGCAGTGTATATTCCCCTTCTGTTTGCTTTCAAAGACTATGAGTTTGTGCAGTATTCATTGCAATTGCCATATAGTTGTGTGACATCTCTTGCGTATCTTTGTGTATAATTAGGCTGAATCCAGCTCAAGCAGTGGAAGTACAGCAGCAGGTTCCAGCAAAACTGACCTGCTCGACACAAGCAGTTCGACCACGGACGACAGAGACCCGGATGACTCATCATCAGCTGAGCGGGTACCTAAACAAACACGATAACATTTACACAACCGTTCCTCCCTCTGGTTGAGAACGACACCATAACATACATGTAGATCGCATAATATAACTCCTATAAGCACAAGGTGTGCAGTTGCTCCCTGTAATAAACTTTACTCTCTTTCTTCATGTTCAGTCTGAATCGGCCTCTGCGGCACCTCAAACCCCAAGTGAAGGTCCATCTTCTTCAACAGCACCGAGTCCACGGCAGCGACGCACGCAGAACCAACCCCAGCCCTTGAGATATCCCACCTTTACAGCATCACCCGTGGTCCAGCATCCTCCACAGGACAACAGTCACACGGGCTCAGCCGTCCTGATCGTCCTCCTCACGCTCGCTTTAGCTGCGCTCATCTTTCGCCGAATCTATCTGGCCCACGAGTATAAGTTTGATTATGAGCTTTGAACTTTAAACCTGCTCCAATGCTTTCCAGATCTTCTACGTCCTCCTCTCAGCCGGGACATCTGACTGTCTGTCCTGCATTCATCTCCGCTTAACCCTCTGCATCTTTTAAAAAAGGGGAAATTCATCATGTGAGAAGACTTCAACATAACCAGTAATGATTTAGTTAAAGCCTGCCACAGACATGTTTAGGTCAACCCAAAAAATGCTATTATGTTTTGCTTTAAGAAGCATGATTGAAGGACCATTCAGATTTTTTGCTTTGTGAAATTATTTTCATGACAGATAAGCATGATATTGTTTGAGCGTTTATGATAGCACACAATGATAGCATTTGTTGTATTGCCTTTAATTTATAAAGATTTTAATTCAATGAAATTTTGTGTGCACAAGACAACTTAAAATAAACATCAATTACAGTATTTTTTTCTTATTTGTCATGAAAATAATGTTACACTGCAAGAAATGTTTTAATTGTGTATATTTTGTGAAAATATATTAGTATATGAGACTACTATTTCCACTTTTTAGGAAGCATAGTTATAGTACCAGAGCAACTTACTGAAACCTGAAGACGTTGGTGGTGCTCAGTGTTTCAGAATGAACATTTACAGACATTACAATCATGTAGACGTATGGTTGTAAGATTTTGTTTTTAAACGGTCAATAATGCACACAATAATGTACTGAAGCACTCTGTACAGCTCTGTTAGTGCATTTCCCATCACTCGGTTCTTCAGAACCAGTTTGACACCAAAATGTTTTTATATTTTTCACATCAATTCTGTACTCTGGAGGTTTAAGCCAAGCGACCTAACTGACCTGTTAATGTTATAAACTAAACACCTGTTACCCATATTTAAACATAGGCTACTATGAAACTATAAGGCAATACTTTTCATGTATATGACCTAATGTTTAAGTCGACATATAATGGAATAAACTTGATGTATACATAACTCTTTTCTTTTCTGACTCTCTTATTAAATTACAACTTCCTGTATTATTGCCTCCATATGACAAATCGCTTTATTGTTTACTAATCCTTGGATAAAAGAGTCTGATAAACGCGTAAATGTAATGGATGGATGATAGAGTGTTGTTGTAATGTAGGAGTTTCCATATCTGCTGCAGCAAACAGGAGTTTTCAGTAAATGTCCTTGTGTTATTTTAATGAGACATTTCCAGATAACGCGTTATATACATACGTACGTTGTTTGTTTGTTTGTTTATTTATTTAATTACGAGAACATATAAACATCATTACAGAAAAACAGGCATCACAGACAGAAACTCCCAAAGTTGAAGAACAAAATAAAAAATTTGTTTTTAAAAACACTGTAAAAAAAATCCGTAGAAATTACAATGTTATTGCAGCTGGGTTGCCGGTAATTTACCGTAGATTTACATTTATGTTATTTACTGGCAAGTGTTTGTTCAAAGTTAAAATAAATTTTAAATATTAACAAGTCTTTATCTTTACAGAATAAAACTATACAATAACAGCCTCATGCAAAGCATTCTGGGAACCAGAAATCATCATCAACCTTTTTCTGTTTTTTTTGCGTCAGATTTTGTTTCCCAGAATGTTTTGCTTGATGCTGTTTTTTTAGTTTTACTCTGTAAAAACAAAGACTTGTAAATATTTAATGTTCATTTAACTTTGAACAAAATGTTGCCAGTAAAAAAACATAAATTTAAATCTACGGTAAGTTACTGGCAAATTTTTTTACAGTGAACGTACATTTATGAATAAAGAATTTGCCACACAAAATAAAGAAATTTACCAAATTGTAAATGTTTTTATCATCATTCTCAAAGTAACAAATATCTTTCATATTAAATGTTATGACTGTGTTAATTTTAGTTGATAAGACAGAAAACAAGCCTGTACATTTTGGCAATCAAAAAATAAATGACATAAAGACTCCTCACTATTATAACAAAAAGGACATTCTTTCCCAATGTCCATTTAGAAAGCAGCAAATTAGTTGGACATATTTTGTGTAATATCTTCAAATGAATTTCTCTTACATTATTTGAAATACAAAATTTATAGGGCCATGCTTTACTCCAAATAACATCTCTTAGAATGGAATTCCAAAAACATTTTGCTCTTGGAATAATTCTTCCTTTCATGAAAAACTTGTCTAATATATCTATATATATACCATTTATAAGAAAGTTACAATCTTTATTATCAACCTTATATGTCAAATGGCTGCTCATTAAATTAATAAGCCTACACATACGTAAGATGACCGTCGCGTTGCGACCTTCATCTGAGAGTCTGTTGTGTGACCAATCAGCGCGCGTGTTCATCTCTCGGTCTATCCTCAAATATCTAGTCGTTCATCTCTTAATATTATCTGAACACGGATGGGAAGATGGTGCGACGCGACTGAAAGTGCGGTGTTTGACGCGATGTGTGACTTAAGACTCGCGCTGCTGCTTGTGTTTTGCGCGTGTCTGTTCGGTGACTGCGGTGCGATGAGACGCAACATCAGGACCACCTCAGTCCAGCATCACAAACACGGAACGTAAGTATAACATGTTTAAAGTTTTGCTGAGAAAATATATGGTCAAAACTAGATCTTGTAAAACTTTACTACTTCGGTCAACTGGTTAAAATGCGAATTAGCCTAATTAAACGGGAGATTGAAGTTATTAAGTCAGTTATGTCATGGGCTGTAACTTTTCATTACCAAAGCTTTATTGCAAGTAAAAAATGTTGGTAACATTCGGTGGTAGAGCATTGCGTCTGTCAAATGCATATAAATGGCAGCTAACATGAATTAACAATGAGCAATATACTGTAGTTTATCAGCATTTATTCTTTTTTCTTAAATGATAGTTTATGACAAGACTTTAACTAATGTTAACAGTTGCAACTTTTAAATTTTATTAATATATTAGTAGATGCTGAAATTAACATGAACTAAGATTAATGGTAACACTTTATAAGGTTCATTGGTTTACATTATTTAACATAATGAACTGCACTTATTAATCTTTGTTAATGTTCATTTCAACAATTACTTATACTTTATTATAATCTTGTTAATGTTAGTTAATGCATTGTGAACTAACATGAACAAACAATTAAAAGCTTTATTTCTATTAACTAACATTAACAAAGATGAATAAATACTGTAACAAATGTATTGCTCATAGTTTGTTCATGTTAGTTAATACATTAACTGATGTTAACTAATGAACCTTATTGTAAAGTGTTACCAGATTAATAAATTGAATTGTTCATTGTTAGTTCATGTTAGCTAATGCTTTAACTAATGTTAACAAATAAGCATAATGAACTAATACCTAAATCCATTCTTACTTAAATATGAAGTAATGCTGAGTTAAGGCTTGTACTAAACATATACTAGAATCATCTTTAAGTACAAAATGACTCATGACTCAACAAATGAATTCATTGTTAATTAATACATAACAATGAAAAAACATGTAAAGTTGTACTTCATGATGACTCTTCGTTAGTTTATGATTAGTTAACTCAGCATTAGTTCATCCTGAAGTAAAAATAAATGTATAAGTTCATTATGATTCACAGACCATTATTATAAAGTGTACCAATATTTTAGTGTTACCAAAGTTTAACTTTTTACATTTAATCTTTAACTTTTAAGAGAGTGAATTCAAACATTTTAAAATGCTGTGTATTGGTTGAGGATGAACGAAAATTAAGATTTTTTAGCATTTTGAGTGCCTTCATTTAAAAAAAAAAGATATTTTATTAAAAGCATAATATTCAGACAGTTTTAAAGGGGACATTTTGTATGAGAAACTTATAGCATGAATATATAAAAATTGTCTGAAGTAAATGGCTCAATGTTTTACACTTACACTCTAAAAACAAACGGTGCTAAATAGCACAAAAAGAGGTTCACTGGCTCGTAATCATAGAGGAACTGTTTTAAGTGCCATATAGCACCTATGTAGTACCTGTGTAGCACCTGTGTAGAACCATATTGTGCTATATAAAAACGGTTCCCCTATATGATTACAAGTCAGTGAACCACTTTTAGTGCTATTTAGCAGCATTTTTTTTGTGTACAGTGTACAGTATAAGGTAGTGCAGCTGCATGATTGCGTGATTGTATTTTTTCACTGATCATCATCTCTATGAAATGTGAAAGCTGAAATGTCTGTTTTGCAGTCCACTTTTCAAAAAGATGCTGGATGAAACCAAGACAAATCAGGTAAAATCAGACCATCTTCTGCGTGTCAATGATCATGACTTCACCATGAGACCAGCATTTGCAGGTAAAAACAAATCTCGTGTATGTGTGTGTAGATCAGGGGTGTCCAACATGGTGGCCACGGGCACCAGGTTGCCCGCACAAGGTCTGTGAGTTGCCCGTCACTTTCTATTAATTTAATTTATTTATTACATATTTTTATATTAGCTTGGCTTCTTTTATGAACGTTAACATTGATAAAACACATGCAAGTAAAATAAAATCAACAATAAAAACAAAAACGTTTTGAGTATATATTAAAAAAGTAGCCCTCCAGATTGTTTTATCCATTGTCGTAGCCCTTGCTCACAAAAAGGTTGGAGACCCCTGGTGTAGATGAAGCGCTGGTATTTCTTTAAATGCTTGTGTTAGAAGGACATGAAATTTATTTTACTTTAAGTCAAATAAATCTCTCCAACAAAATAACGTTATAAAAGGTAATAAATGAGTGTTTATTAAGAATAAAAGTATTTGTTAGGAAGGGTTAGGGGTCGATGAGGGCTTTTATTTACCTAATAATGCAGCATCCATTAAAGGTGCAGTGTGTAAATTTTAGCGGCATCTAGTGGTGAGGTTGCAAATTGCAACCAACGGCTCAGTCCACTGCTCTTCCCTCGCTTTTGAAACACATAGAGAAGCTACTGTAGCTGCCACTGGAAAAACATGTCATAGACGGTGACAAATTAGTAAAAAAAGTTTGTCCGTTAAGGGCTTCTGTAGAAACATGGTGGCACAAAATGGCGACTTCCACATAGGGGGACCCTCAGTGTATGTAGATAAAACGTCTCATTCTAAGGTAATAAAAACATAACGGTTCATTATTAAAAGGTCTTTTTACACGCCTGATAATATAGTTTTGTATATTATTTTGCATTTCTGTCAAGAGATCTTTGTAAAAATTAAACACTGCACCTTTAAATCATTTTAGTAAATATTATTTACACTTTGTTAATTGGATTATTGGATCTACAAAAATACTGCGGTGCACATAGTATCTGCCAATATTGGAAGAATCTAATTACTATTTACACATATTGCCAATCTAATTTTATTATTAAATTAAACTTATTTTCACTCACTGTAAATATCATATCCCTAAGAAAATGCTAATATTGTAACTAGAAAATGTCTCTATATTTTTGTGTAAATAGCAAGCCACTGCCTAGATTTAAATTAATGATATAATAGAACCAATATCCACTATTTAAAGGAACAGTATGTAAGAAATGTATATCAATTAATCATAAAATGGCCCTGATATGTCACTAGACATAAAGAAATAATTTTCCTTTCAAATACTTATATCACTGACAACAGTGGTCTGGCCAGGATATTGTCATTTAAAAAGTTGAGTTGCAGCCCATGTTTATATTGTCATTTTGTGTATTGGCCACCAGTTGTGAGATTGCAGTACCAGTTTTAGCCACAATCCTACAAACTGTTCCTTTAATAACTTATTCTTAAAGGCGGGGTGCATGATGTTTGAAAAACGCTTTGGAAAAGTGAGTCTGGCCGAGTACCACAACACACTTGTAGCCAATTAGGGGCGTGTCTACTAACCGACATCGTTGCATGGGTTGCGTATGTGTGGGGCGGGTCTTTGAAAAGAAGGTCCAGATTCAATTGGGGTAGAGGCGTGTTTGTTTAGGTGATTTCAAATGTCAACATTGGATTTCAGAGATCATGCACCCCACCTTTAACTTAAACACATTTTTTTCAGGTCCAGCAGTGCCAGTGGGTGTAGATGTACAGGTGGAGAGTTTGGACAGTATCTCAGAAGTGGATATGGTATAATATGTGTCATTACTTTTCTTCTAAACACAAATGAGATCTGGTCATGCTTTTGTTTATCATATCAGTGCTGATGTTAGGAGTGTGTGTGTGTGTAGATTTAGTGTTATGTAAAATGCTAATCCAGTGACACTGGCAGGGAATCAGCCAATCAGAATGCCTGCTCCATCTGGCATGATTAAACCCACTGACAGCCCTCAGTAATGCCAACAGATGGTAATATATAATCAAGTGCACATAAATGCCATAACAACTACAACAATTATTTTTTTAATGAGCAGTTTTTCCATTATATTGAAATCACATGAACAATGAGTAATAACAGCATTGTTTTCAGAAAGACGTGGTGATGTAAAAACACACAAAAGTTGGTGTTTATTGGCATTAAAAACATTATTTGGGCAAATGCCCAGTAGGTCAATGGGACTTTCTGTTTATGCCAAAAAAAAAACTTGCAACCAATTAAGAGTTTATACGCAATCGTTTCCTCTGCAGTGTCAGTTATCTTCTTTGGCTTTATTTAAACCTACGTTATAAAGTAACTTTGAAAAGATAAGAAAGAAATTTCACTTCACCAGGCGGTGCATGTCTTGCTTTTCATACAGGACTTCACCATGACTCTCTACCTGAGACACTACTGGAAGGACGAGCGTCTGTCTTTTCCCAGTAAAACCAATAAAAGCATGACCTTTGATGGACGTTTAGTGAAGAAGATCTGGGTGCCTGATGTGTTCTTTGTCCACTCCAAGCGGTCCTTCATCCATGACACCACCACAGAGAATATCATGATCAGAGTTTATCCTGATGGCAAAGTTCTCTACAGTCTGAGGTTAGATGAAGCCGGCTGGATTAGACGTGTCATAGATGTAACATGACAATAACATTTGAATGTGTTCTTCTTTGCTTTAGGGTGACTGTAACATCAGCATGTAATATGGATTTCAGCCGCTTTCCACTGGACACACAGACATGCACGCTAGAGCTGGAGAGCTGTGAGTGATGCATGATTCTTCTGCACGTTTTTCTTGCATGCTTTTCCTGCATACTTCTTCTGTACACTTCTCCTGCTTGCTTTTCTGCACATTTCTCGTACACACTTCTCCTGCATGCTTTTCTGCATACTTCTTTTCTACACTTCTTCTGCATGCTTTCCTGCATACTTTTTTTGCACGCTTCTCTTGCATGCTCATCATGCATACTTCTTCTGCATGCTTGTCTTGCATACTTCTTCTGCATGCTTGTCCTGCATACTTCTTCTGGATGCTTCTCTTGCATGCTTTTCCTGCATACTTCTTTTGCACGCTCATCCTGCATACTTCTTCGGCATGTTTCTCTTGCATGCTTGTCCTGCATACTTCTTCTGCATGCTTGTCCTGCATACTTCTTCTGGATGCTTTTCTTGCATGTTTTTCCTGCATACTTCTTTTGCACGCTTCTCCTGCATACTTTCCTGCATACTTCTTCTACATGCTTGTCCTGCATACTTCTTTGGCATACTTGTCCTGCATACTTCTTTTGCACGCTTCTCCTGCATACTTCTTCTGCATGCTAACCCTGCATACTTCTTCGGCATGTTTCTCTTGCATGCTTGTCCCGCATACTTCTTCTGCATGCTTGTCCTGCATACTTCTTCTGCATGCTTCTTTTGCATGCTCGTCCTGCATACTTCTTCTGCATGCTCGTCCTGCATACTTCTTCTGCATACTTGTCCTGCATACTTCTTCTGCATACTTGTCCTGCATACTTGTTCTGCACGCTTCTCCTGCATACTTCTTCTGCATGCTAACCCTGCATACTTCTTCGGCATGTTTCTCTTGCATGCTTGTCCTGCATACTTCTTCTGCATGCTTCTTTTGCATGCTCGTCCTGCATACTTTTCTCTGGATGCTTTTCTTGCATGCTTGTCCTGCATACTTCTTCTGCATGTTTCTCTTGCATGCTTGTCCTGCATACTTCTTCTGCATGCTCGTCCTGCATACTTTTCTCTGGATGCTTTTCTTGCATGCTTGTCCTGCATACTTCTTCTGGATGCTTGCTCTGCATATACTTCTGCATGCTCGTCCTGCATACTTTTCTCTGGATGCTTTTCTTGCATGCTTGTCCTGCATACTTCTCCTGCATGTTTCTCTTGTTTGCTTGTCCTGCATACTTCTTCTACATGCTTGTCCTGCATACTTCTTCTGTATGCTTTTCCTGCATACTTCTTCTGCACACTTTTTCCTGCATGCTTGTCCTGCATACTTCTTCTGTATGCTTTTCCTGCACACTTCTTCTGGATGCTTCTCCTGCATGCTTTCCTGCATACTTCTTCTGTATGCTTTCCTTGCATACTTCTTCTGCATGTTTCGCTTGCATGCTTGTCCTGCATACTTCTTCTGCATGCTTGTCCTGCGTACTTCTTCTGCATGCTTGTCCTGCATACTTCTTCTGGATGCTTGCTCTGCACACATCTTCTGCGTGATCGTCCTGCATACTTCTTTGGCATGCTCGTCCTACATACTTCTTCTGTATGCTTGGCCTGCATACTTTTCTCTGGATGCTTTCCTTGCATGCTTGTCCTGCATACATTCTTCTGCATGTTTCTCTTTCATGCTTGTCCTACATACTTCTTCTGTATGTTTGCCCTGCATACTTCTTCTGGATACTTCTCTTGCATGATTTTCCTGCATACTTCTTCTGCACACTTTTTCTGCATGCTTGTCCTGCATACTTCTTCTGCATGCTTTTCTTGCTTGCTCATCCTGCATACTTCTTCTGGATGCTTGTCCTGCATACTTCTCCTGCATGCTTGGCCTGCATACTTCTTCTGCACACTTTTTTCTGCATGCTTGTCCTGCATACTTCTTCTGAATGCTTCTCTTGCTTGCTCATCCTGCATACTTCTTTTGCACGCTTCTCCTGCATGCTTTCCTGCATACTTCTGCACACTTCTCCTGCATACGTCTTCTGCACACTTCTCTTGCATCTTTATTCTGCACACTTTTCCTGCTTGCTATTCTGCACACTTATTCTTCACACTTCTCCAGCACATTCCTCATGCACACATCTCCTGCACACTTCTGTTGTATACTTTTTCCGCACACTTTTTCTTCACATGTTGTTGGTACACTTCTGCGAGGTTCTCCTGCACCCTTCTACCAATGCCAAATATTACACGGGACTGTTTGCCAACATTTGTTCATGCTCTGTGTGTACAGACGCCTACACTGATGAAGACCTGATGCTCTACTGGAAGAGTGGAGATGAATCACTGAGTATAGATGAAAAGATCTCGCTCTCTCAGTTACTCATTCAGAAGTTTCACACCACCTCCAGACTTGCCTTCTACAGCAGCACAGGTACAGGTCAAAGGATTAGCAAGACAGCTGTCATTCTGGTAATGAAAAGGTTTAAAGTGTCTTGCAAAAATGAACGCTTTGCCTTCAGGATTTTGCTGATATCAGCAGCGTATTAAAAGCTTTTTAATTGTACATATGAAGTGAAGTGTTTTCATGTCTCCTGCAGGTTGGTACAATCGTCTCTACATCAACTTTACTCTCCGGCGTCATATCTTCTTCTTCCTGTTACAGACGTATTTTCCAGCCACGCTGATGGTCATGTTATCATGGGTTTCTTTCTGGATCGACCGGAGGGCCGTTCCTGCCAGGGTCTCTTTAGGTAAACTTCTGTATTTTATTTTAAATAAACGGTTATGCTGTTTTATTTCTGATGTGGCATCTATAAAGGCCTCACAGCAGTCTTTGCATAAATCCTCTTCTGCAGGTATTACCACGGTACTCACCATGTCTACCATCATCACCGGAGTAAACGCCTCCATGCCCCGAGTGTCTTATATCAAAGCTGTAGACATTTACCTGTGGGTCAGCTTCGTCTTTGTGTTTCTGTCTGTTCTGGAGTATGCGGCTGTGAACTATTTAACCACAGTGATTGATGGGAAAGATCGCAAGTTACGAGAGAAGGCAAGTACTTCAGATTTACTGAGGATTTACTATGAATGTTAAAAGCAGCTGCATGACTACAGTACAAGTTATCGAAAGCTGAAAAGTAGCGTTAATGTATATGTGTGTTTACAGCATGTCTCCTGCACATCTGATGCGTCCAACACAAAATCTATCAGGTTGGATGGAGCCTACAACAAACCTAATAGTAACGGTCTGGCAGGATTCACCCAGACTGTCGTCTCCTGTGAGGATGAGACGGAGAAACAGGACCGCATGGTTGTTCATCTGTCTTTGGAAAGTGACGGCACAGGAGCCAAGAAGAAATCCCTCCGTGGTCTCAGTATTATTCAGAACACCCATGTTATCGACGCTTACTCGCGCATGATCTTTCCAGGAGCTTTTATATTCTTCAATCTCATTTACTGGTCTGTGTACTGCTGATGTGCCTTTGTGTTTGTCGTATCAAAAATGTTTTTAGATATACATGAAAGCTATTTACAATTAAACAATTATACTCAAAGGATGTGCTGTGTGTGCTTATGGTGCACATATGAGGAAATAATTCAGTATCATGAAAATATGATGGTTGTTGCCTTTTTAATTTACATTTATGCATTTGGGCTAAGGGGTGGGGGTTCATTATTGTTTCTTTTTTAGGATAATTGTATGTTTTTTTAAGATTCACTTCGTGCGAATTTGCCAACTCGTAAAATAACACTTAATAAAATAAAAACAACAGAGAATTAAAGAGATAAACACGCAGAGGGACATTTTAGTATGCAGCAGATGTTGTTACAGTAGAGGTCAGTGAACGGTTTAGTTTTAGTCACATGATCATAATCTTTATTTGGGTTAAGAAGAGGGGTAAACAGGACTGGATTTGTGTTTTGTAAATGAACACCATGTGTACCCAAAGCTTCTTATATTACAGTCTAATTTTAAAATATTTTTCTTCCCCCTGAATGACTTACTGGTGACATTAAGTGAGCAAAATTTCTCTTGGTTAATGTAGATGACTAGAATAGATTTTGCTTATCACAGAAATGAGAACAAAAGAAAAAACACAAATTAATGCAAAATCTTCTTGAATTATGTTTTAATACAACCAGCTAATACAGCGGGGAAAATAAGTATTTGACGCATCGGCATTTTTTATCAGTAAGGGGATTTCTAAGTAGCCTATATTGACACAAAATTTCCACCAGATGTAGCCATCAAGCCAAATATTGAATTCATACAAAGAAATCAGAACATTTAGGTATACAAGTTGAGTCATAATAAATAAAGTGAAATGACACAGGGAATAAGTATTGAACACACGAAGAGAACAAAGTGCAAAAACCCTGCCCCATATCAGTACTAATTGATATCACCTGCTTTAGACCTAATTGATGGCCTATAAAGGCTTCTCATTACCAGTGATGGGCAGTAACGCGTTAGAAGTAATGCGTTACTCTAATCCGATTACTTTTTTCAAGTAACAAGTAAAGTAAGGGATTACAATTGCAAAAACAGTAATTAGATTACTGTTACTTCCCCGTAAGCAGGCTGCGTTACTGGGTTATTTAACCTTGATTTTGTTTCGTGAGACTGTCTCGTGTCGTGACGCGAGTTGAGTGACCATGACATTATGAGCGCCGCGCCATCAGTCAGTTTAGTGTTGAACATAAAGAGACAACATGGAGCGCGGAAGAGAACAAGACTATGCAGCGAGTTTAACCCAGTTAAAAGTTGACAAAAACATCAGCGTCCGCTGTACACTCTGCGTGGGAATAAAACTTTTATCTACAGCGAAAAATTCCACCTCAAATCTGAGCAAACACCTAGCAAGCCGGCACAGGAATGTGAAACTTCCAGAAAGAAACCCTGAACCCCCAGCTGACATGATCGCTGTGGCTCCATCTCATACACGTTCACGTGAAATCTGATGTAAACAACAGACTATATATCTATATTTCATGGATTATACGCATTTGTGGACAAAAATTGTCATTTGATGAATTCTATTAGACTGTCTTTCATGGGTTATTCACACATCTGAAACAGACTGGATTCGACTCGCGATCGTTATATTAACACAAAAGGTAAGAAGTCCCGTTCACCACGCCAGACTCCATTGCTGAACAAAAAGCATGTTGAGGCTTGGTTAAAGTTTACGAAAGAGCATTTGGAGAAGCCTGTGGATTATTGGGAGACTATAGTATGGTCAGATGAAAGCAAAATTGAACTTTTTTGGCAGTCATTCTACACACCATGTTTGGAGAAGAAATGGCACTGCCCACCACCCCAAGAACACCAAACCAACAGTTTGGGGATGGAAGCATCATGGTTTGGGGCTGCTTTTAAGCAATGGGTACTGGCAGACTTTATAATATTGAAGGCAGCATGAATAAAGAAATGTACCTGGACATTCTGGATAAAAATCTGCTGGCATCTACCAGAAAGCTGAAAATGAAAAGACATTTCGGCAAGACAATGATCCCAAACACAAGGCCAAGGAAACAATGTAGTCAGTCAATCACCTGACCTAAATCCCATAGAAAATATATGGAGAGAACTGAAGATTAAAGTTCATAAAAGAGGCCCATTTGTGTGGAAGAATGGGCCAGAATCACTCCTGAGCAATGCAGACGACTGGTCTCTCCATACAAGAGGCGTCTAGAAGCTGTAATCACCAACAAAGGCTTTTCTACAAAGTATTAAATAATGTGTGTTCAATACTTATTCTATGTGTCATTTCACTTTATTTATTATGACTCAACTTGTATACTTAAATGTTCTGATTTCTTTGTATGGGTTCGGTGTTTGGCTTGATGGCTGCATCTGGTGGAAATTTTGTGTCGATGGCCCACTTGGAAATCTACTTACTGATAAAAATCCTGATGTGTCAAATACTTATTTTTCCCGCTGTAGATATGGATAACAAAGATATATGAGAATGCTGTGTGTACACCTGGATTTAAATCATTTTATTGCTTTTAAAGCTTAACATTAGGTGACCATATGGTTTACAAAAAGTATTAGAGCCAATCCCAGCCCTAAGGATAAACTAAACCCTTTCCCAATTCCTTATCCTCTAACTCTGATTGGTTTACAGGAAAGTTATTTCAGGACCACCAAATAAACAGATCCAGTAACATATCAGCCAGATTGGAAAATTGGGAACCAACATATCATCCAACCTGCATCTGAACTCTAAAAGCTTTCGTACATCCCACTTTTGTTTTTGTATACACCTACAGAAACACCTACAGGACTCCCTTATTTAGTTTTGTGGATGATATAATGTGATTGGCCAGATCATAGATGAGAAGATGAAACCAGGACAATAACATCTGACTGTATAACAGTCAAACTAGATATTAATAAAGGACACGTCAAAGACAAGACACTTTCACCTATATATACTGTATTGTACGGGCTACATCAGTGCAAATGACGTGAAAAAAGTCTGTTGAGTGTCTGGGTGTTGATGTCACTTCAAATCAGCACTGATATACTTGTGCTATCTTTCCCTTTCTTAATCACCGCACAGCAAATTAGAGACAAAATAAAATGAACTCACCAAAACACAGTTTTAAGATTCTGTCTGCAGAATGAATAAAAACATGATTTTTTTATGATTGTATAAAGCAGTCACATTATTTAAAGGGCACCTATGGTCCAATTCAAGTTTTTACATTTCCTTTTGTGTGTAAGTGTGTATTACTACATGTTAACGATATGCAAAAGGTACAAACCCCAAAGTAAACAATGACGCAAGTTATCTTCTCCAACGTAAATCTCTTTTCTTGAACTATAACAAACACACGGATTGTAGGCAACAGTTTATTTCCTGGGATTGGTGATGTAGTAAAGACCGACATTTTCATAATTCCTCCCGCTTTGACTCACAGCCTGTAAGTTAACTCCTGTTAGCATTGCATTGTGAGCGAATCTTTCAAACATGGTAAGGAGCGTCACATTTCCGGCTGACGTCAGAGGTATTCAGTCCAATCACAACATACAGATTAGCTGGTCAATCAGGGACAGAGAGCTTTTCAAATCCGTGTGTTTCAGGAAGAGAGTGAAATCTGGAGCTGTGTTTTTAACCATAAACCACGCAAACACATTGTATTATACCAAATACAATTTTTTTTGCAATGAAATAGGTGCACTTTAAAACTGCTGAATAAAATTCACAATTTTTAAATTGGCTTATTTTCTATTTAAAGGGTTCATAGCATGAAAATCTGACTTTTTCCATGTTTAAGTGCTATAATTGGGTCCCCAGTGCTTCTATCAACCTAGAAAACATGAAAAAGATCAACCCAGTAAGTTTGTTTGGGTAAGGAATTTTCTGCAAGCATGTGAAAAATTAGGTCGTTCAGATTTTGCCTGATTTGTGAGGTAGGTAGCAAGGCAAATTACAATAATACCGCCCCCTTTATCTGCACTATCCAACCACAGCACTGCCATTTAGTGCAGAGAGAAAGATGGAGAAAAGAAGGAATTGACAGCACAATTGAGTTTCAATTACAACAAACCACCATCATTGTGATCAGTGTTTGCACTTCATCCGCTCATTTGCCTTTTAAAGGACTCACCCAAAAACGGCACACTTTTGCTCAGGCCTACAAAGTGGCAATTTAATCATGCTATAATAAATTATCTGTGGGGTATTTTGAGCTAAAACTTCACATATACACCCTGGGGACACCAAAGATTTATTTTACACCTTAAAAAAAATCTCATAATATGACCCCTTTAAAGGGATAATTCACACACACAAAAAAAATTCTGTCATCATTTACACACCCTCATATTGTTTTTCAAAAACCTTTATGAGGTTTTATTCTGTTCAAGGCTTTGAACCGGTTCACGGAACGAAAACCAGTAACTTTTGATGTTTTGCAAGGAACAGAAACAAAACCAGAAACTTTCAAAAAAAATATATGTTCCGGAACAGAAACGTTTATTTAAAATAATGGTAACCGGTTAATCCCGTTATTTTTTTCGTTCTTTAACAAGATTTCTGTCTAATATGACTCAGTGAAGTTCACTTCTGGTCGTTGTTGACTCATCTGAGAAATGAGAAACTTGCCACCAGTGAGTAGCCTACTCAAGCCCAATTCTCTAATGCTTAATCATAAGACGTAAATATTGTAGGCTACCAAGTTTCTCAAGATGTTGGTTTTTAATACTTATTAGTGGTGTAACGGATCGCAGTTGATCCGTAAAGATAACGACCCACAGTTCAGCTTGCATGTGATTTGCGTATTAATGTTTATTAATGTTCGTGCCGTTTGAAATTCATCCTCCATCTGTGTGTGTGTGCGCGTGTTTAAGTGCACTTAACAAATGTAGGCATGTCAGAATTACAGTTATGTCGCTTACATAATGTAGCCTTTTTTAATGTTTGATGACAAGATAGAGACTTCAGGAAAATTATGTAGACTAATAATTTACGTTGAATGTCCTAATGATCAGCCTACTTATTTGTATGTCCCACACCTGACGTGGAACGTTATTAACCGGTTCAGGAACTTTATCTTTTTGTTCTAACCGGTTCAGGAACATACATTTAAGGGTTGAACCGAAAACCGGAAACGTTAAAATACTGTTTCTGTTCGTAACGAACCGATTGGGAAAAAAATCTGGTTCGAAGCCCTGATTCTGTTGAACAAAAAAGAAGATATTTTGATAAATTATTTTTAATACACATTTGACGGTACCCATTGACTTTCATAGTGTTTGTTTTTCCTACTGTAGAAGTCAATGGGAACCGTCAACTGTGTGCTAGCCTGTCAGGACTCTGCCTTGAAGTCTTATGCTCATGCCTTGTTTATTGTGGCATGTGCCTCCGGTGTCTTGTCTCTTGTCCCCGCCCATTGGTTTTCTCCCATCAGCTGTTCCCACTCGTTATCTTGTTTGCTTTTTTCTATTTAATGTCATTGTATCCTTAGTTCTGTGCAGGTTCATTGTGTTCTGTTCTCGTGTACGTTTATAATCTAGTTATCAAGTCAAAGTTTAGTGTTATTTGTCAGTTTCATGTTGTGTATCCCCTTGTGGGTTTTTGTTTTGTATATAATAAAGTGTTTTCTGTTTTTCCCCGACATTGTTTGCGTTTGGGTTCATCTGTTCCTCACACTAGCCACCATTTATCAAAATATGTTATTGCGTGTTTAACAGAAGAAAGAAACTCATAAAAATATCCCGGACAAGCCCCCATTAAATTTAACTACCCCGGGCATAATCTAGGGGGATGCAACATTTAAAATAATAGATTCAGTGTGTGTGTGAAAGTGGCAAAAAATTGGACGCGGCATAAACAACGAAAAGTAATTTATTAAATACAAATGTGGAAATGCAAAGTGTTGGGGTGAAAATAACATTGTAATCTAAACAGTTTCAAACAACATAAGAGAGAGTAAATTAGGACAGAACTTTAATTTTTTGATGAACTTTAACTTCAATACAGCATTGACTGGCATGTTGATTATAAAGATTTCTGGGTAAACAAGTGCATTTTGAGTTTTTCCATCATATCTTTGAAAGAAAGTTAATGTATTTAGTATAATCAAATCCAAATGAATATACATAAACAGTGGCAGCCTATGTGTATCATGCGACATATCAAAATTTGCAGACGCTTCGAAAGGGTTTATGATCAAAGTGACGCTCACATTTGCAGATACTTGCTTAAAGGGCGTTTTGCAGGTAAAATTTTTCAACGAATGTGTGCAATTTGCTTGTTGATAATAAACATTTAAACTGTCATCCATTGTATTTTATGTTGTTGGGTATCACAAAACCCGAAAAAGTATGAAAAAGTACAGCAATTTGCAATGATTCTCCTTTCCCTCACAACGCACTGTATGACGTCACGCTGGGGAGAGAATTGACCAAAGCCGCCTTGAGAACATTGAGAATGACTATAGAAAGACGAGTAAATTAGAGTTCTGATAGCGCAGATTATAGATAGATCGATCGATAGATAGATAGATAGATAGATAGATAGATAGATAGATAGATAGATAGATAGATAGATAGATAGATAGATAGATAGATAGATAGATAGATAGATAGACAGACAGATAGATAGATAGACAGACAGATGGATAGGCTAGTATAGAGAGATAGGCAGACAGCCAGATAGCGTTAGCATATTTTCGTGTAGAAAGTAAACAAACAATTAACATACTCGTGCATGCTGGTCCATGATCCTGCCTGAAATGGTGTAACTTTATGCGATCTTCAGCACAAACGGTTTTGGCAGCATGTCTCTAATCCTGGAAGGTTAGTGAAGCACGTCACGTCTGTTCGCGGGGACCAGCGACCCAAACGCACTCACTTTCTTACAGCCAGTAGCGGAATGGCAATCGAGAGAGTCGGGACTTTCCCGGGCCGATCTGATAATAGTTATACATTTCGAGTTATATTAGCAACATCGTCTGGCGGCGTGATGTGCGGCCGGTTCCCGCAGCCCGCTGGTCAAACTGTGCAGGCAGCCTCTCTGCTCAATAAAGTATATAAAAGTGCTCAACCTGTTCGGCAGGTCCAAACATGTACAGGATTTATAAAAATACGGTGATCAATGAGCGGTTCCTCCTCAAATGGCCTAGTCTGTCGTGATGTAAAAAGCCGCCGAACGCCTGTTTATTACAGTATGTATGCGGTCGGATCCGAGTAACGTTATGCTGCAGCTGCTGACTGCTGCTGCATAAAATGATCGTGTGATTCGTTATAATCGCATAAACAATATAACAAAGCATCCTTTTATTTCACAAAACAATATATTTGAGATATTATTTGATAGACTAGTAAGTGTGGATTAAGGATGTTTAAAAATCTCTAGCCTGGTGGTCAGGACATGAATGGATCAAATCAGCAGATTTGCGAAGTTTTATTTATCTCTACATATATTATAAATAATAATTATCAAGGTAACTTTGCAGTATAACACATTATATATTTCCTACGATGTATATATGATTTCCAAATTATATACGTAAGTATTAAATAGCAATAAATGTCTCATCTATCTCTATGGCTCTGGCTGAGTCTTTCTCCACTTCTCCCCAACGTGACGTCATCGCAGAATTGCGTTAAAAAAACCGTTAATACCAAAAACGTAAAAAAAGTGGTCTTTAAGACCATTTTTGAGACATTTTAAAAATTATACACATATCTTGAGTGATTTATGTACCCATTAATCGACAGTGGTGGTTAACCTGCAACATACACTTTAAATTTCATGTGTAGTTTAGTTTTAAGTGTGTCTCTTGCGAGTATTTTGTGAACGTGAGCATTTCTTTTATCATAAACACTTTGGACACGTGTGCAGTAGACACGTATTTTGACATGACACATGATGCACATAGATTTACCTGACGCACTTAACACATATTTTGGCATGACGAGCCACACACATGACAACAAACATGTGTTTGTTTTAAATTACGTCCCTCGGAAGAGAAGTTACCGCACGACACTGTACATAAAATATTACAATTCATATATTTATTGATATATGTTTTGTGAAATGTATTGTATGGTATCATGTTTCTGGGTTATTATTGTTGAAAGATTAATACTGTATTGTTATTACAGCAGTAATAATGTTGAATTTTTTATTCTAATTTCTTAAACTTAAAGTACAATTCTGTGTCCTGTTTACAACCTTTCGGAAACTGAAATGAAGGATTCTGTTGATGTGAAAGATCATACAATAGAAGGAAATTCTGAATGCAAAATTTTCACTTTGTCTTTCTGTCATTTTTGCACATCGACATTGTCAGCATTTAAGTTACGATGTGATGCATGCTGAAGTTTGCAGGCAGAAATGATTTCAGATGATTTTGTTAATTAGTGTAATGAATGTATTAATTATTAATCAGTTAAATGGAGAATTAGTTAAGACATCGTCTGTAAATGTGAGGTAAAATACTGAATAAGCTGAAATTATAATTCATAAGCACTGATGACATAACTCAACTGTTGAGCAGACACAGAGAGATTTTATCATTTTCATAATTGATGTATTAGGCAGGTTTGTTTACATTGAACATTTTCTATTGTCACATACTGATGTGTTTGCAATTTATTTAAAAAACAGTAAATCACAAACAAATCACTTCAGCTAGTTTTTTACAGGCAGGGTCACAAATTATTACTTACAAATAATCATTGAAACATTTGAACACTTTTAATAAATTTTTTTATCATTAATAATCAAGTGATCCAGACAGATAAACACATGTAATTTAATTCAAATGTATTTCTATAGCATTGCTGCAAAGCAGCTTTACAGAAAATGCATTAAACAGCATTTGCATTGATGTTAACCCTTCAATAAGATGTACATTAGCGATACTAACTGTAAAGATAATGAATGGACAACTAGACACAGATGCATTTATAAAGAAATCAGATAATCTGATTGAAAAATGCGTTTAAAAGACAGAAAAACACTAAAACACTTTTATAATACACTTTTTTCTCCAACCAAACTCTTATACAATAATTATTAATGCATACTCCTAACACACTGCAGTCATTTAAAAATGTTTTATTAAAATGAAAGGAAGAATCTAGAGCAAAGGAACGATCACGGACTATACCACTGGATTATGTAAGTTTAATTCAGATAGCACGTAATGCGCACAAAAACATTACATAACATATAGCCAGCAAATGTCCATGTTTTACCCTCTAACCTGTGAAAGCCCCTCCTGAACCAGAGAGATGATGCAGTAAACAGCATCTGACCTTCACATTGATACAGATTAACTGCAGCTGGCTACATGAAGATTGTGTGCATTAGATATAGCACTTCATCACGGACTGCATTATACTGTAAGAGTGGATTGTTTTATAAAGTTAGACAACGTCTATATTATTCACTTTTAACTGGATTGAAGCGGTGGTTAATGTGGGCATCATGCATGCAGATGTCTGCTTTTTGCTTTGTGCGTGTTTTCTCTCTGGAACTCTGCAGCTGCGTGGACAGGCGATTCAGACCTGCAGCCAGAGCAGGTGAGTGAAACTCATGATGACAAACCAGTACAAAGAAGGAAGCAGTGCACACATGTGCCTGCCTTGGCTGTGGGTCGATATGGGATTGCCCATGAGAGCTTCTAAGAAACGAAGGCAAATTGTGTTTTTGTACGTGTTTTTAATATTTATATATATATATTTATTTAGCTGACTGATTTCTGTCGCAGTTGTATTACTATAATGGTAAATAACAAAATAAATAGGGAAGATCCAGGCTTGCTTTTACATGTAGGCTGTTGTTACACACATTTCACATGTACCTCATAGTTTTACCATAGAAACACATATTTTTAGGCAATGGTCAATAATAAATGTAGGTTTTAACTGACTAAACTAAAAGTTTATAAAAAGTTCTCATGATAACAGTATTTTTTATAAATGGGGCATGTTGTCACAAAAGGTCAACATATGTTAAAAAAGACCCCCAATGTTTGTGCATATTTTTCTGAAAATAATTGCTGTATGATTTGTTAGGATAAGACAATATTTGGCTGAGATACAACTATTTGAAAATCTGGAAAAAATAAAAATATTGAGAAAATCACTATTAAATTTGTCCATATAAAGTCATTAGCAACACATAGTACTAATAATATATTTTTTATTTGTTTACGAAAGAAAATGTACAAAATATCTTCATGAAACATGATCTTTATCCTAATTATTTTTGGCATAAAAATCAATAATTATGACCAATACCATGTATTGTTGACTATTGCTACTATTGCTACAAATATAGCTTTGTTACTTATGACTGGTTTTGTGGTGCAGGGTCACATTTGTAAGGCTTTTCATTGGAATTTATTAGACGTTTTTGGAACATTCTGGTATAACATTGGTCATCAAATTGTTGTTCATCTTAGCTTGATTTACAAATCTAGATGTCACTATCTTCATTTATCAGGTCCAGACGAGAAATAAGCAGAACACAGAGAGAAGGAAATAAACCTGGCAGGTATTTCGTTATTTACTGATTCTTCATTTTTGTGTTTTTTTTGTTGTTAAAAATAAATAAATAAATAAATAAATAAATAAATAAATAAATAAATAAATAAATAAATAAATATATAAATATATATATATATATATATATATATATATATATATATATATATATATATTATACACTTGTTTGAGAACGAGCACCATATTATTACACTGCTTTTCATCAGTTGGTGTTTAATTAATATTTAATAAATAAATGTTTTAATAAATCAGTAATGCAGCATTCACTTTATGGTGTATGACTCTTTTGTTAGTGTTGAAACTACATGTGTATCATAATGAAGTTTTACATCTGTACCGTTTCTATAATAGCACACTACCCATGAGAGATCCAGATGTCACAAAAGCCCCCATCACAAAATCAGAACAGCTGCTGAAATTAGACCATCACGACTTCACCATGAGACCCGGCTTTGGAGGTGAGACAAGACAACAGAATTGATTGTTAAAAAAATTCTAAACGTTAATAAATAGCAATACATTAATAATGTTTGTAAAAACACAAAAAAAATTAGCATTTCATTGCATTTGAATAAAAGAAGCAGTGAATTTTAATTTAATAAATACAATTTATTGAAATATTTATATCAACCTGCTCTAAGTGTGGCTCCATTTTTTGTGGAGTAAAAACAAAGCTGTGATTATTATTCATGATGGACATTAAAAGACCTTGCAATTTGTGATAACGTCACATCTGTTTTACATAAGACCAGATGTGAGCTTATGACACAGACTTACTGTGATTCACTGCCAAGAGTATTTACAGTAGTTATCTGCCTTTATTTGGATAATCCACACATTCATCCACAGATGAATTTAAAGTGCACCTATTTCATTGCTTAAAAACAACGTTATTTTATATAATATTGTATTTAGTATAATACAATGTGTCCGCGTGGTTTATGGTTTAAAAACACATTATTTTTCACATACTTTAAATTTTTGTAGCTCCAGATATCGTCGCTGCCCGATGAAACTCACGTATGTCCAAAACAGTTACTTTTCAGGAAGTGAAAAAAAAACCAGTATTTCAAAAGCAGTTGAATGTAGCGTTGTCATATTTGGTACGGCATCTTTACATGTAACCATATTCTTGCCAGTGTAATGATATAATTCACATTTGACCAAATTTGAGTTTAATTGGACATACGTGCATATTTCACAGTAACGGTGGTCGATACGCGTTCTTCCGATCATTAATTAGAATGGCCAAGTCGCGTTTCATATTGACAGGATGAATACGCTCAGTTTATTAAATAGCCTACGTCTTAGTTAAATATGCTTACTTTATTTAATATTAATTATACATTTATTAAATGTCTCTTGCAAACTATGAAGGGACAATGAATCAATACACTGACATGGTAATGCTAGACAGATACTTTGTTTGCAGAGTCCTACCGTAATTTTGTCACTCCTAGACGTACGTCTGGTGTCAGGGGGAACGTTTACCTTGATGAAGGAAAGTCATTGTCTCACCAGGCTGTGTTTATTCGGCTATATCCAGTGCTGAGCTTCGATGAAACTTTACGCGACCGGCGAGATACTTTCACAGGGCAGGAGATACGCGGCGTGATTGACAGCTTTGACACCAAATGGATATACGTGAAAATCAGATGACATGATTTCACAACTTTTCATTGGCCATTTAGTTATGTGACGCATACTGTATACGGAAATGAACCTGGACATTCAATCCGTCGAAAAATCTCAAAATCGGCAAAATGGACATACGTGGTTTTCATCTGACAGCGACGATATGCTGCCTTCCTCAAACGCATTGATTTTGTACAAAACTCATTGATTTGAAGCGCTGTGTATTTGAAGCGCTGTGTCCCTGATTGGCCAGCTAATCTGAACGTTGTGATTGGCCTGAATACCTCTGACGTCAGCCCGAAGTATGACGCTCCTTACCATGTTTGAAAGATTCACTCCCAATGAAATGCTAACAGGAGTTAACTTACAGGCTATGAGTCAAAGCGGGAGGAATTATGAAAATGTCGGTCTTTACTACATCACCAATCCCAGGAAGTAAACTGTTCCCTACAATCCGTGTGTTTGTTGTAGTCCAGAGATTTACGTTGGAAACGATAATTCGCGTCATTCGCGTCATTGTTTACTTTGGAGTTTGTACCTTTTGCATATCGTTAACATGAACTAATACACACTTATACACTAAAGAAAATGTAAAATTGTGAATCGGACCATAGTTGCCCTTTAAGGCAACCCCTCCCCCCGAACTATGCAGGTTCAATTGTAATGAAAAACAAATTGTTTTGCCCTGCCACTGTATTTCTGGTGCAGTGAATAATTGCTTATGGATATCATGAAAACTTAAACTTTCAAGAGACACATAAAAACCAAATAAATCTTATGACATTGCAATGTTTGTTTGTGCAGTTAACAGTACAGTAATGTTAAGGGGGCGTGCACACCAAAGCTTTTATACCGGCGTATGTTTTCAATTATGTCCGATGAAAGCACAGCGTTTTTCAAAAAGCCAGCAGTTAGCGTTTTTTCCACGCTTGGCAGTTTCCGCGCTCCACGCTGACAGTTGGAAAATATTTAACTTTGGGTGAAAAGCTCAGCTTGTCAATGGCAGTTCTCAAATGGCCGTCCCATCACAGTGGAGGAGGGGCGGGACAAATATTACAACAATCAACCGGCGCAACGTACCACGACTGATAAACAAAGCAGAAGTATCACAGCAATCAAAGCGCTCAGCTGAAAAAAGCAGGCAGTCGGCTGAAAAAAGCTAGCAGTCGGCGTCCACGTTTAAAAAGGTTTGGTGAGCACATCCCTAAGGCAGTTTATTGTGTGATTTTAAGTTTTTGTTTACTTAACTTAATATTGGTACTGTCCAGGGTTTAGGGGGTGTGCACACCAAAGCTTTTAAACACGACTGCCAGCTTTTTTCAGCTGAGCACTTTGGTTGCTGTGATACTTCTGCTTTGTTTCCCACTTTCATTAGAAACAATTGCAAACATACGCCGGCGTAAAAGCTTTGGTGTGCACGCCCCCCTAAAAGCTTTGGTGTGTAAGCCCCCTAAATCTACAGCGAATGCAGTAGAGAATCAGAGGATTAGGGTGAAGAGATTACGCATCTATACATTTAATCGTGCTACTGTATACCTCATCTCATTTCTGCTCATGTTATGTAATGATTTATTTAAGGATTAGGTGGGTTAATGTTTTGAGCAAATTATTTAGGTTCATGGTTGAATTAAATATACAGTTGTCTTTGCTTGTAAATATTTCTGTTTTAAAAAGATGAAAATAAATGTATGCATGATGTGCTCAATTTTAGGCCCTGCAGGACCGGTAGGAGTGGACGTTCAGCTGGAGAGCTTGGACACCATCTCTGAAGTTGATATGGTATTGTCTGCATACTTGGGAGGTTTTGCGTAGAAGGGATACTGCAACAGCCAAAATCTTGTGAAATCTTGCCAGATAAGCGCTGTTTTTATCCTAATCCACCCCCAAACCTAACCCTAAACACAACATCTTGTGAGATTAAGGCCATAGCTGTATCCCTTCTAGCCAAAACCTAAATATCATGTATGGCAGCCCTGTTTAAGCCCTATTCATCTGAAGTAGTATTTATTAGTGGAAATATTCACGGGTGGTGAATGATTCTGTGTACTGCAGGACTTCACCATGACTCTCTACCTGAGACACTACTGGAAGGACGAGCGTCTGTCTTTTACTAGTAACACCAACAAAAGCATGACCTTTGATGGGCGGCTCCTGAAGAAGATCTGGGTGCCTGATGTGTTTTTTGTCCACTCCAAGCGATCCTTCATCCATGACACCACCACAGAGAACGTCATGCTCAGAGTTTATCCTGATGGCAAAGTTCTCTACAGTCTGAGGTAACCATCACGAATCCACATCCAAGAGCATTTCACCACAAATCTCTCACATTGTATTGTGCATCAATGTGCATCACGTGTTTTGTCAAAATAAATGCCTGCTGCACATGCGTCAAAACCATATGATAAAAGAGACGCTCACGTTCACAAAATACACGCAAGACACTCCCTTAACAGTATACTCTGATTAAGCATGAGATTATGGGAGTATCTGGCAAACGCGAGCGTCTCTTTTATCAAGCCTTTAGATGCGTCTGCAGCACGCACTTATTTTGACAAGACACGTGATGCACATAGGATCATTCAACACGCAGAACACATATTTTGAAATTACAAACAACACACATGACGGGCTACATTCATGTTGTGACGAACTTCGCATCGAGCGCCCTCGAAAAAAGAAGTCACCGGCCGCCACTGCTATAATTCATGACTTTACAATTGGATCGTCTAGTTGAACAAAGACTGGGTGGCATTATCATAACAGTGATAAGTAAAACCATGTACCCATATGTTTCTGTATGTGCAGTCCTTAGGAATTGTATACATGAAAAATAGGAGTGGTCCAAGCACAGATCCTTGAGGAACCCCAGTGACTATGCAATGTGATTTAGTCCGATTGTCCGTCTACAATACCCTTGCGGATATACCTGAGAAATAGGATTCAAACTATTAAAGTGAAGTTTGTATTATCCCCAGCAATATGGACAAAAATGTTATTATTACTTCCTTTTAAAACTAGAAGCATGCAATTTAATCCCAATCAAAATAATATAATAAACAGATGCTGTGCTTGAACCTAAATTTAATGAGGGTTTCTCTAAAGCTATTTTATATAAACCAACACTTGGTTCTTGAGCAAGATAATTTGTTTTAAAAACCTTAGTCCTTAGCCAATATAAAAATTAGACAGTTGATATACAGTACAGAGAGAGCAGAAATGCAGAGCTACTTGTGAGTTAAAATATGAAATACAGCACTATTAAGGTCAAGTGTCTTTACAAAAGCCCAGTTTAATCCCTTTCAGCAGAAGATGATGAGTGGCCATCTCCATGAGGTGTGCAGTAACCCTGGATCTGCTTTAGATACTAATCTAAAGAATTCACTGGAATGTGTGGATTAATAATCTGTGGGATTAATGTGACCTATTGGTCTGTCCAGACACAAAGCTGGCTCATTTGCGAGCGATAATCTCACCCAGTCTGTCAGATGAAATGACTTTATCCTTCTATGTACATCTCAACTCACTGCAATCTAGAAGTTCATCTACTGTGCCAAAATCAGTACCTATCTGTGCCCTCTAAACCATCTACTGTCGGTCCTTTCTTTATGAGGACGGATGGCTGATCACACTGTCATTTCTCTTTTTATACATTAAAGACCAGTAGTGTTTGAAACCTAGAAAGGTTTATTTGCTAAAATAAAAAAACAGGAGGTGAGGATGATGAAGATGGTTTATAATGAAGGGTTTGTTTTGTTTTTACTTAAATAGCCAGTAGCCTTAAGTTCACGACTTGGTCCCAAAAAAATATATTTTACTGCTAATCAATAGTTGAGGTAAATAGCATTGGGGAGAGGCATGTTAAACTGATGATGTCAAATTATGTCGACAAAATACAATGTATGCTAGTGCAGTATTCAGAAAGTAATGTCTCTAGATTTTTATCAGTCATATATATTTGTATTCTTGCATTTTCTACAGGGTAACAGTCACCGCTATG
Source organism: Misgurnus anguillicaudatus (assembly GCF_027580225.2). Taxonomy (NCBI): domain Eukaryota; kingdom Metazoa; phylum Chordata; class Actinopteri; order Cypriniformes; family Cobitidae; genus Misgurnus; species Misgurnus anguillicaudatus. The sequence goes on from NC_073354.2 coordinate 6,803,895, forward strand.
TGCAACATGGATCTCAGTCACTTTCCCCTGGATACCCAAACGTGCTCACTGGAGATCGAGAGCTGTGAGTTGAAACACAACACGATCAATGTAATAAATATATATTAATTTACAGCAGGCTCCAGACCAGTGTTGTAGTCGAGTCCAACTCAAGTCAGAGTCAAGACCAAGACCAGAGATCGAGTGTCGAGTCCGGGTCAAGACCGATTCCTCATCTCATCTAGCTTTATCTGGACTTGGTCATGACTCAGACTCGACACTTGATCTCTGGTCTTGATTCAGACTTGACTACAACAATGCTGCAGACCACAGGTAAAGGTTGGGCAGATTCTTGACCTGATGCATCTACCTGACAGAATGATCTTACATAATTCTCTAACGTTAATTCAATCTTAACATTTTTTTAAATGTTATTTTAGTACTAAACGTAGGATAACTGAACAAGGTGTGACAGGGATTTTAATAACATTATTAAAAGGCTTAAAGGAATATTCCATTTTCTTAAAAGAAAAATCAAGATAATTTACTCACCATCATGTCATCCAAAATGTTGATGTCTTTCTTTGTTCAGTCGAGAAGAAATTATGTTTTTTGAGGAAAACATTGCAGGATTTTTCTCATTTTAATGGAATTTAATAGACACCAACAATCAACACTCAACTCAACACTTAACAGTCTTTTTAAACGGAGTTTCAAAGGACCACAAACAATCCCAAACGAGGCACAAGGGTCCCATCCAGCAAAACGACTGCCATTTTCGACAAGAAAAATAAAAAATACGCTCCCTCAAACCACAACTTTTCGTCTAGGTCCGGTCCAGCGCGACCTAACGCAAATGCGTAGTGACGTAGGGAGGTCACGTGTTACATATATAAAACGCACATTTGCGGACCATTGTAAACAATAAACTGACACAAAGACATTAATTAGTATCAGTTGACATACAACAACGTCGGAACGGTCCACTTTCAAAACACTTGTAAACACTGGGGTGGAGTTTCGCGTTCGTCCTCTGTGACCTCTTGACATCATGACGTATTGCGTGGGGTCACCTGGCGCATCACGACCAGATCTAGACGAGAAATTGTGCTTTAAAAGTGTATATTTGTTATTTTTATTGTCAAAAATTACAATCGTTTTGCTAGATAAGACCCTTATGCCTCGTTTGGGATTGTTTATAGTCCTTTGAAACTGAGTTGAAAAAAACTGTGTTGAGTTAAGTATTAATTGTTGGTGTCTATTAAAGTCCATTAAAATAAGAAAAATCCTGCAACGTTTTCTTCAAAAAACATAATTTCTTCTCGACTGAACAAAGAAAGACATCAACATTTTGGATGACATGGTGGTGAGTAAATTATCTGGATTTTTCTTTTAAGAAAATGGAATATTCCGTTAAGGCTAGTCCTAGACTAAGGCCCTTTTTACATGAAAACGCTCGAGGGTGAAAACGTAAAAATATTTTTCCGGATGAGCCTTTCGTTTACACGGCGACAGCATTTTTTGGGGCTTAAAAACGCAAAAAGAGAAACCACCCTTCCGAGTGGAAATCTTAAAAACGTTGCATTCCCGTCTAAAGGGTAAAAACTCAAAAGTCTGCTCACGGTGGCTCTCGTCGCGTACGCGTTTATGTCACAGGCATGCACCAGTTCAGGAAAATAACAACAAACATGTATGCAGTTGTACGAAATATTCACAGCTAGTATTGCGTAAACCGCCTTATCTGATCAGAGAAGGCGCATTAATACCCTCTATCAAATTGTTGATGCGCCATTTTGTCGAAGGCAAACGTCGACACCTGGGATAATATGGAAGAAGGTTGTAAAGAGGCGCGTGGACTTGGTGTTGTGGTGTGTCAGTGCTTCACATTGCCACCTAGCCGCCTGTAGTGCATACTTCATTGAATATTACACACTTTTGCATCACCATATGCACGCAAAACCCCCCCCCCCAAAAAAACCCTCATATAAACGCAGAGTAAAAAGTGATAACGCAACGACACTTTTGCGTTTTCTCTTCAGATCATTTCCGTGTAAACGTAGCCTGAAACATGTTTGGTCTCAACTGAAATTGACAGATCTTAAAGGGGACATATCATGAAAATCTGACTTTTTCCTTGTTTAAGTGCTATAATTGGGTCCACTGTGCTTCTATCAACCTAGAAAATGTGAAAAAGATCAAACCAGTAACTTAGTTTTGGTAAACCATTCTCTGAAAGCATGTGAATAAAAGGTCCCTGAAATATGGCTTTAAAAAAGTGCCATTGATTTGTCTGAAGATACACACCAGTAACATCTTTTTCTAAGGCATGTTTATAAAACATTGTTTGTTTCTGTTTGGCTTTCAGATGCTTATACTGACGATGACCTCATGCTGTACTGGAAACGAGGGAATAGATCTCTGCAGACGGACGAGAAGATTTCTCTGTCTCAGTTTCTCATTCAAGAGTTTCACACCACTACAAAACTGGCTTTCTACAGCAGCACAGGTGTTGAGACTGAGCTTCTGTATATCAGTTCACAAACCCAAATGAAGAAACTGATTTATGTATCGATTTAGGTCATAATAGAGACAAAAAATTAATAAAACGTTCACAGTAACCAAGATATTAGCAAAAAATTATTTGATGCAAGATGACTTTTGGAGACATCGAATGGGGCATATTTTAATTTCCACAATCTGTGAACATTATTTTTGTGGCATTGCTTTATGTATGCCTGCTGAATTTTTACATGATACAGTATATAAACTTTACTGACATTAACTAAATATTGCTTGATAAATCAGCATTTTAAAATCCGCATAAATATCTGTTGGCAACAAGATTAAAGAGTAATGACTGTGTTGTGTTTTATGATGTGTGTGTTTGTTATTAATGTTCAACCTCTGTCTCCTGCAGGCTGGTACAATCGTCTCTACATCAACTTTACTCTTCGGCGTCATATCTTCTTCTTCCTGCTCCAGACGTATTTTCCAGCCACTCTGATGGTCATGTTATCGTGGGTGTCTTTCTGGATCGACCGCAGAGCCGTTCCTGCTAGAGTTCCTCTAGGTAAGATACACTGAAAATCAAAATTGCATATTTCTATTTGCATTTGATATGATGTTACATCTGATACATGTACTGTACATCTTATGAATGATTTCCATGTATGAATGATGATACAGACTAGGTGAGGGCAACAAGACACAGTTAAACAGACTCAGGATAGACATACAGAGTAAATACAGAGTATACAAAACACAAATACATAGATATTTAAAAACTGTTTCCTTGTTTAGATCATTTTAAAATGTAGTCATCATAGATTTATCATATAGATTTCATATTATAAGATCTGGGTCTGGAAGCCAATAATGTCACTTTCCAAAAGTTTCTATGTACCTGTATGACATGATATACACTGTAAAATGAACTCTAAAAAACTTTGATATATACGGTAGAAACTGTAATAGAGTTCACAAAACATAACATTTAATTTTACGGAAAAATGAAGTCAAATGTAAGGTTTTTGAAAGTTTAAAGTGTGAATATACTATATACAGGTATATCACTATAAATCTCCATAATATTCACTGGGATTATATGTGTTCTTTTCTTTAAAGAGCCAGTAAGATGCCAATTTTAAGCTTCCAATCACTGTTTATAAGTCCTGACAACAGGTTTAAATGCATGCAAGGTCAAAAAACACTGTAATTTTCTCAAAATATACATTTAAAATTACCCCATTTCTCAGAGATCCCCAAAAGATTCGTGTGAAGCCGTTCAACGACTCAGTCTGCCTAAACCCCTCCTTTCAGTAGCCTACTCTGATCTGATTGGTCAACTGACACAGTCTCGGCACAGACCACAGATCAGTGGCACAGACCAACAAAAGTGCAACATATATTGACCTAGTGTTAACATGATTTACTGGGAAGACATTATCGACATCAATACACGTCATTCATCATTAATCCAAGCAATAAAAACGACGATAGGAACTAAAATTTTACACTCATTTAAGCATTTATGTAAGCTAACCGGGTCATAGCAAAACCGTAAGTGAAGCATGCGTTAGCCGCTTGCTAACGTGACTCTCTGACAGTATATTAAGAGTTTGAACAATGACATCATTCATCATTAATCCAAGCAATAAAAATGACGACAGAAACTAATGGTTTTACACTCATTTAAACATTTATGTAAACTAACCGGGTCATAGCAAAACCGTAAGTGCAGCATGCTTGCTAACATGACTCTCTGACAGTATATTAAGAGTTTAAACAACAACATCATTTATCATTAATCCAAGCAATAAAAACAATGATAGAAACTAACATTTTACACTCATTTAATGTCTGTCGTCGTTTAATAACTTGGACTAATGATGAATGATGTGTATTGATGATGTTTTTTAAACTCTTAATATACTGTCAGAGAGTCACGTTACCAAGCAGCTAACGCATGTGCACTAACTTAATTGTTTGCATTTTTGCTATGGTTCGGTTAGCTTACATACTTGCTTAACATTTTTACACTAATTTAAGCAAGTATGTAGCTATAATCATACTTATAGGTTGTGGTTGTTTCAAATAAAGTGGGTACTGAACCATCTTTCATTGCCAACCGTCTAGAAAATCCCTCTTTGAAAAAGTAATTTTAACCACTGATTCTTTATATATCTTTATCCTTTGGTAGTGAAAACAACACAACCCTGCTAAAAACAATAGACACCATCACAGAAGTTGGTTTTGGTTTTATTGGGAATTTTATTGGTTCTAATGTAATATGGCCCAAAACACCCTACAGTGTAGTGGTTTTAATGGTAAAGGCTAATGGTTCCTATTGGTATTTTAATGGAAACCAATAGAATTTTCTGTAATGGTTTAATTGTTTTTTTTCAGCAGGGAAACTGAAAACACAGCGTGATATGATGATTACACACTAACTAGCTGTGGGCAGGTCATAGTTTTCGTTTCTCCCGCAGGCAAGTCTGTATGGGGGAGATTATTATGCAAAGTGTTGGTATTATGTGGATAAAGTCAAACAGGAGATTCAATCCATATAACGACTCGTTTCAGTGATTCAGAGTCGACTCCCTACTTTAGAAGCCAATAACTTTATTAATCGTGCACTTTTTGGTTAAACTACTTTGCACATTGTTTACATTGATGGACAGCTATATGACACAGGATCTGTGTGGCTCTTTAAGTTAAAAATACAAGTCATCGTACAATTTACAGTAAAAAACACTAAAATGACGTTCCATGAGTGACTTCACATTTGATGATATTTTATTTAAATAATAATGTTTTCTCTTCTATTTGTTAGCAGTTACGAGTGTTTTATGTTACACTTTGTGTTGTTTAATTAATGTTCATAGCATTATAATTTTCATGTCACATGCGATACAATCATGGTGTTTTGTATTTGTGTGAATTACACTGTGCACCATCTTGTATTAGCATAGGCCTACATATAGCAACAGTCTATGGAAAGGCCACTGTCCATGTTATGTGGTTAGCGGTATATTATTATGTACACTGGAAATGTGTATACTTTGCCGTGAAAATGCTGTAAAGAATTGTGAAATATGCAAATATTTGCTGTAATGAAAAATACGTTTTTTACAGTTTTTAACTGCAAAGTTGTTAAAATGTTCCCTGTATTTTTACAAAAGTTTTCTGGCAACCACAGCTGCCAGTTTTTTACAGTAAAAACAAAGTTTTTTTAAGTAGTAAATTCCAGTGCCAAAAGATTGTTGATTCTGCTTTATTATTACAGCTTTACCATAACATCTTGAGTTTCTGTACAGGTATTACTACAGTGCTCACCATGTCTACCATCATCACCGGGGTAAACGCCTCCATGCCCCGAGTGTCTTACATCAAAGCTGTGGACATTTACCTGTGGGTCAGCTTCGTCTTTGTGTTTCTGTCTGTGATAGAGTATGCCGCTGTCAATTACCTGTCAACTGTGCAGGAGCGCAAAGAAAGGACACAACGCAGTAAGGTACTGAAATAAAAAAAAATCATGTTTATTTAAGCAGTGTTTTTCTGATTGAAAATGTAATGCGATGTAACTGTATGATCCTGTAGATGCCATGTACATGTGGAATGATCCATCCAGGTCAGATGATGATGGACAGTAGTTACAATGACATGGACGTGATGACTACAGGGAACTACGGCATGTCCGAACTAAACGGAGACAAACATGAGCAGTTCCTAATGCATTTCGTCATGGATAATGAACAAGGACCTGTAACCTCACGCAGCAGCTTATATATAGACACTCACGCCATAGACAAATACTCACGGGTCATTTTCCCTGGAGCATATACACTTTTCAACATTATATACTGGTCTATCTACTCTCAGTGACTGCTTTTACTATACAGACATTTGTGAATACAGATTACACAGAAACATAATACAACACACTTCATTTTTATTATAATTTTAATACGAGACAAGTTTTTTTAGCTCATCAATAGCAATTATTTGTGTTTTATAGGCTGATGACGTGTTATTTTACAGTTAACAAAGAAACGTTTGTGAAATATAAATGTGGAAATTGTCTTGTGGATTGACTGAACTAAGACACTGCATAGCAATCCAATAGAAGAAAATTAAAGGGTTCATACGACGCTGGTAAAAATAACTTTATTTTGTGTATTTGGAGTAATGCAATGTGTTTACGCGGTTTAAGGTTAAAAACACATCATGTTTAACATACCATACATTACTGTTACACCCGCCTCTCTGAAACGCAACAATTTTTAAAAACCTCATCGTTCTAAAAAGCACAGTTTGCTTCGATTGGCCAGCTATCCAGTGCTCCCAAAGCACAGCGTCTCCATGACATGATGGTGCCGACAACAATAAAACGTACGCCTTCTTTGCATATACGTTTGGGCGGTGTTATGCAAATTTTCCCACACAGTGACGTAGATATGTTGAGGTTTGTTTGAATGAGACGTTTTAGGAAGATGTGGATGAGCTTCACTTTCAGAAAGAATACCTCTTTGGGTTTGAGACTTCAATCTTTGCGTCTTTACATATATTCTGTGCGCACAAAGAGCTTTTAACACTCCAAAGTAGAGATGCCATTTTTCCTCCATTACCGATAGCTGATTATTCAGATACCAATAGTTTGGTGGTTATGTTAACTTGCATTAACTAAATATGAAGATAAAATTTTCTGAATGTTAATTCATTCATATAATGACCAGAAATTGGATTTCCTCTTCTCTTTTGATTGACAGAATATATCGGTCATGATTATCGGCTGTTTCAAAACTACAGCCGATTGTGTGAAATTTTTTTTTTATTGACCGATACTAGGGCTATGCGTGTTTCGTCAGAAAAGCCATAAATGGTGAAAAGATCATAAAAGGTGATTAGTAGTTAATCGCCATCACCTGCCCCCAGATGGAGCGGCACCCACCACACAGAGCCGCATTTCACAAAGAAGCTAGGCAAAATCGCATGATCATCGGAGTCGATTTTCCTCGATTATGAACGCGACTTTGCCTAGCTACGGCTCTGTGTAGTAAATGCCGCTCCATCTGAAAGGTGGTGATGGCGATTTATTACTTATCAAGGAACCGGCTTTACTGATGAGATGCGCATCGAATCGCAGGCGATTTTTTTGCACAGCCCTAACTGATATTGATCAGGGGGCGTGTCTACTAACCGACATTGTTGCCGGGGTTGCGTATGTGTGGGGCGGGCATATCAAAAGAAGGTCCAGATTCTATTGGGGTAGCGGTGTGTTTTTTAGGTGATTTCAAATATCAACATTGGCTTTCAGAGATCATGGATCCTGCCTTAAAAGAAATCATTAAGTATTTTTAAAAACCTGCATGTTTGCAAATTATTTAAATTATAAAGTCTTGCTTACATTAAACATAATAATAATTTTGATTTGGTTTAATTATTTTGAGATCAAGGGGGCCCCCTAGTGGTGCGGGGGCCTATGCACATTGCGTAATTTGCGCATAGGAAGGACCGGCGAGCCCAGTCTCCTGAAGATGCGTACAAATAGCACGAAGTGCAAAACTCGCGCAACACATACGCCAAATTCCACTTTGGCGTGCATATGATCCGCAAGTCCTTCCCATTCACTTAAACGGTGCATCTTTTTTGTCGTTTTATTTATTGGCTTCTCAATTTTTACCATTTTCGCTTGGGTTTAGGGTTAGAACAACTTTTTGTTTTATAAAAATGACATCCTAACCCAAACCCCAACTCTAACCCCAACTCCAAGCGACCATGGCTTAAATATGGACAAAAACATGGAGAAACCTGTATATTAAATAACCTCATTAAGCAAATCTAAAATCTAACCCTAAACCCAAGCGAAAATGGTTTAAAAAACAGAAAAAAATTCAGAAACCAATAAATAAACCGACAAAAAAGATGCCCCGTTTAAGTGAATGGGAAGGACTTGCGTATCATATGCACGCCAAAGTGGAATTTGGCGTATGTATTGCACGAGTTTTACACTTCGTGATATTTATACGCATCCTCAGGAGACTGGGTAGGACCGGCACGGGACTCTGATGATGATGGGAGAATTGGTTAAAGGTCTAAATATATTTGCAATGTATTTATGTAAATAACCTTGAACCTTTGAGACTTACTGAAGGCATCAACAGCTTGAACCCACAATAAAACAAAAATTATAGGGAGGAACTATATCTTTATTTCGTCTTTATTTCTATTATTTATATCCAAAGAAAGAAAAGAACAATAAAAATATTTTTTTCCAATTTGATCTGTTGTGGTGTTTAAACTAAAGCAGATTTTACAACTACTGTTAAAACATAGTATTGGCAGTGATAGAAAAACTTTAAAATGTCCAGACAAAGAATTAACAGACACGACACATTCAGAAAACCAAAACGTCCACTGGAAATGAAAATCTCAATGCTTGAAGATGGCCACCAAGTAGCTGCTTATGTTAAACAGTGCTTCAATATAAGGTAAACTTACATTACATTCCCTTATATAAGCAGCTCATCTTGTAGCCAACACAATCTAAATGGTCTCATAGACTTTTTTAGTCTAGTGCAAATTGTTTTGCAATCTCCTAGTGCATGAATTCAACATTAAAACCCTCATACTTAACCAGCTTCAGCACCACAACTGATGTCACTTTTAAGCTAAAATCATCTTCATTTTTTTTACTCTTCAGTCTTTAGAATAATCATTTAACTAAAGGCCGCTCTTCAAACACAACTTTAACAAAAGTTCAGTAGCTTTTGCAACAGGATGTTATCAGTCCATCTACTTTTCTAAGATGTTTATGATTTCACATGGAGCTTTAACAAACCTTTCAGGTACACTGACATTTGCTCTTTGCTGCAGCCGGGCTGCGCAGGTGCATGCCGATGAACGTGCTCTCCCACCCAATGGCTGGGCGGTTTGGGGAGGACGCTGGGCGAGGGCGGCTCGCTAAATTTGGCTCCAGCATATGTCTTGTTTGTGTCCGATGAGAGCTCAGAACAAACGTTCACCTTCTTGATGTATTCGCCTGTAGGCGTGTTTCTTTGCCTGCCGTGTCGTCTATGATTGTTAAGGTTCAAGGACAGCCGACCAGACGGGCTTCCTCTGTCACCACTTTCTGTTTTTGACTGTTAAAGGCAAACAGAAAACAATACTGGATGATCTGATTGTAACCAAACAAAAAATCTAGTCACAAATATCTAAACACACCCTGGCAAACACTCACAGGATCTTAGGAACATCCCAGTAACTTCCCAAAACTTTGTTTTATTGTGACAGTGAATTTTTATCTTAGACAACATTATAACATTTACATAACACAATGGTGATATTTATTGGATCGACCTTTGTGTAGTTTATTGGCCAACCTTTCTCAATATATTAAGTGCTGCTTATATTGTATGCCCGAAAATAATGGGAAACATAAGCCTAGATTATTAAAATACCAATAGATTTTGGTCTTTCGCTTATTTTCATTTTTATTTAATTACATGACTAGGGATGCATATCAATTAATCGCGATTAATCTATAGCAGAATAAAAGTTTTTGTTTACATCATATATGTATGTGTACTGTATATAATAACTTTGTATAGTTAAATGCACACACATGCATGTATATATTTAAGCAATGTTTACATGTGTATATACATTTGTATATTTATGTATAATTTATATTATATATAAATATAAATACTTAATATATAAATATATTTTTTTCTTAAAATTATACATGCATGTGTGCATATTTATATATACATAATTATTATACACAGTTCACACACATATATGATGTAAACAAAAACTTTTATTCTGCTATAGATTAATCGCGATTAATTGATATGCATCCCTATACATGACACAATATAACAAATGTATGTATATTAATGAGTTTTACCTGTTATAAAAACATTATTTATAATGTTATAATAGACTAACATTGATCATGCCTTTTGAACAAAATAAGCAAAAAACATGTAGTGCATACTATATCCATCATTAAGTTTGTAAACTGAATTAAAGTGCATGTGTGCAGTCCTACAAGCTTTAAGACCCTGGGGAATCCCTGGATGACTGACATAAGAGGGAACTTCCGCATTAATTAAATATCTTGAAATAAAACAACAGAGAACTAAAAAACGATCTTCCGATGCAATGTACATTATTTACAGCAATAACCTGACATTAAAGGTCACGTTCTCCTGATCCCATTTTTTAAACCCTAGTTAGTGTGTAATGTTGCTATAATAGCATAAATAAAACCTGTAAAATGTTAAAGCTCAAAGTTCACAGCCAGGTGATATATTTTCTTTAATAGAATTCCTCTTTCAAAGCCTACAGCGAACAGCCGGTTTGGACTACAGCCCCCTACTTCCTGCTTTAATGACGTCAGTAAAACGTTTTTTTGACTAAACTCCGCCCACAGGAATACGTCAGTCACCAGCTTTGGCTCAAACGGCTCTGCTAACCTAAGCTGCTGTCAAATCACAACACACTATACAAGCTACACAATCAAAGTTAAGTATTTCTGAAGGAGGGACTTCATAGATCAAAGAAGACATCAGCCGTTTTGAGGACAGCGAAAACAGCGCTATACAGATAAGTAAATTGTGTGAAAAATACCGCGTTTTTTACACCTGAAACATGAACACATGTTATATTGCCCACTATAAACAAAATCAAAGCTTTAAAAACACAGAAAGAACGGGAGCTTTAAATCAATTTAAACAGATTAATAAGTACTCCACCTCCAACATGACATCATCAACTATGTTGTTGAACCAACATGGTTCAAATGCTGATTGTGCGACAAAGATACTATGTTTTCGGAAAACAGTCTTGACTAGGTAGTTAGTTTCTCCCACTATGCATCGTATTATGGTGGTTCAACAGCGAGTTACGTTGTTGTTGTTCGGAAAACGAACCCATGATCACGAGTCGTAAATATCTAAATTTGATATTGATTTGTACTGTAAATGACACCACACACCAAAGGTGTCTTGGACAAAAACAATCGTCTGCGTTAAAACCATAGACTGGTTGGCCGTAATGTCCGTAATGTCACCCATAGGTTTGTGAAAAGCTTTTTTAAAGCCAATAGTAGGCGGGCCTGCCGTCGCCATCTTGGCCACACATCACTCGCGGATTATCAAAAATAGGTAAAGATGCGGGACGTGGGTGATGCTGAGGTGGCTGGCTGCTGAAACTACACCCGCCTATCTTGACTAGTGACAGCTGTGGCAGTTCACCCGTCACTCAATTTCCCACGCACTTAATTATGCAGAACTTTAAGGCTAAATATAATTTAAATGAATGAGTTACAAAAAAATTCAGACCCCCCCTCCCCTCACAGTTGTCATGAAAGGCAAAATTAGCTATATAGACCAAAAACATTTTTGTACCAGGCTGTAAACGTTCTTTCTGCTGTAAAGTTGGCCATTTTAACATGGAGGTCTTTGGGATTTTACTCCCTTTTGAAGCTAGCCTCACGCGGCCAGTCGATGAATTGCAGTTTAAGTATTGACTTCATCAGAGAGATCGGAAGGTTGCCCCTCGGTTAAAACACTAATCCCGTCACGCCCCCTTTTCGATCGCCGAGGGTGCAAATTTAAAATTTTCACGTGTGTGGTCAACCTAAACAGACGATCTTGTAAAAGCACTAGGGATAAACGATATTATCGGCGCGGTTATACATTAATTATGGGCCAGTTTATAAAGAGGGATTAGGATTTTTATCGCAATATCTGTTCATAGGAAGTGTAAATATTATAAAAATATCACGTCGAACTATCAGGTTATCAAAAGAATGGCAGTTTATTTGTAAGTGCCAATACACGTTACCTGTTTATTGTTGGCTGGTTTAGTCTCGTCTTGGGTAATTGTAGGTTTATAACTGGTTTTGCTGATGTTTGCAGTGGCTTTGTTGTCTTTACTGCGAAGGTTTCTTCCTCTTTTCCTCAGGATCACGGCTTTAGATATGTTTACATTGACTGCTATATTACCCACGCTTGATTCAACGCGATGTCCAAACGCATCGCCGAGCATGATTTCTCTCTGTACTGCAAACTTTACAGTAAAAACGTCAGTAAACAATGATGATGATGATGATGTGTCAAACGCTAATGATCTTTAAATCTTCAAGTCTGCAAAAAGTAACAGCCAGTAAAGTTTCCTCGCATATTTCATCTCTGTTTTTTTGTCAATATGATTGAAATATCCGTTTCTATCAAGCTCCGGGATAAAAAACAGGTCTGTCTGTCCTAATGGCTGTTTACTGCACGCTACGCATGCGCTCGAGAGCATTACATCATGATGTTGGCGTGCCAATAATTGATCACGTTGCAAAATGAATCACTGCCCAACATGATGATAATAATGAGCAGTTAAGCATATAACTAATTTCTTTCGCAATGTTTAACAATAGAGGTACATTGGTAACACTTTATTATAATGTTCATGATTTAACATTAGTTAATGTATTAACTAACATGAACAAACCATGCGCAATACATTTGTTACAGTATTTATTCATCTTTGTTAATGTTAGTTAATAGAAATAAAGCTGTTCATTGTTTGTTCATGTTAGTTCATGGTACATTAACTAACGTTAACCAAATTTTAATAAAGTATTAGTAATTGTTGAAATTAACATTAATAAAGATTAATAAATGCTGCACAAGTGCAGTTCATCATTAGTTCATGTTAACTAATGTAGTTAACTAATGTTAATTAATGAACATTATAATAAAGTGTTACCGGTACATTTATATTAGGACAGATGAATACAGAACAGTAAACACTGAAACCTTTTACTAAATAAACTATTTTATTAGGATTTAAAACATGTGTTTTTATAATTACATAATAGACCTCTTGATAATAATGTAAGTTACATGCTTTGAAAAATATTTAAACACAAAATGCCCATAAACTATACATGGCTACATACCGGAGTGCATACATTATTGCCATATTTAAAGGTAAACAGTTAAATATGAGTATTAAATGTCCACCTTGAATGCACTTTACCTTCTTTTGGATAAGAGAAAATGCATTTTTGGGTTATGGAACATAATGCATCTGCCAGCATTCAAGACTGTAATATGTTTAACATACTATTTGTATTATCTCATCAAGTACATCATTTGTTTTAAGTGTTGTATGTGCTTAAAAACTGTGCAATAATACAGGACATGTTTCAGTACAGGATTAATTGTAACATGACTACTTTACATATTTATAAAAATGTATATTTTGGTCTTTTTCTCTTACTGTCAGAAGATGATCTCCTATGAATTTGTGAAATGTTTGGATGAGTTTTAAGATATTGAACAAAGTGTTTTTGCAAAAAACAAGCAAAAAAATCTGCCAATGGGGTAAGCTAATTTTTCTTGAATTTATTGTTTAAGAAAAATGTTTTTTTTGCTTATCTCATTGGCAGATTTTTTTTTTGCTTGTTTTATGCACAAAATCACTTACATTTGATATTTTTGGTCTAAAAATAGACTTACATTCTAGAGTCTTTTTGCTCATCAAGAAACAGCATCTCACTTTAAGAATTTGTACATATTTTTACCGAAAACAAGACAAAAATACTAAGAACATTTTTCCTGAAAATCATTTTTTTTTTGCAGTGTATACAGTCTTCACAATTTCAACCCAATAAAATACTCTAGATCTTGGAAAAACTATAAAGATGTATAAACCAAACACTAACAAATATCTTAATTTTTAGTTGTTTTAGCTTATTTTAATACTCTTCTTTGAAATAATTTAACTAATATTGTCATAAAAGTCACTTCTCTATATAGATATGTGTACTGTAGCGCCCTCTGCTGGTCGCCGGTTAGCACTGCAGGCGCTGTGAGAGGGTTACACACAGAGCTGTGGGACAACGTGGAGAAATTACTGTTTACTTCTGAACAAGGTTTGTGTAGCAGACGTTTCATGGAGCTTATCTCGTGAATGCAAAACCAAGGAAGAACCTTTACCAGCACGGAACTCTTCATAAAGGCGCGAATCTCTGGTATTCCCGGGTCTGCGTTTAAGGCCCAATCAGCGGATTACTGGAGATCCTTTAGCCCGCTCGACAGTGTTGATCTCCGGCGCGGTTGAACGCGGACTGCCGCTCGGATCAGGACAGGAACATGTCTCATACCGGGCCGCCTCCTCGATGGAGGAATTGCCCTAGAAGAGGTCAACCCGTGGCTGGTGAGAGTCTATTACAAACTAAGCTCCTTAAGTTATACCAACCCAGACTCACTCTCTGTGATAGAAATGATTGCTTTCTTATGGTTAGTTTACTATGTTGATAATAAATGTCCTGAAGTGCTGGCCTACTGCTGTTTTACAGAGCGCATATTAAAACTTTGAATGATTTAGGTGTAATAGTAAACAGCTATTAGCCTGAAGACATAGCCATAGCATAAACATAAGATACAACCCCACATGTACTGTTGTTCCGTCAACATACCAGACTTCCCCAATGAAAGCATATTATTTATATATATGTGTGTGTGTGTTAGGAAGATGTATGTCATGTGGAAAAATATGTTTATGGTATTGTAGTCTTGTTTAGTGTATTTGTTTTAAATTGAGAGGCTAGCCAGTTTAGCTACTGCGCTCAGATCAACACAACTACGTCATAGACGGGGTGGCGTATGTCTATGTATCAGACCCCGCCTCTTTAATCCTTCTACGGCACTGGACGCGTGATGAATATTAATTGAGAAATGTGACGTATGACCAACCGATTGGCTACCAACAGTGTCAGTCAGCAGGCGAATGAATGAAATATTATGATGAGCACCGGGTCTGCGAAAATATTAATTAGGTCAGTGGTTCTCAAACTGGGGGCCCTAAGATGGTGACAGGGGGGCCCCAGTTTTATAATATTTTATAAAATACACTAATTTATCATGAATTCTGCCTCAGAAAAATAAGACTACTAACCAACCGCATTACATTGTATATTTTAATAAGTTTTGGTTCATTCAAATTGTATGTTTTACAAAGTTTTATGTCATAAATTTTCTTTGGGGGGGCACAAAGGGCACAAGTGGGGGTCACCGTACAAAAGGGGGGGGGGGACACACGCCGAAAAAGTTTGAGAACCACTGAATTAGGTTATTTGACTGATGCTTTAACTTTAAATGTATACATTAAGCAGACGCTTTTATTCAAAGCGACCTTGGATGTTATTGCGAGTGGACATAAGCTTTATGCAATTCTGTGTTAAATGTACTTTTCAGGTAAATTTTTGCCCATGAAGACCATGCTTGGACCACAGTATGATGATAAAGTCCCAGAGGAGAACAGGTTTCATCCTAGTATGCTATCGAACTATCTCAAGAGCTTAAAGGTACGTGGACATGGTGTAAACATGATCACCTCACTTGCCATCTAGATGTTGAGTTTGATATGATGCTGGCCTCTCTTCAGGTTAAGATGGGTTTGCTGGTGGACCTAACCAACACAAGCCGCTTTTATGATCGGGCGGAGATAGAAAAAGAAGGAATCAAATACGTGAAGCTGTCCTGCAAAGGGTATGTGACCCCACGTTTCAGTGTTATGTACTAAATGCAATTTTTTACAGTATTAATAAGTGTTGCATTTCGAAGAGATCAACCATAACTTAAAATGACAGATACCGATATCGATAGATACTAGGGATGCACCGATAGGATTTTTTTTTGTCCGATACCGATTTAAACAGACAACTTCTGGCTGATACCGATATTAAACACTTGTATACAATACTATACAGTTGGTCTATTAGCTAGTTTATTTCTGCATCAAATTATTTTTACTGAATATGGATTGGATCTAATTAACATTCAACTGACCAACATAATAAGAGAGGCACAAATTAAGCTAAAACAAATATAATAAGAAAACATGACAGCCTTCAAAGGTGGTTTTTGCTATTCAGCATTTATTTGATTAACAACATTAACTCATTTTTTTTACATATTATTATGGAAGCATATGGGTAGCTAAATTCAATTTAGAATGTAATATGCAATATGACAATGCAATATGTAAAATGACAATGCATTTCTGTATTTAAGTTTACATTTTCCATGCTTGTATGTGCAATCCTTGGTGCAAAATAGAAATGAAAATGTAATACTTTAATAATTAATATTGCATATTACATTCTAAATTGAATTTAGCTACCCATATGCTTCCATATATATATATATATATATATATATATATATATATATATATATATATATATATATATATATATATATATATATATATATATATATAATGGATTTCTTTATGCAGTTAATTAATAAACAATCGGTATCTGCCTTTCTCGTGCTATTGCCGATATGCCGATGGTTTCAAATTCATCAAAAATCGGCTGATAAATATCGGCGGCCGATACATCGGTGCATCACTAATAGATACCAATAGTTTTGCTTTTTACTCCTTATTTCAAATGATGATATTGTGAATTACAGAGCGTACAAATAGCAAATCTGCTCTCATTGTCACCCAATTCATAATAATCCTAATAAAAATAAAGACGGGGTTGCGTATATATATATGTATCAGACCCCAACTCTTTAATCCTTCTACGGCACTGGACTGGTTATGAATATTAATCGAGAAATCTGACGTATGACCATCAGCAAAAAGCAGTAGCCGGGCAACACGATCTCTTCCTTTTCAATGGAAGCTTGGTGACTTTCGGGGACACGAGCAAACGTGACTTTTGGCGACCAGATGGGCGTGACATGAGAAAGTTATGAAAAGTTTAACTTTATGCAAATGATGGACAATTTATGGGAGCGACAACCAATTAGGTTTTTTGGGAACATAAACAAGCTTATATATCCCTCACAAAAACAACACACTACGGTAATTCTGTGACGTTGATTTCGTGTGCTATTCTGGTTAAAGTGCCCATATAAGGACTTCCACTGTGGGTGCTCTGTTTATGTGCTGTAATTGAAGGTTTGGCTTAGGTCTGTCACATTAAAATGAATATTTTTTTCTTATTCAGTCATGGTGAATGCCCCACGGTGGAGACCACACAGATGTTCATCAGATTGTGTGAGCACTTCAATGAGAAGACACCTATGGAGCTTATTGGTAAGATCAGTATACTTACTTTTTTAATGTTATCAGTCATCCTGATTTCAGTAACAAAACTGTGTTCTGAACACACTGTACTTCAGCAACAAATTTACCACACATTTTTAAGATTATAAACATACGTTTTCTGTTCTTTGAAAACACCCTAAAAGAAATTCATATGGCACATACATTTTTCAGTCTTTTTTCTTTGGAAACCTTCCCCTCTACCACGTCGAAATATGAAATATGATATAAGATGTGGTGTACTGGTTTGACTTTTATCTGTGTATAAACCTGGCACAATGACGTTTAAAGGAATAGTCTACTCATTTTCAATATTAAAATATGTTATTACCTTAACTAAGAATTGTTGATACATCCCTCTATCATCTGTGTTCGTGCACGTAAGCGCTGGAGCGCGCTGCGACACTTCGATAGCATTTAGCTTAGCCCCATTCATTCAATGGTATCAAACAGAGATAAAGTTAGAAGTGACCAAACACATCAACGTTTTTCCTATTTAAGACGAGTAGTTATACGAGCAAGTTTGGTGGTACAAAATAAAACGTAGCGCATTTCTAAGCGGATTTAAAAGAGGAACTATATTGTATGGCGTAATAGCACTTTTGGGAGTACTTGGAGATATAAAGGATGTAATACTACTCTTTAGGTACTCCAGATTAACATCAGAAATGCAGAAACAGCGTGTGTTATGTGCGCTTTAATAAACATAACACATATTTAAAGGTAATTTTTAATGAATAAATAATTAGCGTTACTAACTGTAAAGATAATTGTCTGTTGTAAAAAAATCTCCCAGTGAGCAAGCCAAAAACAACAAGTGGCAGGTAAACTAAACTCCAGTGGTGAGTTATAAATGAATATGTATTTGTCCTGTTGGAGGTGCTGTTGAGTCACAGAAGAGCGTTATCACAACACACTGAACCTGCTAAATCAGACACAACACAAAGGAAGAGATGTATGAATGTCAGTGTTATCACCACGGCAACAGTGTGATTGACACTGCAGGGAACATGAGCAGATAGTCTGGAGGCAGGACGTTGAGAAGATGACGTACAAAGCTCCCAGGGGTGAACTTGTCAAAAACTTGCCAATTCAGTATACAGAGAGTGAATATGCTGTAAAATGAGTTATGCTCTGTGCGAATTTCCAAAATGAAATGAGGTGCAGTGCACTTGAGCGTTGAGAAGATGTACTGCCTTTTATATTACAGTCCTTTCTAACAGAAGCCAGGCCACGGGTGGTGCGGTATACGGTCAGGGTTTGAGGTGATGAATCAGGCTTTATGCACCAACAGATTCTAAATATTACACTTCAGCATCCCACTCTGTTTATACCCCGTCCTGAAATGCGACGTGTTAAAACTTTTATTACCTTTATAGCACATGGAAAGCAGTAAAACACTGAGGAAGGGGAAAAGCAGGTGTGCACCTGCTCAAAAACTAACAGACCATTAGTATTTGGTTTACTGTTTAGGATTTATGGGTGGCGGATTGGTATAAGAAAACCTATCACATAAACTGTGGAAAATACTTTAAAAAATCGCTAAATCAGTAATTTATCAGAAACAAAATCAAGATTGAACATTTGCCTTATTTTTATGTTCTTTTGGTTCTTATTGATGTGTTCATTTGGGCAGATAAATGTGCTTGGACTCTTAAAAATATAGCTGCTTTGCAAAGCCCAGAAGAGCCAATTTTTTGTCTAAATGGCTCCATAAAGAACATTTAACATCTGAAGAAACTTTCTGTTTCACAAAAGGTTCTTTGACTGAATGGTTGTTCTGTGGTACGGCTAGTCAACTGGCGGCCCCCTGCCAAATGTGGCCTGACAATCATTTTTATACGGCCTGCCGGTCATCTTTGTCTGATTTAAAACAGAAGGATTTCTTTAAAGCCACCTTTCCCCTGTACACAACAAATAACTGGACTCCAGACTAACTTTTTTCACTAGGAGCACGGTGGCCCCCAACTGAAATTTTTAGGGGCTCAACCTGAAAATTTAGGGGCACATACCATAATCAACATGCTAACCAAATATTTCACAATTCAATATTCACTTTGATGTAGATGCAGAAAGTACAATGTGCTGTTTTAAATTCAGTGTCACATCACAAATAAAGGTCAAATTTAGTGGTCGCACATGTGCGACTGAATGTAAAATCCAGTGGCACACTTTCAAATTTTGGTGGCAGTCTGGAGCCCTGAATAATGACCAATAAACTGGAGGGAGAGTCACAAAGGCGCTACATGGGGTGCCAACCATCTGAAAGTTCGCAATTTTCAGATCCGATTTGAGCTTTGGATACGTAAGAATAAAAATTAAAAACTTGTGCGACTACTCCACATGTGGCGCTCTGTCCGGAAGTGATGTGTGCGAAGTGAAAATGATAAATTATTAATCTTTTTTTTATTTAACTTTATTAGTACCACTTAGCATATATGCACACATTAGCTGTTTATTGTTTCATTCATTTGCATTATTTATTAATTCCACTACGGTAAATATACATATATTAAAGTCTCTTGCGCTGGAATGAGCTTCTCCTCCATTTTGGCATGGATTTACGTTTAAACTGAAATTTTTAATACAACTGCCACTAGGGGGCGAACTCTGACCGTGGGTTCACACCAGCCATGTTTGAGGCATTAAAATCGTGTCTACCTCGTCTAGTTTGCCACTTCAACAGTTTTGCTCCGTCCGAAATCGCCTACTACCATACTATATAGTAGGCAAAAAGCACTACTTTGCCTACTATATAGTATGGAAGTAGGTGGTTTTGGACGCAGCGTCTTAGTTTACTCGCTTCATTCGTACATGAAAGCCGTGCGTGAAAATCTAGTCATCGAGACATTCACGCAAAAGTTTGCATCATGGGAGGGGCTTCTGTGACTCTGCTCGCTTCCTGTAATCACGTCACTACTAGAGCAAGCTCCTGATTGGTTAATGCAGTGCATTTTTCCGCCAAAGTTCACACTTTTCATCTCGTGCGTTTCCCGCGGCAACGCTCAATTTGCACAAACTAGACATGCGAATGAGGGGGAAAAGCGTCTACCGCACTGCTCTAAATCCCTCATTCGTGGCGCGAGACTTCCAGACGTGCCTCAACGCGTCTCAACATTGACTTAATATTGAAATCACTCGCGCTTGATGCCTCTACCGCGGCTGGTCTGAACGCAGCATGACAGTCCCCACTGGATCTGGTGTACATTGTAAAAGCGATTTATAGCGTATATCTTTCTAAAAATTTTAAAGAGAAAGCATGAAATGCAATTTTAATCATTAGTAGAAGACTGGCTATATGTTGTGATTGCATGCATACGTATGTTTACGTGAAGGTTATAAACCAAAACGTTTTTTTGTTTTTACCATAAGAGCTTTGCATTAGAGTTAGTGCTATACAAAAATACATATTTTGATTATTTACACTTGCACTTTTCTGTGCAATGTTCATAGTTGAACTGTTATCATTTGGCTCTTTGTTTATTAAATGTATATAAAAAAAGAAAATGTGAGTTTTTCAGTAATTAAAAGGCAAAATACTGGATACAAGAAGTGTGCATCTTTTTAGTTTTTGAATGTTTTTAAATATATGACCTATAACAAAAAGTGACAAAACAACACAAGTCAGCCTATAAGACATAATAATAATATTTTATGTAGTAGGTCAAAGTAAAAAATATATAAGAGGTAAAAGGCCCACATCATATTCACATCGAAGAAGAGTAGTTGAAGACCCCTGTTCTAAAGCATTGATGAACCTTTTTAAGCACCTTTATTTTTTAAAGCTCCCATAACAAACGCTGTTTCTGCTAATCTCATGTTAATCTTGAGATTACTTCCTCTCTTACTATCTCCAAAGAGTCTTTAGTTTTATTAGATTTATAAAAGACAGATTCTTTCTAAATAAACCTGAGCTCCTGGAGGCGAACTACGGGCGGAACGAGTCACGAGCAAGCAATACACACAAAACATTATCTCACTATCTCTGGATAACTTCACGATTCCCTACATGTTCGTGTCATTTACATTATGTGCACTTTCGCGACGATTGCCAATGCCAACAAAACACAGACATTTGTTGCAGTATTACTTACCGCCTGCAACTCATGACTGGGTTTCAACGAACAACGAAACAAACACACACACAACTCCGCCGCTTCCCTGAATAAACGATATATATCCATTATTTCCATAATGCTGGGTTTATTGGAAAGTTGAACAAGCTTCACAAACTGTTCTTTGGTGACATTGATTTTGTGTCAGCTCTTGATCTCGTGCGCTGAGTGAAGTGCCCATATAAGGACTTCCACTGGACTTCTGGCACTGAAATTGCCCAAAAAAAGAAACAATGCAAGATTGCTACGTATGGATCTTTCACGTTCGAGAAAAACTTTTCGAAACTTGACGAAGTGCATTCGGCATAGAAATACTACATCGCATGTTCAACTGCTTTTTTGACACTTTGCCTATGTTTAGCATGAGGAGTCTACCGAGCCCCTAAGGTGACATTGGAGTAAAAAAAGTGAAAGTGAGGTGTCTACGTATATAATGTCTATGGTTAACCCCCCTCCCATAAGAGTTTAGTGTCTGTGCACTCTTCTTTAGTGTCTTTAGTCTTGTGCTGAAATGTTTCATAGCATCCAATTTAGTAAAGTAGAGTGCTTCATTACCACATGTAATAGATTTTTAAGCCCGTTGCTCTCTTATTAGGTTTATTTAACAATAAGTGGCATAATGCAGCGCTGTTATTGATGATTATGAAGGGCTTATGGCTGTTTGATTTCTGTATTAAGAGTCTCAAATCACTTAAAAGGAAAAAACATACTAGCAAGCCACACTTATATATAGTTCAGCCAAAAATGAAAATTACCCCACTCTGAAACCACGCGAGTTCCATACGCCCATCCTTTTTCATACAAACACATATTCAGATATTTTTGAAAACGTCCTAGCCCTTCTATTCTTTATAATAAATAAATATGGGGTCCGCTCCTTCAAGTCTGGGCGATAAATATAAATGCCTTTTAAGGGTAATCAATGCAATTTTGTAAGAGAAATATATATTTAAAGTTTCACAATCGCATTGATTAGCTTTAAAAGGCCTTTATTTATCCCCCGGAGCAGCGTGGATTGGTTTTGCGAACAGTGGATGCACATTCTTTGGACCCCATATTCATTCATTGTAAAGATTGGAAGATCTAGGACATTTTCAAAAAGATGTGTTTGATGTACATCTATATACATGTAAAAAGATGTATATATGTAACTCGGGTGGCTTCAGGATGAGTAAATCATGAAAAAAAAATCTGTTTTGGGCGAACTATCCCTTTAGGCTACTATCATTCATCTCTGAAGCATAAATGGTTTGGGATGAGTTAGTTTACTTTCTAATGACAAGAAGCACCATCAGTATAGTCTAGCAAAAACTAAAAATGCACAATTTTATTGTATAATATGGCATATATAGAGGCATAACGTTATGCATGGATGTTTAAAAGAGAAACAGGTGCAGTGCTAACTAGTCCTGCAGATGACTGCTCCAGTACTAATAAATGAGCTTTAATGGCACAATAGCTCCTAACAGAAGGTAATTTGCGGTCGGTGTGTTCAAGGACTGAAGTAATGAATCCAGCTTTTCTGCAGCACTGGATGGTTGAGTTTTTCTGGGTAATGCCAGGTCACAACCCACAATCCTCAGCGCTGTTTGTGCTCATTGCAGTCCTTCTGCAGTACTTCTCTATTGTGTTTGGTAGTTTTGAAATATTCAAGATAAAAGAATGTGCTCTGGCGCTGTACTACATGTTCCCAAGGACAAATAGTCCTAGAAATAAATATTTAAAGAAGCAGATCACCTCAAAATGAACATTTTGTTATTATTTACTCGCCCTTATGTTGTTTCAAAGTGCTAATCTTTTGTGATACTGCACAAAATGGGCCTTTTTTGAACCATCTTTTTTCAATACAGCAATTGCAAAATGTCTGGCCCAGTCTTTTTACTGTAAAAAAATAAAATAACTAAATGATTAGAGAATTTATATGGTAGAAAATGTCTTTATTTCTTAAAGAGATAGTTCACCCTAAAAAAGTCCCTCAAGCCATCCTAGGTATAAGTGACTTTTTCTTTAAACCAGATCAATAGGATATACACTCAACTAAAGGATTATTAGGAACACCATACTAATACTTTGTTTGACCCCCTTTCGCATTCAGAGCTGCCTTAATTCTACATGGCATTGATTCAACAAGCTGCTGAAAGCATTCTTTAGAAATGTTGGCCCATATTGATATGATAGCATCTTGCAGTTGATGGAGATTTGTGGGATGCACATCCAGAGCATAAAGCTCCCGTTCCACCACATCCCAAAGATGCTCTATTGGGTTGAGATCTGGTGACTATGGGAGCCATTTCAGTACAGTGAACTCATTGTCATGTTTTTAAGACACCAATTTGAAATGATTCGAGCTTTGTGTAATTATGCATTATCCTGCTGGAAGTAACCATCTGAGGATGGGAACATGGTGGTCATAAAGGGATGGACATGGTCAGAAACAATACTCAGGTAGGCTGTGGCTTTAAATGATGCCCAATTGGCACTAAGGGGCCTAAAGTGTGCCAAGAAAACATCCCCCACACCATTACGCCACCACCACCAACAGCCTGCACAGTGGTAACAAGACATGATGGATCCATGTTCTCATTCTGTTTACGCCAAATTCTGACTCTACCATCTGAATGTATCAACAGAAATCGAGTCTCATCAGACCAGGCAACATTTTTCCAGTCTTCAACTGTCCAAATTTGGTTAGCCTCTTTTTCCTATTTGTAGTGGAGATGAGTGGTACCCGGTGGCGTCTTCTGCTGTTGTAGCCCATCCGCTTCAAGGTTGTACGTGTTGTGGCTTCACAAATGCTTTGCTGCATACTAGGGATGCACCGAATCCAGGATTCGGTTTCGGATTCGGCCGAATACTGGGCTTTTTGACGGGGTTCGGGTTCGGCCGAATCCTAGATTTTTTGTCCACCGAACCGAACCCTAGGCTTGCGCTACGCTGGTCGACGTCACGCGGCCGTTGATTACACACATCGGGTGCTGACGTGGAGATGAGCTTTTTCTTTCGGTAAGCCTTAGGGTCTGGACACACCAAAACTTTTAAACACGGCTGAAAACGCCTTGAGGACGCCAAATGCCAGCTGTTTTTCAGCCGAGCACTTGGTCGCAGTGATGCTTCAGCTGTGAGCCGGTTGGTTGCTGTGGTAATGTCCCGCCCCTCCTCCACTGTAATTGGACGGCCGTGTGAAGACTGTGACATTGACGAGCGGAGCTTCTAACTCAAAGTACAGTATAGTTTTCAGCGCGGAGCTGCTTGCTTATTGGAAAAACGAGCGTGTCGCAACGCATCGCTTTCATTATGCATAGGCTTTTGGTAATTGTCAAAATAGTTTTCCAACTTGTCATCCTGGCATAATGTACAGTTAAAATTAAATAAAATGAAAAATACACTGCTGTGGACGTTGTTTACTTCATTAATGTGCTTTACTGTGTTAATGGAATAAGGATGCGAGTAGGATTCGGTATTCGGTTTCGGATTCGGCCGAATCTTAAACGGTGGATTCGGGATTCGGCCGAACCTAAAAAATCTGGATTCGGTGCATCCCTACTGCATACCTCGATTGTAACGAATGGTTATTTCAGTCAAAGTTGCTCTTCTATCAGTTTGAATCAGTCGGCTCATTCTCCTCTGACCTCTAGCATCAACAAGACATTTTCACCCACAGGACTGCCGCATACTGGATGTTTTTCCCTTTTCACACCATTCTTTGTAAATCCTAGAAATGGTTGTGTTTGAAAATCCCAGTAACTGAGCAGATTGTGAAATACTCAGACCGGCCCGTCTGGCACCAACAACCATGTCACGCTCAAAATTGCTTAAATCACCTTTCTTTCCCATTCTGACATTCAGTTTGGAGTTCAGGAGATTGTCTTGACCAGGACCACACCCCTAAATGCATTGAAGCAACTGCCATGTGATTGGTTGATTAGATAATTGCATTAGTGAGAAATTGAACTGGTGTTCCTAATAATCCTTTAGGTGAGTGTATATTAAATTAATATCCTGACTCTTTTCAGCTTTATAATGGAATTGGATAGTGCCCCATTTTTAAAGCTCAAAAAACCCCACATCCATCCATCAAAAATTATACATACAGTTATTAAATGTCTTTTAAGGCTAAGGTGTCACTACGCCACTATATCTCGTATGCTACGTCATGGAGCTACGTCTCTTGTGAGCCTGTGAGCTAGTTTGTAAAGTTTTAAATATAAATGTTTCTTACAAAATCGCATCGATTACCCTCTGAAGAAATGTATTAACCCCCTTGAGCCGTGTGAATTACTTCTTTGAAGCACGGATGCACTTTTTTGGGCTTTAAATCAGAAGCACCATTTACTACCGTTAAAAAGCTTGGAACAGTCAGGACAATTTCTAATATAACTTAGATTGAAAAAAGATAAATATATACGCCGAGGGTGAGTATATCAAGGGGGTAAATTTCATTTTTAGGTGAAGTATCCCTTTAAAACTACAGTGACCTGCAGACAGGACACAAGAGAGTAAAGCATCTGTGTTGTCACTGAGAAAGTCCAGTTTAAAAGCTTTTGTTTAATCAATATGTGATGAAAAAGAGAGTTGTGAGATGTGTGATATGAGGTATTTTTGGCTTTCATTGTGTTTTCTTTTATGAAATCTTACAGAAGCTATAATGTCAGAATGAATCATTTCAGCTGTACCCTCGTGAGAATGATTTGATGGTTCATCATATTTGGTGTTTCTCTTGTGGAATTATTGAAGCTGTAAATAAAGCGCTCATGTCAAGATGAATGATCAGGCACTAATAACAATTGGAGACTTTATGGTTGAATTTGTTCCTTGTCAACCTTTGACGTTTAGGTAGCAACTGCTTTCGTAAATAATGGGCAGTTGCTTATTTTCAAAATCTGTTGGTCGATGTAACATGCGCTAGACTTAATTCCGATTTAACTGTGGCTTCAGGGTTTCCGCGGGGTTGTAAAAGGTAGTAAAAGGTAGTAAATTAAATTATGCCAAATTAAGGCCAGTAAAAAGTAGTAAAAAGTAGTAAGCGTCATCTGACGAGGTAGTAAATTTTCGATTGCCTTTTGTAATGTTATGATGCCTGGAAATTAGTTCAATTCACCCGCATATTTGGGCAAATAATCAAAGATCTTTCGTCTCTGGGATGTGATCAAAGCCTGGAGTGGAGCCAAATCACGTTCCTCTCTCCGCAGTAAGCGTTCTGTAATCACTACGGACCGGATCCACTCCGGGTTTTCTGACTGTATCACGTTAATCTGAGGTAAAAGTTTATTTCAGCTAGCATGGTCAAACTTAAAATGCAGGCTCCGATGTTTTGAAGATCGATAAAGGTGTAAAAGGTTTAGCGAAATGATGAAGATTGGCAAGGCTTTCAATTCGTGGGCTAAGAACACCAAACAGGTAATTGCGTGTCTTTGCACAGTATGACTAACGTAAGGGGTCCTGTATTTTGGGGGTAAATGATTTCTCACGTTACTGATCATCCGCGGCACGCTTTTTAATGCTATGCTGATATAGCCAGTGGCTGGTACAACGGGTTTGTGTTTAACTCGTGGGTAAACTTCATGTGGCGCCACAACAACCAAAAGGCAGATGACATCCAAATCCCTTGAGAGCGATTGACGAGGAATCATAAGAGGAGACTGCTTCCGAAATGCTCTCGCGCGACTTTGATGTCATCCACCTGTCGGTTCTTGCAGTTGCATTTGCGTGTGGTCACAAAAACGTAACATTTGTACATATATTTAAGCACAGCAGTTTTAAAACAAGTGACAAGCCATTCAAACACAAACAACAGTGCGTCCGCTGTTTCTGTTTCAGAGGAGCACGCTAGCCGCGCATTCGTTTCTCATTGAGCTTGTGTTGTAGGTATTTTTGCCGCTTTATTGGCCTTAAATAACACATATGCCTCAAAAATCCCGTCTTTGCAAATATCCTCATATAAACACGACCATTTAGGTCTTAAGAGAAAGTAAACAGCAGAAACATTGCGCACAAACTAGCACATCAGCGCTGCCTCTATTGTAACATAATATTTTGTTGATAAAGTACAGTCATTCAATTTACAACTGTCACTATGGTTACAGACATCCTGTGCGAGTTCTACACGAGTTTGACTCGAGTTACTCGTTCAGGGTTTATATTCATACATTACTGTGTTCGAGCTGTGACTGTAAGCTGTTGTGTGAACAGAACAGACCCTGGATTATTTGTTTATGTGTACTGAATAATATGATATGAAAAAGTTGTATTTGTTCACATTAGTAAATGCATTATATAACATAAACAAACAATGAAAAATATAGAGTATATAATCATTAATTAATTCTTGTTTATGTCATTACAGTAATTGACGGTGGTTCATGGTGCATTCACTAATGTTAACAGTTTCAACTTTGATTAAAAAATTATTAGTAAATGCTAAAATAAATACATTTACAATTAATAAATAATTAATAAAAGATTCATTAAAGGTGGTGATATTCATGTTTTCTTTTTATACAGTATAGTGAGTTATTTAGCTGTTTCGCCTTAATCTGAAATGCCCTGCAAACTACAGCTAGCTATATGCCACATGAGACTTCAATATGGAATTTATGGCAAAAAAATCTCCCCTTAAAATGCTATTGGTCTCGCCTACATAAAGTGTTAGGTAAAGGAATATGACTTGGCCTGAAAAATATTTCAGTCAAAAGAATTTTTTTCACTTTAATTCTTTTTTGTATGTTATATATGTCAAAATCTGTGTAAATAATAGAAAGGTCGCTGATTAACACTTGCAATTCAGTGTCGTGATGGTTTTAAAAAATATTCTGAAGGTAGTAAAAAAGGTAGTAAAAAGTAGTAAATTTAACTCAAGGATTTCTGTATAAACCCTGGGCTTTTACGTGCAAATTGTCCAAACAGGAGTTATTGGCCAATGCTCTTAATTTAAAGGTGCCGTAGAATATGAAATTGTATTGACCTAGGCATAGATGAATAATAATAGATCTGTACATGGTAATGTTTTGGGATTTCAATTTATGCAATTTCCCATATTAAGTGATTGTTTAAAATAAAGATCAGTCAATTGAATGATCTTTAACAATAATAGTGCAATTCGCCTTTACAGCAGTGGCATATAGCCAATGGTAGTGTTCGTAAAAACGCCAGCTTCCTCACGCAAATTAAAATATTTTATTTTGTCTAAATAACATGCTAGTTGGATTGTAAAATGAGTCATTGTAGTTGGTGTTTTGATAAAATCATCAATTTAAACTTCTCGTAATGTTTACATAATGACTAATAGACACAGTGTATAACTTCCCTGTGTATAGCAGCATTGCTATGCTAATCTTGCAGGCTTCCCTGAAGAGGGTCTTTGCTTTCAGTATCCTAAACATATTTGCATTTTCTGTATCGGATACACTGCGGATGCCATTTCTTTACGTTGGCTGCCAGCCTCGTCTCGCATGACGTTAAAAAGCCCAGGTGTATGTTTGGCATCAAGCATTGTTGTGATCATGGCTAGTTAACTTCTGCGTACTCGCTTCTTTTTTTTCTCCTGCTGTATGTGTTTTGCACACACGTGCATGATCTTGCTTATTCAACAATCGTTATGTTTTATCGATTTAATTCTTATCGACAATTAATCGAAGATTGATTCATTGTTAACATCCCTAGTACTGATATATCGTGAGCCTCAAACATGATTGTTTCCTCCTTCTTATATAAACCTCATGCATGCAAAAGACCTCTTAAAAACAGGCCAATCTCAACATAACACCAACTGTGACTTTACCGTTGAGATGAACACCCCCAACATTAAATTACAAAATAAATTAAGTACAATGTTGTTACAATTCTAAAAACAAAGTTGTGACTGCTGAGTTACTGTTATATGTTAGTTAATGCTATATGTTAGCGTTTAGGCTGAAGTTCTACGATTGATGTTACAGTTACGTTTTGCAGGTCCATACTGAAATAACACAAACTTACCACTCAGAAACGTCCATTAACAATCTCCAAACAATTGATTATTCCTCAAAATCTCAAAACTACTCAAACGTAAGGTCTGTTTACACACACAGAGCTACTGAAGGAGCTGCTCTGAGAAACAGCCAATCAGAGCAGAGCTCAACATTATTATTCATGACCCTTTCAAATAATAAGGTCATTTTATTCAAAGGGTTGCAAACGGACATGTAAAACCGTCTCTAATTTTGTCACTTCATAAAGCCGCATACCTTCTATTTAGATATCAGAAAACAATTTAACATATTATTTCAATGCATTCGTTGGCACCTTTAAGAATAATATCAGATATTGGTCGATTTGCAGTTATTGTTGATATATCGGTCACCTGCTGAACGTAAATCTATAACAACATATATATATTTATTTCTTGAGTCAGTGATTTTGACAACCTTTGGTCCATCGCTGGACAATTTCTTGACAGAAGTCCTCAATAATAATGAGTTTGATTTCAGTGAAGTGCAGTTAAATGGTTTGGTACAGTAGGTGGGTGGCCTGTGTGAATAATCTGTGATTCAGTGTATCTTAGTCACTCTTGTCCTTTGTCTTCCGCAGGCGTTCACTGCACGCACGGCTTCAACCGCACAGGCTTTTTAATATGTGCCTACCTGGTGGAGAAAATGGACTGGAGGTCAGAAAACATATATGATCACTCATACACTGAACACATGTACAGTAACAGTTGGGGGTGGGAGGTATGAACACAATCTTACATCATGATATGAGCAATCTTATATCACGGTTATGGTATATATATATATCGTGATTTATGCAGATATTTTGGTGATGTGACAAAACAACATTTCACGTCATCATTCTGTGTAATGCACACAGATTTGCTCTATATTTGGGTACATTAGCACTCAAAAGAAAGAAATCATCCGTAATTTTAAAAATAACCTTTTCAGGAAGTCTTGACAGCATCGGATGATAACATTTCACCTATTACTGCAGTGAAGAACAGTGCTGTTGATGTTTAACTGTGGTAAAGGTTATAAAGTTATTTCTAGGGCTCTGAGACCTCATCATACTCTGAGTTGTAGTTTATAAATGGAAACACTTGGAGCACTAGTCGATCTTCCCTGCAACCATCTGGTAAAATTTAAATGAGAGTGCATTAAAAGAAGCATGCATAGAGGTGTAGGCGTCACTTATATCAGCCAGGGTCAGTGTTTATGACTTTAACTGCATTCAGAGGGGCGTCACTGATGTTCTGCTGTGAAATTCATTGCTAGCTAAAGCACATTTACATTTAACTCATCCAATTCATGGCTGTGGGCAACATTGGAACCAAATTAAAGTTAAACTAGAGATACCAGTCAATACCAGCACTTCTTTATCAAGTCCTTGCCGAATCAGAATAAGAATAACTGTAATAAAATAAAAATTCTCTATGGTATCAGTAGATTCACTCAGTTTGATATTATTTGGGAGTAAATGAATGCTGCTATGGAGAAGTTTGGCCCATAAATATTAAAGCTAAGCCTCTGTGATTTACTTTAAAAAGACAGGCATTGGAAGAAGGCTTGGCTCATGAATATTAATTATGGTATGCGACTGATGCTTTATGCTACGTACACACCAAACGCTGGGCATCGCTTAACTCACTATAGATAAATCCCGCAAGTAAACTTCGTGTCATGATAATTTTTCGCTCGAGTTCAATATTTTTAACTTGGGCGATGACGCTTTTAAAGCGAATAGCGCGTGTTTTTGCGGCAAACCGCCGCCCATATCACGTCATTTGGTATCACGTATGGTGTGTATGCCCCATTAGAAAGCTTACTTACCAATCAGTAGAACCTAATTAATATTAATCAGCTTAGCCATATTAGGATTGGCGAATTTGCCTGATTGTTGGCGAATTTGAAATTGTTGTCTGAAATGAACTCATGTTGAAATGTTGAATAGTATCAATAGGTGCTATGGTTTTTAATTTATTATGAGTAATATTTAACGTAATCTTTGGGTTAATTTGACCCAAGGCTGGGTTGAAAATAACCCAGCATTTTTTTAGAGGGTACCTTTTAATTATTATATTGTATAGTTAGTTAATATGAATATTAGGGGTGTCACTTTAACATCTTAATTTGGAGTGATTCATCCTGAGAAAATATTAAACACACCCCGCACCTCACTTTCCAAAAAACAACCACATTATGACAATTGAAGAGTGCAGCTTTCACTGGCTTTGTTTACATGTTTGGTTTGGATT
The DNA here is from genome assembly GCF_027580225.2 of Misgurnus anguillicaudatus. Classification (NCBI taxonomy): domain Eukaryota; kingdom Metazoa; phylum Chordata; class Actinopteri; order Cypriniformes; family Cobitidae; genus Misgurnus; species Misgurnus anguillicaudatus. The sequence continues at coordinate 6,835,845 of NC_073354.2, forward strand.
CTATATAATCCAAACCAAACGTCTGCACAAGGGCACAGCCATGGTTGCCAAATAAGCTTATCAAAACCAGCCCAATGGGCATTCAAAACTAGCCCAAAAGGACTATTCAGAGCCCAAATACCAATAACTAATCAAAAAATCCTTTGAGAAAAAATAAACTCGCAGAAACGGTTTAAAAGTAGCCCAATTTTGAACTCAATCAAAAAGCAGCTTACATGGCAACGCAGCGCACAGCATCTTTTGTCGAGTTCACGTTTCATTTCTGGATAAATGTACAAAGTCAAAGTTGAGTTGGAGAAAGTTGTTCTTAAGATATAGGCAAAGAAAACAAACTTTTTGAAAGGCACAACACTATTTTATTGCTTCATGTAATGTTATGAAAGTACACATGAACACTGCAGAATGTACAGCGTGTGACCTCATTACCTTAATAATGGGTGTTGCCATTGCCTGCTATTGCATGTTTCTGTGACGAGAATCATGTGATACGTAAATAAAAAAAATATATATATATAAGATGTGAATTTAAAGGGAATATATGATAAAAATATGACTTTTTCCATGTTTATGTGCTATAATTGGGCTTCTATCAACCAAGAAAATGTGAAGATGATCAAACCAATAACTTAGTTTTGGTAAACCATTCTCTGCAAGCATGAAATTTGGCTTCCCTTGTGATGTCAAAAGGGGATAATACCGCCTCTTAATCTGCATTATCCAACCACAGCACTGCCATTTAGTAAAGATATCAGTCATTTTTGCTCGCACCTACAAAGTGTCAATTTTAACATGCTATAATAAATTATCTATATGGTATTTTGAACTTCAGATACATACTCTGGAGACACCAAAGATTTATTTGAAATCTTAAATTTTTTTGTAAAATGTCCCCTTTAAGCACAATTCTTCTGCGCATGTACACAAGGTATTTTTGCATCTGACTGAGACAATACTGTGATGCAGTCTTGTTAGAATTCATTTGACAATCTTAAAATGTAAGACATGGTGGCAGTAAAGACCCCTATAGCTTTTGTCTTATTTATATCATGTGAAGTTGTTATAAACATGAGTGCAGTGGCAGCCGGTGACTTCTTTTTCGAGGGCGCATGATGCAAAGTTCGTCAAAACATGTATTTAGCTCCTTCGTGTGTGTGGTTTGTCATGTCAAAATATGTGATTGGCGCATCATGTAAACTTATGTACGTCACACGTCATGTCAAAATACGAGTCTGCTGCACATGCATCTAAAGGGTTTATGACAAAAGAGACGCTCACGTTTATCAGATACTTACATCTCATGTGTAATCAGAGTTTAGTGTTAAGTTAGTGTCTTGCGAGTATTTTGTGAATGTGAGCGTCTCTGTATCATAAACCTTTTCCACACGTGTGCAGCAGGCACTTATTTTGACATGACATATGATGCACATGGTTTACATGACGCAGCGAGCAGAAGGCACGTTGGCAGTTTTATGGGACTTGCCAAAATAATAGTTAGAAACAAAGCCAGCAGCTTAATGGTTGTGCGTTTCTGAGTAACATACAGATGTTTCCTTACTAAATCCGGATTAATCAATGATTCAGTGACTCATTCATAAAGACTGGCTAAATTCAATCACATACTACTCTTACTATTTTGCAAATAAAAGGTTGGTTAAACTAGAGAGAATTAAGCCATTTACTTGTTTAATTTCTGAATAAATTGAAAAAATAAATTTGATTATATGACTCAGTAAAATGCCAATATACTATCGATTTTAGTTGAGTATATATAATTTATTTAATTAATTTAATTAAAATCGTGTTTCATTATGAAATATAAAACATTTATTTCTTCATTATTACATTATTTATGCCATTAATGAGCTCAGATGCAAAACCAAATATCACCATCTCATGATGATAATGCACTTAGAGGGTTTTTCATTTGATCTCTTTAATTGTTTTCAATAATGGTGGGTAAAAGTGCTTTTCTGTTGCTTGTTTTATCTCATTTTCTTTGTTTAATTCTAACTGTGCATTCACACCAGACGCGGTTTAGGTGTCAAAAACGCGTTATTCGCGCAAAGTTGGACGCTTGAACATTTTAAGTTTACTCGCTTCATTCACGCGTGAAATTCTAGTCATTTGAGACATTCACGTGGATTTTCGTGTCATGCTGATTGGTTAACGCAGCGCGAATTTCCGACAAAGTTCAGATTTTTCAACTCGCGCTTTCCAGCGGCAATGCTCAATTCGCACCGCGCCATTTGCCGTACCGTGCCTATTTGCGTCTTTGCATTGACTTAACATGTAAATCACTCGTGCTTGCCGCCTCTTCCGCATCTGGGGCCCTATTTTAACGATCTGAAACGCAAGTCCGAAGCGCAAAGCGCAAGTGACTTTGTGGGCGGATCTTGGGCGCTGTTGCTATTTTCCCGGCCGGAGAAATAAGTCTTGCGCCAGGCGCAAATCAATAAGGGGTTGGTCTGAAGTAGGTTCATTATTCATAGGTGTGGTTTGGGCGTAACATCAAATAAACCAATCAGAACGCTATCCAACATTCCAACATTAAACGCAAGGGCGCAATGTCCATGGCGGGTTGCTATTATTATGACGGATTTACCAGGCGCACGCCAGGAGCGGTTCACAGCCGAGGAGACCGACGTTCTTGTAAGAGCAGTCAAAGACAGAGAAGTTGATTTGTATGAGAATGGGAGAAACCCGCCCGAATCAGCGTCGGTTAAACAGAGAGGAAATATCCGCAATTGTCTCATCAGCTGCGCCAAGCACTACAATGATGTCAGGAGACGGGGGGATTCCATGCTTTCCAGCGTAATACGGGCACGCCGGGCACACAGGAGGACATCGCTGCGTCCACCCTCACCGCTGAAAGGGTTTGGGGGCTTTGAAATCAGACCCAAGAAACGCAAGCAAGGTCCAACCCCAAAGTACACTTACAAATCAAGTTCATATACATTAAGGTTTCTTATGAAAACAATTTAATTATCATTTAGATAAAATAAACGTAATACAGCCATACAACAAAATTATGAAAATATTTTAATCGTTATTTGCATGAGAATTTTTTTAACGCTGCCACACAAAATAAATAAAAACCACAATGCTCACACAATGATTTCCCTTATCTCATGTATTAATATTTTTTTATTGTAACAATTTAAGATTTAATGATTTCCCTTATCTCATGTATTAATATTTTTTTATTGTAGCAATTTATGATTTAATGATTTCCCTTATCTCATGTAGCTATTAATATTTTTTACTGTAACAATTTATGATTTGCAAAAATAACTGTCGCATCTGTGTAGATCAGATAAGCAATGCGCGTTGTGCACGCTATACATTATAGTCAAGCATGCGCCCTTAAAATAGCATAATGAACTACTCGCAACATGCCACTGACTTTAGACTAGTTTTTTTTGGTTAGTAGCGCAATTGTTTTTTGAAACTGCAAAATAGCATAAGAGATGGTTTGCGCCGGAGCACGCCTCCTTTTTTGCGCTGAACCGCCCAGGGAGCGCAAGTTCATTCCCTAGTTTGCCGACGTGCGTCTTTGGAGGGAAAAACCCGCTGTGCACCGGTCCAAAATACGAAATGATACATGCGTCACTGACAAAGTCAATTGCGCTGGGTGCAAGATAGGGCCCCTGGTGTGAATGCACAGTAACAAAGAAAATTAATCTTCATCATTTAATGATACGACTCTGCGTTTGTTCTTAACAAGCATAGATAAACATGTAAATAAGAGTTGTTTACTGTACAAAAGGCTCATAAATCTGCTAAAAGTTTATTTTCGGTTTCAGCTGAAAGGTTTCAGATAGGGTGTAGAAAATATCCCATGATAAATGCCATTAGCTCCAAATTAGCTTGATGTGGATGTGTGTGATATTAGTAACTCCTGTGATTTAAGAAAACATAACTGTAAAATTGCCACTTAATCTCAGAAGCAGTTGTGTCTAATCAAAGCAAAACAGCTAATGTTGTATCAGATATATCATCTGAATGCGCTGTCATGCGTGTGAAGGCTTTTCTTTTGAAGTGAAGCTTGTAATTGTGTTTGCAGTGTAGTTGAAATTGCTGGTTTTGCTGTCTGCTCTCGATCGCTCACTGGGGACTTGAATGAATCTCTGCGAAGGCGAATGGGCTTCTGGAATAAAACTGAATCGATCTGTTTTGATATTTTATGAGACTTTAACCACAGCACATCTGTAATTGTTCGCATGTAATTGACGTATCAATTTATTGCACCGCAAGTTGACTTCTGGCATTTGTCAGCTCCAAAGACTTTGTGCGTCCAAAAGCTTCTTAGACGTTTGCTTGTTATTCTGCAGGAATGTAGTCTTATCTAAAAGAGGGCTTACTCTTTTAAATCCCTTCACTTTCTTACCTGCATTCACTTGAAATGGAGTGTGCTAGTGAAGGGAAATAACATATTTATCATGTAGTGACTTGGGCATCTTCAGGAGAGCTTTATGAAAATCCAATATATTTTATCTTCACTTTTTCATAATCTATGGTTATTTGGTTCTGTTTAATTTAATGTCGCAATGTTTCCTGTAAAAGTAAAGGCCTAGTTATGACATCACTTTTAAGATGTATATTATTATTCACGAGGAAACGAACGAATGGGTAAAAAATAAAGTCAACATTTTTCAACATTACTGTATAAAAATACAGAAATAATAAATTTAATTGCAAAAGTACTTTTAAAATTTGGATGCAGACATGTAGTTTATCATCTTGAAAAGCACTATAATTGAGAATTTTGCATTAAAATATACACGCAAGTTAAAAAATTGCATGACACAAAGTTAAATCCCGCGAGTAATCTAGACCGAGGAACGTGATGCTTCGTGTTTGGTGTATACGCAGCATTAGTTTCAGTCTTATTTTGTTTCTGTAGCTTAGTTGGTAGAGCATTGTGTTAACAGTGCAAAAGGTCATTGCTTCGATCCCACAAAGCACACATATTGATAAAATGTATAGTAGCATGTAATGCACTGCAAGTTGCTCTGGATAAAAGTGTCTGCCAATGGCATAAATATATAAAAATGTACAATGTAATGTATTAATTGCTTTTCCGAAATATAAACTAGAGAAATAAACCTCAGTGACGTAGGCAGCCTACAAATGCGACCTCCGGGGGGCGCAGCCTTTAAAATAAGATGCAGTTATAGTTTTTCGTGTTATTTAAGGGCACAATAGTTTGGTTCCAAAATGCGATAAATCCATTTTGACTAATTTGGGCAAAAATGTGTTTTCTATACCAAGAAAGTGACAAGATGAAAAACACTATTTTCTGTGACAAACATTCACATAGCATCTTTAGGTTATAAAAACATAAAAAATTCAAATCCAAATTTTGATTTTCAAAGATTTATTATAGAAACGGATTATTTTTTTCCACAAAATGCAATAAATTCATGGGTTTTTTTTCCTAAATGCTATAAATCCGTTGAATCAATATATAAATGTGCATTAATCTTTGCCATGTTATATTCATTTAGTTGACTAGTGGTATACACTGATAAAAAATAAACATTAATGGCATTAATAAAAACACTTACTTTGTCATATTAAGAACACATTGCTGCGATTATACTTGGGACATCATCACTGAACATTTTTGACAGTGATCGGCTGTAAAATGTTTTGGTCCTGCTCGATTTTCATTGGCTTCGCATAAAATAATGGAAAGTTTTTCATAAGATCCCGAACTAAAGAACTAGTTGTTAATAAAGTATTTCAATGTGCATCATGGACATGACTGGTTTCTCTTCTGAAAAAATAAATGCCTACACTGTAAAAATTAATTCAGCATGAAGTTAAAACAACTTGGTTTTGCAAGTCAATTCAACCTACTATTTTAAGTTTTTGCTTAAACTAGTTGACATAACTTATAAAATCAAGTTGAAATTGTTTAACTTACTTTTTTAATGTAACATAAAAATATATGTTGATTTGACAAATATGCTGCATATTTTTTAGGGGAAAAGTCTTCTGTATATGCGGTGCAGAAAATGACAGAGGCACGAACATTTGCTGACTATTGTTGCCAGATCTTGCACGAAAAATCAAATAATAAACCGAAATAAATCCAAATGCTTTACCCAAAGATCAAAATATTGTGACTAGCAGTTTTTTATTTTAATAACAACAAAAAATGGATTGCTTCTTGAGCCAAAACCATAAACCGTTAAGCGCCACAACGCTGAACTTGCAAAAACTGTTTGCAGCTTTTCATTGATGTTCACGTCACGTAATTACATCACTTCCTACCATTCGAATGACAACAGGGGACATGGCTGCGCAGTACGCATGTGTGAAATAAATGCAACATTTTTCAACTTTCTGCTAAGATATATATGACTTTTTGCTACGACAATACGGGGATTATAAAATCATGCCTTCCCCGCATATTTTGCGAGCAGAAATCTGCAATTTATGCGGTGAAAGTGCGGCGTATTTAAAAATGCGACCCCCGCATAAATATGCGGACATTGACTTATTATGCTTTGAATCATGCGATTGAATAATCGCGTTTTTCTGGAGGGACAAGAACATTGCTATGGTTACCTCCGTGTCAATCATGTGTACATAGTTGCAATAGGTACTTTTGATTTGACATGCAACAGATGTCCATCTAACACGAATAGAGGACCAGAAGTGCCACTTCATGATAAATTGAACATATTATCAGTGTCATACTGTGACTAAAATTTTGAAACCATTGGTTGTTTCAGTTGATCAATGACAGTCTTACTGAAATTGGCAGGTGGGTAGAGATAAACGATTGACAAATGGCATTTTTTTAATCGCTTACGTTAAAAATTTAACACAAACATTCTAAGTATGTCTATGTATTTATCAGTTTATTAAGTAATTAATTTATCAGCATGTGTTTTTTGTTTCTTAGCATCGAGGCGGCGGTGGCGGCGTTCACTCAAGCTCGGCCCCCGGGCATCTATAAAGGAGACTATCTTAAAGAGCTCTTTCGTCGCTATGGTGATGTGGAGGATACCCCACCCGCCCCCTCCCTCCCCGAATGGTGCTTTGATGATGACGAAGAGGAGGAGGTGGATGATGATGGGAACAACATCGCTCCGGGCTCTGAACCCAGCTCCTCTCATTCCAGTCAGGCCAAAAAGAAGAAAGAACGACTCAAACTGGCACGTCCATTCTGCTTTAGTTACAATTTGTTTGTCTTTGAATCAATTATGTTCGTATCTCAAAGACACATTCCAGCTTATGCATACAGTTGTAGTTAAAGGCAGATATATGCAAGTTCAGTTGTTCAGTTGTCTTAAATCATTTATTTAAAGTGGGAACACTTCTCAAAGCAGAGGATGTGATTTGTGCACATGAGGTTTGCTTCGTGTAAACATTGCTTTGCAGATAGTTGAGCAGCATTATTTCTGGTGTCTAAGCACAGATAAAAATGTCATGGGGTTTTCTCCGCAGCACATTTATGCCTGGATATAACTTCACAAAGTCAAATTTGCACGCGTTTATATTACAACAGTCTCATGCTAACAGGTGTAATGTTTTAATTATATTTACACATTATATTAACCGTGTGACAGTAAAATGTAAACATTAATTTGAAGTGCCACCCACGTTCCCGTCTAGATGAACATTATAAATATAATACTATAAAGACTACTTTGTAGCATTGCGTATTTATGTGTGAATTGTTCACAGCTGGATTTTTGCAGCACAGCTTAAAAAGTGCAAGACGGATGCATTCAATTATATCTTATGTTTGTGGTAATTGACAGCATATCACGGATATGTCACATAAACATTAGGATGTATGTGACCTGTTAGTATTCTGGGTTAGCAGAAAGCCATGTAGTTAGTGTGAGGCTTTGACAGGTCGTCTGAAATGTGTCGTTTGTGTCTTGTATGGTTTAGGGCGCTGTGTTTCTCGAGGGGGTGTCTGTCAAAGGAGTCACTCAAGTAACGACGCAGCCCAAGCTCGGTGAGGTACAGCGGAAATGTCAGGAGTTTTCCGAGTGGGACAGGTGAGAGTGTGTGTGTGTGTGTGTGTGTGTGTGTGTGTGTGTGTGTGTGTAGCCTGTCTGACTGATGTGTGAGATTTCAATCATGAGGTCTGTAAATGTCAAAGATTCTTAACGCCCCACTTTTAACAGAGATAATTCAAAACGAGTCACAGTATCAGAGAAAGTGGAAAAATCGCAATTATAAAAAAAATGTTTATAAATTATAAAAAAAAAGCTTAAAGCTCCACTTTGTTGGATCTACTCCCATCTAGGGGTGAAATTCTATATGACAACCAACTGAATATTACTTTCTAGCTCCCCCCTATTCGGAGCGCGTTTTAACTCGTACGGTGGCCGTGTCATGCCAAGGTTAACATGGCTTCCAGTAGCTACAAAGCAAAAGCAATGAAAAAAATTTACAATTTGCAATGTCCTTTGCCTGTGATCCGTCAAAGCACACAGATTTATGTTAAACATGGAAAAAGTCTGATTTTCATGATATGTCCGGTTAAAATTACATACAAAAAGCAACCATAAACGTAGCTTAGACACTCCTTTTTCCATTCACGCGAGGAAAAATATCCCAGGGGCTGTTACACTTGATATTAAGATGTGTTTTCGTCGATCGGATCACAAGTGGACGAGAGAGACACATCACGTTTACACTTGGTGTTTAATTTTTTGTCTATTTTTGAGCGCTTCTCTCCAGATTACTGAGGAGATGGTCTGTGGACGAGTCCCTCTCCTGTCATTTAATCATGAGCGGGAGTAATGACGGGTTTAAATGGACGCGAACTAATATTATGTCAGAGTCAGCTGCATTAGTTTTATCAATGAAAGGCTAAAAATAGCGCTGTAGACCGTGTGTTTGTGCTAGAGGTCAGAAAAGATGAAGAACATTTATCTCAGTACCTCAGATTACATAAATGGGCGGAGAGACGGCGTCTGGCTGTTCGAACACATTAAACCACATGCGTGTTTACACTAACAAGTGTTATGCATAACCATGCTATAGTTAGCCAAAGAACTATAAAACTTCAAGTTTACAACATAGACTGTATATAGATGTAAACGAATATGCTGAATTACCTGTGGAGAAGATACAAAGTAGGCAACTTTGGTGTCCCTTGAGCCCCATCTTGGAAAACTAGCATTACTCCAATATTGACTATGGTCTTGTTGTTTTTCTGTCGCGTTGTCGTTTTAAATCCCCTTTTCGCTTCCTTGGCGACGTGTTTTAATGTCCTCGAAAATAGGTCTTCAACAGGCTTTCCAATCTGCCTCAAATCAAAGCATTAGATCGCGGGATCATCACGGTGTGCAGCTGTTGTTGAATCCGAAGGATTCAGTCTACGCAGGTTGCGGGCTGCATACGTCATCAAGCCTGGTTTATTTAAATTAAGTGAGCATTACATTCGCAAGTCATAAGCATATTACATCAATTTACCATTAACTAAGAATAATTGTCAGCTTTATAATTGTTAATATTCTGAAATAAGACTGTCTTGATGACGTATACCGCCTACACATGCAACCTCCGGAGGCTTCAGCTAGCGGCCAGCGTGAGTGTAGTCTGAAAGCGCGAAAGGCGGAGCTTGAATTTTAGGAATGTCCCTCGTCGGGGAATGTATTTCAAAGATGGAGGCACAACATGGATTCAGCCAGTCGAGCGACTCGACCGTATGTATTTTAAATAGCAGATTCTACACTTATGAGAATACTTTGATTAGTGGGTGGAAGTAATTACACATGAATGAGCACATACTTTTGAAAGAACACATGGGTTTTTGCTAAGAATTAACTAAAAATATGGGTAGGTTTCTTCTTCTTTTTCTTCTTCAAAAAAATTAACAAAAAGCTGAGATCATTGCATTTTTGTACAGGACTTTTGTTAGAGATCAGATTCAGAACAATGATGAAAGCATACACAGACTTTTACTGTTTTTGAATCCATGGATGTTTTATGCTGTGTTTACACTAACCGTGTTTGAGGCATCAAAATCGCGTCTACCGCGCCTAGTTTGCCGCTTGAACAGTTTGAATGCATTTGAAAGCAAGCATTTGACACGCGTCAGAGGCAAAATCTGCTTCTTGTGGGAGGGGCAAGTGCTATGCGGTTGTCTGTTTGCAAGATGGCAGATGTTTGTATTTGGTAACCTTACTATAGGGGGGAAATAAACGGCGCGGATCGATAAACGTCACGTGACTCAAAAGTTAAATGTACTTACAACTTATCAGGTTGCCCAATGTCCTCACTGACACTCTTCCAAGCGAGGTCCTTTTTTTCCTGTCTATATAGAAATAAGAACTTGTGTCGTATATCTCCGGGTGACTGCTCACAGACAATATCAAGCATTCCTTCATGTTAAATGAGTGACATCGGGTGGCACTGCCGCCACAGCAGCAAGCAGGCTCCTGATTTGTTAACGCGGCGCGAAAATCTGCCAAAGTTCAAGTTTGTCAACTCAGGCTTCAGCCGTAAATTCACGTCAAATACAAAATGCACAAAAAGCACCATTTGCGTGTACCGTGTGAGATGCTCAATTCACGCGAACTAGATGCGCAAATGAGGCGGAATTGCGTCTACCGCACCAAACGCCTCATCCGCACCAAACGCCGCGCCGCGAGACCTCCAGACGCGCATCAACGCGTCTTCACATGGACTTAACATTGAAATCACTTGCGCTTGACGCCTCTACCGCGGCTGGTGTAAACGCAGCATAAGTTCTTGTTCACACTGTCAGTTCAAATGCAGTCCAAATAAAAAAAATTGAAATTGGAATCCAATCACATTTAGAATGTGTGAACTGTCAAAAAGCATATAAAAATACATTTTTTTTCTAATCCGTTTCAGGCTACATCCAGAGGTGCTTTGAAATCCGCTTCCAATCGCATTTCAGTCTGACCGCTCTGATCACATTTGTGTAGCTTTTTGGTTACATCATGCTGTCACGTAAACGCAACCCCAGCGCGAAAGGCGGGAACAGTCCATTTCTGACGAAATGATAAGGTGTTTGGGAAAGTCCATGTATTGGAGAATATAGTTTCTACAACGTCAGACGTTGAGGCAAATTGTCATGCCAGCGCAGATACAGATCTGATCTGAACAGTTGTGATACACAATATGGACAGTAGGGTTGGGCGATGTCCCCTCAATTGGCAGTTGACGATGGTTACGTTAAACCATCGCGATGGACGATGATATCGTTAGGCGGGGAGTATTTTAATTTTTCGTTATTATATAATTATTATTCGTTATTTTACTTAATTACTTTCACTTAAGAAGAGTTGTGCACTTTTTATTTTAATATATATATCTTTACATAAATACTATTTGTACTTAAAAGCTATAATTTCGTTATTTTATTACCCAACTAATGACTCTTTCTAATAGGATGCACATAAGGGGAAAAGGTAGCTTTATTCCACTTTTTAAAAAAAAATCTCTGTACATAAATATTCTTTTCTTCTAATTAAAAGCTATAATTAATTATTTTACTAACCCAATGACTCCTCCGCGCTTTCCAATAGGTTGCACATAGGCTAAATATCTGTGCATATATCTGGCACCAGTACTCCGTCAGAGCAGGTCTTCAGCACCGCGGGGAGCGGCCAGCACTTCAATCCGCAGCTTATTAAAACTAGAAAAAGTGAACAAGTTGGTATTTCTGGCCAGAAATTTCATCGTCGAAATTTAAACATGGTCTGTGTATGTAAATCCCGCGTTTCGGTCGGAGTGTTGTTCCCGTTTTCTTGTTTTTGGCGTTCGCTGAATTCTGGGTTTATATCTTAAACCGCCGCTTCAGTGCAGTATAGCCTCATAGCTATGTAACGATGAGCACGATCTCCCGAGACACTACAAAAGGCTACTAATAAATGATTAATATGGGCTGTTTTCTTGTACAAAATTAATTATTTTAAGTTAAATGTACAACATGTAAAAAGACAAGATTCTAGCAATGTCAAGATCAAATGCCTGACAGGATATTTTCACAGACTAACACACGTCACGTCTCAGGCATAGACTACAGTATTTAAAATAGCATATATGCATTAGTTATATTTTGAATTTAATTTATAGAGCAATTCCCGCAAAGATTTTAGGTTACCTAAAGTTTATAATAGAAGAGAGTTAGTGTATGTCGACTCGACTCGCAGCGGAGTGGGGAGGGGGCGTGGCATCACGATGGTGTCTCTCCATCGTGATGTCAGTCAACCATCACGATGGACGATGATATCGTCCATCGGCACAACCCTAATGGACAGTGATTCTGTCAAATCTCATATGCACCAAAATCAGATTTGGACTGACATGGTAAACAAGGTATTAGTGTTTTATAAGTTGTGTAAGAGCGCCACTTGTGGATAATAGCCGAAATATGGATTGCCGTAAAAACTTGTCATTGGCAGGGAAGCGTTTTCTCCTAATTGACGAGATAACTCGTCAATGGTGGTGGAAGAGTTAAAGCCCTTCTTCAGTTTGTGTTAATAAATCTTCAATTTGTGTAATTTATACCGATAAGCATTGCATAAGCACAATAGGGTTATAGTTAGCAACAGTCAGTCTATGCAAATCAATAAACCAGCTGTGCAGAAAACTGCATTTACGCATGTTTTGGAGATCTGATGAGTTTCTCGCAAGAAGACGTCACTGCATATAGTCCGCCTAGTCATTAAAAAAGTCATTAAGTAAAATGCTTTAAATTTCTCTTTTTAAAAGGATTGTGTTGTATACCCTCACTATTCTTTTACATTTTTGTCTTTATTTTATTATTTTTATTATTTATTTAAATGTTATGCAGTTTTTACTTCAAAATGTTATTTGTACATTTACTGTATAATGGCTGTTTAAATATTGTTTACAATCTATGCATAATGACCTAAATAAAAAAGTTTGTGGGAAATCTGTGGGAAAAGCTTTTAACTAGCTGCGTTTCCATTACCCTTCAAATTGCGAAAATGTAAATATCGGATTGAAAATGCGTCCAATGGAAACATGGCAATTTTGAATAAAAAACTCCCTTATATCACAAAAAGTTTTTTTGTTCGGAAAAAAAGGAATATATCGTCAAACTGCAATGGTTTTTTCGCATTTACTGGTCACCTGACATGCGTTAAAGTCACATGATCATTCTTTAAACATTTTGTTTGGTTGGAGGACAAGGTCGAAGGTGTGGTCGAATTTATGTGGCGTCACAAGAACCGACAAGCAGATGACAACAAAATGCAGCAAGAGCAATTCGGGAGTCGACTGCTCTGTGTGCTTTCGAGTCGGTCTCGCTGTATTTTTATGTCAGCCGCATGTCTTGTCTGCATGGCGCCATATGAAGTCGAACACACCCATGGTCATGGTTTTTAAAATGGCTTATTTACATTTTTATTTGCATAACATCGCTTAATGGAAACGCTATCATCCCGCTATCGTTATTTGTTGATATTTAGAAAATAACGCTAAAGTTTGCGCAAATCTTTACTGGAAACACAGACACTGTTGTATCTCTTCTCATGTCTGCAGAGCTTGAAAACGTAAAAAAAAAGTTTTAAATTCGCAATTTAATTTACGCTTTCTCACAGAACATGAAATGGGCAGAAATGTACCTGTGCAGATTGGATTTTGCTTTAGCTAGTTATGACCTAGAGTACCCCTAATAAAAGAAACCATCTTTACTTGTTATCAGTTTTAAAACACATATTTAATATAGATCTTGTTTAAATGTGTTAACCAATGTGACAGAAAATCCTATTTCTATTTATTCCAGTTGATGTTGACATTTCACAAGATGTACCTGTTTATCTTTGGTGTGTTGTAAATGTTTTTCACTGTAAAGAACATGTGGGATCTGTGCCCTTTGTAATTAATGGCGTACAGATTCTGACCATTTTCATGAAAGGTGATGTGAGTTTTTATCCTCTTGTAAACAGTAGCAGTATTTCCTTTCATTGATAAGTTGAGGTGAATTTGAAGAATTCAGTCTGTCATTTGTGTGCATTAAATATATGATGTTTGTTTGTATGTCGGACAGATCTGGGTTTCCTGGTGCTCAGCCCGTATCGATGGACCGCAAGAACATTCGTCTGTTAGAGCAGAACGTGTACAAGGTCAGCTGGAAGGCAGACGGCACACGGTGAGTCTAATCATAGATCTCAATATTTCAAAAAAGGACTTTGATACCAAGAATACTACAATAAAAAAAAGTGACGGTATTTCTCGATCCTGTGCTGTTTGCATTGAGACAATAAAAATATTGATTCTCCAATAACAATCAATCTTCAATTTAACAAAACAATATCAATTCAGGGGAATCACTGAATCCATTCTTAGTGTGCCTTACTTTAGGCAGGGCTTGTAAGCAGTCCCTGATAGCCTGAAACAATTCTGAAATAATGCATGTGATCCATGCATTACATGCAGATCTTAAAGTGACAGCACACCAATTAAATATCATGTGTGTAAAACGAACATTTTTAATGCAAAATTGGTAACTAATCATTAATCAACAATCAAACCCATTTACAAAAGAATCGAATCGCCAAATTGTTCGTAATACCCAGCTGATTTTTGCGATTAAAATGACTGCGGTGGTAATTTCCAGAAAATTGCAGAGAAATTTGCTAATTAATTTGTATTTTTCCTAACCGGGCTACCATAAATAGCTTAGCATAATCCATTGAATCTGATTAGACCATTAGCATTGCGCTAAAAAATAACCAAAGAGTTTCAGTATTTTTCCTATTTAAAACTTGGAAAACTTGGCTGCAGGAGGCGCAATGATATTACGCAGCAGCCGAAAATAGTTCCCTTAGTAACATTCAATGGCAGGGGACTATTTTTGGGCAGTGCGTAACATCACTACGCCTCCTGCAGCCATGTAACAGCAGCAAAGTTCTTGATTATTACGCATAATGAGAGTATAGTTCCTAGCCATATCTGCCTAGAAAATCACAACTTTTCATTTTCTGTCGGTCTTAGTACACAATCTAATTACAGAAGAGTCAAGTTTTAAATAGGAAAAATATAAAAACTCTTTGGTTATTTTTTAGCGCAATGCCAATGGTCCAACCAGATTCCATGGATCATGCCAAGCTAAAAGTGCTACCGCCAGAGCCGGAGATCATCTGAATGGATTCCAAAACGGTAAAAATCAAATGTTTAACTCTAGGGAAGCTGGAAAATGAAATATTTCCAAAAAAAAGTGTAGTGTCCCTTTAAAGGATAAAGGAGTGCGGTCCTCACGAGCTAACAGGTGGCTAACAGGGTCCTGCACGCAGGCGGGTACCCCGTATGATTTATCGGGTGAAATAATATTAACGTGTCATTTGCGGTGCGGATTCTGGGAAATCAGTAAGCATGGCCGGACACAAGACCTTTTTTAACTCGATTCAATACACGCTGATACACAGCTGTTTTTAAACGCTCCTGTGCTTATTTGTGTTCACAGTCTGTTTGAAGACTGATAAAGGTTTCTAATTGATTTACTGCGCGATTTGCGGGTTAGAGTCAAGCCGGTCCGGTAGGTTAACCAATTAAATTAATGCTGCTGTCGGATAACAGGGTGTTCTGTTGTCTCATGCAAGACTCTGGCTTATGTGTTCATGAGATTAATATGGGGTGCAGGGTTGCTTGTCTATATAGCAGGGTACTTGCTAAGGATATGTGCATGTGCACAAAATTTTCTATCCCGTATCATGACATAATATAAGATCATGATCTTTTTATTTTATGATTATTTTGAATTTGCAATGAAATGAGAAATTATGCAGGATCGCAAAAAATGCAACATTTTATTGATTTTGCGCTGCGTTCCGAGATATTGCGAAAACCGTCAGGGACTGCCTAGTATGCATGTGTGCTCTGTAAAGAAGCGTCTTTGTTTTGGGGTCTAACACACAAGTATATTGTGTATTATATTATTTTGGCCATAAACTTGAGATTTTTCTTTTAAAGGTGCACCTTTGTAAGTTTAATGTGTACAATTCCTATTTGTTCCAGAATTCCAGCAAACCATTTTATTCCTTTTATACACTTTTCATCTTTTTTTTAATGAATTCTTTTTGCAAATTCATGCAAAATGTTTTCTTTTTTCATTGTGTTCATTAAGCTTTCTTTGTTTTATGCTACACACATTTACATACTTGATGATGTTGCATTCAATACCAGCTAATTTCCATGCATTGTTTTGTTAATTGTGCTAGAGCTGTCACTTCTAATGTCTCGTTATGATTTGTTTAATCAGTCACACAGTGTTTGATTGAATGTCATTACATTCAGAGTTCCTGCTTATCATGGAATTTCTGGAATATTGTGGAATTTTAAAAGGTCTTTTCCAGACATTGAAAATCAGGGAGTTTTATATTTTTTGTCCAAGCCATGGAATATCAGGGATTTTTGTTTGTTGCTTTGAATATGAGTTTCCATTTAGCAAAATGTAATCCGCTTGCTAACTTGTGACATAAGGAATGTCTTTTCCGGGTCCAAGCTTCTGCTGACTACAATTTAAATGTCTGTTTATTGGCACTGTTTATTTATTTCACGCCTTAAAGAGCTCCTAACCTAGGTGTTTTCAACAATGTTAAAATAGTCTCTGATATCCCCAGAATGTGTCTGTGAAGTTTCAGTTTGATATAAACCACAGATCTTTCATTATATGATGTTGAACATGGCCATTTGTGGCTGCAATGAAAAACGTGCTGTTTTTGTGTTTGTCTCTTTAAATGCAAAGAAAGCTTCTGTTCCCCTCCCAGTATTCAAAGTAGGGGGACTACATCAAAACATGTGTCTCTGGCAGAAGATTGAACTACGTGCTCATAAGTGGAGGTGGAGTTTGTGAGGGGTTAATGTTGAGGCATAATCAGTGTGACATCACATTGATAGGGGATCCCCAACAGCCTGTTTTGTGTGACTGTTGCGGTTTAAAGGAGATTACACAAAGAAGAAAAGATGGATTTGTATAATAACATGATGTTTTTGTACACACACTGCCGACTCATTTTCTGATAGAAACACATTTAAAAGTGCATTTTTTAGGTTAGTGGGGCTTTAAGCTACTTTTTTTCACAATGTACACTACATTATCCAGGCTCACAGCATCCCGGACATATATCATTATAATTCAACTTTTTTGTCAGTGAAAAGTAATTTGACATTTGACTTTGAGTTAGAACCCTGTACATTGTACTGTTTGAATATCTATATTTTATTTATGTTGCTTAGTTTGTGTTCTCTTTAGATATTCATTCATGTTTGTGCATTTGTATGGTATAATGTAACAGAGCACTTTATACAGTGAGGAAAATAAGTATTTGAACACCCTGCTATTTCGCAAGTTCTCCCACTTAGAAATCATGGAGGGGTCTGAAATTGTCATCATAGGTGCATGTGCACTGTGAGAGACATAATATAAAAAAAATTCCAGAAATCCCAATGTATGATTTTTAAACTATCCATTTGTATGATACAGCTGCAAATAAGTATTTGAACACCTGTCTATCAGCTAGAATTCTGACCCTCAAAGACTTGTTAGTCTGCCTTTAAAATGTCCGCCTTCACTCCATATATTATCCTAAATTAAGCCGAAAGTATACTAGGGACGTCCTCCTATGCGCGCCGTCCGCATGGCGTCATTTTTGTCTTCAGCAGGGTCCAGGTGCAGCCCAAAATTTGAGACCGCGCGTACAGTCCATGTACCACAGCGCATGCGTGTGAAAATATTTATACAGGACACTCCACTACAAACACTTATACAAAGGAAATAGACAGCATTTGCACACACACTATCGTTTTTCTTCTTTAACTTTTACTTCTTCAAAGAACATTACGCTGTGGAGCATGTTTGTTACCATAATGTTTGATTCCTGTTCTTTGTTTGTTCTAAACTGTGTTTGCAGTGCTGGATCAGTTACTTTTCTTCACCTATCCTAATGTTTTAATGTACTGTAAATGTCGCCAAATCAGTGCTGCCCTGACGGCCTGTTAGACTAATTATTTGAATAAGAACCCCATACAATCAGTAAGAATCCAACCACTGACATGGCCAAAACCAAAGAGCTGTCCAAAGACACTAGAGACAAAATTTACACCTCCGCAAGGCTGGAAAGGGCTACAGGGAAATTGCCAAGCAGCTTGGTGAAAAAAAGGTCCACTGTTGGAGCAATCATTAGAAAATGACAAAAACTAAACATGACTTTCAATCTCCCTTGGACTGGGGGTCCATGCAAGATCTCACCTCGTGGGGTCTCAATGATCATAAGAAAGGTGAGAAATCAGCCCAGAACTTACATGGGAGGAGCAAGGTTAATGTTGGTAACACACTACGACGTCATGGTTTGATATCATGCATGGCACGGAAGGTTCCCCTGCTTAAACCAGCACATGTTCAGGCCCGTCTTAAGTTTGCCAAATACCATTTGGATGATACAGAGGAGTCATGAGAGAAAGTCATGTGGTCAGATAAGACCAAAATAGAAGTTTTTGATCATAATTCCACTTAACGTGTTTGGTGGATGAAGAATGATGAGTACCATCCCAAGAACACCATCCCTACTGTGAAGCATGGGGGTGGTAGCATCATGCTTTGGGGGTGTTTTTCTGCATATGGGACAGGGCGACTGCACTATATTAAGGAGAGGATGACCGGGGCCATGTATTCCAGATTTTGGGGAATAACCTCCTTCCCTCAATTAGAGCATTGAAGAATTGAAGATGGGTCTAGGCTGGGTCTTCCAACATGACAATGACCCGAAGCGCACAGCCAGAATAACCAAGGAGCGGCTCTGTAAGAATCATTTCAAGGTTCTGGCGTGGCCTAGCTAGTCTCCAGACCTAAACCCAATAGAAAATCTTTGAAGGGAGATCTAACTCAGTGTTTCTCAGTGACAGGCCAAAAACCTGACTGATCTAGAGAAGATCTGTGTGGAGGAGTGGGCCAAAATCCCTCCTGCAAACCTGGTGAAAAACTACAGGAAACGTTTGACCTCTGTAATTGCAAACAAAGGCTACTGTACCAAATATTAGAGCCCGACCGATTTATCGTTTTGCCGATTTTATCGGCCGATATGAGCATGTCGCAGATATATCTGTATCGGCGTATAAGCCGCAGATATGCGCCGATATGAACGTTTGTTACAGAACACATTAAATGCATTTGAAAGATGTAAGTACTTGTTTGTCCAGCAGAGTGCGCCATACTGGTTGCTAATGGTGACCCAGATCACTCACTGTAGTGACACCAGCCAATCCCCCACCCCATTCACTTCAGACAGTCTCTTCAGTCTCTCAGTTCAGGTGGCATGGAAGCAATCACGCAGTGTCTTCTTCACAACATTGTTACACCTGGTATTAAGACGCGCTTTGGTCGATTGGATTATAAATGGACAAGAGAGACGCATTCCCGCTTACATTTGGTGTTTTTAATCCGTCTCTTTGTCGACTTGCGAGTTAAAACGCAAGCGGGAGAAAGACGCGAGACGGAGAAATGACACGTTTAAACTACGCGCAGCCGTGCACTTATATAACACTATATGAGATTACTGCTGCTTGTGTTGTTAGTTAACATGCTAATTTCAGAGCAATTGATTAAATAAGCTCGCGCAACTCTACACCCTTGCTAAATAAAAGAGGCGGAGCGAAGACGCTTTATTTTTATAAAAGTCTAAAGTTTGCACGGAACCCTGGGTTTGTGTTATAAAAACGTTGTGCACAACATTAAACATAGCGTACATTAGTATGTGCTCCGTCAAGCATTGTCTTCGTAACTGTGAGTGGCTAACTAATTTGTGAAGTACACAACTTACTTTAAAGCCAAAATTAATCAATGACTTCATAAGTTTCTCTTTATAACGTTATTCTCGTCAAAACTGCAGATGATGCAGGTTTTGTGTGTTTTGTTCTATTTGTGTTTTAAAGTTATTTATAATAAGTCAAGTTTACTGTTTAGTGCACTGATATCTAACTAATTTTGGATAATAAAGTTTATTGTTAACTTCTTGCCTATAGTACACATCTTTGTCACATCAATATAAGTGTTGGATCACCACATTTGTGAGTGATCACCACATTTGTGAGTGATCATTGCATTGCATTGTATTTATTCATATACAGTATATTATGTTAAAGTATATAGTGTATTCTATGTACAGTACTTTAGTATAATATACTGTAGTACATACAGAACTATAATATACACATAAAGAATATCGGCCGATATATCGTTATCGGTCTTTTTTTACTCCCTAATATCTGTATCGGCATCGGCCCGAAAAAACGCATATCGGTCGGGCTCTACCAAATATTAACATTGGCTTTCTCAGGTGTTCAAATACTTATTTGCAGCTGTATCATACAAATAAATAGTTAAAAAAATCATACCTTTCTGGAATTTTTCTTAGATTATGTCTCTCACAGTGGACATGCACCTACGATGACAATTTCAGACCCCTCCATGATTTCTAAGTGGGAGAACTTGCAAAATAGCAGGGTGTTCAAATACTTATTTTCCTCACTGTAAGTAATATGTTGTTGTGTCACGCACATAGACTAATAATCGAGTTTTCGCAGCTTTGTTTGAGTAAAAGCTCTGGCCGGGACTGTGAAGGTAAATTTGAGTTATAAATGTCGAGTTTGACTTTGAGATGTCACTAAAGAAAGAAGAATCTGCCACATGCCCTTCAATGATATTCAATAAGATCCTCCTGTGACATTTTGTTTTGTAGTATTGGAGTCATAGAGGGCAGTTTAATGATGGTTCAGGTCACCTCAGCTCAGTCTATAATGATTCTCTCTTATCGCCCGCTGCTCGTGTGCTCAAACCAGCATCAAATGTCCGCCTCAGCATCATTAAACACGCTCGCCCACAGGACACATCCGCAGAGAGGAACCACGCAGGATGTTTTATGTGCTGAACATGCCGGTTTGGTGTATTGTAGTGATTCAAACCCATCTTGAACACAACGGTTCTTTGATGAAGATTCTTCACTTTTAAGTGAGTAGTTATAAGAGCGTTGCTGATCTCTTTAACTGGAGATCTGTGCTAACAAGCCCATTATTCTGAGCTGTGGTCACTCAGGGCTTATGAAGATCAGCATGTGTCTTTGATACGTTTGCTCTGGGGGAAAGCAAAGCGTTGTGGTGTGTTATAATGAACATGTTTATAATAGAGCTCATTATGTTTCTGTTATAAGAGGAGTTGGAGTTTTTGAGGGGTTTGATATGATGACAATTTTGTAATTGATATACTAAGGACAAACATCAAAGGTTCAAAACACTGAAACCTGACCTGAACTTGATGCAAATCAAATCATGACCCATATATACATTTGTTTTCTGATGGCCTTTGTAGAGGCTGGATTTACCCTGCACTGAAAAAAACTAATTTACTTAAAAAAATCCTAGTTACAATTTGCACAACTTTTTTTAAGTTAAATTTACTGCTTTTTGAGTACAACTTACCAACCAAAATCAAATAAAATCTACTTAATAATGCATAAAACATTTGTTAAATAATTAAGTAAATGTCACTTAACTCATACCCCACCAGCCATTTTCATGTTCTTCTAAAAATATATAAACATACAAATATATCAAATGAAAGAACGAAACAAAACGGGGAAAAAATTTAATCCTATCTATACTTTTTTCTCTGCTTATAAACTCTTAAATTTGGGTATTTTTCTATAGAAATATTTTTTTTAGCAAGAAGCTAAAATAATTGCATTTTTGTGAAGGAATTTTGTTAGAGAATATCGTTGTCCTAAAAATATTAAATAAATCTTGTTTACTGTTCTATGCTGGATTGTATTCACTATTTGTTATTTTCTTTAACATAGTTATATGGACTTAGTTACTCTTAGTGTTATAAATGGCATTATAATACAAAATTCATGACTGACTATAAGTCTTTAAGTTCTCCACATTAAAAACACACAACACTGTGTTTTTGGCATGCATTGTTAGCACTGTGGAGAGAAATACAATAAAATGTTCTGAACAGGGTTCATGTAAGTAAACATTGATTATCTGAATGGTGACTTAACAAAATTATCATTTACAACAAAACAACACCAATAATATAAGAGCTTAAACCTTTTTATGTACATTTTATTTACAATTATTTAAGTAGTTAAAGTTCTTATCAGTTCTTATTCTATGAAAAAAGCTTAAAAAATCTAAATATTCAGGCCCAAAGGATTGTGTGTATGACATGTGCTGATAATTTTAAGTCATTTAACTTTAATGTTGTAGTTGGATTTAATGGATTTTTTACGTTTAAGTTAAATTAACTCAAGTTTTTTTTAAACTGACTTAAATGTGCTAAATTCCTTTTTTCAGTTAAAATTTTCTTGGTTATTTTAGGACTATGTGCAGACACTATACATGTAGTTCTCAATAAATATTAATATTACAATGTAGAAATAATGAGAGTTATCTAATATATTTTACTACACCAAAAAGTTTTAAAATTTTTGTTTGCAAATCTTGATGCCAAATTCCTATTTGTTGCCTGTATCCGATTATTTTGACAACCCGCTTACATCATCTTTTAAAAGCGACTCTTATCTATTATCTGCATTTACACAAAACACTTGGCAAAACAATTTTAAGGTAGACATACTGACAAACAAACAAACATTGTTAACAAACAAAATTATTATAAGATTATAGAGCTTTATTTTCATAAGGCATAAAACTTAAAAATTACTGCACTGAGCGGAGCCGTCATCCTCTGTTGCGCTGCTAAGAAGAGTCATGTGATCGCGTGTGGTATCCACCTCAGTTGACGTCGCATTTTTAATGATGCACTAAACATCTTAATATGGGAATATCCTATCTGTCCACTTAAATTGCAGATGCGAATGCATGTATCTGATTCATATCCGGTTTATTTCCCCATATGAATGTAGCCTGAAACCGATTGGAAATTATCAAATCAATGCGCTTACCTGCTTACACATCCGTTGGTCATATGTGCTACTTGAGGGAAAAATATCAAGTCACTTCAAATAGGCAGTTTAAATGCAGCCTAAATGTCTGAAAAGGGCATATACAGTATGTCTGTTAAAGGGATAGTTCACCCAAAAATGAAAATTCTCTAATCATTTACTCACCATCATATTGTTTTAGATCTGTATGAATTTCGTTTTTCTGAAGTAGGGCTGAAACGATTCATCGAGTTACTCGATTAACTCAATTCAAAAAATTCCTCGAGGCAAAAATTCTGCTTCGAAGCCTCGTTAAATTCTTATGACACGCACTACACGCACCGAGATCTGATTCACACGGACCATGTTCAATGTTCAGAAAGCACATCATAGCACGTGATACATTTTGAATTTAGTTGGCGCGATGGCGAAGAGTAAATATGTCCATAAACGCCAGAGAGAGAATGTCTAAAGTTTGGGATCATTACATTATCATTACATTCAGCATCTGAACCAAAAACATCCACTGCTGTTTCACCAAGCGTCGATGAAACAAGGTAACGTAGCTTCAGCTGATTTTAATCCCATACTGTATTTGTAGCGATGTCGTTATGCAGTTTGACTAGATATGATGTTTAGCTTTGATGTTTTAAGTAGTAAACATATTCACGTTCAATTGCAAGAGAGTATAGCTTAAAAAAGAACCCCCGCCTTCACACACACGCATGCACCATCGTCTCTCTCACGCGAGTCAGACCGATCGCGCAATGCATCACATATGCTTAAACTTTTATGTAGCCACGCAACAATAATTTCAGCATGCATTCACTGTATACAGCGGGACGTGATGTTGTGATTTTTCGAACGGATTCTTAACCTAAAATGCACCGCAATGCAAGTGATGCAAACCAAATGCAGCGTTCTATTGAAAATGAATGTATGTATTTCTGCCGTACCAAAATGCAATGAAGCAACTGAACGTCTGACTGGGGTTTCACTCTTCCTCATGCACAGCATGCGTGCACACACACACACACACACAAACACAGGTGCACACACACACACACACACACACACACACACACACACACACAGGTTGTTACCATAGCAAATAGGCTCACCCCAGAAATGATATATTATTTGTTAGTAGCCTAATGGTAAATGCTGCAGGTGTAGAAATGTACATAAACCAGATATTTACTTTGATGTCAGGGCTGGATTACAGCATGAAACCTGTTGGGCATATTAATAAATTAAAGTGCTTAATTGTTGGCACTGGCACTTATAAACACTAAATGGGTAAAAATAAATAGGCTTATTTTTTGCAGCCAAATGTCAATACCTCTGTTTTTTAAGAAATAAAAGCCAAATGCTTGAACATTTTGCAGCCACGTCATTTCGTTATGCATTATTTGTTTTGGTTGTTTAAAAACACACACAAAAATTGTATCCGATTACTCGATTATTCGATCGATTCAGTGCTAGATTACAAAAAGAATCGATAGCTGCAGCCCTATTCTGAAGAACACAGAAGATATTTTGATAAATGATGGTAAGCACAAAGCTAGTGGAAACCATTGACTTCCATAGTAGGAAAAACAAATACTATGAAAGTATTGTGAATAAATGATGATGAAAATATTTTGCTAAAATATGGTAAGTTCCCGGTTCCCATGAATTCCATGTCATTTGTTTATCCTACTATGGCAGTCAATGGTTTCAACCAGCTGTGTGCTTATTATCATTTGTCAAAATGTATTCTTTTGCGTTTATCATGAAAAGAAATTTAGAACGGTTTGGAATGACATTAGGATTAGTAAATTAAGACATCATTTTTATTTTTGGGTGAACTATCCCTTTAAATACTCATTTCACTTGTCTTTGTCATTTTGGTCTGGAAACACATTTTCTGTCAGAAATTAATAAATCACCCCTGCAGGGAATTTCGCCACATTAAACATCATTTAAAATCTAATTATACTCATTATCGGAATTATTTATCATTATTTATTTATGAGGGAAATGCTGCTGATCAGTTCCTGCAGTGTAGATGATGATGATGGGAGTCATTGCTCTTCATCTTCTGTGATGAATTTCCACTCTAAAACTGTGAAGAGCTGCTTAATCAAGACTTGTTTGTGCTGTTTTTTATTCAAATCACAAAACTTTTTTTACCTCTCTGGTGTTAACCTATTACATTTGTATATTGTGAAATTGCTTCTTAGTGATTTCTTCAATGTTTTTGTAGCAAAGTTCATGCATTCTCAATTGTATTAAGGCACAGGTTTTTAAAATGTGGTTGTGACTGCTGAGTTAGCGCTATATGCTAGTCAATGCTATATGCTAGTCAATGCTATATGCTAGCGTTTAGGCTGAAGGTCTACTATTGATGTTACAGTTACATTTTGCAGGTCCATACTGAAAAAACACAAACTTTCCACTCAGACACGTCCATAAACAATCTCCAAACAATTGATTATTCCTCATAATATGCATCTTCGTCTGATACAGACTCAAACATAAGGTCTGTTTACACACACACAGAGCTACTGAAGGAGCTGCTCTGAGAAACAGCCAATCAGAGCAGAGCTTAACATTATTATTCGTGACCCTTACAAATAAGGTAATAATAGACCATTTTATTCTAGGCACAAATCCTAAGGTTGTAAATGGACATGTAAAACTGTTTCTGGATCATTTTTGCACTTAATAAAGCCACAATCCTTCTATGTAGATATCAGAGAACAATTTAACAGATTATTACAATGCATTCTTGGCACCTTTAACATACTGTTGTCCACTTAATATTCATAATACATCACAACTCTTGCATATTTCTATAAATGTTTTCTCTCTTCTGTTTTCACAGATACATGATGTTAATAGATGGAAAGAATGAAGTGTATATGATTGACAGAGACAACTCTGTCTTTCACATATCCAACCTGGAGTTTCCCTTCCGGAAAGATCTACGCATTCACCTTTCTAACACACTTTTGGATGGGGTGAGTGATTGAAAGCATGGTAATCTGGTTAGTTAGAGAGGATCTCCTCTAACCCTGCACTTAACAGATGCCCACAGCTCTGAGTGATGAAAATAAGCTGTCAATGTGAGCTCATGTGTCTCTGCCGAAAGTTGAGGCGGCTGCAAAGCATTTAAAAAACCACTGAGTGTACAGCAGAAATATGAGTTGAATGCTATTACACATAGACACAAAAGCACATTTCTTTATATATAGGCATATACAATAATACATTTTAACCCTTGTGTTTTCATGATAGCAGCACTTAAAGGAGACATTTCACTTTTTTAAGATGTCAAATAAATCTTTGGTGTCCCCATAGTACCTATATGAAGTTTTAGCTCAAAATAACACATAGATAATTTGTTATAGCATGTTAAAATTGCCACTTTGTAGGTTTGAGCAAAAATGTGCTGTTTTTAGGTGTCTCCTTTTAAATGCAAATGAGCTGATCTATGCACTTAATGTCAGTGCCGTGGTTGGATAGTTCAGATTAAGGTGCAGTATTATCCCCTTCTTGACATCGCAGGGGGAACCAAATTTCAATTGTCTATTTTTTCACATGCTTTCAGAGAATGGTTTACTAAAACTAAGTTACTGTGTTGATCTTTTCCACATTTTCTAGGTTGGTAGAATCACTGAGGACCCAATTATAGAACTTAATCATGGAAAAAGTCTGATTTTCATGATATGTCTCCTTTAAGTTGATTGTTTTAACAAGGAGATCTGAATTCTGTAAGGTTTTGATCTTAAAAATCTTCACTTCAATATCTTCACTAAATGTTTCTTTAAAAAATTTAGATGTTTAGTTTTCAGTTTCATTTAGGGTGTAAATGAAAAGAATCACAGTGTTTTATGAACCGAGTGACATTATATGTATACTAGGGGTGGGCGATAAACCGGTATGATAGTAATTGCCGGTATTGTGTCACGCCATGATATGGATTTTGCAAAACCGTTGATACCGGCGTTACATATTTTAAATTCTATTTTTGCACTTATCAGGGTTCCCGTGGGGTGTTAAAAAACTAACCTTCAGAAAGTTATATCTAAGGCCTTAAAACGCCCAGATCTTCATCCTAGGACTTAAATTTAACTTTCTGAATGTTATTTTTTTTAAGACCCCGCGGGAGTTTACCCAAGTCTTAAAAGTCATACCTCCGTTCCCGAGATGCGCTGTCCACAGAAACACAAAACGAAAAGCTCCGATCGCACTTCAATCCATTTTATCATATTTTTTTAAGAGGATGCACCTTATAGTGCACGCAAATCCTGCCAAGACTATATTTCAGGTGTTGTGATCTGTATACAGCGAGTTTGGCGAGAAACAAGCCCAGTAATTTAACTAAGGTTAACTACAGTGTGACTCCAAAATGTTTTCTCTCATATGGCAACATACCGTTATACCGGCTGAAGAGTGGAAAATACCTTGATATGAACTTTTGCTCATACCGCCCACCCCTAATGTATACTCTTATTAATTTATGTCTGAATTTTGCCTCTTTACTGTGTTGTTATCGTTAAGCAAACTAAAACTATTAAAACATGTCTGTTAATTGGAATCAAAAGTTAAAAGTTTAAGCTGAGTCACAAAAATTATTAACTGAAACAAAATTTAAACTAAAGTAAAGCTAAAACTGAAATAAAAATTGCATTTAACTGAAATTTGCAATATTAGTTTGAGCAAAAAAATTGTAAAAAGCTAATAAAACGAAATCCGCGCCCGCAGAATTCCCCAGATTTAATGTCCATTATTGACAAGCACACATAGCCCTCGCTTGTGCGTGTTTGTGAGAGCAGAAGTCGTCATTGACAAGCACACATATTCCTGGTGTGTTTGTGAGCCGTCATTGACAAATACATAAACCCTGCATGTGCTGTTTGCTTACCATTTTTAATATGATAGAGAGCATGAACCATTTGATATTTGAGATGAAATAACCGCAGAGTTAAGGGGATCTCACTTGACTTGACTTGTCGTCTATGTAACATGACAGTCAGCACATGATCATGAATGTTTACAAGATAAATGTATATTTTCATTGCATTGTAAAAATGATAAAAGTATCTTAATACATGCTAAGTTTATGAAAATGTATTAACACAAGCTTTTTGTTCTGCTATAATACACTCACCTAAAGGATTATTAGGAACACCTATCCAATTCCTCATTAATGCAATTATCTAATCAACCAATCACATGGCAGTTGTTTCAATGCATTTAGGGGTGAGGATCTGCTCAGGACAATCTCCTGAACTCCAAACTGAATGTCAGAATGGGCAAGAAAAATGATTTAAGCAATTTTGAGCGTAGCATGGTTGTTGGTGCCAGACGGGCCGGTCTGAATATTTCACAATCTGCTCAGTTACTGGGATTTTCACGCACAACCATTTCTAGGGTTTACAAAGAATGGTGTGAAAAGGGAAAAACATCCAGTATGCGGCAGTCCTGTGGGTTAAAATGCCTTGTTGATGCTAGAGGTCAGAGGAGAATGGGCCGACTGATTCAAACTGACAGAAGAGCAACTTTGACTGAAATAACCACTCGTTACAACCGAGGTATGCAGCAAAGCATTTGTGAAGCCACAACACGCACAACCTTGAGGCGGATGGGCTACAACAGCTGAAGATCCCACCGGGTACCACTCATCTCCACTACAAATAGGAAAAAGAGGCACTTTGCACAAGCTCACCAAATCTGGACAGTTGAAGACTGTAAAAATGTTGCCTGATCTGATGAGTCTCAATTTCTGTTGAGACATTCAGATTGTAGAGTCAGAATTTGGCGTAAACAGAATGAGAACCATCATGTCTTGTTATCACTGTGCAGACTGCTGGTGGTGGTGTACTGGTGTGGGGGATGTTTTCTTGGCACACTTTAGACCCCTTAGTGCCAATTGGGCATCGTTTAAATGCCATAGCCTACCTGAGCATTGTTTCTGACCATGTCCATCCCTTTATGACCACCATGTACTCATCCTCTGATGGCTACTTCCAGCAGGATAATGCACCATGTCACAAAGCTGGAATCTTTTCAAATTAGTTTCTTGAACATGACAATGAGTTCACTGTACTAAAATGGCCCCCAAAGTCACCAGATCTCGACCCAATAGAGCATCTTTGGGATATGGTGGAACGGGAGCTTCGTGCCCTGGATGTGCATCCCACAAATCTCCATCAACTGCAAGATGCCATCCTATAAATATGGGCCAACATTTCTAAAGAATGCTTTCAGCATCTTGTTGAATCAATGCCACGTAGAATTAAGGCAATTCTGAAGGTGAAAGGGGGTCAAACACAGTATTAGTATGGTGTTCCTAGTAATCCTTTAGATGAGTGTATATAACACTATAAACAATACTAATATATTATTTTATATATAAAATGTAATTCTATCTTGGCATGCACATTGTCATGTTGGTCCAGTTTAATTAAGAGGATTTATTGGTTTGGTGTATTGTAAACCTTAAAAAAGTAATTATTTTAAATGCAATTTTGTAATAATAATAACAGATTTAGTTCTCTTATATCTTTATTTATTATTATTTAAAATCATTTAATAGAATTTTGCAGATTCCCCCCCTCTAAAAACAAAAAAATATAAAAATAAAAGCTAATTCAAGATATTAAAAAAGTCTAAATAACTCTTCCTTACAGTAATTTGAACATTACATGAGGGCAATTTCATGCAAATGTCAATCTTAATATAAAAAGGAAAAGTTTATAACCAGACTAATCTCAGATGTCAATATTTGGCCATTCAAAGTCTCAGTTAAAATTTGAAAGCATTTTTAAAATGATTTTTCATAGTTACGCATACACGCCCTCATCTAAAATAGAAAAACTTGTAAATAGACTGATATTTTTTAATGTCTGAACTGGTTTAGGAAAATATAAACTGATGTTTCAATGTATTTGTAATAAATGCATTTTTAGAGATTTTATATTTCAAGTTTTGACTGCATAATGCTGGTATTGCTTTTTTTTAGCTTACTCTTTTGCATCCAATGGAATTAAACAGGCTGGATTTATGAATTTATAGCTGCATTGTTCATCTCCTTTTACTTTATCTTTCCCTATTTTTTGTGTTCGCAGGAGATGATTGTAGACAAAGTGAACGGTCACCCCGTCCCACGCTATCTCATCTATGACATCATAAAGTTTAGTGTAAGTACAGTGACGTATTTCCTAATCCGAGTGCACTTTCAGTAAAATGTAGAAGGGACTTTTTTTATTAATGGTTGCAGAAGACTGAGCTCTGTTTGATAGATGGTTGGCGAGGCTGTAGTATTCAAAGGTTTGGTAATGTCATCTGAATATAAAAGTCATTTCAGAGACTTATTACATTCCGCTGAAGGATTATGAAGACTAATGCTTTTTTCTTTGTAATAATGTCCACTGATGAATCATATGCAGTAACACCTGGAATATGTATAAAGAAAGTAAATAGGGTTATTTGATGAATACATGTTGACTAAAATCAATCTCTTCACTTGAATAAGCAGCTCTTCATGTTTTTTCCTTGCTTTGAGAGGAATGCAAAGTATCTTGCAACATTTTTTTCTGCTGTAAAGTCCATTATAGATCAAAAAAAGTTCTAGTAATCCTGTGGTACACAGTTTGGATTTGCTTCTTAATTCTTGATGATGTGTCAGATGATGGCTTTCATTCAAGATTAATATTCAAGCAGGTAGAGAGAAATGCAATATATCTCTTAAAAATATTGAACAATCAAGGTTTGCTACAGTTGCCATTTATTATTGTTTATAGTATTAGAAGTCAAGCCCGTCTACGTCTAATATAATGGAATTTATTTGCAGTAAAAATGTTTACCAGAAAAATTAATGTAGAATTATTTAAGTTGAAATTGATTTAATTGTACATTAATGGATTATTTGTCTTTGCCATTTATTAAAATATATTACTATGTTAATAGAGTAGTAACCCTCATGTTAAACATAAGCAAAGTGTCAAAAAAGCAGTTGAGCTTGTGGGCCAAACTCACCCCTCCTTTTTCCTACAAGTTTCTGAAAGTTTTTTTTGAACGGGGGTATCCGTTATGACTGATTGACCCCATATTGCTTTAATGGGCCTTTACCCCCAGAAAAGCAGGCATGCACGTCAAGTGAAAGCGAGAATGTGCATTAGCATTGCTATCACTGCACAGCACGCAACAACTTTGTTTTATCAAGTTGGTTCGACAAAAGAAGTGTGTTTTTGGATGTTAGGACAAAAAGATAACCTTATTTAGCTTTCCATGTCTTAAGACAACAGTGGATGCAGGTAGTTTTTCATGGATAGCAACATAATTGCGTTATGTTTGTTCCCTGGCTGCATTTCGGAGAGGATTGCTTTACAAACAAGGCTCAGTTTGACGCCGGATTTGCCACTTGTTTTAGGGTACCCGCGGAGTCTTAAAAGTCTTTAAAAAGTCTTACATTTAATTTTCCCATACTAAGGCCTTAAAAGGTATTGAATTTCACCTCAAAGTCTTGAATTTTTCTCGGAGTTCATAATTTTTCCAATGATGAATAGATTTATATGCTGTTAATTCAGACACAAAACTCGCGTGCACGAAAACCACGAACGAGGGACAGATACGAGCGCAGAACACTACCCATTTGCGGAAAAGCATCTTCGCGAGCACGCAGAACACTATTCGCACGAAGAAAACGTCCTAGCGAGAGCGCAACTCTGCTCAGAGCGCACACACACACACACACACACACACACACACACACACACACACACACACACTAGAGCTGCACGATTCTGTATAAAATGAGAATCACGATGCTTTTGCCTTTCAGAAGGGATAAGATCTGCACATTGCTCTGCCTCACTCATTCTCTTTAGTCTCTGTTTCTTTCTGTAACTTCTCGGCGAAAGCATCCGCTGTACCAGTGGATCGAGCACGAGGACATCTGACTTGCGCAATAATAAATGAGACGTCATACCGGCCGCTGTGATTGCGTGTTGTTGAGAGAATTGACGAAACTGTGGCTTTCCTCCTTTTATCGTAGTTTTTTCCAACTCCATTGACTTGTATTAGATGTGCTGTGAGGTACGGTATTACTCCGCGCCGGGAACGTTGTTTGTATTCTTGCAATTGGCAAAGGCGGATTATCGCCACCAACTGGGCTGGAGTGTCTATTATTCAAGCGCTCAGCGGAAGAATATACGGGTGTGAGGCGTTTGGAAAAATAGGTCCACAAGTTTACAACGAATGCTAAAACAGCTGTTGGAAAGCATCTTTTGCAGCGATTTTTGTGTGAGCATATCAGTGAACACCCCTGACCACTCGGTGAGTTTCACGTCTTTGCAAACGAAAGTTTAATGCATTTTAGGAAGGATTGTTCTAGTGCACCTATACAGCCATTATAGAGGGAGGTAATACAACAAATACCCGAAAATTCTCGGAGCAGCCGCATATGTCGAAATTTCAGTCAAAACCGTTCTATTTCATCATAAACAATCTGATTTAGGGATGTTCAAATATACAATAAATGTATAATTGTACAGATTAAATCTATTTGATTGTTTGTTTTTGATTGTTGGGTAAAGATAAGAGTCAGGCCGTTTGGGCCTTGGACTCAGCCTTTCAGAGGGATGTTGTCATGAATGTTTAAGCACTTATAAATAGTAATTATTTGATTTTAAATTATTATTTATTCTACCTGAATGGATGTGATGTAGGTATTAAATTTCATTTGAAGTGGTATTAAAAATGTCTTCAATTTATGTTTGACAATCCTGGAGGTACCCTGTTGTTTACAACTGATGAACTTTAAAAGACACTGTTTAGGGGTCACAACCACAGGTGTAAGTAAAACAAAATATCACGTTTTGTTTGTAATCGGCGCATATGTGCATGTAATGTAAACAACACCAACAACAGCAAACATTTTACGCCTCAGTTGTCATTAGGGCTGGACGATTTAACCTAAAATCAAAACCTTGGTTAATTTAACATTTGACATCGATTACGATTAATAAACGATTATTATTAGTATTTGCCTGATAGTTCACTGGCAAAGTTTGTATTGTAAATATGCTCAGATATTAAAGGTGGGATTTTTTCTATTGAAAGGGCATTTGTTGTTATCTTCGTGATTTTTAAAGAATTGAGCGAAGAAGAAAGTATTAGTTGTTTAGGTTGTTTATTGAATATTTTGACTTTAACTGAAATCAAAGCACACATTGCCTGAAATGAAAGCAGTCACATTTTAGTTTGCTGTAAACTGCAAGTTTCCTAAAAAAGTAGAAAATAAATAACTTCATTAAAAAAATTATTTTAAAAGTCTAGTCATTCACGGCTTCAAACTAACTTTTTTGTTATTATGAGCATTGTACCCCCTGACTCAACAGAAAATTTAAGGGCACACTTTAAATCAGCCTGCAATGCAATTATTCACATTTCCCCCCAAAATAACTGCATTACTGAAAAATACTAAATAGACTTAACTTTATGAAGTTGCTGCACATGTTATTATGCACAATTGATGAAACTTTCAGAATAGGAAGTTATGAACCAAAGATTCATACAATCCCCATGACTAATTATAGCCATAGGATACATAAGTTATATCCAGATAGCATATTGTAATGAGATGCGTGGCATGGTAATACACATACTTGTATTCTTTACACGTTTCTTGTCTTCTATCCAGTTTTCCTTAACTGGGCACTGCTGTCTAAGACCTTTATTCTCATCTATAATGTTTTTGGTGTTAATGTAGACTACAAGTTCTCCTGTTCTCTCTATCTTTCTTCTCTGCCATGTCCAATTAAACCTTGTGTTAAAGGAAATATTGTATAAATTTGGTCTCCAGACATCACATCACTGTATGCATACATGTGAATTATTTATTAATACCATAAGAGACCATTTCGGGTTTAAGATTTCGATCATCAAACAACTGTAAGGATGTTCTGTATGCTGTTTATTGAACACAGGCTCATATAGTTATTATTTGTGGTGTTTGCTAAGCATCAATGTTGCTCACAGTAACATGAAGAAAACCGTAATCCTGAGAAATAAACTTGACTTTACTGTTTGTGCTTTAACTTTACTAATTACATTATGGGATTTTTGTACACTGGATGCTAACACAATTCTGTACACTTAAAGAAGGACCTGAGGCATTTTATTTTCAAATAAGTGCAGCTTATTTTCCAACCTGCCCCAAATTTGCTCAATGGGGTTGAGGTCTGGACCTTAAGGTTCCACTAAGAAAAATGACTTTAAGAGCACCTATAACAACAATCAGAAACGTTGAGGCGGGCTTTACACGATGACGACAGCGCAGCAGGAACAATAAAGCAGATTTTGTACATTACACAGATGGATGCCGCCGTGAAACATCACGCGTTCGAATCAGCTATTGCGTCTGTTTTAAGCAATTTAAACTTTTCCTTGTCTTTGAAGTTTTGCCAGACCATAACTCAGTTACTGCTGAGAATGGTCTGGTTTTAAAGCAACACTATGTAGTTTCCATGTAAAATTGACTTACGGCTCCCCCATGTGGTTGAAAAGTGCAACAGTGCCTGGTATCAGACACTCTTCTGCAGGCAGGGGGAGGGGCGGGGCTGTGTGCTCTACCCTCCACCTCAACTTTCAGAGTGTGCTTGTAGCAGCTAGGAGGCTGCTCAGGTTGCAGCAGCAGTAGAACTTGTCCAGTTAAAAGTTGTTCTATCACTGAAATAATTTTAAAGACATTATTTAAAGGTTGAAAAACTACATAGTGTTGCTTTAACCAGGCTATCTTTGCGTGGTTTATGGCTCCAAAAACACATATACCGTACATTATTGTTGCTCCTCTATGCCCTGCCTCCCTGAAACGCTTTGATTTTTTAAGAAAGGTAATCGTTCTGAAAGCGAGTGTCCTCCGATTGGCCAACTAAGTACGTTGTGATTGGCCTAAATACCTTTGATGTCAGCCAGAAATGTGATGCTCATTTACGTTTTTGGAAGATTAGCTCACAATGCAATACTATCAGGAGTTAATATTGTTTTAACTACCTTATCAATATGAGCCCAATCTGATCCAGAAAATGCAGATGACCAAGCTAAGCTGATCAATCCACTTTACCAGCGCAGCTTGAGCTGAACTTAACAGATTGGTAATGTAAGGATACTAATGCTGCGTTTACACCAGCTGCAGTGGAGGCGTCAAGCACGAGTGATTTCAATGTTAAGTCCATGTGGAGACTGTCTGGAGGTCTCGCGGCACAGATGAGGCATTTGGCGCGGTGTGGTAGACGCAATTCCGCCTCATTTGCGCATCTAGTTTGTGCGAATGGCGCGAATTGAGTGTCTAGTGCGGTATGCACAGTACACGCAAATGGTGCTTTTTGTGCATTTTGTGTTTGACGCAAATTTGCGGCTGACGCCCGAGTTGAAAAATCTGAACTTTGCCGGATTTTCGTGCCGCATTAAACAATCAGGAGCCTTCTTGCTGCTGTGGTGGCAGACCTGCCCGGATTCACTCATTCAACCTGAAGGAACGTTTGATATTGTTCGTAAGCAGTCAACTAGAGCTATACGACACAAGTTCTTATTTCTATAGAGTCAGGAATTAAAAGGACCTCGCTTGGAAGAATGTCAGTGAGGATATTGGGCAACCTAGTAAGTTGTAAATACACATTTCACTTTTGAGTCACGTGACGTTTATCGACCCGCGCCGTTTATTTTCCCCCTATTGTAAGGTTACCAAATACAAACCGGTAACTCTTTTGATAAATGTACAATTAACATCAGCCATCTTGCAAACAGACAACTGTATGCACTTGCCCCTCCCACAAGAAGCGGATTTTGCCTCTGATGGTCGTCAAGTGTTTGCTTTTTCTGCGCTTCTACTTCGCTCTAGACGCGCGAATGCATTCAAACTGTTCAAGCGGCAAACTAGGTTGGTGTAAACGCAGCATAAAACATAAAACCATGTCTGCATTTGTAATCGTAGAAACGACAAACAACAAGCGCTACAAAACTTGTGTTTGAGTTATAGTTTAGTCAGTAGTAAATTCTTTAAATATGAAGACATAGACTAGAGTTATGATAATGACCGTCGTGTCCATGTCAACCAGCCAAGGAAGTAAACTGTTGCCTACAATGCGTGTGTTTGTTAAAGTCCAAGGAAAGAGATTTACCTTGGAGACGATAACTTGCGTCATCGTTTACTTTGGAATTTGTACCTTTTGCATATCGTTAACATTTACTTATACACACTTCACATCGTGAATCAGACAATAGGTGCTCTTTAAATCTCCTTATGATAGCCACCACTGTATCTACAAAGTCATTATTATGCTCTATAAACCAGAATAGAGCCATCTTAAAGACATGCATGGTGGACATACCAAATATTAAAGTTAAAACTGGATAAAATTGTACTTCATCTGATATTTGTTGTGCTTGGGGCAAACATCATTATGAAATGAAATCATGTTTGTAGATCTGTCAGGTGTTTTAATATTTTTGGCCACCACTTTATATCTGCACGGCAAAGCACCATTCAAATCTAGTTTTAATATACCACAGTTTGTATTAAGAAACATGTATTTGGTTTAAAGAGTTAACCCTGCTTTCTCAGACCATATGGTTCATCAACAAAGGATATTCAGTTCACTTTTTGTTGGCCAAGACGTCCTGCAGGTTCTCTAAACACCCCTGCTGTTGTTTGGCTGTGGATGGTCAGCTTCTGGTGGGTTTGGCAGTCAGTACTTGCTGTTGTGTTTTCATGTTGACCCAGCCAACTTCACTTCCTTCTCTAAAATCATTACGTCTCCCTCGGCTCGACTTTGAGTATTGATCGAGGATTCAGCTGTCAGTGTCACGGGATTTCATTGCAAATGACTGTGGAAATGGTTTGTGATAAGAAAAATGCATCACTATAGATCTGCTCCAAAATTTAGAGGAGACACCTGGCAACTATTGTTCAGACTTTCTTTCAGAATTAATTTGTCCTTTCTGTGTCCGTCCTGCAAATCAAAAACGCGAGGCTACAAACCAGAACTGCATTGATTCTTGTGTGTCTATACTGAGAACACTGAAAGATTTGACATGAAGTAGTTGATACAATTTTTAAATCAGGATTGTTTGTAAATGATGTTTCTTGCCTGAGGTGATAAGATATATACGCAAGGTTAGTTTTAGATAGCTTTTTTATGGTTACCGAAATGAAAACCTACATAATATTTTCCCGAAAGGCAAAATTTCTCCTTGAGTGAGCGCCTCTACCTCTCAACATCAAGGCAAATGAATCATAAGCTGCAAAAGGTAAAAAGAAACTTCACCTTATTTTGTCAGCATTGCATGTATTAATTGAGAAAGCAGTCCCAGAATGCATTGCGACAGCTCAGTAAGAAAAGAAAATGTTCGAGGACATGAATACATGAAGTTCATTTTCAGAGCTGCTCTCAGATTTTGTTGAGAATTGCGTTCGTCAAATACACACTGACAACCCATCAAAATAAAAGTCATTTGAACGTAATGAAGTTGACCGAAAAATTATTTCTTAAGTAACATAATCACAGATTATACAGTACTGTGTAAAAGTGTTAGGTCACTATGCCAGAATTAGATTTGTTGTTTTTGCATTGTTATATGGATCATATATAACTTTTTCTCAGTCTCTTTAATAAAATACACCCAAAAAATACAGGAAATGTGTATGTAGTATTAAAAACAGTATAAAAGTATAAACTGAAGTGTCAAGTTTTTAGGGTAAACTCTTCCACTTGAGCAATAGCAGGAAACTGCAGGATGCCTTAAACCTAAATAAAATTAAATCCTAATTTCTAATTTTAAAGAAGTTAGTCTTTTTACTTCATATAATTTTGTGTAGATATTTCCTGTATTTTCTGTTTGTATCTTAATAAAATAGTTTGAAAAATAAATATGGATGGACATTAAAACTTCTAAAACAACAGTCTGGTGGTGACTTTGCACAGTACTGTATATCAGATTTTTACGTTCATTTTTAATTTAAACAAAATTTTGTTATGCAGCACTGTAACAAAAAATTAAAAATGCAATTTTTGGATGGAAATTAATTTGTTTTGTTTAATACCATTAACCATTTAAAAACAATTAAAGAAAAAAAAATAATTTAAAATAAATAACTAAAAATAACATTAATTGGTTTTTAAAGGGCCCCATGAATCTACTCGTTTTAAACATAAGAGCTTGTTTAAAAATGGGCCAAGCACAAGTCAAGTGTGTGGGAAATATTTTAAGATAAAGTTTGATTGTTCAAACTTTTAGGGGTGGTTTCCCGGACAGGGATTAGTTTAAGCCAGGACTAGGCCTTAGTTTAATTAGGCAATATAGCTATTTTTAAAGTCGCAATGAAATTGAAATGAAAAACTATATATATATATTAATATTGTGGTATTATTAACAAATTACTTATCTGTGAGCTTCATTATTTTTAAAAAATTTGTGTGTGCATAATCTTTAATCAAAAATGCAAATCTCCTCCCCTCCTCAAAACGATCTCTCTTCACTTCCGGTCATAAGTATGGCAGGTGGGCGGGGTCTGGGAAAAGATCGCAGCAATTAGCAACACGACCCAACTTCAAACAATCCAATCAGATCTCGATGGACAAATTCAAATTCAGCCCTGCCTTATTTCATTTCAGAAGCCGTTTCATTCGGATATACGTCACCATGGGGAAAATAAGGCAATCGCTACTTCCGTTTCATGGCGACTTTAACAAACATGCCTTACTAAAAACATTACTTGTGTGCATTTTTAGACAAAACAAAGGGGACTGATGTATTTTAAGATATGTCAGTGCAAGTTGATTTGAGTTTACATTTATTTTAGTCTATAACTAGTCTAATCCCTGTCCGGGAAACCACCTCATAATCTTCAGGATAATGAAGTTGTGGTGCTCTTATAATTTGCAAAGGATGCTCCTAAATTTTTGCTGGTGCTCCTAACTTTTAAATTTGGTAGCACCAGTGCTACTTACTTAAGTTAATTTTAAACCCTGATTAAGAAAGTGTCTAATGTAACATGAAATCATTGGTATGTTGAGTCTCTTGTGTGATGTATGTACTCCAAAAAGTTGGGAATTTCAGTGTCAAAGTTAAACAATGACCAGGCTTGCTAGGGTTTAAAACAGACGTGTACTTTATAAAGTATACTCATATTGTGTTAGGAAGTGTTTTTCTTTATTATTACTTTTTATTGGATAGGGACAGTGAAAAATGAAATATAGTGTAGTGTTTATATTCTTTATTGATGGTCAGTCTTCTGTGTGCATACTGAAGATTACAAGGTGTATAGTGGGGGGACGAGACCGCCTATGCTGAGTCCGAGTCATATAAAGAGAGAGTTACGAAGCGCTTTGATCTCACCGCCGCGCGGTCACGTGATTCATGTAACGTTCTACAGTTCCTAACCAAGCCGGGCTGTCAATCTGTTTGCATAGGTTTTCAGCTATTTTAGGTAAATATTAGCTTGTAATGTGAATTGATCACTATACTTACTATGTTTATAACGTTTTTTTACTAGGGAGTGATGGAAATACAGTAAATAAGTTAATAAAGATAAACAGTTAATGATGACCCAAAGATAACTGTGGTTATCTAAACCAACTACAGCAACACAGTTTATCTTTTATTTTTGTAGCAAAAATATGGCTGTATAAATGGCTATCAATCTGCTAAAAATATAATTCCTACACTTTTACTATATTAAAATCACAAAAAAGATCGCCAATGTGGTTCTTTGTAACAGTGAAACATAACAGAAACACACTAAATTCATATTTAATTGTATTTATATGTTAATATAATTATACATGATTTTCGAGGATACATACCAAACACAATGAAACACATAGCAGCATTGTGAAGCAGTGTGACTTTCTTATGAGGCATTTAGCTTCTCACTGTTGCCCCCTAGTGTTACTCGTAATATATAAAAAAAAAGAAGTATAAAGTAGATGGCCACCAGTAATAAAATATTAAACCATTAAATCTATATTATTTACACATTATACACAACTCATTAAAATATAAACATTTTACTAGTTATTATTAACGATAATCATTACCTACAGCAGAGTTCATAAAATATCACTGTTGACTATATTCCTAAAATGTCTGAAAATGTAAAGAGAAACAGTAATTTCATCGATTTACCAGCAGGTGTCATTGAAATGAATGGGCTTCAGTGCTGCGTTTGGAATTATGCGTCACTCCATGACACGCTGTTACTTCCGCATTCCATTCTTACAACGGACGTCTATGTGAGTGTCGTAACTCTCTTATTATACGACTCTGGTTCTGTCCAACTATCTTATTAAACAGCCTAACGTTCAGAGTCACTTCTACCTAGGATATTTATAAATATTTTTCGACATATCACTATAATAGCAAATGAATCAAAACTATGTAACTATGAAAGTCAGTACTGTGACCGAAGAAATCCATTGGTTTGAGAGCCCTGCATTACAGCATTTATAACTGACTGACATTCAGGTGAACCTTATTAATAGTAAAGGTGAGCCTTAGGGCGTTTCCACATTAGCACTTTTGGTGCGCACCCGGGTTCGATTGACGTCAGAGTTCGGTACCTTTGGATGATGTGAACGCTGTCTTCTTGGGTGTGCACCCGCGAAACGTACTTGAGTCCGCTTAAAAAAGGGTGGTCTGGGGTCCGGTTCATGTGAACTCCAGAATGGTTTGCTGCTGATGTGAGCACAGTCGTACCAAATCGCGGAAGTGAACCGCTGTTAATTACGTATTATGTGGAATGTCCCCACTAAGATAACAGACGTGTGTGTTTGTGTGCGTGCACTTACCTTGATGATAAAATGCATAGAATGCTTGCTTGAGTTTTGTTCTTATTTTTTTAAACCTTTGGTTTTGCTTTTAAAGAAATAATACAGAAACGCACTTGCGTCTGTCTGCCGCAAATATATTAAAGTCGTTTCGACGACAACGGGCTCTCCGCCGACGTCAATTTTTGCAGTTGTTTACAGCGGTTGCCAAGCAACATGAGTACGCGTCGGCTGCAGCTTGATGATGCAAGCGTACCGCGGTTTGGATGCAAAAATAATATGTGAACACAGTCCATGGGGGGCATGGGGAGGGGGGAGCAATCGAACTCAGGTTCGGACCAGGCAATCACACCAAATGTGAAACCGCCCTTAAAGCCTTATGTTTATTTGACAGTGAGTTTAATTACATTTTACATTTAAGTTTGTATGAAGGCTAAATACAAAATAAACATCAATGTATTATACCATTTAAATTTTTTCCCCTGGGCAAATTCATTTGTTCAGAAGTTTGTAGGTACAGACTTTCTTTGCAGTTTATCCAAAGGCATTTTTAACATTCATGTCATTATTGGATTTAACTTAGAAGTAAATCGGCGATATAAATTTTGTCCATATCATCCATATGAGGCCATTCACATTACCGTTGTCTGACACCAGTCTTTTTTTATTCAGTCTATAAGAGATGTTCCTAGATCAGGTTGCCTCAGTAATGGTTTCAGACGTCAATTCCTGTCGCCAACAGTCACCCTTGGGTCTCCGGAAGTCACCAAGCATGAAGAATTACATTTACCGCAAACACAACGGCTCGGAAATTACATACTGACATCTGAACTCAAATCTCACATGATCTCATTAACCTTCTTCAACCGCATACATCGTTTCTGAACAGGCCAGCTTTCTACATCCTCACCTCACTGAACCATCAAGCCTCCATTTCAGAGACAACTTAAAAAGTTTGTTTGGATCTCCCAATGTTGAATAACTTAAGAATGTATGACGTTCATATAATTCAGCTTCTATGCTTTTTTTTCTTCAATGCATCAGAAGTCACATACTGTAAGAGCCTGCAGGAAGCCTTAAGCCTTTAGCCTACAGCACAACACACCAGCATTTCAAAGTCAAACTTGTGCATTTCACTCCGGGCCCAGTGGGATTTCTGTCAGGGGCCTCTAAAGCCCAAGGCCTGCACGCCCCGAGACCCCAGGGCCCATGCACATACGGTTGGAGCTGACCGCTCGGACCCCTGAGAATCTCTTTTACCACTCATCCAACCCGCTACTATTTTAAGCCAACTACTGTTAGGCTACCAAATCATGCTGCTTAACGTAAGATAAAAAATCTGGCACCAGGGGCGAGAGAGGAGGAGCCACTAATAATGTGTGAGGCACATAGGCCTCATAGGACCGAAAAACAGGATCCGGTCCTGTTTTCAGTTTCTGTGTGATGTGCAAAAGACACGAGTTTCGTTTGACAAGCAGATACGAAAACATCCCCAAGATTTGCAAGATTAGGTGCCAGATGGCAAAACATGGCCAGAGTCGATGAGGCATCACTGGCACTCACGAGCTGTCTAATAGGACTTGTGTAGTATATATTTTCTATAATGTATGATTTATGGTGGCAGCGCTGTGAGCTTGCAACTTTAGTCTCGAGTGTGATTGTGAAGAAAAATCAATCTCTTGTTTTTTTATATTACGCTACTTTTCACTTTTAGAAGAGCTCTACAGCATACCAGACTTTACGCCATTCGTCTTGAGCTGAAACCAGGATGCCAAGCAGATATAAATGAATGTCGTTTCACGAGTCATTTTCAGCAAGAATGTAAGAAAAAATATAAAGAAACAAAACTAAAAAGTAAAAATCTTTACAACTGTGAGTGTGGACTTATTTTTCTGTCAATAGTTGTATTCGATTGTGGAACTCTAAGACCTTTGGTGAATTAAAACACTGAATTTATTTGCCAAATCCGACAAATTGTAATGTAAATGAAAGCTTCTCGTTTATCTATACAGTGCTTACATTGATTCAAAGGAGCTTTACATGAAAAGAAACCACAGAAAATATTTTATTTAAAAAAGATTTATTCATATTATAGAATATAAAATAAAAAATGTAAACATCAATCAGGTCCTGAACTTTATTTCTCTTAATAACTCGTTTAACGTCAAGAAAGTGCTGCACTTGATTTTTTAATTCCTGCATGTTTTAAAACCGAAACCAAAATCTCAGCTGCACAAGTGGAAAGACACGCATCGTAGTATTAGTTCAGCATTTAGGATGGTACACCTTTTAGAAAACGTACAAATAAAGTTCGTTTTAGATGTTTAATGACTATTTACTGTCGAACAGTGGGTTCACACCAGCCGCGTTTGAGACATCGCGTCTACCGTTTGTGTAGTTTGCCGCTTGAACATTTTGAGTTTACTCACTTCATTTGGGCGTGAAATTCTAGTCATCGAGACATTCATGCGGAAATTTGCGTCATTGGAGGGGCTTCTGCGACTCCGCTCGCATCCTGTAATCACGTGACTACTAGAGCAAGCTCCTGATTGTTTAACGTGATGCGTTTTTCTCCCAAAGTTCAAATTTTTGAGCATTGCCGCGGCAAACGGCTCAATTCGCATCATTCGTGCGAACTAGACATGCGAATGAGGCGGAATTGCGTCTACCGGCTTCACATTGCCTTAACATTGAAATCACTCGCGCTTGACGCCTCTACCGTGGCTGGTGTGAACGCAGCATAAGGCTGATTCTCAATTTACCCAAAAACGTGCTAGGTCAATGGTCAAACAGACATTGATCGTAGCGTTAATAAAATGAGTGTCGTTAAAATGAATTTACGTTAATGCGTTATTAACGTGTTCATTTTGAGAGCCCTAGAAAACTCTTCTTTTAATACTTTGTGTTATGGGCAATCAAGGGGATTTAAGTGTTTTTCTTCTGATGGTTATGAAGGCCCTCAGAGGATTTAACCAAATGTTCAGTGTGGCAGTACACAGCTTTGGCCCATAGCCCAACAGACCAGATCACATGAGTCAGAGACTGATCATTCGCTGAAAATCTGGAAGAACCAACATAAAACCGGCCTTCACATTTAAAAAAAAATCTGTTGGGTAGAGTCATCATACTAAAGCCAAAATATCAAGGCAATGCACAGGCTTTCAGTATTATGTCCATTTGTAATTTTTTTTATAGTTTATAATTTACAGATCTGCTAGTTTGAAAGTGTGTTTTTTTGTTTTCCCCCAAACAACTGAAATGAAGGATGTTACCCCAGACTCAGTAATTAACCTACTCGCCCATCTGTACTGCTGCCTACATTTCTGCATTAGCTAAAATACATAGCTCCAGGTACATATGGCTGCCTCTTTTGATGGATGATCCAATAGAGGCATTTATTTTTCTTTTTTGACGTGGGATTATTAAAGGTGCCATTTTTCCTCTGTTTTTAAAGCTTTGATTGTGATTACGGCGTAAAAATTTGTTTGTGTTTCCTGTTTGAAAAATACTTGTTGTATTGCGCACCGTAAATATACTTATCTTTATAGCGCTGTCTTCACTGTCTAAAAAACAGGCTAATGTTTTCCTTGTTTTATTAAGTCCCTCCTTCAGAAATACGTAACGAGTTCTGATTGTGTAGCTGGTCCAGTTTCGAAAGCGTCTTAGGGCACATTGTCTGGAAGGTCACGTCAGATTGAAGAAGCTGTCCTCAGCAAAGGCCAAACAAAGGGGATTTGACTCCGGGATGAAAATAACAGTGTCTTGATGTCATGGTGACAAAAATACTCTACAAATGCAACTCTTCTTCTTCTCCGTGGAAACACCACAAGGTCACACCCTTTTTTGCTGTATTCCTGTTGGCGGAACTAAACCTGTTTCTCAATATGTGTTCTTCAGCGATCTTGCGCCCTTGTGTTCTCGCTGTACGTCATTATTAACCGTCAAATTTCAATTACAATTGTCAAAAACGCAAGTACAGAGGACGCATGAAAATACCCGGATGTGTTCTTGATATCGAGGATGCATCGAGTGCATGTTCAAGAAACCAATTTCAAATGATTCGAGCTTTGTGACATGGTGCATTATCCCGCTGGAAGTAGCCATCA
This sequence comes from Misgurnus anguillicaudatus, assembly GCF_027580225.2. Taxonomy (NCBI): domain Eukaryota; kingdom Metazoa; phylum Chordata; class Actinopteri; order Cypriniformes; family Cobitidae; genus Misgurnus; species Misgurnus anguillicaudatus. Next base: position 6,880,686 of record NC_073354.2, read on the forward strand.
GCGGATGGGTAGATGGTGGTCATAAAGGGATGGACATGGTTAGAAACAATGCTCAGGTAGGCCGTGGCATATAAACGATGCCCAATTGGCACTAAGGGGGCTAAAGTGTGCCAAGAAAACATCCCCCACACCATTACACCACCACCAGCCTGCACAGTGGTAACAAGGCATGATGGATCCATGTTCTTATTCTGTTTACACCAAATTCTGACTCTTCCATCTGAATGACTCAACAGAAATCGAGACTCATCAGACCAGGAAACATTTTTCCAGTCTTTAACTGTCCAATTTTGGTGATCTCGTGCAAATTGTAGCCTCTTTTTCCTATTTGTAGTGGAGATGAGTGGTACCCGGTGGCATTTTCGCCCACAGGACTGCCAGCCGCATAATGGATGTTTTTTGTAAACCCTAGAAATGGTTGTGCATGAAAATCCCAGTAACTGAGCAGATTGTGAAATACTCAGACTGGCCCGTCTGGCACCAACAACCATGCCATGCTCAAAATTGCTTAAATCACCTTTCTTTCCCATTCTGGCATTCAGTTTGGAGTTCAGGAGATTGTCTTGATCAGGACCACACCCCTAAATGCATTGAAGCAACTGCCATGTGATTGGTTGATTGATAATTGCATTAATGAGAAATTTAACAGGTGTTCTTAATAAACTTTTAGGTGAGTGTATGTACTTAGTTATAGGACTATATTAGCTTTAAAGAAAAGTAAACATGTTTACAACAATAGAAATGAATGATTAGCTAACTGGCTAATAACAAAACATATGTTATGTACACATTGTGCTGCTCTTTGATCTCAAAATGAGGTCATATGTCCCTTCTTATTTTAACAATCCATGATTTATCAGGTTCTTTGTCCTGTGGAAATTTGTAAAATTATGTATTTTGTGTTTTGACTGCTGAATAACTATCAGCCTGATACAAAACAATACGTTTAAAGTGCACGCTCTGGACGTCCATCCCTCACAGCTTCGGATTGGAATCAACATGGCGGTGGACTGAATAAGGCCTATACTCCAATCAGGGGCGTCATGCACCAATTTTTGTTAAGGGGGCACAGTGTGCACAGCTCACAGAAATTTGGACATGCACAGACATCAAAAGAAATATTATAGAGCGTTCAGTCTTTTCTATGGCACTTACATATCTGAGCGCCTTCATGCAAAAACCTCCAAAATAAAAGTGTTGACTAACTTTTATATCAAATACTATTTAATCGGAATAATTACATATTGGAATTATATGTACATCTGAAACGGCATGTTTTGCACAACAACTGCATTATCCTATGAAATTAATGTAATTTTAAATCCATAAAGTATATAAATAACGAAAATGACAAAAGCTATAGAGCTGTAATCGGGCCATAAAAGTTAGGCCCGAAATGACCGGAGCCCGACAGAATGCAGCCCGAACCCGAACGTACATTTAGATTGACAGCTTTTTAAAAAGCCCGAACCCGTTAACAGCCCGACATTATTTAAATGTGCGCACACACACAGCTTTTGTCAAGAATGAGTAATTTACACAGGTTTTAACATTATTTATTCATTACTAATAATCTACACGCAAACTTGGAAGTTGAAACAAAGAAATAAAATAAGTCATCTGTAACATTGTAACATCTCATTCTAAATAGGCCTATGCAATATATAAATAGGCCAATAAAAAATATTATTTCTTAACGAATTAAATTAAGATAATACATTCTGAATTAAGATGGGTATTTGGCAATAACGAAATTAAGAGAAAGGCTCCGTGGGATTTGCGTCGGCACTTCTCTCCATTACTGCTAACGTTAGTCTATATCCTTTGTCTAAATTATGTATTTAAGACTCAATTAATATTTAGTTATACATTGAAAAACCTTTACTCACCAAGATTAGGCTACATGTTTTTGATGAGGAAAATTATTAAATAAAATGGCTTCAGCGCGGTCCTGCGCTACTGAACTTGACTGCTCATTTACCTCACAAAGCCGGAGCGGAAGCCCGAGCCCGCCCCGAGTCCGTGTAAAATGTTAGAAATAAAACATGTCATCGTCGGAGACAACTTAGTAAAAAAAGTTTGTCCGTGAAGGGCTTCTGTGGAAACATGGGGACACAGAATGGCATCTTCCATGTAGGGGGACCCTCTGTGTATTTAGATAAAACCGTCTCATTCTAAGGTAATAAAAGCATAATGATTCATTATAAAAAGGTCTTTATACACCCCTGATAATATAGTTTTGTATATTATTTTGCATTTCTGTCAAGAGATCCTTCTAAAAATTAAACACTGCACCTTTAATGTTCAATAATAATTTAAAAATTATGTTTAGATAAATTTTTTAGAGGAACGTATTTTTGCATTAAATTTTCCCTCATATAAGCATGTGTGATTCCGCGCCCCGTGAATCTAGAAATCTCTAACATCGAGACATTCACATTTTAAACCATACATTTTGGAAATGTTGTGATCATTTCTTACACGTTTTAATTCCTCAGATAGCCAAATGCAGCAGCAACAGCAAGCTCATGAGCGATCTCAGACGCTGACGTCTGCGGCTGCGCTGACTGCAGCGCCTGCCGCCAGAATTGTAATGTAACGTGATCAAAACGGCAAAAATCTCTAAAAAGTGACAAGGATGCAGCACAGAATGGATAATATTATGCATAATAAACAGATTAAAAGAAAGTAACGTATTAATACACGCTTCTTTGATTTTGAGGTTGCATGCAAAATCCATTTGGCTCAAAAAAAAAATGAGGGGGAACGTGCCCCCTCAGTTTGAATGGGCATGACGCCTCTGACTCCAAAAATGTTCGGTATTGTCTGCTATGTAACCTTAAATGAACCTGCATCAAAACAGAGAAAAACAAGCACCTCCAGTGCCTCTAGTAGACAATCCAACAGAAAGATGAAATGATATGTACCAGGAGAAATGTATTTTCAGGTTATGCAGAAATGTAGGCAGAGGTAATTCCACTGAGCCTTTGTAAAATTTAAGGCTTCAGATTTTGTGCACCCTATAGTTATGCATCTTTTTTTGTTGACTTTAATATGTAGTTTCTGAATAGAAGCCCTCTCGCATATAAATTCTGGCTTTGTTATGCTCAAGACTTATGATGGGCACAGAGATGTTGAATCAATTCTGTAATGATTTTTGAGGCTTTATTTAGTTACATATAACACATCTCTTGAAAAGAGTCTCTATGTGTCCCTGTTTGAACTTGAAGCCTGGACTGGTGGTGAGCACAGTCATTTTCATGAATTGTGCTTGTAATTATTTTACTCTTTAGTGTCCGTTTTCCACGAGCAGTCCAACTGCTTTTTTAATAGTAAGCCCTCAAAACTACTAGTTTTGGTGATCAGGGTGTTACCATGTAATGTTTTAAGCCGGACACTTTCTGCTTATCTAACAAGATTCACCTGTGCAGCTGAAGTTTAATTCTTTTATCACTCAATTATTCTGTCCATTCCTGTATTTAGATGAGCTTTCATTATTGCTGTTTGATATGAAATTGTAAGGCTGGAGAGTTTTTTAAATATAGATGAGCGTTTGATTCCTCCGTGGCAATTTGCACTTAAAAAGTTTCCTGCAGAGACTCAGACCGCTGGTTCGGCTGTTCTGCGATATTGGAAATTGGAAAATTGCAAATAAGATGTAGAACGTATAGTGGTTGCTTTAGGAAAATTCCTGCTGCTAAATGTAATCTCTCTCTCTTACCCGTCTCTTCTTTGACATTCTTCCCAGTAGCTTTCACCACTGAACATTTCGTTTATGCTTTCACATTACACATTTTGATTACATGGATTAATTAGTAATGATTTAATAAATCAAGGGTTTACTAAAGCAAGCATCTCTCTTTCTGTTGCTTATTTATTAAAGGATAACACCACCACAAAATGAAAATATATTTTAAAATATATACCCTCACGTCATCTAACATGTATTTGTTTGTCTTTCTTTAGCCGAACACAATCAGAGTAAAAAGAAAACATAAAATCGCATTAATTCTTGCATGTCTCGTGACTGTGTGTTTGGTCACGACGCAAATGATGATTGTCCTGAGACATCTGGTCAATGCAATTAAGAAAGCAGGGATGAGCCAGGATATTATTTAAAGGAAAACACCACCATTTTTCGATATTTTGCTATGCTCTTGCCTCGGCTTAGATGAATTAATACATACCTATCTTTTTTTTAATGTATGCACTTAATCTTTGTACAGCGCTTCTTGAATGTGTTAGCATTTAGCCTAGCCCCATTCATTCCTATGGCTCCAAACAAAAGTTTTATTTTGTGCCACCATACTTACTTGTGTAACTACTCATGTAACAGTCTTTAAATAGGGAAATCATGGAAGTGTTTGGTGGCTTCTAAATTCATCCCTGTTTGGATCCTAAGGAATGAATGGGGCTAGGCTAAATGCTAACACATTCACGAAGTGTTGTACAAAGATTAAAAGTGCACAAATTAAATAAAGATAGGTATGTATTAATTCATCTCAGTTGAGGTAAAAACATAGTAAAATATTGAAAAACTGTGATGTTTTCCTTTAATATAACTCCAGTCTTGTTCTGCTGAAGAAAGAAAGACATAAACATCTTGGATTACATGGGGGTGAATAAATGAAGAGTTTGGTTCCAAAACGCAATAAATCCATTTTGACCAATTTCGGTAAAAACGTGTTTTCTATACCAAGAAAGTGACAAGATGAAAACCACTATTTTCTGTTACAAAGTTTCACATAGCATCTTTAGGTTATAAAAACATAAAAAATTCAAATCCATAACTTGATTTTCAAAGATTTATTATAAAAACGAATTATTTTTTCCACAAAATGCTAGAAATCTATTAATTCAATGTACAAATGTGCATTCATCTTTGCCATTTTATATTCATTTAGTTGAACAGTTGTACACACTGACTAAAAAAATCAACATTAATGTCATTAATAAAAACACTTACTTTGTCATATTAAGATCACTGTAAAATAATGTAAAGTTATTCATAAGATCCCCAGGGACCAATGTGTTAGCATGAGAAACTTGATGCTGTCGGGAGATAAGCACCAGTCTCCCGAGTGCTTCGCGTAAATTATTAGATGTTGAAGAAAATCTTTCCCGTCACAGAAAACAACCACAGGTTTATCAATGCCATTAAAGTATTATTTTGTTTTGTTTGTTGATCAGGAAGTACAAAGTAGATGAGGAAAACTAGGACTCCGTGTACTCAGCGCGCCGCCATGTTTGTTTACATTGCGTGACTGGTGGGCTGTAATTTCTGGAATGGATTTATTGCGTTCTGTAAAAAAGGAGGAGTGGCGTTTATCGCATTTTCAGAAAAAAGAGAGAAAATATGACAGAATAACACGGCGGATATTGGATTTTGCGTAAAATTAATTATTTACTTTTAAATACTGACCTGATATAGTACTGATTTTGGCAGTAAATCTTTTTTTTTTTTTCAAAAATGGCGTTTATCGCGTTTTGGAACCAAACTCTTCAAATATTTAATGCATTTTAATTTTAAGAGTAGATTTATGCTTTCAGATTTGCACTAAAAAACCCTAACAAGTTAACTGAACTCATTTCATTGAGTAAACTCGTTCCTTCAATTCAATTATGTAATGGGTGTCCCAAAAATTTAATATTTAAGTTCATTTAACTTTGTGGCCACACAGACTGAACTTAAATAGTTAAGTTCATTAAACTTGGAGTTTTTGCAGTGTGCTTAAACAAATAAGTTCACTTGGTGTTTATAAAAATTGTCATTTAACTTTATATAACAAAGTGTAATGAAAGGTATTCAGGACTGACTCTCAATCAATGAATGAACTTAATTTCTCACAGAAGCACACAACAAGCTGCACTGTTCACATTTATCTTTATTATAGTGGAGAGAAATACAATGAGTTGAATGTGCTGCATGCATTCTAAAGAAAACACTGATCACCTGAACAATGACTTCACAAAAAATATAATTTACTTCAAAAAACATCAATAATGCTACAAAGACTGGAAAACTCTTTTATTAACAACTGTTTATGTGTCCCATCAGTTGTTATTCTTTGACCAAAATAACATCTTTTGAAATTTCCAGGCGCATGGGCTTATGGATATTCCTTACAGCATTTTGAACTGATAATTTTAAGTTAATTGCAGTTTTAAGTTAACTCTTTCACCGCCATTGAGGAGTTATCTAGTCAATTAAGAGAAAACGCTTTCTGCCAATGACAAGTTTTTACGGCAATCCATATTTCCGCTATTATCCACTAGGAACTCTTACACAACTTATAAAACACTAATGTATCCATGGATTCCAAAACAGTAGTTAATCTGTGTATGTTTTGATCATCGCTATGAATCTGATTTCTAATGAAAGTCCTTCACAAAAATGCAATTATCTCAGCTTTTTATAGAAAAAATTTGTATTTTTGAAGAAACCTACCAATATTTAAGAGGTGATAAAAAGAGAACTAATGAAGATAGGATAAAACTTTTTTTTGAAAGCTTAGGGTTTGTTCTTTCATTTGATATATTGTAAGTTTATATGAAAGGTGAAAATCATAAAAAATGCTGGCGCTCGCTGGCAACATTTAATAAAAAAAGCTGGCGTGGAAAGAGTTAAGCTCACAGATTATTCCATTGGTAAAAATACCACAATATTCCAAAATAAATTTATGTTTTTCATTTCAAATGTATTATGACTTTTAACACCCCATCTTGAACCGCAATAATTTTCAAACCCTGGCTACGGCCTTGACATAGTGTGTATATATAAATATATCTGCACATAAATGGCACATTTTAGGACCTTTTAAAGGGCATTGCCCCAGACATTTTTATGACAGCGCACCTCCATATTTGAAATGGGCGCTGCTTGGGATATTTTGTTCCATTACATATAAAGCAAATTACATATATAGTGCCTGGGACACTTGCTAGTGTTTTGCTGTGGCTGGAATAGAATATACCAAAATCATACAGGATACAAAAGTCTTTAGCATTTCTTTTATTATTAATTGTGTGATGGCAGTTGGCAGTGATTTCCAACAGTGTGTATGCGTACCCCAGGGGGTATGTGAAGAGCGTGAAAAGATTGAGATTTTCCTTTGATGTCACATGACAGGTTTATTTGTTAACACTGTTACTAAATAAAATCACTTAAATCTCACAATAGCTCTATTTTATGGTTTATAGATCATAATGATGACTTTGTAGATACAGTGGTGTTCATTATAAGGAGATTTAGGTCATTTCCTTACTGGCCCTTTTAAAGTCTGGACCTTAACCCCATCGAGCAAATTTGGGCGAGTTGGAAAATAACTTCACTTGTACTTTCAAAGGAAAGCAAGGTTCCCACAGGTCATGGACTTTCTGGAACATCAATGAATTTTAAAAGGTCTAGTCCAGACATTGAAAGTCATGGATTTTTTCATCCAAGTTATGGAATATCATGGATTTTAAGTTTCCATTGATCAAAAAACTTTTCTATACCATATTTTTTCAGTGTGTTGTTTCACACACTTTGTGTATTGTTATAGAGTGACGTTATAGTGGGATGACGTATTTTTGTAGGCCATCCTGGAATTTTGCGGGACACTCACTCTTAAAAATAAAGGTGCTTTAAAGGTTCTTCAAATCAATCAAAGCACATGTGTGAAATGCAAGGACCTCTGCACATTTGAATCGGCCCACTTCTATTCGCAATGCATAGCATTGCCCTGCGCCCTAAACATCTAGTGACCTCCGCATCTGGCCCTGGTCAGGGTTCCAGTGAAAGTACAATTGGTTTTAGCAGCATCGCCCTTCCCTATTAAAAAAGCGTGTTAGCTCGCTCGTGGCCAGTCAGCCAGAAAAAGACAAAAAAAAGTTGTCCATGAAAGCAGGGTGTTCTTGTCAGGTTCATTATATTCTTTCATTATGGCTTATTTAATCTTGAACGTGTTGAAAAAATTAATGAAAAATTTCGGGAGATATAGAAAGGAACTTTTTTCTGTGTAGTCAATAGATGACCGTTATGTTCATCATAAATATAAGTACGCCAGACTGCTTATGACGGGAACTGAAAACAATCTTGTACCATCAGCTGTAGAAACATCCTGCACATTTTTACCAAAGGAGAAAAGACTGATGAATCTGTAAAGTCAAGATATTTAATTAACAATGAAATCATTTCGGCGTATAAGCAGTTTTGGAGAGAAAATGATAATTATTAGCTAATGCAAAACAAACCCAGTACTTCTTTTCTTATCTAATTGACTGTACTCATTAGTGTTCAAAATGTTTATTTACAAAGAAAAGTGAATGGTTTTATTTATTACTGTGTTCAAGTTGGTTAATTCAGTTATTCAGTCCTTAAGAGCAGTCTGCGGCATTGTTGTCTTTTATTTTGTATGGTTAATGTCAATATGATAAAGTTTGACCTTTTATAAGGGGACACTTTTTGGATCTGATTCTGACCTTAATATTAAGAGTGCTTGTTCCCTCGCCAAAAACCCCATTAATTTTCCCCACAGACTTTTTGATTATTGGAAAAAATAAACTCTGTTTAACCAAAGTTTATGAGTAAATGCGTTTGCTAGAAATGTAAAGCTAACCTTGTGCTACAAGCGAACTACACCAGCTGTCTCTCGATATAAACATCATCACAACCAAGCTTCCGGCTTCTGACAGCTCTTTCAAACTGCATTAAATACTCTGTGGATGTTTGTTGGGAATTGTGCCCATGAAGACATTTAAAGTCTCCAACAAAGTCTTTAGTCTTTACGTATTAGTAATTGCCCTTTTAAAGTCACAAGTGTGGTATAACTGGTGTTTTATGTCATAGAATAAAACATGAAAGCAGTGTTTCCCCTATGTTTACAGCTTTTGGGGGGGGGTATTGGTTGGGGAAAATTGACACAGACACAAACACTTAAAGCAGTTATGGTGTTCATTTTTTTTCTTTTAATGGCAGCAGTAAATGTACGGTATTATATATACAAATTAGGGATGCAACAATACACTTAGTTCACGGTTCAATACAATTTTCGGTTCTTGTCCACGGTTTTCAGTTTGGTTTCGGTTCTGATGACTTGACCTATTAAAGTGTTTTTTTATTATTCTATGCTTGGGTAACAGGAACAGTGAGATGTTAAGAAGCAAAAATACTGGTTTTAATTGCAGTTCTCTTTATTTTATGTAAATGCAAAAATCATCTTACACATTTCTAGTGTATTGATACAATAATATAAGATATAATTAAATAAAGACATATAAAAATGATATCCTATTCAAACTGGGGAACATGTGAATTCATTACATTACATAAATTGGCCATTTTATATACCTGTACTTAGTAAATTAAACTTTACATTGTAAATGAAGGCTATACCTTACTGCACTACTGTTAAGTCCAACATCATGCTGTCTGTGTAGAAACCAAAAATTCGTTCCTCAATCAAGATTACTGGTGGGATTTATTTTAGCATCAGGCGCATTCTCTTCTTGAGTTTAATTTTTTCAACTTGCGCGGAAGACGTGTTTGAGGCAAATAACGCGCTTTGCGTCAATAACAAACCCAATTTGCGTCATTCGCATTGCCCCACGCGAATTTGCATCTTTACATTGATGTTGTATATAATCTACTCGCGCAAATAATTAACACCTCAGATTTTAAAGTTGTGCTGCTTCTTTTTGTTGTCGTACTTCTGTTGGGTGTGTGTGCACGCGAATGAAATCTGACACCAGCATTGCAAGCAGAGTTAAAGCAGCTAGCGTACAGTGACTGGATATCAACTCGCTGTGGCGTTTAAGCGTGCAGATCACGCGGGCACGCACATTAACAAAAGTGCAGGGAATATAAAACTGACAGATTTGGATGGATAAACCGAAAAACCGCAATTCACATGCGCGTATTGGGCCGTGGGGGTCGAACCAAACGGTTCAATATTGTATTGAGAATTGTGGCATCCCTAATACAAATATATTGCTCATTCATTGCTCACTCCGGCTGCTACTTGCATTAGAGCGAGTGTTGCCATCTTCAATTCCCTGTGAGCTTTTAAAAATAAGATAAATAACATATTACTTAAGGGCTTGTTAGTTTGTTTAATAAAATAACAAATTGTTATCTGGTGCTATAAAGAAAATCAAATAAAATTTCCTTGACATTCAAGGGGAAGCGGCGAGCCGCTAGGAGGGCGGGTGCCCCCCCTCATAAAATAGTAGGGGAAACACTGCTCGGGCTTATGTTAACTCGATATCTTGAGTTTAAGCAAAAACCCATAAAAAGAAAACATTGACTTGGAGACAATGGAACCAGAAGTGCTAAAATGCTAACATCCTTTTGGGCTTTGCCTACAAAAATATGTCATCCCCACGACACTCATTTTAGTCCCTTCCCACTTGTCAACTGGCAGTCACTTAAGTCAAATACCTGGAAACGATACGTTTTAAGATGTTTTTCCATTCATTACAGGTCATGGAAATGTAGCTCTTTAGTCAGTGAAAGTTGGGAAATTTGACATCTGGCTTAGAGTGGGAAAGCATTTGGCATGAGTTGCAGAAGGCATGGGATAACATTACCGATTAATTTATGAGGAAATATATTAACACTATGCCAGAGAGATGTGCTGCTAATTGCTGCACAAGGTGGACATACTAAATATTAAAATTAAAGGGGACATATCATGACTTTCTCCATGTTTAAGTGCTATAATTGGGTCCCCGGTGCTTCTATCAACTTAGAACTGGGCTTTGAACCGATTTTTTTCCCAGTTGGTTCATTCCGAACAGAAACAGTATTTTAACGTTTCCGGTTCAACCCTAAAATTGACGTTCCTGAACCGGTTAGAACAAAAAATAAAGTTCCCGAACCGGTTAATAACATTCCATATCAGCTGTGGATAAGTATAATAAGTATGCTGATCATTAGGACATTAAACTTAAATTATTAGTATACATACTGTATGTTAATTGAGGTTACTGTCTCTTTAAGATAAGCACGGACCTGGTTTCTGCCACTAATCTATACATACACTTAAGGCAAATGTTTTTATTAGAAAAAGAATACTGTGGTATTTCGAGATCATTTTGTTTGAATGTGTCCTGTCAAGAACAGAAAGATTGTTCGCTTGCTTTTTGAAATGCGTCACTCCGTGTATGCACTTTTGTGTGCACTTAAACACGCGCACACACACAGATGGAGGATGAATTCCAAACGGTGCTTCGGGAAGAAGATGCAGCATAAACATGAATTCCACATAAAGTGAAAATTACGTTGTTTTTCAGTGCTTTATTCGCCAAATGTATTTTAATGAACTACAGTATGAGACACAGTAGCGCAACTCTCTTTCTCACATCAAGAGTTCTGATCTTTGAAGGGCTTAGGGATAATCACCCGACACATTCAACCCCCTGTGCGTCTGTGCATACAGAAAATTGCTCACTTTAGCTCCTTTTTGCGATTAAATTGTTTAAAATCACTTAAGTGTTAACATTTGCAATCCTTTGAAAGATGTGCAAATGATCAACTTTCACCCTATTTAAATTTGCGTATTAATCCGCAAATCGCATGCGAGCTGAAGCGTGGGCCGATCAACTGCGATCTGTTACACAACTTATTAGTATTAAAAAAGCAAACAACTTGAGATACTTGTTAGATATTTATCTCTTATGTTTGAGCATGAGAGACTTGGGCTTGAGTAGGCTACTCACTGGTGGCAAGCTTCTCATTTCTCAGATGAGTCAATGATGACCAGAAGTGAACTTCCCCGAGTCATATTGCACAGAAATCTTGTCAAAGAACGAAAAAATAACAGTATTAACCGGTTACCATTATTTTAAATAAACGATTCTATACCGGAACATATATTTTTTGAAAGTTTCTGGTTTCGTTTCTGTTCCTTGCAAAACATCAAAAGTTTCTGGGGTGCTTCTCAATATATTTCCTCGTCTCCTCGCTCCTACATCCTACGACCCGGAAACTGATCGAGCTCCGCAATCATCATGTAGGACATCTCAATTCTTTAATTGCACTGCGAGGAGGTGAGGAACGAGGAGTTAGGAGGCTTTCTGAGGAGTCATGATACACAAGTGTATCCTATGTGGAAGTGTTTTATCAACTAAACCTGATGTACGTATAAATCTCCTTTCCCTTCACATCGTCACTTCATTAAATACACATTAATCTCGCTATTAATCATTAAATAATTTAATTTAAATTAATGTAAATGTAGACTCGTTTCAGACAGTATATTTAATATTTATGTGTATAAGTCACCAATCTATATAAATGATCAATGGTATAGACACATACATTAATTTTACAGCACTTTTAAGAATGTATTTTTTTATGTAGTAAGGATATGAACTATAACTCAAGTATATATTTAAAGGAACAGTATGTAGGATTGCGGCCAAAACTGGTATTGCAATAACAAAACTTGTGGCTAAAACTGGTACTGCAATCACACAACTTGTGGCCAATACACAAAATGACAACATAAACATCAGTTGAGGGCTGCAACTGCACTTTTTAAATGACAATATCCTGGCCAGACCACTGTTATCAGTGATATAAGTATTTGAAATGAAAATAATTTCTTAATGTCTAGTGACATGTCAGGGCCATTTTATGATTAATTGATATAAATTTCTTACATACTGTTCCTTTAACTTTATTTTATTAAATATTTGGGTTTTTTAAAGCACTTGATTATTTGATAACTGATAATAAACGTTATAAAGAGAGTAAGGAAGAGGATATCATTTCACTTAATACTTCGTCTCCTCCCTCCTCGCGTCTTTCCTCTTTTGCCAACCTTGGAGGGTAAGGAAAGGAAACGAGGATGCACAAATAAGAATTGAGAAGCACCCCTGGTTTTCGTTTTCATTCTGTGAACCGGTTCAAAGCCTTGACTTAGAAAACATGAAAATAGCAACCCAGTAACTTAGTTTTAATAAACCATTATCTGCAAGCATGTAAAAAAATAGGTCATTCAGATTTCACTCCCTATGTGACATAGAAAGGGGATCTTATTATAATAATACCACCTCTTAATCTGCACCATCCAATCATGGCACTTAGTGCAGAGATAGATAGAGAGAGAGAGAGAGAGAGAGAGAGAGAGAGAGAGAGAGAGAGAGAGAGAGAGAGAGAGAGAGAGAGAGAGAGAGAGAGAGTAATTAACAGCAAAATTGAGTTTCAATTTCAACAAACTGCAATTATGGCGATCAGTGTTTGCATTTCATCAGCTCATTTGCATTTTAAAGGACACACCCAAAAGTGGCACATTTTTGCTCACAGACACCTACACAAAGTGGCAATTTTAATATGCTATAATTAATTAGCTAAAAGCTAAAACTTTACATACACACCAAGACATATTATACATCTTTAAAGTTTCAAAATGTCCCAATTATGCTCACTTCATCTGATATTTGTTGTGTTCGGAGCAACCATCATTATGAAATGAAATTATGTTTTGGAGGCGTTTTTAAATATAATAAATAAAATAAAATAATATTTTTTAGATCTGTCAGGTGTTTTAATAATTTTGGCCACTACTGTAATAAAATAATTAAATCCATTTTATGGGGGTATTGCTTGCTTGTATCTTAATTAGCCCTGTAATAAGCAGGATAATGTACCGTCATTGGTCAATATCGGAAAATAAATCCCTTCAGGGTGACACCAGAGCTTCTGAGCAGGATTATTTCGAAGATAATAACAGGTTGACTATACATTATCCTTTACTTAAAATTTGGTTGAGCGTCCATTACAAAAGTGACCTTACAGGAGTTTGGTCAGTTTGTAATATACAGTCCGCAGCTCAGAGCAGCTATGAGAGATTTAGGCCCATCTTACATTCATCCGTCCACAGAGAGCTGCAGTAAATTGGGTTTCACTTGTAGGATTTTATTGAAGATGTCTTTCCTAGATCGCTTCAAATTTGTTTTGTTATCAGAGTCACAGACGTATATAGACGGTAAGGGGGCGAGGTCAAGCTTTGATTTGGTTCTGACGTCGCGCGGCGGTCCCATCGGAGCTATACGATGCATCCGAGACTAGAGCGGGTTATATGGAGATGTTGCCATGGAGACGGCCGCTGCGGTCGTGATGGAGAGAACGTGAGGTGGATTATTTCCAGACCGCTCTAATGCATGTATGCACACCATCATCACGTCTGTTCCTCGAACACTTACTACCATTTGAGCTTGAAGTGAAGACAAATCAAATTTTCCTTGCTCTTTTGAAATAAATGTTTTGGTACTCAAAGACTCCTTCCTAGTTCGCCCAGACTATTTATTTATTTACACACCAGAAAGAACTGATGGAGCTCTGGATGGCCAGAAATGCACATGATGAATTTTATTGATGTGAATTTGAAATTTGGGTTTTCTGAAGGCACAAATTATATCCACTTTGATATCAAATGATTGGCAGCGCTGTCTGACGTTCTGTTGTGCATTTGCCTTCATGTCGTTCCTAACCAGACACCACACACATTTTCAGTGACAAGTAATTTATCATTTTACACTGAAAGGGGAAATGTTGCGTGAAGTAACATCATATCGAGAAAATATTTGATGTATAATATACAGTTATTTTTAAACCAATAGGATTTCACTGTGGGCGGGGTTACACAAAATGGATCTTGTCACTTTATCTTGTCCTGCCTGGTTTGGACACAGTGCTGCATAAATGCCTCATTTTGAAATCTTCATCAACATATGTTCATTAGCATAAAGAAGTCCCAAACTGGCAATACAAGAACCGTCTGTTTAATTGAAAATGTCAGAGAGAGGATAAAATATGGTTTTGGTTAAAGCATGATAGACTTAACCTGGTCTCTATTGGCACCCTTGACAGTAGTTGAGTCGTATGACTATAGATAGTAAATTAAGATAAAAAAGCTAAATGCCTGACCTAGGGAAGAATACAAAAGTAATTGGCAAGCTGGTTGTAAAACACAAGAGTACATATGAAGAGCTCAGATGCAAAAGCCGCTTAACGAAACTGCTGCAAAAATGAAAAAAAACATATTGACTGAATGCTCGTACTATATATTCATTGATTACATTCGCTTCAAATCCTGGCCTCAGGCCATTAAGAAATGCTGTTTGTACACATCTGTGCACACCTGTGTAATTCAGTTTCGACCGTTTACTACTGTATATAGTTTAGTGTAAAATTAAATATTGAGGACACCGGTGCAGTATTTGCTGTGTTGACAGATCCCATTATTAAAATCGTCTTTTAGATGTAGTGTTGTTTACTGTTTTAATGTGACACTTTTTTAATGTATAAAGTGAGGAGTAGGTATAGTACAGGTTACGTTAGCAATGTTTGTGAATTATTTTTTGAAAGACAAGGGTTTAAACTTATTTTGTTCTTATATTTAAAGCTCACTTAACATGCGCTGTTTCTGCATTTCTGATGTTAATCTGGAGTACCTATAGAGTAGTATGACATCCTTTATATCTCCGAAGAGTCTTTAGTTTAATCAGATTTATAAAAGAAAGATTAGCTCTACAGATTCTTTCCGATAACGTACGAAAAATGAAGAAGGAGGAGTTACTACCGCGGGAGGAGCGAGTACGAGTCATGCAACACTATACAACACTATTTAACTTATGATTCACTACATGTTTGTGTCATTCATGTAATATGCACTAGTGATGCAACAATACACTTAGTTCACGGTTCAATACATATTTCGGTTCTTGTTCACGGTTTTCGGTTTGGTTTCGGTTCTGATACATTGGCCTATTAAAGTGTTTTTAATTATTCTATGCTTAGGTAACAGGAACAGTGAGGTGTTAAGAAGAATTTTAAGACTTTTAGAGTTTTAATTGCAGTTCTCTTTATTTTATGTAAATGCAAAAAATTATCTTACATATTTCTAGTGTATTGATACAATAATATAAGATATAATTAAATAAAGACATATACAAATGATATCATATTCAAACTGCGGAACATGTGAATTCATTACATTACATAAATTGGCCATTTTATATACCTGTACTTAGTACATTAAACTTTACATTGTAAATGAAGGCTATACCGTACAGCACTACTGTTAAATCCAACATCATGCTGTCTGTGTAGAAACCAAAAATGTGTTCCTCAATCAAGATTACTGGTTTGATTTATTTAAGCATCAGGCGCATTCTCTTCTTGAGTTGAACTTTTTGAGGACGGAAGACGCATTTGAGGCAAATAACGCGCGTTATATATCAATAACAAGCCCAATTTGCGTCATGCGCATTGCCCCACGCGAATTTGCATCTTTACATTGATGTTGTATGTAATCTACACGCGCAAATAATTAATCCACACCTCAGATTTAAAAGACAGTGTTCTGCTGCTTTTTGTTGTCGTATTTCTGTTGGGTGTGTGCACACGCGAATGAAATCTGACACCAGTATTGCAAGCAGAGTTCAAGCAGAGTTAACGCAGCTAGCGCACAGTGACTGGATATCAACTCGCTGTGGCGTTTAAGCGTGCAGATCACGCGGGCGCGCACATTAACAAAAGTGCAGGGAATATAAAACTGACAGATTTGGATGGATAAACTGAAAAACCGCAATTCACATGCGCGTATTGGACTGGGGGGGTCGAACCGAACGGTTCAATATTGTATTGAGAATTGTGGCATCCCTAATATGTACGCGCCAATTTCCAACATAAGACAGAAGTCTTACTTACCGCATGCAACTCATGACCCGGTTGAGACTTTTCAATGAAATCCAGCGCATCAAACACACATGCAAAACTCCGCTGCTACACCAGATAATAAACTGAAGAGTTTCGTTGCAAAACGAGAGAACTCCATTTTTAACATTTTTGTCAAACATGTTTATTATTATGTTATCATGTTATTATTTTGTTTTATGGTGCTACTTAGCTGTATTTTTTAAGTTATGAAGGTTTAAATCCAAACAAACGAACTGCAGTTGAATTGATATTAATTGGAAACAACAAAAAAACGAGATTTCTGAACAATTAAAAAAAACGGAGTTATCTTGTTTTGCAACGAAACTCTTCAACTCTATCTATTGTTTTCATAAGGCTGGCTTTCGTCTCCTTACATCCAACACACTTCTTCTTTCATGCCATTTAATGAGTATTGATATAAAACAACAGCTGTCACGTGATGTGACGTTTGTAAGTTCTAGCGTCGCCCACAAAAATAAGTGACCCCCTGAAACTTCAGCTGGGGCTGTAATCGAGAAAAACTTTCCGAAACTTGTTCGAACCCTGGCGAAGTGCATTCCGCACAGAAATACTCTGTAACAACTCCTTTTTTGACACTTTGCATACGTTTAGCATGAGGAAACAACTCTATAACTCTGTTAATAAGTCAGAATGCATGAAATACCATTGAACCACCCCTTCAAGAAAAGCCGTTTGTTGGGTGCCACAACAAATTTTAAGCAAAGTCCTCTAAGTGCATAGAAGACAAATTGGATGCACGATGTTGCCCATACGTTGGATGGAGGTTTACAGAATATTTAAGGACATGGACTGAATTTTGGGATTATTTTGTGTATTTCGTTTAAGATTTCTGTGATATTTATGTTTGGTCTAGTTAAAAAAATCTATTGTATGTGTTTAATGTTTTGCAGGGCCAGCCTGTGGGTCAGTGTGATTTTAACAGACGTCTGCTGTGTATTGAGAAGGAGATCATCAGTCCTCGCTTCGAGAAGATGAAAATGGGCCAGATCGACAAAGCCAAGGAGCCTTTCAGCGTCAGAAATAAGCCGTTCTTTGACATTCATGCTGCTCGCAAGGTATTTGTCATAAACCCCAGCGGCTGTTTGTAACAGTATGAAAGAAAAGCTTCTGACTTTCTTACTTCAGCCTCTGTGCCCTTTTCCAAATGTGTTTTGTGTCAGTTTTCATGAATACGGTGCTAGTGTCTTTAGTCGGTTTTTTTACATTAGAGGTTGAAACACCCTTTGTGTAACTGTTAGCCCTTAGAAAAATCATACCTTATTGCTTACTTGTATTCCTGTTGGGGTGAAGTTATTCACAATGTCCTAGCTAAATATCTTGAGCATTAAATTTTTAAGGGATAGTTCACCCAAAAATATACATTTCTTTGTTTCGTTAAAATATATTTTATGTTTATGTTTTAATGCTTCTAACCAAACAATGTGTTTTTGAGCACCAATGACTTCTATGGAAGTATTATTGCTTGATTAGAAATATCTTCGTGTTCAGCAGAACAAAGAAATGTATACATGTTTGAAACTTAAGGGGGTAAGAATACATGATGACAGCATTTTTATTTTGGGGTGAACGATCCCTTTAAGTCACCTTTGAACATACTGGGAAAATGTAGGACACAATTCTCCGAAAAACTGCTTTGAAAGCATTTGTGATATGTATTTACTGAAGAAGTACAGCTTGAAAAGACTCTGCTTTACTGAAAGTATAAATGAGCTTTTGTGTTTGTTCTCTGCGCTGTGGCCTTCAGCCTTCAGATAACTTCTGAAAGAACATTAGAGAAACAAAGTTGCTGTAAAAGTTAAAAACTTATCTGTTAAATTCTCAGATTGTTTGGTTATCTGACAGACAATTTTTATCTTCTGTATTTTTAAAGCAAAGGAAATGTATGCGATGAGCTAGGGCTGGGCAATAAAACGCCATCGTTTCTTTGGCAGTTCTTTGGTTTTTGCGTCTGACCAGCATCATAACAATGTTGTGTGTAATCTGTGCATACTTGTGGGCCGGGTATACTTCTTTTCCCGCGTCCGTCTCGCCCGTGCACGCATCAGCGTGGATGGCAGTGTTCGACACATACGCAATACAAATGATTTCTTATTCAAATTATTATTCTACCAGGTCGTACTGATTTGGCCCCATTTACAGTACATTAAAAATGTAGGTGAAAAAAGTATCCAATCCACCATTGCAAACAAAGTTTAGAACAAACAACAAGAAACAAACAACAGGAATCAAATATTATGGTGACGGAAATGCTTCTGAGAGAGTATTTATATAGTTTATTTAACACCAATTTAATCTTTATATAAGATAAAGAGATTAAGATAATAGATGTACACATTTTTTTTGTACTACTAAACTAAAATTGTTTATTGTTTGCCTTAATAAAGTGTGTAAATAAAACATACAGTGGTTAAATTAAAACTTTTTTTACTTTTCAATTTTTAAAAAGCACAATAAAAGGTATCAATAATTATCGCTATTGAATAGTGGTGTAACGATTAACCGTGCAAATGCGCATTTTCTCAATGATTGAATTTGAATGAATTACGGTGAAATCCCGGCACATTCGAACACCAGGGGGCGCTCTCATGGAGAAACTCTTTGTCCCACAGAAGTAGCAGCATTACAAATGCTATTCCAGGAAATGTCTACAGGAATATTTATATCGCTGTTCTTCAAATTGTTTCAGGTATTTTCATGATAATAAAGAATATTTTGAAAGGTTTTGTTTAACGAGTGTTGCTTTTTTAAATGCACGTTATAAACGACTCTGACTCATAATGATTTTAGATTGATAAGGAGTTTCTACTGACCAAATGCTGTAGTACACGCACAAGCTGCGCATGAAACAAAGAATCGCAGCCTTGCGATTCAGAATCGATTACAGACATTTTTAATGGGACACACGATTTAATCGTTACATCCCTACTATTGAATGATATAACACACTGTATCGATGATAAACATTTTAGCTCTATCGCCCAGGCTTCCATGAGCATCAAAAATACAAAATACTGCTAGAATCATCCTAAATTTGATCTTGAGATAATTTCTTATACGTGATAAGTGCGAATGCATGTGATTCATAGAACAAACGTACGTACAGAACGTGTGTACGCCACACTTGCAGATGTGAAATAAATCGCTAATGAAATTGTGCGCATCTAAACCGTTTCAAATCTCCGCCTTAAAATGACGGCCATTAATTTGACATATAAAAAGCTCCTGTCAACGTTTACATTTTTTCAAGCAGCAAGAATGGCTTATATTTCCAAAAACCTCTGACAAGCGTACACAAGCATTTTTTCATGTCATAAATATGACGTGCGTACGCACAATCTACTATAAAATGTTTGTGCATGCACACTTTATGAAAGGGGTCCCTGGCCATGTAAGACCTCTCTGGACTGTGTGAACTCGTGGGTTTGGTTTGGTCTGGTCTGGTCTTGACTCCAACTCTGACACACGCTGTAAGATCATTGCTACAATCAATCCAATGTAAAATTATAAAAGTATATATTGAGGATAAACCTAGTCATATTTATACCAGACATTTGAAACAAGTAGACATAGACATATTGAGAGATCTGTACAGAGAGCTGTTTCTCAAGCAGTGAGATTAGGCATTGCAGTTGTGCACTGATATAAACTTAACAGATAAAACATAAAAGCCAGTTACTCATTATTTCTCTTACAAAGGCCCTTAAAGTCCAATTTCAGAATATGAAAAACATTAGCCAGTGAGCTGTGCTTTTTCTGCTGCGTGTCTGCGGGGATAAGTGGGATAATTTTCTGCAAAATGAACGTGCTTAGGGATTTCCGAGAAATTTCCCACAAGAGCAGATTCAGACCATGTCTCGTTTCATTCTCTGTTCATTGTTCATCATGAATAAGTCGATTTCTTCTGGTCATCTTCGTGTCTTGGTCTTTCAGGCCTGTGTGCTGTATATCTGAGCTTTGTCTTGTTCAAGGGTCTGATGTGAAGACGCAGTCTTTTATGATGAAGTCATAATGACATGCTCTCGAGAACAGAGAGGGTGGCATTGTTGCGTGATGTGCAGACAGGAAATGGACACACAGAAGAGTGGAAAAGATTTTCAACAGTCGTCTCAGGATCAAAGAGCTTTTGTCTGGAAAGTTCACTCAGTCATAAACTTATTCGCATTCATCTGATACTGTATGAACCTTCGCCAATGATGTCACTTCCTGTTATTACCCCTTTCGAGAGCACTTCAGCAGGGTCCCGAGCACAGGGAGTGACTTTCGTATCATCTCATGCATACTTTATAGGCTTAATGTGCATTTTATCTTTTTCTTCATAAATGCCTGTATGTGTTTGGTGTTCAGAGATTTTATAGAGCCAGTAGTTTCTCACAAATGCATGCTTAAAATAACAAATGCATTCAGTGCATCTATAAAGTGCACAAGCGTATACGTTTAAGTTTAATGAGGCATTTAAAGGATACTTGGGTAGGCTATATTTTTAAAGTTTCAAAGTAAAATTAAACGTTTAAATGCATTTATTTGCATATACAAATGATTTAAGTGCATTTAGGAACATGTAAAAGCAAACAATTAATAAAAGAGAAGGAAAGTAAAAAGAAAACTAATTAGTTTAGCTTTTAATAGTCTGATTTTTAAACACAACATGTAATTAAGCATGAGAATGTCTTAAAGGTACCATTTGTAAAACCACTAGGCAAGTGTTAAATATTTTGTTCAGCTGATAACTAACAATATCTCTATGTTTTTAACTAATTGTAATCTGTGAGAAAATTGCCATTCTAAACACTGACATGGGGCAGTGCATTCGCCTGTCAATGACGTCTCATTCACGCTACCCTTTGTAACCACCTTTACTGACGTAAAAACCACATGACAACAATGTCGTGGAAAAATGCGGAAGTAACATTAGTGTATAGCGTCTGTCGGACTGTTCGCATGCTTCGAGCATTCGCTTATTTATGGACCACGATTATTTTCCATCTTCCACTGGTTTTGTTTGCAAAGACAGCTTGCGTAAGTGTACATGCCAATCAAATGACCCAAGGAAAGTTTGGGACAAGAAGAGCGAAAGATCGAGGATCAATATCGGTGTTGCATTATCTAGATTGACAGAAAATGACGATCGTGCTTGTGTTTTATTCGTTTTATACTTGTTTTGATTCGTAACCCTACAAAAAACGTATGCTATTATATTGATCACAAGATTAGTTTGTAACATACAGTCACCTAAAGGATTATTAGGAACACCATGCTAATACTGTGTTTGACCCCCTTTCACCTTCACAACTGCCTTAATTCTACATAGCATTGATTCAACAAGCTGCTGAAAGCATTCTTTAGAAATGTTGGCTCATATTGATAGGATAGCATCTTGCAGTTGATGGAGATTTGTGGGATGCACATCCAGGGCACGAAGCTCCCGTTCCACCACATCCCAAAGATCCTCTATTGGGTTGAGATCTGGTGACTGTGGGGGACATTTTAGTACAGTGAACTCATTGTCATGTTCAAGAAACCAATTTGAAATGATTCAAGCTTTGTGACTTATTATCCTGCTGAAAGTAGCCATCAGAGGATGAGTACATGGTGGTCATAAAGGAATGGACATGGTCAGAAACAATGCTCAGGTAGGCCGTGGCATTTAAATGATGCCCAATTGGCACTAAGGGGCCTAAAGTGTGCCAAAAAACATCCCCCACACCATGACACCAGCAGCCTGCACAGTGGTAACAAGGCATGATGGATCCACAGTGTTTCCGCTATATACATTCAACCGTGGCGGCCCGCCATGCCTAAAACATCCCCGCCACGCCTGCGGTTGTGGATAGAAGGGATACAGCAAACGAAATCTCGCTGGATGACCACTGTTTTAATCTAATCCTTCAACCAAACCCAACTCTAAACACAAAATTTCACACGATTGTAGGATGTATTTGTATCTCATTTAGCCAGAGCCGCTGTTTTCATCCTAATAAGCCTACCTCCAAATCTAATCATTAACTTTTCGGCATTTGCTGTATCCCTTCTAGACAAAACCCACGGCGGCAGCTCGCAAAAAAACTACAGAAATGTCCGCCCTGCCAGACTGTCTGTCTTAGAAATAAATTCCTTTCTGGATTCGCGTTGTTAACTCATTTATAAATAAATCTCCTAAAGTATCATAATTTCCTCCATGGGTTTAGTTTAATGAACAAATAGATTTAAATCAACTGAGGATGATTAGGCTACGTCTCTGTTTTGAGAAATAATAATAAAATAAATAAGCCTATACGAAATATGTTACACTTAAATAATAATTAAATTGACAAAACTAATAAAAAAGTATTTGAATTTCTGCTTTTTTTGTGACGCGCTCTAAAACCAAAGCAGCAGAAAGCACGTCATGTTTTTAATGATTTTAAATAAGCACAAAGTTTTCTCCTTATTGTGAGTTTACACAAATAAAAATACATAATTTGAAGTTTCGAATATTGTTTTACTTTTATCTTTATGACTATAAATTTAGGGTAATTTAAGGTGCAAGGTCATCACGCATTTGATGTTCAACGCGGACGCAGCGCAGGGCTGCGAGAAAAGACATTATTAAACTTTCGATTTAACATATTACGAGTTTTTTGGACATTCATTTGGAATCACTGTACTCAGTCATATTATCAACTTATCTGGTCATTAGTTATTCAGAATATAGGCTATAAGCGCAGTAGCGCGCTGCTGACCGCTCAGCTGTCAATCAATCTTCTGTGCTTTAGATCGACACTCACAAAGTTTGACATTAAATGATATAATATTTGTCCAAAAACAAAAGGCTAAATACTGAATACTACTTATATGCGACTGCAAGACATTAATAGTCGAATCTGTTTGTAAGGAAACTTACATTATTCCCGTGGAAGAGAAGAACGTTGGTAATAGAAACTTGAGGCAGACGGTGAGACTGTTTTATCTGTTTTCAGACGAAACAGCACGGTCGGGGTACCCGCGGGATTTGATCTAACGGGTGTAATAATAGACTATTCGCGTGTCATTTGTGTTGTAGATGCAGGTCGTTTTTAAATGGCCTCGTGCTTTGTGTTTAAGATCTGTCTGAAGACCGTTAAAGGTTTCTATTCAACTGCGCGATTTGCGGTGTGACCGGCTCGGGGTCTTTGTCAAATGGTCCGGACCGGGTGTGAAATAAAATAGCTGCTGATGGATGTTCGGTCAATCACAGCGGTGCGGATTATCAAACAGGACTGTGCGTGAGTTTGCAACAGCTCTGTAACGCTAAACACGAGGACGAACTTGCAATGCACACTACATTAAAACTACAATGAAATATCCGAACTACGTACGTAGCTATGTAACGTTTTTTAAGAAAATACATTTTAGATCAAACATAGAAAAGCAATATGCTATAAATATGAGGAAAAGTAAATGACAGCATGAAAATGATAAAAAATACATATTAGTTTACTGTAGCCTATATTCTACTTTAAAAAAAATAATGTACATTTATAATCATCATGGGCGCCCCCTGCCGCCACAGCTGAAAAAAATCCTAGAGGAAACACTGGATCCATGTTCTCATTCTGTTTACGCCAAATTTGGACTCTACCATCTGAATGTCTCAACAGAAAGAGAGACTCATCAGACCAGGCAACATTTTCCCAGTCTTCAACTGTCCAATTTTGGTTAGCCTCTTTTTCCTATTTGTAGTGGAGATGAGTGGTACCCGGTGGGGTCTTCTGGTGTTGTAGCCCAGTGTTTCCCAACCCTGGTCCTCGGGCATCCCCTCCCAGAAAGTTTTAGATGTCTCCTTATTTAACACACCTGATTTAACTCATCAGCTTGTTAGAGACACATGTTTACCATTTTGGAAGGAGGCTGATGGGTCGAATCAGGTGTTTTAAATAAGGAGACATCTAAAACTTTCTGGGAGGGGGTGCCCGAGGACCAGGGTTGGGAAACACTGTTGTAGCCCATCCGCCTCAAGGTTGTGCGTGTTGTGGCTTCACAAATGCTTTGCTGCATACCATATACAAAATATACAGTTCTTACTGTTTTTGGGTCAGTGAATGCTTTAGTGTTTCATTTAGTTGGGTATAAGTGCCACCTAGTGAATAATAGGGGAAATGTGAATTGTCGTAAAAACTTGTCATGGGTAAGAAAGCGTTTTTTCTTATCTGATGAGATAACTTATTAGTAGCGGGGAAAGAGTAAAATGTAAACATCAAATCAATTACGTGACTTAATGATTTAATTAATTTTGTTTAAACACAGCTCATACTTGCAAACAGTATCACAGAAAATTTTAGAAAACCTTGACTCTTTAAAACCTTGGTATACCTTAAAACCATTAACCGGCCCATTGCTACACTCAATATTTGCATAAATACAGTGTGCGATGGGATTGTTGCCATTAATGCAACATTATCCAACAATGCACTTGTTCTTCAGTATTTAATACTCTTCCCACATGTTTGTACATCTCGTGAACATTTAATCTCACAGATGTGACTTTAAACGAGTTTAACAGAAGGTAATGATCCCATTAATTGTTAATGTGCTCATTAACAAGGTTAGATATGGCACACGGCCTGGTGGTATTTATTTTAGCCTCTTTTACCTAAAGCCCCTGCGAATGTAACCGCTGGTATCTGATACTTCTCAGAGCATTGAGGGTTGTTGTGTTCGGTATGAAGGACGCTGTTTGCAGCAGACTGCCTAACTGACTGGAATTTTAATACAGTATCTGAGAGACACTCGCTTGTGTTTCTAAGAGATTAAATGAGAAAATAATGCCGCTAATGTGAAGTAGAGGGTCGTGCTTCATTAGAGCGCCCGTGAGAATCTCTCTTATGACCCGACTGTACCCCCGAAATCAGCCTTCTTATAAAATCCTTGTAGATGTGTAGGAGTTCATAGAGTTGAGGTTAGTTTATAATTAATAAAGGAAGCCATTAAAGTTTTTCTGTTTAGTTTAGCACAACGTCAGACAGGGACGCCTTTCATCTTCTGGTCTTGTTTGGTTTCAGAGTCGTGTGCACCGCATTTACTGCAGTGATCCATTCAAACACAAACAGTCTCAAGGTCTTGAAACATTTATTAGAAGAGAAGTCATTTATGGCGGTCACTCTTCACGCCAGAAAATATTCAGTCAGAAAGCTCTCGCTAACTCAATCTCACTGTTTACTTTCGGTATGCATTTTAGATTTTGTGAACGCTTGCATGCATAAATATTTAAATTCATTGTTTATGTGTGTCAAATTGATTGTGATTTTCAATGTTTTTAATGTTGATTTATGTTCTAAACTTTTTTGCGAAATGTAAACCTCCAGTTTCAATATTATCCATCCTAAATCGTATAAAAATACAATGATGTGTTTCCCAAATTATAGCACTGGGAATGAGTCAGGTGTACTATTTTCAGATTTTAAAGTCTGCTTCTGTGTCTGCTTTTCAGCAACACTTTATGATTTGGGATTTTGTGGGTGTTGACTTTTTAATTTATGAAATAGTGAGGCCGAACAGCCACGAAAACAAACTGCAAGGTAATTCAGTTAAGAAATGGCTTTTATGTGGTGCTTGGTACAGCGATGCGTACGAATGCTTTTCCATACATTTTCAATTTCCATGGAGGTTGGGAGCGGAACCGGTTGCCATGGAAACGAACAATGATTCCCATTTGTGTTAGCAAGTGAAGTCATCCCGCATATGAGACGATAAATATTTCTCTTTCTGCAAGCATGCGAAGTCTAATACAACTAACAAAAGAACTAAATTAAAGTGACATTTATTACATTTAAGTGTACTTGCACATATTTCTTTTTGAAATGTGTTTTTGTTTGAGAAATGCAAGTAAAATGTTTGGAAAAATATACGGCAACACTCAAAATGGCTTTAAAGTTTAATTTACTGTCTGTATATGTTTGATCCATGATTGATGAGTTGGAAAAACCTGTTTCAAAAGAGTCATTATTTTAGCAACTCCAGTGAAGTCTTTGATTCAGATCGATTCACA
This sequence comes from Misgurnus anguillicaudatus, assembly GCF_027580225.2. NCBI lineage: Eukaryota > Metazoa > Chordata > Actinopteri > Cypriniformes > Cobitidae > Misgurnus > Misgurnus anguillicaudatus. The sequence goes on from NC_073354.2 coordinate 6,907,418, forward strand.
AGCAATTATTTTAAACAGGATTATTCAGCACGTAATTTGTTCAGTTTTGTCAACAAGCAGAGACCCTTCAGTAGAAAGTAAATTACTTATCAAAATGTATTTTTTTACATACACTGTACAATTTAGATGCTCTCACACATGGAGCTCATCTGAAATATTAGATAATGAATGATATCTAAAGGCTGACTTTTGCGTTGGCTACTCGTCAGTTTTGGTTATACTTTTGCATTGTTGTTTCTACATGAATGTGCAAGTACACATTGTGTCGACCGGCAAGTTACTGGTGTATACACAGTATCAAGGCAAAAGCCGAAGAAGCTTATTGTGTGTGTTTTGGTAGAAGCATCAGCAACAATGGAAGTAAATAGACGACTTATTGCAGCTTGAGTTTTTAAATATTGCTCCTAATACGGAAATCTAGGAGTGCACCGATATATCGGCCGATGATGCTTGCTGTGCTTCTCAATGAATTATGGTGAAATGCTGCTATTTCCAAAGGCCAGATGGCGCTCTTGGGCAGAAACTCAATGTGCGCTGTAGACGAAGAACCATACACACGCAGCTATGACATGCAGCTCCAGGAAATGGCTTAAGGATATATTTATATTGCTGTTTGTTAATCCTTTTCAGGTATTTTCATGAATATGTATAATGATTATGTTTGACGAGTGTTGCTTTATCAGTTGCTTTTAGTACCTAACAGTGATTTCAGATCGATAAGGACTTATAAGGATAAGGAATTGCTATTCATTTATAGTTATTGGCCATGGATTATTAGTGTATATCGACATTTATTGCTACACCCTACGGAAATCCATATTAAGTATTTTTTTACCTGAGGGAGGGGTTTCAAGCAGACACATTGTTACATTTTTGGAGAGGTGTGCACTGAAAAAAATGATTCATTGAATTTAATCAATTTTTTAAGGTAAGTGGTTGCAATCAATCCACCCAAGCTACATTCAAACAAAAGTTTTATATTTTGTTTTACGTTACTAATTTTTTTTTGTTCAAATGTAGCTTAAACAAATTGACTGCAACCACCCACCTCAAAAAAATTGATTAAATTCAATGAATCATTTTTTTCAGTGTGTGCAGCTGTGCGTAGGCTACACTTATAAAAGGATTTGTTGGTTCAACTTAAAAAAAGTAAGTTACCTTGTTGACTTACAATTTTGAGTTAATGCAACTTAAAATATTAGTTAACTCTAGAGATGCACCGGTCGACCAGCCAGAGACTGGAAATGATTGATTTTACGCATAAGTCAATCTTACAACATTCCGATTCCAGGCCGGTCATTTTCTTGCCAGGTACAAAAGCAATATCATCACAGCCACACACACACATTTGCAGTGGAAGCAGCTTCTTTATCCAACAGCAGCATTAATTGAATTCCATACCCGGAATCGTGATCCGTTGACATAAAGATCACGAGCCGAACCGCCTTCACAAATTGAGCCATAATTACAAATCTTCAGACTGTGAACACAAATAAGACGCTTAATAAACTTGCCTTTTAGCATGTACTTAAACGAGTCAAAACGGTTTTGGGTTTTAGACCTGCAGAAAAATTGTAATCGGCTAAGAAAATTGCAATCGGTCATCTTTAGTTAACTCAAAAAGAAATTATATAATAAATTAACCTGATTGTTTTTACAGTGTACGTCATACACTTGACACAGAAGTATACATTTAGCTTAAACTCTGAGATGTACATTTCTTAATCCATCACAAGGTTATGGAAAATCACTGTATTCTAGCTGAAATGTCTGAATCACAGAGACGTTTTTCATTTTTATTATTTGTGTTTCCTTTCCTAACACTTGCTGAAAAGTTTGTGATTGGATGAGTTTGTGATTTATCATGTGTCTGTGTTTGCAGCTTCTTGAAGGCAGTTTCACTGCTCAGGTCAGCCATGAAGTTGATGGTCTTATCTTCCAACCTATAGGGGTGAGTCGATGCATTTTTCTTCAATATTTTTAGAGAAGAGTACATTAGCGCATCTTTCACATGAATACAAACTGACAGTGGACTGTGTCTGTGTACTAAAAAGCATTTAAAGACAAACATATATTCACAAAAGATAACCGCAGTACCTGAAGAGTAAATTATTCATGTTGTTTCTTTCAGTAATTTAAAATTTCTTTAGAGGGAATATAGTTTATTTCTTTCTCTTTTGTGCTTTGCCAATACAGTGTGAATGTAAAATTTAGTCCACAGTCAATGGCCGTTCCAATGTATATATGTATACACACACACACACACACACACACATCCTGTGTTATATTATATATACTGTATATATACATACTATAAGTGTAACACAGGATACTCCTTTAGTTGGCATTCACTATTGTGCAATCTGCTGGTAATCACAGATATACAGCACTTTGTTTTTTGGGGTTACTAACACGGTGTGAAATTAAAGGTGCTCTAAGCGAATTCACGCGTTTTAGACCATAAAACATTTTTTGTTACATACAGCAAACATCTCCTCACTATCTGCTTGCTTCCTGTCCGCTGATCAAACTGTAAAAAACGCGATCTCTGTAGCCAGCCCAGCCTCCACAAACTGCAATAATAACAAACCGGCCAAACCTACACCAGAAACCATAACAAAGTGTTCTAACCAATAAACGCCAAGAAGGATTTGGGGGTTGGGTTTGGGCGCGTTCATGAAAGTACGAAAGGGAAGGGGAGGAGTTAACTACGCTCAGTTTGTTTGAAAACACATTTCAAAAATCAACACACAGATTCTCTTAGAACGCCTTTAAAGGATTAGTCCATTTTCTTAAAAGAAAAATCCAGATAATTTACTCACCACCATGTCATCCAAAATGTTGATGTCTTTCTTTGTTCAGTCCAGAAGAAATTATGTTTTTTGAGAAAAACATTGCAGGATTTTTCTAATTTTAATGGACTTTAATAGAGCCCAACATTTAATACTTAACTCAACACTTAACAGTTTTTTCAACGGAGTTTCAAAGGACTATAAACAATCCCAAACGAGGCATAAGGGTCTTATCTAGCGAAACGATTGTCATTTTTGACAAGAAAAATAAAAAAAATTTACTTTTAAACCACAACTTTTCCATTGTAAACAATAAACTGACACAAAGACATTAATTAGTATCAGTTGACATACAGCAATGTAGGAACGGTCCTCTTTCAAGACGCTTGTAAACACTGGTGCGGAGTTTCGCGTTCGTCTTCTGTGACCTCTTGACGTCATGACGTATTGTGTGGGGTCACGCTGGCGCATCACGACCGGATCTACATGACGAGAAGTTGTGCTTTAAAAGTGTATATTTGTTATTTTTATTGTCAAAAATGACAATCGTTTTGCTAGATAAGACCCTTATGCATCGTTTGGGATTGTTTATAGTCCTTTGAAACTCCGTTGAAAAAAACTGTTAAGTATTGAGTTAAGTATTAAATGTTGGGCTCTATTAAAGTCCATTAAAATGAGAAAAATCCTGCAATGTTTTCTTCAAAAAACATAATTTCTTCTCGACTGAACAAAGAAAGACATCAACATTTTGGATGACATGGTGGTAAGTAAATTATCTGGATTTTTCTTTTAAGAAAATGGACTAATCCTTTAATACCCGCCAACCTGCCAAATGTGGGTAAAATCAGCTATGGGGGGTAATTTTAGCAAATCACTAGCCTATTTGACGGGTTACTTTTTATAAATGATGTTCTCTCAACAAGTCATTTCAACTTACTATTATTTATCTTGACTAGAGATAAGTTGTTATAACTACAGGTGAGTTGTTTTAACTTATAAAATTAAGTTGACTTTTCTCAACTATATTTTATAAGTTATGACAACTCATCTCTGTTGACATGACTTGTAAATCTGAGTTGATTTAACAAAAAAATTTAAGGCAGCAAAGTATTTTTTACAGTGTATATACTTAGTGTATAAACATTAAAAATGTCCAAACTTTCAACCTTTCAATCTTTATTAAACACTAAATGTGTTCAGTAACCTTTTTTACTTGTTTTAAATAATTAATTTGAATAAAATATATAATATTTGTTTATAATAAAGATGTGACTTAGTTTATCTTTCTTTTTTTTGGCTAGTAGTAATTCTGAATGGCCCATAACTTAAAAATTTACAAGCCAAATTGCCTGGTGAGTGAAAAAGTTTCAAACCCTGGTTACTAACAAGGTAAATCGTGAAAATTTGCACTCCTGATATCCTCTATAAAGATGACGCTACAAAAAAAATGGGTTGCTTTTCTGTAAAAACAATCTTACCTTCTCAAAAGATTCACCGAAATTGAGATGTTTGTTCACAAGGTGAAAATCATTTGAAAGATAATTACAGAATAGCTGCTTTTCTTCATGAAATGTTTTTGAAACGGCCATTGTTCATGGCCGTTTTCAAAAAATGTCTTTATGTGCATCTCTGAGAAACCTTGACAACTAGCATCTGTGCTTTTAGTGAAATGCACAAAAACACCAATGTCCTGACAGACCTGAATGCGGTAAACAAAGAGAGGTATGCAGGATTGAAAAGTGAAGCTTGAATTCATGTGATCCGAAACAATGTGTGTTTGTTTCAGTCATTAAAACTGGTGCTGTGTGTGTGCGTCCTTACATAAGAAAAAAATCTGTGCATTTAGAGTTTTTAGAAATCAACTCAGAAAAAGAGGATTTTAGTTTAGGCAAATCTACAGGTAATATAGAGACCCATTTCACAGATCCCTTAAAGGAATAGCAGACCCATACGATGAAAGCAGAAATTGACCAGGCAATGCAAAACACAATAAACCACTTCTAGAATATTATGCAGTGTGATGTCATACTGTACAGTGGCCCCCTTCCTGAATTTTTGATCTAAAACATTAAAGTTTGACAAACATGCAAAAAATACATAATCAGGAATGGGGCCAACACTTTTCTACACTACTGTATAACAAACAAACTGAAAGCGATATTCAGATCAGTATTCACTATTATTGAAATCATTTATGTTAATGTTATTTAACATGATGCTCTCATTTTTAATATGCAGAAATTAAAAAGCATTACTGAATGTTATAGATGTTGATTGTGTTTTGCCTAAAGAAATACTCAAAATTCCCATCAGGTTTTCATGGCAAAAACGTTCTTCTCACAACATTATGCACTTGTGTATTTCTGCAAAATGCAAGAAAGGTCAGACACACACACCGCACATACTGCAAAACAGTCAATCAATAATGTCAATGTGTTAAAAAATTAATAGTCTTCAAATTCCATATGTTTATACAGCATATGATATTTTGTCCATGCACAAGGTTTTTTTTAGTGTAAAGTAGAAAATAACCCAGCAATTGGGTTGAAAACACCCAGCACTGTTTTGAATGTACTAACACAAGCTGATGTCTTTTATCAAATGTGTTAAATAAGCAAGACATAGAAAATGTGAAATGTGGTGTGTCAAGAGGTCCAGTGCTTAACAGATATACAGAATGTTTGGCATGACAACTATAAGAGAACATTTGTTAGTGAGAAAATACATTTTACTTACATAGCACATTTTATCCCATGAGAGCTGGACAAAGTGCTGAACCAAGTAAAAGACCGTTAAAGGGATAGTTCACCAAAAAAGGAAAAATCTGGGCCCTGTTTTAATGACCTAAGTGCATGGTCTGAAGCGCAGGTGCACTTAAGGCATGTCCGAACAGCTTTTGCTATTTTAACGATAGATAAAACGGTGCTTATTCTCTTAAAAGGAATAGTCTACTCATTTTCAATATTAAAATATGTTATCACCCCAACCAAGAACCGTTGACACATCCCTCCATCATCTGTGTGCGTGCACGTAAGCGCTGGAGTGCGCTGCGACGCTTAGATAGCATTTAGCTTAGCCCCATTCATTCAATGGTACCATTTAGAGATAAAGTTAGAAGTGACCAAACACATCAACGTTTTTCCTATTTTAGACGAGTAGTTATACGAGCAAGGTTGGTGGTACAAAATAAAACGTAGCGCTTTTCTAAGCGGATTTAAAAGAGGAACTATATTGTATGGCGTAATAGCACTTTTGGGAGTACTTCGACTCGGCGCAGTAACACCCTCCCTCTCCCATTATAAGAGTGAGAAGGGGAGCGGACTTTTCAGGCGAGTCTCTCTCTATGCGCTCGCAGCTGCACAACACGCGCTTGCTTGATCAAGATGACTTTGGCACTGTGGGGGCGGGACAATGACGGGTGTCCTTGCACCTGTGATTGGTTGTTTCATTTAATCAAGTTTGTGTCCAGTTTATTGTGTGTTGCATCTTTTAGGGTCAAAATAGCATTGAATTTTACTATGTTGTTGTATTTGAGTATCCAATAAGTGGTTTCTATTTTTTTCATTTGCCATAATATGGTTAATTTTGTTTGTCAGTATTGTTCACCCTTATTTAGGGATTTTCAATTTTACAGTAAATGTATAAATGTACAGATTAAATCTATTTGATTGTTGGTTTTGATTGTTGGGTAAAGATAAGAGTTAGGCCGTTTGGGCCTTGGACTCAGCCTTTCAGAGGCATGTTGTCATAAATGTTCAAACACTTGTAAATAGTAACTATTTGAGGTATAATCTTACGTTTAATATTATTTACCCGAATGGGTGCGATGTAGGTATTAAATTTCATTTGAAGTGGTATTAAAAAGGTCTTTAAAAGCCTTAAATTTAGGTTTGACAATCCTGGGGGTACCCTGTTTAAACAACGTGGCGCTGGACGTGAAAATGAAAACTGCTTCGGGCGGAAACATGCAAAAATCACTTTTCACACCCGTGTATGATAAGCCCCTGTGTTATCATTTACCTAAAAATGTTAGTAACCAAACAGATTTGGGGCACCATTCACTTCCATGGCATTTCAAACAATGGAAGTCAATGGTGCCCCAGATCTGCTTGCTTACAAACATTCTTTAAAAAAAAAAATACTCAGTAGAACAAAAAAATGTATACAGGTTTGATACAACATTTTTCAGTGAACTATCGCTTTAAACAAGATAAAATCAAGCAACATAGACAATAAAGCATAACAAGAATCAATCAGGTTAAAAATGCTTAGGAGAAGAGATACATTTTTGGCATAATTTTTTAAAAACGGTAATAGACTAAACAAGGTGGATGTCTAGTATAGTATACCCATTTGCTGTTTTTTTTTTGAGAATTCAGGCCATACAGATGTAGATACTGTGATTTAAGCCTGATATATACAACACTGGTATGCTGTTATTATTTAAAAAAATGCCTTCTGTTGTTATGAAATGATTTTTTAAAAATACCATCATGTATTTCTCTCACAGTGTCTACACCTGTTGTGTTTGTATCTCTTTAGGGAATATGCTGAGTATTTGTGATGATTAATCTTGCAGCATGATGTTTTCCCAAATATGTCAGTTTGATTTAGTAAAGCTGCTAGGGATGTGTCAAGCCAGTTTAGGAAGAGTAAGACATCAGGCTATTTTATTCTTTACAAATGAATCGATGACAATTATAAAGAATAGAGAAGAACCCTGTATCTCGAAATGTTAAATGACTTTGACACAGTGTTACTGATCTGCCCTGCAGCTATAGGATTTTTATAGAACAACTCAACCCACATGTAATTCTTCTCACCAAATCCCTTCAGCATTTTGAAGAGATTGGCCCATTCATCTGTATCCAAAGCTGTTTTTTGTATTTACCGATAGTATAGCGATGTCAAACTTCCCTCTTGGAAACTTGGAACAATATTCAGCGTTCCTCTAATACTGGATAAAGCCATGCATGGTCACACTTGCTGGAAATTGGCAAAACTTCGCACCTGCACTACAGAAGGCAAATAGCGTGAATGTTTGTGTTTTGCAGAGGCGTCATGCCCATTTAAACTGCCTGGCACGTGCCCCCCTCAGTTTTTGAGCCAAATGGATTTTGCATGCAACCTCCAAATCAAAGAAGCGTCCGTTAATCTGTTACTTGTCTTTTTATCTGTTTAATATGCACAATATAATCAATTCTGTTCTGCATCCGTTTTGATAGGGTTTTGATTAGAGCTGCAACCACTAATCGATAAATATCGATTATGACATTCATTATCAACGATTTTCATTATCAATTAGTTGGCCTGTAACGTCACATGCTCTGTCGGCCAACATGCACACGCGGCAGGTGCTGCTTCTTCATACAGCGCGGCCTACTCAAAGTCAATCACGTTTTGTCCATGCAATACAAGCTGCGCGCAAGATTCAGAGGTAGTCGAAAACCCTTTCGATCAGATTGCTTCTGTAGTGTAAACGCACATGTGGTTGAATGTGTTCGAACAGCCACACGGACCGCCCTTCTCTTCGCCTATTTATCTAATCTGAGTTACTGAACACAATTGTTTTTCGTCTTTTCCGACTTCTGGTGCGAATGCATCGTGTACAGCGCTATTTTTAGGCTTTCATTGATAAAACTAAAGCGGCTGATTTCCGCGTAGTTTTCTTTTGCAAGCGTGTGGAAGTTGCGCGATCTTATTTCATCAATTGCGCTGAAATATCAGAGAAAGCTCTTACAAAACACTGTGCAGCATGTTTACTTACAACACAAGCAGTGGACTCTGACATCATATCAGTTTGTGTCCATATAAACTCATCATTACTCCCACTCGCGTTTAAATGACAGAGAGACTCGCCCACAGTCTTTACAGATCACCCCTCAAAGTTATCAGGACAGAAAGGTCAAATGTGGACAACAGAGACGGATTTACAATGAGGAAAATAAGTATTTGAACACTAGTGTTTGGCGATATGCCCTATTTTTAGATCGCCCTATCGTCAGCCTGTGAGATCGGCGATACACGATATTATCGGGGGGCGTGGCAGTAGTTTACTCTTTTTTTTATTTGTTAATTTTTACTCATTATAACAAGTCACTTGATGGGTGGACAAAAAAAACAAGACCGTTACACCGTCATGACTGCAACCTTCTTAAAACTGATGCCATTAAAGCGAGTTATTAAAACCCTATCATGATTACTTAATAACTGTAAAAACATGCATCTGCGCACGCACACACACGTGCGCGCACATACAAACTATTCAATGCATTTATTTAGTGCTGTTGCAGAAGACTACACGTGTCAAGCAGTGGTGCTCTCATGAGGTGCCTTTCTAAACGCATCGGTCCAGCGGAACGCGATCATATTTTAAACACAATCATATATTAAACACGAGGGACGTGTTGCTACAACTCATCAAATGCATATCATAAACAGGATTAATACCTAGTGATCTGACTTCGGACAGAGCGCAGCTTTCTGCACGTACGCGAGAGTGAGAGAGAGGCGCTTATATGCAGCGGGTCATATTTTAAACAAAAAGTAAAGTTTGCATCAGCTCGCATGAAACGCATTAAACTGAACAAATAAGGATTACTACTTTAGTTTATGTTTAGACTGTGGACAGACGCGAGAGCGCGTGCACGTGAGACAGAGAGAAGCGCAGCTGTTCATGACGCGGCGCGCTGGATTTAGTGGTAGAAGGAGACCAAGACGCGCGCATTAAGTGCAGGTACGTGCAAGAAGGAATTCTCTATTTACAAGCTCTCCGCTTAAAGTGAAGCCCACAAACCCTCATGTGAGGAAAAGCATGCATTGTCGGTGTTAATATAAAACTATGATGATAATAATAATAACCATTCGCCAACTATCGTCTTGACTATCGCCATGAAAGCCTGCCATTGACGATATGTCTGAAGATCGTCGATACACGATACTATCGTCTATCGGCACAACCCTATTGAACACCCTGCTATTTTGTATGTTCTCCCACTTGGAAATCATGGAGGAGTCTGAAATTGTCATCGAAGGTACATGTCCACTGTGAGAGACATAATAAAAATAAGTATTTGAACACCTGAGAAAATCAATGTTAATATTTGGTACAGTAGCCTTTGTTTGCAATTACAGAGGTCAAACGTTTCGTGTAGTTTTTCACCAGGTTTGCACACACTGCAGGAGGGATTTTGGTCCACTCCTCCACACAGATCTTCTCTAGATCAGTCAGATTTCTGTCCTGTCGCTGAGAAACACAGAGTTTAAGCTCCCTACAAAGATACTTTATTGGGTTTAGGTCTGGAGACTAGCTAGGCCACGCCAGAACCTTGATATGCTTCTTACAGAGCCACTCATTGGTTATACTGGCTGTGTGCTTCGGGTCATTGTCATGTTGGAAGACCCAGACTTGACCCATCTTCAATGCTCTAACTGAGGGAAGGAGGTTATTCCCCAAAATCTGGAATACATGGCCCCGGTCATCCTCTCCCTAATACAGGGCAGTTGCCCTGTCCCATGTGCAGAAAAACACCCCCAAAGCATGATGCTATGACCCCCATGCTTCACAGTAGGGATGGTGTTCTTGGGATGGTACTCATCATCATTCTTCTTCCTCCAAACACGTTTAGTGGAATTATAGCCAAAAAGTTCTATTTTGGTCTCATCTGACCACATGACTTTCTCCCATGACTCCTCTGGATCATCCAAATGGTTATTGGCAAACTTAAGACGGGCCTGGACAAGTGCTGGTTTAAGCAGGGGAACCTACCGTGCCTTGCATGATTACAAACCATGACGTCTTAATGTATTACCAACAGTAACCTTGGAAAAGGTGGTCCCAGCTCTTTTCAGGTCATTGACCAGCTCCTCCCGTGTAGTTCTGGGCTGATATCTCACCTTTCTTAGGATCATTGAGACTCCACGACGTGAGATCTTGCATGGAGCCCCAGTCCGAGGGAGATTGACCGTCATGTTTAGCTTCTTCTATTTTCTAATGATTACTCCAACAGTGAACCTTTTTTCACCAAGCTGCACAGCAAAATCACTGGTGTTAAAATAACACCCACGGTGTCAAATTTAACACCGGCAAAGTGTGTATATGTGTCCACACTACACTGTGTTAATTTAGTCTAAAGTGTAGTGTTAATTTAACAACACCCATTATATGTTAATTTAACACTCAATATTGTTAAATTTTACACTTTGTTCAACACTATTCATTGTTGTTTCCACACTACACTGGTGTTGGCACAGAAATACAGTGTTAAAAATTAACACTCCTAATTTAAGGTCAACACCAGTGTAATGTGAATTCAACAATGTTAAGTGTTAAAATACTGAGTAATAGCCACTTTTGTTACTAATGGGTTGTTTCTATAAAAGAAAAATGACAAGAAATATTGCAAAACCTCTTTTTATTAAAGTAAATCACATTTAATATTTACATTGATACACACAACACTTTGCATTTAACACTGCTTATTTAAATACCTCAGCTACAATTAGAAACAGAATACAGTATGGAATAATGAAAGTTATCTTATACCACAGCGCAGTGACATGAAAACCACTTATTATAAAGGTCTTTAATAAATCAAATAAGAGTGAAAAAAATTAGCCACCCTACTCAAAACTTGAATATTAAAATACATGCAATTACCTTATCGGCAAGCAGAAATGCTTATCCTTCACAATACTAAAGATTTTTCCATAACAAAACAGACATTTCAATTCAAAAGACGTTTCATTTTTCTTGAACACGTTCCAACCTGGTATTTAGTTCTGTAGTTGTTTTACTCATGATGTAGTGGAAGGCTGCATCAGTGGTCTTCATCAGGAATGGCTTTTTGGTCCAGAATGATGTAAAAATTCTGGATGCAACTTTTGTTCCCAACGCAGAGCAGGCAGGGCTGTGTTGATTCATCCCCCTCAAAGCATGGATTGATGCTCATCACCTAAGTGTTTTAAAAGAGTGTATTTGATGTGTATTTATGAACTTGTATGCATTTACATGGGGTGAACAATGCAAGCAAACTAACTGCTGAATAAATAACTAGAACAAAATACCAAAAAACTTACACAGCACAATCAGTAGCTTCAGTTGCACATTGACCCTCTCCAGTCTTTCCTCCTTTCACAAATGAAGGCAAGAAGTGAATGAGCCAGGGAAGAGCTGCCACATAACTGTCCCGTCCTAGCAAAACAGAATTTAAACACCATGAGTATACAGTTAAACTTTAAAACCGTAAAAGTAGCAAACCCATTTACACTTACCATATTTAAACTATTGTTGACCAGACAGAGGGTCATCCATATCTTCATCAGGACGTAGTCTGCAATTATCCTTTAATTGTTGTATGTTGGCTATTTTGCAATACATCACCTCAGCATATTTCTGCAGATTTTCAAAGACAAAAAGGGTCAAGAAAATACCAAAAAGGATGCAGTTTTAACCGTTATTTGAATCAAAATCATCTCAGTATAATCATGTTAGAGACAGTGTACAGTACTAAAGTACTGTGTGTACTCACATAGTTGGTAAGCTCTTATCCTCCAAACTGGGTTAAGGAATAACAGTTCAGAATTCATGGGTATGCCGTATTCAAATATAGTCTGGTAGGGTCCTATCACAAAAAAATGACAATAAAGACTCTGAAAACTCAACATTCTTTTTATATTAAAAACAGCACTCAAGACAATATGAATCTTCAATTATACATTTTCAAAATAGTAATCAATTTGATTGCTATTTAATATGATATCAATAGCAAAACGATGTATGAGAAGATAATATATTTTTATTAAAGTTGGCAGCAGGTCATGTGACTTTCTTGCCAGATTAATAACCATAATATGTACAAAACTATACTAAAAAGATTGGTTAACTGTTCAGTTATGTCAAATAAAATGATTTACATGTATAAATGAAACTTACCTTCTGTAATGAATTTATATAAGTATTAGCAGTCGTTTCTCATTGGAAGTCATCCATGTCAGGTCTTCTTTAATAAACTGCCCTAAAAACAGCATCTCTTCTGAATGATTTGAAGCACTCAGTGTGTACTTTCACCAAACTAGCATCTATAATGACAGAAAAACAAATGTTCGCCATACACGTTTTACACTTTCGTATGTATTTGCCATTTGCATCTGTCTGACATCTGCGCCACGAAAAGCTTACATCACACAATGCATCCAATCTGTGCATATTCTGAGGTAAAATTAATTGTTGGTTTGGCGATATTTTCCCTGTTTGCATACATCTAAAAAAAACACATAAAGATGCGGTTGAGGTTTTTTTCCGTGTTTTTCAGTAATTTGAATAATTAACCGATATCCGTGCACTCACGTGCATGTAAACGACCTCGTTAACTCACGGTATCTAGCCTATAAGATTACCTCATAACGAGCATCATATGGTGAATAAACGAGCTTTCATTTAACTTAATTTCATACCTTCAATTTGTAGTGCATGTCGCGTTTTATCATGGTTCAATTTTTACATTCATTCATATCTCCTGTTAATATTATCTTTCTTGGTTAAAACTTTTAGCTAGCAGTTTAACTTTATACCAAACTAACAAGGGAACAACGTAACACAAGGTAGCTCTGATTAAACTGAACCAAATAACGAACAAAGGGGAAATAAAATGGGAAAAATATCTTATTTAGGTTTTTTGGCAAATGGCTGCGTAGAGTCAGACAGAGAAATAACAGTTTAATTTAGCTAAACCATGTGAATATTATGAGATTTACCTGCTCTCTTCAGTCCTCCTTTGAAAGAAAATGGCGGTAAAATCCCTGACAGGAAATGTTTAGTGGAGGCGTGGCTTGATTTACACCGCTCAGTGTGAAATCTGATAACACCCTTGTTTTACACTGACACTGTCGTGGATATAACACTGGCCTAGCAATGGCAGTGTTATTTTATTACCAGATAGTGTTAAAACAGCATCAACACTGTGTATTTAACACCATCCCTGAAAATTTAACACTGGTGATTTTGCTGTGTGCTTGGCAATTTCCCCGTAGCTCTTTCCAGCCTTGTGGAGGTGTATAATTTTGTCTCTAGTGTCTTTGGACAGCTCTTTGGTCTTGGCCATGTTAGTAGTTGGATTCTTACTGATTGTATGGGGTGGACAGGTGTCTTTATGCAGCTAACGACCTCAAATTTTTTTTTTTTTTTTAAATCTGGCCCTTAAAGAAGAGTGGTTAAAGCCTGCTGCTCTATAATATTTCTTTTAATATCTGTGTATGCACAAATTTCTGTGAGCTGTGCACACTGTGCCCCCTTTAAAAAATTGTTGCATGACGCCCAGAAGATGAATTGGGTGAATGACAGCTAGTATTTTGCACGATGTACAAACCATTTTACTGGGTAAATTGGAGGTTTACAGAATATATTAGCATATTGACCAAATTTGTGAGCCCTTTTCCCGAAAGGACAAGATTTGTGAAAATAAGGCATTTCAATTACTGTCTAATAAACTTTTCATTGGCATTAAAGTTAAATTACTGAACCTTAACATAAGAGCCTGATACAATATGCTCATTTACAAGAAAACATATATCAGACAAACAGGGTTTTGCATTTGAACTCTTCAGAGAGCTACTGACACATACCTGTTAGATATAAAGTAAGACTTCGGCTTATTTTCTGCACCTGAATTACTTTCCTTACAATACATTGTGCTTTAAGAAGCTGAAGTGTCTCCACAGGCTTATTATTTATTTTTGTGAAGCATGTCATTTTTCTTCTTTCATTTTACACTCCAAAGTTGTCTGCTCTTGTCAGTGCTGTTTTTGAATTGACACTGTGTTGCACCTTACACAGACACACAAAACATAGTCATTCACATCTCAAGATATTTCTGCATTAGCTATCAGGAAAATGTCGAAGAGTCATATTAAAATACGCACAAGAGCAGAGTTTATACACGAGTACACACACACACACATTCATACTCTCCACCCACCGATAAATATTTCAAAATAAATCTGCTTTGATGTTTCAATCTTTGATGTGTACGGAGTAACTTCATCCATACCATGCACATCACCTGAGCTGTGTACACGCACACACATACACAGACACGAAAACATACCCGGCAGGCATCAGCTTCTTCAATATCTTTGATGTTTAGAGGAAACGCAGGGTTCAGACTAACACATGTTCAAAAAATAATGGCCAGTTCCTCCATTCAGAGAAGATTGAATCCATCATGTTGAACGACGAATAATGTGAGTCGTTTGGTTGTAAGAGAATCTGAATTATCTGAAGTCTATTGACCACAGCTTGCATTGAATAGTGAAATACCTTATGACTATTGAAAGGTATTTTTACAGTTTCTGGATCATCCTTTTACAAAAATAAATATACATTTCTGCTTCTTACTGCGCATGTTATTCCAAAGAAAATGTTTGTCGCCTTAATCTTTCGTTAAATATCTTAAAATTAAAATAAAAATGTCAACTTTAAATATTGTGTTAGACTGCTGTTGTATATAATGTAGATTAAATTTAATAAATGAAAGCCTGTTAAATGAATGATTAAATCTTATTTTTTTTTTTACATTTGACTATGATGTTTCACTCACATTTCACATTACAGAAGTTAAATAGATTTCAGGTTAACTTAAATATTAATCAATGTCAATGGAGTGATGTCTCATGACATTTGAATGTTATGAATATAAAATGCAGACAAAGATAAAATTAGTGTCATAATAAAATAATACTTGAGCATGTCCTTATCTTTTGCTTTATGAAAACTGTACATCAGATAAATAACTAAATTATATGATCAGACATCAGGACAGTTCTGCTGTGCGCATAAGGAAATTGCCCTTTGGTAATTGAATATCTTTGACAGAGACAGATATTGTTAATATCACCTTTTTGCCTGTGGTGTTTGATATCGTTTACTATAGAGGTAAAAGCTCTGTTGGGTTCATGCTGGTCCGTAAGCCCGTGATTTATTCACACGACGGTCTTAGCTACTGTACAAATATGGCCCTGATTTTTTCATTTGAAATTGATTTCCATGGTCATAGGAAAAAGTCAAGCTAGTTTTGTCGAATCGCTGGGTGTGACAGCTCACTGACGCATGATTAATTCAATCTTAGCCTAACATGAATCTGGATAACATTTGTACTCTGTATTTTGCTTTCTGTCTGCACTGAAAGGAGTTTTTGTTCTCCAAAGCTGAAGCATTTAGAGAAAGCAGAAAAAGTGGATATATTTGACAATGTGGTTTTCACATACATTAGTAAGCATGAATAATATGACAAAAGCTGTAAATATAAAGTCACACTTTTTTTCGTTGTGTAAGAGAAACTTTTGAAAAGCGTTTTGTATACACAGTTGTGCACAGATCAAATTTATCCGGATTAATGTGGATTAAGTCAGTTAGAAATTATTGGTGGTAGTCCTGCGGGGTTACTGCTCCTATGACAACCATCTAATGCAGAATCAATAAGAGCCAAGCAAATTATGATGTGTGTGTGAGAGACAGACAGAGAGAGAGAGAGAGAGACGTCTATATGTGTCTGTATTAAGTGTAACATAAAGATCTTTATTGATTTGTATTCTCTTCACGTTTTGTTTATAGTATCAGAATAATCTTCAGCTTGATGTGAAACTTTACTTATATTGTAATAGGATGTCAGGAAAAAGAAATTCAAAAAACATAGACTCTAGAAAAGTAAACTGGTTTACTTGATTCTTAACAGATTATTGAAAGACTTAGTTGACTGAACCATCGCTAATATATAGTAGTGGCCAAAATTGATGTTTAACTTTGAGCAATTGTCATCCCTAGTTATTTAAATATTTTATTCAAAATGCTTTCAAGATTTTTTTTTAGTTTAGTTTCATTAATACTTTGAATAAACTTTTATTTTTATGTTTATTTTCAGTTTAAGTAAGGGATAATGTAGAGGCAGCCGGTAGTTATCGGGATATAAGCCCCGACAGTGTGATCAGGACCCAACGCGAAGCGGAGGGTCTTGTGTCACACTGAAGGGGCTTATTTCCCGATAACTACCTGCTGCCTCTACATTATCCCGCTTATTACACGGTTACTTGCCACATAAGAAAAATAACTGGACATGAATATGAATTTGAAACATTTTATTGGCATACTGTATTTGTTTTAAATTAACATTTTTATCCTTCCGTGAAACTTTGCACAGATGCATAAAATGATCGTAATACTCCTCTGCTTCATACTTGTCTGTCTCCAGCTCTCTGTGTCTTGTCGTTGTTCGTTCTTCTATTCACTGTTTAAATGTTTTGTTTTTTCCGTACATGTTAAAATTAATGTCAAAATTTTCCATTCTTAATTGTGGTTGTCCAGTGTTTGTCACAAGATGGCGCAGTAATCTTTATTGGCGCCGAGCGATTTTAATCGTACAAGTAGTACCGGCTATGCGTTATTACTTTGGAGCGGTTATTATTTGAAAAGAACGAACCTGCAAATGTCTCAACTGACCAATCAGAATCAAGCATTCCAGAGAGCCGTGTAATAATTTGAGTTAAATTTTTAGTAATTTTACTTTGAG
The DNA here is from genome assembly GCF_027580225.2 of Misgurnus anguillicaudatus. Taxonomy (NCBI): domain Eukaryota; kingdom Metazoa; phylum Chordata; class Actinopteri; order Cypriniformes; family Cobitidae; genus Misgurnus; species Misgurnus anguillicaudatus. The sequence continues at coordinate 6,924,771 of NC_073354.2, forward strand.
CTTTTGTTATTTTATTGTTAATTTAAGTTAAGTGTAATTTTTATTTTATTTTAGTTTTTTAGTTAATAATTTTAGCAGTGTTTAGCAGGGCAAGCTACTCTGAAACTGTAGTTAGATAAGCTTCAAGCTACTTCAGTACTATCAGTAAAAGTAGTTACTACAGCCAAGCTACCCAGATGTAGGAAGCTACACTACAAATACTACTATTAAAAAGTAGCTACATTAAAACTACTTTGATTTTTTTACAATCACGTTATATTAAAAATAACTGAATCATTTTTAATGAAGAATGCTTTAAAGAGCACCAATTATCCAATTCACGTTTTTAAATTTCCTTCGTTGTGTAAGTGTGTATTAGTACATGTTAACGATATGCAAAAGGTACAAACCCCAAAGTAAACGATGACGCGAGTTATCGTCTCAAATGTAAATCTCTTTTCTTGGACTACAACAAACACATGGATTGTAGGCAACAGTTTACTTTCTGGAATTGGTGATGTAGAGAAGACCGACATTATCATAATTTCTCCCACTTTGACTCACAACCTGTAAGAGGCTGTTTAAACTTTGCATTAACATGCATTTTCATTAATCGAATCACAAGTGGAAGATGTTAATGCCAGATGTAAACAGTGTTCAAAACGTTTTGAGCTCGTCCACTTTCGACCACTTTCATTCAGAGGTAGTCGAAACCCCTTTCGATTGGATTGCTTTTGTAGTGTAAACGCAGCTGTGGTTGAATGTGTTCGAACAGCCACACGCGACCGCCTTCTATCCGCCCATTTATCTAATCTGAGGCATGCACTAAGCACAATGTTTTACGTCTTTTCTGACTTTCTGGCTTGAACACGCGTTGAACAGAGCTATTTTAGCCTTTCATTGATAAAACTAAACCGGCTGATTTCCGCAGTTTCATTTTGCAAGTGTGTGAAAGCTCCGCAATTGCGCTGAAAATTCAGAGAAAGCTCTAACATATACATGTACAAAACACTGTGCAGCATGTTTACTTACAACACAAGCAGCGGACTCCGACATAATATTAGTTTGCGTCATATAAACTCATCATTACTCCCGCTCGTGTTTAAATGACAGCGGAGAGACTCGCCCAACGTCTCGACAGACCACCCCTGTACCAAATACACAAAATAGCGTTGTTTTTAGCAATGAAATAGGTGCCCTTTAAGAAAAGGATTTTGGGGTTTAAAACAATGTAATGTAATACAATTATGATTTCAGTGTTGTTTTAGTTTGTAAAACTACACAATATTTAAATATTTATCTCAAACTGACAGTCTGCAAACTTGTCAAAAATTTGAGCAATTTTTTTTTTTAAATGACATACACTTTTCAGCTCTTCATAATAATATTTATTATTAATAATTATTATCAAAATTATTAACAAACTAAGGAACAACCATTTTTTGTTCGATTGGCAGTGTCGCAAACACAAGTTTAGTGTTCGTATAGGTTCGTTACAAAACTGTGGCAGTACAGATTGGATTTTGATCTGTGATTAATGGAAAACACAGTTCATCATTGTGATTAAAATAAAAAAGACATTTAATATTGAAGCTAGAAAACGGCTATTACTCACTTGTACGTGCTTGAAGTTTTTGACTCAGATAGTCAAATCTTTGGTTGCACAGATTATACGAACATGTAAGCTTTACTGTTTGTTTCTTTAAGAGACATAAACTTGGACAAAAATGGCCATGGACAATAAATTTCTACATCTACAGTGCAAAAGTCTTAGGCCACAATCACTAGCTTTGTTGTTTTAGAGGTTTTAATGTCCATCCATATTTTTCTTCGCCTTTTTTAAGATACAAACAGAAAATGCAGGAAATACGTACACAAAATTAAAAACAAAAAATTTTCAAAACTAAATGTCTTCTTCACGCATCAGTCAGTGTTTAGTGTGACCTCTCTTGGCAAAAAACACATCTTGAGCTTTTTTGAGAAGACTGAAGTCATTTGATTAGAATTAGAAATTAGGATTTCATTTAGGTTTAAGAGATCCTGCAGCTGCCTGCTATTGCTCAAGTTGAAGGGGAGTTTATCCTAAATACTTGACACTTCAGCTTATACTTTTATACTGTTTTTAATACTACAAACACATTTCCTGTATTTTCTGGATGAATTCTAATAAAGCGACTGAGAAATAATTATACTGTATATGATCACTATACAATTGCAAAAACAACAAATCTAATTGTAGCATGGTGGCCTAAGACTTTTGCACAGTACTGTACATCTCTAATGCTGCCTTAAATCTTAAAGTTATTTCAACTATATTTTATAAGTTTTAACATCAATCTCTAGTCAAGATGAATAATATTAGGTTGAGTTGGTTAAACACAAAAATGAAGGCAGTGTATAGACTAAAATAGTCTTTGTTTTGAGCCCTTGCACATATATAGTTTCCCCTGAATGTTGTAGACACTTCCTATGTGTTACTTTTAGCATGCCTTATGTCTGAGTGGTGTTGTTTCTTTATTTAATTTTTTTCATATTTCAGCCTAAGCTTTTTTTAGCTATGATAGTTTCCATTACCTATATTTAGATTTTACACCTATGCACACAAACACACCTTGCAATACTGTATGTTGCACAACTTATAAAGACCAGAAAAGTATTTATATTTATAGCGTGTGCTGATCTCTAGATTACAGACATGAGACCACACTGACAAAACAACCTTGAATGTTCATACAAAATATAATTGAATTTAAATCTTCCACACATGTTGGAAACTACCATATCTAAAAAAGCTGATGCTGACATATGCAAAAAATAAAGAAACAACACCTCTCAGGCATCAGGCGTGCTAAAATGAACACATAGGAAGTGTCTACAACATTCAGGGGAACTGTATATACAGTATATGCAAGGGATCAAACCAAAGACTATTTTAGTTGTCTATACACTGTAAAAAAAACTTGTTTATTGAACAAAAAAAATTACAAAGACCAGCTAATACCAGCTCACAAGTTTTTTCACTAGAGGTGAGAGAAATGTTGATCTAGTTCAGATAAAACACAAAAAGTAAATCAGATTTTCATATAAACACAGGACAAATCAGCAACTCATCTGTGTCCATGTGTTGTGAGAAATAAGGTGTACTTTATGACCCAGGAATAAAGCTGCACAACACCAGTGCTCACAGCAATCATAGAAGAAACAAACAGAGCTTTAAACTCATCAGATCACATCATTTTACTCGAAAATGAATAGAAAAGATGATATGTCTAATAAAATTTAGCAGTGTGTGATTTTTAGTAGGATCTCTTGACATGCAATCTCATACACATACCTATATTTTTATTAGTGTATAAAGACTTCACATATTGAATTGTTATGTTTTTATTATCTTAAAATGAGTAAGTTTATCTACATACATCGTGGGTCCCCTTACATGGATGTCGTCATTTTACACCGCCATGTTTTTGCAGTAACCCTAAACGGACAAACTGCCCTACAGAGTGCGTTTCATCACCACGTTGTCTCAGACGACGACATGTTTTACCGCAGCTTCTCTATGTGTTTTGAAAGGGAGGGGGCAACTGGTTGCAATTTGCAATCTCACCGCATTCTTGGGATTTAAATTCAGTCACTTCAAACACATGGGAGCAAACGTGAATGAATTTGTTTGTCTCATGTTATTGCTTAAATTGGTTGATTCTGGACATTGGTTTTGGAGCCGTGACACTGGCACGGTTAAACTGTCATTAAAAATGACACAGTTATACTAACTGTTGGACATTTTAATCACAGTGTTGACCATTAAACCAGAAATCGTTACATCTCTATTTGTACATAATGTTTATTTCCAAATGTCCCAGTTATTTTCATGTTTGCCGTTTCAGAATGCAAACCTTGTCGGTGTGCATTGATGCATATATTCTTATATATAATGCAAACCATACACTCACCTAAAGGATTATTAGGAACACCTGTTCAATTTCTCATTAATGCAACTATCTAATTAACCAATCATATGGCAGTTGCTTCAATGCATTTAGGGGTGTGGTCCTGGTCAAGACAATCTCCTGAACTCCAAACTGATTGTCAGAATGGAACGAAAGGTAATTTAAATTTTGAGCGTGGCATGGTTGTTGGCGACAGACGGCCGGTCTGAATATTTCACAATCTGCTCAGTTACTGGGATTTTCACACACAACCATTTCTAGGGTTTACAAAGAATGGTGTGAAAAAAATCCAGTATGCGGCAGTCCTGTGGGCGAAAATGCCTTGTTGATTCTAGAGGTCAGAGGAGAATGAGCCGACTGATTTAAGCTGATAGAAGAGCAACTTTGACTGAAATAACCACTCGTTACAACCGAGGTATGCAGCAAAGCATTTGTGAAGCCACAACACGCACAACCTTGAAAGATGGGCTACAACAGCAGAAGACTTCACCGGGTACCACTCATCTACAATTTGCACAAGCTCACCAAAACTGGAAAAATTTTGCCTAATCTGATGAGTCTCGATTTCTGTTGAGTCATTCAGATGGTAGAGTCAGAATTTGGCGTAAACATGGATCCATCATGCCTTATTACCACTATGCAGGCTGGTGGTGGTGGTGTTATGGTGTGGGGGATGTTTTCTTGGCACACTTTAGGCCCCTTAGTGACAATTGGGAATTGTTTAAATCCCACATCCTACCTGAGCATTGTTTCTGACCATGTCCATTCCTTTATGACCACCATGTACTCATCCTCTGATGGCTACTTCCAGCAGGATAATGCAGCATGTCATAAAGCTCGACTCATTTCAAATTGGTTTCTTGAACATGACAATGAGTTCACTGTACTAAAATGGCCCCCACAGTCACCAGATCTCAACCCAATAGAGCATCTTTGGGATGTGGTGGAACGGGAGCTTCGTGCCCTGGATGTACATCCCACAAATCTCCATCAACCGCAAGATGTTATCCTATTAATATGGGCCAACATTTCTAAAGAATGCTTTCAGCACTTTGTTGAATCAATGCCATGTAGAATTAAGGCAACTGTGAAGGCGAAAGGGGGTCAAACACAGTATTAGTATGCTGTTCCTAATAATCCTTTAGGTAAGTGTATTTTGAAATATAAAATGTAAACCCAGATTGGATATTTGTTTCTTAACAAGCGTGCATTTCTTATTCCACTGGCGGGTGCTTGTCACAAAATCTAGCAATGCTTAGGTTTCACACAAACTTGTACTTAATATTTTTCATAAATTGTGACATGCACACTACCGACATTTCCTAGCTTGCTTGGTTTATACCTCTGTACGGTCCACCATGAAATGCCACCATAAAACCTCTCTAGCTCTGATTGGTTGAGATGGTGTCGTGTCACACCACACTTTAGTCTGGACAGAGAAACTGATGCTGGAAACTTCTCTCTTTTTAGTGGCACATACACAGGACACAATGTCAGAACAATTCGTATCGAAGACAGATGGATGGTTTAATCTAGAAAATCTTCCACACAATAAACGTCTACAAGGCGGATGATGAAATTCTCTTCACATTTGTCCATGTCAGATGTAGGTAGAAATGTCAGATCTGAGTTCGCTCCGGTTATAGAGATGCGGATGCCGGCAGACTGACCGTACCCAAGCGTCGTGTGTTAGAAAGATCTGAAAAGCTCAAGGTAAACGGGTTAGTTTGGCATAAAGGAATGTTAACAGGGTAGCGGTTGTTTCTATGGTGATGTGTTGGGTTTGTGCCGTAGTCTTGATTGATTTTTACTCCTGCATTCATTGCTTTCGACTCCATCAAGGACCAGCGTGGCTCTGCTGTAAAGATGCTCGTGTGTTACCTGACATCTGAATAACTGTGGGACTCAATGGATTCATTTAATTAAAGAACACAAACCATCTGACTTTCACATCATGTTTTTATGACCCATAATAAGATGTGCTGCAGGGACGAGACGACCTTGATGTGGTGTGCTTTAGTACAATACAGCCGTTCGAATGAGAAACCTTCAGTGCGGAAAACAGAACAGACTGTTTTCATTTTCAGCATTTATGAGGAGCATTTTCAAGATTTTTCTGCAAGTTATTTGATTTACATTTTTCTGAGCGTGTGTTCATCCATGAATGTTTTTTTATTGCAAAAGTTTACAATATAGTAGTTTTGAAATGTTCCCCTCTAAATGACCTATTGCTCTGGCTTAAAGGATTACTCCACTTTTATAAAAAGATCCAGATTATTTGCTCACCCCCATGTCATCCAAGATGTTTATGTCTTTCTTTGTTCAGTCAAGAAGAAATTATGTTTTTGGAGGAAAACATTCCAGGATTTTTCTCCATAAAGTGGACTTTAGTGGACCTTAATGGTTTGCAGTTTTACTGCAGCCGATTCTAACCGAGGCATAAGGGTCTCATCTAGCAAAACGATTGTCATTTTTGCAAAAAATAAAATAAAAATAAGTACTTTAAAACCACAACTTCTCATCTTGCACTAGCCTTATGATGCGCTAGTGTGACCTTACGCATTACATAATCACATGGAAAGGTCACGCATGACGTATGCAAAACTATCGCCCCAGTGTTTAAAAGTGTGGAGAAAGAGGAGCGTTCTGATGTTGTTTTATGTGTAATGATACTGATAAATTTCTTTGTGTCAGTTTATTATTTAAAATGGTCCGCAAGTGTATGTGGGTGATTCTCACGAAAACTTGGTTTTAAAAATGTCAAGCATGAAAATGTAAAAATTGCTTACATTTTCTTTTTTTCCCACCAGACATTGAAAAACAAAGTCTGGAGTAAATGGGAACATTAATTTAAAAACTTTTACTTATCATTTAACACTTTTTGTAACATAATTTAAAAAATTAGTCCTAAAAAATCTCATTACCGCAACAGTCAGAAAACATCAACACTGACATATTTTCAAAATGACATGACAAACCTGAAAGAACATAATTTGGAGATTCTGCACATGCATTTAAAATCAAAGTATTATGCTTCTATTAATTAAATTAACATTTAATAAGCATCTGTTGCGGTAATGATAATCAAAATGTCGTGTAAGCATTCTGACAAGACAATATTTCAAATTAACTGTAAAAAAATGATCTTACCTGGTAGCCATCTTGAAGTAACTGGTCCATGTGCTTGGTCACTCAAAATCAAACTTTATTAAAATTCTGTATGTGTGCTTAAACTGTTCTCAAAAAGTATTGCGGAGGATGAGAACATCAGGCATGGACACATCATTTTCCTAATTTTTCTTCATTATTATTGTACATGAATATTTAGTAAATATTTTTTCTGTCATCTAAAGTAGTCTAGCAAAACATCCATTTATTTTTTTTCTTAATATTTTTGTGTTAATTTGATTAAATTACAACATAACGCATGTTCAAACACAGCCGGACACATTGCGGTAATGAGAATTTCAGCAGAAAATGAGATAAAATTTCCAATTATAAATTCTTATGTTGAAATCACACATTGTGCAAGGTAGAACACAGTATTGTGTTAATTCTGATGCTTTTTAATGTTACTATATTACACATTTTAAATGTTTTAAAAAAAACTGTTTCATCCTACCTTCATTTGGTCTCTTATCTCCTCTCCAATTTTCAGCTAAAAGTGGAGATAATTCCATTTTTGTGAAGAACTTTTGTAAGAGATCAGATTTAAAGCCATGACTGTGTTTTTAGTGTTGAGTGAATGCGTCAGTGTTTAAATTGGGTAAGATCGCCACCCAGTGGATAGCGGAAATATGAAACTCCCCTGGGAACGTTTTCTATTTATTGACGAGATGACTCAACAATATTTATTGACATTTATCTGGATATCGCCATTAATTGTAGAAAAATTAAAAATATGATTAAAGACTGTGGTGTTTATTTTCATAAATCAGTACGCAGCAACAGTGGCGCAGTGATACTCCTGTAATGCAGTCTGAACCGTGGGGTATATTATCACGGCATAGAACGCGTTTCAACCAATCAGAATGAAGATCCAGAACTGCCCGTTTTATAATGTGTTTTTTATCATAGACCGCATGAACACTTTGCATTACACCAAATAACATTGTTTTTAACAACATAATTAAAATCCTTTAATGTACAGCAAGTAGTTATTTATCGCCTATATTTTATCACAGTTAGGTCGGTATATATAATCAATCAACATCCTGGAGTTGTTTTATTTGGTTGTTTTCAGGCAGCTTGGAACTTTATTGTCCATGTTGCTGTAATTGCAATTTGTTCGTTTTATATTCATGAGCTTTTGCTCTTAGGCTGCAGTCATTATACTCTCTTTGGCCAGCGGACGCCTTGCATTATTTCAGAGTGCAATGCGGTGGAAAATTAAGACGGTTGTTTGGATGCTCTGACCCATAACAACAAGACATTATTCCTAATCTTACACAAAGCCTTTTAGAGGTAAAACCTCCCGCTATGTTAGTTGTCCCGCTGGCTCATCGTGTTTCCTGGCAACGCATCTGTTACTTTGCCTCAGTTTTGTCTTCCCACTCTTTGGTTTCTCCAGATTTTGATTCATCACGTCCAGAACGTTGAGATGAATGTATAATGAATGTGCTCATAGACACACGCTGAATATCAATGTGAGAGTTTTGCTCAAACCAATGTTTTTTTCTGCTCTGTTTTTGTTTTGTTTTATTTGATTTCCTTTTTCATCTGTAGTGTTCTGTATAGAGTTGAGTCATAAGTGTTCATTGAGGTGTATGGATGGTGAACATGACCCTGTCAAAGTTAAGAGACTCTCGAATAATCTAGTGTGAGTGCAGTTGAAAATGAATATGGTGTAGTGTGTTCATTCATAAAACGAAGGTATCTTATTCCCTTTATATAACTATATTGCACTTCTCTAATTTAATATTATCCCGTAAATGTTTTATATAACAGCACCGGTTGTTTTCATCATTCCGCTTTTCCGTGTTGGTAACATTTCAGACTGAAGTATGTGAACAGTGTGGTGTGGATTAAAAGCAATGGGAGGTCTGTGTGATATTTGTGTGGTAATAGGTCTCTTTTAAAGTCTGACTGTGTCTCTGTGTTTTACTGCTGCAGAAGATGTTTACTCATAGATTTAAAGTCATTTCATGAAATTAAACTGCAAAGCAAATAGCTACAGTATTGCGTTTTATATATGACGAGTTGAGATGCAAAAGCCTCTAAGTGTGTCTGTCATGTTTTCTTGTAAATGAGCTTTTATTTTTAGTATTTTTACTTTAAAATTCAGTTCGCTGCCATGTTCCAAACCGAGTTTGTGAGGGATGGATGTCCAGAAGGTTTTTTTTAAACTTATTGTTTTATATCAGGATGCTGACCATTCAGCCAAAAAGAAAATATGTTGTTTTACAAATTGTTGGCCAGAAATATGTTGTTTAGTTGTGATTTTAGCACATGTTTTTAGAGATTTTTGTCTTTCCTATTCAAGTAGATAGGACTTTAGTCTTGCACGACTGAAATAACTGCCTGGAGGCCTTGCAAACATGGTCACCTAATGGAGCCACTTCCCTAAATGGACTGTGGTTCAGCCCATAAAGATAGCAACATTTTGTACTACTGTCTGACTTTCTTTAATTTAATGGATTTTATTTTTGTCATAACCAGTGTTGGGTAAGTTATTACTTACTAAAAAACGTAATTAATTACTAGTTACTAATTAAATCTTCAACTATGTAATTAGATAACTGTACAAATTTCTCTCTCCAAAAAGTATTTATTTACTTATTACTAATGATTATCATATTAATGATAAATCCTATTTAGTAAATGATTCAAACATAGGCTTGAAAAGGCTCAAATAAATCATATAAAAGTACATAAATTATTATTAAAGGAATATTCCATTTTCTTAAAAGAAAAATCCAGATAATTTACTCACCACCATGTCATCCAAAATGTTGATGTCTTTCTTTGTTCAGTCCAGAAGAAATTATGTTTTTTGAGGAAAACATTCCAGGATTTTTCTCATTTTAATGGACTTTAATGGACACCAACACTTAACACGTAACAGTTTTTTTCAACAGAGTTTCAAAGGACTATAAACGATCCCAAACGAGGCATAAGGGTCATATCTAGCGGAAACGATTGTCATTTTTGACAAGAAAAATTAAAATATGCACTTTTAAACCACAACTTTTCGTCTAGGTCTGGTCCAGCGCGACCTAATGTAAATGCGTAGTGACGTAGAGAGACACAAAGACATTAATTAGTATCATTCCACGTACAACAACGTCGGAACGGTCCTCTTTCAACACACTTGTAAACACTGGGGCGGAGTTTCGCGTTCGTCCTCTGTGACCTCTTGACGTCATGACGTATTGTGTGAGATCCCGCTGACGCTTTCAGGACCGGAGGAATATGAGAAGTTGTGCATATTTTTTATTTTTCTTGTCAAAAATGACAATCGTTTTGCTAGATAAGACCCTTATGCCTCATTTGGGATCGTTTAGAGTCCTTTGAAACTCCGTTGAGTTAAGTGTTAAGTGTTGGTGTCCATTAAAGTCCATTAAAATGAGAAAAATCCTGCAATGTTTTCCTCAAAAAACATATTTCTTCTGGACTGAACAAAGAAAGACATCAACATTTTGGATGACATGGTGGTGAGTAAATTATCTGGATTATTCCTTTAAGGTCCAATTCTCACTATTAACTATTTTTGCCTCAATATACTCCTAATTACTGCATATCAATAGTAAAGTAGTTCTTAAGTTTAAGTGTGGGTTGGAATTGGGTGTAATTAAGGATGTAGAATAAGCTTTTGCAGAATCAGTTTTTTGAAGTATTATGAACAGCTAATATCTCAGTAATGTTAATGCTAATAACCAACTAGTTAATAGTGAGAATTGTAAACTACACTAGAGTACCATTATTCTTATTAACTCTTTCCCCGCCATTGACGAGATATCTCGTGATATCTTTCCGATATCTTTCCGCAATACCGCTATTATCCACTAGGTGGCGCCCTTCCGCAACTTTTTAAAACCGGAAGTATTGCCCTATGGCAAGCTGTTGCATGTCCGTGTCTGTTTTAAAGATCGCTCTGAATGAGAGGCATCCAGCTGCAGCCCCGCAGACTCACTTCTGGCTAGACACCAGTGGCTGGACACCAGTGGATGGACAGCTGACGTCATTTCCGTATCGTCATTCACTTTTCAAATTTGACGCGCCATGCACATGTCAGCGGTAAGAAAAAATAACAAACTGTCGATGATTTATAGGTCATGTCAGAATTCAAATGCACAAACTAGCTAAACAGTTTTAGGGGGCAGGAATGAGGTGTGGTGTGCACTGTGTGCAATAGTTTATTTGGAACGGTTCATGTTTTATTTTCTCTTGAAATCGGCACTTCCCCCACAACCTTACGGGCCTGACTGTTGCATCTTCATTCTGATGGTCAGATTTGTCTAATTTTACTAAGATGTGTGTAATTTCAAATAAATATTGCAAAACCACGGAGTGTTAATTTGATCTGGATTGTTTGGTAAATTGTCTGATCATGTGAATCTACGTATATCTTAAAAACAGAAGTGGTTACATTTACAAAAAAAACCTGTGGTCAATTAACATGTAGAAGTCTGTTGTAATGACAAAGTTATAGTTCATTGATCTAGGCTGAATTTAAGTCACAAAAAATAGTGAAATGATCTGAACAATATATATTTTCAAGGTGGTTCTTGTGAATGCAGTTTGCATGAATTATTGATGTGATAATATTAAGCATATTATTGAGACTTGTTTTATGTAAAGAGATATTATAAAGATCATATTTCAATTTGCACACAGATTTTATATGATATATTTTAAGTCATTAAAGTAAAATGACAATACGGAAAAGACATGTGCAATTAAGCCTGCAAAGAATGTCTATGCACTGGTGAAAACCGAAAATAAATATGCTGTCTATCCAGATGTGAAAATATAAAATAAATATGCTGTCTATATCCAGAGGTGAAATATAAAATAAAATTGCTGTTCATCCAGCGGTGAAAACGGAAATTAGCGGCGAAACGGAAATGACGTAGGCTGTCTATCCACTGGTGTCCAGCCACTGGTGTCTAGCCGGAGGTGAGTCTGCGGGGCTGCAGCTGGATGCTATTGCTCTGAATGGGATCTCTATGAAAAGTTCGTCACAAAAATGGAATTATCTCAGCTTTTTGCTCAAAATGAGGTGTTTTTGCAGAAACTTACCCATATTCAAAAGCTGATTACAAAAAAACTACTGAAGGTAGGATGAAACGTTTTTTTTTTTTGTTTGAAAGCAGAGGGTTTGTTCTTTCATTTGGTATATTGTATGTTCATATATTTAAAGAAGAACATTTTCTGGAAGGCATTCAACTTTTGTGAAAATCATGAAAAATGCTGGCGCTGGCTGGCAACTTTTTTTAAAAACGCTGGCGGTGAAAGAGTTAATTCACCAAAATATTCAAAGCAACACTAAAGAGTTTTTGCTCTTTGCTCCCCCTACAGGTTGGAAGCTGAATTGTCCATTACCACTGTTGTAAATAATTTAGCCTACAAAACTGGCTCTGATTGGATTGTAGGTCTGCCGTAAAGCAAGTTTTGCAGTTTGCAAAGCGAATGTGAAAGTGCCGTTCACCCTGTTTCGAGTAGATGAATGACTGAAACTTTTTTGGAAACGTTATTTTAAGGTAAAAAAAAACTCTTCAGTGTTGCTTTAAAATGAGAAGGATACATAAAAAACTTGCATTTTAACCTTAGACTTTTAAGTGGTTTCCCAAAGAGGGATTAGCTTAAACCAGGACTAGACCTTATGAAATATAACTAGTTTTAACAAACATGCCTTACTAAAAACTGTGGCAGGGGCGGTCCGTATGTGTCATGATGAAAATTAAAATATTTTAATAAAACAAATAAATAAAATATTACTGGGTAAAAATATTTTAAAAAGCAAGGTGATAAAGGTGTGCCACGGATGACTGATTGATGGGCGGGGAACGCGCTAAACTCACAAAAAGAATCATGGAGACGGACGCGACGGGCCAGCTGATGCTGATTCTCAATTCAATTTTCATGAAAAAAAAAACCTGCCATATTTAAGCGACCACTTTCCACTGACGCAAAGCGAAGGTGAAGCATAGTAAAATTTGTTAAATGACTGCAAACTCTTGGAATAAATGAATGTATTTTAATAAAGGTCTTATGCTACGTACACACCAAACGGGGGCATTGCGTTACTCGCGCTAGATTACTCGCGGGTTTAACTTTATGTCATGCGAGTTGAATATTTTCAACTTGGGCGAAGACGCGTTTGAGACGAATAGTGCGTTTTCGCAGCTAACGCGCCACCCATATCGCGTCATTTGCATCGCCCCACGTGAGGAGCATTGACTTTGTATGTAATCTACTCTCGCAAATAGTTAACCTCGCATATGGTCTGAACCCACAGTTAGACATCAATTACAACCTTACTATAGTGATTGTATTTAGTAGCTGCTGACCTCAATTTTTTGCCTCAAAGTGCATAACTCACTCGTAAAAATCATTAAACAATTCCATAAATATTTTTTAGTTATAAAAAAGCTTTTTATTTTATTTACTTTTTTATTGCACTTTAATTGTAAAGGTGTTCCTTCAATGAAAACAACTAGTTTGTGATTTATATTCCCTTGTCCTTTTTGAACTATACCAAAATCACCCACCTCTCCCCGCTGTAAAACAAGTAATTTTTACTCTGAGTAATGTCAAAATTACTTACTTTTTACTTTTTCTTGAGTAGATTTTTAGACCAAGTAAAATATAATTAAAGTAACTGTACTTTTACTTTTATTACTCTTTCCACCTCTGCTAATTACATAGTAAATAGTTACACCCAAAGCTGGTCCTAACGCTTCATACGCCTTTGAGGCAAGACTGTATTTCTAGAGTTGTCACACATTTGCCAAACCAAACTCATTCAGTTCACACTTTAGAATAATGTGTTGATCATTTAAATACACTTGTATGTGACATCTGAATGGAGAAACTTTACTGCCTGTTTTATGTGGCTTTTAACAAAAGCGTCAGCTAAATGAATGAGTGTAATTTAAATGTAAATGTTAATGTAAATGAACACTGTCAGGTGGATTAAAGCCAGCACATCCCGACACTGAAAGAGCTATTCATCTCCACGTGATTAAAACTATAACATGACAACATTACTAGAGGAGAATGTGCAATATTATTGACTACTTGAAGTGTTTCAGTGTTAAACAGTCATTAGATTAATTCAAACTACAGTCGTGAGTATTTTTCAATAATTCATTGAAGTAAAAAGCTCGCTGTATATTTGTCATTGTGTGCATTCAGCAGAGACATCACACTCCATAGCTTTCAGTCACGTGCTGTCGTCTTCTCTCATATTTAATTCAGACGTCAAGCTAGCTGAAATTATATTTCACTGTAAAAAAACAGTACAAATTTGTTGTGCCATTCTGTAGATAATTTAATGTTTAGTTTTTCTATTGAATTTCATGTTGTATGTTGCGATAATAAAATAAGCTCATGTCTTTGTCCCTGTAGAAATATAAGCCGGGCAGATGTGATGATATTCTGAAGTGGAAGCCGCCCAGCCACAACTCGGTCGACTTCAGACTCAAGATCACCAAAGTTGGCGGGGAGGGGTGAGTCATTGTCGCCATAGCAACTACATCCACCTCTTTAAAATCGATGTTAAACATCAAACACATTCATACAAACTCACACAACTTGCTCAGAGATATGTGCCTTTACTGTCGGAAAAGTACAAAACTTCGTGTGTATTTATGGAAGCGATCTCTCCTGTGTTTATTTATGTTTATATATACGCTTATGTATCGAGCGATTATGAGTCACTCACAGGTACTGGAAAGGTTATTAAGTTTCAGGACCATTTTAAGTCGATGCGTTTCTGAGGTTCATTTTCAACATTGACTTTGATTGCTGCTCGACATTTCTCTCTGATGAACTGTTGCGTTGCATGAAGTGTGAGTTTTCTCTTGCATTTCTCATTTACACCTCTCTCGACCCATCTGTGTCCAGACTCTGGATAATGTCCTCAAGACCAGACAGACAGTCTTATCTTGTCAATACAGCCTGTGTCTTGTCAGCAAGGGGCCTGCACATGTGCAATCGGGTTTTTTTGTTTCTTCATGGGATAATCCAGCCCATTCTCATGAAATGCGTATAAATAGCATGCAGTGTGAAAAGTCTTGCAAAACATACGTCAAATTCCAATTTTGCGTGCATATGATACGGATCATCTTTTTGTGTTGTTTTTTTCCAGTTTCTTTACCATTGTCACTTGGGTTTGGGGTTAGAACAGCTTTCCAAATCCCAATTCTAACCCCAACTCCAAGCGACCATAGTTTAAAGGTCATGTTCTTGCTGATCCAATTTTTCAAACTTTAGTTTGTTTGTAATGTTGCTATAATAGCATTAATAATACCTGCAAAATGATAAAGCTCAAAGTTCACTGCCAGGTGATATATTTTCTTTAACAGAATTCCCCTTTCAAAGCCTACAGCGAACGGCCGGTTTGGACTACAGCTAGGGCTGCACGATTCGTGCTAAAACGTGAATCACGATTTTTCTCCATGGAAATTGAGATCATGATTCTCTTAAACCATTCTCGAATTTTCAACAAAAAAACATTTATTGCACAAAAATGTGCTACACCGGACTTTTAGTTATAATAAAGTGTCTTCAAAGTCTCTTTTCCTTATTTTTGAAGATGAGTAACTTAAAATTTGTTAGCTATTAAACATAAACAATAGAATGTTGACACTAATAAATAAAAGTAATTGTACAAAAAAGCACAGTTGTTATTTATTTTAATCAAACTGGTCAACCTAAAAACTTTAAAAACACGAAACCTTTAAAGAACTAAACGGTGATACAGAGGCCGTTTCTCAATCTGAAGGCTGCAGCCTTCCGGAGGTCGCATTTCTAAGCTGCATACATCATCAAGATATTCTTTTTTCAGAATATTAACAATAATAAAGTTGATTATTATTCTTAGTTAATCGTAAATTGTTGTAATACGTTCATGACTTTCGAATGTAATGCTCAGTTAAGTTAAACCAGGCTCGATGACGTATGCAGCCTGCATATGCGACCTACAGAGACTGCAGCCTTCCGGTTGAAAAACGTCGAGAGGTAACTTACCGGTATTTGCTTGCCTTTTTTCGGAATCAATATTGTTGCATCGTCACTCTCTCCGTCGCCACCACGATTTTCCGCAATGTCGCACGTTTTTCTTATCATTTGTTTAAAAATTGCTGCTCCAAATCCATCAAGTAAATCGATGTGTTTAGGTTTGCTGCTTTGTTCCACGTCATGCGAGTGACAGCCAAATGCTGCAAATGAGGAGAAGAGAGGAGAGAAACAATCGGGTCTGATGGGTGAATGAATAGGGTTTGGTTTAACACTGTGTGAGTGTAAGCGAGTTTAAATGACATAACATCTGGATTGTTGTAATGTAAATACGTGAACGCAGTATCTGAATACAGTACATGCAAGAGAATCGCCGTCATTTACAAAGAGGATCGCGTGTATGTATGAATCAAGATTGTGATTCTTTTTTCATTTAATCGTTTTTGACTAAACTCCGCCCACATGAATACGTCAGTCGCCAGGTTTGGCTTAAAAGGCTCTGCTACGCTAAGCTGCTATCGAATCACAACACACTAAACAAACTACACAATCAGAACTCGATACGTATTTCTGAAGGAGGGACAAGGAAGACATCAGCCCGTTTTTAAGACAGTGAAAACAGCGCTATACAGATAAGTTAATTGTGTGAAAAATACCACGTTTTTTTACACGTGAAACACGTTATATTGCGCACTGTTAACAAACAAAGCTTCAAAAACCCAGAAAGAACGGGAGCTTTAAAAATAGACAAAAACATTGAGAAATTATTTTTTAGAAATATATTAAATGACATTCTAAAGCAAATCCCAAATTTAACCCCAAACCCAAGCGAGAATGGTTTAAAAACAAAAATTGAGAAACAATACTTAAAACGACACGAAAAGATGCGCTGTATTAAGTGAACAGTAAGGAATGGCGCATCATATGTATGCAAAATTGAAATTTGGCGTATGTATTGCACAACCTTTCACACTGCGTGCAATTCATATGCAATTCATGAGAATGGGTTGGGTAATCTGGGCATCCTTCATCAAATTTAACTATATATGGGTTTGTGAATCTCAAAAAGGTGTTTATATTTCAGACCAATGTCAAACTATGTTATTAAATGTTATATATGTTTTTTTATTATTTTATATTACGTACGTCTTAAGGTTTGTACTGTATATTAAAAGTTAATTTTACACACCAATACCATTTAAAGGTGCATTGTGTAACTTTTAGAAGGATTTCTTGATAGAAATATAATATAATATATCGTCGCTGTCCGATGAAACTCACTTATGTTCATTTTGCCGATTTTGAGATTTTTCGACAGATTGAATGTCCAGGTTCATTTCCATATACAGGTAGGCGTCACATACCTAAATAGCCAATGAAAAGTTGTGAAATCACGTCATCTGATTTTCACGTGCCCGTTTGGTGTCAAAGCTGTCAATCACGCCGCATATCTTCCGCCTGTGAAGCATCTCGCCGGTCTCGTAAAGTTTCATCGAACCTCAGCACTGGATATTATATAGCCGAATAAACATGACAATGACTTTCCTTCGAGGTAAACGTTTCCCTCGGACGCCAGACTAACATCTATGAGTTTCTTAATTACGGTAGGACTGTGCAAACAAAGTATCTGTCTAGCATTGGTGATATTTACGCTGGGGATTTTCCCACCACTTTTTGAAAGCATTTGGTTAAAATGTTCTGAAAAATCAAGCGATGCTTAAGACTGGTTTTGTGGTCTAGTGTCACATATGTTGCGTTGTATGCTTATGGTTTGTTTTCTTGTACATGTGTAATGAAATTCATTGTAATCATTTATTAAACGCGCTGCTGTTTTCTACGGTATGGTGCTTTGGCACTGTTCGGTTGAGCTGGTGTTGCAGGGACTGTTACATGTGTGATGTGTGCATTCGACATTGTTGAGGGTTTATACATTTGCTAAGAGTATTTTCTTGTTGTTGACTGGCCTACGCTATGCCCATTTTTGATGCGCGTTATTCAATATTTTTCCCGTCCTGCAGTAATGTTTTTATCTGATCTTTTGTCTCCACCACTTTTCAACACAAACTGACGCCCCTGTTGTGTAGCATTACCATGTCAGTGTATTGATTCATTGTCCCTTAATGGTTTGCAAGAGACATTTAATACACTTATAATTAATCTTAAATAAAGTAAGCGTATTTAACCAAGACGTAGGCTATTTAATAAACTGAGCGTGTTCATCTGTCAATACGAAACGCGACTTGGCCATTCTAATTAATGATCGGAAGAACGCGTATCGATCAAAGTTACTGTAAAATATGCACGCATGTCCATTTAAACTCAATTTTGGTAAAATGTGGATTATATCATGACACTGGCAAGAATATGGTTACATGTAAATATGCCGTACCAAGTATGACAACGCTACATTCAACTGCTTTTGATATACGGTGTTTTTTTCACTTTCTGAAAAGTTACCGTTTTGGACATACGTGAGTTTCATCAGGCAGCGACGATATAACTATATTATTAGTGGTGTATAAAGACCTTACATAATTAGCTGTATTGTTTTTATTACCTTAGGGGGTGTGCACACCAAGACATTTACGCTGGCGGTCGGCATATGCTTTTTACTTTTTTCTAAATGAAGTGCTGCGCTTTTAAAAACGGCAGGAGCTGGTGGGTTTTGTCCGTGCTGAGCGCCGGCACTCAGTGTTTTTCCGCGCTCAGTGCCGAAAGTTAAAAAATATTCAAATATCACAACAACCAACCTGCACATCGATCAGCGACTGGTAAACAAAGCAGAAGTATCATATCAACCAAAGCACTCGGCTGAAAAAAGCTGGCAAGCGCCTACTGTACAGTTGGCATCCTGTGGCGGGTACCGTAGGGTTTCTATGCGTTTCAAAAGATAAAAGTGAAATGTGGACGAGCCGTTGGTTGCAATTCACTAAATGCCGCTAAAATCTACACATTGGTCCTTTAATTTAATGAGGGATGGAAAAAAGGGATAGAAAATAGTGATGGCATATAACAGTCTTATTAAAACCAAACTTTATCCATTTATTAATTAACTACTGAGCCTTAGATTAAAAGTCAATATGAAATGAATTTATTCTGAGTGGCGAAATAATTGTGCTTGTAAATGTTTTAATGGATTTCACCCAGTGGATATATCTTTCTCTAAGCTTGCTCAGCATGTTTTAATCAAGCTTTTCCTTCTTGATGAGCCAAAAACTCTTCAGTGGGACCATTAGATATATATTTTATAAAGCTGTCACTGAAGCATCAGGGTCTGTGCTTTTCTATAGCAGATGTGTGAGGTTATTAGTGGGGTAACTTCACTGCCAAAGAGTAAGATGACATCTCCTCCCACACCTCTCTCTCTCTCTGTCTCTTTGTCTGCTCTGTCTCTCTCTCTCTCTCTCCTCATGCACTCTTGATTTTCCCAGTGCTTTGAAATGAGATGGGTAAAATAATAAAAGACGCCCTGAGTGTTTCACACAGAAGACACAGAATGTTCGACAGCTATAATGAGACAACCCAAGGTTCATTTTTTTTTAGGTTTTTAAGGAAATGAATTTGTACTTTAAATCTGTGCACCGTGAAAACATATAAACATTTAATTAGTGGGTGTTTTGTACAGTCATGAACCGTATGCTAGAGAAAGCACAAAAGAAACCTCTGAGGTTTCTTTCTCAATAGTGTAGTAACAAGAGGGGTGTAGAGAAAGAGCAGAATACACCCAGAATGCCTTTTGAATTATAGGAATAGATCTACCAAAAATTGCAAGTTTGTAATCCTCATGTTGTACAAACCTGCATGACTTGTTTTACATTTTGTAGTATACAAAATGTTTGTATTATACAATGTATTATGCAAATCTACGAGGAAAGACAAATGGCATCATAACATGCAATGCATGCATCATAATCCAAATTAAAGCCATAAGATGAGGACTATTCAAAGACATATGTTTCCTAAAATAATTCAAACAGGTACACAGCACTGCCTTTGGTGGTGCACAACATGGGTGATTCTCACGAAAACTTGGTTTTAAAAATGTCAAGCATGAAAATGTAAAAATTGCTTAAATATACTTTTTTTCCCACCAGACATTGAAAAACAAAGTCTGGAGTAAATGGGAACATTAATTTAAAAACTTTTACTTATCATTTAACACTTTTTGTAACATAATTTAAAAAATAAGTCCTAAAAAATCTCATTACTGAAACAGTCAGAAAACATCAACACTGACATATTTTTAAAATGACATGACAAACCTGAAAGAACATAATTTGGAGATTCTGCACATGCATTTAAAATCAAACTATTATGCTTCTATTAATTAAATTAACATTTAATAAGCATCTGTTGCGGTAATGATAATCAAAATGTCGTGTAAGCATTCTGACAAGACAATATTTCAAATTAACTGTAAAAAAATGATCTTACCTGGTAGCCATCTTGAAGTAACTGGTCCATGTGCTTGGTCACTCAAAATCAAACTTTATTACAATTCTGTATGTGTGCTTAAACTGTTCTCAAAAAGTGTTGCGGAGGATGAGAACATCAGGCATGGACACATAATTTTCCTAATTTTTCTTCATTATTATTATACATGAATATTCAGTAAATATTTTTCTGTCATCTAAAGTAGTCTAGCAAAACATCCATTTATTTTTTTTTCTTAATATGTTTGTGTTAATTTGATTAAATTACAACATAAAGCATGTTCAAACACAGCCGGACACATTGCGGTAATGAGAATTTCAGCAGAAAATGAGATAAAATGTACAATTATAAATTCTTATGTTGAAATCACACATTGTGCAAGGTAGAACACAGTATTGTGTTAATTCTGATGCTTTTTAATGTTACTATATTACACATTTTAAAGCTTAAAGCATTAGTGCCGTGGTGTTTTAATGGTTTCGTGAGAATCACCCACATACTTTTGTTTACCTGCTGCTTAAATTCCTGTCATCGTTGACTGTTAACCTTCTAACATTCTGATAAATATGTTTGCCTAATTAGCAAAATGTGAATATGTAATAGTTGCATGCTTTATCTATGTTTAAGCTGTCTTAGTGAAATGTGTGTTCAGGTGGTGATGTGGGATGGTCGGGTCTTTTGCTGAGCTCTCTCAATATCTCTGCTAACCTCTGACTTCACTTTCAGTCTTTTTGAAGTACAGGGATTATTGTTAATCATCTCAATATACCAGACCATCCAGACATTAAAGGAGCTGTATGTAGGTTTTTGACTCAACTAAATAATAGAACAACTATAACTATAATATATTCATGGATATTTAGAAAACATCTCAAGTTCACCTATCTGTTTCCCTAAAAAACAATACTGTAGCCAGTTATTCTCTGTTTGAAATGTGCCTTCCTGGTCTGAATGTCAGTTTTTGTTTTGGTCTGTGTGGTCGCACCCATCGCCAGTTTACCCAATAGTGTATTTCGACAGCTTGCTTCCCAGGTATCACGGTTGTTTAAAACAAACGTATTACATTGCTAAAAGAACGTTATTTTGTGTATTTGGTGTAATACTAGTGATGTAGTACTCGAGTCTTGAGACCGATTTCTGTTTCTCGTACTCGTCTCAGACTTGTTCCTTCAAAGACGTGGTCTTGACTCTGTCTCGGACCACAGTGGGAGGAGAAGGACTCGTAATTTCAGACCGAGTCCTCGAGACAAAGCATTTTTTATGTTCATATAAAAAACCACACAACACATAACAATAATAATAAAATGCAAAGTTGACGGGCATTATTTGAAAATTTCATCCCATGCAATGCAAAGATACTGCCATCAGAGCCGTTTATTTTTCTCTTGCAAAATAGGCAGAAAACGATGCATGTGGTAGGGATTTTTTTAATGATCGTAAAAGCATAGTCCATATTAACACATTAAGACTGTTCCTCTAAACAATTCACAATCTAGCTTAGTCTGTAGGCCTAACTGTTGATTATTAACTGGGGTGATATTAAATCATGAATATGAAAACTGAACATCCTCCGACATCAGCCGGAAATGTGATGCTCCTTACCATGTTTTATAGATTAACTCACAATCCAATGTTAACAGGAGTTAATATCGTCTTTACTACCTTATTAATACAAGCTGAATCAGATACAGAAAATGCAGATGACCAAGCTGATTGATAAATTTTAACAGCGCAGCTTGAGCAGAACGTAACAGATTGGATACTGAAACATAAAACCATTTCTGCATTTGTGATCATACAAACAACAAGTGTTACTCTGCACTGCACAAAACTCGTGTTTAAGTCATGGTTTATTCAGTAGTAAAGTCTTTAAATATGAAAACATAGACTACTTACAGGCGGTGGAGTTATTATAATGACCGTCGTGTCCACATCAACACGCAAAGGAAGTAAACTGTTGCCTAAAATCTGTGTGTTTGCTGCAGTCTAAGAAAAGAGATTTAAGTTGGAGATGATAACTGGCATCAAGGAAATGTAAAATTGTAAATCTGATAATTGGTGCTCCTTAAATGAGATGGCTCATAAATGCAACCTTTGGTGGACACAAACTCCAAAATGAGCCACAGGTTGAGTTATAAAAAAGTCCACATGAGCGGGATTGTAATTAGAAGACAACAAAAAACATTGCAAACGTAAAAAATGAATTTCCATCATCAGTTGCGCTCCTGTTTGTGTCTGGCAACCCGAGAGGGGGTCAGGGGAAAACATCTCTGATATTTTGAATTTAGACTGCAGTACCAAGTTCAACCGCTAGAAGTCAATGTTACAAACAGCTACTTTGAATTAGTTCAACAATGTTAGTATTTAATGTAGCCCACGCCACATAGTTTTTAGTGAGTGTATCACATGTTTTTTAGGAAGTGTGAAATATTAAACTGTTTCTACTCATTTTTCCTGTACTGCTAATATTTAATTGTTAATTTGAATAAATACGTCTCTATGGGCTAGCAAGGATTCAGTAAATGCTTTGTTTTTATGGCAGCTAATGTGCAATTTTCTTAATGTAGGCCAATTATGCTTTTTTTTCAGTGCCATTTAAGGCCAGGTATACTAACAGCTGGCGCCAAATTTATGGGAGGAGATTATTTAAATGATTCACACAACGTGATTTACAAATTTTTGCATGTGTGATATTACTGGTATTTGCGCCATTATTTAACATGGTACAAGACAGAGGATTTTTTTAACATGTAACCATTTATTTGGAATGCCAGAGGAATATATTATTCAAAAATATTGTTTGCCAAGCCATTTTTTTAATTTGCTGGAGGACATATAAGAGGAGTCACTAGGAGAAGTCACATAACCTTCACTTTTCAGTGTCTTCATTAGCTGTGCTGTCCATGGTGCTGAACTCAAGCTCATCAGGTGTTAGGAGATCACGCGCAACTCATCAGCTTTGCTAATTTGCGTTGCTCTTAGTAGATTGTGTTGATCATTATGGAAATCAGTTGTTGCGCCATTTTGTGCTTTTTTAGTTAATAACCCGCAAATATTACCGCTGCCATCTGCGCTTTTATTAAATTGAGCTTTCACGCTTATTTGCCCCGTTCAGTAAATCTGGCCATTAGTATGGGATTTGCCCCAAAAAGGTATTTAACTTCTTTAACTCTGGGACCCTGTACCGGGTCCAGAATTATCTTATTTTGACTTAATATAAAATATTCCTGTAATTTGTAATGGTCTGTCATGGACCCAGTACCACATATGAGATACTGTTTGAAAGCTTAGAGTCTCTACTTTTTGCAGATATGCATCACTTTGAGATATGTTTTACCGTAAGAAAGTTATTTACACTTAATTTACACTATCACACCTCCACACACAATTTTTTATATTCACATATTTCATATTTTTCAAGTATGACAAACATGGGCCATTCTATTATCAAATGAAAGCTCTCACTCTCAGGAATAAGGCTACACCATTATTTTTTCTATTTTCATCACATATCCGACAATCGTCGAATTAATAATGAGGTAAGAAATCATCTTTTGTAAACTTGAGTGTGGACTGCCTCAGATAGCACATATGATACACCATCTTTTCTCTTAGGTCCTACTCTAAAAAATGAATCCATTCACAGCATTTTCTTTGGTTGTGTGCATGAATAATCCCTTGCTATTTATTATATATGCAAAACAAAAAATTAATATTTATATGAAAAATGTATTTTCACACCCTTCAGTAAAATGAGAATAACTTTTGAATGCGACATGCTAAAGAGTTCATTTTTTGGGGGGGTGTTTACTGTCTGCTGCTGGTAACAACCAGAACTGTCTGCAGTCTGCTAGAGCAGTGTTTCCCAACCCTGGCCCATTTCGCACCCCCTCCCAGAAAGTTTTAGATGTCTCCTTATTTAACACACCTGATTTAACTCATCAGCTTGTTAGGGACACATATTTACCATTTTAGAAGGAGGCTGATGAGTCGAATCAGGTGTTTTAAATAAGGAGACATCTAAAACTTTCTGGGAGGGGGTGCCCGAGGACCAGGATTGGGAAACACTGTGCTAGAGCACCCAGAACCAGAGTTATACACTATCAAGGACAGTATTTACAACATAAAAAAATAAAATTTGGTGTTTCATCATATGAAAAACAACATAAATAACAATATTTGTCACAAACAGCAGCTTTTTATGTAACTTCAAAAGGTTTTCTGCAAAATGATATAAAGATATTGCATTTATTCCACTGTATGTGGGTATGGGAACACTTCAAATATTTTTAGGCGGAAATTAAATACAAAAAGGGTATTATTCCTCCCTTCAGTTGGAGTAAAATAACTTTTGCATTTATTATGATAGAGAAAAAATTCATTTTTCTCTGTAAGCTGGCAATAGCTGGAATCAAACAAAATTGTCTGCAGGTTTCATTACCACTCAGGGCCAGAGTTATACACTTTTAAATACAGACTTCAGAAAAAAAAAAACATCAAAAAGCGCCTAATTATTTTTGTGTTTATTAGAAGACTGACAACACATACAACCATGTTGAGCACTTTTAACAGTGTTTTATGTAATTTCAAAGGGTTTCCTGAAAAATGATACCAAACTTTTGTATGTGCACCTCTGCATCTGGGTATGGGAAGCTTTTGAAATTTTGAAATACGTAATATTTTATGCTGTCTTCTAAGTGTTATTTAGGTACTACTAACCGATTTTCTGTTTTAATATCAGTAGCCTGGTTTCCGGTTTATTTTATTTGTATGTACAATTTTTTTTATTAAATTGTAAGATTACTAATTAAGAATAGTAATTGTGTATTGTACAGTATATAACAGCCACCGCACTAGCCATTACCCTTTTGCAATCTATGGAAGTTTTTTCAAAATTGACACATTTTCATTTAGCGTATTTTCCATTCACAATTTCAATTTGTGCCATTTAAAGGGTAATAATAACGCAACTAGTGAAATTATGTTTAGCCCGCATCTCTAACTAGGTCATTAGGATGTTATATTGCTACACATTAACCAATGGTCATCAGCTTTATGTTAACATCTACTGTATGATTGGTCCTATTATTAGTCTGGTTTTCCTGCTTGATAGTGTGCTTAAAACTCTGTAGGACAGTTTCCAGTTTCAGGTCCAGGTTCTTAATGAAATGCCGATATGGAAGTGTCACGCTGTGTTGCCTTATGGTGCCAGGGATTTTACAAAGTTTGTAGCCAAATGTGTTACTCCTTTTCAGATTTTTGGATTTAGCTCTGCCCAGTTTTGCAGATTGTCAACCAATCTCTTGTTATCTGTGTTTAATGAGGGTATATATCTGAGAATCTCTTCAAAAAAAAGAAAAAAAAATTACACATCACGTAAATAAGGAAGTCAAGATAATCATAGATGTCATTGAGACATCATTAATTTCAGACTCTTCATCCACACCACAGTAGCCTGCGGTGATTTGTCTTCCGAGGAGGCAGAAATGGAAAATATGTTTGGCATGTCATGTTCATCGCACATCATGTCAAAATACATGTCTGCTGCGGATGCGTCAGATGCTCGCATTCACAAGATACTCGCAAGACACTCGCTTAACACTTAAGCATTTTTTAAGATTGGCTAGAAACATTTTTAAGTAATATTTTTCATAACACTCAGGGCACTCTCACAGTGCCTAATTTTTTCAGCATCAATCTTAAACTGGTGGTCCTCTTCCTTCACTTACAGTTTTTTCGCTTACAAAAACTGTAAGTGAAATAGATTATAAATATGACAGGTGCTATAAGGTGATGACCATGGAGTTTGTTTTAAGGTCTTAACGCTCTTTCTATTAGAGTTTAACTGTTGCATCTCTTTCTCATCTTTCTGATCAAAGATGTTTGTACTATAAGCAAATAGCTCGTCAAACTACATCGCTCCAACAGTGCATGTGCCAGTGATATAAACGCGAGAGTTGTCTTAGCTTAAAGTTCAGAAAACTGTACCACTATTAGCATTATGTGGAGAAGTGCTTTCTTTATTTAGTGAAGCAGTTTCTTGCGCACGCCTCAAGAGACCTCTGCAGAGAGAGAGAGAGAGAGACTATGAGTTAGCCACGCCCACTTATTTACATTCTGCATTATGCATGGAATAGAAAAATCTGTTACATTTGACTTTTTATTTCACGGTAATGGACTATACCGTCATACCGCCCAGCCCTAATGCACATAGTTTCACATGACGAGCCACACACATGACAGGCTACATACATGTTTTGACAAGCTTCATATTCGTGCCTCCCTGAAAGAGAAGTAACCACACGCCACTGCGGTCAACAGATGGTTGAGTCTGATGCTTTTAATTATTATAAAAAGCAATGCAAGTTTCAGGAATTCACACATTGCTGTGCCAGTTATGACGTTGGTGTGAACTTCACCTGATAACACTACAGCTTCCCCAGAGACGTCTAACTGTTGACTGATTATACAGTATCACAACACACCTCATGTTTGCTTGGGCTTTGTGAATGTATGCAGTGAAGTGATCATATAAATGGAAATTGTGTTAATGGAGGGAAATTATTTTATTTGTGCGTAAACAGATTTTTGGGTCTTTGACAAATACGATAAACCGGTAGATATAATAAACCGGTAAAAATTTGTCAACCGGTTGAGATTTTGGACTATCCTCTTTGTCGAGGTTGCGCACCCACTTTACATTGCTGTGTGCGTGATCATAACAACAACGTTTGTAAGGGATGCACCGATACCGCTTTTTAAAGGGACAGTAAGTAGGATTTTCCCCCATCTAGTGGTGAAATTGTATTTTGCATTCAAATGAACAGTGCTCTCTATCGCCTCGCTTTTCCAAATGCATGTTGCAACTACGGTAGCCGTTATGTACTCACTGATCTCCTTGTCCGTTTCAGCTGGTTCACGTGTTTTGAATGAAAACGCGTTGTGGAAACGTGTTGGTAGGCTAGTGCTTTTTATCCCTCTCTGCTATTAAAGTTTATCAATATGGCGGATCGACATGAAAGCCTTCTTGGATTTACCCATCCAATGTAAGTAAAGAGAAGAAATTCAGAGCTTACAAAGAAAAGTCAGATCACTGGCAGAGGTCATTTGACACCCACAAGGACATATTTATGAATAAAGAAATTGATTTTGATTAATAAAACACTTAAAACCCTACTTGCTGTCCCTTTAAGAATCGAGTACGAGTACCGATATTTGTTCCCTGTTTTTTTATGTGGCAATTTTCTAAGAACAACACAATGAGACTAATGAACATATCAGCATCTTTATTTTTAACAACTTCAACTCATATTATGAAAAAATAAATCATTCTTATGTGCTCATCGTCAACAAATGTTCAAAGCCCAAATTTCACAGTGTCCAATAACCTCCCAAGGGCAAAACCAAGGACATTGATTTTGAAATATTTCCACACTGCTGAGGCTGACATTGTGTCTGCTGCGGCTGGTGTCTCTGTTTGCACTGGAACGTTCATCAGTTACGTCACATAAGGTATCGGTCTTTGGTATCGGGGTATTTTTACGAGTACGAGTACATGAGCGTGGTATCGGGCCCGATACTGGTATACTGGTACATGTTGGTAATCAAGTGATTTTAAGCCATTGAAACAAACCACAGTGCTAAATACAACCTTAAATACACATATGCGTCACAATTTAGGTCTTAATAGAAAGTAAACTGCTAAAAAAGAAAATGCATGTGTAACAGTAGGCTATATTGGATCCAGACTTTGGTCTTAAAGGTGCAGTGTGTAACTTTTATAAGGATCTCTTGACAGAAATGCAATATAAAATACATAACTATGGTATCAGTGGTGTATAAAGACCTTTCATAATAAACCGTTATGTTTTTGTTATTTTAGAATGAGACGTTTTTATCTACATACACAGAGGGTCCCCTTACATGGAAGTCGGCATTTTGTTTCTACAGAAGCCCATAACAGACAAACTTTTTTACTAAGTTGTCTCCAACGATGACATGGTTGTCCAGTGGCGGCTACCGTAGCTTTTCTATGCGTTTCGGTGAACGGTGGACTGAAGCGTTGGTTGCAATTTGCAACCTCACCACTAGATGCACTAAAATGTACACACTGCACCTTTAAAGTGGAAGTTACCTAATATTTTGCTCATGTCTGTCACTCATGTTAATCTAACAGCATTGTGAGAAAAACTCTCAGAAAAATCATTTCTACCTTTAATAAGATATTATATTTAAATAAATAATATATAACTCATATTTATTATCCTTAATTCATCACTGACTGTTTTTCTTCAGTGATCTTGAGTCGTCTTTTTTATGCTTGTATATGTTTATATCTGTAATTTATATTGGTAACAAGAATTATGAAAATTCTTAATGATAAAATAGAAACCTTATTAAAAGCAAACTCTGACCCGTGATGCATATCGTAACCATGATATAAAATGAATCTTATTGTGATATAAGATTTTGGTCCAACCGTAATATGTAAATTAGAATTATTTAAGGCACCATCAAACCGAATTGTAAGTATAATTTTTTTTCCAAACACTTGGATAAATGGACAGATGGATGAATAGTTTACTTATATTTTTCTATGTGCATCACAAGTAAAGTACAGTGAGAGCCCAACCAACACACTTCCAGCAATAGAGGCTGAACACAGTCATTGTGTGGGGTAGCTCAAAATATATTGGACCATTAGCTTGAGCGACAGGCTGTTCTTTAGCACCCAATGTCAGGGTTTGAATCCGGTCTCCTCCCCTGTGATTTACCACTATTCTGGATGGTAACACAGTGGGTTTGAGTGGGTGTGTAAGTGTGAACAGCTGGGACCATTATAGCGCTTCAGTGATAAGAGAGAGAGGGCTTTACTAGTCTATGTGTTAGGACAAAAGAAACATTTGTGATGTTAACTGATTGGCGCTCTAAATTTATTTCTGGTTCTCATGTGTTTATTTTTAGAATGGATAGAATTCACTTTGTGGTTGCATTATTTTCCCAGCATCAGAGGCATAAATCCCATGTTTGTAAGAACCGTTGTGTGTGTTACATAAAATATCTGGGTAGCATGACAGGTGTGTCTCAAAGTATGCTCTATATTCTGTGCCATTTTCTAGTATTAATAGTGTTATTAAATAAAAAAAGTGACTGAAAATACCAAAAAAGAAAGTGTACATTAAGTCCCTGGATTTGAAAATTTGAAAAGCATGTAACGCTGGACATTTCATGCATTTAACGGTCCCATACCTGTAGCTTTTAGGTGACTTTTTAGACCTTGATTAGTTGTTCAGGTGTGCTTGATTAGAGCTGGAGCTAAACTCTGCAGGACATCCAGG
This sequence comes from Misgurnus anguillicaudatus, assembly GCF_027580225.2. Taxonomy (NCBI): domain Eukaryota; kingdom Metazoa; phylum Chordata; class Actinopteri; order Cypriniformes; family Cobitidae; genus Misgurnus; species Misgurnus anguillicaudatus. The sequence continues at coordinate 6,954,655 of NC_073354.2, forward strand.
ACCGATGTTGCCTACCCCTGGGTAAGTTAATGTTAATTGGGTTCCCATGGATCATGGAATATCATGGAATTTTAAAAGGTCTTTTTCAGACATTGAAAGTCAAGGAATTTTATGTTTTCCTTCAAGTCATGGAAAATCTTTAAATACTTAAAATGTTTGTTTCCATTTATCAAAATGTAATCCGCTTGGTAACTTGTGATGCAAGAAATTAAATTTCCGGGTCTAAGCCTCTGCTGTTTACAATTTAGACGTCTGTTGTGTTTATTGGCACTGTTTATTCATTTCAGGCATTTAAGCTACATTTATATAAACTCATGGTGTACAGTACATTAATCAGGTTCACGGCATCTGGGACATAGCTCATGGAAATTTAGCTTTTTAGTGAAAGTCAGAGAAAAGTCAGGATATTTGACCTGAGAACCCTAATATTGAAATCCAGAAAGACTGGCAAATTTGTACAGTTGCCAAAATAACTGGTACAAATGCAGTAAATCTCTACAAAACATTTGTTGACCATAATCCACACACCAGAGCTGAACATTGAGTGCGTTTACATGCACAGTGTTACACCGATTATGCTTAACTCTTTCACCGCCATCATTTTTCATGATTTTCACAAAAGTTTAATGCCTTCCAGAAAATGCACCTTTTTAAATATATAAACATATAATATAAAAAATAAAAGAACATACCCTCTGCTTTCAAACAAAAAAATCAGTTTCATCCTACCTTCATGTGTTCCGTTTTTATCACCTTTCAAATATGTGTAGGTTTCATCAAAAACAGCAAATTTTGAGCAAAAAGCTGAGATAATTCCATTTTTGTGAAGGACTTTTGATAGAGAACAGATGCAGAGCAATCTTTAAAACATACACGGACTTACAGCTGTTTGCCCTAGGGCAATACTTCCGGTTTTTATAAGTTTCGGAAGATAATAGCGGTACTGCAGATTGACGAGATATCTCGTAAATGGCGGGGAAAGAGTTAATAAACTGATAACACGTGGGGTCATGTACGGCGTAAGCCCATAAACGGTGTAAGCAAAAACCGATCGGCACAGGTAGTTTTTGCTCATTACCCCGATTTCGTGTGGCATGTAAACACGGCTTTCTGACGGTTTTGTCCATGTGCGCATGTCTCCGCCTGTGAAAAATAAACGTCAGACGCGGAAGTAAGCGCAAAGTAACGCATAACAATCTCTGCTCTTCAAAAGCAGTTGGCAGAGAAACTGCGAAAATAAAAACTGATGTTATATTTACACAAAAAGAGATAAAACAATATACTGTAGCTTACAGGGCTCCTGATTAACTTTTTTCACTAGGAGCACAGTGGCCCCCAACTGAAAATTTTAGGGGCGCAACCAGACAATTTAGGTGCACCCACCACAAATCAACATGCTAACCAAATATTCACATTTCTACTAATTTCCACTTTATTACTAATAAATACTTTAATGATAGATGCAGAAAGTACAATGTGCTGTTTTTAAATTTAGTCTCACATCACAATAAAGCCAAGGTCATATTTACTGGTTGCACATGTGCAACTGGATGTAAAATTCAGTGGCACACTCTCAAATTTTGGTGGCAGTCTGGAGCTCTGGCTTAAGACAGATATGCTGTCAGCTTTTTGATCGACTATTATGTACTAGGCGATGATGTCACTACCTGCGAGAAACCTGACAAATCTCCAAGTCCCATGTAAACACAGTTGTCTGCATATCCGGTTTATTGATTTGCATGTAAACGCATGAAAACTGTTTTTTATAATAAGCAGATTTTTGATAGTTATCCGCTTATTCTATGCATGTAAACATACTCATGGATGTGGCGCACCTGCACCCATGATATGAATCTGCACATCCATCCAGTAAAACTTTTTATAGAAACTGCCAGTAAACAAATAAGTAAAAACAATAATTGTTCAAAAACAACTAATATTATGCTCATAAAAATATGCTGATTTAGCTGGTTAATTTATTCTGCTATTATATATTATTACAAAAAATTTTTCCAAAACAGATTATAGCACAGAATATATACGACATAACTGCTTATAAGTTAATGTTTATAATAATTCTCAATGTTTTGCACGTATTTGTGTAATGTTTTAAATTAAAAAGCACATACTTTTCTAATTAACTGATCATGTATTCCTCAGGTGCATAAGAAGTGATGTAATAATACAGTATTTTACCTAAAAACAAAAATATATATAAATAAATACATGTATTTGGTTGATGTTTTTATTTTTGTTTGTACTTGATTTCAAATTTTGATTTAAATATGCCTTAAATCAAAATCACACAATAATAAATAAAAAGAACTCAAACATGTACACAGCCAACGGCTTCTCCTCCTGTAGTAGCAAGCAACGGTGAATTCACCTGCGGCAAGTTTACTTTTCTCCAAATCTTCTTCTCCAGGCAACAGGTGTGCACAGTGATACCAATAAGTCTGCCCCTGCCCCTCTCTGTGATGCACTTTCTTTACAGTGAACAGCAGCGATGATTAATTTTTTTTTTCACTGGGCGGAAAAGATTAACCCGACTCATTTGCTTATATTTTTGACCCAAACCCGCGGGTCCCGTCGGGTTTTTCGGGCCGGCCAGACTTGTTGAGAACTCTAGTTCACAGCCGTTCAAAGAGTTTTTAGTAACTCTGTGGTGCGCTGCAGTGTAGACGGCTGTAAACGAAAGCATAAGTGCACACATTCACTCCCTGACTGGGTCACTCCGTATCCTTCTCTGATTCGTAAAGCCAAAAAAGTGTATAAACAATAACATGGAGTCTGAACTGCGAGGTTTCTCTTTGTAAGCATAAATGTAAATGTAGCCTTAATCTTTCCATTATTAGTATTTAAATACTCAGAAGTTAGTTTTGTAAAGTTATTCTTTCCTGTAGTCAATGTCAGGCTCGGTCATAAGTAGCGCTTCATTTCTCCTCTTATTGCTCTCTGTTCCGGTAAAATCACAAATGACTAAATTAAACAAATGCACCCAGATTGATATCTAATGACAAACAGATGTGATTATAATTTGTTTATTTAAAAGCACACCGGTCAATAAAAGTCCATTATGCGATGCAGCTCATGCTTCAATGACATCCCCATCACCGTTATATTTACTGCTGCTTCTGAATTTTAATCACTTCAGAAGAAACTCAATACTTCTATCATCTTTTCATTGGATACAGTTATACTCTTACTCAAGTAATTATGAGCATAATATTTTGTACCCACTTTGTGGAAAGTTGAGTTTCGTCAAACTATGCTGTAATTTTTATATATTCATGGAAACATATTCAGATACAGAATGTGTTGTAATGCAAAATACGACTACATTAAGTGTATTATTGTTGATGTACGCTCATTTCAGACGAATATGTAGTGTACTAAAGGTAACATTCAAATGATTTGTTCAGAAAGTTAAATCTTTTATGGTCGCTGCAGCATATCTGTGTATGTCTTGGGGCGCCTACACTCAAGACTGAGCTCCACCGGAGCATTTGACGAATACCAATGTGTGTAAGCTTCAGTCAGGGTCGGGAAAAGAGCCATGCCGGTTTGAAATCGGTAATATAGGATTGGAATTGGATTTCTGTCAGCACAAATGATCCCATCTCTCTAAAGTTTTCATTGGTCTGAAGATGCGTGCCACATAGAGTATGAAAGCTAAAGCTGAAATCTTCTAAAGTTTTTGGGTAGCATACAGGCACACACACAGCGCAATCTTTAATAAAACCTTGATTTACCCTGTTAGAAAACAATGTTAAAACAATGATCCCAAGCTTTCACTGGGGCATTACCCTTTACCATTTAGGTACATATATGCATACATTTCATACCAATATGTACCTTTGATGTACTAGTATGAACTCTTTCGTACCAATATTTATCTTTGAGGTACTAATATAAACTCGATGTACTTGTATATCATACAAATATGAACTTGATGTAGTAGTATGATCTCTTTAGTACCAATATGTGCCTTTGAGGTACCAATATGAACTCTTTAATCCCAATATGTGCCTTTGAGGTACCAGTATGTGCCTTTGAAGTACCAATATGTGCCTTTCAGGTACCAATATGTGCCTTTGAGGTATTAATATGAACTCTTTAATACCAATATGTACCTTTGAGGTACTAATACGAACTTATTAGTACCAATATGTGCCTTTGAGGTACAAGTATGTGCATTTGAAGTACCAATATGTGCCTTTAAGGTACCAATATGTACCTTTGAGGTACCAATATGAACTCTTTAGTACCAATATGTGCCTTTGAGGTACCAATATGAACTCTTTAATACCAACATGTGCCTTTGAGGTACCAATATGAACTCTTTAATACCAATATGTGCCTTTGAGGTACCAATATGAACTCTTTAATACCAATATGTGCCTTTGAGGTACCAATATGAACTCTTTAATACCAATATGTGCCTTTTGAGGTACTAATATGAACTCTTTAGTACCAATATGTGCCTTTGAAGTACCAGTATGTGCATTTGAAGTACCAATATGTGCCTTTGAGGTACTAATATGAACTCTTTAGTACCAATATGTGCCTTTGAGGTACTAATATGAATATGAACTCTTTAATACCAATATGTGCCTTTGAGGTACCAATATGTACCTTTGAGGTATTAATATGAACTCTTTAGTACCAATATGTACATTTGAGGTACCAGTATGTGCATTTCAGGTACCAATATGTACCTTTGAGGTACTAATATGAACTTATTAGTACCAATATGTACCTTTGAGGTACAAGTATGTGCTTTAGAGGTACCAATATGAACTCTTTAGTACCAATATGTGCCTTTGAAGTACCAGTATGTGCATTTGAAGTACCAATATGTGCCTTTGAGGTACTAATATGAACTCTTTAGTACCAATATTTATCTTTGAGGTACTAATATGAATATGAACTCTTTAATACCAATATGTGCCTTTCAGGTACCAATATGTGCCTTTGAGGTACCAATATGAACTTATTAGTACCAATATGTACCTTTGAGGTACCAATATGAACTCTTTAATACCAATATGTGCCTTTGAGGTACAAGTATGTGCCTTTGAGGTACCAATACGTGCCTTTAAGGTACCAATATGTACCTTTGAGGTACTAATATGAACTCTTTAGTACCAATAAATGCTTTTGCGATACTAATATGTGCCTTTGAGGTACCAATATGTACCTTTGAGGTACTAATATGAACTTATTAGTACCAATATGTACCTTTGAGGTACAAGTATGTGCTTTGAAGGTACCAATATGAACTCTTTAGTACCCATATGTGCCTTTGAGGTACCAATATATGCCTTTGAAGTACTAATATGTACCTTTGAGGTACTAATATTTTAGAGTATATTTTAGTATCAATATGTGCCTTTGAGGTACCAATATGTACCTTTGAGGTACTAATATGAACTTATTAGTACCAATATGTACCTTTGATGTACCAGTATGTGCTTTTGAGGTACCAATATGAACTCTTTAGTACCCATGTGTGCCTTTGTGGTACTAATATGTGCCTTTGAAGTACTAATATGTGCCTTTGAGGTACCAATATGTACCTTTGAGGTACTAATATAAACTTATTAGTACCGATATGTGCCTTTAAGGTACCAATTTTTTCCATTTGAGGTACCAATATGTACTCAATGTACTTGCATGTCATACAAATATGTACTTGGTATAGTAGTATGATCTCTTTAGTACCATGAACTATTATTAACTAATATGAACTCTTTAGTACCAATATGTACCTCTGTGCTACTAATATGAACTATTTAGTACCAATGTGTGACTTTTTGTCATTTGTAATTTTACAAATCTCTAAAATGAACTTTTAGGTGTAACAGTGTACTTATAGAAACAGTACTGCCCCAGTTACAGTTAGGGATCTTTTTTTTACCTTTTTTTTTTTTGACAATGTACATGCAAAGGAAGAGAATGAAACTGACTTAATTTCAATATGCTGTAATACCACAACAGATAGCATCTGGTTACACTGTCAGATGGCTCAAAACTTCAGTATTTGATCTGATGTTTGTTTTCTTGCTTTGATGCAGTGCAGATGATCAGTGTTTAATTTCCCTGCATCTAATACAAAATCCTTTTCAGTGTTGATTAAAAAAATGACAGATGCATGATTGACAGGTCAATTTCTTCCATACACCCTCCACATCTCAAAATATCTTTGCATAAAGCCCTTCAGGTCTTTGTATTTGGGCTTCTCAGCCTGACTGTGACAGCTTTATAGAGGTACTTATTATAAAGGCAAGATCATTATATGACAGTATTTTAGGACGTCCTCCACAGCAAAGCTGCTATTGTTTTCCTGTGTTCTGTTGTCTTGTGGGATATCGCCTTGCTGGCCTCGTCCGGATGTGAAATTTAATTTAGACCCTTATCTTTGCTCTTTTTCCAGACTGATCCCTCAGCTGGTGGGCCTTTTGTACGTGGGCAGCTATGACAGACCGTTTGCACAAATGAAGGTGAGAGAAACATTGAATCACATCTCTGATAATGTCACGCTAAAGTTTGCCGTGTCATTCTTAAGCTTGCTTTTAATGAAGTCTCATACATTTACACATTAGCTCTGTGCCATTTTCAAAGCATGTTTTATTCATGTAAGCACAATCCCAGAATGCACTGTGCCGCAAAATTGAATTCTAATCTTGCCTGTTCAGATCAGTCCAATTGAGTTTTATTTCCATTAAGATTCTTCCTAAAGGGGCGTACACACCAAACGCGAATTCGACGATTTGCAAATGTAGATTACATACAAAGTCAATGCAAAGATGTGAATAGGCGTGTGCAGGGCGATGTGAATGATACGAATTAGGCAGCGTGATTTCCGTAAAAACATGCAATATTCGAATGCGTCTACGCAACAATGCGTAAATATTCAATTTTACATGACATGAAGTTAAGTCCCACTAGTAATCTAGAGAGAGGAACACGATGCTTCGCGTTTGGTGTGTACTCAGCTGGCTCAATAGGTTTGGGAACAGTGCCGCTGTTTTCTACATTTTAATCCCAAGATGCATACAACAGTGTGGGATCCAGAATTTACATTTGTTGATGCACCATGTCCTCATAATAATTGACATCCAAAAATAGCAGCACACATCAAACTCCAGCATCTCATTTCTGATCCTGAATGTTTTGAGAATGAAGTTAGTCAACTTCTCAATCTTTCACACTTTTTAAATACAGTTCTGCCTGATGTCTAAAGCTATGAATCCTACAGACATCCATCCACTCTGATACTGCATTGACTATTTTTTACTGCCATTGCTCCTGTGCCAAGCTTTAAGTCCGGCGAGAGGGATAATGTCCATTTTCTGTAGTTTTCAGATCTCTGTGATGTATAACAAAATTAGACAGACAAAAGTTTCATTTGTACGGTTATAATAACAGAACTCAGTTGATGGACAGTGTATTCATATAAAGTTTGTCACATTGTACAGCTGATCCAGCCTTTTCTTTCCCCCTCCATCTAAAGTGAATTATGTCATTATGAATGTCATTTATTAATTTATGATTTTGATTATAGCATCAAATGCAGCTAAAAATGCTGTCAGAATACTGGCACATTACAGTAATAATGCAAGCTTATATACAAATAAAGTAATAATGCATAGAAATAGCCAGTTAACTTTACAGTCTGTAATCGGATGAGAAGCTGAAGTGAAGATTGACTTCATAAAATTATTGACTCATATTTTGGCAGAAGTGAGAGACTGTATGTTTTTAATGCTTATTTTCAAAATATGTCACTTGTTTATAGATATCCTTAGGCTAGCGTATTCATACTAAAGGCAATAAACAGCAGTTTTAATATTATGGGGACTCGAAGACTCATAACTGAGCCGGTTCAGGTCCATTAAAACCATAAGCCCATACACCTGCTGGAGATGCAGTTATAGTGGTTTTGGGATGGATGGACTTAAATATTCATTTTTTTAGTTTTTACTTCATTTCAATGCATAAACTATACACTTTGGTCATGTCTCATTATGTCACTATCAAACAGAATTTATAAGAATTACATATTTTTGGCCCTTTTAAAGGACAAGTTCGGCATTTTACACTTAAAGCCCTGTTTTCAGATTGTTTATGATGAAATAGAAGGGTTTTGACTGAAATTTGGACATATGATGCTGCCCCAAGAATTTTTGGGTGTTTATTGTTTCACCTCCCACCTCTATAATGGGTGTATAGGTGCACTGGAACAATCCCCTTCCTAAAATGCATTAAACTTTCATTTACAAAGAAGTGAAACTCACCGAGTGGTCAGGGCTGTTCACTGATATGCTCACACAAAAATCGCTGCAAAAGATGCTTTCCAAATGTCTTTGTTCTGAAGAACAAGAAGGAATATATTTTGAGAAATGTTTGTAACCAAGCCATTCTTGGACCCCATTTACTTCCATAGTATTATTTTTTCCTACTATGGAAGTGAATAGGGACCATGAACGGTTTATTTACAAACATTTCTCAAAATATTTTTCTTTGTGTTCATCAGAACAAAGAATTTTATGCGGGTTCATAACAACATGAGGGTGAGTAAATGATGACAGAATTTTCATTTTTGGGTGAACGATCCCTTTAACTGTGGGTTCACACCAGATGCGAGTTCAATGATTTGTGCAAGTAGGTTACATAAAAGTCAATGCAAAGACGCGATCAGACGCATTGTCGCGATGCGAATGACGCGTTATGGGCGGCGCGTTTGCCGCGAAAACATGCGCTATTCGAGTTTAATATTTTCAATTCGAATAGTAAGTAGCGCGTGAAAAATTTGCATGACACGAAGTTAAATCCCGCGAGTAATCTAGAGTGAGTAACGCGATGCCCCGCGTTTGGTGTGTACGTAGCATAAAGGTTCGAGGTCTTCACGGGTCCACTTAGATCCGAAAACCCAAGGTCCGACCCGAGACTCGATCGGCTTTGGGTCTAAAAGTTTCACATGTGCCTCGGACACGGGTCGGGTACAATAATAGTGGCATCAAGTCTCTGGTAATTTTTTATGAATGTGTTTTTGCTGAACGGACTGTTGAGTGTTGCGATAACGATATTTCTTATGATGTATCATTTCCCTAGAGAAATGCTATTTTTATATTAGCTAATGTAATTATCATACTGAAACAAACAGGTAATACTTATTCCTCTGATGCAATTAAATTTTATTCAGGCAAAAAGCTGTCTCAAATGTACCGTTGTTTTTAGTCACAAGTTCGTCGCTGTTGTTTTCCTCACTCATCTCTACTCCTGCCGTATTTATTTTTCGCTCTCTGTTTTGAGCCGCTAGGTTCACCTTTGCGCCCGCGGCCAATAGTATAAGACTTACTTGGCAGGTATTTAGTAAGGCCCCTTCTCATTGGTCTAATTTGGACACTCTAAGCATGCAACACACAAATGATAGACACATAAAATAAATATAAGTTTTTCGCAACTCTCAGCGATATGGATATAGCACATACTGTTTTCACAATAACAGTGATTCCCCCCACTCCGGGTATATCATGCAGCCCTAGGTTAACTGCACTCTATCATAAGATACAATTTTCATAACATAACCAGTTTAAGTACTTCACATCAATATTATTGATGAAATGCCAATTAACTTAATTGTTGAATGCTTTAATGTCTAAGTGAAAGTCATTCTCATGATACCGTATGCTGTCTCCTCTAGATGCTTTAGAGATCACATTATACCGTATCTTGTACCCATGTGATAGTCATAGGTCATTAGAAATGTAACCAATAGACAAAAACAAGTCAAGTGCCATCCTACAAAAAAGTTAAGAGAATATTTACAATATTGTGGTCTGTGATTATAATTTGAAAGTGTTATAAGTGCTAAAGGTTGTCAGCTTGACATATGAATATAAGCTGTGCTGTTTGCCAAAGCAAGATAATGAGGGTTTAATACTATATTTCACAAAATATGGGATATTTTAATGTATGTTATGTGCCAGCTATAATGGTGTCTCTGTCCCTGATTGTTTATCTCATTAAATTGAATTGATTTACATTTTTTATTGCCAACTATCATATTATCATGGCAAACTATGAAGGTGTTTGGCAGTCTTTAGTCGTAACGGATGGATTGGCTATGTTAGGCGCCGTGTGGTGTTGTAAATGGCTGCCAGCACTTTAGCGGAGTGACTGAGGTTTCATAGCGGTCAGGTCTGAAACTAACAGGAGCATCGTGTTTGTGCCAGATAAAAGCCAAACAATGCTTGTGGATGTCTGCCATGTTCGTATTGAAGGCATCTGCAAAGCAGCTTCGACCAGACTCCTAAACTATACAGGACATGGCTCTCAGAATTTCAGTTTCTGACTACAGGCACTTCAGAATTTCTCCCACATTTTTGGAAATAATTATTTAGTTATCTCCCTCAGTTGTTTAAAGCCTAATGTATAGTCCCGTGTAGGATCTGTGTGGTATGCTGTGTCTCAAGTCAAAAGTCAAGTCTCTGACAACCTAAAATTGGCTAAAGGCAGAAACATGATGCCTCCAGTTTTAGCCACTTTCATCTCGAAAATGCTGATAAAATATTCTTTTGTTTCTTGGTGATAATCAAATTTTTAAATCTTTAGGTCTATGGGTAGTACAGAGCCACTGCCATGGGTTTTATTGATATTCTCCTAGTGATTAGGATTTTGATGACTCAACAGTCTTAAGTCTTTTAGATTCCACCTTTGCTACAGTTGATCACAATGTTCTGTTGTCCTGAAAAAAATGCTGTGTGAATATGTAGTGGAATGGCCTTAAGTGAACGAATTTGACAAATGGATGTTTCTTTGTCCGTCTGGGTCATTTCCTTTACTTTATAGTGCAGCTTTCCTATGGAGTGCCGCAGGGCTCCACTCTCGCACCTTTTCTTGTTTTGCAGTTTATGTTCCCTTTGGGTTCCAATTTCTGTAAACATGGGTTTTTTCGTTCCACTGCTCTGCATACATCTACCATAAAGACAGTAAAAAATAATGAATACTGCCCTGAAGTCTTTTTTTCTCTGGATAAAGTAAAAACTTCAGCTATTTGAAATGTACTTTTTTTAATGAAAATAAAACTGAAATCCTCGTTTTTGCCCCCTATGATAACTACAGTGGTGGTGATATTGATCTTTGGTGGTAGGATCTTGTTTCTCTCAGTTACGCCTTCTCTCCAAGGTTAAAGTAAACATTTCCCCTCTGAGAATATGCTAGTGATTGCTATCCATGCTTTTATTGCCTCTTCCTTGGACTACTGCAACTCTCTACTGTGGCATTTCTAAGAAATCTGTTGCTTATCTTCATTTAGTACAAAATGCTGCTGTACACATTTGGCCATGTCTTACTAAGATTACTGCACTGGCTTCATGTATGCTACCGTATTTTACCTTTTGTTTTGTTTAATAATCTTTGAATCACCAAGCACCTAGCTATCTATGTTTTGCGGTTGCTGGACCTATACTGTGAAACAGCCTGCCAGCTCTCTTTTTAAATCTTGTATTATAATTTTTTCCATTGTTTTTAACACCTTGTGAGATGTGTTGTGTGATGTTTTTCTCCTTTTTTGCTTGCATTATGTGCTCTATAAATAAAATAAAACAGACATTTAGCTTACACTTTATTTTGATAGTCCACTCTAGACATTCTACTAACTATAAACAACTTTGCAACTACATATCAACTAACCTTCAATTCAAGGCCCTGGGAAGTTTTTGAAAATATACATGCATAGATACAGATCATTGAAAGTGCTTGAATCTATTTTATGTAAGAAGTTTTCTGGAAAAAAATCCATATTATTCCCTGTGTAGTGTAGGATAATATCATAAAAATTCTAGACTTTTTAAGCACACATGCTAAACTGTTCGCATTAAATGCTGATATCTTCTGTATGCGAATGTTGATTTATATAAAAATGCTTTTTTGCATAGTTTTGTTTGACACATGAAAACGTCTCGGGTTACGTATGTAACTGTTGTTCCCTGAGAAGGGAACGAGACGCTGCGTCTCCTTTGCCATACTTCCTGCGTCCCTGTAACGCCGTCTTTGGCAATATTTCAGATAGCGATATACTTTCTGGCTCTTGCGTCACCCTGTCTTTGTTGTTAAGCCTCACCATTGGTTGAATTTGATATACACATTCAGACGCACTTACCCCTGGAGGTGTCCCCAAAGGTTCCAAGCGACTCGAACTGATACCAAACGTGATGCGAAAACACTGTAGATCACTGATTGGTCTGAGAGAACCGTCACTACCAGCGTCATCGCTATAATGTAAAAGATTAGCTTTACCTCAGTGCTAGCTTGCGCTGTCTCGAGCAAACATGTTGTCCCAAACTCCCTTTTAGCGATGAAAAACATCCACAGGTTGACAATCAGAGACACCATAACAGTTTTTTCCAGACTTGCAGTTTGTGGCGGAACATTCGTGACGAGCACGTCAGCATTATATGTGTATATGCAACTTAAATTAGGCTCAGCGGAGCCCCATCGACTGACGCCACGTGTGTTTGAACCGATGTCATGTGAGAAATAAATAAATAAATGTATGGGAAATGTACAACGACGCTCTTACTTGTATGATGTCACAGCAGTAGGCAGCACAAATATAATCCCTCCCACTCCGAAGTGTTACTAAACTAGATGGAAATGCTAACCACATGAAGGTCAGCTCACCAAAGTGAGGTGAGCTGACCTGACCCAAACTAAACTAAACCGTGGGGTACTATGCAATGGAAAAGCACCATAAGTTAACTTAGGTGTGGGAACCCTGCAAACTTACCAGATTGTTCGACCTTCTCACTCACTTTCTTCCAAACAAGATCCTTTTAATTCCTATAGAAGTACGAAGATGTCTCGTATAGCGATGATAATTGTCCTCCAATGTTGTTTTGTTTTTCTGCCTCCGCTCGCTTCCTGTAATCAAGTCACTGTTAGAGCAAGCCCGATTGGCGACACGAAAATCCGCCAAAGTTCAGATGTTTTAATTTGTTTTTGTTTTTTTATATATGTCAACGCTCAATTCGCACGGAATGCACCATCCACGCGTTGCGCGTCATTCACGCTTACCGTGGCGCAGGATGCCTATTCCCATCTTTGCTTTGACTTAACATTCCCCGTCTGGTGTGAACGCACTATTAGGGTTATTGGAATAAGTTGACATGCACCTGCGAAGATGAGGGATAATCACAATAAAGTGTTAATGGATATTAAGCAGATAGTCTACTAATACTGTAAAGATTGCTAGTTGATAAGTAGTTGCAAAGTTACTTATAATAAGTTATATGTCTAAACTGGACTATCGAAATAAAGTATTACAGAAATGTAAAACTGTTACACTTCTCCTACAGACACTCTTATGTGGTTCCAGATGGTATTTTTTTCAAGGTATCATACTCTCAAAAGGTCAATGAATCCCTGAGATATTGTCCTGTTGTGTGCGTGTGCGCTGTGCTCACAGATGCCCTTCAATGTTGGATGATGGGGGTATTTACTCATCCCATAATGCCAACAGGCCCAGAAGGAGGCGGCTTTACTGCCAGCTCACTTCCTCCCCCACACAACAACCTGCCATGGATTTGCGAGAATGTAGTCTCTTTATATTTCACATTTCTCTCTCTCGCTCGCTTTCTTGGGCCAAGCACCCTCGGGTTTAGTGTTGTTGCTGAAATTGGAACTACACAAAGTTTGTAAATGGAGACTCCATACACATTGCCAGCTACTTTACAACCCTCGAAATGCCCTAAAAATGATGACAATTCGTCTGAGTCGAGACCCAGTGGATAAGCACGTGAGCACCAGACACATTTAGTAGTCGTATGAATAGAGGAGCGTCTCATTCCGTTGTGTCCTGACCTTTGTTCCTCCGTTTCCTCATTACTTCCTGCAGCGGTTGACCAAAAAAGGTTTTTAATGGCCAGTATTGATGTTTATATCCTGAGAAGCTGATGGTTGGTCATAATAACAATGATGATGATTAATGAAAAGTACACGAATGTGCTGAAAGTAAATGAACACATTTGCATGATATTTACATAAAATTAACATTTTCAACATTAACAGTGAAATCATTATTATCTGTTGGCTGTAGATTTTAGATACATGGATGGGCTAACAATTCTGTTATTATCATCCATTTGATTATCGACTGAGAAATGATAGTAATGCAAAATGGTAATAGATGCTTACACAACTGTTCCCTGACTATAATTTTGTTTAAAATTGTTTTTGCTTCGTTTCAGGCGACAAAGGACCTGAAACAGTATGACAATAAAATCATCGAGTGCACGTTTGTTAATAACAGCTGGATGTTCATGAGACAGAGAGTTGACAAAAGCTTCCCCAACTCATACGATACAGCCATGGGTAAGAATCTCCATCAACACAGACTCTTAAATATCAAGGTGCCGTAGAAGAACCATTTTTGGCAGTTCCAGTGCTATCAGGCAATTCGTATGTATTTTACTAGGTGGCTAATTCTTATTAATTTGCACGACCACATTGTGTAATTGGTATTTTGGATAATTTATTACAAAAATCTTACATTTTGTGGCTTTAACATGTAAACATTTCAAAACGGTTATTTCTAGTAAAATGGGTTCTTAAGATTATAAAAGATATGAAAGAAATTATTTTTATGTGGCATCTTGTGAAAGGGATACTCCAACCAAATATCAAAATTACCTAATCCTCGAGTAATCCGAGATACACGTCCATCATCCTTCAGACAAACCCATTTGGCATTATTTTATACAACCAAAAAAGTGCAGCCATCTTTCACAGAAGTAATTAACACGACTCCAAGGGGTTAATAAAGGTCTTCTGTGGGTAATTGATGCAATATTGTAAGAAAAAGATCAATATTTTTAACTTTATAACTGTATAAGTCACACTTTTTTCATAGTTTGGCGGGTCCTGGAACTTCTAGTCAGGTGCGACTTGTATGTCAAAATGATTTCATATGAACCAAGAGAAACCATTACCGTCTATCGTCTATGTAATTCAATGGATTCAGTGATGTGGAATGACTTCGGGACCTTTTTGAACTTGATTTGGCTTGTCATGTTAATTTAACCGTTTCAGCCTCTCAGGTATGTTCGATATGCTATTGTGTTCAGTAAATAAATGGTAATATTACGTTAACATATACGGACACTCATTCAGCCTGCTGTTCTGTGCTATTGTTTAGTTGAATAACTTGCCTTTCCAGAATAAATGTCTGTTCTTGGGCTTGGATTTCATAAAATCATTTCTAAACAAACACAACGTATAGTCAAGTGCTGTAAGGTCTTACTAATGCGCGTATATTGTACTTCCTGATTCCCATTTTTTCAGATATGGATTTTTTTCCATTCTGCGAAATAAAATAATTAAATCAAGATGAGCTGAATATTAAACACTGTTAAGACTGGCAACTGTAATATCAGTATAAGGTAAGCTCAACCTTATTTTGTATAAATTCGGCATGGTAATGTTAACTAATAAAGATAATAAATTGTTATTAATCATTATTTCTTCAATCCGTTGGGTTTATTATAAGTAGCCAGTTATTTAAAATATGTAGGCTACTTTAGTAGGATTTGTTATTTTAATTTGTTAAAGTTTAATTAATAAATGACATGTTCTGTAATAATTTTACATTTAAAGCAAAAAATCAAACCTTACAAACACACATATACAGAGCACGTGATCATCTCCAACGGCCAAATGCATGCAACAGACACTCCCATCTCTGGAATAGCCTCAAAATTTTAATCCCGTCCGAGTCGTTACATAAAATCACAGACGTCGTGGGGGACACGTTGAAACTCAAACGTCATTTGGAAAACTAATCCCGTCCGTATAGTGCTTTAAACATGGTTTTCCTCTTCAAAATGCATTTTTTGACTGATGTGACTTATAGTCTGGAAAATATGGTAGCTCCCGGCAATGACGCCATCTTGGATTTACGTGATTCACGCAAGAGTTAGCGTAGTGAGCGTTGGTTGCCATGGGTACGTTGCGCAGTGACTCTTGTGAGTCCAAGATGGCGTTGTTACTGGAAGCTAGTTATTATAGTTTATAAAGTTTAAAATATGGATATTTTCTTAAAACATTGTGTCGATTAACCACAAAAGACCTTTAATAACCCACTGGAGCCGTGTGGATTACTTCTGTGAAGGATGGATGCAATTTTTTAGGCTTCAAAGTCAATTTGTTCCTTGATCCCATTATTAGCTTGGAGAAGCAAGGACATTTACTAAAATAACTCCAAATGTGTTCGTCTTAAAGATAATGGACGTAGATATTTCAGATTCCTTGAGGGTGAGTAAAACATTGGCTAATTTTGATATTTGGCTAGACTATTATTTGAAAACCAAGAGTGTACCCAGCAGGTGCAAACTTGTGTTACCTTCAATTGTTTGCTATTAAACTCAAAATGTTATTATTCACATACCCAAAAATAAATGTTTTTACAATAAAGCAGTTTTTTAATAATTCACTGAGAGTCTCGGTGATGACAGCGGTTTATCCGAAAGCGTGAAGGAGAGTTTATGCTAATGTCTGCTGTTGCTTCCCCCGTGGCAGTTTTTTCAAGGTTATTCGTGAGCTTTCTTTCCGGTTACGTGTTGTTCTCACATTATCTTCTTTTCTCCCGACAGCCGTGTGCAACAGCATCCAACATCCCGTCACAAAGGAAATCCTCTTTGAATTTCTGGACCGCATCGCCCAGGCGCAGTCGCGCAAGCACCCTGCCGACTCTGAGCTCATGCCTCCGCCGGCAGCAAAGAGACCGAATCAGACCGTACCATAGACACACACGGCAGAAGAGAAGTGCTCGGTATTTTTTTATTGCAGATATATTCGGCAGCTCTGGTGGTGGACGCCGCGAGAGATGTTTTGCTTTTCAGCCTCACTTTGGCTACGGTCCTCGATGATGTCAATAAGTGAAACTATTTAAAAAACATTGTTTGGAGTTTCAACATTGAATGTTGGGATGCGTTCTTATTTAAGGAAAATAAAAATAAAAAAGGATTTGAACGTATTTGTTTTCTTTTTTTACATTCTGTATTATCTTGCCGCTATTTGTTTTTATGTTCATACTGAAGCGACTGTGTAGAATAAGACCCGACAAAACTCAACAGTTTCCCATAACTTTTCTTTAGATGTGAAACTTCTGCATCTCCAGCATTGATCACAGCTGAAAACTGGAATCCACTGAGTTTACAGATAACACATAAACTGATGTCCTGTGACTACTTTTGTATTTTATTTTATTTGAATGTTTGATAAAATGTTGCCCCAGCAGTTTTGTTTAGGTTTGTTTCTTGAAAAACAGCAGGTGTGTTTATGCTTTGAAGGAAGAAATCGTATATATATATATATATATTTCCACCCGATGTAGCCATCAAGCCAAATATTGAATTCATACAAAGAAGTCAGAACATTTAAGTATACAAGTTGAGTCATGATAAATAAAGTGGAATAAAACGGACATGAGTCTGCCCTCCAAAAATACCAACACCATATGTTGTTTGTGCAAGCAACTTATTGCAGCGTACAGTTACGTTTTAGGGATAATTGTTTACATTTTTACAACCTGTTGTTTCAGGGTTGTTTGCCGTATGTTGGATTTTTTTATGCATTTAATTTTTTTGCATTTGTAAAATTTGAAATGGTTTCATAAACATTTATGGTTTTACAAATATTTTAGAGCAGTGGTTTCCAACATGATGCCCGCGGGGACTAGGTTGCCTGCACAAAGTCTTTGAGTTGCCCACAAAAGCACATTTTAACCAATGATCATTTAAATAATCAAGAAATAATTGAGGACGGGTTGTTTCATTATTCAAATATAATGCACACCCATGATGTAACCACTTTGGATTTTCGAATAATTCAGCAGCCCATCATCAATTATTCCTTACATGAAATGTTTTGAGTAGACTATATTAAAATAGTAGCCCTGCAGATTATTTTATCCATTGTGGTAGCCCTTGCTCACAAAAAAGTTGGAAGCCCCTGTTTTAGAGCATCTAAACCCACCCCACCATAAACAAAACTACTTCTCAACCAAATAAAAAAAAACACGCCAGTAAAAGTACACTCATAGGTATTTATTGCATAAATTGAGCAATAAACAACTCTATAAAAGTAATACAAACAACTCGCATTGCAAACCTTCCGAACTGAAGCCATAAGATCACTTTATATGAAAACATTCGTAAATGCAACCCACAGTCAGATCTCATTCAAACATAAACTGGAACATTAAAGCATGATGCAAACAGTTGAACCAATAGTATTTCACTTTACAACCTACCATAATGATGCAATCAGAGCCAATGCTGTTTCACACTCGAAGGTGTCGTATCATTGCTTCCTATCATTTATTCTGGCAGCAGGTTTTGAACCAGTGTACAAATCGGATTTGAGACAACACGTAGTAGGGCTGCATAATGGTTAACCGTGACTAATGGTTTGCAGAATAAAAGATTTTGTGTACATTACATATATATGTGTGTGTACCGTGTATAATAATTATGTATAGACAAATAGACACACATGCATGTAAATATTTAAGAAATATTAACATGTGTATATACATTTTTATATTTCTATATAATTTATATTATATATAAATATTAATTATTATATTTTTTTCTTAAAATTATACTTGAATGTGTGTCTGTATTTATATATATATATATATATATATATATATATATATATATATATATATATATATATATATATATATTTATTTATTTATATAAGGGGAAAAACACAAAATTGACCACGATTAATCACGACTAATCGTTTGCAGAACAAAAGATTTTGTTTACATTTTATATATATATATATATATATATATATATAATGTTTGTGTTTACGGTGTATAATAATTATGTATATGTATATATATATATATATATATATATGTATGTATGTATGTAAACAAAATCTTTTGTTCTGCAAATGATTAGTCGTGGTCAATTTTGTGTTTTCCCCCCTTATATAAATCAACCGTTTGACCTCGATACACTTGTACTTAAAAAAACTGATTTGCTATATATTAAATAGTAAATTAATGAAGATTGAAAATCATGTCACGTCATCATTGCAAAATTATACCCTAATATATAAGTTTCACCTGCTGCCGGTAGAGGCGCTAATTTAGTAAAGCATCTGTGGGTCACATGGACAAACAAACTAAATGTGTATGTTGGAAACATCTGACACTTGATCCGTTTTCATGAACTTTCCTAAATCTGTATATAGTGGATGTTGTGGTTATTTAAGCTGAATTGAACACTGGATGTGTCAAAGTTGTGTTTTTGTCATTAATGAGGTGGTAAGGACGTTTCAGTATTTGTCACTCATAATTGAATCGTCGCAGTTGAAGTCAACACCATCGTGCAGAACAGAGAGAAAGTGTGATTCTCTCACAAATTCTTTATTACTTTCTTGCATCTCATCTAATGTTTGCGAGAAGCAGATCGACACATCTGAGAAGACATCATCTCACGTCCCTAGAGGAGTGAGTCACACCTGACATTCGTGGCCTTTCTCTTTTCTGTTCTCAGAGAAGTATGTGATGCTGTAAACTCATCTTGAGCTAATCTGCATGTTGACAGTGATTAGATTTTGATTGCAGCCAATTTTCCACTTCTGACAGGTTTATGATGCCTCCAAACGCTCATTGAGATGATGGAAACGCATGGGGGTGAGAATAGGAGAGACTGCAAGCTGCATTCTGCTGATAGAGAATAATGAAGAGGACGGACGTTCATTTTTAAAGTCGACGTGACATCAGAACGACTCTATTAACTTTCATAAACACTTCACCTACTGTTTGTTGAACTGCTGTGCACGGTTTAGCTACGCTACTGAGTTTGAAGGAAGTAAAAACTATTTTTGTAGGTTTCATTAAAATGTAATAACTCAATCTGAAATGACATTCCTACACGCAGGTCTTGTAGACTTTGCTTAAAGCAAACGGTTTGCGGGTAAATGTCCAATCTGTCATCATGACTTTTGTCTCCAGAACCAAGGATGTCATTTAATGAATTTTTGATTGGAGGAATTCAATACAGTGGCAGATGATTTATTGCTTTACTTCATTGCTTTGATAAAAGTTACCACACAATACAAATATTACAGTCCCTGTAAAGTCAGATATTAAATGTGTTCTGAGTTTGTCACACCAAAAATGTTATTAACCACCCAACCAAATTTGATTGATGGAAAAAACACCAAGTAGGGGAGAGCAGTGGCGAAAGCACAATTTTTCAGAAAATTTAAATTTTTAAAGATAATGTTTTAGACAAAGATATATTTTTGCTATGGTCAATAACTAACAAGTGTGGTCTTTCATTGCAAGGTGGAATTAGAACAAATGTAAACTGACTTCAGTCAAATTTTACTTCAAACATAAGTAGCGCATCGTTACTTTCGACGCTGTAAGCTGGGATGAAAGTAACGCAACAGAACAAGATAGAGTAAATATACATGACTATGAGCTTGTTAACTCTTTCCCCGCCATTGACTGAGATAACTCGTCATTTAAGAGAAAACGCGAATTTCCGGCTTTCCGCAATACCGCTATTATCCACTAGGTGGATTCCGCTACTTATACAACCTGGAAGTAGCGCCTCACGTGAAAGAGAAAGAACTTCATGGCTGCTTTCGAAACTGCATACTGCACAGTAGGTACTGTATAGTATGAATCCCGGTAGTATGAATGAGATTCGGATGTACCACATCCGCCATGTTCCTGCATCACGTGACATACGTCGTCATCACGTCATGTCATTCCAGCGCGAATTCAGCCTACGCGTCGTCTTTTTCGTTGGAAAACTCCTCTCCCTACTGCTTTTCGCGTACTATATAGTATGGAAGTAGGCGGTTTTGGACACAGCACGTGTATATTTTAAAGATCGCTCTGCATCTGGGCCCGTATTCATAAAGATTCTAAGAGTCCTCTCAGAAAACTCTTAATTTAGCTTAAAAAATTTTAAGTAGGAGTCTTAGCTTAAGAGCTATTCGGAACTGATCTGAGAGCAACTCTGAGTAAGGAAAAGACAAAAACTTTTATCTTAGTGAGGAGGTGGGGTTGACCCTGTTGCTACGTGTGACACAATCTTTTGAAGACTGTGATTGGTTGGTTGTCCAAGAAGGAAGAAAAAGAGTTCTTGTATGTATAGGATCTATTATTATTAGCCATCAATTTGAAATTACATGTATACTTTTACCTATTATATATATATATATATATATATATATATATGTGTGTGTGTGTGTGTGTGTGTGTGTGTGTGTGTGTGTGTGTGTGTGTGTGTGTGTGTGTGTGTGTGTATATATATGTGTAAATATGTGTGTGTGTGTGTATATATATATATATATATATATATATATATATATATATATATATATATATATATATATATATATTACATTTTTTCTAGTTACCGAATCTGTTACTGTAGTTTATGTAGTGATTACTTTTATTTTTGGCGCAATATTATATTATTTTGTCTCTAATAAGATTGGTCACAAACATGATTCCTGCACAATCTAATGTGTTGCATGTTATTAACTTACTGTCATGCATTGTGTGCAACATTTTTTGTTTCCCTCTTCGTGTTTTGTCCATTTTTCCGTTTGCTAAAAAACTCTTAAGCCTCTTAAAAGCCCTCGTCCGAGCTCCTAACAATTTTGACCTTAAGACCTCTTTTAAGGGTTAAGATGCTTTCTGAATTACTTTTTTCTTTACTAGGATTTTTCTTTAATTTTAGAGTAAACGCTCACATTTCTAAGAATTTTCTTAGCATTGCGTCACTAGGACCTACTTTTTGCGTCTCTATCAAAAGTTCTTATCTCAGCTTTTTGCTTAAAATTGGGTGTTTTTGAGAGGTGATAAAAAGAGAACTAATGAAGGTAGGATAAAATGGTTGTTGTTTTTTTAAAGCAGAGGGTCTGTTCTTTCATTTGATGTATTGTTTCTTTATATATTTAAAGCAACACTATGTAGTTTCCATGTAAAAATTACTTACAGCTCCCCCATGTGGTTGAAAAGCGCAACAGTGCCTGGTATCAGACACTCTTCGGTCGAGCCTGGTCGAGGTTGAAAAAAATGGCGGCCAAGAAAGCATCTGGAGCACAAATTTAATGTAAATAAGTTTATATTTTTACTTTTTACACATTCGCATTTCTAGGTAGAAATTTATATTGTCGTTTTCAAATATGGGATTAGATAACGCAAAATGATCTGTTTATATTTTAAACAGAATTATATTATTTTGCCAGTAAAGGCTGTCCGAATGGGTATCTCGAAACTGCCATGTCTTCTGAAGGTAGAACAAGTATTTGATACACTGCTGATTTTGCAGGTTATCCCACGTACAAAGCATGTACAAGTCTGTCATTTTTATCACGGGTACACTTCAAGTGTGAGTTACTGAATGTAAAACAAAAATCCAGAAAATCACATTGTATGATTTTTAAAGGGACAGTAAGTAGGGTTTTAAGTGTTTTATTAATCAAAATCAATGTCTTTATTCATAAATATGTCCTCTTTGGTGTCAAATGACATCTGCCAGTGATCTGACTTTTCTTTGTAAGTTCTGAATTTCTTCTCTTTACTGGATAAGTCCAAGAAGGCTTTCATGTCGTTCCGCCATACTGATAAACTATAATAGCAGAGAGGGATAAAAAGCACTAGCTTTCCTACGCATTTCCACAACACGTTTTCATTCAGAACACGTGAACTAGCTGAAACGGACAAGGAGATCAGTGATTACATAACGGCTATGGTAGTTGCAACATGCATTTGGAAAAGCGAGGCGCTAGAGAGCACTATTCGTTTGAATGCAAAATACAATTTCACCACTAGATGGGGGTAAATCCTACTTATTGTCCCTTTAAGTAATTAATTTGTATTTTATTGAATGACATAAGTATTTGATACATCAGAAAAGCAGAACTTAATATTTGGTAAAGAAACCTTTGTTTGCAATTACAGAGATAACACGTTTCCTGTAGTTCTTGATAAGGCTTGCACACACTGCAACAGGGATTTTGGCCCACTCCTCCATACAGACCCTCTCCAGATCCTTAAGGTTTCGAGGCTGTTGCTGGGCAATACGGACTTTCTGCTCCCTCCAAAGATTTTCTATTGGGTTCAGGTCTGGAGACTGGCTAGACCATTCCAGGACCTTTCATTTCATTTTATTGTTTATTTTTACAGGGACAATAAACAATTAAAAGTAATTGCACCAGAGTTAGCCAACAGCTAATTTACATCTGCTGTCCCTGGGCAGGTAAACAAATAAAATAACATACAACATTACAAATACACCACATGAAACATCACAATATGTCGTGGAATCTAAAACGAAACTTCAGTATATAAAACATATATTTTACAATATAGTCATTGATGGTTGCAGATTTGTTCTGATAGTAGCCAGTACTTCAGCTGAAAAGCTATCAAGGCTTCAAAAAGTAGTGCGGCTGATTGAGAAAGCTGGTGCCTGATGTTTTTAAAATTATTCAAATTAAATTTAACGTCATTTATAAACTTTCTTACTTGGGTTTTAAAAGACAAATGCTGGTCTATTATTATTCCTAAAAATTTAACATGTGTCACAGATTTGATTGCTTCACCATTAAATATAATATCTGGATTCACAGAGTTCTGTGTTTGTACAGTAAAATACATGCACACTGTTTTGCTTACATTAAAAGACAAATAAGACTCATTTAACCAATCTGAGACTTTAGCCATTGCAGATGACAGTTTCCTTGCAGCTAGTTCTTGCATCAGTAAAAAGCACAGTATCATCTGCATACATTATAAAGTTAACACATGGACATACTTGAGGGAGATCATTAATATAAATACTAAATAAAACCGGTCCTAAAATTGACCCTTGTGGAACTCCTGTAGGAAATCTAGCAAAAGAAGAGCACTTATCAACCACTCTTGTACATTGTTTCCTATTAGTGAGATATGATTTCACCCACATCAAGGCATTAGCAGATAAATAAAATTTCTGAAGTTTGGAAATTAAACAATTATGATTCACTGTGTCAAAAGCCTTTGCAAGAAACTCAGCTCCAAAAACACCACCTTTGTCAAGTTGACTTCTAATTTGTTCGACAAAAAAACAATTAGAAGTTTCTGTAGAATAATTTTTTCAAACCAAAATTGCATTGGGTGTAAATTCACTTCTCTTACTGAGGGAAGAATACATGGCCCCATCCAGCCTCCCCTCAATACGATGCAGTCGTCCTGTCCCGTTTGCAGAAAAGCACCCCCAAAGCATGATGTTTCCACCCCCATGCTTCACATTTGGGATCGTGTTCTTGGGATTACTCATCCTTCTTCTTCCTCCAAACACGGCGAGTCGAGTTTACTCCAAAAAGCTCTAATTTTGTCTCATCTGACCACATGACATTCTCTCATTCCTCCTCCGGATCGTCCAGATGGTCTTTGGCAAACTTCAGATGGGCCTGGACATGTGCTGGCTTGAGCAGTTGAACCATGCGTGGGCTGCAGGATTTTAATCCATGATGATGTTGTGTGTTACTAACCGTAACCTTTGAAACTGGTTCCAGCTCTCTTCAGGTCATTGACCAGGTCCTGCTGTGTAGTTCTGGGCTGATCCCTCACCTTCCTCAGGATCATTGATGCCCCACGAGGTGAGATCTTGCATGGTGCCCCAGACCGAGGGAGATTGACAGTCATCTTCAACTTCTTCCATTTTTTAATAACTGAGCCAACAGTTGTTGCCTTCTGATGAAGCTGTTGGCCTATTGTCCTGTAGACCAGTGGTTCTCAACTCCGTTCCTGGAGGCCCACTGCTTTACACATTTTGTATATCTCTCTTATCTGACAGACTTAGTTCAGTTCATGGAGATCTAAACTTTCACTTCATGAAAATGGGTTGCATTGTTATGGATGCTGTTCATTGATTTGGTACACAGAATGAGTTGAGTACAGCAGTCATAGATGGCTTTATCATAAATAAACCACAGCTATTGACCAATCAGAAACAATGATTGGAATTAACAGTTTTATAAAGCCTAATAAAGCACTCGAGTATCGGTAAGAAAGTGTCACACGTTGGATATTTCAATAATGTCCCACAAAGGTTTGCTGTAGTTATTCTTGACATTTATGGTTTTATTGCATTGTTGTATTTAAAGTGATTACAATTGTTTTTACTAACTTCTGATATCTTGTTAACCTCCCTTTTTTCAATCTCAACCCCTTTAAATACATATCATCCAACCATTTGTTGGCAAACCTGAACTTGATGTAATGATTGAAGGCAGATTGTCTTTGGGATTGGCTACTTTCTCGGATTAGTGAATAAATTACCAGCCGCTCCCTAACTCCAGCGCTGTCCCAGAGACAAGATACCTTTCACGTTGTGATTTCAGGTAAAACCTCCATTGGTAATCATAACTGAACCACAATTCTGTGATTCCATCTTTGGGAAACTTGAGTATTTTTTTCACATCCATTCCTCAGAGGAGAGGCCAGAGCAGGTGGCTGCCCGCTCAGTGTGTTGAAATGATGGTGAGATTTTGATCTAACGGGTACTTCGAGAGTGATTTTACACTTCAACCAAAGCCCGGACTGCATTTATGTGAAAGTGCCACACCAGAGTTCTTTTTGAAGAAGAAACGTCTGAAACTGAAATGTTTGATGGATTGCTTGTCTTTTTCTCTGAAGTTTGTCCTGCGGTAAAAGGCGTTTTGTTCTTTTAAGGTTCAGAGCCACACTTGCAATTGTTTGATATCAAATATTCTTCAAATGTTATTGTAACGTGTTACACCACTGTTATTTCAAAGTGACTGCACTCTTAAACAAATTTTTCACTACAAAGAACCTTTTGTGAATCAGAAAGGTTCTTAGGATGGTAAAGGTTCTTTATGGAACCATTTGGCCAATAAAGGTTCTTCTCTGGCAATATTAAGCACTTTTAAGCCTGGAATACATTGCAGGATTTTTGCACTCCTATACGATCATAAGCTTATCACACTGCGCGAGATGGATCATTTAAACTTGGGTACAACAAGCATGTAGACATGGACAACCCAGTCTCACCCCATGGCGTCAATATTTGACGACACTTGACCATGCGTCAATATGTTGACGCGGAGGGTATACCTTTCGCGTCATTTTTTGACGAACTGGAGACTTCAATACTATTAAGTCCGTTGCATTCTCTTTCCTATTTTCTTACCATTTTCTACCATTTTCGCGTCGGTTTAGGGTTAGATTTACATAATGACATCCCTACCCAAACCTTTCCCTAACCCCAATGCCAGGCGACAACTGTTTAATTTCGCGTACCTAATAGTATTGAAGTCCCCAGTTCGTCAAAAAATGACGCGAAAGGTATACCCTCCGCGTCAACATATTGACGCATGGTCAAGTGTCGTCAAATATTGACGCCATGGGTGTGAGACCGTGTTACCATGGAGGCTTCGACGGCTGCGTCACAAGTTAGCGACACTTTGGTAGCACTTAGCTTAGCCCAACAGAGATGAAGTTAGAAATGACCAAACACATCAACGTTTTCCCTTAGTAGATCTTTTTTAGTAGTTATATGACCAAGTATGGTGGCACAAAATAAAACGTGGCGCTTTTCTAAGCGGGTTAAAAAGGATAACTATAATTCAATTCAATTTTATTTATATAGCGCTTTTCACAATAGTTAATTGTTTCAAAGCAGCTTTACATTAAAGGACAAGTTCGGTATTTTACACTTAAAGCCCTGTTTTCAGATTGTTTATGATGAAATAGAATGGTTTTGACTGAAATTTCGACATTTGCGGCTGCCCCGAGAACTTTTGGGTGTTTGTGTTTCAGCTCCTACCTTTACAATGTGTTTAATGGTGCACTGGAACAATCCTTTCTAAAATGCATTAAACTTTCGTTTACAATGACGTGAAACTTATCGAGTGGTCAGGGGTGTTCAGTGATGTGCTCACACAGGAATCGCGTTAAAAGATGCTTTCCAACAGGTGTTGTAGCATTCGTTGTTAACTTGTGGACCTATTTTTCCAAACGCCACACACTAGTATATTCTTCCGCTTAGAGCTTGAATAATAGACACTCCAGCCCAGTTGGTGGCGCTAATCCGCCATTGCCAATTGCAAGAATAGAAACAAAGTTCCCGGCACGGAATTATACCGTACCTCACAGCACATCAAATACAAGTCAATGGAGTTGGCAAAAACTACGATAAAACCTGTTGGAATCATATTTTGCAGCGATTTTTGTGTGAGCATACCAGTGAACACCCCTGACCACTCGGTGAGTTTCACGTCTTTGTAAACGAAAGTTTAATGCATTTTAGGAAGGATTGTTCCAGTGCACCTATACACACATTGTAGAGCTGGGAGGTGATACAACAAACACCCAAAAATTCTCGGCCCAGCATCATTTGTCCAAATTTCAGTCAAAACCGTTCTATTTCATCATAAACAATCTGAAAACAGGGCTTTAAGTTTAAAATGCCGAACTTGTCCTTTAATAGATGTATGAAATGCATAGAAAAACAAGCATAGTAAAAATGTAACGTATACAGTAAAGTAGTAAGTTTAGCCAAAGGGTTCCGCCGGTGGTCGCTGGTCAGGCATCGGCTGGGCATCTCGTAGAAGGACGGTCAGTAGATCAACGGTGTGATGACCTTCACGGTTGCAGGAACTGTGTCTGTTTGTCTCATTGTCCCCAGGGTCGAGGACGAGACAGGGAGCCGGAATAGCACTTCTGGGAGTACTTCGACTCGGCGCATAATGATAGGGAGAGGGGGAGCAGATTTTTCAGGCGTGACTTTTTACTGCGCCGAGTCGAAGTCATCCCAAAAGTGCTATTCCGGCTTACATTATAGTTACCCTTTTTATTTAACCCACTTAGAAAAGCGCTACGTTTTATTTTGTGCCACCATATTTGATCATATGCACTAAGATGATAAAGGTATGTATCGACTCTTCTTAGTTAAGGTAATAACATAATTTGATATAACAAAAGGATGGAGTATAGTTTAAACAGGCATAACTGTAGGTAATCTTTAAATTATTGTTAATTATAGACAGTATATTTAATATTCATATATAGACCGGGTGAAATGTATTAAACAAGTCCCCAGTTTTCTCAGTAAATATATTTCCAAAGGTGCTATTGACATGAAATCCATACATAAAAAAGAAACAGTTCAGTTTAGAAATTAAGTTATGTGTAATAATGTGAAATGACACAGGGAGAAAGTATTGAACACATGAAGAAAGAGAGGTGCAAAAAGGCATGGAAAGCCAAGACAACAGCTGAAAACTATCAGTAATTAAAAAGCAATCCAGCCCCCTGTTATAGGCGCATTTCTAAGCTTCTCAATGTTCCAGTGAGCACTGTTGGGGCCATAATACAGAAGTGGAAAGACGAATATTTCACCATAAATTTGCCCATTCATTCTTTTTTCAATGATGTGAAGTTTGCCAGTACCTTTTGCTGAAAAGCAGCCCCACCCCATGATGTTCCCACCTCCAAACTTCGCTGTTGGTATGGAGTTTTTAGGGTGATGTGCAGTGCCATTTCTCCTCCAAACATGGTGTGTGTTATGGCATCCAAACAGCTCTCATCTGACCACACTAGTATTTCACTGGCTTTTTTCAAACTTTAAATGAGCTTCAACATGTTTTTTTTTTCAGGAATGGAGTCTTGTGTGGTGAGCGTGCCTACAGGCCATGGCGGTGAAGTTCATTTTCTGACTGTTTTCTTTGAGACAACAGTATCTGCTAATTGCAGGTCTTTTTGAAGCCCTCCACATGAAGTCATTGGCTCTTTGACAATCTTCTGATTATTCTTTTCACTTCTCTGTCAGAAATCTTGCGAGGAGCACCTGGCCGAGGCAAATTTATGATGAAATGATTGTCTTTCCACTTCCGTATTACGCAGGGGGGCAGGGTTTCATATTTTATTGAAGCTTCCCCGGGCGCCGCCACTGATTAGCGGACCCCCACCTGCTGTTATCATTCCTTTGGACGTGGAGGCATAAAGTCAAGGGAGAAGCCCATAGAGAGTCCATAAAAGCAATGGGATAAAATTATTCAACAAGGTTTCTTTTACTGTCTATGGGTGATTTAGATTTCTTTGGAACACACTTACAATTGTCAGACAGGTTGCTCACGTCACATCTACGTCATCAAGCTCAGTTTCAGTCTGTGCAGTACGCCGACCCCCAGGAAGTGCAGGCTTCTATTTGACTTCTTTTGTCTTCGTTGAATCCAATGGGGTCGTTGTGTCCATTTCTTTTACTGTCTATGTCTTTACTGTCACTGGAACATTGAGAAGCTTAGAAATGCGCCGATAACCAATGCCATCATTATGTTTTGCAACAATTAGGTTGTGAAGGTTTTGAGACAGCTCTTTGCTTTTATCCATCATGAGATGTCTTGTTTGACCCCTTGGCAATGAGACCTTTTTTTAGGCCATCAGTTGGGACTAAGCCAGCTGATATTAAAGGAGGGGGGCATGATTTTTGAAAAACTCTTTGGAAAAGTTTGTGGGGCTGAGTACCAAAACACACTTGTAGTCAATCAGCAATAAGGGGCGTGTCCACTAACCAACATCGTTGCCTGGGTTGCGTATTTGTGGGGCGGGTCTATCAAAAGAAGGTCCAGATTCTATTGTGCTAGGGGCGTGTTTGTTTAGGTGATTTTAAATGTCAACATTGGCTTTCAGAGATCATGCACCCTGCCTTTAATTTGCACTGCCAGGAGGCTGGATTGCTTAAATTACTTAATTTCTGAACTTATTTGTTTTGATTTCACCAACAGCTGGTGACATTTCATGGCAATAGCACATTTGGAAATATATTTACTGAGAAAAATTGTGATGTATTATTGTATTAAATTATATATTAATTTATTTACAGCACTTTTAAGAATGTCTTTATTTTAATATAGTAAGACTTTGAACTATATACATGAATTTAACTTTATTTTTCTTGTTGAATATTTGGGGTTTTTAATGCACTTGATCATTTCATAATAGAGAATGAATTTTACACACAAAGTGAGGAATGAGGATATGCCATTTCACTTAATGCTTCATCTCCTGTGTCCTCACAACAAGAAAGGAAACAATGATGCACAGATAAGAATTGAGAAGCACCAAATGATTTCGGCAGCTCCAGGAAATGCAATCGGCAACTTATAGGCAGCGTAATTGAATTGAAATATAAACAGAGAGTGTCTTTGTGATGACTAATCGCATATTTGAAAAAACGAATTTCTCGCTAGAAATGCTGAAAAGGTGTAAAAAGTAAAAAATATATCCTTATTTAAACTAAATTTGTCCTCCAGCAGCTTTCTTGGCCACCATTTTTTCCAAATTTGACCAAACTCGACCACAAGATGATGAAGGTATTTTAGGACACAGGGTGTAAATTAAAAATTGGATTCAGACATACCTTGATGCCTTCAATGCTGCCTCCGAATGTAGCTTTTTGGAGATTTCGGTGATGTCTCGTCGAAAATAACAAATGTTTTGGTTTCCTAGGTAATCTATGTGTTGTTTTTTTGCTTGTTATATAAATAAAGTATGTTTAAAGAACTTTGTTGTTTTTTATTCTTAGCTGAGTTTACCGGAAGTTATGTGCAGACCACGACAGTCGCTTGCTTATGTTGTTACTGCTGAAACCGTCTTTATTATGTAAAGAATATTCTGTGAAAATATAATCTTGATCTTAGCAGCATCAAAGACCAGCATAACCTGGTAGCTGGTTTAGGGGCGATTCACATTTAACGTCTTTTGCGCGGTATGCGCGCTCAAATGGATGCGACGCCCACACGGTGACGCGCTCGTTTTTTCCAGGCGCATCCGCACCACATCGAGTTAAAAACATTTCAACTTTCTAGAATGCCGTGCAAGCGCACCGCAGGTCATGTGACAAGAACCAACCGACGGTCGTGCGGATTTAGACGCGAAATGTGAAGCTGTCACAGATAGCAAGATCGTTTCTATCTTAAGCACTATTGGGACGGGATTAGTTTTCCAAACAACGTTTGAGTTTCAACGTGTCCCCCAGGACCTCTGTGATTTTATGTACCGATTCGGACGGGATTAAAATGATGCAGGCTATTCCAGAGATGGGAGTGTCTTTTTCATGCATTTGGGCGTTACAGAAGAGCACGTGCTCTGGATACGCATGTTTGTAATGTTTAATATTTTGCTTTAAATGTAAAATTATGACAGAACATGTAATTTATTAATTTAATTTTAACAAATCAAAATAAAATATACAAATCCCACTAAAGTAACGTTAGCCTACGTGTTTTATATAACAGATAGAAATAATGATTAATAACAATTTATTATCTCTATTAATTACCATTCCGGAGTTGAACAACTTTGAACAGAGTTTCTTATTACTGATACAGTGGCCAGTCTTAACAGTGTTTGATATTCAGCTCGTCTTGATTTAATTATTTTATTTTGCCGAATGCGAAAAAACATCCATATCTGAATGAATGGGACTTATGAAATACGCGCATTAGTAAGACCTTACGGCAGATCACGTTGGCCAAAACCCGAAATGAACAGCGTTTTCAAAAGATATTGCGGGCAAACACAGACATTTGCATCCGGACGGGATAAAATTTCTCAGAGGACCTCTGAGTTCGGCGAAAAACAGTAGGTAAATTGCTCTGGAATTCTTACGGAGGTCGTCAGAGAAAAACACAGACATGGCCGATTCGGACGGGATTAAAAACACAGAGGACCTCTGAGAAGCACAATTTTCTCAGAGGTCCCCCTGTAAAACTAATCCCGTCCGAATAGGGCTTTAGAGACGTTTTCTGATTGTGAACCAGATCCGTGCCAGATAGAGGTTTCAGCTTAAACATCTAACTGCCATCAGTTCAGTATTTATATCATTTTACAGATCTGGCCCAGATCACTTTTCCCATAGGTAACCGAAAGACATTAGCTGTGTCTGACACTGATTTGGTCCAGATCTGCAATATGAATCTGAGCCGATACTGATGATCAGGAGGTGCTGGATCGGCGCTAGCACATATCCGCAACAACCCCTAAAAACAGACCAGAAACGGCTTCGGCCCGATGTGCGCTTGGACTCAGGAACGAGTCCGGCTCTATCGTTTTGCAGGTTGCGGTCCTGTTCCGTTACAGCGTCCTGAGCCTGGCAAAGCTGGACAAGCTGGTGGGTCCAGCTAGAGTCCAACTAGACCATCTTAAAAAGTGACCAAAACACAGCTAGACCAGCTTGCTACACAAGCAAAACCTGCTAAAACCACACTGGGAGACCAGCTAAAATCAGCTCACCAGCTTATACCCCAGTAGAGTCATGTCAGAGATTGAAATCGATGTGAAATCAAACTTTGATGCTCTTGATCTCATCATTAGATTATGAGGCGTTAGTCTGGATTTCACATACAGGGTCACATTTTACCAAATATGTTATGTCTCTGACAGACATTTCAATTGTATGTTTTTATGTTTCAGTACTACAGTGGTTCAGCTATCATCAACACACAGCAAACATGCCATATAAATATATCTTTAGTAAATATGTCTTCAAATGAATGAGAGATTAAAGGAAACAGCTTATGTAATGTAATAACACAGGTGTGAAGTTAGTTTGTAATAACAAGAGCTTTGAGAAGTTGATATGGTGATTTACAGGATAACTCTGTCCTTCACCACATCAAAGAGCACATCATATTCCCAGCCATGAAGATGAAGAAACATCTCATTAATAACAACACGGTTGCCATGACAGCAAAGTGTGTGATCATTATTATGACGGTGGTTATGTATTTTAAATCAGGAGAGAGATAAATGGATGCTCGGCGAGTCATGTATGTACCGAGAGAGTTGGACAGAATTACAGCACAGTAGGTGATATTGTTGTCTTCTGAGAGGCAGATGGGCTGAAATGAGTTTCTTTCATAGACTTGCATTCAAACAGAACAAATCACAGCCGTCGTCTGTGCACATATTGTTTCGGCTCTGGTTATCATCAGCTGTTTGGACAACTCTTAAAGCAACAGTTCGCCCAAAATTAACTCTGTAATAATGAATATGAGAAGATTTTAATAATATACAATACTATATCCTAAAGTCATGTCATAGCTTAGTGCAAAGAACACAGCTTTTCGGCTTTTGAAGCCTGATAGAGCACATGTTAAAGAAAATGAAGATGGGAAAGTAGTGCGTCCAGACAAGACTGAAAATATCCAAGTTTATTTAAATAAACAGAAATAGTGTGCCTTTCATGCGCAGCTTTTAGATCCCCATCCAGGTGGTGTGCTTAATTATTTCTACATAAACATTCATGCACATTTTGTTCTGAATGCACAAACCCTTCTTACATGAATTATGATTTTAACCTAGTTAAAGTGTAGTAACCATTTGTAAACCTTATGGGGCCCCAAAAGGGCAAAGTCAAATGGGGCCTGTGTGGGTTTTCTATGGGTAAGCCCACAGTGGGTTGGCCCACAAAAATACCCAAATAAGGGCCCCCAAAGGGCAAACTGCTGTTGGCCCCACATGGGCTAACGCATGTGGCCCACTTGGGGTTTGGTTGCCCACACTGTCCCACAAAAGTGGTACCCACAGTATACCCACAGTGGACCCGCAAGGGCATGTTTGCTGGGCAGTCCCCATTTACTTTAGTTATATGGTAAATAGTCATTCAATATCTTTTGTGATTTATGGAAGAAAAAAATCATGGTTTAAAACAACGTGAGGCTGAATAGATTATTTTTTTGTGGGTAAATTGTTTCTTTAAGGCAGTTTCTCTTTGTCAGGTGTGAAGCTCTCAAACATATGGACAATAGGATCTGACATGAGGTTTACCACAAACACAATGACTTCCACACAAACAGTAACAAACATTCAAGGTACTGATGAAATAAAGAAAATAAAAATATGCTTGAATTATCCATCTGAATATGAGAGAAATCTTTTAGTGAGGTAAAACTTTTCAATAAAAAGAAAAACGGATATATATCAATCCCACTGAGAAAGTGGCTTTGTGCACCCTCAATCATTTATCAAATAGGACCTCGGGAGTCTTTAACTCAGAGATTTAAAGAAGACTTCTAAATTTATTTTTATATTTTATTGATTTTAATACAAAAGGTATAAAGATTTGAGTAAAATTATCTGTATAGACTTTTCTTTTTACTTTTTAGGAATAACAGCTTGTGAAATTGCAATAAACGGTAGCAATTACCAGGTACAAACAAAATAAAACCAAGGGCTATAAAAGATTTAAAAAATTCATAAGCTTATAAAACCTTGGAGATGAAGAGTATTCTTTTTTTTACAAAAGCACAGTGTGTGATTTAATTTCACAAAGATTATTTCAAGAAGATCATCCCATGATTCGTTAAGAAGTCTGTGGTGCTTTCCTTTACCATCTTGATGTTCTTTGAGGGGCTTGTAAAATAAATCACATCTGTTTGTTCCTGCCAAGCACCATAGACCCTCTCCACTTTGCTCACAGGAGCAGAGATAGACAGACGATGGCATCCAATGCTCTTACACATCTGCACAATACTTGATTGTTGACTACAGCTCTGCCTTTAAAAATCACCCCATCTCAACCAAACTCATCGGAAAGCTCAAAAGACTATGACTGGTAGGTCATCTATGTAATTGGATTTTAGACGAGCAGACCCCAAGTGGTCAGAATTGGTCACTGTTTCTCCTCCATACTGACTTCAAGGAGTCCCACAGGGTTGTGTTCTCAGGCCCCTCCTAAAGTTCCTGTTCATACTCGACTGTGTTGCCAAACACAGCTCCAACATAATCTTTAGGTTTCTTGATAACACCTCCATCCTGGAGAGATGAGACAGCTCACAGAGATGAGTTTTACAACGCTATCACAGTGGTGCAATGATAGCAAAACCAAACAGATAATTGTGGCCTTCACTTCAGGAGAATGCAGGACGGCTATACCCCATTAAACATCAGTGGGACCGCTGTGGAAAGACTCAGCAGCATCAAATTCTTTTACAACTTGTCCTGGTCCCTGTGCACCACCACAGTAGTAAAATTTGCCTGTCGGCGGCTCTACTTCTCGCAGAAACTCAAGAAGTTTGCCCCCCCCAAAATTCTCACCAACTTCTACAGATTCACCATTAAGAGCATCTTGACTGGGTGCTTGAGTGTGTGGTACAGCATCTGCTCCCTTATCGTTTATAAAGGCCCTCCAGCGAGTTGAGAACAGCTGAACTTATCATCGGCAACCTTACAGGACATCTTCCATATGTTGTGTCTAAGAAAGGCTCACAAAATCTTTTACATTTATGCATTTGGCAGACCCTTTCATTCAGAGCAACTTACAGTACATTCAAGCTATCTTTTTTTTTAACGCACACCATTTTGTCCTGCCAATGCAACACCAAATGAGCTATACAGCTGTTTTTGTTGCCAGCAGTCATCTCAGTGGCATTTCTTCTTGCTGTGTAGTCGACTACTCATAATGATTTTCAGTGAAGTAAAGCCAAAGTTAGTTTAAGGGTGCTAACAAACACATTTTTTCTCCTACTGTAGCTACTCTGCAGGTGCAAAGCAGGTGCAGGTGCAAAGGTTGGCAAGGACAGAGAGACTTAATGATTGTGGATTTTTACTGGAAGGTGGGATTTTCATTGCTAGACCAGCAGTGTTAGACATTGTGGCTGGAAACTAGGAGACCAAATTAACAACAGATGCGCACACTGACAATTGTCTGTGTGAAGAGGTTAGAGGACACCAGCATTTCTATAGCTTTACAGTTTAAAAGAGGACAAAGAACACCGAGCACAGCAGAAATCTCTCTGCAACCCTTTGCAAATAAAAGTTAAGATCGTATTTTAGTATGCATGCGTATATCATCTTTGTTTGCTTGCGTTTTTTACGCTGGTAGTCCACACTGCAAATAAAACTAAAATAGTAATGGTGCAGCTTTACGTCTGCACAGTACAACAAAATGAGTAATGCTGTTTATGTCATTTTTCTATCCTACCTATCTTACTGCATGTTACTATGTAGTATTGTAGTATTTACTATGTAGTATATTATGCACACAAAAAAAATGCTGCCCTTAGGTGGCAGATGTGAACATTTGTCCTTCTCAAAATACAGGTATGTGTTGTTCCTACCCAGTCTCCTGAGGTTGCGTATAAATAGCACGAAGTGTAAAACTCGTGCAATACATACGCCAAATTCCACTTTGGCGTGCATGTGATACGCAAGTCCTCCCCATTCACTTAAACGGGGCATCTTTTTTTGTCGTTTTATTTATTGGTTTTTCAATTTTTTTCTGTTTTTTAAACCATTTTCGCTTGGGTTTAGGGTTACATTTTAGATTTGCTTAATGAGGTTATTTAATATACAAGTTTCTTAATGTTTTTGTCCATATTTAAGCCATGGTCGCTTGGAGTTGGGGTTAGAGTTGGGGTTTGGGTTAGGATGTCATTTTTATATAACAAAAAGTTGTTCTAACCCTAAACCCAAGCGAAAATGGTAAAAAATTGCAAAAAAATTGAGAAACCAATAAATAAAACGACAAAAAAAGATGCCCCGTTTAAGTGAATGGGAAGGACTTGCGTATCATATGCACGCCAAAGTGGAATTCGGCGTATGTATTGCACAAGTTTTACATCCGGTCTCCCCAGGAGACGCTTTTTCCCAGACCCCATAGATTTAAGGTACGCTCTTGGTTGAGCTAAATGCTGGATTATGTTTTATGAAACAACCCAGCATGGGTTAAATTACAACCCAGTGGGATGGGCTCCCGTCCATTTAAAAGCCCCCAATGTGGCTTCACTCTGCTGCTAACCAATAACTAATTAAAATTAGGAACATTGTGTAGCTATAAGGAAGATATCATGTGAAATGTGATCCTATTAGTTATTTTGTGTGATTTACTGTCATCTACATAAAATCATCCTACATAAGAACATTTAGTGAAAATATAACCTTGATATCTTTAATACTGATTAAGGCCGTGTCAAATATAGGAATGATGTGAATGAAATCAAACTTTAATGCTCCAAATCTCATCATTTGATTAAAAGCCTTCAGTCTGGATTTCACAGACAGAGTCACAAATTATCGTCTGCCTGTGCCCTTCCTCTAAAATCCTCTACTTCTCCAGAATAACAAACAGGTTTCTGCTCATTTACTGGTGGATCTTTTCTCTTTCGGTATCTGTTGGGACACTGCCATCACAGATTTGTATTTTTATTTATTGTACATCGTGTAAATGTTTAGTGTGTACTGTATATAATTTGGGTGGCACAATGGCTCAGTGGGTAACACTGTTGCCTCACACCAAGAAGGTCCTCGGTTTGAGCCCTGGCTACAGTAAGTCAGGAGGTCTTTCTGTTTGCATGTTCTCCCTTGTGTCAATGTGGGTTTACTCCAGGTACTCCAGTTTCCCGCCAGATGCCAAAAAATATGCAGGTTAGGTGAACTGGAGATGCCAAAGTGCCTCTTCCCCAACTTGTATGGATTAACTTCTTAACTTCTCACCATGAATATTGCCAAAGTTTTAGGAATGGCATGGCTGGAATAAACAAACAAACAAGCTTTATATAATTTGTTTTTAGACATTAGAGAGTGACTTAATACATAGTTTGTTTTATACGAGCTTCAGTGAGATTCACTATTGATTATTCTTGTAAAATGTGCATTTGTGCTGGAAATAAACATAGATTTTCTACCAATGCAGAGGAGGAAATGCTTGAATGGCTAAATATTTTTAAAATCGACTTGGGGAGACAATAAAACCTTCCAGCAGTACATTAGGCTTACAAATAAATCAAAACAAAAAAGGCTTATACTCAAATATGTAATGTGTATTACAAAATGAAATAACCAAAAGTAGACAATATAGAAATACTGTATGTTTTGTAAAATATGTGCAACCCATAAGCAATTTTTATGAAAATGACAGAATGAACTCCCAGATGAGACACAGCTTTAGATAAATGTTGTAAATATTGATAAACACCTGTAAACTCTGACTCCAATAATAGTGCATAACATTTTTGTTTCCAGTGCACTGATTTTCATGTTTTTCTATATTATTTCTATATTATTATAAGCTTTAACGTCTTGTCCTTTGGATGAGACGTTAAACCGAGGGCCTGACTCTCAGGATGTCATTCGAAAAGGGGTGTGCCGGAATCCTGGCCAAATTTGCCCATTGGTCTACTAATCATCCCCATATATACTAATTGGCTATATTAGTCTGTCTCCTCTTCACTAATAAGCTGGTGTGTGGTGGGCGTTCTGGCGCAAGATGGCTGCCGTCCCATCATCCAGGTGGATGCTGCACATTGGTGGTGGTTGAGAAGATTCCTCCTTTCATATATAAAGCGCTTTGAGTGCTTCAGAAAAGCGCTATATAAATGTAACAAATTATTATTATTATTATTATTATTAGCCAGTGGTTGTCAAACTTTTTAAAGGGGTCATATAATTAGATTTTTTTTAAGATGTCAAATAAATCTTTAGTGTCCCCAGAGTATATATGTGAAGTTTTATCTCAAAATACCCCACAGATAATTGATTACAGCATGTTAAAATGATCACTTTGTAGGTGTGAGTAAAAATATGCAGTTTTTGGATGTGCAAACACTGATCACCATAATGGTGGTTTGTTGAAATGGAAACTCGTTGTGCTGTCAATTATTTTCTCTCTCTCTCTCTCTCTCTCTCTCTCTCTCTCTCTCTCTTTCTCTCTCTCTGCACTAAATGGCAGTGCCATTGTAATAAGACTTGCTACCTACATCACAAAACATGTGAAATCTGAATGACCTATTTTTTCACATGCTTGCAGAGAATATTTTACCAAAAAGTTACTGGGTTGTTCTTTATCACATTTTCTAGGTTGATAGAAGCACTGGGGACCCAATGATAGCAATTAAACATGTAAGGAGTCAGATTTTCATGCTATGACCTCTTTAAGCATAGACCCTTTTTGTGTCAAGTTCAACCCTCCCTGTTAAGTGCCCCGCCACCAAAAAAATTACACGACACAGCTCAAAATCATGAATTAAACATTGTTACAACATCAATTCGTTTAGTTGGTAGCCCTATTTCTATGATGTTGGATTATGCAAATTTATTAATAAACTCTTCATATATTTCATTAAATTTCATAAAAGCTCAGCTCCCAATGCCTCATGGGATATAAAAATATCTACAGTATCCGATGCATACTGAGAAATCTCAGCAAAACAGACCATCTGGGTATTTCTCCTACACTGTTTTTAAGGGTTTGGACATACTGCTCAATTCACATAGGTCTACTGTCCCGATTTCCCTATACTAGGCCTATATATTATGGAAGTAGTTATTTTTGGACGCAGGGTGACAGAATGGGTGTTACATTAATCCCGAATGTCAATTATTTTGGATATCCCCCTCATCTAACACTCCTGATTTATCTGGTTGGCTCAGTAATAGAGAACGCATGACCTCGGGTGAAACCAATAAGTGTCTTTTGTCAGCATACTGTTTACTACAGTAAACTCTAGTCAAATTTCAACTATAGAAAATAATAAAGTGTACTACAGTGTTTACAACAGTTTAACAATTTACTACTACACTACAGAACTAATACCACAGATTATTATTCAATAATTACTATATATTTTAATACAGCTTGATAGGTTAAACATTTAAACATACTACAGTATTTTTACATGCGACCTAGGTTATAAAATGTATACACTAACCCATACCGCAAAAAATGTATCTGGTTTTAAATATACATTTATTTCAGGGGCAACCAATACATTTTAATTTTACAACCCATACGGCAAAAAATATATATTTTTCCTGGCCAAAATATAAAAGTTCACATAAAATATATAAAGTTTAAGTATAAAGTGAACAAGCATGTATAATATATAAAAATTATATGTTTGCAATTGAAAATATATTTAATTTTACCCTTTTCAAATATACAAAGTTTTTCTTCATGACGTAAATATATATGATTTAAAATATATTTCTTTTTAAAATATATTAAAAAATGTTTATTAAAAAATTACATATTTAAAAAATGGCCAAAAAATATATTTGTGAAAAACTAATTTTTTTAAACATTTGCCGTATGGGAACCACCACTGAAATGCAAACAAATAAAGAAATAATTTCAAAACAGACAAACACTTAAATTACTAATAAACTATTCAGAATATGTAATTAATCATATATTTTTTGTACAGACTCTTGCGGTTCATTGCTGTAAAAGATGCCGGCAATATTCATGTAAAAAATGAATCACTGTAAACCAGTCAAGCAGGTGGTCTGCGCGCGCACATTGGAGTTATTCTCATTTTTGACATTAAAGGCGCTCGTGCATGTCGGCGGTCACGTGACTCGTCATATATGATGCGCGCGGAGCTGAAGCTCATCTCATTCCCTGTGAAGTGTTCACTCAACAGTGTGCTGCAGATCAGTGAGGAAGACCCACAACAGCTATGTGAAGGTAAAATCAATCTCTGCTTTTATTTCGCTATTACACTTGTAGTGTATGGCGCTTCTGTAATGTTTTAACATCGATTATGTCAAATTTTTATAAGTGAAAAGTTAGTTTCATATTTCATACGAAGCGTACATCGTGTTCAAACGCATATTAAATATGATCGTTTTCAAATGATTGAATATCGGTCAAGTTCATTAGGATATTTCAACCCAAACTAAGAGACTGAGGTAAATTTAAATCTCTCATGATTGATTTGAAAAACAGTTTACAATTTAGTACTCAGTTTTAATTTTGCATTATATGTTTATGACAATATAAATATCTATTGTACTAAAATGTTGAGTTATTTCAATCAATGGTTTCGTTAAATAGCCAACCGGAGATTTTCTAGGTTCATTTTAAACCAACGGCATATTTTAACCAACCATTAGTTGAAACAAACCAGTGTTCAAATATTATTGCATATTATATAATATATTTAATAGTAACACTTCACAATAAGGTTGTATTTGTTTACATTAGTTAATGCATTAGCTAACAATGAACAATACGTCTACAGCATTTATTAATCTTAGTTCATGTTCATTTCTGTTTTTCTAATATATTATTAAAATTGAAAGTTGTATCTGTTATCATTAGTTAATGCACAATAAACTAACATGGAATAAATGTATTGTCATTAACAAACAATAATTAAATACTGATAAACTAAATTGCTCATTCTTGTTAGCTATTACAAATACAACCTTATTGTAAAGTGTTACATATTTGATCAAATATTTTAGATAGAGTATAGTAAAGGATCACAGCAACATCACCAGTGTTAAATGTACATTGCGTGTATATATGGGTACCACCAGACCTGGTGATTTTGCTGTAACTAATTTTTAATATCTATTAAACAAACCTGCATGAAATGTTTTCATTATCCCTAAGATAGGTTTCAGAGTCATACAACCAATATAAAGTCAGCTGTTGTCATTCAGTATGAATGGTGTTGATATATTCGGTAATTAACCGTGGGATATTGTTGTAGGTTGAGTCTGATCTCTCACATCAATTATTCAAAGCCAGAGTGTCTTAGAGTAATAATCCCTGGATGGCCATTCATGCAGGACAAACCAGCCGTACTGAGAGAGGGCATTTATCTGTGAGCTCAGCCAAACATCCACTGAGCTGTCGAAAGCTCGATATCCTCTGTTGACTCTTTGGAACAAACCTTATTTTCTTCATTTCGTCCATTAGGTTTCCTATTATCAAGCACTTTCGATCATGCTATTCCCTGCCTCAAAGTCCGACGTCAAAGCCGTTCTGGACGGAGTGGCAGAAACCACCTTCCGAACCATTACATCCGGACTGCAGTACTTGGGATCAAATGACATCGGCTACGACGATCAGATCATCGATGGCGACTTCGCCAAAGGCGGATACCCTCTGCACAAGCCGCTTTCAGCCTACCGCAGGAGCTCGTTCTCGGATAAAGTCGGACCGGATGAGGAGCTCATCCTGAAAGGTATCCCTTTCTATCCCACCAACAGCTCTGATGGATTCGGAAACTGGAGCCTGGGAGAAGACGGGAGCAGCCTGCAGTGCGGGGAGAACTTTATGGACATGGAGTGTTTCATGATATTGACTCCGAGTCAACAGCTGGCCGTGGCCGTGCTGTCGCTCACGCTCGGCACTTTCACGGTGTTGGAAAACCTGGTGGTCCTGTGCGTGATACTGAGGTCACGGACCCTGCGCTGCAGGCCCTCCTATCATTTCATCGGTAGCTTGGCCATCGCCGACCTGCTCGGCAGCGTGATCTTCGTCTACAGCTTCTTGGACTTTCACGTCTTTCACCGCAAAGACAGTCCTGACGTGTTTCTGTTCAAACTGGGCGGCGTGACGGCCTCTTTTACCGCGTCAGTGGGAAGCCTCTTCCTCACCGCCATCGATCGCTACATATCCATCCATCGGCCGCTGGCGTACAGGCGAATCGTCACGCGCACCAAAGCTGTGATCGCCTTCTGCATGATGTGGGCGATCTCTGTCGTCATCGCCGTGTTGCCTCTGCTGGGCTGGAACTGCAAACGTCTGAACTCTGTCTGTTCCGACATCTTT
Source organism: Misgurnus anguillicaudatus (assembly GCF_027580225.2). NCBI lineage: Eukaryota > Metazoa > Chordata > Actinopteri > Cypriniformes > Cobitidae > Misgurnus > Misgurnus anguillicaudatus. The sequence continues at coordinate 6,997,284 of NC_073354.2, forward strand.
CCTCTAATAGATGAGAACTATCTGATGTTTTGGATCGGCGTGACCAGCGTTCTGGTCATATTCATTATCTACGCCTACATGTACATCCTCTGGAAGGCCCATCACCACACGGTGAGGATGTTAAGACGCACGTCGCAAAAAAGCCTGGTCGTCCACTCTTCGGACGGCACCAAGGTCCAGACCGTCAGGCCGGACCAGGTCCGCATGGACATCCGTCTGGCCAAGACGCTGGTGCTGATTCTGGTGGTATTAGTGATCTGCTGGGGGCCTCTTTTGGCCATCATGGTGTACGATCTGTTCTGGCGGATGGATGACAACATTAAGACGGTGTTTGCGTTCTGCAGCATGCTCTGCCTGCTTAACTCCACCGTCAACCCCATCATCTACGCTCTGAGGAGTAAAGACCTACGCAGAGCCTTCCTCGCCACCTGCCAGGGTTGCAGGAGCGTCTCCAGCACGTCTCTACAGCTCGACAACAGCCTGGAGTCGGACTGTCAAAACCGAAATCAACACATCGCTGCCAGCCGCGCAGCTGAGAGCTGCGTGAAGACCACTGTGAAAATAGCCAAACTGACAATGTCCGTTTCGGCCGAGACGTCCGCGGAGGCCGTCTGATGGTTTGGAGTTGCGTGCAGGTATTCATGCATAAAGGTGAAAATACAAAGCCGGTTCGATGAATTGTTCACGGACGGTTTATTGCTCAAGTGCCAAATGTTTTTTTCAGAAGTACTACAGGAGGATCTCAAACACTGTTTGAATATGTTGGGCTCTTTGTTGTCGTTGCCATTATATTATTTAAGTGTAACTGAAGATATGTGGATGTGCTTTATTAAAGTTGACTATATTTTTATACTTTCAATTTTTTGCTTTTGAACAATGATATCTTCTCATGGGAATAAGGGGCTAATGATCTTCTCAATATGAATACAATGTAAGTATGAATTTAAATGTAGATGTATCATATGTAAATATGTTGTTAAGCTCTGTGGTGTTATTTGTTGGTTCAGCATCACATTTTGTTGTTTATTTTGCCAAATATTATTGAAGAAGAATTATAATATATTATACAGTTGGTGAATAGGGAGCGCCTGTCCTGTTGATCCTCATAAGAATGAGGACTTTATTTGGGACACAGATCTATTAAATGATGCTTAAGTGTTAATGTTGTGAAGATCAGGACGAATAAAGGATTTACTTTTTTTACAAGATGGACTTAACTGTCACAAATAACAGTGACAATGTAAAAGCACTAATAATTATGATGATAACAATAATGTTGTGTTGGTTTTAATAACCAGATTGTTTGTTTGTATTTCTGCTGATGTATTTTTTAGACGTAAGTAAAAAATCATTTTAAAAGCACAAACCCCAGAGAAAATACATGAGCTGGTATGTTTACGCACCTGTTGTTAATACAGACGAATGCATCATGAACAAACAGCTTAACATGTAAATAAGGCGATTGTACAGTAATGCCTTAAACTGTGATATAGTGTGGTGGATATTTTAGTTTGCACTGTTCAAAACTTTAGATCAACTTTAAATACCTTTACCTAAAATAAAAAGTGGCTTTTGTTCCAAAGTTGTTCTGTTTAAAAGTGATGTCTCAAAATACAAAAGCAAAACTTAATGGCTGCTCTTACACATATGTATCAAGTGTTTTTTAATAAAGTCAGTACTGAACACTGAAACGGTGTACGAAATATATATTTCAATCAAAATGATGTTTAATATTCTGGATGAAGAACTGTGACCCTAAGAACATCAAATGAACGTCTCTGTCTCCCTCTAGTGGATAGTGACAGCCTCTTTGTTACAGTGCAGTCATTTTGGTGTATTATTTCTACTTAGCAAATAAAGGAAACACAGGAATGAAATGTTGATTTGGTTTAAAATGATTTTATTATGTAAGGAAAAGAAATCATGGATACGAAAGTTTTAAGATTGCAGATATTTATGTGTCACTCACACTGTTATATAAGTGTACAACGTTCAGTGAAATAAAAACTAACAAACTCTATATACTGTGCAAACTATTTCAAAGTATAAGCTAAAACTAAAATACCTATTTAAGCTAAGCTAGAAATGCACAGAATGTAAAGAAATAAAAAGTAGTGTGACTACAGAGTAACAGTAAAGTGCAGTGTGTGAATAACAATACACCACTAGTCTTTAAAAGTGTATACTTAACGAGGTGTTTATATTCATGTTAAGGAGACTGATGGCATGAGGGAACAGGTTCCTCCCAATTCTCTATTTTGCTTACCAGACTGCAGCAGTCTGAACAGTAATTTTCAGGGTGGGTGGAGTTTTTAAGAATCTTTACACCCCTGGCACTGCAGCACATTGTCATGCAGATAGGAGAGAGCAGACACAGAGATGTGTACCACTCTCTACATGGCTTTACATGAGCAGTTTTCAAAATCTCTTCAAAGATCCTGAATCTTCTCAGCAGTCACAGGCGGTACTGCTATTGCTTGTTGTTTTTTTCCACCTGAAATGGAACGTGATGTGTTCAGGTCAGGCTCTCAGAGATGTACACTTCAAGGTTGAAGCTGCTCGCTCTCTCTCCCGGGGTCCTGCTGATCATGAGTATAGTGTAGATTCCCTGCTGTTGTCTTCTCTGGCAGTAAACAACCAGCTTCTGGGTTTTGCTGACATTCAGAGAAAGAAAAGGTTTGCCTGGCACCACAATGCCAGTTCCTCCGCATAATCCAGGTAGGCAGCCTTATTATGGAGCTGTGCGAGGAAACAGTATTGTGTATAGAGGGAGTAAAGCAGTGGACTCAGAACATAGCCCTGCGGTACCCCTGTATTCAAAGTAATGGTGTTGAAAGTGGTGTGGCCAATTTTCACTACCTGGGGTGTGCCTGAGAGAAAATTCTGAACCCGGACAGAGGAGGACATGTAGGTCTCAACTTTACGGTTAATTATGAAAACTTATGTGACTGTAAATAAGTTAATTTATATGCTGCCACTGAGCAATAATCACAATCAAATATTCCAGGAATTGTGTAATCATTTCTAAAGAAAGAACTTAAAATATATATCTCAAAAACAATACGTGTGAAAATTACGAACATCATAAATTTGTAGTATTTTGAGCATATCTTATAAGATACAATATATATATATACATACATACAATAATGTAATATTTATATTAATCAGTGTGTTTGTATTAAATAGTTCCTAATGCTTAAGAACAAACAAAAAAATATAATTAACAAGGAACAAAAAAGAATTGATAGACACATGATTTCATTCCTTTTTGATGCAGATGAAGTTGAGTTGGTGAGATTGAGGAAGGCTGATCCAGCGATGAGCTCCTCCAGACTGAACTGCTCCAGCTCTGTGTTCAGTGTTGCAGTCCATTAGTTTTGTCCCGTTCCCTGGAGCCCAATTCTGATAGCACACAGCCTCTCCTCGTATCCAGATCCAGAGGTTCATGAGGCAGTAATAGTGTAAACCCATCCACACGGCGTCAGTAGAGGCTCGATGAATCACTTCTGTCACCATGTACTGAATCTCCTCTGACTCAACTGAAATCAGATCCACATGATTCTCTCTGCAGTATCTCAGAGCTTCAGACCAGCTCAGTTTCATCTGGATCAGTATCAGCTTATCTGAACACACAACAACCACAAACAGAAACTACACATGAGATCAAAGCAAACATACCGGACAAACACTGTGTGATGAACTGAGATAATTTGAATAATAAAGAAACTTCTGTTACCTTCATGACACACAAAAGTACAAGATAAATCTCCACGCGAATCGATCCACCGTCCCTGATCTATTACACTGGCAGTTGTATAATCTTCAGATCCACCAGCATTATTAGGTTCACCAGCCAGCCAGTATCTGAAGGTGGAGTCACTCTTATCTGACCACTCCCATGAGTCCCTGAACAGACCAATCCAGACAGATATCTGACTGTCATTCATAATCATCTGAATCTGTTGATTCTCATTTTGATTCCTCACACTGGTCAGATCAGTATGATTCTGTCTGCAGAAGATCTGAGCATCTCTCCATGTTTTATTAGAAGTTCCAATGATGTGTCCTTTACTGCTCTCTGTTTGAGAAAATAAAGATTGTTTAATGATTTTCTTTGACTCTTACTACACTAATTACAGTATGGATGTGAATCTTTTGGAACTCTTTATCTGTTTGCATTTCTCTCAATTTTCTCTCAGAGTTTATTAAAGTATAAACACTCACACAGATTTAAGTTTTAAGAGGACACGTAGTTTGTACCCATAAGGCAAAAAATATGTTTTGTAGTATTTTGTAGTTTTGTAGTAAAGTATTTTGCAGTTAAAAATATATTATATTTAGTTATCTTTACAGGTTTGTAAAATAGAAAGTTTTTCTTCAAAAAGCAACGTGAATATAAAGGCTTTAAAATCTAGGGGAGACCGGGGCTGGTTGTCTCATGGGTTGGTTGTCACACTGCTTTTCCAGACATACTACACGGCGCTGTGCTACAATTTTGATATAAATTTGTTGACCTTTAATAGCTTACTCATTTGCACTTGAAATTTTGCTGAGCAGACACAAAACATTGAGGTTAGGAGACAATTTTTTATTTTTATGGGTCAGAGTAAATTTTCATGTTGGTGTTGTTTTTGTGTTGAGATCTTGTAGGATATTAGTCATTCAAAAACAAAACACTCATTAAAAAGCTAAAAGTAGTAGCTTTATTTTGAGTCATCTTTTAGCGATCAAGTTAAAGCGGTGTGGCAGCTAGCTTATCATGTTTGTCAAGAAGTCAGTTGGGGATGGTTGTCACATACTGTAGCTTGCAGGGTTGTCACATAAGAATATTCGACATGTAGACCTTTTAAGACTGTTTGTCTTTGTGTTTGCTGTTAAAATAAAATAAAGCATTAAATAAAGAGGTCTCAACACAAAAAAATATTTCATTTCTTTACACAGTAGACAATAGGCTTTGTGTTATGAGGATGTATGGATGAACCCAAATGCAGACAACAAGGGGTTAACTCAGGATATTTAATGAATAAAACAGAAAACAAAACCCACGAGGGGGCAAAACAATATAAACAGGAAGACTTTGTGAACACTAAACTAGACAGGACACAGGACTAAACTATGTTACAAAACTGAATACACTTAACAATAAACTAGACAGAACACTTGAAATATTAACCACTAGACTAGACTTGACAGCTTTACAGCGTACTCACATGAATGGGAAACAATGCACAAGCACAGGACAACAAACACAAGGATCTTAAATAGAGGACAACTAATGAGGGCAACAGGTGACAGAAGTTAAACAATGAAGATGAGAACAAGGGAGCGGGGTAAAAGAGACAAGACACAGGGAACACGTGGTCTAGTAAACCAATACTGAGACCACGTGAACCCACACGAAACATGGGTCTGTCATGATTCTGCCACAAGACTAGATTAAACAAAGGACAAGATGGCAGAACCATGACAGAATCCCCCCCTAAAGGAGCGGCTTCCAGACGCTCCCCAGGGAAACACTAGCCATGGGACAAGACAGACTGACAGATAGACAGACACCAAGAAAACATGACAAATAACATCAATGGGAGACAAGAATACAATACGAGAGGGTTGGGGTGACATAATAAAAACAACAAACAAGGTAGGGGGGCGGAGGCAAAACAGTGTTCACAAAAGGAAGTCCAGGTAGGGTGGAGCTGGGTGGGCAAGGGGTCTTGGGTTCAGGGGTAGAGGGCTTGGGGCGAGGAGTCCGGGCAGGCTTGGGGGTCTTGGTAGGTGAAGCAGGTCCAGAAGGGGCAGCTTGAGGCAAGGCTGAGGCAGGGAGGACAGGAGGCACAATGGGGAACAAGGCAGGGTCTGCGGGCAGGAAAGGGGCAGACACAGGAGTGGGTAAACCGGGGCTAACTGGGTTGGGAAGGGAGTCTAGGGAGGACATGGAGACAGAGGCAGGGGACCAGGCAGAGGAACAGGACGATGGTGCACGGGAGGAAGCAGCTGATGGCGCCGAAGAGACAGGGGGCGCTGCGTCCGGCAGCGGAGACGAGACAGGGACAGGGGGCACTGCTTCCGGCAGCGGAGACGAGACACGAGACGGTGGCTGCGCAGACGGCAGGGGCTGCAGTGGTGGCTGCGCAGACGGCAGGGGCTGCAGCGGTGGCTGGGCAGACGGCAGGGGCTGCAGCGGTGGTTGCGCAGACGGCAGGGGCTGCAGCGGTGGCTGCGCAGACGGCAGGGGCTGCAGCGGTGGCTGCGCAGACGGCAGGGGCTGCAGCGGTGGCTGCGCAGACGGCTGGGGCTGCAGCGGTGGCTGCGCAGGCTGAGGCTGAGGGTCCACAACCCCCTCCTCTTGCGCGGGCATGGTGCGGTAAACGGGGCAGGTGGGATGAGCGCAAGGATCTTAAATAGAGGACAACTAATGAGGGCAACAGGTGACAGAAGTTAAACAATGAAGATGAGAACAACAAGGGAGCGGGGTAAAAGAGACAAGACACAGGGAACACGTGGTCTAGTAAACCAATACTGAGACCACGTGAACCCACACAAAACATGGGTCTGTCATGATTCTGCCACAAGACTAGATTAAACAAAGGACAAGATGGCAGAACCATGACATTATGCCCAGCCGCACTACTTCCTGAACTTCAGCCAGCTTCTTGTTTCCTGTCTGCCATTATTGGACAAACTGATTAAACCAGGTGTGCCTGACATCAGTAGTCACAACAACAATAATCCTGAAAGATTTTTTGAAGATGAGCAATTCATGCATGAGTAAAAATTGTGACAACCAACCCCGGTCTCCCCTATTTATTTTTAAAACATATTTCAAAATATACAAAAAAATGTCCAAAAAATATATGGTGAAAAATATATATTTGTAAACAGATTTCAAAAAATCTTTTTTCAATTATATTTGTTATTAGTGAATGTGATTTCTGTTTCTGTTATGTATATTATTGTTGTCTTGTAAAGTTTACATCTGATCATGTTTTGTTAAGTGTAGGTTTGATGTAATTTTAAGAAGCTGCACTCACCATTGTAGCAGATGAAGCTCATGTTCACATTACAGTCCTGCTGACCCCATGTTCCATTTCTCATATAAGCACAATTTTTCGAACCATTTAATTCTCCATTATACCAGTTAGTATAGTTCACAGGATCACCCAGAGACCACTTCCATGTATAAACACTTGATCTCCTCAGTCCAATCCAGATGAGGTTAGTGGAACTGTTATTCACGCTCTTTGTCACTTGTTTCATGTCGTTCATGTTGTTCACTGTGGCCAGATCTGTGTAATTCTCTTTGCAGTATATCTGAGCTTTAGTCCAGTTCGTCTTCATGTTTATATGGTAATAGCGGCGCAGAATGCATTCAGATAATGAACAGAGAGCTATGAAAGAAAGAGTTTGAGTCAAATCTCATGAGATTATAAACCAAACATAAAACCAGAAACACAAACTCACCAATGAGAAGAAGTGTGAAATATACAGTTTGAGCCATTGCTGAAAAAGAAACAACATCAGATGTTGATTTTATTCCGCCTTTTTACAATTCTGATAATTATTTATTTCATTTAAAATGTGTCAACTCTTTTAATGCACTCTAAAAATGTCTAGGTTATTTTTGACCCATAATGGGTAAATATAGGACAGAACACATGCTGGGTTAAAACTGACCCAATGCTGGGTTGTTTTAACCCAACTGCTGTCCAATATTTACCCATTACGGGTCAAAAATAACCCAGACATTCTCAGAGTGTCTTAATTCTTCAGTAACTCTTCATTAATTCTTTACAAAGTCACATTAGAAGTTATTAGACATTAATTTGCCATCCTTATAATAAAAGAGTGTGATATCATAAATATAATTTTAATAAAAATCAGAAAGTAAATAATTCTTACTTTTTGAGTGTGTTTCTCTCCTGAATCTTCTGTTTCTCTGTCTGTGTGTTTAGAAGTTATTTTATTATAGCCTATATGATCTTCATTTGCATGTTTCTTTAGCAAGATGTATTTTCATATTTCATTTCCTTCTAATTTGTATATTGATGTACCCTGTACAGGCTAATGTATAGGGAAACCCATTGTTTAATTTTCCTAAGGGTAATACATAATATGATTTCCTAGGAAAGTTCAGACTCAGTATATCTATTATTTCTTACCTTCATGTGTTTAAACAACGGCCTTAAGAATGAATGAATTTTGCACTTTATGGTTATAGAAATTATGTATAGGGGTGAGCAGGGCACAAACTAATGTGGGGTTTATTGTAACAAGGCTACTTTAGATATTTATACAGGGCCGAGCAATCTGTTCTTTTGTTCTTTTTCTCTTACTGTCAAAAGATAATCATCTGTGAATTTGTGAAATGTTTTGATGTGTTGTGGTTAAGATTTTGAACAAAGAGGGGTGGTTCCTGGACAGGGATTAGTTTAAGCCAGGACTAGGGCTTAGTTTAAATAGAAAATATAAGTCGTTTTAACAAACATGCCTTACTAAAAGCATTACTTGTGTGCATTTTGAGGCAAAAAAAGGGCACTGTGCATTTTTTGAGTGGCAGCAAAGTCAGCCAATCAGTAATGAGATTGCAAGTTAAGCCAGTAGGGGGAGCCAAATAGGTGCAAAACCACTTGTTTAAAACCCCCCACCCTAATAGAGCTTTCTTAGAGAGGTTTTTAGGAAGCTTCTAAGGCATTAAAGACCCAAACAAATTTTTTTTTGTCTACATGTCACATCACAGAACAAGGATAAATACCCCGTTCAATCATTCTATGTCACCTTTAACATATGACACTGCAAGTTATTTTCAGTTTGGACAGCTCTTACATTTATTTTAGTCTAAAACTAGTGTAATCCCTGTCCGGGAAACCGCCCCAGAGTGTTTTTGGAGGCATAAAAGTAAATTTCTTCATCTTATGTTTTTTTTATTTCTGAGTTGGGTGTGTAAGTCCAACCTTATATCATTTTAATCACTGTCTTGTTACCTAAAACTTAACACCATTTCCAAACATGTCAGCAACTACTAGTAACTGATAAGCTGGGATTGAAAACATTATTACACAGCGGGGTTAGTTACAGTAACACCGCGTCACAATTAAGCCTCAGGTATACAATGATCATGAAACGAAAACAATATATACTATTAATCAAAATAATAACTGTTAATACAATATCAGGGGAAATAACAGACAATTATATATTTTTTTTGTCTTAATTGTGCAGCCCTTTCAAAAAATCGATTTACATGCATTGATGCATAATACAAGGATAGTTGGATGAAGGATCATGGATGGATGAATGTGTGGATATCTATCTATTATGTTAAATGAACAGAATATGAGAGCTTTTATTTTTTAATAGTCTTTGACCTCTGCATACAATTCAAATGATTAAAAATATGTTAAAAATTTGATTTGTGATTTGGTATTAATTCATTTTCAATGCAGGCTATCTTTCTAATCCCAAACTTTTATCAACATCAAATTAACGAATGACAGCTTGAAAGTAATTTGGAACATGCATGTTTCTGTAGAAAGAGAAAGGAGGTGGTATATTTCACTTGCAGAGAGGTCATAATGTAAAATATGAATTCTATATTAACGTATGAGAGATATCATATACCGTAGGAGTGTCATTGGAAGCGGTTCAAAGAGTCTGATGAAGAGGAGGCTGATCTTATATCCACAGCAGATTTTTCAGCAGGAATAGCTGCTGTTATGAAGCAATCATTTGGATCAGAGTATTCGTACTGCAAAGTGTACCTCATGATAGAAAATTATGTAAACTTAGCAGGTTACCAAGCAGGTTTAAATTACCTAATTAAAAACTCTTCTAGCATCTCAATGGTAGTTGCTCAGCTGGTGCACAGATTGTTATGACACATTTAATCAGTAATTCATTTTGAAAATCAAAGTTTTTAGGGTGCAATAAAAATTACTGATACTTTATTGGTTGTGTTGAATTTCTTAAATTTTCTGCCACGGGGTTGCATGACAATAACATTTTATAGTTCATGAGGATAGTTCACCCTAAAATGAAACTTCTGTCAGCATTTTCTCATCCTCACGTTGTTCTAAAACTGTATGAATTTCTTTTTTCTGATGAACATAAAAGATGTTTGGATAAATGATGGTAAGCACACAGCTGATTGTAACAATTGACAATTCCATAGGAAAACAAATATGATGGAAATCAATTGGTACCGTCAACTGTGTGCTAACCATCATTTATCAAAATGACGTCTTCATCATTGTTCACAATACTTCATTTTGTTTTTCCTACTATGGAAGTCAATGGTTATAATTAGCTGTGTGATTACAATCATTTATCAAAATATCTTATTTTGTGTTCTTCAGAAAAAATAAATTCATTCAGGTTTAGAACAACATTAGGATGAGAAAATGATGACATCATTAATTTTAGGGTGCTCTATCCGTTTAAACACACTCTTCTCAGCAGGCCAAAACAAAGGAAAACAGAGGAAAACATATACATACTAATTCAAATTCAGCACGCAGACAAAAAATTTAAAAACTGAGTTATCTCGTTTTGGAACCACACTCTTTAAATATTTCTAATGATAATGACTGTTATTGTTTTATCTTCAGTTGTAACTTAAAATGAGCAAGTACTCTACTCTCTGGGTCAATACATTCATACAATATCATAACAATAATAATCATAGTTTTAAAAATATTACAAAATAAATATAAATAATTTGTACCTACGGTATTTTTTTGTAGCGGACGAGACTTTTATTTTGAAAGGTGTCCGGGTGCAGCTTAGTCCGGAAGTAAAGCTCGCTCTAATGTTATGGATCATGTGAAACATTCAGCTGTATGATCAATACGTGTATTATGATGCGTTGGCATGTTTACAGAATTCATACATGATTTTCGATCATCATATGTAAGTTAAGTGTATTGTAATCTCGCGCTTTTCTATAGTAAAACAACATGCAGTTCATTACTCAAAATCTAATGCATACAATGATGTAGCCTGTATTTATATATAAATGCTAATTACTAAATTCCATGAAAGGTATATAGAATAGATTTATATAATTTAGAATTATATTTACATTTCTAAACATTGGTACTTTGTAAATACCATTGCTAAGAAATGGTCCAGTACTGTGCATTGCTGTATGTTAAAGTGATTTTCTCTCATGTTCAGTAGGTATAATGTGGGACAGTCAGTCATTTGTGGGAGGTGTAAGGAGGACTCTGAGGCTCGATGTCTTTAAAGATGTTGCTCGTCAGTATCCTTTCATCTTCTGTATCTTTACTGTCATGATCTCATCCACCATCATACTCAACCAGTGAGTACTTTACAAACATACATACAGTACATACATTACACATGGCTTTATTTGTCTACATAGTGTACCCAAAGTAATGTTAGCAAAGTTTTTGCAATTTATTATAATAATTAAGCATTATTCACTCTATTCATGGGTTTCTTTCTATAGTCTATTACTGTACCTTACATTCTTTTGTTTATGCATTTGATTATATTTTGAGCAAGACAAATAACTGAATAGTAGTAATTACAAAAGGGCTTTGCAGACATACAGTATGCAGTCAACTATAAGTGACATCTCCTCTGCTCATTACAGTATATCTTTACACAGATATCTTCATATCCTGCTGATATTCTGGTCTTTTCTGGCTGGCGTCATCACTTTTTATTGCTCTCTCAGCCCAGAATATCTGCTGCCCAATATATTCATTACAGTCAAAAGTAAGAGAAAAGTAAGTGTCACATCATACCTTCATATCAGCTGACATGTACATTCAAGCTGCAATATTTATTCTTTATATTTTAACTGTCGCTTCACATTGTGGCCGCATTACAGTTTCGGGGCTGCAAAAATATTTAGCAATTTAATGGTCCATTGTCAATTATTAATTGCATAATATAGTTAATTGGCTTATTACACAATTGATGTTTAATTAAAGGTGGTGCGTGTCAATTTTAGCTGCATCTAATGGTAAGATTGCGAATTGCAACCAACAGCTCACCCCTTAATTTCAAAACAAATATGGTAGCAACCACAGGACAAAAATGTCAACGTAGGGACGAAATGAGCTCTGTAGAGCAGTTTGTCCGTTTGGAGCTACTGTAGAAACATGGCGACAACTTTTATGTAAGGGGACCTGCGATGTATGTAGATAAAAATGGCTCATTCTAAAGTAATAAAAACAATACAGTTCATTTTGTAAGGTCTTTATACACCACTGATAATATAGTTATGTATATTATATTGCATTACTGTCAAGATATCCCTCTAAAAGTTACAAAATGCACCTTTAAGTGTATTTAAACTTCTCATTAAATTAAAACTGACCATTTTTATTTTTTAATGAAATATGTCTATATTGTTATATAAACAATTTATTAATGTGAGTATAAATTCTAATAATTTTTTTATTCATGTGCCCTCATAATCATTAATCAAAATCTGAAAATGTACTTCCGCCCTCTTGTGCCGATCCTTCTCTGATGACGTCAGCGAAACGAAACGCCTACTTTTCTATATCCAATCAACTCACAGTGGAAAAGACATGCCACACCCACAAATTTTTTCTTGTGATATTACATTTCACTCAGAAATACGTCACAATACAGAAGTAAAGTCGATTACGATTTCCTGTTCACAGAGACTTGGAAATGGAAGACAGGACTTACATTTTATCCATTACAAATCGATTAGATGGTAATCCAATTGGATTCTAATACTTAACCGTGTTGTTTAGCATTGCTTATTTACCACCTCAGTCCTAGTTACAGATTATTGTAAGGTATGATTACTATTCTGGTTGTTTGTATATCTGTAGCCGCAGGAACAACAGGAGTTATTCCCTCTGGGTCACAGTTGTGCAGTATGTGGAAAGAAGCAGTGCACACGTCACAGGTCTGTATCTCACAGCCTTACAACACAAGACATTTCTAGCTATCATTACTTTAATGCATATTTTTTATACATATGTGTAAAATTAAGTGAGCATATGACCTTACTAACATCCCAAACATCATTTTGGTCATTTCCCAAAACAATTTGGTTGTCCACTCACACTTGAATAAGCTTAACAAACTTACTTCCACCTGAAGAGATGAAAAATAAACCCATATTTTACTCAAGCTCAAGCCATCCTAGGTGAATATGACTTTCTTCTTTCATCCAAACACAGTCAAAGTTGAGAGAAAGCGGTTTGTATTTTAAATGTTTTTAGCTTCTGACTGTCTGTTTCACGCATATGAAGACTAGTCAAGAAACTTGCGAAAACAAATTATCATCTTACCTAATGAATTTGCTTTAATCTCACTATTGATTGAATTATTCATTGCTAAACCCATATGCATCACTCTAAATAACCTTCAGCTTTTATGCAAACATACACTCACAAATACACAGAAGCTATCAGATTGAATTTGCATGGGCGAATATGTTTGTTTGTTTGTTTTATTTGTTTCTGTTTTGTTTTTCCCTTTGTTATTCAGCACATGTAAATAGAGTCACTTTCTGTGTTTGAATTATATAATAAAAAGCTAGACTGCTTTAAGTTAAGTCCGCCTCCTCCTACTGTCAGTCTGCTGCGAGTTCCACTTCTGAATGAAAAGCCTACTTTTCTGTATCCAATCAATTCACAGCGGAAAACACAAGCAATGGCTGCTATATTCCTCTGTTTCAGTCGGAAATGCGTCACAATACAGAAGTCGTACGCTACTTCCTGTTCACAGGGACTTTAATATAACTACGAATTATTTTCATTTTGGGGTCCTTTACTGACATTACACTAATTTTTTTTTATATAATCAGGATCCTCTCATCACTTTAATAATCAGAGAATAATTAAACTTCACTTAAACATTTAAAGAGGAAATCAATGTTTTGTATATAATTGGTTGTTTGTTCCAACTTGGTGCTCTTCACTTTTATTCTTACAAGGAATAAAACTTTGACATTTAAAGAAAATGATCTATAGGAATAATATAATAAGTATTTCTTTATTGCACAGACCCACACTTCTTCTAGAAAACTATCAGCCATGGCTGGAGCTAAAGGTGCCGTCTAAAGTGGATGCCAGTATTTCAGAGGTACAGCCATAAATCCAGTCCTGAGTTATGTGAAAAATATATTTACAGTTAATATGCCTGACCGATAAATGCTTGACTTGTGTGCTCTTAAGGTTTTTGAGTTAGTCCTGGATAACTTTGTGTAACCATGGTACAGGTATGCCAACTTTATGTCCTAGTTTCTATTCTTAGCATCTTTGTGATTGAAACTTTGAAGTAATAAATGTGTTTTATATTATTATCTATCAGAGATATAACAGATGATGAGGCGTGTGTGGATGAACTGAGACAGACGATCCGTTTCTTCGCTGCGGTTCTGGCTCACCGAGCACAAAAGGTGATTCATTCACACATTTATCACATAAGGAGTGTAATACACACAACACAATTTACAGTCATATATAACTTTGTGTTTTATAGGTGGATCTTCCTTCAGTTGTGATGGGTAAAATGATGAGAGCTGCTATGAAGCACATTGAGATCATTGCTAAAGCACAACAGAAAGGTGCGTCTTGAGTCGTTCGTGATGCAAGCAGGTCTAACGTTTGATTTGCTAGTTTGTTTATGTTAATGTGTATTAGAGGCTGACATTCCCACAGGTCATGGGAAAAACACTATTAAATTAATCACAGGATTGGGATGGTGCAAGAAAAGGCAGGGCCGGGAATTGTAAAACACTATGATACCCAACTTTATACACAAATATACATTTTATATAAACAAACATTATATGCATGCTTGGATGCAGTAATCAGGATAGGGTCACGCGCCTGGACTGCTTTCCCAATAACAATTTCCAAAAACTGCACTTTAACACGATCGCACACAGCAGTGCTTTAAGTGCTTGTTACGAGTTGCTATTTACTTGTAAAGTCCTTAAATGTCACCTTATAAAATGACTCATAAATGTAGCACACGCTTGTTTTTGCCTAGGTTTAGCCTAATGATGTGCATAATAAGGGGCCAGTCACACCAAAAGCGTTTATGGCAGTTACAGGCGCCTTTTTTGATATTCTATGGGCAGGGCGCGTATGCGCGCTGTTTATGCGCGCCGAGCGCCTTGCGGTTTTTTGCCGCCTGCCACGCACGCATTTTTGAAGGAGCGCTGAGAGCGGAGAAGCGCCCGACGTCATTCGCGTCTTTGCATTGTCCAATCGAATGAGGGGAGAGGCGGGCCTTACGTTGTGGTGAGTGAAGTTTACAGTTGCTTTGAAGAACCGGACACCACTCGCTCACTCTCTCCTGTGTGTTTGTGCACCTCTCACCCTCAAACAAGGTCAGAGCAAGCGTCCTCTTTTTAAAGTTTCTGCTAATATGACAGTTAACAGCAAAAGAGCGCTCACGCTTCAATATTTGATTGACAAGACAGCTGACTCGGTGGTTGCTTAGCAATATGAAAAGCCGCGTCGCACTGCTCTTTTTTTTTTTTTAAAGGCAGTGCGTCGCGCCTTGCGTTTGCAAGCGTTTAAAGCGCTTTTGGTGTGACTGGCCCCTAACAGATTCGCTTGGTTTCCTTTGCTGGTCCCGTTCCTTTTTTTTTAATTTGTACTTTCCTGTCCTCGTCTTACATTATTGTCTGTAATGCCCCAAAAATATAGATTTTTTAAGTTAGTTAAATAATTTGTGCAATGCATTAGATATTTAAAAATAAATTACCAAACGAAAATAAATTAAAGAAAAATGTTTAACTTATTTAGGGCACATCATATTCAGGAAGGGCTTTTTCAGTAATTTATTACATAAACTTTTGGAATAATATTTTACTGAAGTTTGAGATTTTTTTTAGGCTGTGTAGTGTACATTTGGTCACTTCAGATGAACATCTTATATCCACAACAAACTTACATAATGTCTTGTGGCTGTTCATCGATAATCTGTGAAAATGTGTGAGTAAAAAAAGTACAAAAAGAATTTAAAGCTCACGCAAAGCGAGTGAAAAAACTGTTGGTTAAGGCTAATCTAGAGAACAGAGAGAGCAGTCAAGTGAGTCTACGATCATCATGTTGTTTTTTGTTGATCATTTTAATTAAAGTCATTTCAAACTTTAAAATGGTGCCTTAATTTCTCTTAAAGGGGACAGAGAATAAAAAACAATTTTTACCTTGTCTTTGTTGAATAATGGTAGTCTACCCACATTCACAAACATACAAAAAGTGCTAAACATGCTAAACATCTCAGTCTCGTAGAAATTCCTCTTTTAGAAATGTCAGCCAGAAAACAGCCCAATCTGAAAAACTGATGCTTATGACATCACAGGCATCTTACTGCCCATCCACTTTAAAATAATTGGCTACATTTTTTGAGTGGCAGCAAAGTCAGCCAATCAGTAATGAGATTGCAAGTTAAGCCAGTAGGGGGAGCCAAATAGGTGCAAAACCACTTGTTTAAAAACCCCCACCCTAATAGAGCTATCAGAGAGAGGTTTTTAGGAAGCTTCTAAGGCATTACAGACCCAAACAAAATTTTTTTGTCTACATGTCACATCACAGAACAAGGATAAATACTCCGTTCAACCATTCTATGTCACCTTTAAAGGAATATTCAGTTTTCTTAAAAGAAAAATCCAGATAATTTACTCACCACCATGTTATCCAAAATGTTGATGTCTTTCTTTGTTCAGTCGAGAAGAAATTGTGTTTTTTGAGGAAAACATTGCAGGATTTTTCTCATTTTATTGGACTTTAACAGACACCAACAATTAACACTTAACTCAACACTTAACAGTTTTTTTCAACGTAGTTTCAGAGGACTATAAACAATCCCAAACGAGGCATAAGGGTCTTATCTAGCAAAACGATTGTCATTTTTGACAATAAAAATAACAAATATGCACTTTTGGAGCACAACTTCTCGTCTAGATCCGGTCCAGCCCGACCTAACGTAAATGCGTAGTGACGTAGGGAGGTCACGTGTTACATATATAAAACGCACATTTGCGGACCATTGTAAACAATAAACTGACACAAAGACATTAATTAGTATCATTCCACATACAACAACGTAGGAACAGTCCTCTTTCAACACACTTGTAAACACTGAGGCGGGGTTTGGCGTTCGTCCTCTGTGACCTCTTGACGTCATGACGTATTGCGTGGGGTCACGCTGGCGCATCACGACCGGATCTGGACGAGAAGTTGTGCTTTAAAAGTGTATATTTGTTGTTTTTCTTGTCAAAAATGACAATCGTTTCGCTAGATAAGACCCTTATGCCTTGTTTGGGATTGTTTATAGTCCTTCGAAACTCTGTTGAAATAACTGTTACGTGTTGAGTTAAGTATTAAATGTTGGGCTCTATTAAAATGAGAAAAATCCTGCAATGTTTTCCTCAAAAACATATTTTCTTCTCGACTGAACAAAAAAGACATCAACATTTTTGATGACATGGTGGTGAGTAAATTATCTGGATTTTTCTTTTAAGAAAATGGAATATTCCTTTAAGTCAGTTTGCTCATGACTTAAGCATTCACTGTTTATTTAGCTAAATATGAATATTATTTTTTACTTTCCGAATAATGTGCAAATATTAAATAACTGTCTTATCTTGTTTTTATTACGAATTTTATGCATGCTTGAGAAAACTAAAACGAGAGGCCATGCAGATGTCCACTCGTGACTAATCCATCATTAAATTTATTGTGTTGTGCCAATACTTAGCTATTAAGTTTGTACTCATTTCCGCCTGTCAAATATTAAAATCTGTTCCAGTCATTACAAAACAGTCTTTAAGTGTGCTGAGTCCAGTCTTTGAATATTTCAGCTGTAATACAAGACAGAATAGAAGTGTGATATTTTTGCCACACAAACCCAATAAACAAATGAACTATTGTTTGATGTGCATGCCTTTATTCAAAATAAATTTGCATGATTTTTAAAAGTGAAACACTGTGTGCGACTGCGATTCATGTGCATGCATGCTAGTGTGAATGGCCTCACTCATCAAGTTTGTACCAAGCTTTAATACGTTCAGTACTAAATATACGTATATGGGTGATTCTCACGAAAACTTTTTTTTTTTAAAATGTCAAGCATGAAAATGTAAAAATTGCTTAAATTTACTTTTTTCCCACCAGACATTGAAAAACAAAGTCTGGAGTAAATGGGAACATTCATTTAAAAACTTTTACTTATCATTTAACACTTTTTGTAACATAATTAAAAAAATTAGTTCTAAAAAATCTCATTACCGCAACAGTCAGAAAACATCAACACTGACATATTTTCAAAATGACATGACAAACCTGAAAGAACATAATTTGGAGATTTTGCACATGCATTTAAAATCAAAGTATTATGCTTCTATTAATTAAATTAACATTTAATAAGCATCTGTTGCGGTAATGATAATCAAAATGTCGTGTAAGCATTCTAACAAGACAATATTTCAAATTAACTGTAAAAAAGGATCTTACCTGATAGCCATCTTGAAGTAACTGGTCCATGTGCTTGGTCACTCAAAATCAAACTTTATTAAAATTCTGTATGTGTGCTTAAACTGTTCTCAAAAAGTGTTGCGGAGGATGAGAACATCAGGCATGGACACATCATTTTCCTAATTTTTCTTCATTATTATTATACATGAATATTCAGTAAATATTTTTTCTGTCATCTAAAGTAGTCTAGCAAAACATCCATTTATTTATTTTCTTAATATTTTTGTGTTAATTTGATGAAATTACAACATAACGCATGTTCAAACACAGCCGGACAGATTGCGGTAATGAGAATTTCAGCATAAAAATTAGATACAATTTCCAATTATAACTTCTTATGTTGAAATCACACATTGTGCAAGGTAAAACACAGTATTGTGTTAATTCTGATGCTTTTTAATGTTGCTATATCACATATTTTAAAGCTAAAATCATTAGTGCCGTGGTGTTTCAATGGTTTCGTGAGAATCACCCATATATTACCTGAGACTTTTAAGTAAATGCTCATTAATTCAATGACTTATTTATTGCATTAACAGAGAAAGAACATAGCATATAACTTGATACAGTGTGTTTCAAGCCAAAACAACACAATACAGGATTGGGTGGGAATGGGAGTCATTCTTTTGGGATTGGGACGGGACGGGTTTTTCCCCCATTTTTTTGTGAGATTGGGATAGTATGGGATTTTTTGTGGGAGAGGGATGGGAGAGGTTTGAAAATCACCCTCTAATGTGTATCTCATGCGATGACGTGTGTGTGCTTTGTGTGTGTTTTTGGGAACAGTGAGGAACTCTGAAGGTCTCCAGCAGGCAGCTCTTGTGGAGTACGGTGCAGATATACACGTGGCTCTGCGTAGCCGCAAAGATGAACTGTTGTATCTGAGGAAACTGACAGAGCTGCTGTTTCCTTACGTCGTGCCTCCTAAAGCTACAGACTGCAGGTATTGTTCCCACATGACACTATAACAGATGTTCAAAGAGAGCAGAAATAAATCATGAGACTGAAGCAGAACATCTGCTGATCTCTGTGTACTTTAGTTTTAAACAAAGTTCCCTGGTCTGTGATCTCCCCCTTTTCTCTTTTACTCAACAAACACTTTATATAAAGACAAATGTTTTATGTTTTTTTAGGAGTTGAGTTTCATAGATTAGCATTTATCATCAAGTCAAAGCCAATGAAACATACTAAGCAGCCACATAGCCAGGATAAATGTTATAACCTGTAAGTTGATACAATTCTGATGTGATGCTCTTATTACCTCAGATGCAGCCGTTTTAATGACAAAAAACTCAATTTGAGCTTGATTTTGGTTAAATGATAATAATATAATGACACATGCAACTACATTATCAACTCTGTTAACATAGTGTTTAATTATTTAAAACAATGAGTGTGTTTCCTTTTTCCTGAAAAGGAGTGGTTTTAGACATACAAGGTTTCTGACTGATATTCCTATATTCTTTTATTCGAGTCTATGTCCACACGCTTAACCTGAATAAATTGACTTAAAGGGGCATTTTTACAAGATGTAATATAAGTCTCAGGTGTGCCTAAAATGTGTCTGAGGTTTCAGCTCAAAATACCTCACAGATCATTTATTATAGCATGTCTACAATGTCCCTATTTGGGAGGGAGCAAAAACGCGCTATTTTCATGTGTGTACCTTTTAATGCAAATGAGCTACAGCTCCTCACTCCCTTACTAACAGACAGTGAGTGCTTTCAGTTAAAAATAGATCTGATTCCTGTGAATACAGTCTGAGACTATAGTTTTTTTTAGCTGCATTAGCGCTACAACATGCTAACAAACACATTTAGAAAAGATTTTGGGTAAAGTTAACCAGTCAGTGACTGTGGGTGGGGCTTTATCAGTGTGATGTCACTTTAACAAGAGGATCAAAACAGCATGTCTAATGAGACTGCTTTGGTTTAATGGGAATTAATAAAGAAATAGTGGGTGGATTTTATGACACACATTTATGACTAAACACCTTGTAAAAGTGGATTTTGCATAATATTAAATAGGATTTAAGGAAGTATTTTAGTTTTTAGGGCTGTCAAAATAAACACGTTAATAACGTGTTAACGTAAATTTATTTTAACGTCACTAAGTTTATTAACATGCGATTAATGCAACGCACAATTTCTGTTTGACCCTTGGCCTTGCACGTTGTTGGATAAATTGAGACGCAACTTTAGACAGTAAATAGTCATCAAATGTCTAAATCATCTTGTACGTTTTCTGAGATGTGTACTGTCCTAAATGCTTAACCTATACAAAAAATGCGTGTCTATCCACTTGCGCGTGTCATATTTTGGTTTTAAAACATGCAGGAATTAGAAAATAAAGTGCAGGACTTATTTGATGTTAAAATAGTTATTAAAGGAATATTCCATTTTCTTAAAAGAAAAATCCAGATAATTTACTCACCACCATGTCATCCAAAATGTTGATGTCTTTCTTTGTTCAGTCCAGAAGAAATTATGTTTTTTGAGGAAAACATTGCAGGATTTTTCTCAATTTAATGGACTTTAATAGACACCAACAATTAATACTTAACTCAACACGTAACAGTTTTTTTCAACGGAGTTTCAAAGGACTATAAACAATCCCAAACGAGGCATAAGGGTCTTATCTAGCAAAACGATTGTCATTTTTGACAAGAAAAATAACAAATATACACTTTTAAAGCACCTCTGTGACCTCTTGACGTCATGACGTATCGCGTGAGGTCACGCTGGCGCATCACGACCGGATCTAGACGAGAAGTTGTGCTTTAAAAGTGTATATTTGTTATTTTTATTGTCAAAAATGACAATCGTTTTGCTAGATAAGACCCTTATGCCTCTTTGGGATCGTTTATATTCCTTTGAAACTCCGTTGAAAAAAACTGTTACGTGTTGAGTTAAGTGTTAATTGTTGGTGTCTATTAAAGTCCATTAAAATGAGAAAAATCCTGCAGTGTTTTCCTCAAAAAACACAATTTCTTCTTGACTGAACAAAGAAAGACATCAACATTTTGGATGACATGGTGTTAAGTAAATTATCTGGATTTTTCTTTTAAGAAAATTGAATATTCCTTTAAGAGAGATAAAGTTATTGACCTGATTAATGTTTAAAGAGTTATTAAAGGGAAAACACCACAGTTTTTCAAAAATGTACTATGTTTTTACCTCAACTTACCTGAATTAATACATGCCTATCTTTTTTCAATGCATAAACTTAATCTTTGTACAGTGCCTCGTGAATGTGTTAGCATTTAGCCTAGCCCCATTCATTCCTTAGGATCCAAACAGGAATGAATTTAGAAGCCACCAAACACTTCCATGTTTTCCCTATTTAAAGACTGTTACACGAGTACGTATGATGGCACAAAATAAAACGTGACATATGACAATCATGCGATTCATCTAGATTAAATATTTTATTGATCGACAGATTGACATTAGTTTTACATAACATTAAATCAATGAACATTCAACACTAAAAAGTCTTTCTCATTACTAAAAAACACATGAAACAACATTACATTTGAAGCAATGCAATGCAATGCAGCAACCATGTAAAGCAGTCAGTAATTTTACATTAACACAATGTGTGCTTATTTGCAGTTAGTGAGTTTCAACAACTCAAAAGCAAGGAAAAGTAACAGTAACATAAATAAATTAACTTTAACACTACTACAAAACTATTTCATTATTTTAAGCATTCGGGTTGTGTACAGGATGCCCTAAGTCCTGCGAGTTTAGCAGCAGATAAAGTGATCCTGTCCTCCTTTTCAGATCGAAAAGAACTAGTAAGGTTGGTTTATTGACTTTCATGTCTACAGATGGAGTCTAAATTGGATTTCTGGAGTGTTTTGTGAGGTTATTCTGACTGAATGTCAGGGAAAGGGGGTGAGACATTTCTAATAAATAAGGATTTATTAAAAGCATTTACTCATCTATTGTCCAATGAATTTAGCAGCGCCTCTGATAATGGAGAGTACTCTGTGTGTGTTTATAACTCTAACCATTTATACTTTAAACACCACTTCAGCACTTAAAGTTGAATCTAGCCAGTTTTCTTGTTTAATATGTATCATGTCTTGGTTCTTATAGCAGCATGATTTGCAGTGTGTAATAAAGTTGCTTTGTACTGCGTTTGATTCACAGATCTTTGGCTCTGCTGATTCGGGAGGTCATGACTGGTTCGGTTTTTCTCCCAATAATGGACTACATAGCTGACCCAGTGAGTGTAACACTTTTATTTTAAATGAAAGGACATATTTCACCATATACATATACTATAGGGAGACGTCAGGTTGATTGGGACAGTTTTGACAGTCATCTTAAAGGAACATGCCCAGATTTTGGGAATTTAGCTTATTCACCGTATCCCCCAGAGTTAGATAAGTCCATACATACCTTTTTCATCTCCGTGCATGCTGTAACTCGGTCTGATGCAGCCCCCGCTAGCTTAGCTTAGCACAAAGACTGAAAGTGAATGGCTCCAGCTAGCAAACCGCTCCCAATAGGTGACAAAATAACACGAAGATTTTCCTATTTATGTGTTGTGGTTTGTATATTCACACCGTGTACAAATAACAAGGTCATATGAGACACAGCCATATTTAACCGTATACATACTGGGAACTATATTCTCAGAAGGCAAAGCAGGTCCCAGTATGTATACGGTTAAAAGATGTCCGTCTCATATGACCTTGTTATTTGTACACGGTGTTTCTATACAAATCCCAACACATAAATAGGAAAATCTTCGCATTATTTTGTCACTTAAGTGGGAGCAGTTTGCTAGCTGGAGCCATTCACTTGCAGTCTTTGTGCTAAGCTAAGCTAGCGGGGGCTGCGTCAGACCGAGTTACAGCACGCACGGAGATGAGAAAGGTATGTATGGACATATCTAACTCTGGGGGATGCAGTGAATAAGCTAAACACCCAAAATGTGGGCTTGTTCCTTTAATGTCAATAAACATCCAATTCATCTGAATTCAACCTATGTTCGTTCTTTATTGAAGATTTCCACCAGTTGTTTATTCTGAAGCAAACCTTGTTGTTGTTTTTTTGTCCAGGACACAGTGAATCACATGGTGCTCATCTATATTGATGATACTCCAGTGAGTGTATTTACCTCAGATCAATAAACTGTTTACTTCCAGTGAACATCAGTCATTAAAGACCATTAAAATAAATCCACCTTCTATTTAACTGTGTTTCACTGAATATATTTCTGTGTATTGTCAGCCTGAGCCGGTGACCGATCCGCCATCTGCACTTGTGCCGTTTCTGAAGAAGTTTGCAGATACCCGCAACAAAAAATCATCTGTGAGTGCTACAAATTGTTGTTTTTTGCTATCTTGATTGATGAAAAAGGGTTGCAAAACCATCGATAAAAAAATATCTACCTCCATCTGTGGTAACGTTGCCACGTAAGACCAGACTTGATGAAAACGTGATATCTGTGTACCACTGCAGTTCACATTAGAGGTCTTTTCGGGTGCCTAAATGACCTAAATGACTACAATCACTTTTTACCCAAACCCAACGTGCATCAATTATGTGTTTTAAAAGAAAGACCAAAAGTAAACGGCATCGACGTCACCAAGGTTACCGCTAAAATGTGCATTAAAAATTGATTGACAGGTCTGTCTCAAGGAAAATTAACCTATCGCCAGCCACACAATGTCGCAAGTGCTCTTGAACACACCCGATGAACACACGCAAGATAGTTCAGGTCTTCACAGGTGTGTTTCACTAAATGAACCAATGCCTCTAATATTATACCCGATCCGTGTCCAAGGCACAAGTGAAACTTTTAGACCCGAACCTGTTCGGATCTCGGGTTTTCGGATCTAAGTGGATCCGTGAAGACCTCTAGTTTACTTCACATATTGTTTCAGTGTTGTGGGGTCGATGTCTTGAGGCAGACGTTTGCTAAAATCTGTGTTTGTTCCTCTGTCAGGTGTTGAAGTTGGAACTGAAGGAGATCAGAGAGCAACAGGATCTGTTGTTTCGCTTCATGAGTTTTTTAAAGGAGGAAGGAGCGGTTCATGTACTGCAATTCTGTCTGACTGTAGAGGAGATGAATCTGTGTCTCATGAGAGGAGATGGGTTTGACGCTACATTCATCAGTGTGTCTGAATAATCTAGCTGTTTGTAATCATTTAAATAAAAGTGTATGTAGTTGGCAAATAACATACAGTACACTCAAAAAAATTATTCATTGGATTAACTCAATAAAATTGTGGGCAGGATTTCCATCCAATATGAATGTGTACCCCTAACTCATAAAAAACTGCTTTACACAACAAAAATATATTGAGTTAGTTCAACTCAATTTAAAGTAAGTGGCAATACTCAATTAGTTGCCTCAACTCAATTTAGTGTAGTCTGAATAACTCGATTTAGCGTAGTCTGAAGAACTCAATTCTGTTATTTTATATAAAAAGCTTTTATATCCTACTAATTAGCATAAGCACATGTTAGCATGCTAATAATAATAACATATGATACTTTGGATGAGCATGTGAGAAGAGACTGATCTCCAAACAGGCATTAACACAGTTTTAACAGTTTTAACACAATTAAAATGAAATCAATACATTTTAGTACATATTCATTTTGTGTTAGAATAATTAAATATATATACTTATTGCTCTTAATGAGGTATTTTAAATAAATTGAACAAAATTTTAATGTGTCATTTCTAAGAAGGGCTTGAATCATTTTTTTGAGTGTAGATGACATTTTCAACATCAACATTTTAAGACTTTGGCTTTTGATTTTGTCCATCCATCATTATTGCACTGGTACTTGTACTGTTGTGAAAATATAACCTTGAAATCTTTAATATTGAGTAAGATCAAACGCAACTAATGAAATAAACACAGAACAATTTTCTTATTGTCCTTTTTGTAATGAGTCAAATGTGTTTTATAGCTTATGATATGTGATGCGAGTAAATTCTGATGTGTTTTTTTCAGAGGAGTTTAATGACCGAATCCTGAGTCCTGATCTGAGCGATGCAGAGATGCAGCGCTTACATGAAGAAGTTCAGAAGATTTATGAAACATACTGTCTGGAGGAGAGCATCGATAAGATCAGCTTTGACCCCTTCATCATAGAAGAGATTCACAACAGTCAGTATCATCTCAGCTCTCTACCTGACACATTGATCCTGACTCTTTGTAGCTCCTTAAGAAATAAAAGTTGTGTCGGTAGCCCCATGGTTAATTCCCATCTTTCCCAAGGTTTTTTGCAGATCCTTTTCCCCAATTTTTCTTGTAAACTCTTTACTAACCTGTCTAGGGGTTGGAATCTCTAGGCACCTCACGATTCGATTCGATTACGAGTCAGAGGGCGGCGATGTGATGCTAAAAACGATTATCGGAATCTTTTTTTTGTGTGCGTGACTATAGATACTTTGCTTTAAAAGTACCAATATATTTTATTAACATTGCAAAGAACCAACAGAAAAATAAATGTGGGTGGAAACTTGTAATATGGTTTCTCATGTTTGTTGTGTTTCCGAAATGTTTTAGTTTTGTTTAACATAACCTAAAAATAGTGTAGCTCTTGTCTAGCTCATTTCTGCCTTCAACTTCATAGAAGCCAAAATATTTCCTCACGTCAGCTTTTAATAAGGAGGGTGTTCGTATTTCGCACTCAGCCATTGCTTCGGATTGCGTATCTGCTTTTTATGTGCACACCACAGACTGTTTGGGTGCTGCACTTCCGCGCTTCAGAGTTCCGCCTTTTGCATTTCATCAATATTACTATATTAGCAAAAAAATTTCAGAAAATAATTTTTTGACATTTGTGAATCAATTCAGAATCGTCCACCACCCGTATCGCGATGCATCTAAAAATCTATTTTCCCCCCACCTCTTAACCTGTACAAATAAAGATATATAACGTCCCTTAAAAAATAAATGATAATAAAAAATAGTTTCATGACGAACTTAGTTTTAATTATTTTTTTTAAATAAATGATAACATGACTAACAGTGAAATAGTACAACTAAATGATTTTATTTTGTATTAATTTGCTTTATATATTTAACTTTATTTGTAACATGTTAAAGTAGCTTTCTTCTCTGGCCAACTTTAGTGGGGCGGCGCCCCAGCGCCCCCTATTGACCAGCCGCCACTGCTTATCAACTCTTAAAATTAAGATGTTTATATTAATCATGTTTATATGTGATTTTGTCTGTGAAATTCAAGCTAAAGTCTCATAATCTAATGATGAAATAAAGAGCATCAAAGTTTGATTTCAATCATTGACATGACCTTTGAATGAATATTAAAGATGATATTTTCACAGAATGTGCTTTACAGTATGTAGAAAACATACAAATTTTATGTAAACAGTAAATTACAAAAAAAACGACCTTAGCTGGGTTTTACATGCATGGTCACATATTTCTATAAAGATCATCTGAAGTTGTATATTTAAAATGATATAGCTTGACTTGAAATGTTAAGTGTGTTTTATCATGTGGCTGGTGTGTAGTTGCTCAGGGGCCGTACACAGACGTGGTGAAGCTCCAGACGATGCCATGTTTGTTTGAGGCGTACGAGCATGTGTTGTCTCTCCTGGAGAACGTCTTTACACCCATGTTCTGCCACAGTGATGAGGTAACTCACGGTCTCTGAACAGCTCAGAAGAGATGTTAAGATGAAACGTTTTTTCCTACATTTCTCTCTCTTTGTCTCAGTATTTCAGACACCTGCTCTGGGGTGCAGATTCTCCCGCTAGAAATTCGAAACTGAACAGGTAAGTGTGTTCATGTTAAACACTGCGAATGTGACTGCTGTCAGTAATACGGTTCTGGTCTTACATTTGCATAATATAAGCAAAGTGTCTCTCTTATGAGTGACTTACAGATCATCTCCAGTCCATATCTCACACCAAACTACAGAGTTATTCTATTTTACACCAAAAGATTTTATTTATACAGAAGGAGCTGTGCCGCCACAATACGCCATGATTGTAGGAGATTATTTATTTTTAGTATCTCTATCGTGATAAACACACACACACACACACACACACACAAAATGTTTTAACCCATTATAAGGACCATCCTAGTATGTGTGCGTGTATATATATATATATAATTGTATTACAGTTATATGTTGTGGTTAAATTATTTCATTTTCTTTTAGACGGTAGTGAACTTTAGGAGTACGTTTGGTGGATATGTGCTGTATAAATGGAGCTGTAGTTGGCAGCTTGTCATTGTGACACATAGAGATAATTTCTGTGAAGGTCTTTAAAGCAACACTATGTAGTTTTTTTACCTTTAAATAATGTCTCTAAAATTATTTCAGTGATAGAACAACTTTTAACCGGACAAATTGTACTGTTGCTGCAACCTGAGCAGCCTCCTAGCTGCTACAAGCACACTCTGAAAGTGGCGGTGGAGGGTAGGAAACACAGCCCCGCCCCTCCCCCTCCCTACAGAAGAGTGTCTGATACCAGGCACTGTTGCGCTTTTCAACCACATGGGGGAGCTGTAAGTCATTTTTACATGGAACCTACATAGTGTTGCTTTAAGGTCCAATAGTTTCATAAAGGTGTAATAAAAGTAATCAACGTGTCAGCGATGATTTAATCGAAGTCTTCTGAAGCGATACAATCACTTTATCTGTTGATATTTTATGAGAATACAAGGCATACAACATGAATCCATATGTGAGTGAGATTCAGTAAGCTTTATTCACATCATACAGTCTTGTGTAGATGTGTAGTGGTGGGCAGACAGTAATCCACTTTCTGCCTGTTATTCCAGGAATTTAAGTTTGGATGATTTAAGGTAAGTTTATTAATGGTGGGTTATATAGGACTGTTGTCCAGCGATATTACTGCATGCTACATAAAGCTTCCCTTAAAGATAAGAAATAAATAAATGCCATAAATAGGTCCCTGTGAAATCGGTGAATTTTATTTTTTCCCAAATTCCATTTTATTTTTTCTTAAATTCATTTTTTTCTGTTTTATTTTTCCGTGTTTAAATTTTTTTAGATTCCATTTTGTTCTGTTATAATTTTTCTGGATTCTGTAAATTAAAAAAAGTAAGTAATCAGAATGATTAAACTTATTATACAATTCAAAAACAGTTTATTAATGGCTTGCATTTAAAAGTACATTTTGGTAGTTTTAATATTTGGGTAATGCTTACAGAATTTCATAGTAAGATCCAACATTAAATCTTTTTGTCAGATAAAGTGCTGTCAAATTTAGTGAACGGTACAAATAAAAACTGCTTGATGGCCATTAAAATAAACTAGAGCCAGCCTCTGCATTTAACTCAATGTATGTGAGAAGGGTTTTACATTTTAATTTTTTTAGTTTCAGACGGTCTCATCGACATGGTTTTCTCTATTCAAAATTAATGTTTTTAGTTGACGTGACTGTTGCATCCCGCAAACACTGAAATGTTTCCACACATTTCTATCATTTTATTTGCCGGTTATATTTATACATTTATATTTATGCATTTATAGTTATACATTTATATTTATGCATTTATATTTATACATTTATATTTATGCATTTATATTTATGCATTTTATCTAAAGCGACTTCCAGTGGATTACAAGCTATACATTTTTATCAGTACTTGTGCTGCAAACGCAATGCCCTACAAACTGATATAAGTTATAATAGCTTTTAAAAAATTATTTGTACAAAGTTGGCCAACTTCCGTGAAATTCCGCACTATAAATTTCGTTTGTATTTGTTTTTATTAGTTTTAGTTGGCTATATAAATCAGAAAGTCATTATTTTAAGTTCTAATGTATTTATACTGTAGTTATAAAAGTGAAAATTATTTTCATCTCTTTAAGCAATTTTACAACATTTCACTCATTCAGATTATGCAGATGAATGAATCTTTGTGTAGAAAACACTACGTAAATCAGCAGAAATGTATGTGGATTGTATAGCAAAGTTAATATCAAAAATTTATTTCTGCTGTGACTTTATAGAAAAGACTTGATGCTACTAACTTGGCAAACAATTGTAAATCCAGTGACCAAGTCTTCTTCGCTAGTACATTTTTAACATGGGTTTGTTTACAATCACTGGAAATAAACCTGTCTATTTTAATGCGTTGTGTTTGGGTGTAATTTGCATGAGATGGTCAGTAAATACAGGCATGGCTCTTGAGAGATTAATGGACTGTTAGCTCAACAGGTTTTCATAACCAGTGAATAACCACACATGGCTGAGTTATGTTTGACCCATGTTGAGTAAATATTGGAAAGAACACACCACTGGGTTGTGATTGTCCCAATGTTGGGTTATTATTATAACCCAAGATTGCATAACAATAACCCAACATTGGGTCATTTTTGGCCCAGCCTGTGTTTTGCTAATACCGTAATTACTCAACATGGGTCAAAATAACCCAGCCATTTTTAGGATGCAGTAATGAAATACACGAAACACATTCAATCTGTCATGTCCAGTCCTCCTTCAGTGCTGATGTTTATTCGTCCCGTGTTTTTGTTGCATTTGTTCTTTGGGCTGGCATGCTTATTTGCTTCATTTAGAGTTGACAGCATCCCTCTGGCTGGGCCTTATAATACTGGCCACAGATCTCCATCCATCATTCCCAGAACATCACCCACAACCATGCAATCCATCTTAGCACTTCACCCCAGAGTTTTATCATCCCTCTCCGATTTAAGAAAGTAAGTCCGGGGTGCCTGGGAAAGTAAGACTTTCCCAGCGTCCTGCTCATCTGAGACCAGTTTGACCATCAGTTTTTAAAGGAACCGTTCCAGCTCCAAACCCACATCCTATTGTTTTCTGTGTGAAACACACAATGGCAGAAATTTCCAGACTTGCACCTGTCAAGTTTCAAAGGACCATAAAAGTATAATCGCATCATAAAACAAGTCATTTTTGTGAGTTATTGCCTGATAGTCTTCCTCTCAGATGAAGCTTGTGTTTGCACTGAGCCTCAAACTTGAGGAGGGAAAGATGATCAGTAAATAACCTCATGCAATGCTGTTATATGAAGACTTGAATTACTTTAGACAGAGGTGGATTCTTCAGAAATGTTTGTAACTGTGATCCATACGGCGTTCGAAATGACATGCAAGTGAATACATTTCGAACTGTTCCTGTAAAACATAAAGATGGATTTATTTGGGTTAAACTGGTCCAGCAGACGCAGCACGATTGATGCATGGCTACACTGGTGTGTTGTGTTGTAAAGGCACTCGGGTTTGTACCCATCATGTTTTCGTTGGAGTGCCCGGTCACTGGTCATGTGACTGATGCCGTGTGCAGTGATGTTTGTATCTTTATATAAACTGGGTTCTTTCAGAAGTGAGCAGCCGTGTGTGTTTGCGTGCAGGAACTCATCGAAACGCGGCGAGTCCTTTGGCATCAGTAGGATTGGCAGTAAGATAAAGGGAGTCTTCAAGAGCAATGCAACGGAAGGAGCCATGCCGCCACAATACGCCATGATTGAAGGAGAAGATGACTTGGTAAGATGTTTCTGTTGTTACACCACATCAAGAAATGAACTTCTGAGACTCATATAGGGCATGAGGGTGCCAACGCTGATGGATACACACATTGAAGGGATAGTTCAGCTAAAAATTATATTAAACCCATGATTTACTCACCCCCAAGCCGTCCGAGGTGCGTGTGTCCGTCCATTTTTCAGACGGACACATTTTCAGTTATTTTAGAAAATGTTTTAGATCTTTCAGTTAATCAAATGTGAAGTTATGGGGTCCTTCAAGTCCAGAGGAGGTCCATCCATCCTTCACCAAAGATATCCAAACGGCTCCACAATGATAGACAAAGTCCTTCTGAGGTTAATCCGCGCTGTGTTATTGTAGAAATATCCGTATTTAAAACTTAATAAATGAAAATAACTAGCTTCCGGTAATGCCGCCATCTTAGTCGTGTCTGCATTCAAGGTGAGCGCGTACGCAGTTTACAGAGGGTTCTGTGCTGCTGCTTTGTGCCCCCGCCCTCCGAATTGATCATACGTCATTTAGAAAAGTGTGTACACTACACTGATAGGGGCCATTTCTCAATGTCAAGGATACTTCCTTGGCAGGACTAGTCCTTAAAAGTCACTTCCTTCAGAGGCTAGGCGAGGCTCCTCTTTAGTGTTCGAAGAACACGTAAATGGAACAGGCTAACAAGTGCACGTCATTGCATCAATGAAAATGGATGCTTTCGTCCCTGCGCGCATAGGATTGTGGGTGATTTCAGCGCGCAAAGAGCGTGAAGGATACACATATGCATCCTTTCCTTTATAAGGGATATTTCTCGAACGAAGGACTCAGTCTTTGATTGGAATTCCGAGGATCGTTGACATTGGAACAGTCCTTCGACGGATGTTGATGACGTAGCACCCTCGAAATTCTGGCTTCTGAGGATCCTTTCTTGACATTGAGAAATGGCCACTCTCTCTTGAATGCAGAGGAGTCTAGGATGGCGCCGTTACCAGAGGCTGGTTATTTTTGTTTGTAAAGTTTTACATATGGATATTTCTACAGCAGAGCGGTGTGGATTGCCCTCGGAAGGCCTTTGTTTATCATCCTGGAGCCATTTGGATTTTCTTGTGAAGTATGGATGCAAATTTTTTGGACTTGAAGGACGTGAACCCTGTAACTTTACATTTGATTAAAATAACTGAAAATGTGTTTGTCTGAAAAATGATGGACATATGCATCTCGGACGGCTTGGCGGTGAATAAATCATGGGTTTGATATCATTATTGGCCGAACTATCCCTTTAAATGAGTCTTATTAGGGGACCAATTAGGGCTTGAATAGACCAGTTACAGAGGGTAAAATAACTAATGAACACGTAACCATTTTTCTTAGTTAACATATATCTAAAGATGCTATTGACATGAAATTTTCACCAGATGTTGGTAACATCATCAAGTCCAAACCAGATTAATCGATTGCATTGACGCGAGGTACAGATGAGCGATTTAAATCCGATCAGGCATTACGTTTTCCTTGTTGTCCCGCAGAGGGGAGCTCATAGTTGCTTAGCTGGGTGATTCTCACGAAACTATTGAAACACCACGGCACTAATGATTTTAGCTTTAAAATGTGTAATATAGTAACATTAAAAAGCATCAGAATTAACACAATACTGTGTTCTACCTTGCACAATGTGTGATTTCAACATAAGAATTTATAATTGGAAATTTTATCTCATTTTCTGCTGAAATTCTCATTACCGCAATGTGTCCGGCTGTGTTTGAACATGCGTTATGTTGTAATTTAATCAAATTAACACAAAAATATAAGGATGTTTTGCTAGACTACTTTAGATGACAGAAAAAATATTTACTGAATATTCATGTATAATAATAATAATGAAGACAAATTAGGAAAATGATGTGTCCATGCTTGATGTTCTCATCCTCCGCAACACTTTTTGAGAACAGTTTAAGCACACATACAGAATTTTAGTTTGATTTTGAGTGACCAAGCACATGGACCAGTTACTTCAAGATGGCTACCAGGTAAGATCATTTTTTTACAGTTAATTTGAAATATTGTCATTTTCAGAATGCTTGCACGACATTTTGATTATCATTACCGCAACAGATGCTTATTAAATGTTCATTTAATTAATAGAAGCATAATAGTTTGATTTTAAATGTATGTGCAGAATCTCCAAATTATGTTCTTTCAGGTTTGTCATGTCATTTTGAAAATATGTCAGTGTTGATGTTTTCTGACTGTTGCGGTAATGAGATTTTTTAGGACTAATTTTTTAAATTATGTTACAAAAAGTGTTAAATGATAAGTAAAAGTTTTTAAATTAATGTTCCCATTTACTCCAGACTTTGTTCTTCAATGTCTGGTGGGAAAAAAGTAAATTCAAGCAATTTTTACATTTTCATGCTTGACATTTTTAAAACCAAGTTTTCGTGAGAATCACCCAGCTACGAAAGATGCCACAGGATCGCGCTTTGGATGGAAGAAGTGCCTTAAGACACATTTTTAGATGTGATATGAATGGCCACGGGACACTGTAATGTATAATGAAAAATCGGAAATGTGTTATCCATATTACCATTATTGAAAACACTACGAAATGTATTGATATTGAATTATTGTCCAGCCCTAGATTTAAGTCAGGCTGGGCCATTTTAGCAGATTTATTATTTTTTTCCTCTGAAACCAGTTGAGAGTTTCCCAGGTTGTGTGTTTGGGTCAGGGTTTACCCATCACAGACACTTTGCATAAGACACTAATTCATAGGCCATACGTTGGCACTAAACCAGCTGTTATTATTTGCACTGACTATGGGCAGGATTGCTTTTTATAACTGACTTTCTTTGCTTTCCTTGCCTTTTTGCACCCCTTATCTTTAGGGGTCCAATATTTTTGCCTGTGTCGTGACATACCTTCATTTATAGACATCTATTGTTGCATGTGTGAATTGTTACCAATATTTGGTGAAAATGTCAATAGCACATTTAGAAATATATTTACTAAAGAACTGTGACGTGTTCAATACTTATTTTACCTTTTGTATAGCATGTTAAATCATACACTTCTTCTGAAGTATTGGGACCTATTCTCACATATAAAAGGTTTGCAATTAGCTTGCATATTACAATCATATTGGCTGTTTATTAGTGCTTATTATAAAGCACATATTAATTCATGACTATATTCTAATGTTAAACCTACACCTAAACGTTACAACAACCCCCTATTATTATAAATAAGCAGTGAATTATACATTTATTGAGACAAACACTGTACTTAATTGTATTTGCTCCCCATACTGAAGCGTTACCTAAAATGTATATTTGTAAGTGTTGTAAAACCCATGCAGGTGGAAGAGGCAGCGATGGTGTTTGAGGACGACTCTCCAGGGCCTGTAGAGGGCGCTGGGTCTCAAGGAACACAGCGTAATCTTTCTGCATGGACCGTCTCTATCCCTTATGTGGACTTTTATGAGGAGGAAGTTAAGAGAGAGCGCATCCTAGTCTTCTGCATCGATGTGGAAAGACATGACAGGTTAAACGGTATGGGCACATCACCATTTTAAAAAGCTACTAAATAAAATCAGCTTATTACAGTGAAACGATTGGTGTGACTCTGTCTGTTTTTGTTACAGTGGGACATGACATTGAGAGCTGGTCTGTGTACAGAAGATACCTGGAGTTTTATGTGCTGGAGTCCAAACTTACAGAGTTTCATGGTAAACTTGATCATAGTCTCTCTGTCTCTGTATGTACAGATCAAACATCTGTATAAAAGCATCTATTGAATGCATAAATGTCTGATCTGCTTGTACAGGTTCATTCCAGGACGCCCAGCTTCCTTCCAAAAGGATCATTGGACCAAAGAATTATGAATTCTTAAACTCCAAACGCGGTGAATTTGAGGAATATTTGCAGGTGAATTCTTGCTTCATCACACAGACAACAGGAAGTTAAAAGATCATAAGTTGGCAGTGATGTATATCATGACCTCAACTTGTCAAGGTCTGTAGTTTAAAACTGAATGGAGAGAGAGGAGTATAATGTAAAATATAATGAAATGAATGCCGATTTGCTGCATGTTTACAGTCATATGTACATGACGTCTGGTAGGCGGGTCACATGCAGTGTAGTGGCTCAAATTAATTTTAATGAGACATCCGAAGCACATATTGGATCTAAACTTTTGTCTCCATCGATGATCCCGCGCATCTCTTGTATGACTCTGCATATGAAATTGATGTTGCAAATTGAAAATATGGCCAATGGAAGCACGTCAATCTTGCAAAAAAGTTTTTACGCTCGCATGCCCTACTGAAAAATCCAGCAAAGACCAGCATAAGCTGGTAGCTGGTTTTAGCTGGTTTAAGGTGGCAGTAGCTGATCTAAGCTGGTGGGCCAGGTGGTCTTCCGGCCTGACCAGCTAAGTCCAGCTAGGCCAGCTTAAAAAGTGACCAAACACAGCTAGACCAGCTTGCTACACCAGCAATACTAGCTAAAACCAAGCTGGGAGACCAGCTAAAACCAGCTCACCAGCTTATGATGGTTTTAGCTGGATTTTTCAGTAGGGTGAGGTGGTTTTTCAGGAAATTCGCAAAATGCAATGGAACTGCAATGGAAACCGTTTATTCGCATTTTCACGTCACCTGATGAAAAAGTGACGAGTTTTTATTTGAAGATGAAGCAGTATGTACTAAAACCCACCAGAAACACCTCAATACATGTCTGCTTCCAAGTATAAGAGGCTTTCCTTGCCAATAATGTTTGGATAACACTGCTACATCTCTTTTGATTTAAAATAATGTACTATTACCTCCAAGAAACACCTATAGGCTACGTTGCCGTTCCTAAGTATAAGGGGCTTTTCTTGACATTAATGTTTGGATAATACTCTTACTGTACGTCTCATTCGGTTAAAAATAATACCTAGTGCAGTGGATGTGATTATAAGTAAACCTATCTATATCAGTAGACGTGATGTTTGGAATGACTTATCAGGAGAGGAAAAACATTCACCGAAACACCGTCATTTCGCAATAGGCGACATTTAGAAAATAACGCTAAAGTTTTGCGACTCTGCAATGGAAACACAGCTAGTTTTGCATGTTCTGAATTTTACAAACTTTGCTTTATTTGAACTTTAAAGTTTTTTTTTTTTGGGCTTGAAGTGATTAGATATTTGAATGTGTGTTAAATGTTGGTTCATGTGTTTGTTTTATGCAGAAACTACTGCATCACCCCGAGCTGAGCAACAGTCAACTGCTGGCTGATTTTCTGTCTCCACACAGTATGGAGTCTCAGTTTCTCGACAGAACGCTGTCAGATGTTAACCTGGGGAAGTTAAACATCATCTGTCTGTATGCATGCTAAACACTTTGCAGATGTTTTAGGGAATACTCTAAAAATAATATATATATATATATATATATATATATATATATATATATATATATAGATATGAAGAGTTTGGTTCCAAAACGCGATAAACGCCATTTTTGAAAAAAATGAGTTGCTGCCAAAATCAGTATTATATCAGGTCAGTATTTAAAAGTAAATAATTAATTTTACGCAAAATCCAATATCCGCCGTGATATTCTGTCATCTTTTCTCCCTTTTTTCCCAAAATGCGATAAACGCCACTCCCCCTTTTTTACAGAACGCAATAAATCCGTTCCAGGAATTACAGCGGACCATTCACGCAATGTAAACAAACATGGCGGCGCGTTGAGTACACGGAGTCCTAGTTTTCCTCATCTACTTTGTACTTCGTGATCAACAAACAAAACAAAATAATACTTTAATGGCATTGATAAACCTGTGGTTGTTTTCTGTGACGGGAAAGATTGTCATCAACATCTAATAATTTACGGGAAGCACTCGGGAGACTGGTGCTTATCTCCCGACAGCATCAAGTTTCTCATGCATGACCCCAGGGGATCTTATGAATAACTTTACATTATTTTACTCAAAGTCAACGAAAATCGAGCAGGACCAAAACATTTTACAGCTGATCGCTGTGAAAAATGCTAAGCAACGGCGTCAAGTATAACCGCAGCAATATGACAGTGATCTTAATATGACAAAGTAAGTGTTTTGATTAATGACATTAATGTTTATTTTTATCATATCACTGTTCAACTAAA
Organism: Misgurnus anguillicaudatus; assembly: GCF_027580225.2. Classification (NCBI taxonomy): domain Eukaryota; kingdom Metazoa; phylum Chordata; class Actinopteri; order Cypriniformes; family Cobitidae; genus Misgurnus; species Misgurnus anguillicaudatus. The sequence goes on from NC_073354.2 coordinate 7,034,435, forward strand.
TGAATATAAAATGTCAAAGATGAATGCACATTAATACATAGATTGAATAGATTTATAGCATTTTGAAAAAAAACCCACATGGATTTATTGCATTTTGTGGAAAAAATTATTCGTTTTTATAATAAATCTTTGAAAATCAAGTTATGGATTTGATTTTTTTATGTTTTTATAACCTAAAGATGCTATGGGAAAGTTTGTAACAGAAAATAGTGGTTTTCATCTTGTCACTTTCTTGGTATAGAAAACACGTTTTTACAAAAATTTGTCAAAATGGATTTATTGCGTTTTGGAACCAAACTCTTCATATATATATATATATATAATGACACCCGCTTTCAGTTACCCTATGTGATGAAATTTCAATCTTTTTTTAATACCCTTGATTTTTTTTAAAGGTGCAGTGTGTAATTTTTAGAAGGATATCTTGAAAGAAATGCAAAATAATATTCAAAACTATATTATCAGGGGTGTATAAAGACCTTTTAATATTAATCGTTATGTTTTTATAACCTTAGAATGAGACATTTTTATCTACATACACAGAGGGTCCCCTTACATCGCCATTTTGTTTCTACAGAAGCCCCTAATGGACAAACTTTTTTACTAAGTTGTCTCCGACGATGAAATGTTTGTCCGGTGGTGGCTATTGTAGCTTCTTTATGCATTTTAAAAGCGAGGGTTGGGCACAGGACTGAGCCGTTGGTTGCTATTCACAACCTCACCACTAGATTCTGCTACAATTTACACACTGCACCTTTAAGACTTTTTGTTTCTGTACAATACAAGCACCACACAAATACTTGATGTGATTTGTTGAAAATCTTCTTTATATCAGTTATTTTTATTTGTACACTCAAGTACAACATTTTAGTATGCGTTTTTCTGTATACGTCATCTTAAAATTTCTAAACTGGAAAGACCCTAAACCTTAATGTCCACATGTGGACCATGAAAAACAAAATGTCAACAGGTGTTTTTAATTGGACATTACGGCTGTGATTGATGTAGATGAGTCAGTCCTCTGATGTGCAGACAACCAGGACATCATAAGACTCCTTACAAACCCACTGACATCAGACCAGCACAGATGAACAGTACACCACATTATAAAGACTATAAAAAATATGAACAATGGGAAAGTTGAGTCATGAGTGTCTTCAACAGGCACCCATTAACACCTGGATTTAAAGTTGCAGTGTGTAATTTTTAAAAGGATCTCTTGACAGAAATGCAAAATAATATACAAAACTATATTATCAGGGATGTATAAAGACCTTTCATCATGAACCGTTATGTTTTTATTACCTTAGAACGAGACCTTTTTATCTACATACACAGAGGGTCCCCTTACGTGGAAGTCGCCATTTTGTGTTTAATTCGCAGGGTTATGGGTTTGTACAAATTAACATGCGTGTACAAGAATTAGTAATAGCTATAGTGAAGTTTGCAACCACTTATTCAAACTTTAGTTGGTTTGAATACATTTGTTTATAACCATGTTTCATTTAGAGCTATGAGGTAAAATCTGTTTAGTACATTTAAAGACATTTCTAACATAATCTGCACACAGGTAAGGGATGATATTATTGTCAGACTGCTGGTTGTCAAATTGAAATGGAGTATTCTCAAACTAGTCTATAATAATCCACTAAATGATAGACTTGACAGTCAGCGATGTTTAGCACATTTGACTTATTTTTGACTTTTTTCATTACTCTTCAGGGAAGATTTTCAAGTCTGTTCCAGGAAAACTCATCAAAGAGGTATGAATGTGGTTTTTATGGTACAGGTTGTTTTATTGTGACATGGGACAGTCTGCAATTGGGGTGGCAAATGGTAGTTAAAATGTTTCATTTTTTATTTATTGCTATGCATTAAACTTTGTTTAATATGCTAAATCCAGTAATTTTTTTTAAATTGTGGAATTACTGTTGATTCTGTGGTGTTACCAGGAAAAACAGTTACACCTCATACAAATTAGCACAAACACAGACTTTTCTAAAATGGAGGCTGCCATCATAATGATTTCAGGATAAGGGGACATTTTGGAAATATTTGAATGAGGCATGCATGGATGATCCCTCACTTTTAGAAAGAATATCTCTTTGGGTTTAAGACTTGAAATCGCATCATATGACCCCTTTAATTGTTGAAAGTAGTAATTCAGTGGGAGATAATGTTAGTAACTATTAGTGGTGGCTGGTGACTTCTCTTCCAAAGAGGTGCGAATTCAAAATATGTGTTCGGAGTGTTATGTTTGTGGCTCGTCATTCCAAAATATGTGTTTGTTGTGTCATGTGAACCATGTGCATTATGTGTCATGTCAAATAAGTGCCTGCTACACACGTTCACAAAATACTCGCAAGACACTAACTAACATTAAACTCTGAATACACAAGAGATTAATTGAGTATCATATCCCCTTTAGACGCGTGTGCAGCAGGCACTTATTTTGACAAGACACATGATGCACAAGGTTCACATGATGCAACAAGCACATTTTGAAATGACGAACCACACAGATGATGGGCTGCATACATGTTGTGATGAACTTCCATCACAAAAAGAAATCACCGGCCGCCACTGGTAACTATTACATTAAACGTACAGGCGTAACTATTATAGCAATAATAGCAAATGACGAAAAGTTTAAAGAAGAGCTTTACTATTGTAATATCTTTATTATGTAATTCCTTGAATTATTATAATTATGATACATTTTGTTCTTATCATAATAGAAATTGTAATACAACTATTTCAACTCACTTATGAATCTTGTAAAACATGAGATGATATTTGTCATATAAAATTTGTGTAATTAAAGTTGTCACTTACATAAATCAAAACCTGATAAATGTAAATCATTTACGTTTTGGTGTTACATTTGTTGTTATGTTTCCTGTGATATTTGTAGAAAGGACAGAATCTGGAGCCGTTTATTCAGTCTTTCTTCAGTTCATGTGAATGTCCTAAACCCAAACCCAGCAGACCTGAGCTCACAATCCTCAGCCCCACCGCAGAAAATAACAAAAAGGTGGGTTCACTAAACAAATCCATTAGGACGCTACAGGAGCATTTTATCTCTATTAAATCAGTGTGAATAATTGCGAGAGTAATGCTGCATACATACCAAAAGCAAAGCATCATGTTCCTCGCTTAAGATTATTCGGGCGATTTAACTTTGTGTCATGCCAATTTCCCGCTTCAGTTGAATATTTTCAACTTGTGCGGAAGGTGCGTTTAAGGCAAATAGTGCGTGTTTGCGGCAATTAGGCTGCCCAATTCACGTAATTTACATTCCCCTGCAAGAAATCATCGTCTATTCGTGTCTTTGTATTAACTTAGTAGGTAATCTACTCGTGCAAATACAGTAGTAAAAAGCATAATGCTGCATACATAACAAACGCAAAGCATCATGTTCCTCGCTCTAGATTACTTGCGGGATTTAACTTTGTGTCATGCAAATTTCCTGCTTGAGTTGAATATTTTCAACTTGCGCAAAAGGCGTGTTTAAGGCAAGTAGCGTGTGTTTATGGCAGTCACTCTGCCCAATTTGCGTAATTAACAGCGCCCTGCAATAAATCAACGTCTATTCACATCTTTGTATTAACTTAGTATGCTATCTACTGGTGCAAATAGTAAAAAGCATAATGCTGCATACATACAAAACGCAAAGCATCATGTTCCTCGCTCTAGATGATTTGTTGGATTTAACTTTGTTTCATGCGAATTTCCCGCTTGAGTTGAATATTCTCAATTTGCGCGGAAGCTGCGTTTAAGGCAAATAGACTGTTCATGGCAGTCGAGCAGCCCAATTTGCGTAATTACATCGCCCTGCAAGAAATCAACTTCTATTCACGTCTTTGTATTAACTTAGTATATAATATACTCGTGCAAATTGTAAAAAGCATAATGCTTCGTAAAAAGGGTCACGTTCCTCGCTCTAGATTACTCAAGGGATTTAACTTTGTGTCATGCAAATTTCCCGTTTGAGTTAAATGTTTTCAACTACCGTGGAAGGCGCATTTAAGGCAAATAGTGCAGTCGTGCTGCCCAATTCACATAATTCACATTGCCCTGCAATAAAATCTATGTCTATTCATGTCTTTGTATTAATTTAGCATATAATCTATTGGTGCAAGTAGTAAAAAGCATAATGCTGCGTGTACACAACAAACGCAAATTGTGTATTCGCATCACGTTCCTCGCTCAATGTAACTCGCTGGATTTAGCGATGAGTCAGGCTAATTTTTCACTCAAGTAGAATCAGCTTGTGCAGAAGATGCGTTTAAGGCAAATAGTGGGTGTTCTTGGCAATCGCGTTAGCAAATTTGCGTCATTCGCATCGCCCAGTGCAAATTCAAAGCTATTTGCATCTTTGCATTGACTTTGTATTTAATGTACTTGGGCAAATCGTTAAATTTGCATTTGGTGTGTACGCAGCATTAGAGTAAAGAGTACTAAAAGTAAAAATAAGTTCCATAGATTTTGTCTCTGTGATGATTTTTTTCATATTCATATCGGTGTTTTGTGTCGTTTTGTTTAGCTGTTCAATGAGTTATACAGAAACAATGCCAATCTGCCAGAGGGACTGGAGAGAAAACACAACCAGAATTACTTCATGGAACTGATGGAGGTGGACGGAGCGTATGACTACATCATGTACATAGGTCAGGAAATTTTACTTTTATCAATCCAAAGAATTAATTGGAAAAACGTTATACTGGCAAAAAAATATTACTGTAGATCCTAGAAAAGTAATACAGAAATACCAGGCACGAGTCGAGTCGTAATCATTTATCTCGTTGCTAAATTGTTTGTTTTCTAATCAGATATGATCTCTTATATATTACTGTGTAAAATAATTGACCATGTAAGAAAACAGTGGAACTGCTTCAAAATGAATCATTTAACAGCCCAGTGGTAAATAAAGAAGGTTTTAGTTTTGAAATGTTTTAATTCATGTTCTGTACTAGAGCCAGCGTTATGGATGTGACATTTGCAGTAAAAACTTGAAACATAAATTTGCAGAGAATGCATTTACTACAAATATACTGAACCATCTGTTTATATTTTCCTAAACCCTTGATGATAGAGTCCAGACATCTGAAAAATATCAGTCTACACATGTTTCTATTTAAGATAAGGGAAACATGCATGCGCTTTTGGGAGACAACATACTTTGTAGGATTTCTGTGAATTAAAATGCACAAACCAGAAGCAATAATACTCAACAGATAGAGAAGGGACAGCTCTTTAAAAAAAACAAATAATATTTATTTATCTAAAATATGTGTGTAAAAAAACAACGTTATGGACGTGACAATTCAAAAATTTGCAATTTCATAAAATAATTTAAAAATTGCTTTGAAAGACTTTGCATAAGTATTTAAACCACTAAATATTGACATCTAAGATCTCAGAATGATCAAAAACTTGATGATAACGTTGACATTTGCATGAAATTGCCCAGTACCATTTGTGTGTTGCCGTCTTGTTCATCTGCGCTGGCCTTGGAAATGTTTTTGGACATGTCTGACACTATAAATCTGCAAAAAACCTAAAACTAACACAACCCCAAATCCTTCACTTGTGAAATTCCTGCCAAATATCAGGCTGATGTGTTGTAAACCTCTGTAGGACTTTAAGTCTTTCAGAAGCAGAGTTTAACACTGATTTACTGTATTTACAGCATAAAAGATTTATTTATACAAATACTATATAAACATTACAAATCACAACACAGATTCTTGCTGAGGAAAAGCTTTTAAATGTGTATTATGTGTAATATAATATCCAAAAACCACTTACACGGTGTAATATATTTAATACATTCATTATATTTTAAATAATGGCTTGTCCTTTGTAATTGTTGCTCTTTAAGTGACTTAATGTCCACGCTATCCTTAGTTTCTGGTTGTAGAAACTGGCAACACGAGTGGACAAATGCAGTCGTTGTGATTATACAGGTACAGCATCTATCACGCAGCTGTTGTGCCTTGAAACTAATTCATTATGATGGCATAAAAAAATGTAAACGTACACGTAATAAAATATCGACGTCATTACCCTTATCCGTGAACATGATCAACGAATTCAATATATCTCTGGATGGTGAAAACAACATCTCCCATCATTCCACTCTCCTTCATAACGTCATTAAGCTGCGCCTATTGTATTATTGTAAAATAGCGACCTCTAGTGGGAAAAATCCTTCATATTCTGCCTTTAACTGATTTCCCGCCATTGACAAGTTGTCTCATCAATTAAGAGAAACATTTGCATGAAAACAGGTTCCTGGTGAGTTTTTATGTTAATCTTTAATATCGTGATTATCCACTAGATGGCGCATTTACCCAATTTATAAAAAAAAACTGAAGCAAAAAATATTTATTAATTTTACACTCCGGGTATGTTTTTAATAATCATTCTGAATCTGATCTCTAACAAAATTCTTTCACAAAAATGCAATTATTTCAGCTTTTTGCAAAAAAAAAATATTTTTGAAAAAAAACCCACATATTTAAGATCTTATAAACATGAAAAATTGTATTCGTTTTTTCCTGTTTTGTTTGTTTGTTTATTGTTTGTTTGATTGAAAGCAGAGGGTCTTTTCTTTCATTTGATATATTTGTATGTTTATACAGTGAGGAACACCCTGCTTTTTTGCAAGTTCTCCCACTTAAAAATCATGGAAGGGTCTGAAATTGTCATCGTAGGTGCATGTCCACTGTGAGAGACAATCTAAAAAAAATCCAGAAAATCACAATGTATAATTTTTTAACTATTTACTTGTATGATCCAGCTGCAAATAAGTATTTGAACACCTGTCTATCAGCTAGAATTCTGACCCTCAAAGACCTGTTAGTCTGCCTTTACTCCATTTATTATACACCTGTCCACCCCATACAAACAGTAAGAATCCAACTACTAACATACCCAAGACCAAAGAGCTGTCCAAAGACACTAGAGACATAATTGTACACCTCCACAAGGCTAGAAAGGGCTACAGGGAAAATGCCAAGCAGCTTGGTGAAAAAGGTTCACTGTTGGAGCAATCATTAGAAAATGGAAGAAGCTAAACATGACTGTCAATCTCCCTCAAACTGGGGCTTCATGCAAGATCTCACCTCATGGGGTCTCAATGATCCTAAGAAAGGTGAAAAATTAGCCCAGAACTACACGGGAAGAGCTGGTCAATGTTCTGAAAAGAGCTGGGACCACCGTTTCCAAGGTTACTGTTGGTAATACACTAAGACGTCATTGTTTGATATCATGCATGGCACGGAAGGTTTCCCTGCTTAAACCAGCACATGTCCAGGCCCGTCTTAAGTTTGCCAATGACCATTTGGATGATCCAGAGGAGTCATGGGAGAAAGTCATGTGGTCAGATGAGACCAAAATAGAATTTTTTGGTCATAATTCCACTAAACGTGTTTGGAGGAAGAAGAATGATGAGTACCATCCCAAGAACACCACTGTGAAGCAAGGGGTGGTAGCATCATGCTTTGGGGGTGTTTTTCTGCACATGGGACAGGGCGACTGCACTGTAGGCAAGGCAAGGCAAGGCAAGGCAAGTTTATTTTTACAGCACATTTCATACACAGAGGTCATTCAAAGTGCTTTACGTAGAAATGAGAAAACATAAATCAAAGATACATGAATTTAAAATATCAATTAAAGAAAATAAATGTGTTTTTAATAAAAATTGTTTAAATGTGTTTTACAGGAATAAAAGTATAAAACTGTTAAAATTAAGAATAATATCAAGAGAATTGAAAAGAATTAAAAATAGTGCATATAAAATATAGTGCAATCAGTTTGGACGCAGAATAGTCCTCATTCAGTAAATGCATAGCTAAACAGATGTGTTTTGAGTCTGGATTTGAATGTGGCTACTGTTGGAGCACATTTGATCTCTTCTGGAAGCTTGTTCCAGCTGCGACTGGCATAATAGCTATAAGCTGACTCTCCTTGCTTTGAGTAAACCCTTGGTATTTCTAGCTGATGTGACCCTAATGATCTGAGTGATCTGTTGGGTTTATATTCAATGTATTAAGGAGAGGATGAGCGGGGCCATGTATTGTGAGATTTTAGGGAACAACCTCCTTCCCTCAGTTAGAGCATTAAAGATGGGTCATGGCTGGGTCTTCCAACATGACAATGACCCGAAGCACACAGCCAGGATAACTACCGAGTGGCTCTGTAAGAAGCATATCAAGGTTCTGGAGTTGCTTAGACAGTCTCCAGACCTAAACCCAACAGAGAATCTTTGGAGGGAGCTCAAACTCTGTGTTTCTCAGCGACAGGCCAGAAATCTGATTGATCTAGAACAGATCTGTGTGGAGGAGTGGACTAAAATTCCTCCTGCAGTGTGTGCAAACCTGCTGAAAAACAACAGGAAACGTTTGACTTCTGTAATTGCAAACAAAGGCTACTGTACCAAATACTAACATTGACTTCAAGTACTTATGTGCAGCTGTGTCATACAAGTGAATAGTAGAAAGATCACATATTGTGATTTCTGGATTTTTTTTCAGACCCCTCCATGATTTCTGGGTGGGAGAGCTTTCAAGGTGGCAGGGTGTTCAAGTGCTTACTTTCCTCACTGTATATTTCTATGAGAAAATTTTCCTGGAAGGAATTTTTTTGAAAATCACAAAAAATGTTGGCGGGTGTCTTTAAAAAAAAAGGCTGGCTGGGAATGAGTTAATATTGTAGTAAGATAAATAAAACAGCATGTGAACAGCTGACAGACAGCAATTGAGCAGTTACCAGATATTTGTGCCGTATTGATGACTTTTCTTCATGTGTGTGTTTGTATGCCGCAGGTCGTGTGATATTCCACATGCCCGACTGGCTTCATCATATCCTGAGCGCAGGTCGTATCCTCCTGAAGAAAACTCTGGAGGCGTATGTTGAACACTACTTCCAGTTCAAACTCGAACAGATCATGCAAGAACATCGCCTCGTATCTCTCATCACCCTACTGCGAGGTCTGTCTAATCCAGCCTGTGTCAACTCTTCAATACTGAATGACCTAATGCTGCGTACACACCAAATGCGAAGCATCGTGTTCCCCGCTCTAGATTACTCGCGGGATTTAACTTCGTGTCATGTGAATTTTTCACTTAAGTGTAATATTTTCTACTTTTGCAAAGAGGCATTTGAGGCGAATAGCGCCTATTTTCCCAGCAGTCGCGCCATTCGCATCGCCCCGCGCGAGTTCAAGTCTATTTGCGTCTTTGCATTGACTTTGTATGTAATCTACTCGCGTGAATCGTTAAATCCGTGTTTGGTGTGTACGCCCCATAACACTCCTAAATATCTTAGATTTACTCAAACTCTACTTGCCCGAATAAAGACAAGTTTTGCTCAGTAATCTTGATACTGAACCACTGCGAGATGCTGTTTTCTGTGAGAATACTGAGGAACGTTCTCCTGAAGACAAACAGAAACGAGCCAAGCAGACCTTCGAGGAGATGATGAACTATCTGCCAGGTACTAATGCAGATATGAATTTACTATAGTTCTGCTTTGGTCTGTGACTTTATATCCAGTGTAAAATCTATCTGCTGGTAACAAAAGTAAGATGATCACACAAGCAGGCAAGCACAAACGTTTGGCTTCAGTAAGAAGATCAATGCATTATTCATTTTGTGCTGTTTTTTATGATCATTTGAAGAAAACAACAAAGTCAGCTACACACTTACATGCTTGTAATGTTCAATTGGTTGTATTTTTATTGATGTATATGTTTCTGAAAGTCTTTACTTGTGTTTTCAGATTTGGTGGGGAAATGTGTCGGTGAAGAAGCGAAGTTTGAGGGTGTGAAGTTGCTTTTCACAGGCGTCCAGCAACCACTGCTTAATAAACAGGTGTTACATACAGTCACCTCACTGATATACTATTACGTGTTACGTGCCTGGCACAAAGTTATTTTCCGTTCTTGGTTTGTTTATCATCTGGCTAGTGGCTAAACTGGCTGGCCGACGAGCTGGCTGGCGCCTTGCATGGCTGACTCCGCCGTCGGTGTATGAATGTGGGAGTGTATGGGTGAATGTGAGGCTAATTGTAAAGCGCTTTGGATGGCCATAGGTCTGTTAAAAGTGCTATATAAATGCAGTCCATTTACCATTACCATAAACTGACCTCTGAAGCAAATACCTTGTCGACAAATAAAAATATTCCAGTTTCCCAAACACGAGAGGAGACGGCGAGCATGGATCATCTCTGGGTGAAGAGATTTAAGGATTGCTAATTTAAGGATCTGTAGCTAACATTGTATACATTCATTTTACACAGAAACGTTAGCTTAGTGTAATAGTTGGAATAGTTATTTGATTTTTATTTAGGCTACTTAAAATATACATTTTAGGTTTTTCTTTAAATAAAATTCACAAACACTCTCACTGCAAAAATGACTTTCTTATTTAGTATTTTTGTCTTGTTTTCAGTACAATTATCTAAAAATTCTTAAATCAAGATTAATTTTCTTGATGAGCAAAATGACCCAATAAAATAAGTCTAGTTTTAGACAAAATATACAATGTAAGTGAATTTGTGGTTAAAACAAGCAAAAATATCTGCCATTGGGGTGAGAAATGTTTCCTTGAATTGAATTGTAAACTTATTTTTAGATTTTAGATTTTTTTCTCACACCATTGGCAGATTTTTTTGCTAGTTTTAAGCACAAATTCACGTAAATTGTATTTTTTTTGTCTAAAAACTAGTCTTAAAATTTGTCATTTTGCTCATCAAGAAAATACATCTGGATTTAAGACTTTTAGATGTTTTTGCTAAAAACAGGACAAAAATACTAAGTAAAAAAGTCATTTTTTGCAGTGCTTAAATGAACATTTGCTAACTTTAAGACTATCTACACATATCTGAAACTTTCAGAAGCAAAATTCTTTGCACCTGTAGAAAAACTTCATTTTGTGCATGCAACTTTATTAAAGTTCATTGTTTATTATGTAGTCCCTGAATAAACGACACAATTATTGTGATAAAAGCAGTTGCAGATGTTATACAAAATACATAACAATCTATGTACAAAATTAAACGTTTCCGCAACATCTCTTGAGGTTTGGGCAAAAGGCTCACGATTTACATCCAGAAAATGATGCATGAAGGGATGCGCTTAACCTTGAATACCACTCCAAACACTGCAAAAAATGACTTTCTTACTTAGTAGTTTTGTATTATTTTCAGTACAAATATCTAAAATATCTTAAATTAAGATGCATTTTCTTGGTGAGCAAAATGACCTAACAAAATAAACCTAGGTTTTAGACAATTTGTGCTTAAAACAAAAAATCTTGAAAAGTTTACTTTTTTTCTTAAACACTTAATAAAAAAAAAATTTCACCTAAATTATTTTTTGTGTAAAAACGAAACTTATTTTCTTAGGCCATTTTGCTCATCAAGAAAATACATCTTGATCAGTGGCGGCTGGTCAGTAGGGGCGCCGCCCCCTTAAGGAAGCTACTTTAACATGTTACCAAAAAGTTAAATATATAGTGCAAATTAATACAAAATAAAATCATTTTTCCGTACTATTTCACTGTTAGTCAAGTTATAATTTATTAAAAAAATCTAAACTGAGTTTGTTGTTTGTGTGTCATGTTTGTGTGTCTGGGGCGCACTCCTAATGAGTGTCTATGTAGGTCAGTAAAAAGGGTAAAAACATGTGACCTGAGGCTGAGCTCTAATTGGCTTGTTTCGGATCCGCCCTGGGGCGCAGGACCCAAAAATACTATGTAAGAAAGTAATTTTTTCCATGGGTTAAGGGCACTGCACTTTCACAGTTTTTCGTGTGCTTGCGCTCTCGAGTGGCCAAGATCCCGGACGCCTCAATCAGTATGTGTGTTTTCTGCATTTGAACCCACGACCTTTTGTGTCGCTAACGCAATGCTCTACTAGTTAAGCTACATGAACACTAGTAATGAATTGAATTAAACTGATGATCATTCTCTCACCTACAGTCGTCTCTGTATCTGTATACTTGACCTGTCTCTCTGCTCTTTCTCCTAACAGATAACGTATGTTTTACTTGACATCGCTGTGCAGGAGCTGTTCCCAGAGCTCAGTAAGGTAACACTGCTAATTTATTATAGTCATATAACTCATTTATTGAATAAATATTTTACCCAAATATAAATATTCTGTTCATGTACACATTGTTACAAATCTAAAGATGTTATTCTTCTGTAAATCTTGTGTGCTGTAATCTAAGTCTTCAAAACCCATTGTGTATGAAATGAATAGTCTTACATATTTAATTCAAGCAATTACAGTAAATATGAAGATTGGTTGGTTTCTCACACATGATGTGGTTTCTGAAAGTTTAGATTACAGGTGAAGCTCCCAGACAGCAGACGACTCCGGGCCAGATCCGCACCGGATCGGGGCCGAAGTCACACAACAGCTGTTACATGGCTTCTATCTAGTATACAAGTGAACTGCTTTTACAGCATGTTTTTATAGCAGAATTGCATTGATTGGCTGGGTGATGTTTTTCATGAATAAAGTGTCTGTTGTTTTGTCTCCTGTAGAATCAGAAGTCGGGTCTCTCTGTCTCCTCCACTAGACGGACGAAAGACATCATCTAAGATCGTCTGACGCTATAACGCTACAACATTGGATTTTATTGGACTACTAAAATAAAATAATTTATTTACTTTATTGAGTATATTATTATTGAGTTCATTTTAACCCTGAATTTAATTCCTGCCATTAAACTGCTTTGGAGAGTTTAGGTCAAGTAGAACTGCATTTATTTAAGACAGAGATCTAATAAGTGTAACATCTGATCAGAGATCCCTTTAGAGAAAACCCTTAATAGGGATAGTTCATCATTTACTCATGTTGTACTAAACCTGTATGTTTCTTTATTGTGTTATAACCAAAAGAAGAGATTTTTAAAATAATGTTAAGACAGTTGACAGTACCCATTGACTTCCATAGTAGTAGTAGTAGGATAAACCAAATACAATGGGTCACATCCAAAATATTTTCTTTTGTGTTTAGTAGAGATCTAACAATTACCGGTTTAATGATTAACTGTGTTAAAATTTTGTAATTACCATTTAATTAATACCGTTTAACAGTGCCAGTGTCACGGCTTGTAAACCTTTCAGCATCAACCAATTTAAGGAATAATGTGATGACAAACATTCATTCTGTGTGAGTGCAGGTTCGTGCAGCTTGCTTTACTCCTGGGTCATAAAGTACACCTGGGGCCTCATTTATAAAATGCTACGTAGAAACTATCCTACATTTAATCTTACGATCATTTATCAAAAATGCGTACATGTGATCCATAAACCGAATGTAAATCTGAGCGTTGGAGTGGACCTGAGCGCACGCACGGTCCAAGACCAAATCCGTGCATGCACACGCCCCAAAAATGAGGCCCCTGATTTCTCACAACAGACAGATTTGTCCTGTATTTATATGAAAATCTAGGCCTCATTTATAAAGCGTGCGTACACACAGATTTGATCTTAGACCGTGCGTACGCTCAAATCCACTCCAACGCTCAGATTTATAAAACACGTCTTTGACGTAGAAAAGTACTTACCTACACGTCAGGTTCCAACTTGACGTACGCACGTTTCCTTGTGGCAAAATTGCAGTATTGCAGGTAGGCATATTCGAAACTTTTAGAGCGCCAACATGCCGTTTCCAAGTCGTCATCTATATTAGAGCTTAGATCGGGCCCAAAAAACCAAGCCCGACCCTAACGAAACCTGTTGTGTCCGTGAATTGAAAGGTCCACTAATACTCGCCTTAACTCGAGTGATGTCAATAAAGTTTCCATGTTAGAATTTAGAAATATTGAAAACTTAAGCAAACAACAACTAAGATGTTTTTTTTTTATTTTAAATTTATATTTTGAGAAAATGATGGTGTTTTTTGACCTTGCATGCATTAAAACTGTTGTCCGGGACTTATAAACAGTGATAGGACGCTTAAAATTGGCATCTTACTGGCTCTTTAACAGCGGCGGAGTCTAAGAGCATTCAGCTGTGCACAATTTTAAGATGATTTGTGATTTATAAACCGCACATATGCACGGTTTTTGTGCCTACGGTCCTTTTCTCTAAATCGCACGTACAATAATTTCAGAAGTGGTCTTGGGTGAAATGTAGGATATTTCCTATGTCACACTTTTATAAATGAGGCCCCTGGTTTACTCACTTGTGTTTTGAACAAGATGTACATTTATCTCACAACCTTGAATGTGGATTAATATTAATAATTCATATTAATGTTATTTATTTGATGTTTATGCGAACAAAAGTGCACTTACATGGAAAATCAATTTTACATTTGGTTTGCATCAGTACTTTTTTATTTCTAGAGATTGTTCACAAAACCATGATGTATATTGATATATTGCTGATTTTGGTCACTATAACCATGATGTAAAATTTTCATACCATTTCATGTCTAGTGTTTAGTAGAACAAAGAAATGCATACAGGTTTAAAGCAACATGAGGGTGAGTAAATGATGACAGAATCTTCATTTTTGTGTGAAATATCCCTTTAAGACACCAGAAACAATGAGACATTGCACTACATTTTATATAGTGTCATACAACAAAAACAACTTAATGACCCTGAAAATGTGCTGGCTTTAGTAAATGAAAGTCTTAGGCCTGGTTTCACAGACAAGGCTTAGCTTAAGCCAGGGCTAGGCCTTTAAAGCATCTTTTGTAAACGTTATTGTGTATCTTGAGCCAGTTTTAAGATCTGTCAGTGCAAGTTATTTTCAGTTGAGACAGCTCAAACATGTTATTTAATCTAGCTTTAAGCCTTGTTTATGAAACCAGGGGTTAATGTTTGATTTTCATCCCTCCTTATATGTAGCAGAATAGTGTGTTTAAAATTCACTCACCTAAAGGATTATTAGGAACACCTGTTCAATTTCTCATTAATGCAATTATCTAATCAACCAATCACATGGCAGTTGCTTTAATGCATTTAGGGGTGTGGTCCTGGTCAAGACAATAGGTGTGTTCGACTTCATGCGGCGCTGACTCGAGAAATCATACGTGTCTAATTTCTTCTAGCTCTCGCGGTACTTTGACGTCATCCGGCTGTAGATTCTTGCGGCGCCGCATGAAGTCGAACAAGCCTAATCTCTTCAACTCAAAACTACAAGTCAGAATGGGAAAGAAAGGTGATTTAAGCAATTTTGAGCGTGACATGGTTGTTGGCGACAGACGGCCGGTCTGAATATTTCACAATCTGCTCAGTTACTGGGATTTTCACGCACAACCATTTCTAGAGTTTACAAAGAATGGTGTGAAAAGGGAAAAACATCCAGTATGCGGCAGTCCTATGGGCGAAAATGTCTTGTTGATGCTAGAGGTCAGAGGAGAATGAGCCGACTGATTCAAGCTGATAGAAGAGCAACTTTGACTGAAATAACCACTCATTACAACCGAGGTATGCAGCAAAGCATTTGTGAAGCCACAACACGCACAACCTTGAGGCGGGTGAGCTAGAACAGCAGAAGACCCCACCGGGTACCACTCACCTCCACTACAAATAGAAAAAAAGAGGCTACAATTTGCACAAGCTCACCAAAATTGGACAGTTGAAGACTGGAAAAATGTTGCCTGGTCGGATGAGTCTCGATTTCTGTTGAGACATTCAGATGGTAGAGTCAGAATTTGGCGTAAACAGAATGAGAACATGGATCCATCATGCCTTGTTATCACTGTGCAGGATGGTGGTGGTGGTGTAATGATGTGGGGGATGTTTTCTTGGTACACTTTAGACCCCTTAGTGACAATTAGGCATCATTTAAATGCCACAACCTACCTGAGCATTGTTTCTGACCATGTCGATCCCTTTATGACCACCATGTACTCATCCTCTGATGGCTACTTCCAGCAGGATAATGCAACATGTCACAAAGCTCAAATCATTTCAAATTAGTTTCTTAAACATGACAATGTGTTCACTGTACTAAAATGGGGCCCACAGTCACCAGATCTCAACCCAATAGAGCATCTTTGGGATGTGGTGGAACGGGAGCTTCTTGCCCTGGATGTGCATCCCACAAATCTCCATCAACTGCAAGATGCTATCATGTCAATATGGGCCAACATTTCTAAAGAATGCTTTCAGCACCTTGTTGAATCAATGCCACGTAGAATTAAGACAGTTCTGAAGGCGAAAGGGGGTATTAGTATGGTGTTCCTAATAATCCTTTAGGTGAGTGTATATCATTTATAAGAAAAATGGGAATATTTTAAGGACCAACTCAGCAGATCTTCACCAGCACCATTTACTCTCAGCATTAGGAAAATATTGAATAAAAATTTCTCAAAGATATGAAAATATTGAAAATGAAATATTGTGCATAACAAAGACAAGCCTGTTTAACATCATGACAATTTCAGTAAAACACATTCCAACCCATAATATGAAAAAATTAAGACAGTACTCAAAATCGTCTGGAAACAATGATTAAAGAAAACAATATAGTACAATAAAAAAATATACGAATGTACAGCATAGTTCACCAATCACCTAAACAAGCTAAACTTTTAAAAGAGGTATGTAAATGTATTAAATCACATGAAAATGAACCCTGTATTTCCCTAATGTGAGTATAGTTATTGCTGTATATCTTCACTAGTGTTTTGTTAACCCTCACAGTGTTAAGTCTCTGTTTCTATAAAGCAAGTTATTTGGATTAAATATGGCTACACAGGGCGCCACCAAGGACAATTCTAAGGGCCCAGGCACTTTTGGGACCCCCAGAGATCATTTTTATCAGTAGTAATACAATAAAATTATAAATCTTATCTACTAATAAAACAAAGTTATGGCTTGTTTCTGCATTTCCGGCAAAATTATGGATGGCTAAATTGGCTTATAAAGTATGTTTGGTGCCAAATAAGTGTGGTAGGGGACCCAACCTCATGTTCTTTCATATGGCCCAAAATTGCTAGTGGCGCCCCTGTGGCTACACATCCACATTGTTCCCCGAGCTTATTAAAAATGATTTCATTTAATAAACAAACAGAAGACAGAGGGTCCACACCAGAAAAAGAAGTGAAAAATATCCTCGCTGTCCAACGGCAGAGTTAAACTGAATACGACCCTCCACAGCCGGATGAACTCTCTTCCTCTCTGTGATATAACTGGCAACAACTGATATATCCAGGTCACCTATGGAGCATACGCAGTATATGCAATAATGTATGACTGGCCTTTATATATGACAAGATATTCACTGTATTTCTGTATAGTATATGACTCACCGCTGTCGTGTTTTAACATCTGTTGTTTGATCATGGTGTAGTTGTCTCCTCCATCCACGAGGTAAGAAGGCATAGCAATTTTATAAACTTTTTTGGGAATAATTGGCTCATATCGAGGAACTCGACAGTCGGTGCAGAGAACCTTTGCACTTTTCAACCGCTGGCCGGAAGGCTTGGATAAATCATACACCAGCTGAAAACCTGCCAAGGAAACACATCATCTGAATTACTCAGATTGAAACTACACTTCCATGAATCCTGCTGTTTGCCAATAAAAAAATTAGTTTAATTTTTACAAGGTGTTTGGACATAAATGTGTGTTGGCAGACACAATAACCCTACAATAAATACAAATCCACCCACTTCTTTTTTAAATCCTGATTGAACCAAAGCAGATGCTGTTTTGATTCTCTTGTTAATGTGATGTCACACTGATAACAGCCACTGACTGACAGTCCTGCATTACCATAGTTTCTGCCCTCAGTTTCAGCCAGTTGTACACTGTCCTCCATATCTCAATAGTTAGATATTGTAAAATCTCAGAAAATATATTTAACCTAATAACATAAAACAGACTTCTGATCTGGTCCAATAAGCTTCAGATTACTCTAAAGAGGGAAAGAGTTTCAGTTGAAGTGGAATGCAGCCCCACTCAAGGGTTGACAGCAGCATGGGCGCCACATCCTCTTCTGTTTTTACTCCAAAGTTTACTTTCTTAAAGTGTCTATTTTTTTGTGTCGGCGATTGTAAACCAAACATCTAAAACTTTATTTATTTGCATCCTGTCGGTCGCACACACGGTCATCCATCTCTCCAGACACGAGGCATTTCATTGTGCTTCTTTCGAACGTGAAGCAGTAATTGCGTTCTGCAAACAAACACAAAGTATTGATAAGTTTACCGCACTCATTACTTACTAAATTTACCATGATTTAACTATAGTGGGGGAGAGCGGGGCACAACCTAAAGCTTTTAGGTTTTGGCTCAATCATTCAAAAAATATTTGAGTTTTATTAATTATATTTTTACACAAGCAACACACACATCTCTGCTACAAATGAACATTTGAAGTTTGTTTCTAGTACTTACCACTCTTGGAAAATTATGTTATAGGTGGGGTAAGTTGTAACACTTGCTAAAAATTAAGTTTGCAGGCAAATATTTCAATACTATTTTGTCTATATACTTGAAGTGGATATTGTTTATATATCTGTCTATAATAGACAGGCATCCACACTGTATTCATTCATCTAGCCCTTTTCTAACAATAATTCAATTATAAATGGATACAAATGTCTAAATATGTGAGGAAAAAGCAGCACAATTATGACAAAACACTTTTTTTTAATATGTGAGCCAGTCTGTAATAACCATACTACAGTTTCAAAATCAAATTCAGAGATAATGAGCACCAAAGTCTGATTTTAGCCATTTATTTCATTATGATTTCAATCTTTGACGTGACCTTATTCAATCAATATTAAATATATGAACAAAAATAAATTTTGACACACAATTTTTGATAAGACAGGCACATTTTATTTTGTTGGTCGCCAGCAATCATTCATGTGTAGCGTATTTAAAACAACGGCGAGAATTACGCTAACGTTAGCGGTTTTCATATCGTAAGTGCTGAGTGGTTAGTTGTAACACACCGCGTAACAATTAACCCCGCTGGGTCAAAATATTTTCAAGCCCACCAAAAAGTTGCTAAGACCTGCAGACATATTTCAAAACGATGCTATGTTTTAGTCAACAAGACACTGATTAATATGAAATAGCAGTGGATTTTGTATCTTACACATCCAACTTAGAAACCCCCCAAAAAACATATGATGAAAAAATATACGTGAATGCCACCAAAACACTTGTTTATAAAAACCTCTCTGGAAAAACAATATACATTTCCAATAATTTGCTTTTTGGCAGCGTGAGAAAAAAAATACCGGAAAAACAAAATCCTCAACCTTGTGCAACAATGTAAACAGTCCGTATTACAACTAACCTCGTGTTAGTTTTTGCCCAGCGCACCCCTATTTGTACCTTAACCACAGTAACCACAAATGTATTCACGATTGTCTCATTACAGTAACCAGTTTAATCATCATGTTTCTATGAAACATATGGTAATACAAATTGCATTGCATTTATCCAAAAACATGGTTGTTATACTTTTTCTGTAGTAAATATATATATATATATATATATATATATATATATATATATATATATATATATATATATATATATATATATATATATATATATATATATATATATATATATATATTATAATATGCAATTATCTATAAATGTTTTTGTTTTTTGTTTTTGAAAGCAGAGGATCTGTTCTTTCATTTGATATATTGTACGTTTATATATGTAAAGAATAACTTTTTCTGGAAGAACATTTTTGTGAAAATCATCTGGCTGGCAACTTTTTTGTTAAAAACGCTGACGGGAAATAGTTAAGCAACTGAACAAAGCACAAATGTCAGTGCAGGTCAAAACTGCTCAAGGGGGAAATAAACTTAACTGAAAGTAAAGGAGTGAGGAGCTGTAGCTCATTTGCATTTAAAGGTACAGACACAAAAAAGCAATTTTTTGCTTCCACCCAAATTGGGGCAGCATTTTGGACACGTTATAATAAATGATCTGTGGGGTATTTTGAGCTAAAACTTCACAGACACATTTGGGGCACACTTGAGACTTATATTACATCTTGTAAAAATGGGTGTAATAGCCGTTTAAGTTTAACGCCTGTTTGCCATGTTATGTGCAAACCCTGAGATTAAAGGGGACTGCATTCCACTTCAACTGAAACACATCTCCTCCTAAAACTCTTTCCCTCTTTAGAGTAATCTAAACCTTATTGGGCCAAATCAGAAGTCTGTTTTATGTTATTAGGTTAAAGTTCTGGCTGACAGACTCACAGCTGTGGATCCAAAAAACACACAGAGCTACAGAAATATTCAACACTGCAAAGACCAATCTGCATGTTATTGCGCAAGTATGTATGTTGCAAACGAAACTTTTTTTCCCTGTTCAGAGTATTTTCTAATGACACACTTCGTTTATGTTTGCATTTTTCTACTTTGCAACATTTTTGGTTTAACACAAACAGTTCAATTAAAGGCTCTGACGCCACCACACACACATATGGGAAAACATGCTGAAAGAACAAAAAAGTGTTTACCGTCTAACTTCCTAAAATGAAACAGACAGATTTTGTTGATTGTTTCATGCAGACAAATCTGGAAAACACTCGACACATCATGAATCAAGCTTTCCCAACATCAATGGCGCCTGGTGCTAAATTGATTTGGGGGTGCAAGAAACTATTTTTTACAAAAAACAAGTTTTACATTCAAAAACTTAACATATTTTTGCCAGACGTTTAGTGTCCTTATGCAAATCCCTCTGAGGGTGGCACTCTGAGGTTCTAAAATTATATATAGAAACCTTTCTTACATACATCATAATGTAGTTATTTTGTATTCGAATATGATACGAGTTGTGGAAAATTCAGGAGAAGTAAACAAAGTTTACATAAATTCTCAGAACAATTAAACAAAAGTAAGTGAATGCATTATGAACTGATATATTTAACAAAAACATAAAAATCTTTGGATGTTCTTCATTTGCAATTGGTTCTGATTATAAAATTAATATTTTGTAAATTCCTATTCATTTACAAAAAAAAATCACACGAGCATTTGGTTTGTACATTTACTTTTTTAATTATATTATAATTATATAATTTATTTTTATAATTTATTTATTTACCTTTACTAATTTATAATTTATTTAACACTTTTCCGATGTTGTTATTAGAACTTCTTTTATGAATGATTTTGTTACATTTGTGTGTTCTTGTGTAAATCTTGTGTGTAAAAAAGCACAGCTAATGCTGCAATGCTTTAAATTACCATGGTTTTATTATAGTAAAAGTGCAGTAAAAGGCTTGTAGGCGGATTGATCACCATTTGCATAACTAGTTTTACTACAAATACCATGTTAAACTATGGTTTTTGTAGCAAAATAGGTTTAAGGATTTATTTGTAGTAAAACCATGGTCGTAGTAAAATATTCACAAGGATCCACGTGTACACGACCCCTTGTTAAAGAAGAACAGGAGAGATCCATAAGCATAGGTATCAGGTTGGGTCGATCTGTACCCAGCTCTTATATTTCGTTTTTCTGCCGAAGTTATCTTCACAAACGGACATTAAAGGAGATTTCCCAGAATAAGTTGGTGATTAAAGGTGCAGTGTGTAATTATTAGAAGGATCTCTTGACAGAAATGCAAAATAATATACAAAACTGGGGTGTATAAAGACATTTTTATGATGAACCGTTATGTTTTTATTACCTTAGAATGAAACATTTTTATCTACATACACATTACATGGATGTCACCATTTTGTGCCGCCATGTTTCTACAGTAGCCCTTAATGGACAAACTTTTTTTGCCAAGTTGTCTCCGTCACTTACACGTTTTTCCGATGGAGGCTACCATAGCTTCTTCTATGCGTTTCAAAAGTTATGGGTGAGCAGTGGACTGAGCCGTTGGTTGCAATTCGCAACCTCACCACTGAATTCCGCTAAAATGTACACACTGCACCTTTAAGCGAAGACTGTGACCGTGATTGTCACGTAGTGAAAATTGCGCCTCTATCTCTCAGTCCTGAATTTGGCAGTTTGGGCAACACATAAATTGGCCATCTTGGATCAGATTTGAAGACGCTGATTGTCTAAGTGTTATGTTACATCATAATGGGGTGGTTTCCTGGACTGAAATGAGCTTGAGCCAGGACTAGGCCTAGTTTTAACACACATTCCTTACTAAAAACATTACTGCGTGTGTTTGGACAGCTCTTACATTTATTTTTGTCTAGCACTAGTCTAATACCTGTCCGGGAATATGACATAAAATGAATACGCAATTGGCTAAACTTCTACAAAGACCCGCCTCCTGTTGGCAATTTCTCGATTGCCCACACAGCTGAACTTGAAATGTGCAGACGAACGAATTTCTATCATCTCACATATAAATATTTTGTGTGTGTGTGGTCCAGGGATGGCAGTGCCCTCTATTGACCAGCTGCCACTTCCAAACATACTACAAGAATTTACTAGATATACAAAAATCCAAGGCACTCGAGTGAGAAAAATATTAAAAAGCCTTTAATACACAGGGCTACATACAAAATTAAAAGGTAGATCTACGCGTTTCGGCTTACGCCTTCATCAGGATACACATGCATTGATACACAGCGCTCTACTTAAATAGTTATCACGAGCAGCTGGATAATAGATGGGAGTGGCCATCATTCATTCAAATGCAGACAATCCAATCAATATATATCCACATTTCAAATCACACTCAAATGTAAATTAAGTAAATAAACAAGATACTAAGTATTTAAAAGAAAATACCAAAAGAGGAAAAAATCAATTTCATCATTTACAACACAACAGAGATGTAAATAAATAAACAAAAAAATTTTTACAAAAAAGGCAAAAAGTCAATTTCTTCATTAACACCAGGAAACTCCATACTCTTAAGTGTATAGATCCAAAACGTTTCTCTTTGTAGAAGCCGCTTTAATCTATTTCCCCCTCTTATTGTACAGGGGATGGATTCAATGCCAATAACTTTTAAAGAAGACTCACAGGTATGACCTGCCTCAATATAATGTCTCGCCATGGGGTACAGCACGTTTTTTGTCCGGATCGCATACTTATGCTCTGCAACCCTTAACCGTAATTTCCTTTTTGTTTGACCAATACTACAAGAATGAATGTTTTAAACCCAAAGACCTCAAAACCAGCAGCAGACTATAAAACTCACAAACCCACAAAACATCTGTCAGCTTCAGACCAGCACTCCTCAATCTGAGTTAAAAACATCATTGAAGCTCACAAAAACTGCCTATATTGGGAAATGAAAAATATACCAAAAAAAATTGCCATTTCATTGCACCCTAAAGAAAAATATGAAAGTCTGGCGGAGTCTATATAGAGTAGACACAACAAAAACAGGCTTTTCTTTGGTTTATGTGGACAGAGGTTTTGGGAATACTGCATGTCAAACAATCTGCTTTATAGACCATTTCAAAAGATGTAAACACTACTGGTCCAGAAACACTTCCTGTTTCAGTTTGTGACTGTTTTTTTATTATTTCACATATATCGTTATCTTTAAGATGTTTGTTTAACTTTTTGATTCAGTTGTATAGACCGTTTCAACAGTAACAACATAAACAAGCGGCTGTCGCGGGCTGCACGTAACTTCCGGTAAACTCCGCTAAGAATAAATAACATCAAAGTTCTTTAAACATAGTTTATTTATATAACAAGCAAAAAAACAACACATAGATTACATAGGAAACCAAAACATTTGTTATTTTCGACGAGGCATTTGTTCAAGAGATCAGTTTAGCAACTAGTCAGACCATTAAAAAAACGAAACCGGAAGTAAGGTTCGGAACCAGACGTGTATCACGTGCGTCCGATGAAACCGTCTATATGTTCTGTTGGTTGTATTTTATTTAAGCGTTTATCTAGTGTTAAAAAAACTGAAACAGGAAGTGCTTCTGGACCAGTTTTGTTTACATCTTTTGAAATGGCCTATAGAAACTTTTCATCTAGAAGTGTATGAAATTTCCTTTAAAGAATAAAATATAGTTGGGCCATATATATTGTTTCATTTCATAATATTATGTCTGAATATTAAAGAAAAGCAGCCAATTAAAGCCCAGAACAGATGTGAACTCATTCGATATGGTTTCAGATTAATCTCAGGATGAGACCTTGACATGCCACCACAAGAATCATTTTACAAATTCTTTGCAAAGGGTGATCACACTTTAGATGATAAAATATAACAAAGTTTGCATTTATTTTGGATGCTTTTAATCACAGTTAAACTCCAACACTATCAGAAGGAAAGGTCCTCTTTAAAAAGTACATAAAGAGTGCATATTAGTACCTCAAAAGTACATATTGTATATATACCTTTATACAACAGTTCTTTCTGGTTCTCGAATCTGATTGGCTAAGACCTATGCGATATTGTGCTGATATCGGCACTGTAACCGCTTCACCTTTCGTATCATTCCGCCACCTAGTGAATGGAGGTCCTAAGCAGGCTCATCTCTGAATGGAAAAACACAGACGCGCTGTTTTGAATCACTCTCCGTTTGTCTCATTAGTTTACTAGCTCATAAATCAGTCTGTGAATCCCCAATCGGAAGTTATTCCGTCAAAGATCAGCGCTCTTGGATGTTACGTTACAGTTAATGGGAGAAATGTCTTGTCACATCGTGTGGACAATTAACACGATTGGGGAGGAATATAAGAGGAATATAAACACCCGTTTTTTTTCTGGAGCTATATTTCTTATCAGAACGCGAAAACACCGTGGAACTGCAGGTAAGCACTGCAGCTTTTAAATGTGGACATTGATCATTTACTTTATCGTGACGTGACTATTAAAACATGTTATGAGATATCGCCACTGGTATATTTATAAGCAGCATGCAAAAACATCTCTCTGACACTTATAAAAAACGTTTTATATAGTACTGACAAGAACAAAGTTTAATAATAATAATCGAGTGCTCGTATCACGTTAAGAAAGCAATAGTAACGTTATACAAGTAGTTTTATTAACTTTTACCTCGCGCCAAAACAATAACAAACACAAAAGACACTAAATATGAATAAAAAAACAAGTACTAGTTTGATCATGACACCAAATACTGCTGATTTGATCTCATTTTGACGATCATAAACAAACAAGGCCAACATGAGAGCCAGGGTATCTCTGTCAGAGATGTAGCCCAGAGAGGGCGGTGGTCAGCGGGGCGAGTGAACACTGATGTCCGCTCATGCTTTGGTTCTCATTCGTACCGAATCTCACTAAGCAAACGTTCAAACAGGCGCTATCTTTACTAATCGACTGTAGATTTAAATATAATACATATACATTCTCGACTGAACTAATCTTAAAACTACACTTTGTGACCAAGAAATTGTAATATTTAAAAACGGCGAATCCGTCCATTGAGTTAATATGAGATTCAAAGCAGCCGAAAGTGTTACCTGTCATTCTGGCCGCCCTCAAATCTGTGGCGGAAGAAGTAGTTCTCAAACAAAGAGGCTTTTAAAATAACTCCGTTGTTGTTTTCTAGTTTTCGTTTTTCAAACGTGTGCCGTCGAACTGTTGTATAAAAGCAATATCGCTCTCGGAGTCGTGTGATATAGCTCTATATCATCACGGCTGTGATTGCCTCCGGCACTCGGCCTGCGGCCTCGTGCCTCTGGCCTAATCACAGCCGTGATGATATAGAGCTATATCACACTCCTACTCGAGCGATATTGCTTAAGTATCTAAATGGTACATATTAGGAGCTTTTAACCATCTCAGTGACAGCTTTTGTACCATTTTATTTCTGAGAGCTTAGTTATATTGTTTTGATGAGTTTATTATTATTGTAAAATGTGAATAAATATATGTGTGCAGACTTTGGACTGTTACTGTACTGTATGTGATCGCTTCAAAAAGTGTGTATGTAATTTATGTGCAACACTACATTAAACTGTCTGTGATATTTATAGTATGACTTCCAGAAACACTCTTCATTGCAGGCAACATCACGTCATCTTCTAGCCTGAGAAGAAAACATCTGGCATTTCAAAGACACCACTGATCATTTCAGTGAAACTACCAAACAAATCAAATCTAGATTTGATTAAATCCAGTGCTTACTTCTGATCTTACGTTTGATTTGTAAGGCCCTAGCATATACCAAGTGTTTTTTGCTAGTTTCAGCACGGCACAGTTATCATTTTCATGTTCAGTGTCACGTTGTTTAAACAGCAAATGCATTTGCGCCCATTTGTGCGCATTGTTGGCACGTTGCTATTTTAAGGCAACTACAATAGATTACGCCATTGACCAACTAAAACCTTGTCTTAAGTCTAAAGTCAATGGCGCATCACTGTTTTTGTTTTTTAAAGAGCGCGTTAGTAATACGCGCCTATAAACGGGATGACAACGTGCGTTTGCTTATTACACACATGGACAGCAACGTTTCTAAATATAAAAATTAAAGGATTAAAGCTTAAAAGATTATTATTGAGTTTTTTTGGACATAAATGAGGACCGATTACGAGATGTTAGAAGCAGTAAAGAGCTGCTTTACCTGTAGCCTGGTAAGTAATTGGATGTTTTGCTATAAGAAAATGATATTACACAGCGCCCGAAAATAGTCCCCTTGGTAACTTTCAATAGCAGGGCAGTGCGTAATTTTTATCACGCCTGCGGCAGCCATGTTACGGCAGCAAAGTCCTTGATTATTACGCCATGATGAGAGTATAGTTCCTAAACCATATCTGCCTAGAAAATCACAACTTTTTATTTCCGTTGGTTCTTAGTACACGATGTAACTACAGAAGAGTCAAGTTTTAAATAAGAAAAATATCGAAACTCTTTGGTTATTTTTCAGCGCGATGCTAATGGTCTAATCAGATTCAATGGATTATGCTAAGCTAGGCTAAAAGTGATACCGCCAGACCCGGAGATCAGCTGAATGGATTCCAAAACGGTAAAAATCAAATGTTTAACTCTAGGGGAGCTGGAAAATGAGCATATTTTCAAAAAAAGGTGAAGTGTCCCTTTAAGCCTGAACCCGGAGTACTCCCCCTCTCTTTAGGATAGATGAAACTAACTGAGAGTGAGGTGATGGGGTGGAGAAGGGATGCTGCAATAAAGTAGTTAAATAAACTTAGTTAAACAAAAATAAGTACAGCGAAATTACAATTTTTAAGGTGTGTTTGCTTGACCAGCCAATAGTTCAAGTTTATCAAAAATAATCTGTTTAAATAACTTAAAAGGCAGAAATGTTACAGGAACTCCAAATATTTACATTTCTTCAACAAATTAAGTTCACACAGAGTTTACAGTGCATCAAGGTGCCTTGCTCAAGGACACCTCAGTAAAAAAGACTCAAATTGGCGACCTTCGGATTACAACCCTGAATCTCTAAACATTAGGCCACGAGTAGTGCACAGGGATGCTCACTTTCATTTGACAATGCTCACTTTCATTTCATTTCACCCACAAAATGACATTTTTAAGCACTCAAAACACTGCACAGTGAGGATCTTCTGGAAAAGTCAGTTGTAACTATCTGACAGTTTCTCGGTCTCAGATTGAAAAGGAGAGACGAAAATGACCGAAAAGAGTGACGGCTACAACACCACATTTAAAACGTTTGACGAATTCCAGTCATGCCATTAGAAACAAAAACCTTGAGCAATAATGGAAGTAAACTTCTAATCACTGTGAGGAACACCAAGTTACAAAACATCCTCATTTTAGTGCATCAACTGAGCTAAAGGCATCAAACGACCATCTCTTTATGACATGCAACAACAAAGTAGGAACTCAGCGCTTAGCGCGGAAAAACCGCCGAGCTCCGGCTTTCAGGGCGGAAAAAACCCGCTAGCTGCTGGCTGATTTGAAAAACGCTGAGCTTCCATTGGAAACAATTGAAAACATGCGTCGGCCACAGACGTAAAAGCTTTGGTGTGCACGCCCCTAGTAGCCTACCTAAATAAAGTTTTCATATGTGTCTCTCACTCAGTTTGCAAGTGTAATTGTGTTACTATGGTTACCAGTGTTTATAGTAGCGGATTAATTTCTAACTGTAATCAAACTGACTGGAACTACCTAACAGTTTTAATGCACACCTTCCAGCCAATCAGAATCGAGTATTTAAACAGACCATGGTATAATTTCAAATAATTTAAAGAAGCGGGGTCAATTTTTTATTACATCTATAACTAGAAGGAAGTATAGAAAAAGTTTTTAATTCATCAAAATGTTTTGATATTTTACCAAGCCAGTTAGATTTTCCAGTTTTGTTGATTGATTGACTTGAATGAAGACTTGATGAAGACCGCACAAGCAAAGCAAACATTGTCAAAATCCATAAAATCCCAGAAATCATTATACAGTGTCTTGCATTTGTGCAATAAAGGAAATGCTTAAAAAAAGTAAAATATAATCAGTTATAGACGGTTTCATCAGACGCACGTGATACACGTCTGGATCCAAACTTTTCTTCCGGTTTCGTTTTTTTAATGGTCTGACTAGTTGCTAAACTGATCTCTTGAACAAATTCCTCGTCGAAAATAACAAATGTTTTGGTTTCCTAGGTAATCTATTTGTTGTTTTTTTGCTTGTTATATAAATAAACTACGTTTAAAGTACTTTGTGGTTATTTATTATTAGCAGAGTTTACCAGAAGTTACGTGCGGACTGCGACAGCCGCTTGTTTATGTTGTTACTGCTGAAACCATCTATAATATAAAAAAGTGATCAAGATTGTCATACTGTAACAAAGACAGCTGTTTGCTATGGTGAAATAAATCCTCCTGACAGTGTGATCGTGACTTCAATGCAAATCTGAGCTGGATGTATGTAATCCTACTTATTACACGACTACTTGCCACATGAGTAAATGTTTTATGTAATATATTTATTTTGTCAAGATGACTCACAGTACCCAGATGACGATTAGTTTTAAGGTAGTTGTTATCTGGGAATGACAAACCTAGGAATATCGCCACTGGCCAATCAAAATCAAGCAGTCCAGAGTGCCATTTAATATACAAAGCATCAGTAGAGAGACAGTAGAGAGACAGAGGTGTGGTTACCTGACACCTGTAGAAACTCGCCGGTGTTTCCTCCGTACCTGCGGACCGAGTGCTCAAAGACCTCTCGCAGTGTAGATCCATTCATCTGAACCAGATCAAAGGTTCCTCCAAACGGTAACACGGAGATCAGATCTTCCATCGTGATTGAACCTGTCAATAAAACCTACTTTAATTCTCCAGGCGATATTATTCATAAAGCGTAAAGTGGAGAGAAGTCTGTGCTATAACTTTATACCATTCCTGCTTCTCTCATCAATCGGTGATCGAATGCCTCCAGCGTTGAGAATGCAAGAGCTTACATGGTTCCACTGCATTTCATCTGCATATTTAATATTATTATGGACCTGAAAAACAAACACAAAGGTTGTCGTTCAGGGCCAAAGAGAATATACGACCAAATTTTAGTTACATACTAGTTCAGTCGATTGTGGAAACATGGAAACAATAGCCTCTTTCACACAGTAATTCCGGTAAATCACCATGAATTTACCAGAATGAATTTACCAATAAATACAAAAATGTGCTGTTCACACACGCAGTGACGTTCCGTCTATTTACCAGTAAGACATCATTCACACATCAGTATCAAAATACTGAATATTCGGTGAGGAGGCCGCGAGCTCAGTGTTGTATTTGTAAACAATCAACGTCGTTCATATCCACGGTCCGTATTTTGTTGTTTTCACGTCTGTGGTAAACGTTGACGGTCGCGAAGTTGCTCGTGACCAAACAACATTGCATTAGGCGACGTCAAACCGAAAATGCGTCCAAAGTACTTCACGGAGGGCGTGCTAAGGACGTCGGCAATTCGGCAAGTATATGGTAAGCTGTTTTAAACAACTTTAGTGAAGAAATGTGGACGTTAACTTCAGGTGTGCTCGACTTTCAAGCAGCGTGTGTGTGAAACGTTCGTAAACACTGCGGGGGTAAAGGCGGCATCTGTTTTAAAACGTTATGACTGGCCCAAAGCTGTCAGCGCGGTCTGACGTCGCCGTTCGAAATGCTCACCCCCCACTGTACAACCATCGGGATTTTCCCATGAAAGTGGAGTAATCCTTAAAGGAGTGCTGACCTTGGTCTCAACCCCTCAAAGTCTTGATTTGGTCTCACTCCAGGTTTAGGTGGTCTTGATTACAACACTCTGATTTTTATGATTTATGTGAACTGTTTCCTTTGGCAGATCAGACTGCTATAGAGTCCAACAGCACTCTTGCTTGTGTTACGGTATATTCCCATAACATTACAGTTAGCTCTCTCCAGTTATTACTGTCCTACTAATCATAAACACTTTCGACTGATGTACAGCAGGCACATATTTTGACATGACACATAATGCACATGGTTCACATGACGCATCGAACACATATTTGGAATTCACGCCCCTTGGAAGAGAAGACACCGGCCGCCACTATTTAAACAAACAATAAGCTTTTTCACTTTAAACTATTTATTAACTATTCACTCACCATGGCGTCACAGATCAGGTTTCCCAAATTACATTCGCGAAAGCGACATTCCTCAAAAGTTCCATTGAGAAAGACTAGAGTTTGTCCTACATATTGTGAGGAGTAATTGGCCAGATTCTTTTTCCAGGATTCCACTTCAGCCTGAATGCTTGGATCTAACAAAGACATTTCTGGTATGAATAGGCTGAATCTAATACAGTTCACAAATTGTAACTACAAAAATGCTTTAAATAACCAATAAAAACTGATATCCACTGAAGTACACTAAAATAATATACTGTACAGTACCAGTGTCCTGTAATACTGTGCACTACAGAATATAACAGCTAGGGAAAAACCCACAATTTCAAACACATTAAAGGTGCAGTGTGTAAATTTTAGCAGCATCTTTTTTTATTTTTATTTAACCTTTATTTTACCAGGTAGGCACGTTGAGAACAATTTCTCATTTAAAACGGCGACCTGGCCAAGATAAAGTGCCGAGTGCAAACAACAAATAGTTACACATAAATAACAAGACAAATTTACAAAAAGACAATACAATGTACAAACATTCGTAAAAACTACACATCATTGCATAAGCCCCAGATGATAAATGGCTACCACAAATAAGTAATCAGAGTTAAAATGACAAGCAGTAACATACAAACAACATGATAAAAGCCAATACTGAGGTAGCGTAGTACAGCAAAATATAAAGTGACAGTACAAATTAACACGAACAGCTATGAGTCAGTAGGTTAGAAATTAATCGTTTGAAAGTAATCAGAGGGACCAAAGATTCAAGCTTCAAAGATTTTTGTAACTCATTCCAGTCATTAACTGCAGAAAACTGGAAGGAGAGACGACCGAAAGAAGTACGAGCTTTTGTGGCAGCCAAAGAGATAAACCTTCTTGAACGAAGATTTATAGAAGGAGTGGCTATAGTAATTAAAGACCTTAAATAAAGTGGAGTTTTGCCCAGAAGAGTTTTATAGATAAAACAATACCAGTGTATTTGTCGTCGAATATGAAGCGAGGGCCATCCAACTAATGCGTAAAGATTGCAGTGATGAGTGCTATATGGGGCATTAGTAACAAAACGGATAGCACAGTGGTACAGTACATCCAATTTCCTGAGAGAAATGTTTGAGGCAGATCTGTAAATCACATCACCGTAATCTAATAGAGGAAGGATGGTCATTTTCACAAGAGCATGTTTAGCAGAGATGGTAAAGGAGGCCTTGTTACGAAAAAGAAAGCCAATCCTAGATTTTATTTTAGATTGAAGATGATTAATATGGGTTTGGAAAGAAAGTGATGAGTCTAGCCAGATCCCTAGATACTTATAATTACTAACCCATTCTAAAACAAACCCATCAAGGGTAGTGATGTTAATTGGACAGATAGGTGATGAAAGCGATCGTTTGAAGATCATACATTTAGTTTTACTAGAATTTAAAAGCAATTGAAGGCCACAAAAAGAATGCTGAATACTATTAAAGCTCGCTTGAAGATTTTGTAATGTAGTGCTTAGAGAAGGGCCAGACGTATAAAGAATAGTGTCATCTGCATATAGGTGTATCATAGAGTTACCTGCGGCAAGGGCAACGTCATTAATATATATAGAGAAAAGGGTCGGCCCGAGGATTGAACCCTGCGGAACCCCCATAGAAACAGCCAGAAGACTAGATAACAGGCCCTCAGATTTAACACACTGCAAACGTTCCGAAAAGTAATTTGTAAACCATGCAAGACAATTATTGGAGAAACCCAAACTCTTCAGCCTACTAAGAAGAATGGTATGGTTAACAGAATCAAAGGCCTTGGCCAGGTCAATAAAAACTGCTGCACAGTAATGTTTTTGATCAATGGCACGTATAATATCATTTAGAACTTTAAGAGTGGCTGAAGTGCACCCATGGCCAGCTCGAAAGCCAGACTGCATATCAGAAAAACTACGATGAGATTCTAAATGAGTGATGATCTGTGTATTGACCAGGCGTTCAAAGACCTTTGAGAGACAAGGCAAAATGGAAATGGGCCTGTAACAATTTGGGTCGAGCGTGTCCCCTCCTTTAAATAAAGGAATCACTGCGGCAACTTTCCAGTCTTTTGGAATTTCAGACGAGTCAAGGGAGAGGTTAAAAATACTGGTGATAGGCGAAGCAATAATTGAAGCAGACAATTTTAGAAAAAATGATCCAAATTATCTAATCCAGCTGATTTAAGGGGATCTAGATTTTGCAGTTCCCTCAAAACATCAGCTATCTGAATATGGGTAAAAGAAAAAGATAAAGAGGACGAGCATGGTAATGCAAGGGATGATGTACTAGTAGTTGAGAAAGGAGTTGCCAGATGAAAAGCAGACCCAGCCATAGCAAAATGCTTATTAAAATTTTCAACTATGGTGGGCTTGTCAGTAGTAACAAAATTTTGTGTTCTTAGAGCAGTGGGTAACTGTGCAGTGGAGTTCGTATTTTCCATAGACTTTATTGTATCCCAAAACTTTTTAGAGTTAGTACCGCAAGAAACAAATTTCTGTCTATAATAGTTAGCCTTAGCATTCCTGACCGCTTGTGTGTACCGATTTCTGATTTCTTTAAAAAGCTGTAGCTCAAGTGAGTTTTTTGTAGAAATTGCTGCACGCCAAAAGGGAGTTCTTTTTTGGCTTAGAGCGGCTAACTCTGAAGTGAACCAAGGACTATATCTGCTCTTAGTTCTAAATTTTTTAAGAGGGGCATGTTTATTTAAAATATCAAGGAAGGCATTTTTTAAAAATATCCAGGCATCCTCCACAGATGGAATAAGATCAATATCCTTCCAAGATACTTGGGCTAAATCACGTAAAAAAGCTTGCTCATGGAAATGTTTTAAGGAACGTTTAATAGTGATAAGGGGAGGCCTTTTAACTACAGACTTATTCCGGACACAAGCTATAAGACAGTGATCGCTAATATCCTGGCTGTAAACTGCAGATGTAAATTTAAAAGGTGAATTAGTTAAAACAATATCTATAAGGGTGCCCTTGTCAGTAGACTTTAAGTTATATCTTGTAGGTTCTTTGATAATTTGAGTAAGGTTTAAAGCGTCAAACTTAGATAACAAATTGTTAGAGACATTAAGCATGTCCAAATTCAAGTCCCCCAACAATATAAACTCTGAAGATAGATAAGGAGCAATCAATTCACAAAGTGTCTAGGGCACAACTGGGGGCAGAGGGTGGTCTATAGCAGGCAGCAATAATAAAAGATTTATTTCTAGAGAGATGTATTTTTAAAAGTAGAAGTTCAAATTGTTTAGGTATTGACCTAGATAAAAGAACAGAGCACTGCAAGTTCTCTTTACACAAAAGAATGACGCCCCCACCCCCGGTGGACCGATCTTGACGCGAAAGAGTAACACTAGGACGAGACACTTCTGAGTTTTTGATGGTTTTCTTAAGCCACGAGTCCGAAACAGCTAAAATGTCGGGGTTAGCCGAGTGCGCAAGAGCAGTTAGTAAGTCTAATTTGTGGTGAGGTTGCGAATTGCAACCAGCAGCTCAGTCCACTGCTCACCCCTCGCTTTTGAAACGCATGGTAGCAACCACCCGAAAAACATGTCATCAACGGAGACAACTTAGTAAAAAAGTTTGTTAAGGCCTTCTGTAGAAACATGGCGGCACAAAATGGCGACTTCCACGTAAGGGGACCCGCAGAGTATGTAGATAAAAATGTCGCATTCTAAGGGAATAAAATCATAATGGTTCATTATAAAAGGGTCTTTATACACCACTGATAATATAATTTTATATATTATTTTGCATTTCTGTCAAGAGATCCTTCTAAAAATTACACACTGCACCTTTAAAAATCCTTTTAACACAGTTTTACATTGTAGGTAAATTCATTGATTATATATTAAAAATGCATTTCTCTATGTAAGAAATGGGAGCTTTAATTTTGAAAATATATCTACAGTACATTTAGGCCCTTCAAACTATTTCCTCACCTGGCAATATAGACTCATTCAGAAGAATTGGATTGCCTGAAGACTTCACCAAATTTCCTTTCGAATCAAAGGTCACTTTTAGGTATCCTAGATACTTTCCAAAAGCAAAGGCCTGGACCACAGGAACCTGACGGCCGTCCTCAGAGTCTACCATTAATGGGTACGGCCCTGCAGGAACCTCTGAGGAGGGTGGAGTTCCTAAACAAATAAGCACACAATAAATAAACAAAAAAAAAGAGGTTCTATACACGATTCTTACGTATGAATACATTTCACTGAACATGAGAATAATTCAATTAAGTTTTATATCAACAAATGCATCTGTTTTTAAATGTTTTTTTTTTTAAATGCTACCTCACAGATTTATTGTATATGATGACTCTGTACCTGTGGATATGGTCAGATGAGAAACATTTTTAAGTAATGCTAAAAAAAATCATGACGCTGTCCAAGTGCTGAAACGTGAGGAGAGCCGTTTGTAAATTCTCCTGTTTGTTACAAATAAAGTATTTTTAGAGTACAAACCTTATCTTACATACTTGTAAATTATTTTTTGCCTTACATTTAAAGCAATTAAAAGCCTGCTTTTTTACTTCCATGACTAAAAGAAAACGATTTTTAAAGGTTTTAATAAAAAAATAACAATTTCAATACAAGTGAAAAACAACACAATTATTTAACATAAATCTTAAACTGGGGATCTTCTTCCTCCGCTTAGTTTTTCAGTTTACAAAGTCCGTCATCTAAATAGGGATTAGACATAGCACCAGCGCAACTGGCTTTTAAAGGGGATGAGAGCTGAGACTCTCATTGGTTTACTGCACGTTACGCCCAAAATACTCCCATTACAATAGGACCAACCCTTTTCGACCATGCGCTCGGCGCACAAACCATTTTTCCCGTCGTTAAATTAGCAAAAGTGGCATTGGACACACCCAATTAGACGTTGCGCTGTGTGCTTTAGACAATGTGCTTAGATCTTTAAAATAGGGCCCTTAAAGTCTAACATTAAATGCATGTTTTTCATGTATCCTTCTTTAAATACTTTAGTGAGTTAATAAGAATATGGGTTACACTCATATATAATTATCACTATTAACTGGTTAGTTATTAGCATAATATTACTACAATATTGGATGTTTAATTAATACTGTAAAAGCACATATTAATGCCCGATTCTGCAAAACCTTATTCTACATCCTTAATTTTACCCAAATCCTATCAATACTTAAACTTAACAACTACTAAGTATTTTGATGCAGTAATTAGGACTATGTTGAGGCAAAGTTAATAGTTAGTTAATAGTGAGAATTGGACCTTAAAAAGTGTTGTAATTATGTACCTTCATATTATTTATTCGAGCCGTTTTTAAGACTATCTTTATTATCATTTACTAAATATGATTTAGAAAGTAATTAGTAATTAATTGTTAGATGCTGGTACTTATTACTTAATTATTATATAGTTACTAGTAACACATTTCACATTTTTGAATCAGAAAAGTAAAAACGATAATTCCAAACTATTGATTAGTTGGAAACAGTTTTTAAGGTTATGTGGCTATGTTTATGCAACCGGCCACAGATGTTTATTGGGGTTAAAGGAATAGTCTACTCATTTTCAATATTAAAATATGTTATTTAGGGCTGGAACGACGCGTCGATTACGTCGATTACGTCGATTACGTAATTACGTCGATTTGCCGGAAATGCGTCGATGCGTCGCATTGTTTACGTTTTCAAATGAAGGCGGCTTCAGCTCCGACCGGATAATACAAGTGTTATACCAAACAGCCAGAACGTGATCAAAAGTGTGGGAATACTTTAAGCAGAGACCAAATAAAATGCATACTGTGTAAAACTGAAATGGCATACCACAGCAGCGCAACATCTGTGCATGATCATCTTAAAAGAAAACAACCTGGAGCTCTCCGACCTCAGAATGACGCGACGGCAGCGTAAGTATTTGAATTTTTACAGTAAGTTTTTATACAACAATAGAATCAATGCAGGCATATATGGTGCTTAATACAGCTGTGTTTACATCTTAGTTTAATACAAGCTGCGAGACGCCTGACAGACACGACATTGCATCGCGTCTGGGCAGTATGTTGAAACAGTAAATAAAGAGCGGGACATGTTTAACTTTTTATATTAAGAAGTTATGAAATAATAAGTTACTGTGTTACACTGAGATAGGCATGTGCCCGCGTGCACTGAAAGCCAGCTGGCAGCGCGGAGTTCCCATAGCTTATTTTTTTGCTATGTGCGCAGATATTATAAAAGCTCGTCTCGTTTGGTATTCCTGACATGCGTTTATTTAAAGTAACAGCAGCGTAAACGCCGTTTATAAAATATTAGAAGATCATGCTAACTAAATTTGTATTTACCCGAGACTTAAGAAAAGTTAAATGTTAAAGTTGATGCTAAATGAGAATGCAGTAACGTTGCTACTGATAGTAATAATATTAACAGTAATAATATGAATCACAATGAACTTATTTTTACTTCAGTCTGAACTAATGCTGAGTAAATGCATGTACTAATCATAAACTAATGAAGAGTCATCATTAAGTACAACATGACATGTTTTTTAGTTAATGTAGTAATAAACAATGATTTCATGTGAGTCATTTTGTAGTTAATGATGACTCTTCATTAGTTTATGATTAGCTCTAGGGCTGGAACAATAAAGAGCGGGACATGTTTTTATATTAATAAGGAGTTATTATTCAGTTTGATTTATTTTTATTTTACTTCTTTAATATTAATATATTTTATTTGTTTAAGGTGAATAATGCCCCTTTTGCACTGTTTATGTTAGGCTGAATTAATGTTGGACTTGTTTTTATGTGATTTGTTATATTTTCCTTGGCACTGGCACTGTTTGTGTATTTGTTTAATTGAGAAAATGCTTCAATAAAATGTTGGCATTAATAGCAGATGTTACATTTATTATTTGTAAAAAAAATCTTTAGACTATTCGATTAATCGAAAAAATAATCGATAGACTAATCGGTTGAAAAATAGTCGAAATTTGCAGCTCTAATGTTATTACCTTAACTAAGAATTGTTGATACATCCCTCTATCATCTGTGTGCGTGCACGTAAGCGCTGGAGCGCGCTGCGACGCTTCGATAGCATTTAGCTTAGCCCGATTCATTCAGTGGTACCAATCAGAGATAAAGTTAGAAGTGACCAAACACATCAACGTTTTTCCTATTTAAGCCGAGTAGTTATACGAGCAAGTTTGGTGGTACAAAATAAAACGTAGCGCTTATCTAAGCGGATTTAAAAGAGGAACTATATTTTATGGCGTAATAGCACTTTTGGGAGTACTTCGACTCGGCGCAGTAACACCCTCCCTCTCCCATTATAAGAATGAGAAGGGGAGCAGACATTTCAGGTGAGTCGAAGATAAATCCATTTTTTAACATTTTTGTCAAAACATGTTTATTATTATGTTATCATGTTATTATTTTGTTTTATGGTGCTACTTAGCTGTATTTTTTAAGTTATGAAGGTTTAAATGAAAACAAACCAACTGCAGTTGCATTGAAATTAATTGGAATGCACAACCAAAAAACGAGATTTCTGAACAATTAAAAAAACGGTGGTTATCTCGTTTTGCAACAAAACTCTTCATTTATAGTTATGTGATACTGTTAAATAGCGTCAACTGATATATTATTTATCTGCATGGCTTACGGCTAATGTTAGCGCTCTAGCCTGCCTGCTCTGCTGCACACTGTCGTTGGTAACAGTATATTTTAAAGTACTTTTAAAACTTTGATAAATCCTTGCTCATTGTACGTATCCTTTTTTTTTATAGATGGATGTACGATTTATTTTTTTAAGACGTCAGAAGTAAGAAGGTGAGAATAGTTACTTAGGCAGCTTATGTTTTGTCCATATGCATTTCTATGAAATTCGCAATGATTTCACCTCAGAAATAAATTGATAGACAGTTATAAAATGTGAATCCTCAATCTCTTACATTAAAATATCCTTATGTGTGATAATTGTCAGTGCAAATAGGGAGAGTGGAGGGTGGAGAGAGAGAGAGAGAGAGAGAGAGAGAGAGAGAGAGAGAGAGAGAGAGAGAGCGAGTATCATTCATTTGATAAATATAACCAGTAACCACACACTCATCCTTGAAAAAGTTTTGAATTAATTAACCTCTGTAAAAAGCACCTGTAATGTCTGTTTTACAAATACAAATGCTATCCAAATGCCTTTTCTTTAGGTGTTTTTGAACAGCACACAGTTATTTATTTTGCATTGTATGATCTTACAAAGTTATCCAGAGTAAAACTTTCACAAAAATCTTCCATTCTGTTAAGCTTGAGAAAAACTACATCTGAGAAGTAAAATATGAGATAATTTCCATTCCTTTAAATAATTTAGCAATTATTTCAGAAAATAATTAAGTTATTCAATATTATGATTGACCTATGGCAAGTATTCCTGTTATAAAAAACATGAGAGCACCTTAACATTGCCAATTTACAACATCAAACAGCATCTAAATTTGTATTCATATTCATACAGTGACGTATATACCTGTGTATAAGAATGTATTGGTGTGACCTCCAATCACAACATCCACTCCTCGAACCTTCTTTGCAATCTTTTGGTCCACAATAAATCCAGAATGTCCAAGTGCAATGATTTTATTAACACCCAACGTGGTGAGTTTATCCACTTCAGTTTGAAGAGCAGCTACTTCATCCTCAAAAGAAAGATGAGGACCTGTAAGATCATAAAGATTCAATTTAATTAGTTTCTAAAGCATGTTTCACATTGTGCATTGTTGCAAAAACAACTTACAGAAAATATGTCTTTGCATGAAAGCCATATAAACAGGAAGAAAAACAGGAAAAAATTACGAAATTGCAATAATATAACTAGATATAAAAGTTTGTCAGAACAAACAAATTGATGCTGGTTTGATAAAGCCAGCCCAGGCCTGAACATTTTACATGGTTTAAGTCTAGTCTAGTAATCTAGCTGGCATGTTTTAGTATAAAGTTAACATGATTTAAAGTTATCATGATTTTTTGAAGCTAACATTATGTTACCATGCATTAGCATGACGTTTACATGATTTAACATGATGCTAATGTGGTTTAGCATGAAGCTAACATGATTTAGTATGAAGCTAGAAAGATGCTAACATGATTTAACAAAGTTAGCATGATGTTAACATGATTAAACATGATGCTAGTTAATATGATGCTAGTATGATTTAGAATGATGTTAGCATGATTGAGCATGGAATTAACATGATGCTTACATGATTTATCATGAAGCTAGCATGATTTATGAAGTTAGCATGATGTTAGCACGAAGCTTTCATGATTTATGAAGCTTGGATGATTTAGCATGAAGTTAACATGATGCTAATATGATTTAGCATGAAGCTAGCTTGACTAAACATGAAGTTAAAATTATGTTAAAATGATATAACATGAAGCTAACATAATGCTAGCTTGACTAAACATGAAGTTAACATTATGTTAAAATGATATAACATGAAGCTAACATAATGCTAGCTTGACTAAACATGAAGTTAACATTATGTTAAAATGATATAACATGAAGCTTACATAATGCTAACATGATTTAACATGAAGCTAGCATGATTAAAAGACCCAACCCTGTGTCTCTACATGTCAGGATCCTGCCATAAGAGTCTTGTTTTATATTTATGTTTTATCATGATCTCAGGGTTCTGACAGCCTCATGTTCTATGTGAAGGTTCATGGCCTTGTATATTGGGTCATGTGCCTCTGGTGTCTCGTTCCCCGCCCCCTTGTTCACCCTGTTACTTATTCATTATCAGTTTATCCCATTCACCTGTGCTGCCGTAGTTATCTTGTTTAGTTTCCCCTATTTAATCTCCTCTTGTCTCTTGTCTTGTGCTGGTTCATTGTGTTCAGATGTGTTATGATATGTAGTCTTCATTGTTTATTCAGTTTAATGTTTCATCAGAGTCTTGTCAATAATGTTTTGTCAGTGTTTTGTAATATCATGTTTAATGTAGTTTTGCCCCCACGTGGGCTTTTGCGTTCTGTGTTTTATGTATTAAGAAATGTTTATTGTTTACTTCCCCGATATCGTCTGCGCTTGGGTTCTCTCGTCCTCTGTATCCCTGACACTACAATGTTCTGATGCAGATATATAAGGCTTTGTGAATTCTGTTGCTAGGGTACTGTCTTTGGTTGCTAGGGAGTGGCTTGGTAGTGACCAATGATGATACTCCATATGCTGGTTGCCAGAATGAATGGTATAAACGAACCCCTGTGTCTCTATGACATTTAGATTTATAGATATATCTGTTTTTGTTTTGGTTGCTAGGGTGCTCAATTAGGCGCGCATTCACTGCTCAACAAACAGTGCTATATAAGCGTTGTTGCAAGTTTCCTAAGGCATACATATACATTTATTTACACTACATTTGTGTTCTAACCGCTTTCTTAGACGCCATTTTTTTTTTCAACTCGAACAGGCTCAACCAATCACATTCCCCATGCGCCTATACACATAGAATTGTGGGACAAGATCTCAGGAGTCAGGAGGTAAACCTAACATTGGATTTGGACATGCCTCGATGTCTTCCTGTCTTGGA
Organism: Misgurnus anguillicaudatus; assembly: GCF_027580225.2. NCBI lineage: Eukaryota > Metazoa > Chordata > Actinopteri > Cypriniformes > Cobitidae > Misgurnus > Misgurnus anguillicaudatus. Next base: position 7,075,522 of record NC_073354.2, read on the forward strand.
AAGTTGCCGCAGAAGGCAGCAATTTAGACTTTTATTACTACATACCTCTTTCATATTGCTAACTGCCTGACTCTTCCCTGGACTATTATAATCCTTTGTTTCCGTTGTCGTCTACTATCAAGTTTTAAAAAGTGTTTTTGTTATCTGTGTGTTTGTGTGGAGTTGCCATCTGTAATTATCATCTGTACTACTGTTATCATCACCATTCATCCTGCCACATATCTACATCACCTGTTTTGTGTTGCTTGTTTAAATAAACATCACCTTGGTTGTATCTCCATGTCATTCCCCTCTGTTTACCATAACACAATATTATATACTTACAGTAACAGAGAATCAATTCTTGACTGGCCCACCATCTACAGAATGGGCATACAGACTTGTCCCATATGGAAACTGGAGCTAAATTCTGTGTTAACCGAGATAATATAATCCAGCCTTTTTAAAAATTGATATTATCTTGACACTTTAAGTATAAAACAAAAAAAATAACTAATTGTTGTCCTACAATATGTTTTGTACAGTTTTTCATGTGCTGTCCTGACCTTTATAAAAATTTTCTCATAAACTTTTATCTTGCTTAAAGGGGACAGAGAATGAAAAACCATTTTTACCTTGTCTTTGTTAAATAATGGTAGTCTACCCACATTCACAAACATACAAAAAGTACTAGACATGCTAAACATCTCAGTCTCATAGAAATTCCTCTTTTAGAAATGTCAGCCAGAAAACAGCCCAATCTGAAAAACTGATGCTTATGACATCACAGCCATCTAACTGCCCCTCCACTTTAAAATAATTGGCTACATTTTTTGAGTGGCAGCAAAGTCAGCCAATCAGTAATGAGATTGCAAGTTAAGCCAGTAGGGGGAGCCAAATAGGTGCAAAACCACTTGTTTAAAATCCCCCATTTTTTTAGGAAGCTTCTAAAAAAACATTTTGTCTACATGTCACATCACAGAACAAGGATAAATACTCCGTTCAATCATTCTATGTCACCTTTAAATCATTGATTTTCATCTAATATGTAGTTTTACCTAACTGACTGATAAAACACATGGCCGTGCATTCCAAAACACTGCTGCTCTGCTTGCTGCTTTGCTTGCACGTCAAACGCATCCCAACTGCATTCTGTCAATTAAAACATGCCATACAGTACATACCCAAACAGCACCCAGAACACAGAGTTAACCTACACCCAGAACACCGAGTTAACCTACACCCAGAACACCGAGTTAACCTACACCCAGAACACCGTTTTAACCAAAATAACAAAGTTGAACATTATGCAGTGACAGAAAAAGTGAGAGCAGAACCACTTATCCAATGTGCCCGTGCTTTCTTGGATGTTTGTTAAGTTTTAAAATGACATCATTTCCTATAATCTTTTAGACTGCATACAATAGATAATACATATAACAGTACTTTTTATATATTCACATTTGCCTATACTCTACTAATTAATTGCATTATTGATATTGACTTTAGTTATAATTTCTGTCAAATATTGGGGTTAACCCTGTATAACAGGTTAAGTTCTATAGTCTTGTGTGTTTGTATATGTAATTTAAGTTTGACTGCAGTGCTTTTAAAGATGATTAAATATCAGTAAAATATTTTGGTTTGGCAAGTCCATCTTTAAATCTTACTACATTCTAACATTTGGTTAACATTTTATAATTCTGTCAAATACTTAGGGTTTAACATTATAACATTGCTTAAGTCTTGTGTGTATGTATAGTACTGCAAAAGTCTTAGTCTGCCAGAATTAGATTTGTTGTTTTTACAATGTTACAGTGATCATATATTGTCTCAGTCTCTTTAATAGAATACATCCAGAAAATACAGGAAATGTGATGTAGTATTAAAAACTGTATAAAAAATGTAAACTGATGTGTCAAGTTTTTAGGGTAAACTCCCCTTCCACTTGAGCAATAGCAGGAAACTGCAGGATCTAACTGAAATTAAATCCTAATTTATAATTTTAAGGAAATTAATCTTTTTACGTGATTCTGCTCAAAAACGCTCAAGATGTGTTTAGTGCCAAGAGAGGTCACATAAACACCGTCAATCCCTAAAGAAGACAATTAGTCCTGAAAATGTATTTTTAATATTTTGTACATATTTCATGTATTTTCTGTTTGTATCTTAATAAAATAGATTGAAAAATAAATATGAATGGACATTAAAACTTCTAAAACAATAAGTCTGGTTGTGGTGACCTAATGCTGCGTTTACACCAACCGCGGCAGAGACGTGAAGCGCGAGTGATTTCAATGTGAAGACACGTTGACGTGCGTCTGCAGGTCCTGCGGCGTGGATGAGGCATTTGGCGCGGCGCAGAAGACGCGTTTCCGCCTCATTCGCGCGAATTGAGCGTTGTGCGCGCAAATGGTGCTTTTTGTGAATTCTGTGTTTGACGCGAATTGGCATCAGTCATCTTGCAAACAGACAATCGCATAGCACTTGCCCCTCCCACAAGAAGCGGATTTTGCCTCTGATGTGCGTCAAATGCTTGCTTTTTTAGCGCGTCTTCCGCTCTACATGCGCAAATGCATTCAAACTGTTCAAGCGGCAAACTAGGCGGCGTAGACACAACTTTGATGCCTGAAACGCGGTTGGTGTAAACGCACCATAAGACTTTTGCACAGTAGCCTACTACTTTATTTAAGTTTGACTGTTGTAACTGTGATATTTAAGTACAAGCATAAAGTCTAATAAGCATTCATATTTATTGAGTGAGTAGGTATTTTTATTGCCAATTTAATATTTTTGATCTAGTTTAACATACAAAAGGTACTTTGCTACAACACATTTTTAGCTTTCTAACCCCGTTCCATCTTCATGCCAAGAAAATGAAAGAGAAGTGAAAGCAGTGCCGGAAGCTTTATTTCGCATTAACTCACAACGAATGTAATGAGCTGCACAGTTTGGAATTAGATGGCATTTTAAAGAAAGGTGATGCATTGTACCCTAGTGTCAAACAAACACTACAGAGTAAAGAACAATTTGTGAGAAATCTTCTTGATTTTGATGAGCTACTGAATAATCTTGGGCTATTACAAAATCCTCAAACATCACCAGAGGTTTGCTAAGAAATACACTTGCATTAGGCAGCTATGAAAACCCTGAAAATATTCTGCTGCAGGGCTCAACATAAAAGACTTCCCGATGGCCAGGGGGCCAGCGTGAGAGACGCTCGGGCCAGTAAACAGCATTGCTTTGCTCTCAGTCAATAAAATATATGTTCTGCCTTTGTATGTATACTAATCCAAAGTTACCATCGAGACACATTTTAGGGGTCACGAACGTTAACTTCTCAGCAATGTCATGAGGTTTCTCCTACCTTATTGGTTGTTTTGGTAACACTTGAAGGGGTGTTTATAAGACTGACATGACACCTTCATAGTCATGACATGTGCTATGACGATGAAGGAGATTTTATGCACTACTACTGACAATAACAGTCATTAAAGGGATAGTTTACCCAAAAAATGAAAATTGTGTCTTTTCTTACTCACTCTCTTGTTGTTACAAGCCTGTATAAATTTCTTTGTTCTGATGAGCACGAAGGAAGATATTTTGAGGAATATTTGAAACCAAACTGCTCATGAGCCCCATTCACTACTTTCCTACTATGTAAGTGAATGGGGCTCGTGATAGGTTTGATAACAAACTTTCTTTAAAATATCTTCCTTTATGTTCATCATAACAAAGACATTTATACAGGCTTGTAACAACAAGAGAGTGAGTAAATTATATTAGAATTTTCATTTTTGGGTGAACTATTCCTTTAAGTGTCATTCGTTCAATTATGTAATGTTTAATGCAAAGATGACATTGTTTGAGATGTCTTTCTTATGACAACTTGACATTACCAAGATAACATAACTGACCACTTTCTACCAGTGATACAAATATAATTTGTCATTAAAATGATATATTAATATCTATGAAATGGTTTTATAACAGCATAATGAATATTCTTCAGTTTATAGTGTTTTTTAAGTTCCCTCCATGTGTTTTACAAATAAAACCAATCATCCAATAATAATAATAATAATAATAATTGATTAAATTATATTTTATTGCATATGGAGACAAATTCACCTAAAATTAAAGGTGCAGTGTGTTTCGTCAATACTGTATTTTGTCTTAGACAACAACGTTTTCCTTTTACGGCTACCACTATGCATTTCGGTGAATGGTGGACTGAGCCTTTGGTTGCAATTCACAATCTCACTGCTAGATGCCGCTAAAATCTACACACTGCACCTTTAAATGAAAACAGTACAATAATGGGTTAAGCCATGCAGTGTTGGGTCCATATCGCTGCAAAGTTAATAACATTAAATTAAATTAATTAAATGTTTTGTTTGTTTCTTCTTCCATGTCAGAAAATTTCAAAACCCTCTGTTTGAGGAAAAACTAGTTCTGTTAGTTGTCAGTTTTTTTATGCATTTCGCATAAAACAGACATACATAAAGTTAAGTATAATATTTTGACGTGTCTGTTGCATTTTGTTAAGGTATTTAAAACTATTTGACTTGTATTAACACTTAATGACATTTAAATGACCCATAAAGGATTAGTCCATTTTCTTAAAAGAAAAATCCAGATAATTTACTCACCACCATGTCATCCAAAATGTTGATGTCTTTTTTTGTTCAGTCAAGAAGAAATTATGTTTTTTTCAACAGAGTTTCAAAGGACTATAAACAATCCCAAACGAGGCATAAGGGTCTTATCTAGCGAAACGATTGTCATTTTTGACAAGAAAAATAAAAAATATGTACTTTTAAACCACAACTTTTCGCCTTGGTCCGGTCCAGCGCGACCTAACGTAAATGCGTAGTGACGTAGAGAGGTCACGTGTTACATATATAAAACGCACATTTGCTGACCATTGTAAACAATAAACTGACACAAAGACATTAATTCGTATCGGTTGACGTGCAACGGCGTAGGAGCGGTCCTCTTTCGGCACGCTTGTGGACGCTGGGGCGGAGTTTCGCGTTCATCCTCTGTGACCTCTTCACGTGATGACATATTGCGTAGGGTCACGCTAGCACATCATGACCAGATCTAGACGAGAAGTTGTGCTTTGGAGGTGTATATTTGTTATTTTTATTGTCAGGGGTGTAGATCGTTTCGCTGGATGGGACCCTTGTGCCTCGTTTGGGATTGTTTGTGGTCCTTTGCAGCTCCGTTGAAAAAAGCTGTTGAGTGTTGAGTTGGGTGTTGAATGTTGGGTTCTACTAAAGTCCATCAAAATTAGAAAAATCCTGCAATGTTTTCCTCAAAAAACATAATTTCTTCTGGACTGAACAAAGAAAGACATCAACATTTTGGATGACATGGTGGTGAGTGGATTGTCTGGATTTTTCTTTTAAGAAAATGGACTAATCCTTTAAGTTTGATAATTATTCTGTAATGTCATGTTTATGACAGATTTATGACAAGTTATAATGTTTTGATTTATGTCAAGTTGTCATAACAAAGACATCTAATGTCATCTTTGCATTGAAAATTACATAATTGAACAAATGACACTTAATGGCGGTTGTCATAAACGTGCATAAAATCTCCTTCATGTTCATGACTTGTGTCATGTCATAACCAGTCTAACAAAATTATGTATCTATAGTCACGTAATTTTTTGATTCTTTTTCGTGATACTTTCACGAATCTCCGCGTTTTTTCGTGATTGTTCCTGATTGGCTGGAAGGTGTGCATTAAAACCATTTAATGCTACGCGTCGGGTGGTTCTTTGCCTCTACGTGGTGCATTAAAACCCTTAAATGCATGGCTAGCCGTGGATTATCCCTTACCTATTGACCCTGATGAGAGGATTGTGAAATTTCAGAATTAAAGTTTACATTTGACAATTGTCTTAACAAATGATGAATAAAATGAATCTGCATACAATTATATTAGACTTTTTAATTGCTATTTTAATTATGTGGCACTGAAATCTTTTTTTTTTTTTTTTTGGTGTGTCCATTAAAAATTTTGGCAGGGCAAGTGAAAACCTGAAGCACCAGTATAAAAAATTCTTTGCGTTGAGCCCTGCTCTGCAATGTCTCAGAAGTGAAATCAGCCACGCCTTGTTTTTGTGTGGACTTTATTGTTTTTCTTTGTTTAGAGATCGCTCAGGGGGGTTGGTACGGTATGTCTACTAAAGAGGGCACGGGTACTGCTGTAATGTTGACATTTTCACGTTTAAAAGAAATGATAGAGAGAGGGTTGTTGACGGTTGCGGTTGTTTAAAGGGTGTTTCCAGTTGAGTGATAAGGTGCATTTTTGATCTGCTGCCAGTATGATTCACAAGGACAGTTGCTGATAGATATGAACAACTGACTGACCAAGATGAAATGCAAGTTGTAACAACCCTTACTGAAAATACAGCAAGATATAAAGGTATACAATTCATGAGAAACATTCAAATGGTTCTTTAGCAACTGACATTGCTGCTCAATATCTGTTGACAATTTAAAAAACTGAACTCAAAGAAAAAACATTATTATAATTGGTTCAAAAAAAAGATAATTTGGGCAAAAAACAGGCTCTCTCTCAAAATAATAATGAAGAAAAACTGAATGAAAGGGAATTGATGAAAAACTATATAAATACAGAAAAAGTGCTGAATACAAGGAAAAACATAAGCAGGCAATTGGAACCAATTTTTTGATGAATGTTAGTTATAGTGGAAAAACAAGTAAGGAAAAACAGTGATACACAATAACACAGAATACAAGGAGAAAAAAAAGAGTAATTTAATCACTAAATACAGAAATGATAAACAATTCAGGGAGAAAGAATAAAACTACGTAAACTACAAATTACGGGAAGGATGAAGAATTTAAGGAAAGACAAAAGTCTAATTAACTACCCATTAGAGAAATAATATTAAATATAAGAAGCAATATTTGCAGTAGGGGACAATGGGTTAAGTGGTCACATGGGTAAGTTGTCAGACTGTTCATAAATCCAACCTACCCTATCTCACGGCAAGTCGTGTTATGGTCACAAAATGTTTGATGAATTTTTTGTGCTATTGACACGATTCTCTGCTGTCTTTTTCGTGGCACACAGCACAAATTTCTAGATACAGAAAGTCATATTTTTTAAGGTCATTTTATATTTTTATCATTGTTTTTCTTATTTTTAAATCATTGGGGTTAGGGTTAGATTCGGGGTTTGCATTAGCAGAGAAGTTAGCTTCCATGAAAGGTAATGGTGAGGCTTATTCCAACTATAATTGTATAGTTTTAATTAAATAAGGTTGGATCATTTCTGTTGAGCTGCCTGTTCGTGAAGCTGCACGTAATAGAATAATATACCATTGATGCAAACCAACAGGATTCCTTGCTTTTTGCTCTATTATGCTTATGTTTTATGTGGGCAGGGCCCCCTATTAGTGATTGAAACGGGCCACAAGATGCTTAAGGCCGGCTCTGATTGCGCAACACTCCTGATTGACAACTAGGAGGACCAATAGCCTTGATGATCCACCCAGAAAAAGAAAATCCTCCGCAATACCTTTAAGCAGTTGTTTCAAAATGTTTGACAGGTAACTATGTTCGCATTTGCTCTGAATGCCCTCATCAGTGTGTCTTTGAGGAGAGAAACACAGAATGGATCTGTCACAACTGCCATACTACACTTTTGAGAGGTGTAATGCCAAAATTGCTACAGCCAAAAAGCTTGAGTTTACTTCAATTCCCCCAGAACTGTATAATTTAAATATCTCAGAAAAAATGTTATTGCAAAGTACATTCCCTTTGCTAAAATTCTATCACTTTCTACAAAAAGAGGCCAACAGAGAGCCAATTTCTGTTGCATCTGAAGTGAAAACAACAGGAAATTGTTTACCAAGGTCAAGAAGTAAATCACAACTGTTACAGTCAAACCTAAAAAGACGTCTTTGTTGCCAAAGGTCATTATCAGTATCAGACTCTGGATATGCACAAAGTTTTGTCTGCTTTAAGAAAACTGAAAGAAATGGATCTTGGCTTTCTTTTGAACGGCTCTTTTGTCTCTTCAGGGCTCCAGACTGGCACCAAATGGTGGCATTTTGCCACCAAAATTTGATTTGAGAGTGTGCTACTGAATTTTACATCCAGTCGCACACGTGCGACCAGTAAATTTGACCTTTTTTGTGATGTGACACATAACTGTTCTGTCTCGCGGAGGAGCTAATTTGTGCGCATCTGTGTGAAACACGCATAAGAAAAACGCGACTCGGCTCCCATCATTCAACGTTTGTGTTAGCACCTGTAATGTTCTTTAGTAACTGAATATCTTCTACATACTAGCACACAAGGCTTGCAGACCGTTTTTATATTTGACAACTTGCTCCATAAAACAGCACATGTTGCTTTTGTGGTTTTTTGGCTTGTATCTGTTTAATTTTGTAATTTTGGAGCTTGACAAATTGTTCTTGAATGATAAAAGAACCAGGTCAAAAAACATTACTACATTGTTACAGTAAATAACATAGGATGTAATGTGCAGCCCAGTCTCACGAAATTTCGTTATATAGTCACGTAATTTTTTTATTCTTTTTTCGTGATATTATCACGAATTTTCACCTTTTTTGTGATCGTATAACGAATTCCTGTTTTTGTGTGATTATCACGTATTGGTTACTCAACTGTTTTGTCCTATTTCCTTACCATTGTCGCTTTGATTTGGGGTTAGATTTACATAAAATGACATCCCTATTCAAACCCAACTCTAACCCTAACGCCAGGCGACATATAAAAAAAAACGGAAAAAATAGTATAAAGCAATACATAAAGCGACATTCTAATGCAAGCACCAAAATAACCCTAAATTGAAACGACAATGGTTTGAAAATAGAAAAAAGCAGTTGAGTAACCAATACGTGATAATCACACAAAAACAGGAATTCATTTTATGATCACGAAAAAACGCAAAAAATATGAATAAAAAATTACGTGACTATATCTCAAAACCTTGTGAGACTGGGTAGCAGCATGAGATGATCTTATAAAATGAAATATTGTACAGTACCTGGTAAAGACAATGCAGGTGTCTCCACAGATGTGTACCCAACAACACCCACTTTCTCTGAGTTAACAGTGAAGATCTTGGATGGAAAATAATAGCCGCTGATCTGAGAAGCGATGGTTATATCGGGTTTAATATTTGCACTGAGAACAGTGAAGTTGACCTTCTGGAGGAAAGGTTTCACAAGGCCGTCCACACCGCTGTCAAACTCATGGTTTCCTATAGCCTGATATGTTACAAACAAAAAACAAGTATGTCAATTTCCATACACAGCCATAAAACACCAAGGGCCCTATTTTAACGATCTAAGCGCATTGTCTAAAGCACACAGGGCAACGTCTAAATGGGGGTGTCCGAATCCACTTTTGCTAATTTAACGACGGGAAAAATGGTTTGTGCGCCGAGCGCATGGTCGAAAAGGGTTGGTCCTATTGTAATGGGAGTATTTTGGGCGTAACGTGCAGTAAACCAATGAGAGTCTCAGCTCTCATCCCCTTTAAAAGCATGTTGCGCTGGCGCTACACTCTAAAAAAAATATCGGTAAAAAAACGGACAAAGTACTGTGTAAATATGAAGGAATTTTCCGTATTTATGTTTTACAGGCATTTCACGAGTTCACACTTACAAATAAGTTAAAGAATTAAATTAGTAAACGTATTTGGCGTGCTGTCCGGGGAGAGGGCTCTGAGCAGGGAATGAGCCTGAAAAACACAGAGTATCCCCCCCTCTTAAGGAAATAACTTGGTAAGTGAGAGGAGACGGGGTGGAGGAGGGATTCTGAAAGATGCGAAGAATTTTCAGTGAGTTCAACTGTGATTTATATATGGCTTGCTTTCGAGCTGATTGGGTGTATTGTTGATTACCGATTGAAAGCAGCTGGTGCCATTGACTACTGATTGAAAACAGCTGAAGTCACTTAGGTATTTTATTTGACATGTTCCTCCCGAACTTTGTTAATAAAACATTATTTATCTGTTTTTTTTAATAACATGTTGCATTATGGGTGCAATAACCCCTGCTGCAATCTTTCACTTTTGCCTCTCTATCACCATCTCTGTTTGAAACCTAAAATTACAACTTGCTTGCAGAGTTATTTTCTAACATGGATGATGTTTAACTTCTAAACAAATGCTGTTAGAACAAGATACAAGTGTTAAACTATTCCAACATTGACACAAGTGATTTAGTAGATAAATCTTCTTTCTGACGTGACGTGTAAGTCAAATGGATATTTACCACAACATTTATCAGATTAAATCTCCAGTTTGTGTTTGTTTTAGATTCATTTGAAGTCACCACTATGGTGATTAGTGTTCCTTTAGTTAGGCTTTTGTCCCTTGACCTTCCAGAACTGACTCTGCTCTTTTAGCATTGCAACATTGTTTGTTGCTTGAGGAAGCAGAATTGTCTATGTTGTCATCTAAGTTTGGTTGTTTTTTTGTTATGGTACCTAACATTTATATATGAATTGATTAAATAAGAATAATGAATGAATTGTATAAGAGTGACACTCTATGCTGATCTAAAAACACACTGTATTGAATAAGATGGCTGCAAATGTGTCAGCTGTGGTTTTTGCTTCAGAGACATCAACACTTTGGATACAAATCTCAAAAATGGTGAGAGTAAATGTTAAGAAAGAGTTTTCTACAATTCTGGTACCCAGCATGCATTGCGGCATGAAGCTTTGTTGTTGATTGTCACCATTGTTGTGTTTCATAGTCAGATTGAAGTGTCCCTAAAGGCTACGGACAGTGTTCTGTAAATCTACGGACAGTGTTCTATAAATCTACAGAATGTTCAGTTTTTAAATAAACGGAAATTCTGTAAACATAACAGAAAAAGTGCCGGTAATTTTTTGCCAGGACATTATCCGTTTTTTTACGGATTATTTTTTTAGAGTGTATGTCTAATCCCTATTTAGATGACGAAGAAGATCCCCAGTTTAAGATTAATGTTATATAATTGTGTTGTTTTTCACTTGTATTGAAATTGTTATTTTTTTATTAAAACCTTTAAAACCCGTTTTCTTTTAGTCATGGAAGTAAAAAAGCAGGCTTGTAATTGCTTTAAATGTATGCCTATCCAATATCATTAAAAAATTATTTACAAGTATATGAAAAAAAAGGTTTGTACTCTAAAAATACTTTATTTGTAACAAACAGGAGATAAAGAATTTACAAACTGCTCTCCTTTCAGCACTTGGACAGCGTCACAAGATTTTTTTAAGCATTACATTAAAATGTTTCTCATCTCAGCATATCCGCAGGTACAGAGTCATCATATACAATAAATCCGTGAGGTAGCATTGAAAAAAAACTTTTAAAAACAGATGCATTTGTTTAAAGCAAAGCATTTATTTACTTACCAGGCTGCAGGTGAAGCAGCTCTTTGTGCCTTCTAACGTCTCATAATTACTCCTCATTTATGTCCAAGAGACTCAATAATAATCTTTTACATTCATTTTTTTTTAATCTTTCATATTTAAAAGCATCTTTGTTCTGCTGCGCATTCATGTACTTTGTGATAAGCAAACCCGCGTTGTCCTCCCGTTTATAGGCGCATATTACTAATGCGCTCCTTAAATAACATAAAACACATTGCGCCATTGACTTTAGACTTTAGAGCAGGTTTTTGTTGGTCAATGGCGTAGTCTATTTTAGTTGCCTCAAAATAGCAACGCGCCAACAATGCGCCTGAACACACCTCGTTTTTCAGACCAGAACGCCCATGGGCGCAAAAGGGGGCGCAAATGCATTTGCTATTTAAACAATGCGGCGCTAAACGTGAAAATTAGGATGGAAACTAGCGAAAGACACTTGCGTCGCGCATTGCGCTGCATTGCGTCGGGTGTAAGATAGAGCCCATAATCTGTTTCAGTATCATAAAATCAAATCTGATAATACTGTTTAAGATCTATTGCATTTAGATATTTACATCTATTTCTCTGTAATAAAAAAGCTGATCTTAAGTTCTTGAATAAATATGTTTCATACAACCAAACTGAGAAACATATGAAGCAAACACCTGACTTAAAGGTGGGGTGCATGATCTCTGAAAACGAATGTTGTTATTTGAAATCACCTTAACAATCACGCCCCTACCCCAATAGAATCTGGACCTTCTTTTGATAGACCCGCCACACATATGCGCAACCCAGGCAACGATGATGGCTAGTTGACACGCCCCTTACTGCTGATTGGCTACAAGTGTGTTTTGGTACTCTGCCCAACTCTCTTTTCCAAAGTGTTTTTCAAAAACCATGCACCCCACCTTTAAAGGAGCAGTGAATCCAATTTGTAAGGAATGTACCAATTTATGACATTGTAGAGATTTTAATCACCACCTCCAAACTGGAATGGCAACGACTGCTTTTGTAGCTCCGCCCACAGGTTTGCGTGTAGGGAAGTAACACATATGGGGCAAAGCAAACAGTATGCAGCGTCTAATGAGCAAATATCCCTTCAAAGATTGCCAAAGTTTGTACAGTGCCGGTTGTGGAAGAACACAGTCACTGTATAACCTTCCCACAAAACAAAGTGTTTGTTTACATTTTGTTATTATGTGTGACTATTGCTTTATTAGAGACAGTTTTCCTCAAACAAAGCTTTTTTATCATAAAACTGTGGTATGTAACGTTACGCATTCATAAAAGTAACCTCACAAGCACATTAGAAATATACAAAGTTAGTAATAAGGACTTTAGAGCCGCAATTTAGATTCTGATGGCCGCTTATTGTGTCGTATACAGTAATTTAGTCAGGTAGGGTTTGAAGATTTATGTGTATCATCTCTAGCACTCAGAACCTTTTGTGGCTCGAACACATATGTGGTAAAATAGCAAGCAAACACATATAAGCCTTTCAAAACAATTTCCCACATGTAATGATGAGGAATGAAGCTATCCTGTCATAGCAGTGGGCGTTTACTTTCAGGTCTTCAATCCACCTTTTTCTCAAACACGGAAGTAAGTGATGTGATGTATTTCCTTTCTGGTGCGAGACTTCCGGTTCAATAGCCAGCCGGTAGAAAACAGTGTAGTGGGAGCACGCGTAAAACATGATTTAAACAGTTAATATTTACTACACCTGCCATGTATGAACCAGTATGAGGATGAAATTAAAGGTAGGGTAACAGATTTGATCCTGAAACATTTTTTGTTATGCTGGTTAAAAGTCTCCTCACATCCTGATAGCAATCACTGTGTTAAGTTGTTTAAATGTATTTGTAGAAATTTATGTCATCTGTGAAAGGCGAAGGACCAAAAAATGTTCAACAAATCATAGATTTCGGTCCGAACCGACGTTTCCATTTTTGTCCCTCATACGTAAGCGTAATTTGAATGCCAACCGCGCAGCGAGTCCACGCAGACACCATACGTCATCGGCGCGTTCACGTGCGCTCACCTCCTGTCTGTAAACAGTGAGAACAGCAAACTTTTCTACTGAATTGACAACCTACACAGGAGGCACACAACGAAAGACATCTTTTATAACAACAACAGCAAAAACTGCCTGGATCGGTAAGAGCAAAAACCCAAATTAACATCGCTAACTTTACTGCTTTACCACGAGATGAAACAGCTGCAGGAGGCAAAGGGTCTGAAAGGGTCGTTGCACTGTTTATTTTGGTAAGGTAGGTACGTGATATGTTTGTATTGAGATGGATTCAGATATTCTACTTTGATGAAACATTGTGTTGCTTATGAAATTTGTGTTCGTTTACGGATTAGCATAACGATATAGTTACTACGTCTACACAACCGAACGTGTGCTTAAACTAATTCTGATGTAAACCAGTTGTTTGGTTATTTTGGAAGTGTTATTCACTTTGTACTGCAAAGTTTTCTCACTGGTGAATGAGACATGAGATGTGACCATCTGATCTGTGCGTGTTCATGTGTTTTGATAGAGGCGTGACTTTGGCATATCTTTCTTTACTAGCAAGTTAATGCAAGTTTATGCAAGTTAATAAACAGTGCTTATGCTTATTTGATTAATTGCTGAAATATAACTGAGGTAATATATAATTTAATGTATAAAATATTTTCTGCGTTATCATTTTAGCTTTTCTTGTGCTCCCCCTTGTGGCCGTTTAAGCGCACGCCCTATAATATAACCCCACCCCCAACACCGCGACCGACAAGCCCAAGCACAGGCATTGGAAACGCAAATGCAAAGAGGATTGCGATTTCATTTGAGTTTTGGCAAGATCAGAACGTGACGCCAGAGGAAGTGAAAAAGCAAACCACGAATTGCAACTGAGACTGAAACACGGCAGGGCCACAACCCGAAAGACACTGGAAATTCAATTGCAAATGGACCCCGATTCCACATTTGAAACTTGGCACACACTGCACGCCCGCGCAAACGGAAATGCAAACAGCCTGCATCTGCGCCTGAACCAAGTCACAGCTTTCACACCCACAAGTAGGAAACGCAACTGCAAACACAATTTGCAATTCCTTTTTAACATTGTCCGGAATATCGTTCCATAGTTTAGCTGGTAAAAGAAAGAAAATCTAACATTGATCAGTAATAATTGACGATGGTACAATAAATAATTCGAAAAAAACAAAAAAAAATTCAAATAATTCCAAAGACCGAAATCAATATCATCATTATTGGACTAATACCATGATTACCACAAATACAGGAATTGTTAAGACATTGTGCTGGGGGTTATTTTAATTTGAAAGGTCAGGTGTCCAAAAATAATGCAAACCCGTGAAGCATTTATCAACCAATCAGAATAAAGCATTCAACAGCCCCGTAGTATGAGTAAGGGATAATGTATAGACAGTTTCATCGGACGCACGTGCGCTGACGCGATACACGTCTGGATCTGAACTTTACTTCCGGTTTCGTTTTTTTAATGGTCTTACTAGTTGCTAAACTGATCTCTTGAACAAATGCCTCGTCGAAAATAACTAATGTTTTGGTTTCCTAGGTAATCTATGTGTTGTTTTTTTGCTTGTTATATAAATAAACGTTTAAAGAACTTTGTTGTTATTTATTCTTACCGGAGTTTACTGGAAGTTACGTGTTGACCACAACAGCCGCTTGTTTATGTTGTTACTGCTGAAACCGTCTATAGGCTTATTTCACTATAACAACCTGCTGCCTGCACATTATCCCGCTTATTACACGGCTATTTTCCTCAAGAAACATTAAATATTAATTTTAAATATTTTATTTGCTAATTTTTAACGAATGCAGACCTTGCGCAAGGAAATCTTGTTTACTTTCGGTTTAAAGATAAGACGTTCATTTGTCACAAACACACAATTTGGTTTCATTCGTAAATATATACAATATATGTTATTATACAACAGTTCTTTCTGGTTCTCGAATCTGATTGGCTAAGAGCTATGCGATATTGTGCTAATATCGGCACTGTAACCGCTTCACCTTTCGTATCATTCCGCCACCTCGTGAATGGATGTCCTAAGCAGGCTCATCTCTGAATGGAAAAACACAGACGCGCTTTTTTGAATCACTCTCCGTGTATCTCATTAGTTTACTAGCTCATAAATCAGTCTGTGAATCCCCAATCGGAAGTTATTATTCGATGTTACGTTAAAGTTAATGGGAGAAATGTCTTGTCACATCGTGTGGACGATTAACACTTGGAAAGAGGAATAGAAACACTCGTTTTTTTCTCTGGAGCTATATCTTTTATCAGAACGCGAAAACACTGTGGAACTGCAGGTAAGCACCACAGCTTTTAAATGTGGACATTGATCATTTACTTTATCGTGACGTGACTATTAAAACATGTTATGAGATATGGCCACTGGTATATTTATAAGCAGCATGCAAAAACATCTCTCTGACACTTATAAAAAACCGTTTTATATAGTACTGACAAGAACAAAGTTTAATAATAATAATCGAGTGCTCGTATCACGTTAAAAATAAATGAGAAAGCAATAGTAACGTTATACAAGTATAGTTTTATTCACTTTTACCTCGCGCCAAAACAATAACAACACAAAAGACACTAAATATGAATTAAAAAACAAGTAATAGTTTGATCATGACACCAAATACTGCTGATTTGATATCATTTTGACGATCATAAACAAACAAGGCCAACATGAGAGCCAGGGTATCCCTTTCAGAGATGTAGCCCAGAGAGGGCGGTGGTCAGCGGGGCGAGTGAACACTGATGTCCGCTCATGCTTTGGTTCTCATTCGTACCGAATCTCACTAAGCAAACGTTCAAACAGGCGCTATCTTTACTAATCGACTGCAGATTTAAATATAATACATATACATTCTCGACTGAACTAATCTTAAAACTACACTTTGTGACCAAGAAACGGTAATATAAAGAAACGGCTTTTCCGTCCATTGAGTTGTTATGAGCTTCAAAGCAGCCGAAAGTTTTACCTGTCATTCTGGCCGCCCTCAAATCCGTGGCGGAAGAAGTAGTTCTCAAACAAAGAGGCTTTTAAAATAACTCCGTTGTTGTTTTCTAGTTTTCGTTTTTCAAACGTGTGCCGTCGAACTGTTGTATAAAAGCAATATCGCTCTCGGATATTGCTTAATTAAAATACATATACAAAAACATACAGAGACTTTCAGGCGGTTGTTATCTCTGAATAACAGACCTTGTATGGTCACGACCGGCCAATCAGAATCAAGCATTTTAGAGCGCCATGTAATTACAAAACATACCTGATAAATGACTGGAACATTAATGACAATACATCATAAATTCATTCATGGTTTTTGTTACTGTTATGAACAACAGGGTGTTTTTTGCAATTTTCAGCTGTAATAATTTAATATGGGTGATTTCATAGGTTTGAAATTGTCGAACAGCTTTAGATTTTTGATCTGTGTAATTACTGTCATGTGTTTGGTTGTTTGTGTGTTTTAATTTCTAAGAGTTTTTGTTTGTTGTTCGATCTTGTTCCCGTTTTCTCTTCCAGATATTTTTCATCTGTATTTTATTAAGTCTTGTGTATTTATCCTCGTGTTTATATAAATGTATAAATATTACACTTGTTTATTATTATTCATCCTGTAAATGGTTACAGAATTCACTCAGCCATTTCTTAACTCTGTATGACAGCTGAGGACAGTTTACACTACATATGGGAAACACCTTGTATGTTTTTGTCTAGGTCCCACCACACCTGAACAGGTGCAATTGTCCACTGTAATGAAGACTCCAGTGACAAATGTCCAGTACCTCACCAGAACCTTCTGTCCATTTCTACTGTTTTACGTCAATGACCGAATAAACAACGAGTCCCTTTGGCCCAAATAATGATGGAACAACCGTCACCACATTTGAAACCTGGATGAATCTGACAGATCCTCCTGAGACGATGTTTCAGAAGTCTTACTCACTCAGTTTTTTTAAAATGACCATGCTCTCTTTTTTTCACAAAAACAGAGTTTTATTTAGCGCTTTGCTCTAGGAACATCCTCAGCACATCAGCATTCCTAAATAGTTAACCAGTAATCTGTTCAATGTGGCCAAAGCAAAGCTGAAACTTTTTTAGCATCTGAATACAACTCTTTCAGATGCTGTCGCATTTGCCCTTATGAACCGGACGTGTGCTTCCCTTAAATGTCACTACAAATAAAAGCACATTAGGAACTTTTCCTCACATTTTTCTCTGCTTCAAAAACATAGTCCACAGGATGCCATTTCTTTCCAAATCCTGCTGATTTACTGATTTACAAATACTCTTACAGTTTGAAGTTACAGTGTTGTAGTGGAGTTAACTTTATCTGGACTCGGTCTTGATTCAGACTCGACAATCGATCTCTGGTGTTGGTCTCTTGACACAAATTCGAGTTGGACTTGACTACAACACTGGTAAGTTATATTTAAATCTGATCTCCAGATGTTCAAAAAAACTCCGAATGAAAATAGTGGGGAGGTTTGCACTTTGTTTTTATTTAAGTATTGTTTCTGCCATTTATGCTGTACATAACAAGACACACATTCGACACATTTTCATGAAGTGTGTATAAATAGCACGCAGTGCAAAAAGTCATACAATGCATGCACTAAATTTTTATTTTGCATGCACCAGTCATTCCCATTTACTTAATGCGGCACATCTTTCCATGTTGTTTTATGTATTGTTTCTCTATTTTTTTCTGTTTTTTAAACCATTGTCGCTTGGGTTAGATTTGGGATCTGCTTTAGGATGGCATTTAATATATAGGTTTCCCCCATGTTTTTGTCTATTTTAAAACCATGGTTGCTTGGAGTTGGTGGTAAAAAAAAAACTAAAAGTTGTTATTAAGTTTTTATTAAGTGAATGGGAAGGACTGGCATATATGCACCCAAAATTGGAATTTGGCCTATGTATGGCACGAGTTTTCACATTGGGTGCTATTTATACGCATTCCATAAGAATGGGCTGCATTCAACACAACACAAGAACTGAATGTTAAAGAACACAAGAACTGAATGTTAAAGTTTACACCCACTTGCATCTCAATACAGGATTGGTTTCCGAGAGAGGGTTTATATTAATCCAGGACTAGTTTTTTTTTAATATTAGGATATTTAAGTAGTTTTTACAAGCAAACCTCACAAAAACAATACGTATGTGCATCTTGATATGTTAAGCTATGTCAGTGTAAGAAGTTTTAAAGCAGCTCAAACATGCATTTAAGTCTGGGACTAGGATAAGCCCTGTCCAAGAAACCGCCTCAATGTTTTTAGTTTTCTCAGTTGGCAATGACTGTCAATAAATCATTCATCCCTGCTGTGTCATTATATTTAATCTCAGATTTTAAGAAAATCCTCCAGGTTTTTAGCATCTTTTGCATCATATTATCATCATTTCACTCATGATGCTTAAAGGATTCATTCACTTATTTTAAAGAATAAATCGGTAACACTTTACAATAAGGTTCATTAGTTAAAATTAGTTAACTACATTAGTTAACATGAACTAATAATAAACTGCACTTATCTTATACAGCATTTATTAATCTTTGTTAATGTTAATCAACCATTACTACTTTATTAAAATCTTGTTAACGTTAGTTAATGCATTGTGAACTAACATGAAGGAACAATTAAAAGCTTTATTTCTATAACTAAACAAAGATTAATAAAGACTGTAACAATTGTATTGCTCATGGTTTGTTCATATTAGTTAATACATTAACTAATGAACCTTCACTGATGCTTAATAATGTATTGTACGGTAGAAATATAAATTATTATCTTGTGGGAATAAAATCTTATTTTAAGGTCAGTATTACATAAAAAGCTGATATTTCCTTTAATATATCCTATTAATAATATTCCAATGGATTTATAAATGTAAGCAAAAGGTGTGCAAACATAATTATAAGCTCAAATGTGCAGATTTGGTTGAAGTTGAGGTGATGTGTTTGTTACTGCACATTTTATATTAAACAGAGTTATTGCAATTATTTTACATTCATAAAATAAACCTTACGAGGTAATTTTTTATTCATTTTAACTTTGTGCAAGTCTCGTATATTTTGTGAAATACTTAATGTTCTTACCATGGCATCGTATCCGAGTCTATTCATGAAATACGCCGCTTCTGCGCCTTTGTAATAGTTAAACCATACGGTGCCCTGAAACTGATCGCCTGCGTCCAGCAGCAGCACGTTTTTCTCCGCGCGGCGAATTTCTTGGATTTTCGTGAATCTCCGCGACACTCCGGCGAAGCAAGGACTTTTGGTGCACTTGCCCGAGTCTTTGTTAGTCTCCTCCACGCGCGCGTGTACATCGTTCGTGTGAAGGAGCGTGAGCTCAAACTCAGCCGTGCACATCAGACACTTCATCCACAGCACGAGTACCAGCGCGTTTAGCTGCCGCATCATGACCCTGCGTGTGCGCTCAAGATGAATCTGATGCTGATAATGAGCAGCGGTGCGCGGTACAGCGCGTCGCGGCGGCAGCGCTGTGGGCGGGACGCAGACAATTACAGTGTACGAATATATAACAGCCCACTGAGAAACGATCAAAGATGCCAAATCTGGAAACAATGAAGGTGAAAAAGTCATGCAAACTTTTATTTGAACTCAAAACTGATGCGCAATATCACACGAAAACCCTTATACTTTAGGCTAGTAGTTAGCAAACAATACTATAGTATACTGTAGTAAATGTAATTCAGTATTCTGCAGTTTTGTTGAACTGATAAACTGTCATTAATAATGTAGTATATTTCTTATAAAGTTTGGAAACATAAGGGTGCATATTAGTAGGGGAGAGCAGGGCACAGAGTAACGCTTAATGGCTTTGGCTCTATTATTCAAAAAATATTTAAGTTATTAATATTTTTTACACAAACAACACACACATCTCTGCTAAAAATGAACACTTAAAGTTTGTTTGTGGGACCTACCGTTATTGTACAATTACACCGAAAGTGACAGGAGTGCAAGCGTTACAACCTACTTCGTGGGGTTCATTGTAACAAACAGAGGGGTAACAAACCTGCTAGAAAATTTAGTTTAAACACAAATAATTAAATTCTGTCTATATACTAAAGGTGGATTTTGTTTACATATTTGCCTATAATAGATAGATATCCAAATATGCATCTATCCATGATCCTTCAGCTAACCATTCTTGTATTAAGCATCAATGCATAGAATAGATTTTTTTGAAAGGGCTAAAAATACTTTATTTGTAACAAACAGGAGATAAAGAATTTACAAACGGCTTTCCGCACATTTCAGCACTTGGACAGCGTCACAAGTTTTTTTATGCATTACTCAAAAATGTTTCTCATCTCACCATATCCTCAGGTACAGAGTCAGCATATACAATTAATCCGTGAGGTAGCATTTAAAAATAACATTTAAAAACAGATGCATTTGTTTAAAGCAAAGCATTTATTTACTTACCAGGCTGCAGGTGAAGCAGCTCTTTGCGCCTTCTAACGTCTCATAATCGGTCCTCATTTATGTCCAAGAGACTCAATAATAATCTTTTACATTCATTCCTTTAATCTTTCATATTTAGAAGCGTTTTTGTGCTGCCACGCATTCATGTATGTGATAAGCAAACCCGCGTTGTCGTCCCGTTTATAGGCGCATATTATTAATGCGCTCTTTAAATAACAAAAAATTGCGCCATTGACCGACCAGGTCGGTTTTTGTTGGTCAATGGCGTAGTCTATTTTAGTTGCCTCAAAATAGCAACGCGCCAACAATGCGCCTGAACACACCTCGTTTTCAGACCAGAACGCCCATGGGCGCAAAAGTGGGCGGAAATGCATTTGATATTAAACAACGTGGCGCTAAACGTGAAAATGATAATTGCACAGAGTGGAAACTAGCAAAAGACACTTGCGACGCGCATTGCGCTGCATTGCGCCGGGTGTAAGATAGAGCCCTAAGTGTCATTGTCAAAAGTTTCAAAATGACAATACAGAAACTGAAAATATTGAAACTGTAACATAACACATTTTGAGAATGACACTTTAACTTCTTTTATCCAAAAATAGGAAACATATGTTTCCTGTAGGCTATACAGCTACATAAGCAAGAATAACAATTTTGACTTCACTAGCAGAACAATTTCTGCTATGGACGCACTCTCTCTCTCTCTCATTATTTGGGTCATTTTAACCCAGAAATGTGTTCTGTCCTATTGTTACCCAGCCCTGGGTTAAAAACAACCCAATATTTTAGTTTAAAGCTGAATGCAGCGTACTGGATGAATTCATTTTAGAGATCTGAAAAGATTCGGGGCTTTTGACAAAACATTCAGGGCTTGAGCCCCAGAAGCCACCACCTCGCTCCGCCCATGCTTTGTTCAATATCTTAACCAAAACACATCAAAACTTTCATCATCTTTTGACAGTAAAAGGAAAAAGACCAAATATGTAAAGTATTCACGTTACAATTAACCCTGCATTAGTTTTTGAATGGGTACCGTCCCAGTGACAGCTTGTTTACCTTTATTTCTAACAGTATTCTCTTAAAAATAAAGGTGCTTAAAATGTTTTTTTTTTCACAGCAATGCCATAGAAAAAACATTTTTGTTAGTCAAAGAACCGTTCAGTCAAAAGCTCTTACCGTGCTCCGTTCACACCAGCCGCGTTTGAGGTGTCAAATTTGCGTCAACTGCGTCTGGTTTGCCGCTTGAACATTTTTTATTTATCCGCTTCATTCGTGCGTAAAATTCTAGTCATCGATGCATTCACACGGAAATTCGCGTCATGGGAGGGGCTTCTGCGACTCCGCTCGCATCCTGTAATCATGTCACTACTAGAGCAAGCTCGTGGTCGGTGAACGTGGCATGTTTTCCGGCAAAGTTAAATATTTTCAAAATCTCTACTAGAAAACTAGTTGTTTTTAATTGTAGGAACATCTTTACAATTAAAGTGCAATAACAAAAAGTTAATAAAATAAAAAGCTTTTTTAAACTAAGATACTTTTATGGAAATGTTTAATGATTTTTACAGGTGAGTTATGCACTTTTGAAGGTGGTCAGCAGTTATTAAATACAATCACTAGGTTGTAATTGATGTATTGCTGGTAACATACATTATTTTATTAAACTATATATAGTTTAAATAAGCATATAATGAGATGAGTGCCATGGCTATATACTTTTGACACGTTTATTGATTTCTAGCTTCCCTGACCTGGGTACCTAATGTCAGACCTTTATTCTCTCTCTCTCTCTCTCTCTCTCTCTCTCTCTCTCTCTCTCTCTCTGCAATATCTAATGACCTGCGCATCCTCGAGGACGTTCTTAAGTTGTGTGAAGCTGCTAGACCTCGGAAGATAATGCGCATGGTGTTAAAAACGCGGTGTTCAAATGAGCGGTAAAAACCCGGTCGGCAATTTCGTACTCAAGAGAGCATGAATCCTACATTTCATAGGAAGGAAACACTCGCTTCGAGTCAGTGGAAAGAGGTCGCTTATATATAACCAGGGGTTTCTTTCATAAGATTTGAACTGAGGCGGGTCTGCATTAGCGCGCGCCTGTCTCGTCCGTCTCCATGGTTCTTTTTGTGCGTTCCCCCGCCTATCAATCATCCGTTGCGTGTCTTTATCACCTTGCTTTTTTTACAAAAAATTACTCGGTAATGGATATGATTTAAAATGTAGCAAAGTACAATACTTTAAACAAAACATACTTAAGTAAAAGTACAGATTTTAAAAACTACTCAAAAAAGTAAAAGTACACAAAAAATACTCAATTACAGTAACGTGAGTAAATGTAATTCGTTACTTTCCACCTCTGGTCTTCACATTGACTTAACATTGAAATCACTTGCGCTTGACGCCTCTACCGCAGCTGGTGTGAACGCAGCATTAGAAGAACCAGTGTTTTCCTACATTTTTATAATCTGAACAAAATTATTGATTTTTCTTTTATGCCAAAAATCATTAGGATATTAACTAAGGATCATGTACTATGAAGATATTTTGTAAATTTTCTATTGTAAATATGTCAACAATTTTATTTCTGTGACTGGAAGCAGTGCCAAGAACTCCATTTGGACAACTTTAAAGCTGATTTTCTCAATATTTAATTTGTTTGCACCCTCAGGTTCCAGATTTTTAAAAATGGTTGTATCACAGTCAAATATTGTCCTATAACAAAACACACATTAATGTATAGCTTATTTATTCAGATCTCAAATAAAAAAATTACCCTCATGTCTGGTTTTGTGCAGGGTGACATACAGCATTTTTGAATGTCGCAAAAACAAACGGTGCTAAATAGCACTAAAAGTGGTTCTTGGCTCGTAATCATAGAAGAACCATTTTAAGTGCCCCATAAAGCACCTGTGTAGCACCATATAGTGCTATGTATGTAGAACCATATGTGGTGCATAGTGGTGCTATACAGTATGACCCTGGTATGGTTCTTCATAGGTATATAGCACTAAAAATGGTTCCTCTATGATTACGAGCCAAGAACCACTTTTTAGCACCGTTTGTTTTTAGAGTGTGGTATTTGTTTGAAAGAGTTTGAAAAATCACTTTTCGAGGCTAAATACTTTACAAATATTAAATGTCTAAGAGACCCTGTTGCGCATTTTAATAAAAAAAAACATAATAAAATGAGTTAAAGGTGACAGTGATAGAATTAAAAAACCTCAGTAGAAGATACAGTAAAAGTGGATGTCAAAGTTTAAGTGTCGAGATGCAAGCCGCATTGAATTTATTTTAGTAGACTGAAGTGATGAGGATCAATGAATGATGGACAATGTGTCGCTTGGATAAATCAAGAGGATGAGACAAAGCAAATGAAATATGAGCACATCTGCTATTCAGAGCGTAATAAGAAATGCTTTGACTTCCAGCAGAAGGAATGAATTATGCTGCCTTCACGTGCTATGGGAAAGATGATATTTTCCATTTGTGAACTGGTATTTACCATGTTGTGTTCAAGTGCATTTTCCATTTGTGAACTAGAATTAACCAGTTTGCTGCATTCAAGTGCATTTTCCATTTGTGAACTGTTTACTGGTATTTACCATTGCTTTTGTTGTCATTCAACCATTCACGACGTTGCTGCTGCTCTCCGCCATTTTGAAAAGGTCAAAGGTAATCTCATCTCGGCAACTCGGGCATCAAAATATTTTACGAGTTGCCCATTGGAAAATACCACATGAGGGGTGTTCATGTGCATTTTCCGAGTGGGATTTTGGTATTTACCATAATTACGATGGCACGTGAAGGCAGCATTAAACACGCTGCATACTGCTTAGAGGGTCTGAATTACAAACAATCCTAGGAAGGAGCCAGACTGGAAAAACGCCCACTATTGGTTAAACAATGAAGACTGAAAGCTTTGAAAGTATTATTTTAGGATTATTATACAGTGGAGATCAACATTAGAAAACAATTTGATTTTTTTTAGAAATAATGTAATAATGTAATCTTCATCGTTCTTAATTTTAAAGGAGTTTTAGTTGTGGCTATACCACGCTAGTAAAACAGTGTTTTACAAAATAACCAAGGAACTTAGAGAACAGCAATGTTTGTTTGTTCTACAAAGAAACATTACAATTACAATTTCTGAATGTTACAGGAGTAAAACATTAGTAGGAATTATACAGGTCCTTGTTTTGAATGACTTCTGCACATCTGCATCCACGGGACATCACTTGGCTTTCACACTGCTTTTGTGTGATTTTGGTCTACTCCCCTTTCAGTCTCTTCCACAGTTCGCTGACTGTAGTGGGTTTCTTAGCCATAACTTTGTCATCAATGATTTTCCAGGATTCTGGAAATGTTCAATATTTTCAGCTTCAAGGAACTGCTTTACCTGTTTGGCTGTGTGACAGGCGCATTGTCCTGCATGACAATTGCTGTCTGATTGGGCGATAAACGAAGGGAAGGAACCGCATGTTACCGCAGGAGGTTCTGATAAACCCTTGCATTCACTTTTTCCATGTAGCTGTATTAGAGGCCCAACCGCTGTTGCAGAAAACATCCTCCAAACCATGACACTTCCTCCTCCACCTTTCACTGACGTCTTTACACACATTGGGTTTAGGCTTTCCCCAGTTTGACAACGGACATATTGTTTCCTATCAGATCCAAATAAATTAAACGTTCTTTCATCACTGAAGTGAACTTTGGACCAGTTCTCCTCTGTCCACACAACATTAGTCTCGCGTAGCCAGACCTTCAATACTGAAGGTCTGGTGTTTTTCGCTGCTTTTTCTGGACAAAGCCCGCCCACGAGCTGTTTGACCGACATGTCAAACAACCAATCACAGTTTGTTTCATCTAGCATCACGTTTCAGACTGCCCACAATAACGAGCCGGCTGGCAACAAGTCAGTTATTAAAATAACCAGCCGCAACCGATTAGTATCTAAATAAACAACATTACTCACCATAGGACAACGTTGTGCACTTCATCAACAGCCACACCAATGAGACGCTCCCATTAAACATCTGTTTCAAGCATATCTCTCCACTTTTTAACACATACAAGCAATTCAGGAGAACCAAACTTTTTGACTCCACTAACTGCCTCAAATAAAACTCTTGGATGTCTTTTAGAGAGTCTATGCCGCGAACTTTGCATATTTTTGAGAATCCAATGTTTAGCTGATCATGATAACTGGTCATTATTATCCACGTGAACACGACTGATTCTCTTTCTCAATGGAACGTCAGAGCTTTGTTTTCCAGGGACCAAAACTAATCGTGACACTCGCGTCTCCTGGAAATTTTTTTATTCAACCAATCAAAGACGACTTTGACATTCTCACAGAGTTTCCAGAAAAGTATACGTTCAGTCAACAGTCTGTGGGCGTGAGTGACGTCTGAGGCTGAGACTAACACAACATGAACCTCAGGAATTTGGTTAGTCTAGCCCAGGGTTCCTCAAATCTTACCCTGGAGGTCCAGCGCACTGCAGAGCTCCAACCCTAATCAAACTCCCACCTGTGAGGTGGTATAATTTCCTACTTAGCCCCTAAACTCTGGAATGATGTACCAAACAATGTCTGAGAATCAGACACAGTTGATCAATTTAAGTCTAAACTAAAGACATCTCTCTTTAACAAAGCATTCACATAACTCGTCTGGGAAATTAGCCTGGCTAACACCAGACCAGTCTCATAGAGAATGAGACCTGGTCTGGGAACCATATGCTCATTTTCTCGTATTTGAGGCGTGGTTTACGAATGCCCAGAGCTGTTTATTGGGCGCTACGAATTAGGGATGCACCGATAGGATTTTTTGGGGCCGATACCAATACCGATTTAAACAGACAACTTCTGGCCGATACCGATTTTAAACACTTGTATACAATACTATACAGTTGGTCTTTTAGCTAGTTTATTTCTGCATCAAATTATTTTACTGAACATGGATTGGATCTAATTAACATTCAACTGACCAAAATAATAAGAGAGGCACAAATTAAGCTAAAACAAATATAATAAGACAGCATGACAACCTTCAAAGGTGGTTTCTGCTATTCAGCATTAATTTTATTAACAAACTTTAACTCATTTTTTACATATAATGGATTTCTTTATGCAGTTAATTAATAAACAGTCGGTATCGGCCTTTCTCGTGCTATTGCCGATATGCCGATGGTTTCAAATTCATCAAAAATCGGCCGATAAATATCGGCGGCCGATATATCGGTGCATCACTACTACGAATGTCTATCAAATGCGTCTGTACGTAGCTCATAGCCAATCGTTTCAATTATTCCAGATGATGTATGTAGAGGGACATGAATTCAAACTTAAACAACTTTTATCGGTACGTGTGCACACAGCTGAAAGTTATGTAACTAAATCGGTAGCTGTATATTGATATTGAAAAGCAACACAATTTAGTGGCACTATGACAACCACAGTACAGGCATAATGACAATATGATATTAAGAAATACCACTTACTATTTATAAGTTAATTGTACTTCGTCTATGACGATACCTATAAGGTTGGTCCTATAAAACTCCGTGGCTATAATTTCTTGCCATATCCAAACATCCTTCTTGGATATGAAATTGTTTAATGCCAAAAGTTGCTCTTTTTAAAAAAAATAAACTTGCGTTCAAAACTACTTAGAACACTATCTAAGGCTGCATCGAAAAGTAACTTCGCGCTTGCTCCCCCGTTGGATAAACAAACCTGCTTCGGTGTGTCGCATAGACATCATCATCCCCTTGCTGCCGCCTGCCTGTTCTGTGATTGGTTCCCCATTTCAGGGGCTAAAAAGGTCCATAGTTTCCATGCTAGACTTACAGCGTGAATACATTTGCGTGCAAGGCAGCATGGGGAAACCCAGGCTACTGGAAAATATACTTACGTCGCAATAGTTAGCTTGTCCGAAACCAAGCACACGTTCAACCATTATACTGTATGACACTTGCATTACATGCAAGCAGCCCCTACACTAATATGATTTTATTTCTCTCTCCCTGTCTCATCCTCGAACCCGAGGACACTGAGACTAACAGACCCAGTTCCTGCTGGTGTGAAGCTCATCACACCACTGATCTACTGGCCTCCCATCATAGTGATTTAATTTAAATTATTAAAACATTTAAGGGATAGAAGTGTATAATATAGTATTCAGTATATAGTATATCTTCTATAGAATCAGCTATGTCTGGCCCTCTCTTAAGGTTTTTTGTCCCAAGGACCTATAATGGTTTTTTTCTCCTAGGAGTTTTTTCAACCCCTCGGGGGTCAGCTGACATTCTCTTAACTTAGGACTACGTTACATTACGATACATTGGTTACATTACGATACGCACGGTATATGGTTTAATCTTAGCCGCACTTATTTGCTACTTGGTTGTCTTATGATTTTTTTAATGTAAAGCTCATTTGAAACGATTGCACTATATAAATAAAATTGCATTGAATTAAAAATAAAATGCTAAAATGAACATAAACTAAGATTAATAAATGCTGTATTGTTCACTGTTAGTTTATGTAGTTACTGTAAATGATGCCCAGTATGCAAACTTTACAGTATCAACACAAAGATCTCCAAAGACCACAACAATAACTAATGCTTTATTGGCTGTTAACCACATAGTATCTCTTCTACAGTAACAGATTTGATGTTATATCAACCCTTAACATGTTTTTAAACATGTTGAGCTTGCCCGTCTGTGTCTTTGCCTATAGACTCTGTTGTTTACATTCAGAGGTTTCCTGTAAGATAAGCTTCAGGAAAATTCTGTCCCACTGGGAACGATGGGCTGCGAGCTCCTGCATGCTCCTGTGGCCGTCCGCTTCTGAAGAGACCTCCGATTCGCCACATGTACAGAGAGAAGAGGGGAAACTCGTCTGAAAGACAGAATGCTCGGTTTTCCAGCTGTGTCATGACCTCGTGGCTGACATCATTATGAGCATCTGCGGAGAGCTGCTCCAGCACCCAAAACACATAGAATGAATTCTCATAGCGGATCCAATCCACCAGATGATCTGTGGACCTCTGAACAAAATGAAAACTAACATTACTAAAGCTGTATGCATAATGTACACTCACATATACACTATATGGACAACAGTAATAGGACACCTGGCATCAATAGAATGACATTACATTTTAAATACACAGACGTTAATAAGTCAGTGTCCTCCCTTTTGCAGCTATTATAGCTTCACTCTTCTGGAAAGGCTTTTTGGAGAGAGTCTGTGAGAAGTGTACTATGAGGGCACTGAAGTTGGATGAGAAAGCCTGGCTCACAATCAGAGGTCATGTTTCCACTACTCCGCAGTCCAGATTTGGCATTTCTTTCAACCATTTTCTTTCAACCAGAACTTGGCTTTACATGGTTTTCTGCTTCAGGGCTGAATTACTGAAACACTTTCCCTTTCCCATAATACCCCTTACACAGTGGTTAAATTGGCTTTTGTAGGGAGGGGGAGCCCTTATTTACCGTAAATGGTCATCATTCAAAATCGCACCGTAAAATTACTTGTATAATGTATTTAACACCAAAGGGGCTCTTTTTCCAGTATTAATGTGTAAGGTATAGGTTGAGTAGTTATTCAAACACAAATAAATACTTTACAATTCACTTACAAGTTTGCTTTAAAGCTGTGCCAGAGGTTGATCCAAACTTTAAAACCTGAACTTTTAAGGGGTGGTTTCCCGGACAGGGATTATCTTAAACCAGGACTAGGCCTTAGTGTAATTAGGAAATAAAACTAGTTTTAACAAACATGCCTTACTAAAAATATTACTTGTGTGCATCTTTAGGCACAACAAAGGGCGCTGATGTATTTTAAAGGGGGGGTTTAATGGTATTTCAAGCATTCTGACTTATTAACACAGTTATAGAGTTGTTTCCTCATGCTAAACGTAGGCAAAGTGTCAAAACAGCAGTTGGACGTGTTACAGAGTATTTCTGTGCCGAATGCACTTCGCCAGGGTTCGTACAAGTTTCGGCAAGTTTTTTTCGATTACAGTTCTAACTGACGTTTCAGGGGTTTTCCATACGTATCACTTCTTTATATGGGCTTCAACCGGAAAACTTCCCCCGGAAAACCCCGCCCACCCGTCAATCAGCGGGAGACGCTAGAGCTGCTAACAGCTTATCACGCCACTCAGCTTTGTTTAATTTCAAAAGTCAACAATGGCACGAATGAAGAAGTGTGTTTTTGGATGTAAGGAGAAGACATCCAGCCTTATGGAAACAATGGATATAGTTTATTATCCGGGGTAGCAGCGGAGTTTTGCGTGTGTGTTTGATGCGGTGGATTTTCCCAACCGGGTCATGACGAGTTACACGTGGTAAGTAAGACTTCTGTCTTATGTTGGAAATATGTGCGTGCATATTATATAAATGACACGAACATGTAGTGAATCATAAGTTAAAACAGTGTTGTATAGTGTTGCATGACTCGTACTCGCTCCTCCTGCGGTATAACTCCTCCTCCTTCATTTTTTCGTACGTTATCGGAAAGATTTGCTAAAGCTTATCTTTCTTTTATAAATCTGATTAAACTAAAGACTCTTCGGAGATATAAAGGATGTCATACTATTCTATAGGTACTCTAGATTAACATCAGAAATGCAGAAACAGCGTGTGTTACGTGAGCTTTAAGATATGTCAGTATAAGTTGTTTTGAGTTTGGACAGCTCTTACATTTATTTTAGTTTAGGACTAGTCTAATCCCTGTCCGGGAAACCGCCCCCAAATTATGCAAATCTATGAGTCTGACATCCTATAGGCCTATGCATTTGTTGCACATGTCATTATGCACAATTGATCAAACTTTGAAGGAAGTTATAAGACTCAACCTCCTTTACTAATTATAAGCAAGATACCCCAAAAGATTCAATTAACAAGAAAAACGACATACTGAATCAGCATCAATATGTCTTATTAACCCTCTGGGGTCCGACCATTTTGGGACACTGTCAGAGGTTCTGACATGCTCTTACATTTGGTCTTTTTTCAGTTGCTTTAAAACATAATAATGGCAAGTGTCTCAT
The DNA here is from genome assembly GCF_027580225.2 of Misgurnus anguillicaudatus. NCBI lineage: Eukaryota > Metazoa > Chordata > Actinopteri > Cypriniformes > Cobitidae > Misgurnus > Misgurnus anguillicaudatus. The sequence goes on from NC_073354.2 coordinate 7,106,486, forward strand.
ACCACTGCGTTCAGCACAAACTGGGCTAAAATATTATATGAGCTACATGTATGTACATGTTTGTATTTTTGAGAGAAAAATGTTTATGCGTGGCTTTTAAAAAAGCAAAATTCAAAAAGTCACTGATATAAGTCCACAAAACCCATACTAAACATGTTTTAACAAGACTTTCCTAAACAGAATCTAGTAGTCTAGAGTTTTTTCTTTAAAATTATGTGAAAATCATCCTGCCTACTTATTCACATAAAACAATGTATTGATTTAGAAATTGTAAGACACTTTTTGTTTAGAGGGGTCGTATGCGAGAAGGATTGATTGACAGCTAGCAAACAAAGGCTCGCATAATGATACTTTAAGCAGGAATCTGAGAGTGAACTACAGTAAAGAATGTGAGGACAAATGTATACATGTTTGTTTGAGGTTTATTAAGTTAACAATATAATCAAAATAGAAATGATGGTCAATAGGACATTTTCAGTTTATTTGGAAACAAACCCTATTCAAAAACTTTGTATAAACTAAGAAACTGATACACAACAGAGCTGTAAACTTCATGTGGCTCATGTTACCATATAACTTTTTGTCCAAAAAGTGTTTTTCCACTTCATAGTTTTGTACTGATGAGAGAGATGCAGACCTCTAAGAGAGTTATAAACAGCTGTAAGCATAAATTGTCCACAGAAATACCTTTACATATATAACTGATGGGTAAATGTCACTGATACTACATTCACATAAACTATCTTGTACATAAACTAAATCTCAGATAAACATCTGCAGCGATTAGTTATATATAAAGCTGTTTTCAGATGACTGTTTTCAGATGCCCATCCCCTTATCGTCTAGCTTCTGTTTTAAACGTGTTTCTGTAAGCGCTTATGAATTTTAAAAACACATCGCATATGGCGCGTCCATGTGCGCGAGCTCGCGTCTCCGTGTAACGCGGCGCTCATAAAAACGGTGTCGCGTGTAAAGCGCATTGTATGGAATTGCCTTGCATGTAAACAATATGGAATCATTTTACAGCAAACCCCGCAGTGCAGCATTACTCAAAGTTACCATGAAGGATACGAAAGTGAATAACTGTGTCTAACGCTGTAAAACATGTAAAAGATGACGTGTAACAGAATAACGGGGACACCAGCGCCAGCATTTTTCCTGATTTTCACAAAAGTTTAATGCCTTCCAGAAAATGTTCTTCTTAAAATATATAAACACACAATATATCAAATGAAAGAACAGACCCTCTGCTTAAAAAAAACACGTTTCATCCTACCTGCATTTGTTCTCTTTTAACACCTCTCTAATATGGGTAGGTTTCTTCAAAAACACAGAATTTGAAGCACGTTTTTTGGTGAAAAACTTTTGATATAGATCAGATGCAGAGCGATCCTCAAAACTTACACAGACATACAGCAGGGAAGCGTTGGCAGGGAAGCGTTTTCTCTTAATTGACGAGTTAACTCATCAATGGTGGGGAAAGAGTTAAAATTGACAATGAATAGGCATAAAAATAAAAAGAGCATATATATTTTGTCACTTAAAGGAAACATTTGTAACACATGCAAACTTTATGGTTTGTTTCTTTTAGACTTGGACAGATGGCCGCATGGGCAATTAATCTCTACATCTTCAGATTCTGCCGTCATGCCACTTCATCACAAACATTATCATATGAATGTGTGTTGACTTTACCCCTGCACTTTTTGTACGTAATTATCAGACGATTAAAGTCCATTAATAGAAACAGTTTTAATTATTTTTTACACAATATTTTCATTACTTTTCATTACTAAAAAATCCCAACATGTAATGCTCATTTGAACCTATGGAGGCCGCCATTATGTTTCGCATTATGTTTCATATAGGGCATTCTGAGTCGATGACTTGTAATGTTTGTTGCGAAATATTACTACAGTTTACTATTGTAAGTACTATGGTATCTTCTATAGTTGTTTAAGTGAGAATGTTTTACTCCCCACTCCCACCTTCTTACCTTGCAGATCATCTTTATTTTGATCATCTTTCTTTTGCATGTTTTCTGTATTGTTTATTATTTTTGTTAATCTACGGTTCATGAAAGGTCTGAACAGAAGATGTTCTTGTATTTTTAAAGGCATGCAGATATCAATACCACATAGTGCCACATACTGTCTGTGTACATTTATAACTCTCATCTTCTGTTTCACATCATTTTACAATCAACTAATTAAAGACTTGTTTATGTGTTTACCTTGCTATAGTGTTAACAGAAGTTTTGATTGCAACCTTTTAACCTCATGTGTTGTGATATAAACAAAATGTCTGAGTCCGAGTGAAACTTTTTCAAAGTTTATTAAATCTATGACATCTGTACAAGTTTTCATTTTACGTTCATATAGCCAGTCCCAGTGTTAATCTATTACTCCATACTTGTGTTTATCGGGGTACCCTTTGACACATCTTGAGCAAAGTTTACAAAATGTATAGTCACTTGTAGTAGATAACGCACCTTATCGTTCCCTTTCAGTCGGTCACTACGACGTCACATCGTGACCGACAAATTGGGAACTCGCTTAGAGGGACCAATCTGCTTTGATAACTACTAAAATGCCAATTAACTTGGCATTGAGGTATATATATAGTATAGTTATTATTGTCATTATATATACAATGCAATATGTAAAGTTGATCAACATATTTGTCACCTAGATTGGATCTCACTAACATTAAATTGAAAATAAATGTCTCTCACATTTGGGTTATGTCACATTATTCCTGTTGGTACATTTCAGCATTATACACTTGATTAGCCAAGCTAACTGCATAAATGGCTTTTCATATTTTGATGTATTCAATATTAAGTTGTTGTTTTTGTTGCATTAGTTAATATTTGCTTCACAGTATTGGATATTATATGCTAACAGAAATGTATACACAGTATTTGATGCTACCATTGAATTGTCAAGATCGGATTACCTTGCTTGTTTTGAGATATGCAGGTTATATGATAAAGAAGAGATTTTAACGTTCTGATATCAACCCCCATTTACACGAGGATGTATGGATTAAAAAGTCATACTGGTTTGTTATAGCATAAGGAGGTCAAGTAAAAGACCATTTTTATCATATATGACCAACCCGGATATTCCCATAGATTTAAAGGTGGGGCTTTGGGTGGTGCCCGAAAGCTAGAATAACTATTATGGTGTTGCTAAGAAACTTTGAAACCATTTGAGTTTTGGTTCCTTGTCACTTTCACATTTGGCTCAGTCACAGGGACATTGTTGACATTAGGATTAGGGTTTATAATTTGTTAATATTGCTTTTAATACCACAGTCCATATACATTAAGGTATGTATGAGGCTTAAGATGATGCGAGTCCATTTATTTATATGGTTAAAATGTGATGTCGATGTAATTTATTTTAATCTAAATCTTTCTATTCAGAAACTGATAACAGACAATTATTTTACAGTTAGTATCACTATTAGAAATCTTATTAAATAGTGTGCAATATAGCCTTATGTATTTTATATAAAGTTCATCATTCTCCTGTTTTTATGATTTCTGTTTCGTTTTTTTAATTATAAATATTTTGCAGTAGTTATGCAGCTGTTTGCCAGTAGATTTAAATGTATATTTTTTACTTGCAACAGTTTGTTCAAAGTTAAATAAGCACTAAATATTAACAAGTCTTTGTCTTTAAAGAATAAAACTATAAATAACAGCCCCATGCAAAGCATTCTGGGAACCAGAAATCCTCATCAACGTTTCAATTTTTTTCCTTTTTTAGTTCCCAGAATGCTTTGCATGAGGCTGTTATTTTATAGTTTTATTCTGTAAAGATAAAAACTTGTTAAAGGAATGGTCTACTCATTTTCAATATTGAAGTGTGTTATTGCCTTGACTGGGAGTTGTTGATGCATCCCTCTATCATCTGTGTGCGTGCACGTAAGCGCTGGAGCGCGCTGCGACGCTTCGATAGCATTTAGCTTAGCCCCATTCATTCAATGGTACCATTTAGAGATAAAGTTAGAAGTGAGCAAACACATCAACGTTTTTCCTATTTAAGACGAGTAGTTATACGAGCAAGTTTGGTGGTACAAAATAAAACATAGCGCTTTTCGAAGCGGTTTTAAAAGAGGAACTATATTTTATGGCGTAATAGCACTTTTGGGAGTACTTGGACTCGCCTGAAAAGTCCGCTCCCCTTCTCACTCTCATAATGGGAGAGGGAGGGTGTTACTGCGCCGAGTCGAAGTACTACCAAAAGTGCTATTATGCCATACAATATAGTTCCTCTTTTAAATCCGCTTAGAAAAGCACTACGTTTTATTTTGTACCACCAAACTTGCTCGTATAACTACTCGTCTTAAATAGGAAAAACGTTGATGTGTTTGGTCACTTCTAACTTTATCTCTAAATGGTACCATTGAATGAATGGGGCTAAGCTAAATGCTATCGAAGCGTCGCAGTGCGCTCCAGCGCTTACGTGCACGCACACAGATGATAGAGGGATGTATCAACAATTCTTAGTTAAGGTAATAACATATTTTAATATTGAAAATGAGTAGACTATTCCTTTAATGTTTAATGTTCATTTAACTTCGAACAAACTATTGCTAGTAAATAACATAAATCTAAATCTATAGTAAGTTTTTACAGTGTACAGCTGCTATGCAACAATGCAAAATTGTGAGAAATAGAAATTGAATTGATTGTACACATGTCCATCAACCAACAGAAAGCACGGACCACTAGGAATCCCCCAGTGGTCCCACTGGTTAGTACTGTACATCCCTGAATGTTACTGTATATCCACGCATGGTTGTGGTAATGTGGTGAAACTGACCTGACAGATGTCCCACAGGTGTTGTGACAGCTGAACAATCTGTGACATGAGAAACTCAACAAGAGCGACTCTCATGACACGACTTTTTCCCAGAGCAATAAGACATTCAGACAGCATGACCTTCACTGAAAACTAACAACAGATACACATCACATCAGACATATGACCACATTACTCAGACTCTTACATTACAAATAATCTCACACAGAATTTCTTAAAAACACTCATGTGCAAATAAACATGTTCATATAACTGGACACATTTACAGTAAATAAGAAGAATAGTGGACCAAAACAAGTCATGTAAATAGTCCAACAGAGGAAAAGATATGATCAAACTGAAACTGCACACACTGAAAGCACTTTGAAGCAAGCTTTGCTTTTTAGTGACTGTATAATGCAGGGGTCTCAAACTCAAACTGGTTTGGGGCCATTTCTAAGACAGACATTTCATCGGGGGGCCGCAGTGCTATTTTAACGTTAAAAAAGTACAATATTTCTCTAAATGTCATGTTTAATTTCTATTATTTAATGTATAATAATACTTAAAAATATATAAGCAGTGGTTTTGTCTTTTTAATATACATTACTTTATAAAAGTAAATCTTTTCTTAACCTTATCTTAACTAAGACCTATTATAACCTTGCACTAAACTAACAAATTAAATTTCTGTATACATTTATAAAAAATTACCACCAGTAAGTGTTTGTGTTTTGATTTATTTTGGATTGTTTTCAGTCATAGTATTGGCTTCATTAGGTTCTTTGTTATTTCAGTTTTAAGGAATTTTCTATTATATGTGGGAAAATATTAATAAGCGAAGTGATCCCATAACTTTTGAATGGGTAGTCCATGTTATATATAAGCTAGTTGGACAGAAAAAAATAACAATACTGCTCTATGTGTAATTGAATAGTAAGCTACATAATAATATATTATACTTCATATATAATGCTATAAACACAGACCTCTATTGCAGTTTATGTCTGCCCTGTACAGTATAATCTTTCTGAGGTTACAGTAAAATGAGGTTTGTGTATTTTTCCATCTAAATGAACCATGCAATATTCGCAAACTCACTTAAAGGAACAGTACACCAAATGATATAGACTGTATATGACCTTTCATACAAAAACTTTGACTCATACTTACAGAAAACATTAAAAATCCCAATAGAGTTATATTTTATGATGGTTGCATGTGCTATTTTGTGGCCTCTTCCCGCTTGCATTACACTAATTTGAACTAACACATTGATGCTCATCAGAAGGCCTTACACAATCTCCCAAACATAATAATCAGAATAATACGATTAGACTTTACTTTTATGATTTTGAAACAACCTACTAAGGGAATCGGCTACAGAAATATTAAATAATACACTGTAGTCAGTCCCACTACAAGGGGTTTGAGAAAAAAAGTGGGGTAAGATGAGCCTGGTGGAATGTTAATCCACCCATACATTCATCATGTGACTACTGTATATACAGTACTGTAAGCAGGAAGTATTTAAGTACGGGAAAAACATGCTTGGTGCCATTAAATGTAAAGGGTCAAACAGTGGTTAAGTGCTTCTGCACACACAGACAGCTGGATTTCACATCAACACCACTACAAAACCAAAACCATGATGGGCTCTTTAAAAAACAAAAAATTTGGACAAATAAAGGTTAGATTGAATTTACTTCAAGTGTTTGTTTTTTGTTTTAATGACAGGATAGATTGTGGAGGGATGTGTCCGAGACTGAAATAACATGATAAGAGTGATAAGCTATACTTACTGTCCAGGAGGAAAAGTGGGAGATAAAACAAACACAAATCCTAGGAACTCTACTAGGAAATGTTGACATTTGAAGAGCAATGAGAGAATTCATATTGTTGTTGCTGCTTTATCTTTGGGTTAGAATTGATGTGACGTTTTAGGATGTGTAGCATGTTAGCTAACTGAACAGTAGGGTTGTAACGGTATACCGGTATGGCGGTATACCATGATATTAACATTATCATACCGTAAACATTTGCTTATTCACGGTTTTGTAAAAAAATTAATAAAGCAGATCTCACGTACACTGCTGCGCATATGCAACTTCATTCCACGTGACTGCTAGACGCCACTCGTTTATGTACAGCAGACAAAATGTCAGAGCCAGAGACTACAAATTCTAACCTGCAGTATCGGATATGCGCGTCGCACTTTCAAGTTCAATGTGGCAATCCAGTCGAATTAACAATCATACAGTAGCCTATAAAGATCACGTCAAGAATGAAAACATGGTGCTGGGATTTGTTGTAAAAAGAATTTGCAATCTTAGACTTTATTCAGTCCACTAGAAAATTACCACACTTTCAGCATATACGGTGATATCATGTAGTATTAGCAATGTACGACTTCACTTACATAATTTTAAAGAGATTGCAAGCATTATGTAGACATGACATTTATCTTCTGATGATATAAAAAGTATTTGTTACAGTAATTTTTCTGACGAGTTTTTGAAAAGACGTCACTGATAGAGAGATAACAGAACGCGCATTATGTATATTTTCCTAATTTTGTGAAAAGCACAACATTCAGTTTTTATAGACACACAAAAAATGACACTTTAACGTTTTAAATGATGTATAAATCATATCTGCATGTCCAAAATCAGCAGAGTAATCCGAGTCTCTTTGCGCAGTGATTGAAACAGAAAGAGTTTGCGCCGCGACCGCAGGGAATTAATGTTCATAGTGTTTGTTTTTAACAATGTGCTGCGCTGCCGCACGTCGAAAGTAAACATAGCGATCCAGTGAAAGTAGCGCATTAAATTTGGGGTGGCACACGGGGTGGCCAGTTACATGTCAAGGGTGTCCAGTGCCACCCTGGACACCCCTCTGGCTCCGCCACTGTATGTAGGCAATTTCTAAAGAAAAATAACTTATTCCTTTTTTGTTCAAATGAGAGGTGCAGCTTTATTTTGCCTTTTTTTCCCCAAAGTTTATTTTTTCACAAAAAGTTTTATAAAATAAACCAAATGTTTAACCAAAAACCATATCTGTTTGTATTCATTTAAGGGTCATTGTAGCTGATGATTATAATGATGGTTTAATACCATATACCGCGAAACCGTGAAAATCATGATAGTTTCCAAGACGATTATCATACCGTGCAAATCTCATACCGTTACAACCCTACTGAACAGTGGGCTTGAAATGGGTGGGGAATACAAAGAATGAATATGTACATGTTGTACAATAGTCCTTCTCAAACTTTTTTGGCGTGCTGTGTATGATGCATCCCTTTGTGCCTCCCCAAAGAAAATGTATTACACTCTAAAAAAACAAACGGTGCTATATAGCACCAAAACTGTTGATTTGAATCGTAACCATAGAAGAACCGTTTTTAGTGCCATATAGCACCAGTGAAGCACCTGTGTAGAACCATATAGGTGCCATATAGCACCACTATAGCACCACATTTGGTTCAACATAGCACTATATGGTTCTACACAGGTGCTTCACCGGTGCTATATGGCACTAAAAACGGTTCTTCTATGATTACGAGCAAAGAACCACTTTTGGTGCTATATAGCACCGTTTGTTTTTAGAGTGTACTTAAAGGGTCCATTTCATGAAAATCTGACTTCTTTATGTTTAAGTGCTATAATTGGGTCCCCAGTGCTGAAAATGTGAAAAAGATCAACCCAGTAACTTAGTTTTGGCTCCTATAGTTATGTCAGAAGGGGATAATACCGCCCCTTAATTGGCACTATCCAACCACGGCATTGCCATTTAGTGCAGAGATCAGCTCATTTGCAAGGACACACCACAATGGCACATTTTTGCTCACACCTACAAAGTGGCAATTTTATCATGCTATCATAAATTATCTATATGGTATTTTGAGCTAGAACTTCACATATGTACTCTGGGGACACCAAAGATTTAATTTACATTTTGTGAAACATTTGTGAAATGTCCCCCCTTTAAAATTTGAATTAAACAAAACATATTAAATTATACAATGTAGTGCTGTGTAGTGCTGCCTCACGATTAGTCGCGACTAATCGTTTGCAGAATAAAAGTTTTTGTTTACATAATATATGTGTGTGTACTGTGTATAACAATTATGTATAAATACACATACACACATGCATGTATATAATTAAGAAACATTTGCATGTGTATATACATGTTTATATTTATATATAATCTATATTATATATAAATATAAATATTTATTATATAAATATATTTTTTTCTTACAATTATACATTTATGTGTGTGTATTTATATAAACATAATTATTATACACAGTACACACACATTTATTATGTAAACAAAAACTTTTATTCTGCAAACGATTAGTCGCGACTAATCGTGAGGCAGCACTAGTGCTGTTGGTTTTTTGTACCACCAGTGACTTACTGAGTATGATATCACTGGGTGGTACATTGGGTTTTGGAAATATATTGGAATATTTTCCTAACTGGATACAGGATGAGATAATACTGTCTATATCTGGTGTGATATGATTCTCCTTCTTTGCAACAGAAGCTCTGCCAGAAATGCACACTGAGGTCACACTGAAAAAACGAACTTTTTGGTGTAGTAATATTTATTAGATTAACTCTCATAATTTCTACATAATAATATTAACATTTATTGAGAACTAGATTTTCCTAAGTAAAATGATGATAAATACACAAAATATTCATGTAAAAAAATGAACTGTGTGGGAATAGTAAGTCTTATTAGATATTTTCTTGTATTATTTAACTGTTTTATAGTCACTGCACATAGTCCTAAAATAATTAAGTACATTTAAATCACAAACTTTAGCAGATTCAAGTAAAAATCTTAGTTCATTTTACTTAAAAATTTTAAATCCATTAAACTAAAAAATCTAAGTAAAATTTACTTACATTTATTTGCACATGTTGTAAGGAATACCCACAATTCTTTGTGCCTGAATATTTTTATTTTTTAAGCTTTATCACAGAATAAGAACTGATAAGAACTTTAATTACTTAAATATTTGTTAGCAAAATGTCATAAATGTTTAAGCTCTTATATTATTGATGTTGTTTTGTTGTAAATAATAATTTTGTGAAGTCACCGTTCAGGTGATCAGTGTTTCTTTACATGAAGCCTGTTCAGAACGTTGTATTGCAATTCTCTCCACAGTGCTGATAACGCATATCAGAAACACAGTTTGTGTGCGTTTCTGTTCCGAATCAAGTTTATTCAATGACTGACTTGTTGTCAGTCAAGAATTTTGTGTTATAATGCCATTTATAACACTAAAAATAACTAGGTCCATAGGAATATGTTAAAGAAAATAACAAATACGAAAATACAATTTATTTAATATTATTAGGACAGCAATGCTTCAATTTTCAAAAAAAACTAATAAACTTTACCTTAACGATTAAAATAAATCTAACTTCTAAATAAAATAATTAAGTAACATTTAATTAGTTATTTAACATATGTTTTATCATGCAATTTTAAGTAAATTTTATTTGATTTTAGTAGGTAAGTTTTTTCTTATAAAAAGCAGTAAATTTTACTTAAAAAGAGTTTGTGCAAATTGTTACGAGGATTTTTACAGTTATACAACTGTATACAGTTTACAAAGTAAATTTTACAAGTTGTTTTTTTCAGTGCAGATGTAAGTTTTTCAACCAGCTTGCATGTTGTGAAGCTGTATATATAATAAAGTAAGCTGTTTAAATAAAGGTGATGTTTTGTGATGAGGCTCACATGAGGCTTTGACTTGCATGTAAATATTTATTCCACGCCATAGAAAATACTGAGATATTTATAGAATACCCCATCCATCAAAATAACAAATAAAAAACAACATTTTTTTACAGAGATATGAATTTCAGTCAATATCAGCCGTTCTATAGGGTTTTATTTAGACAATGTAAGCTATATTTTTTACACTCACTCTTGTTCCAATACTTAAAATTAGACCGTGTTTATTATCATAAAACTATTTAATCATATTGATCATAAAAAAATGTTCTTGGTAATTCATAAATAATAATATTTGTGTTTCGCAATTTTTGTTATCTTATTTGATGTATAAAACATTATAAGCACATTCTCAATGTAGCCTCAAGGGGCGCTGTAGTAGGCATTACCTTAGACCAGGGGTTCCCAAACTTTTTATTTTGTGACCCATTTAAATAGGTTTATTACACATCACTCTAAAATGTTTGATTCTGATTGGCCAGTCGCAACATTAAAAGGTCTGTTATTCTAAGATAACAACTGCCTGAAACTAATAACACATGGTAACGCAGATGCTGCAAATCATTTTGACAGGTATAATTTCATATAACAGAAAAATAAAGATCTTTTGATAAAATAAATTATATTTACAAACAATTAAACCAAATAGTGTTTGTGACATTTGAATGTCTTGTCTTATTTTTAAAGCTAATGTAATAGACAGATATATTACTGTATTGCTGTTGTCAATAAATTACAAATGTGGTTAATACCAGGTGAAATTTTGAACAAATGTAAAACAACTTCAGTATAATTTTACTTTGAACATAAGCAGAGCATTGTTACTTTGACCCTGGGACGAAAGTAACACACAGGTGGGTCAAAAGTAACACAACAGAACAAGATAGATGTGTTACACTTGTTTTTAGTAAATATATCTGACTATGACCTTGTTAATATGTAACAGCAAACATATTTATTTTGTCATTTATCTTTGCAAAAAAATAATGAAATTACATTTTCATTTTAAATTTCAGTTTCATCAAATGTTTCAAAAGCAACCTGACAGTACAAACTTAAATTTTTGACTATTTTTAAGGCATACTTCTATAATGGAATATTTCTGATTTAATCATGTAAAACTCTCTCTTTTCTTTCCATATTTATTATACCACATTATGATGAGCAAGAAGAACAATGTTAACTACAAAACTCAAAGAAGAAAAAGAAACTCTTCTAAATCTCAGAGATAAATAACATTAAACACTAACAAGTCTTTTATTTAGTTAAAATCATTAAATAATAAAATTCTGTTTATTTTATTTTTTTAATATTACTCTGCAAATGCAGTCCCATGCAAAGCATGCTGGGAACTACTGGTCCACTGCCTAGTTAGTTATTTCTACCAAAACCGGAGACTTGAATTTATATGGGCGTGTTATACTAATGACGATCGTTTTCAGCCGCAGCATTTAGGCTATGTTTACACGTGGGCAGCTTTTTTCATAAACGGACATTTCAACCTCTCCGGTTTCAAAAATAATATTGTGCACACATGTCAGTTTTCAGAAAAGTTTACACGTAACCGTGCATATATGCCGTCAAGAGAAGCTCAAGCCCGCATAAGCCAATCAGCGGCAGCGCTGGTGGTGAAGCGAACTGGTTCTTCATGTTGGAGGGAGGAGTTGTTGCAGTAGGTGATCGATGACATCAAAGTACCGCGAGAGGGAGTTGAGGAAATTACACGTAGAGGTCTAATTTCGAATCGCTCTCGCGGTACTTTGACATCATCCGTCTGTCGGTTCTTGCAGCGCCGCATGAAGTCAAACACGCGTAAAATTGCTGACCTCCGAGCACTCGTCTATGCTCCTCGACATAATGGAGCAGCTATATTTGCAAATACAAACACACGAAATGAGTTTGCACGAACATAAATGTGATCTTGGAAGCGTTCAGAGTAGCAGTCACATGTAAACATAGGTCGCACTTTTGACGTAGGTGCGTGCTCTGGTGCATACTCTGTGATGTTGCCTGCTTAAACATCCATTTGTCTCAGTTTACATGCAACTGTGCAACCGAAGATTTTCAAGATCTCCACTCTGGACGGAGTTTTTTAGAAACAATCGGTTTCAGAGGCGAGTTTTCCGTTTGCGTGTAAACGAGGGGCACAAACGAAGATAAATCTCTCAGTTTTTAAAAATAACCATGTACGTGTAAACAGGGCAGATATTGCGTACACCTGAATTTCAAAGGTACCCACAGTTTCATAAATTAGGTGGTGAGAGGAGTGTAAGCATAATCTTACGCCGATACTGTATGGCCGTTTCTACGCAAGAATGATAAATGAGGGCCAGTGTGAATTTTGCAGAGAAAAAAGCTTCTGACATGTTTATGCCAGAAGCTACTAAACACCAGTTGGGCACGAACAATTGGACTGTGAAATATGACTTTAAACTTTTCTCTTACCTCGTTAATCTGATGGCTGGTTAGCAGTAGACAGATCATCTCCTTCAACAGATCTTCTACTCTGCTGAAATGCTGAACTGAAGGCCGCTGATCTATTTTTCCTCGACTCAGGGTCTGTACCACCACCTGTGTGGCGTGACGCAGCAGCTCTGGGTGATGCACGGGCTGTCCAAAATGCGCCCGTCTGAAAACATCCAGTAAACAATCCAGCAACTGCACCACTGAGTCCCAGACCACATCATCATCATCAACGCACAACGCAGATTTATAATCTCTCCGCAAACCGCTCAGACACTGCAGAAACTGCATGTGCTTTACCAGCCCACAGTCCTGGTGCCATTTGCTGCCCTGAAGAAGGAAATTCTGACTGTTTGGAGGAGTCAGAGGTAAAGATGGACCTTCAGCGTTGTGGGAGCTGATATCAGTTTCACAGCCGGAGTCACTTTTTGACTGTTGTGCGTCATTCTGAGTGAGCACTTCGAAAACTTCCTGACCTGTGAAATCACAAAACTATATCAGCATCACTCTGTTATAAAGAAAATGGTGTCTAATATCAATGTCATAACTCGTGCAAAATCTCCAGCATGAAGCATATACTGTAGTGAGATGTTACCATTTGGTGTCCCGGCACCGGTGGCACTGCTCCCAGCCTTCAGTAGTAAACGTGAGATCAGCAGCTCTTGTCTTAATCGCAGAACATCTTTATGAAGATCACAAGCTTTAGATTTCCAGCCTTCGTCCTGCTGTTTGAGTGTTTTAGCCAAAGATTGAGTAAACTGTCTGACACCTTCTGATGGTTTGGTCTTGATTATGGCCACGGCCACAGCCAATCGGCACACTTGAATGTACCAGCTCACCGCTCCTATAGAGACAATAAAACAAACATAGCTCAATTTATAGCACATAAAAACACTGCAGTACACGTACTGTAATATCGTATTGGATGTGTTTGTTCTCTTTCAAATAAATACATAACAAAGGTCAAATAAAATAAGCAAATAAATGAAACCCGATGTGATATTTTGTTATATGATGGATTTACTGTATGTGGCTTCAGTCTGCAGTGTTGTATTTGGGTCACCCTAAAATAATATTATATAGTATAGTACTTGGTGTATTAAACTGTAGTAATATTCCTAGATAAAATAGTGCTTTTGAACCTTCCAGTTATAAATATTACACTACATAATTTACAACACTACAGAATACTAACTTACAGTAATTATTCTGGTCTACTATAATTGATTACTATAATATTTTATAGTATGCTAAAATTTACTCGTTTTTTAGTGGTACTAATCGATTGTGTTTAGCATTAGAGGTTCAACATTGTAGTATTTTATCAAGTCCAGAATTCATGCATTTTAACAAATATACACAAGAATAAGAATGAGCACAGTTTAGTTTGATATGAATGAGGTGACGTCTTTTCAGAGTTTGTATATTATTATGTGGAAATCATTTGACTTGTTTTACCGTCATGACATGAGGTAGATTTTTCCTCCATCCTTCTCTAATCGTCAGATTATCAATTTAATATATATTCACGTTGTATCCTCTTTTCGGATTTGTCAAATAAATACATGCTTCAAGAAAATCTATTGACTTTGTCAACTCGTTTTCATTAAATCGCCACTAATTAACAACCATTAGCGCCTTCCGCTCGTCATCTCAAACGGCGTGTTCGATATCTTGCAGCGCTGCGCAGACATACCAGAATATGACATCAAAGTATCGCGAGAGCAACTCGAGAGCACGATGTCTGTATCGGAGATGTCTGTATCAGACTCTGGTCTGTAACAAATTTATTTATTTTCTAATTCATCATTTATTGAAGATATTTTATATGTTGTGAAGTTATTGTCCAGACAGCTTGTAGTGCCCTCTGTGCTATTAATAAATAAACTGTACTATTAATAAACACGATTAAACATTTTAGTAAACAATCGAGACGTTTCACCACTAATCTACTGTCGACTAAGCAATAGGTTTACAGGAGGTTTATGTTTATAGTTAGATGGCGCTGTTTTCTTTCATAAACTCCCTGTCAAACTGTTAAAACACACACATTATAATGACTACGTACTATTAGCACCATTATTATTTTTATTATAATTTTATTTAGTGTCCATGGTTATGATGCATGCTTAAACAGGTCAATTAGGTCATGTACATTCATGCATATTCCAAAAAGTGCATTCATACAGTATAGAACATAATATTCTTGTTTAAAATACATTTAGATTTTAATGAACTGTTTATCTGATCCTTTAAGATCATAAAACACTGCAGTTAAATTAGCTTTAAACCTTAAATGGTATATTATTTTCAAACTGGGAAAACAGAAGGATATGTTAATGGATGTGGACATACTGGAGTTAGAGCCAATTAAAGTCAACGGAGTTGTGGAGTCTGGTTCAGAGTCACGTTGAAATCCTCGTCTTATGACATAACCTGGTTGGTTCCTGTTAATCTCCACCGCTAAACAATCAAAGAGTTTGCGTAACACACCGCTGCTAAGTTTGTCCAAATTTGCAAAAAAAGAAAACAAAATATTTTTTAAGCCAAACATGTAGCCAAACATTTTTGACCTGACTATGTTATACCTGAACTATATAATACTATAATAATAATAATACTATTATTATAAAATATTTCATTGTCTTTTAAACTGTGATACTTAAAAAAAGAGTTTCTTGATCAGAAAGACTGATTCCATGTTGCATGTTGTTGTATTTGGGATGGACTTAACATGTAAAAAGCTGCTGGGATCTTTAATTCATGTGATGCCAAAAGGGCTTTATTATTTTTAGCCCAAGCCTTTTGACCATCAATGGTGGATGTAAATACTCTAACTTTCTACTCATCCTTATCACAGAGGTCATAGTTCAGCAGCAGTCAGTCTCAATGGGCATACATTGACAGGTGATGTCTATCTTTAAAAAGCACACACAACTGAAAACCCAATAATTATACACAGATCTGTACACAGGTGCACTTAAACAGCTGGATGTTTGATTCCAGCAGTGACAGGGGGAGGACACAATGCTTTCTGAGGTCAGACACGGTGTGTTTCGGGCACATGTCAGGACAGAAGAGGTGACGGGTCTGAGACTGACAGATGCTTGAATGGAAAAGCCTTTAATTGGATGAGGTGGGTGGACCCATGGGTAAAGCGGGATTATGTCTGAGCATCAGATAATCAGATTATTCCCGAAACAGAGCTTGCTTTTTTGACTACCTCTACGTAATCTATCACACAAAATTACGCCTTTACTCCTGGACTACCTTCACTTGATTCTACTTTTTTCATTCACTGTTTGTAGTCTGTGAGACCTGAGAAAAATTGTGTTTATTATCAATTTTTTCATTTCCATTTTAAATTTCTTGACACCTTAAATCTAGGACCGTAATGGCTTGTCCGGCTTCTGATGGATATATCCAAGAAAAAGGACTCAGAACCTGAACTTCTTGTGATGTGTAAATGAAGTATGGGATTGGATGTACGGCTTCAATTCACCATGTCTTTAAAATGTGGACTCTTCACGCTATGCCTCTTTATTCTGCCTGTCACAGGAATTAAAGGTAAGACTTTCAAACACAAGGAAATATTTTATGAGTAGTATGTACATTTAATACTATTATTTATGTACAGAAAGATTACCTAAATACTGTAAAGGTGACATACACTCTAAAAATCACAGTGATGCTGTAGAAGAACCATTTATTACCCTGGACCACAAAACCAATCATAGGGCTAGATTTTTAGCAATAACCAATAATACATTGTATGGGTCAAAATTATAGATTTTTCTTTTATGCCAAATATCTTTATGACATGATATTAAGTAAAGATCTTGTTTCATGAAGATATTTTGTACATCTTTTTCATTGTGACTTTATAAGTATTATTATTATTATTATTATTATTATTATTAAAGGAAAACACCACAGAAAAATTGAAAAAATATTTTACTATATTCTTACCTCAACTTAGACGAATTAATACATACCTATATTTTTTCAATGCATGCACTTAATCTTTGTACAGCGCCTTGTGAATGTGTCAGCACCCAGTTGACGGTACTCATTGAATTCCATCTCATTTTTTATCAATGGTTACAATGATTATCTCTGTAAAGCACTGATACATGTCAACATCCTAAAAAGTATTTCTGCAGAAAGATGCCTCTGAATGACCTATGCAATCTATTGACCTTATACATAATTGTAAATATCAAATGATTGTTTTTTATTCATTTATGTTTTTTAAGAAATACTCAGACCAACAAACGTACCAAGCCTGTCAAAGCAGAATTCTGGGATGAGAACTTTATTTGAAATGGAACAACATCGAGTCAAAAGGTCGGATTTCTTTCATTCTGAGGTGAAAGTTTGTCCACAGGAAACAGTGAGAGAAGTTATAGCAAGTCACCAAGCATACTACACACTGAGAGGTAACCAAACATCTTTACCAAATCTGCTTACGTTGAAATGTTTTTCATTGTGATAATAAGTATTATTATTATTATTATTATTATTAAAGGAAAACACCACAGTTTTTCAATATTTTACTATGTTCTTACCTCAACTTAGACGAATTAATACATGCCTATCATTTTTTCAATGCATGCACTTAATCTTTGTACAGCGCATTGTGAATGTGTTAGCATGTAGGCTAGCCCCATTTATTCCTTATACAGGGATGAATTTAGAAGCCATGCATCAAACACTTACCGCTTAAAAAATTGCCACGTTTTAAGTTGTGGTAAGAAACTGTGGTGTTTTCCTTTAATGTTCTTTTTATTCCTTTTATTTTCCTTTTATTTTACTCTAAAGACATTAATTCAGTGTGTTTATAGTCAAGAAAATATTAAATTACCAGTAACCAATACCAAAAAATGAAAATAATTTATTTAAACTCACATAAATTGAATGAGATTCAGCACATTTATTCATTAACTTTGTCAGTTTGCCAGGAGGCTGTATGGGAGGCTTTCCGGATTTTTCTTGACAGAATTCCCAGCAGTTCAGAGTACCAGAAATGGGTCCACATATGCCAGCACGAGTCCTTGTGCATCTCAGATCTGGCTGCAAACTTCAGCAGTTCTCAAGAACACATTGACATGGTCTACAGAGTAAATGAATCAGTATTACACTATACAAATCTTTAAAAAGCTAAATGCTAATATTGAAAACACAAATTTGATGGCTGACATATGGTTTGGTTTTGTCTTATACAGTAATAAATTTCCTTTTGCGTTACAGAGGGTGAATCTAAATAATGAAAAAGTGCAAGAACGGTAAGACAGATCATCACTATTTCATATTCTTAATTCATAACAAAATAAGATTCATATTTTAACTTACAGATACATAATATATCTTATTATATTTATAGAAATGTACATGAAAAGCCAGAAACCGATGAGGCACCAGGAACAGAAGGTATAAAAAAGTTTTTGGTCTTTGGATGTGTTAGTATTTCAGGAAAACTAACACGAATCTTTTACTATTTACTGTAGGATCAGAGAAAGCCCAGACTGAGGCTGAAATAGTTAAATCTGCTTCCACAGCTGAATCAACTACTACTGAACTTACAGAATCTACTACTGAATTAACCACTGCTGAACCTACTGAATCTGTTACTGAAATATCCAGTGAATCAACCACTGAATCCTCCGCTGAACTTACAGAATCTACTACTGAATCAACCACTGAATCCACTGATGAACTTACAGAATCTACTACTGAATCAACCACTGAATCCACTGCTGAACTTAGAGAATATACTACTGAATCAACCACTGCTGAACCTACTGAATCTGCTACTAAAATAACCAGTGAACCAACCACTGAATCCTCTGCTGAACCTACTGAATCTGCTACTGAAATAACCAGTGAATCAACCACTGAATCCTTTGCTAAACTTACAGAATCTACTACTGAATCAACCACCGAATACACTGCTGAACTTACAGAATCTACTACTGAATCAACCACTGCTAAACCTACTGAATCTGCTATTGAAATATCTAGAGAATCAACCACTGAATCCACTGCTGAACTTACAGAATCTACAACTAAATCAACCACTGAATCCATTACCGAATCTACTACTGAATCTACTACTAAACCTACTACTGAATCTGCTACTGAAACAACTGAATCTGTTAGAGAACCTACTAAATCTATTAATATATCTACCAATGAACCTACTGAATCTATTAATAAATCGACTACTGAATCTTTTACTGAACCTATTGCTGAATCTGCTACTGAATCTATTGCTGAACCTACTACTGAATCTACTTCTGATTCGACTGAATCTACTATCCACACTTCTACAGACACAGCTACTGTCTCACAGGTAGTGTACATGATTAGACCACTATTCATGCCAATTAAGAAAGCAAAAGCAAGTGTAAAGAAAGATTTTTGTTTATTAAATTGCTGTGTTCATAATATAGCACCATAAGTAAGGCAGGTGAGTAATTTTATTCTAGAGATCTAGACAGATGACATGACATTTTGTAGTATTTATACACGTTATAAGAAATAATGTCACATGTACAAATTTTAAATTACAAAAATGTTTTCTTCATCTTCCTCCTCTGTGAACTGCAGGCTATGTGTGATTGACTTTTTAATATTTAATATTAGATATGCACTGATATTAAATGATTCCACTGATCCGGATAGCTGATTATTCAGACTGATATCTGCCGATACCGACTGATATCTGCCGATACCGATAGCAATAGTTTGGTGGTTATATTAACTTGCATTAACTAAATTCTGACCTATTTATTCATATAATGACGATTAATATTGAACATTAAACTAGTGATGTTTCTTTATATTTTCTATACACAGAGCTCAAATTCATTGCATTTGCCAGTTCTCTTTTGATTGACAGGATATACCAGCCATGACTATCGGCTCTTTTTAAACTATCGTGCGATTGCCGATAGTGTGAAGAATTGCTTTTACCATCCGATACCGATTATTGGCAGATATATCAATGCTATCTTACGAGAATTCGTACATATTTTACGAGTTGGCTTATTCTTATTAATTCATACGACCACATTCGTAAGTTTTTGTACAATTTGCCTTGACCCCTGTGATGTTGGGGTTAGGTGCGGGGTTGGGGGTTTGGTTTCGTTGCTGTTGTTTTTAATGAGAATCGTATGTTTTTCATGAATTCCTACGAATTAGCCAACTCATAAAATATGTATGAATTCTCGTGAGATCAGGCTGGATATATCGTTGCATCTCCATTCTTTATGAATCTTTTAAGTGGTTCCTCTGATGCTTCTACAGGGGTCGGATCTTCCAAATGTAGTTCCAGAGCATCCAGTTCATCAGGTCATTGAGTTCAGCATTACCCTGATGGATTCTGGGTACCAAGAGATACTGAGAGACACAGATTCACCTCAATATCATGATCTCTCACGACATCTCCAGGAACAGGTATTTGAAAATGACCAAACAATCACCTTGAATTCAGTGTTGTTAAGGAATCAAGCAGGTTAGGGGTAAAGACACATGATCACATGAGCGCTTGTGTTTAACCTGAAGTGGGCCTGATTCTACACACGTGTCCACTTAAACTGTAGACTTGGGTGTTTTGCAGATGCAACATGTTTTCGACGACCTACCTGGATTTATTGAGGTACAGGTGTTAAGGATTAGGTGGGTCTACATGCAAACATCATTTAAAGCCCTTAAACGTCAAAGCCCTTTGTTCTAATTTCTTTGTTTCTCTTGTTTTCTTGTTTAGTGAGACAGATGCGCCTGAGAGGTAAATGTAAAAAAAAATCTGCATAATGTTCTTACCGTGTGGCGTTTTCACACACATCACCTTTATTTATTTTTTTCAGGTCTGGAGGAATATCAGTGGTCTACACAGTGGTGTTTGAGGCCATTCCAGCGAACATTGCCACAAAGAGTTCAGATACTGGTGCAGTTGTCTCTTCTTCTGGTGTGAAGGATAGCATAGTTAAAGCTTTGAGTAAAAAAGCATCTCTTCTTGATCTTAACTCGCTGACCTTTGACACAGGTAAAAGGATAAAGGTGTCACATCGTTCAAAAACATAATTCTTGTCTTATGAGCATGTAGAAGTTAAAGGTATGAGCACTGTCTGTTTTGCTTTCTCTCTCATCAGGAAGAAAACATCCCACAACAATGATGTCCGTCACCACAATTTCTGAAGACGTCATAACTGAGGTGACTTGTGTTGTACAATAAGTTCTCTGGTTTGCTAATACATTATGTAGTAACATTAGCATCATCTCTTTTCATGTCTATTGAACAAAAATCAGTAAAATAATAGTACACCTGTTCATTTGTAGTCCCCTGATCAAGATCCATATAAGGACCTTCGTTCTCCAACCGAACATACTGAGGTTTCATCGGATACTCTGGATTTAACAACTGCTGCAAGTTTCCCCATAACCACAACAATGAAACCAACAGTGGAACCTGAGAATGAAGCAGTCATTATACACACACTTGAAACTGTTCAAAGTGAAACAAGTGAACTCATAAAAGAAAATCATCCAGATAAAGCTGCTAGTGAAGACGACAGCAAATCAACTATTACTGATAGAGATAATGTCTCATTGGTGCCAAGTGATGAACAGGTTGACACCACACTGAAAACTTCCTCAGAAAGTGACTTTAATGTAAACACTATACCTGAAGATGACAATATATTTAACCCAATGACCACCACCAGCATTATGTTCACCTCTGCAACCATGGATAGTCTGAGGACTGAGTTGCCTGTCACATTTGACTCCACCATCACCCTACAACCATCAACTGAGCCAAATTATTTTACATCTGAAGCGACAGATTCTAATGAAATTCCAGAGGTGCCACCAGTGAATACTGGGATGGGAATAGGGGATGAAGAGGGAACTAAAGTGGTGCTGAATGAACCACCAGAAGAGACCACGTCTGATGTTGATATACTCAAGGTGAAGGTTAAGCCTGTTGAGGTAACTGGATTTGAACAAGTGACTGTAGTAACAGTTGAAGAAGATACGATCGCAGAAGGTAACAAAACAAATGAAAAGGTAGCAGAATCAGACAAAGAGGTGTTTACAGACTTATCAGTAGAAGAAATTATGGAAAATGATGAAGAGGTACAAGTAGAGCAAAAAGATGTTGTTCCAACAGAAGTAACTCAAGAGAAACCTCAATTAATAGGACCTAAAGATGAAGAGGGTGATGTGGTGGAACTTCCGACAGATGCTGATGGACCTTCAAGGGAAACTATCAACACTAAAAGACCTGATGTGGGGATGGCAAGTGATGTCCCTGAATCGTCTACTGAAGGTCCACAAGAACCTCCTGTAGAGATTGAACCACTAGGGATTTTATTGTCAGTGACTTACCCTGTTGAACAGTTTGACTATTACCAACCTAAAGAAAATGATAATCTGTCCTATGTGCCAGCTGGCAGTGTTCAACCAGGGTTGGACAATACTACACCAGAACACGTGGAAGACACTGGGCTTGAGGACCAACTATCCAAACCTGAGGTTATTGAGGAAGCTCTTGAGAAACCATTTGTGGAGAACAAGACCGTAGTATCAGAACAGACTCTGACTGATGGTCAATTTACCGTAACAGAGTCTCTACCTGATTTGAAGAAAGACAGAGACCTACCTGTTGGAGAAAGTGAAAAGCCAGAAGTAACACAAACAGAGGCTGGCCCTGTAGTACATGGGACTGTAAAGACATCTGCTACTGATCCACCCTCGACAACTTTAACGGCAGACCATGGACTTTATACAGTAGTTTTCACAGATGTATCAACACCTGGTAAAGAGGAATATGATTCGCCAACCGGAAGAGCACAATCATCTGTTGTCCATAGCACTGTTCCTGTGGATCTGGACAATGTCAAAGTGCAGAATGTGGAAACTGGGAACCCATCTATTCATTTTAAAGATCCAGCCACTGAGCTAGACCAAATGGATGTAGTAAGTGCAGAGACCGTTGATTTCTTAAGTTACGATAGTAGATATTCTTTCCCAGATGATGGACATCTGTTGGTGACAACAAAGGCACCGTCACTGAAGTATTTGACAACTCCTTCAATGACCACAGCTAACAAAGGCAAAGAGCTGGTTGTGTTTTTTAGCTTGCGGGTCACGAACATGTTATTCTCGGAAGATCTTTTCAATAAGAGCTCTACAGAATACAGATCATTGGAAAACAGATTTGTCGAATTGGTGAGTTCACTTCTTTGACATGTTTTTAAAAGGTGTACATGCAGAATCTAAGCTATTGTCTTCTCTGTGGACAGCTACTTCCATATCTACAGTCTAACCTAACCGGCTTTAAGCAGTTAGAGATCCTCAACTTCAGAAATGGAAGCGTGGTGGTCAACAGCAAGATGAAGTTCGCCAAGTCCGTGCCATACAACATCACTCGGGCTGTCCAGTGTGTCTTGGAGGAATTCTGTGATGCTGCATCCAAACGTCTGGACATAAAGATCGACAGTCATTCTTTAGACATAGAACCAGGTGAGAATCACAGACACACAGGGCTTAAAAAACATCAGTTTTTGTTGACCACGTCTATTCAATGCAGAGTACATTAGATGGTTCTCAGAACAAAAGGTTAAGAATGGGATTAAATTTTTGTTTGTTCATTTGTAGCGGATGAAGCAGACCCCTGCAAGTTTCTTGCCTGCAACCAGTTTTCCAAATGCACAGTGAACCGCCGGACAAAGGAGGCACAGTGTTTGTGTGACCCAGGCTACGTGTCACTGGACGGATCGACATGTCAGAGTCTCTGTGTTGTCCAACTTGATTTCTGTCTCAATGGAGGAGAATGTGAGATTGTGCCAGGGCATGGTGCCGCTTGCAGGTACCTTAGCAAACAACCAATGATAGATGTGAAAAGTTATGACACACTGTAATCTGAATGCCATGTTTTGACCTCAACTGATTTACTAAATCACGTTTACAACTCAAGCTCTGTTTCTAAAACCCTGTGAGCTGCCTTCATTGTATCTCGATTTTGGGAAATAATCGCATACTGTGACATGCATACTGGATTAGATGCATGAAATACCGCCGAATAACATCCACCATGTTGATACATCATGTAACATACAGCTTTATAACAACAAGTGAGCCGTAAACCTGGATGATGTTGAACAAGCACAATCTAACCACAAAGGAACACCAGTTTTCTATGCGTTTATATTTTTAACCCTGGAGAACCCAAGAACCCTATTCTTAGCAGCAATTAACATTGGCCAAATTTGACCCGTGGGTTCTCCAGGGTTAAATAAAGTATCATTACCACTTTCCAACATATTTGAATATGATGATGCCTCTTCATCTTCTTCTTTGGGCGACCCCTCTCCCAGGGGCTCATGGGATAGTAAAGTGTCTACTGAATACACACTTCGGAAGTAGTAGGCCATCTACTTTTTGGCTACTTTGAATTCGGACATACTACCCCCCTCGCATACTGATTTTCACCTACTTAGTATACGCAGATCTATGACTATGCCTCCACTCTTTGGACCACCTCGGACCATAGATATATTCGTAAATAGAGGCTACTTTAGCAGTTTCAGACAGATTAATGCTTAGTCTGTTTTCACACATAGCATACGTGTACCGCACGTTTGCCGCAATAATCTTTTACGGTACATTCACAAGGGGCGTCAGCGTTAAAGCTTGACGGAGAGTGTGTCTGAAGCATGGCCCTGATGTGATCGTCATAGTAGCCAATCACAGTGGAACGCAATACAACACAGCTTTTGTTTTAACCGCTAATGGATGCCGGTTTGGTTGGGCTAGCGATTGCTGATGTAGCTATAGTGTTACCCACTGTAATGATCAACATTTCCTCCATTTTTATGCTCCTCTTTTCTTCAGTCTTGCATAAATGTATTTGGCTAGCGTTTGCACTAGGTCAGGGTTCCCCAAATCTTACCCTGGAGGGCCAGAGCACTGCAGAGTTTAGCTCCAAGCCTGATCAAACACACCTGAGCAAGCTAATCAAGGTCTTCATGATCACTAGAAAATCACAGGTGGGTAAGTTTGATAGGGTTGGACCTAAACTCTGTAGTGCTCCGTCCCTCCAGGGTAAGATTTGTGGAACCCTGCACTAGGTCATTTGCATAAGGTAATCTGATTGGCTGATGTCTGAAAAATGTAGATTTTTTTCAACTTTTGCAGTGAGCAATGCCAGTGGCGCGGCACAGATGGATTCACAATTTATTTTGTCAACCAGTGACGCAAAGTAAATGAAAAGCGTTAACATTAGTCCCTTTCACTTCACACATACAGTCTTTACTGGTAATTTACTGGTAAATTGCCGTTAACACGTCATGTGTGAACAGAACCTTTCCGGTAAATCAGTGCTCTCAATTTACCAGTAAGACAGGTTGTAAGATTACCAGTAATTTACCGGTAAGCGCTGTGTGTGAACGAAAATTATAGGATTACCGGTATTTAGAACGGACGACGTCAGACCGTGCTGACAGCTTCGGGCCAATCATAGCTTTTTTTAATACAGATGACGCGTTTACCCCCGCAGTGTTTACTGACGTTTCCACACACATGCTGCTTGAAAGTCGAGCACACCTGAAGTTTACGTCCACATTTCTTCACCAAAGTTGTTTAAAACAGCTTACCGCCGAATTGCCGACGTCCTTAGCACGCCCTCTGTGAAGCCTAAAGTGCAAACAGTACTGTTGTTAAAAACGCATTTTCGGTTTGACGTCGTCTCATTCAATGTTGTTTGGTCATGAGCAACTTCGCGACTGTTTACCATAGACGTGAAAACAACAAAATACGGACCGTGGTTATGAACGACGTGGATTGTTTACAAATACAACACTGAGCTCGCCGCGTGCTACAGGTGGATGTATACTGTTAGCGCTGATGTTAACAGGTTAAAGCATTCACACTGAATGTGTGATCATCACAAAAGTCGACCTAAAGCAGCAGTGCTGCAATCGTTTCGGCTTTGAGTCTATGCAGCATCCATATTATCTACCATGTGTAATGATGTGATTGGTTACATGTTTGTGACGTATTAATGAGACTGTCTCTAATTTTATGTAGAAAATATCCAGCAATGGTGAATGATGAATTTGCATATGACTTGATTGTTTTAAAGCATATTAAAAACACCACATTGGCATATAAACAACAATAAAAACTGGATTTTCCCTACAGGGGGACTTCTAAATCTATCACGTGTAGGTTTAATGACTGTTAAAAACATCTTTAGAGGGCAGCTCAGTAGTTTAAGGAACAGAGTTTATATATTTTGGCAAACGTTTAAATTTGCTTGTGTACCCTTCAGAGATTAGACTTTTTGTAAAACTGGGATGTTACAGTAGAGTGTTTTGGTGGTTACGGTGAAGAATAGCTGCTGTATTGTACAGTACATGTTCTAACTGTGTCTCTTGACCCTTTTAGATGTGCCGTAGGTAAATTCTGGCACTTTATCGGGGAGAGATGTGCAGAGCTGGTCTCCGTTCCTCTAGACCCTTTTCTTTCTCTAGTGTTCCTCATGGTTGGCCTGACCTTTCAATATGCCATCATTACTATCTTGTTATCTTTGTGCAGGAAATGCGTACGGACCAGAAAGACACTAACTCTAGTGTAAGCAGGTCTTTTTTCGTCCGTTTGTTTAAATACTATTGCGGTTAGATCATCTGTTGTGTCAATTGAGATAACAAAGATAATATAGCACATAAACAGATCAATAAAAAACATTAACAAAGAGATTTTTATATGTACAGTAAGCAAGAAACACAATAATAGTATATATGAATGAATATATAATATCAATTTGTTAGTCTTTATTTGTACTCTCAAAAACTACTTTTGCTGCCTTGCAATTATTTTTAAGAAATGTGAATCAAACTAAATCTGTTCTTACTCCCTAAAATTAAATAAAACAGGACATTGCACAAGGAACTTTTTGTATCATTTTCAACTAAATGGTTTGCAGACAACACGCTTTTAACTTTCTCTTTTTCTTTACAGCGATCCTTCAGACCTTCTTAGGTGATATTATCACCTGGTTTGTTATTATCATTTGATATCTAAGCTTTACTCAGTTTAGCCTGTATGTTGTCTTTATTTGTAGAGAGCGAGAGCAGACCACCATACCAGGCCTGTCGAGTTCACCATGAGAAGATTTACACAATTATAATAACGTTCATTGAGGTAAGATCACATCTCACATTACCTTGTGTTTTAGTTTATAAACTGTCAGTATTGTTGTTTATTTATAGCAGTCTATCCTTTACATTGTGATATTAGCTTCCATGGGTGTGTAGTTAAAGGAATAGTTCAGCCAAAAAAGAAAATGAGCCCATATTTTAATCTCCCTCAAGGCATCCCAGGTGTAGATGACTTTTTCTTTCAGTCAAACACAGTCCAAGTTATATTAAATAATATTCAGGTTATTAATGGTATTGGATAGAGCCCCAATTTTACAGCTAAAAAAAGTACATCAATCCATCAAAAATGAATACAAACAGTTATTAAATGTCGTCCGAGGTAAAGCGGTGGGTTATAGCTAAATGTAATTTGTGATAAAGCGCTTTAAACCTACAGATCCCTATACAGTAAATATTGCAAACATTAATGCAAAACATGTTTCTTTTTTAACAGGAACGGGTGGCTACATTTCACGAGGTTTAGATGTACTTCTCAAGACTTTCAAATGAGTGGCCATACGTCCTGAAAGAACGAATAATGAAGTCTTAGTGCTGTTTATTTATATTTTACCTGTCAATCTCTTGAGAAAATTGAGAAACTCATCAATATTTCAGGTGGACTGTTTGAAATAACAGAAATTATTTGGAGTTTCCTCACAATGAGGAAATAATTCTGTATTGTCATAGAGAAAACTTTAAGTGTTTCATGTAGCTGGGGAAATAATTATGACATGGTGTTTAAATATCAATTGTCCTGCATGTATTGTGGAGACATTTTTGTCCTTTAGCATGGTTGTGTTAAAAAACTATACTGCTGAATTCTTTGCAGTTTTTGATTTATGTTATCACTGTAAAAAATGCAGCATGAAGTTAAAACAACTTGGTTTTGTAAGTCAATTCAACCTACTATTTTAAGTTTTGACCTGACTTATTTTTTAATTTGACCTAACTTATTTTTTGACAAAAATGCTGCTATTTTACAGCTTGGGGTGACGAATAATAAAAAGTACAAAAATAAAAAGTTGGTTGAACTTAAAAAAGAAGGTTACCTGTTTGTCTTAAAATGATGAGATAATTCAACTTAAAAAATATTAGTTGACCCAAACATTTTTATGTTAACTACACTGAAAAAAAATAATACGCTGGATTTACTAAAAAAAAAATTCCCTTCTTACAAATTTTACATGATAAAATTTTGTTAAATTTACTAAATAATGTGTTTATTTAAAATTACTCACCTTTTTGTGTTATTTTTTCCTAAAATTTGGTTAAAAAACAATAATTTTTTAAAAAGAATTTACTCATTTTATTTACTAAGCCACAAAATAATTTTTTACAGTGTAATATTTATATATTACTATATATTAATATTAATCAACCAGGTAACTTTCTTTTTTAAGTTTAAACAAATCTTTTTGTACAGTGATTACAAGAAATGACCCAATTTTGTCAAATGTACAAATAATTTAGTATCTGAATTATTCAAGATGATTTAGAATTTTTAGTTTTAGCTCACTTATTATATTTTAGTTATTTGTAAACAGTAGATAATCACAAATTTTATTTTTAAAACTTAAAAATTTATTTTTGTAATTTTTTTAGGTAACTGAAAAAAAGTTTCTGTGATAGAGTTGAAAATGTTGTGTCCAGTGAAAACTTATCTTAACAGTATTAGTACTATTCAAAGAATTGAATCCTGAATACAAAAAAAAAAAAAAAAACACTGATTATTTATAATTGTTTATATATACAGTGGTTCCCAAACTTTTTCACTTTAAGGCCTCCTAGTTGCCCACTAGGATAAAATT
The DNA here is from genome assembly GCF_027580225.2 of Misgurnus anguillicaudatus. Classification (NCBI taxonomy): domain Eukaryota; kingdom Metazoa; phylum Chordata; class Actinopteri; order Cypriniformes; family Cobitidae; genus Misgurnus; species Misgurnus anguillicaudatus. The sequence continues at coordinate 7,135,538 of NC_073354.2, forward strand.
AACTAGAAGAATAAAATTAACTAGAGCTTGAAATGACTAGACAGATGTATATTCACTACTAAAATGGCCAAAAAAAGAAACATCTTGATTTTTGCTTGTTTTATCTTATTTTAATGCTTGTTTGGCCAATTTTCAATAGTTTTAAGTCATCTTGAGGCCCCTCTGGTTGGGAAACCCTGCAGTACACTATGTAAGCAGCTGTGATTATACAATGTAGGTCATAAATTACACAATTGTTTTGGTTTATTTTAAAAGAAAAGACAAAAAATACAACTTTATTTAGTGGGAGATGTCATAGTAACAACTTTGTACAGACCTGCATTTTGCATAACTCATGAAATGTCATTTGCATATTGCTCTTATACACATTTGGTCCGATATCACAATTACATCTCACACTTAGTATTTTTATGTCACGATTAGCTGAAGTTGTCCTTGATTTTATGTCATGATTTTAGCGTTACAATGCTGAGGTTTGAATAACTACAATATAAGAATGACCAAATGATACTATTAAAATCATTATTTTTATTAAATGTTTTTCATTCAAGAGTCATAATTTAGTCGTCATTACTTACCAGAGCTGTTGTATTTACTGTATTTATAGCTTTTGTAAATACTTCCTGCAAGCAGTTAAACTCACTGAGAATAACAAAACTGTAAATAGTGTAAAGTGCTGACTGAGATCAGTATTTACATCTGCATGTCAAAGATTCATTCAAATGTTATGAAAAAACTAACATATTCAAAGTTGTGGATTAATGATACTCATACCAAAAACAAAATGACAATAATCATATTAAGAGGCAGTTTAGAGGCAATTACGCTGTGAAGAACAGTAAAGAAATCAAATCAACACAATAATTCAATTTAGCAGAAATTAAAATATGAGAAAACAAACAAAGCTTTCAAACAGCTACTAAAGAAAAAAAAACTACATAAAAACAAAGCACATAAAAAACTAAATAAATGTGAGATTTGGCAGTTTAACTTCTAACTAATCTAAATGTGTGTGTGTATTAGTAAGACTCGGGTGTGTTTTTTCAGCAGCATGGCTGTGTGCATGTGTTTGTGTTAAATTATGTGTGTGTGTTGTGAATGTATGTGTTTATTCAGTAGGCTGTGCAGTATGGTTGTGTTTATTTCATCAGATTTTGCAGCATGGCTGTGGCGTATGTGGGTCGGGCTTGTCTGCTCTCGATGGCTTTTCTGAGGTACTGAACTCCTCCACATCGCTCCCAGATCTCCTCAAACTGCCTGGGCAGAATCTCAGCACCGCGTTTCCTCGTCAAACCCGTCTCCTCCAAACTCAACTCACACATCTCCATATCATCTTTGCCTGCGCAAACAAAAGCAAAATAAAGCAATACATTCACAAAGTGTTTCACAAACTACAGATGAAATACTGGCTGATAATGGATAACCAGGGCTGCGTATCCCCGTAATGATCGAACTTAGCTCTTAAGAGCGCTTTCTACAAAAAAAACTTCATTGTTCATCTATGTGCGTTTCCTAAAAATGCACTTAAAACGATTGCTTGCAGCTGGGATTCAAGTGCTACTTAAAGGAATATTCCATCTTCTGAAAAGAAAAATCCAGATAATTTACTCACCAACATGTCATCCAAAATGTTGATGTCTTTCTTTGTTCAGTCGAGAAGAAATTATGTTTTTTGAAGAAAACATTGCAGAATTTTTCTAATTTTAATGGACTTCAATAGAACCCAACATTCAACACTCAACTCAACACTTAACAGTTTTTTTCAACGGAGTTTCGAAGGACTGTGAACGATCCCAAACGAGGCATAAGGGTCTTATCTAGCGAAACGATTGTCATTTTTGACAAGAAAAATAAAAAATATATACTTTTAAACCACAACTTTTCGTCTAGGTCCGGTCCAGCGCGACCTAACGTAAATGCGTAGTGACGTAGGGAGGTCACGTGTTACATATATAAAACGCACATTTGCGGACCATTTTAAACAATAAACTGACACAAAGACATTAATTAGTATCAGTTGACATACAACAACGTAGGAACGGTCCTCTTTCAAGACGCTTGTAAACACTGGGGCGGAGTTTCGCGTTCGTCCTCTGTGACCTCTTGACGTCATGACGTATTGCGGTGACGTAGTGGGGTCAGCTGGCGCATCACGACCGGATCTACACGACGAGAAGTTGTGCTTTAAAAGTGTATATTTGTTATTTCTATTGTCAAAAATGACAATCGTTCCACTAGACAAGACACTTATGCCTCGTTTGGGATTGTTTATAGTCCTTTGAAACTCCGTTGAAAAAAACTGTTACGTGTTGAGTTGAGTGTTGAATGTTGGGTTCTATTAAAGTCCATTAAAATTAGAAAAATTCTGCAATGTTTTCCCCAAAAAACACAACCTCTTCTCGACTGAACAAAGAAAGACATCAACAGTTTGGATGACATGGTGGTGAGTAAACTATCTGGATTTTTTTTTAAGAAAATGGACTAATCCTTTAAGAGTCGCTATCTGTTTGTCAACTCAAGTGCTGAAATGTCACTTGTAATTGTAGCCGATGCTTGTTTTTTAAATGTTTAGCCTAATGATCTTCATCCGATGTGCACGTACTAATATTGTTAATAATATTGTTTATCAACGTTCAATGATTATATGCTTATATGATTAATGATTTTGGGAAACGCAGCCAAGGATAATACACACAATGCATAATAAAACACAATAAAAGTGAATAAACTGTGTATAAAACTATTTACAGTAACAGAAATGTAAATATTTTGTGCTGAAGATTTATTTAACTTTATTTTAAAAATGCAATTTTTTACATCTTGACATGCTGCACTTATAGTGCCGATCAGAATAAACATCAGAAAAAACTCAAAGTCTGAGTCGGTTTATAAACTGGACTTACACAGTTCATTACAATGATATTATTTCTAAACCCATTGTTTGTTCAACGCATTCTCAATGCCAGATCAAGTCACATTGATCGTTGATTTTAAAGTGAACGAGTGTGATGATGCTGTGATTCAGACCTGCCACCAGCACAATGGGATGTTTGTCTGGATGAAGCTCCATCTGTCGGGCGATCCAGGGCCCATCGAAGTGTGCGTACCACCAGCCTTTCTTTGTGCTCTGAGGATCTTTGAACTGATCTCCGGGTCGGATGAAGGGAATGCGGAAGAAACGCTGCTGTCTGCTCATGACGATCTGCTCGTGCGGCCGAGGCAAGGCGGGTGCGACCTGGTTCTGTTGTGCTAAAGGAGGATATGACATGAAATCTCTTATTACCAGTCCATGGATAGTCAGTATCATAAAAATTTGGGGCTAAAATATCGTCCTGTAGCTCGGTTAGTGGAGCATTACACTAGCAGCACAAAGATCATTAGAGGTAGAGGCGTCAAGCGCGAGTGATTTTAATGTTAAGTCAATGTGAAGATGCGTTGACGTACGTCTGGAGGTCTCGTGGCGCGAATGAGGCGTTTGGCATGGCGCGGTAGACGCAATGTAAATACACATTTCACTTTTGAGTCACGTGACGTTTATCGATCCGCGCCGTTTATTTTCCCCCTATAGTAAGGTGACCAAATACAAACCGGTAACTCTCTCGATAAAAGCAAAATCAACATCAGCCATCTTGTAAACAGACAACCGCATAGCACTTGCCCCTCCCACAAGAAGCAGATTTTGCCTCTTGCTTGCTTTTTCCACGCGTCTACTTCGCTCTAGATGTGTAAATGCATTCAAACTGTTCAAGCACCAAACTAGACGCGGTAGACCTCAAACGTGGTTGGTGTAAACGCAGCATTAGGTTTGACTCTTAGTAATCACATTATGCAGCATTATGCTGCGTTTACACCAGACGCGGTAGAGGCGTCAAAAACGCACTATTCGCGCATAGTTGGACGCTTGAACATTTGAGTTTACTCGTTTCATTCGCGCGTGAAATTCTAGTCATTCGAGACATTCACATGGAAATTCGCGTCATGGGAGGGGCTTCTGCGACTCTGCTGAGACTCTGCTCGCTTCCTGTAATCACGTCACTACTACAGCAAGGTCCTGATTGGTTATCGCGGCGCGGAAATCCGCGAAGTTCAGATTTTTCAACTCACGCGTTTCCCGCGGCAACGCTCAATTGAATTTGCCATTCACGCCGCAGGATGACTAATCGCGTCTTTGCATTGACTTAACATGTAAATCACCCGCGCTTGCCGCCTCTACCGCAGCTGGTGTAAACGAGCGCAACGCGTCATAACCTGAAAACCGTGCCCACCGGGGGGGAAAACAATCCATCAGTCCCCATTGACCCTGCACCACCAGAGGCTGCCTCCCTGTCATTTCCGGCCCATACCTTTATAAGCGGATTCAAAAGAGGAACTATATTTTATGGCGTAATAGCACTTTTGGGAATACTTCGACTCGCCTGAAAAGTCCGCTCCCCTTCGCCCTCTCATAATGGGAGAGGGAGGGTGTTATTGCGCCGAGTCGAAGTGCTCCCAAAAGTGCTATTGCGCCATAAAGTGTAGTTCCTCTTTTGAATCCGCTTGGAGGAGCGCTGCGTTTTGTTTTGTACCACCAAACTTGCTCGTGTGGCTACTCGTCTTGGGTGGGAAAAGCGTTGATGTGTTTGGTCACTTCTGGCTTTGTCTCTGAATGGTGCCGTTGAATGAATGGGGCTAAGCTGGGTGCTATCGAGGCGTCGCGGCGCGCTCCGGCGCTTGCGTGCACGCGCACAGATGGTGGAGGGATGTATCAACAATTCTTAGTTAAGGTAATAAAATATTTTAATATTGAAAATGAGTAGACTATTCCTTTAATAGAACTACGCCCACTGGAGGGAAACATAGTCGGCAATCCACTTTTGTGTCTTTAAACGCTCGTTTTTTTGGGGTCGAAAGCTTATAAAAATGTATTCCTGGGTTTTTTAGCTTGTTAGCTTTACACTCTTGTCACACAGCAGCTTTTAGGCTTTATTCTGTTTTTTGTTATAAGCCAAAAAAGACAAGGAGGCATCCTCACGCAACGCAAAGTGAATGGAGACGGCTGGACTGTCTCCCCCCGGTGGGTGTGGTTTTCAAATTAGCATAACTGCGCTCTGTCTCTATTTCTTTCTTGTGATTTTGGAATGAAATATAAACATGTTCTTGTCAGGAACATCCATCTCATTCATCTGAACCGATATGGCATCTGTTGAAACAACAGTCAAAACAAACGCGGCAGATATTACTTTACCTCAGCAATTACTTTACCGGCACATTCGCCGGGTGGATGGGTGAAAATAGATACTAATATGGGTTTAGATCGGTCGGATGCGGATGTACTTCTGTCATGTAGATGTGTAATAACAGATTTGCTCTGATGCGGTGATCAGTAGCACAATGCACGCACAGAATATTACTCCACAAATAACTGCACTTTTATATTTCAATCAGAGATGGCGCTAGAGAGGCCAGAGTTACGGACTGCAGCTTTAAGTATTACAGCTTGTTGTTTGATGTTAATTTGTGAGTAATTTTACTGTAAATATAAGCCAAGTCTTTCTTTTTACTGTACACAGTTAATTCAGTCATGTGTTTTGGAGGAGTTTGTTAGCTGTTGGGTTATTATTTTGACCTTACTCACCTCTGAATCTGCTATCAAATATTCCAACTATTTCAAAATAAAACAGAGAAAAGATTTCATCCTCTCCCCGGACTGAAGCAAACACACTTCTGTCTGATCTCAGAGCTGTGAGATCTCTTACCGTATTGAGTGACGGCCTTCGGTGCTCTCTGGTCCTCCTGAGCATTACGTTTCTTGTTCTTTGACTTCCATGCGTGATAAACTTTCAGTCTGCGGTGAAACTCCTCACGGCACGCAGCCAACAGCTCGATATCTAGAGAAACAAAGATAGACGTTTCTATTTTTAACAATATTACACATCAATATTTGATCATGTTATCTGAACGTTAAAAGTGAAGCACATAGGATGAGTTCAAACCATGAGGTCATTAAAACAAACGAGTGGAAATATTTGTTTATTTGTCTTATGTCATAATTCTCGTAAATGTGTTTCTACATTCATAAATATATTAAAACTAATAATAAAAGTTATGATTCTCACCGCAGGACGTATTGATGGTGTCTCGTAACTCTGCATATTTCCACTTGCTGAGTTCATATTTCTTGATATCAGCTAAAGTGTTTGTGGCCATCTGTGGACCTCTGAATCCAAAATATCACAATAAAAAAACCAAATGAAGGCATGTCAATGAAGAAGATTTCAGATGATTCCTCTGATACACACAATATCTCTGATACAATTTTCTACAGGTTTGTAATGACGTCTGGGATGTTTTTCTTTTCCTTTCTTTGTTAGTTATGACACAAAATGTAGAGTTAGTTCAAATAATAGTAACTGGGCTATTGTGATCGCTTCTCGATGAGTTGTTTGCCTGCTACAAAAACAATTTAGGGTGAAAGCATCAAACATAAACACATAAATATACATATAATAATATTCTATGATAACATAATAAAATTTCACTAAGCATTTATAAAACTCAGCTCAAGAAAGATTTTGTAAACTGAGATTAAAAACAAGCAGGAAATATTTAAATAAAAACAAAACAACCATTCTGACAGTCTGATTTTTGGGGACCAGAGTTACTAAATCTAAAAAAGTTAATTTAGTTAATAATAGTCAATTTGTTCAAATGAATGTGACTTTGCAATGTTAAGAATGAACACAGAATTAATTCACACTCAAATCTCATTTCACCATAACAAAATCTGTCAAGAATAAAAAAAGAATCAACAAGAACTTTCACAGAAAAGTTTCACAGACAGAATGAGATTTAAGAGATAAACTATAAAGAAGCTGGTTAAAGGAGAAGAATGAAATATTGTGATTGGAGATGATCAAAGTCATTTAAATCATATATAGTTTTAAGTCTTTAAAAGTTTTCTTTTTATTTTCAGAAGAGATTTGTATTAATAAAGGAGAAAGCCCTTTACCCACCGAGCCAGAAGATCAGACATCTCCTGAGCCATTTCTTCCCTAAAGAACATGATGATCCCACCGCACACATGTTAGTATATCACAATAACATCATTACAAATAGTTAACATTATTACAATCATAGTTCACCCAAAAACCAAAACGTTATCATTGCTTACTCACCCTCGTGTCATTTTAACCCTCAATGTCGTTTTAATTGGGACTTTAAGAACAAGTCTGAATCAAAATCTGAAAATCCAACGCTATCTCATGGCAATTTGTATGTATTTTATTTGTTTTAATACGTACATTTGTATATTTTTGTAAGATTTGCTTTAGCCCCGTGATGTTGGGGTAAGGGGCAAAATTAGGGATGGGGTAATCGCAATTGTTTTTTATGATAATCATACGTTTTTGTACGATTAAATTTGTACGAAGTTCTCATGAGATCAGGCTGGGCGATCATTTCCTAGATGGCTTGGGCAGGAGCATCTGTTAACTCCGTCCCCCTCCAACTGTCAGTCTGCTGTGAGTTCCATTTCTGAATGAAACGCCTACTCTTCTATATCCAATCAAAGCACAGTGGAAAACACAAGCCACGCCCACTATTTTCCTTGTGTGATATTTTGTTTCACACGGAAATACATGAAAGTCGATCATGACTTCACGGGGACTTTAAGAACCCAAATGCTGAACAATTATCTGTGTCTGAACTGTTGTTTACTTAAATAATGTGTAACAACTGAAACAGCAGCAATATCCACAACAACAAAAAATATGACACAAGTCAAGTTTTTTAACACTTTTGGGTCATTTTGACGCTTGATTGTGGGTTCACACCAGCCGCATTTGAGTTCAAATTCGTGTCTACCGCGTCTAGTTTGCTGCTTGAACATTTTCACTGTGGGTTCACACCAGATGCAAGTTCAACGATTTGTGCAATACAAAGTCAACGACGCGACGCGAATGACGCGATATGGGTGGCGCGTTTGCCACGAAAACACGCGCTATTCGCCTCAAACGTGTCTTCGCCCAAGTTGAAAATTCGCATGACACGAAGTTAAATCCCGCAAGTAATCTATAGCAATGCCCCGCGTTTGGTGTGTACATAGCATGAGTTTACTCGCTTCATTCGCGTGTGAAAGCTGCGAGTGAAATTCTAGTCATTGAGACATTCATGCGGAAATTCGCGTCATGGGAGGCACTTCTGCGACTCCGCTCGCTTCCTGTAATCACGTCACTACTAAAGCAAGCTCCTAACTGGTTAATGCGACGCGTTTTTCCACCAAAGTTCAAATTTTTCAACTAACGTGTTTCCCGCGGCAACGCACCATTGAGGCGCGAATGAGGCGGAATTGTGTCTACCGCGCCGCGCAAAACGCCTGACACGAGACCTCCAGACGCGCGTCAATGCGTCTTCACCAAGCGTGCTGCACAAGCCCTGAAAAGTGAAGCCAAAAAGTCTCAATCGCCCCCAAGTGACTGGTCCCAGTAAAGTTCATAAACCCCGCCTCCCCATGTTATTCAATGGGACTTGAGACCAACTAAAAAAATTATTACACTTCAATAATCGTTTTTCGAAGCTGTTTTCTGTCATTTACTGTAGTTTTTATCATGCTGATGTAAATTCAAATGTTTGTTTTTAAAATAAGTTTATTTTTAGTTAGTTATTTAATGATATAAAAACAGTGGTGTCACGTCATGATTGACAGCTGTGATATCGTGTGATATGCGCATTCTGCGAGAGCGGGGTTTTGATTTTGCGGCTTTACTTCCTGCTCACTACTGCACAGGACCCGAAATCGCTACTGCGCAGACTCTTGATCAAGATGGTAGGGCCGTATCGGGACACTGGCGGCTTCACTTTTCACCAATGGAAAAGAGTGAACAGGCGTCGTCCATCTTTTTTTACAGTCTATGGTCTTCACATGGACTTAACATTGAAAACACTCTCTCTAGACGCCTCTACCGCGGCTGGTGTGAACGCAGCATGACGGTTTTTCTTGTTACTATTGGAGTGGATGGTGACCGTCCTGTGCTGTGTGCACACCGCCACATTAATGAAGCATGCGTTTCCATCCATTGAGCTGAAGAGAGCAAAATCGTCACTTTCTGATAAACCGGTGCTAAATATCAGTAAGAGAAGCATGTCACTGTACACGAAGACAAAGACGAAACACTACATAGGCTACACCTGTAATCTGCTTTCGATGTTGATTCCTGCTGTTTGAGTTGATAAGACACAAAATAACATTTTAGGGGCTGTTTACACTTGGCACCAAGATGCGCCCCCGTCGATCGGATCACAAGCGGACGACGTTAATGCCAGGTGTAAACGGTGTTCAAAGCGTTTTGACCTCGTCCACTTTCGACCACTTTCAACCACATCCAGAGGTGGTCGAAACCACCCCCGATCGGATCGCCCCGGAGCCGCAGAACGCACATGCGGCCGAATGCGCTCGAACAGCCACACGCGACCGCCTTCTCTCCGCCTATTTATCTAATCTGAGCCTTTCATTGATAAAACTAAGCGGCTGATCTCCGTAGTTTCGTTTTGAAAGCGTGTGAAAGTTGCGCGATCCTATTTCATCAATTGCGCTGAAAATTCAAAGAAAGCTCTTACATACTCATGTACAAAACACTGTGCAGCATGTTTACTTGCTAATTAATATTAGTTTGCGTCCATATAAACTCATAATTACTCCCGCTCGGGTTTGAATGACAGCAGAGAGACTCGCCCACCGTCTCACAGACCACCCCCTCATAGTATTCAGCACAGAAGCGGACGAAAGTGGACAAAAGAGACGGATTTAAATACCAGGTGTAAACGTAATGTGTCTCTCTCGTCCGCTTGTGATCCGATCGATGAAAACACATCTTAATACCAAGTGTAAACAGCCCCTTAGATGCTGTGCAATGAGTTCTGTTAGCTGGTTTGTCCAGTTATGCCGTCCAACATGGAAAGTCAATTTTTTTTACTTTTTTAAAGTGAATCTGGATTAAAGTGTTTCCATCGTAGTGCATGTGTTCTTATCGGATTCGAAATTTATCCGACTCAAAGTTGATGGAAACAAAGCTAAGTGGGCGTGTTCAGGTACGTGACTTTATTCAGATGATTAGCAACTACCAATTAGAGCAGTAAAGTTCACATCATTCATTAGTTATTGAGAGGATGGTTACTCATTTGGTTACTCAGTTGTTATTAGGACAAACCAGAATTAGGAACGTCTGCTAATAACCTCATTAAAAGAGACGGGTGACACACAGTGAGAAAGTGGCTGGCAGTGTGAACACAGCATCAGTCACCATCCACTCCCATAGTAATGAGAAAAGACAAAACAACACTTTTTAAAAATCTGCATCTGGGTTCTGAAGAAAAAAAGAACGACATTGGAGGTTCAAATGACCGGAGGGTAAATAATGATATTTTTAAAACTCTCCCTTTAATTTTGGGTTAGGGTTTCCACTTTCATTCATACCAGGGGGTAGGAAAATAAAATTTAGGGGTAGCTGGGTTATACTATAGTAGCTGATATGTGTGTAAACATAGCAATAATCATTTTCATTTGTTATTATCTAATGTGGAATAAAAACATTTAACTTTTTGGAGTGTTACGTTTTTTGTTTGTTTGATTTTGTGCACCTTTATTTAAAGGGATAGTTCACCCAATAATGAAAATTCTGACATAATTTCTTTGTCATCTGCCTCCGTGTTCATCAGAACAAAGAAATGGATACATATTTGTAACAACATGAAAGTGAGTAAATGATGTCAGAATTTTCATTTTGGGTGAACTATCCCTTTAATCATTAATGAGCTAATCCAATCATTTGTAACAAAATGATTTTCGATTGATTTGAGACATACTGAGACTGTAACCTACATGGTCAAGCTCTTGAGCTTTTGTGGTGGTGCAACACTGTAAACACACAGATGAAGAACATTAAACAATGCGATGAAGACAGACGGAGAGATGAAGATCTCCATCAGTTATTAAACATGATTTACAATCCCACCACCAGCAAAGCTTGAAGTGAAGCTCTGTCAACAACAGCTGCACCCTAAAGTCCAATACCACAAAAATATTAAGCCGTATCCCTCAGGTTTTCTTTTCATAAAAAAATGCCGTTTCAAAAAGCTGTTACTGTGCGTCACATATTAATCCTTCTGGAAATAAAATGTGTTGTTTATCTTATAGCCCCTATGACTTTCCAGTAAAGTAGATGTGTTGTTTTACACACTGAGGAATGAGAAATGATTTTCTGTGGTAACAGACAGAAACATGAAACAGATCCCAACACCATAGCAGTTTGTGTGAATTTTGTATGAGAACTAACGGTGGGTTATTTAAATGCATGTGTATACGGAGATGTATTGCAAATGTGATGCATTTGTATTTTGTATTGTATTGATTGTAACAGTATGTTGCTGTATTGCACAGGTTCAAGCTCAAGTGGGTAACGGGTTAGGGAGGCATTACCCTGGGGTTAAAGGTGAAACAGGAAAAAAAAACTGAGGTTTCGCATAAGCAAAACACACACACTGAACGGCAGGAGGGTGCGTGTATACCTGCGCAGTCCAGCGTCCACGGGCGACTCTTCTGGGATAAGCTCCGACTCACTCTGGGCGATCCGCAGGGCGAGCTCTCTGTCCCGACGCTCCTGTTCCAGTACGGCCTGCCGGGCCGTATCCTGTTCTCTCTCCGCCTCCAGCTGACGCTCCATCTCCTCCTAATCAACACATCACATAAAAATCACCATATGCAAAATAAAAATTGAGCTATTTCTCAACATAAAGTGCACAATAAAGTGAAAAGCTGAAATCTGACCTGCAGTCTCTTTTCCTCTTCCTCACGTTTCTTACGCTCTTCTTCTTCCTGTTTCCTCTTCAACTCCATCTCTACTTTCCTGAAAGAGATACAGACGTTTATGTTCAACAAGATGCAATTTTTATTCATGCGAAGACAAAGAAAAGTTTTTCATTTAACACATCACAATCCAGAGTTTACAGAATACACAAGGATGGGTTAGTTCAGCTAAAAATGAATCTTCAGTCATCATATAGTCGTACATTTGTTTTTATTGGTTGAATAATGCAGATTAAGGGGCGGTATAATCCCCTTCTGACATCACAAGGAGACCCAAATTTCAATGACCTACTTTTTCAAATGCTTGCAAAGAATGGTTTACCAAAACTAAGTTACTGGGTTGACCTTTTTCACATTTTCTACTTTGACAGAAGCACTGGGGACCCAATTATAGCACTTAAATATGAAAAACGTCAGATTTGCATGATATGTCCCTTTTAAGAGTTTCTTACATTTTGTTCCTCACCTAAATCTACTGTATGACTGATTCAGAACTAAGCACACAAGAGATTTAATTTTAAGTATACTTTCAGACGTCTTTCTTCTTCTTCTTGTTTACGTTTCTGCTGGTCTTCCTCGCGTCTCTTCTTCTCTTTCTCCATCTCCTCTTGGATTCGTTTCAGACGCTCCATCTCTTCCTCCTCTTGTTTCTTCTTCTGCATGGCATTGAGCAGCTCTTGAGATCGCGTCACCAGAGCCTGATGTTCATGATCAATCTCCAGACGGCTCATGACGGTCCTCTGAGGAGACCGAGAGAGATCACAGAGTAACTGATGACTAAGTCGAATATCAATACTGGAAGAAAATGATTGTGTTCCTCATGCAAAAGATGCTCACCATCAAAGACAAGTGCATCTTTAAACACAGACAAGATATTTATGTTTGCACTTGTGTTTAAAAAAAATTCTTAACAAACATATCAAGTATGAATCTTATGAGATTGTCTTTCACTCAGATACACACCTTTATCTTGTATATGTGGCTGTCAACAGAGGAATCGAGGTCCTGCATTTGTTTGCTCATTTCTTGTTTGCCCTCCTTCAGTTGGGACACCACCTCATTTAACTTCTCAATCCTCTTCTTCAGGTTACGAGCCTTCACCAACCCTTCAATACTAACACACATACACAACTGATCAGAATTTAGCATAGCATAAACTTTTAGCTGTCACTGTCTGTCCCACAGGTGGGATGTTTGCCATTACATATTTAAAACAATTATTAGTTTATTTTATTGAGCACTAATCTTGACAAACTATAAATTGTTGGAAAGCTCTCAGATTGAGGTTTTCATATTTCAAATTTTGCAAAAATAATGATATAGTAAGAGTCATTTTCTAAAATGTCAACAGGTGTTATTACATATTTATTATTAGATATCCTTTAAAACTGAAATAATCTTGACAAACTATATATTGTTGGAAAGCTCTAAGAATGTAGTTTTCATATTTCAAGGCCATTTGATGATGGATATTTAGGAGTCACATTAATTTTGTTAAATGTCATTCACCCCTAGGAATACATATGATTTATTATATATTCAACATTTTTATTAATAATGTTCAGTGACAGTAATTTATTAATTTGTGATTTGTGAGTATGCAGCAAACCGTTGACACCTAGTGGCCTTTGTTGGTAAAACCAATAAAAATGTGACAAAAACCTCATTGTTTGTGATTTTAACTTGAAATTTAAATAGTTTGAACTGTTCGTCTGTTCATTACCATGTGAACAGCGGGTACTGCCTCTGGGCGTGACCGCATTAAAGATAATGAAGTCAGCCAGGAAAAACAGTACTCTCTTTACTTCAATGCAAATTATATAAACAGGCAATATTTGTTTTTGATTATAATTAGCTTGTTTAAAAGTAGACATTTTAGGTTTTCTTTGGGTATGTGTATCATGTTTGTGTGACGAGTATTCACGGAGTTTCAATTGATTTTTTGACAGCCCTAGTTTCAATCTATTTAGCTGTCATCATCTAACTAACTTCTGAGTGAAGATTTATACCGTGGTTTGTGTTTCCTCTTGCACAGCCACATGCGGACGGTCTTCTGCATCTGGATACACGCTTGGGTTCGATACAACATCTTATTCTTCACTAAGAGAGTAAGAGAGACGCAATATAAATACTGATATGGCAACACGCTCATTACATTTAAAAGGAAACCAACAGTTGTGTTACTGTACGTACGTTTAATAACAGAAAGCGCACACCACTGAACCTTCTTCCAGCGGCTACAGATGAGCCATTTATTCACACGCTTCACCAGTTCAGCCAGATGATCCGGATCAGACTTCATAATCTGATCAAACTCTGCAAACTGACACAACATTCATCATCTCATTATTCAATCATTCACAGATTCAGAACGATCAGTCCTTATATCCAGGCTAACTATAGAAGAGGAGTGGCATTAATTAAAGGTTTATGGTGTGGATCTGTTTTAATTTATTATCACAAGAAATATCGCATTTCTGTGTTGCAATCATAACGTCATATGAGAATGCAGATTCATATCACAGCTGTGTGACAGAACCTGTCAAACATGTCTCCAGATCATATACCATTATCAATAACATTATGACAAAATTACAATGATATTTTGCATGAAGCAATTGCATGAATTTTATACTTTTAATGATCTACTTTCCTTTATTCTTGACAAATGACACAGTTTAAATTAGTTCATCATTCAAATAAACTCTCACCTTTCCAGGTCTGAAGAAAACTTTGGTCAAACCAAATTTATAATCATTTTCGTTCAGGCCAAGAGCTTTGAAGAGAGCCTGTAGAGAAACAACCGAGTTAAAAATAAAACGTTTTCCGAGTAACACTTTGTTAATCTAACACAACAACCCACATTCATATAACACAGACCTTACAGAAGAGGCGCGGGTCCAGGCGCGTCAGTTTGGCTGGCATGTACTCTTTGTACATGTTGTAGAGCTCATGGAAAGGTGCTCGTGAAGGAAATCCACCCTGCATCAGATCCAACACGGACACCATCCCTGAGGTGACCAAACACAAGATCTCTCGTTCAGACACACAGTCAAAGCAGTCAGAAACATGCAGCACAGAGATATGGGAATATAATGATATATGAGTTATAATGTGTGTGATAGGGCAGAAGTTGAAAATTTCTCAACTTTTCAAGGGGCAACGCGTGCATCAGCCAATCAGATTGCCTTATAAAAATAACCTTGTCAGAGCCAGCCATTTATGGTTATGGAAGACCGGAGCATGTGTAGTGGCCACTGTGATTGGCTGTTGGCCATGCTTTAGACAAGCCTTATGTCAAGCGTTAACGCTTTCGCCCCGTGTGAATGTACCATAATGCTACGTACACACCAAACGTGGGGCATCGCGTTACTCGCTCTAAATTACTCACGGGATTTTACTTTGTGTCTTGCGAATTTTTGCTGTAGTTGAATATTTTCAACTTGGGCGAAGACACGTTTGAGGCGAATAGCGCATGTTTTCGCGGCAAAGGCTCCACCCATATCACGTCATTTGCATCGTCCCACGCGAGGACGCGTCTTATCACACCTTTGCATTGACTTTGTATGTAATCTACTCGTTGAACAAATCGTTGAACTCGCGTCTGGTGTGAACCTACAGTTAGAGGGTGAAAATTACATGGGACAAGGCTTTTTTTTTTACATTTTTTTACAAATCCTTGAAATAACTGTATTATCCTTAACAATGTGCTGATTTGCTTTAATCTGTTGGATCATAAATTTTTTTTATTCCTAATGAAACTTGACTTGTAATGTGAAATCAAATAAAGTATAAAAAATGTGTGTGTGTGTTAACCTGAGCACTGTAGTTGTGAGAGTATCTGAGCTCCCTCAAAGTGATGGCTGACCATCTTCAGATTGGGTTTAACACAGCGAATAAAACTTGAACCCTGAAACACGCAACACAACAGCCGATTAAAACACATCACAGGTGTCACATACACCAACACCATGTTCATCAACATACTGCTTAGTTAAAAGTTTTGCTTCAACTAATCTGAACAGTAAGGAAATGATGGGGTTTGTACTCACAGTACTGCGCAGCTTTTCCAGAAGAATATTTAACTGTGTCTGTAAGAAAAAAATGACATAAACACCTCAACACATGTCTGTTCAGTTGTTGCTTTCATTTAATGGCTGACTGTGCAATATTTCACGCATTACTTTCTACTACTACTGCTTGCTTAATAAATAAATGCACTGTCATGAAATATTGATTTGATTTAGCTGTCTAATAGCATGAAGTTAGAGTACAATTTAGAAAACAAAAAAACTAGAAAAAGCTGAACTTAAATGGATTTTGCAGATAAAAATGACGTGGGAAAATAAGCAGATAACCGATTAATCGGATGATTTTTTTTATTTCCATTGGAAAATATAGAAATTGCATTGTCAAGAACTGATTCAAATTCAGCTGGCTAATAGCTTCAAGTAAGAGAAATAGTCCAATACAATGTAGAAAACAAAAAACCTAGAAAAAATTCCAACTTAAGTGGATTTTGCAGATACCGATTAGGTGGAAAAAACAAGCTGATAACCGATTAATCGGCTGGTATTTTAAAAACTTTCCACTTGAAAATATAACAATTATTAATAAAGTGCATTATTACAAAATTAAAAGCCTTGTACAGAAGAGCTGTCCATAAAATGTCATGGTTAAGTATTTTAAAGAGTGCAATGTTTTAATAATGGTAATGCATTTCCTCTGAAATCAATATTTTAGCAAATTCTCATTGTATACCAATTACACAACAACCAATGTGCCACATGCAAAAACTAAATTCATAAAATCATTCTTGTCATCAAATGAGGAAACTAAAGTGTAAATGCATGCGGCTGTCAGACCGACCTTGAACTTGTTGCCAACGCTGATGAAGCTGAGCTTTCCGGCTTTCTGTTTTGCATCTTTCGAATTGTTTGAATTCTCAAAGAGTTCGCCGATGAATTTATCCTTCGACTCGCTCACCAGACACGCCAGCGACGTGTGAAGAGCATCGTTATTCTTCTCAACAAACTGAGTCTGAAAGACAAACATCACTGGACTCAATATCTCCAAAAACACATTTATATACATTCAATTACAGCTCTGTGCATTAAAGTTTCAGTTAATAGAAACTACAGCAGCAATAGTTCTTACCAAACTACAATAAATACAAACATTAAAGTGATGTTTACAGGACATTTTCTTTGCAAAAATGTGGCAATGTTAGTGAATGTTGGATGAAAGGGTCTGCAAAACATGTGTGCCATAATTTAGCATCTTCAAAGCAGCCTTCCTGTGCCTAAAAACCCCATCAATAAATAAAAAATGCACACTGTATGCGTGTGTTTGTGTACCGTCTCATAGCAGACCGCTCCAGCAAAGTGTCTTATGATGAAACCTTCATCATCTCGGACGTTCCTGTGCACTGTTAGCTTGGACTTCCTGGGAACCTGCAGGACACAAGACATTTAACAACTGAATCTAGTAAACCAGAGTAAGATGTTAAAATAAGATCTAATGTAAAGTCTGACTCACAGTCAAGCGGAAATGATCTTTATGTTTGTTGTGAACTGTATCTGTGAAGTGCTGGTCACTGGGTTGAGGTAGTCGGTTTTCTTCGTCCAAGATATCCAAGATGCCAACTAGCTTCGACTCCACCAGATCGATTGACATATTATAACAGACAGCTGTTTGTCAGGGTATAACAGTAGTAATGCCTGATAGAATAAAGTGTTTTTACAGATTGATCTATATTTAATATGATACAGATCGATGCAGTCCTGATTATCCACATAATGGACTTCATTGACACCCAGACCTTCTCTTTGATATAACTCCTGCTCCTGTAATGCAAACACAAATCACAAACATGAATTTATATACGTTTTTTAAATATTTTTTTTAGGAAAATGTATGTCTGTCGTCTGTCTCTAGAGCTCTTCTTGCGGTTGGGGAGTGAGGTTTACTTTTACTGCACAGCTCTCACTGAGTAGCTGGCCTCCATTACAAAAACTTATAAGTTTCCCTCAATTCTAATGACGGTGGTCACTGCGGTCTCATTCTCAATGGTAATATTTCTTGGATTTGTTTTGTGAAGGTCCTGTAATATACAATTACAATCAGCTTGGTGCTTGGCGACGTGGAAAATCTGGCCATGGATTAAAAAAGGAAGATGACATAACTTAAATGCGCCGTTGAAGGGCTTGCAGTAATACGCCAAACCTGATTTTACTGTTGTTTGCATTATTGCATGGCAGTGTTTTTACTCAAATTATATTTATTTTAAGTTTATATGACAGTTTGATTAATCATGGGGGGATAAAATATTTAATTAGAGGGAGAGATATAAAGAACATAGGGGGGATAATCACTCCCAGCAAATCGCACCCTGTATATATCTTTTTTCACAGTTTTACAAGTTGTAAAGTTTATTATAGCTTTAGAACTAGACACTCAATGTAGGTTATAAACGATAAAGTGTTACGCACAGGCAATATTGTCCTACATAAGGAGTTCCCAAACTTTTCATTTTGGGACCCACTCAAATAGGTATAATCTAGTGGCATGCGGTGTCCGGGGAGGCACGAATGCAAAACTCACCAAAACATGTACAGTATGTAGCCAATCATGTGTGTGGCTCGTCATGTGAATCTATGTGCATCACGCATCATGTCAAAACATTTGCCTGCTGCAGATGCGTTGAAGGGATTTATGAGAAAAGAGACACTCATGTTTCCTAGATACTCACTTAAACTCATGTGTAATAATTGTTCAGTGAGTGTCTTGCGAGAAAGTCCCTTTTATCATGCACTCTTAGAACGGATGTGTTAAAAACAACACATTAGTGTTGATTCTGGGACAACACACTAAATGCGTTGTCCCAGAATCCACCCATCTCTGTTACTATTGAAACAACACATTTAACACATTAACACAACTTGTGTTATATTTTAACACAAAATAATCACAAAATGACACATAATGTGTTAAAAGCTTACACACAAAAATTTGTAAAAAATGAACACATCCTTTCTAAGAGTGTGTGTGAAGCAGGCACATATTTTGACATGATGCGTGATGCACATAGGTTCACATGACGCACATATTTTGACACACCCAACACATAATTTGAATTCCTGCCTTCTCGGATGAAAAGTCACCGCACACCACTGGTATAATCTATCCTGGGACCCACCAACATATTTTTAAATGGAAATATGAGAACCACATTTACCCACTTTTATAATTTATTTAGTTTTTATTTTTCTTGTCAGACTAATAAACTTCTCTCCATTCTTCAAATACAATTATTTAGCATTTAGTGCTTCATTTTTTTTTTTTTTTTTTTTTTTTTGAGTAAAGAAAATGCTGTAGATAATCGTAGAATTAATTCCTTATTTACTCTTGCATTACATACACGCCGACTTTTGATTTGTTAAATATACGCAATACCCACAGACAGATTTAAATGATTTCAAGATATCAATGATTTATGCAAAAAAAAAAAGATATTTTATGGAGATAGACCTACAAATGACAATGCATAATAGGAACACTGATATTTTGAGTTTATAGTTTTATGATCTCAGTCTCTTACCTCTTTGAGAATTCGTTCATTAAAGAACTGCTGCAGTTTTTCATTACAGTAATTAATGCAGAATTGCTCAAAGCTGTTGTGTTCAAAATACTCTGCAGAAAAAAAAAAAAGATTCAAGAAGTGACCAGCACACTACACTCACTAAAAATAATAAATCTTAAAAGAAAGGCCTATGTTTCATTCTTAGCATCTCAACATTTTTATTCTTCCTTATTAAAGCTAAAATGAGAAATAAAGAAATGGAATTCATCCGAAGATATCAAGAGTTATGCATTTTGTAATGTAATACATTACAAATTAAAATAAAATAAAAATGTTTTATTACTTCAGAAAAAAGTCATTATTTGCTTTTATATTGCTGGATTTTAAAATGAACTTTTTCTGTTTTGTTTCTACAAATTTGTATTTTATTAAATACAGAACTGTGCAAAAGTCTTAGGCCACCACCACCAGTCCATCCATATAGATTTTCAATCCATTTTATTGAGATACAAACAGAAAAGACAGGAAATATCTACAAAAAAATAAACAATAAAACACAACCCTGGAACCATGTGGTACATGAGGATGAAGAACAGTAAAAAATGATCTCATACCGAATCCAGCGATGTCCAGTACGCCAATAAAATGAGCAGATGAGTCGAAGGGGAAGCACTGGTTTATTCGGGTGACCACATGATCAAAGAGACGACTGTAGATGGCTTTAGCTAGAGCATCACGAGCACTGCTGGCCTGCTCAACCTTCAGAGGAACCCTGAAGAACACATATAATCATATCATATATCATCATATCTCATATTTCATATCTCATATCATATCATACCTCATATCATTTAATTTAATATCAATGTATATGCAAGGAATAATTGACAACAGGCCGCTGAATTATTCAAAAATAAAATAATGGAGTGTCGAAGCGGTTACCACACGCATTGCTCTGGTGGCTATTTTTAAGACATTTGACAGGTTAGGTGTGCGTTTAACAGAAAAATAATCAATGCTCGGGGAAGATTTCTCAACCAATCCGAATTGTACACATTTTACAGCCTGTTTTTAACCTAAACTTTATATTAAATTTAAATCAAATTAATTTATACTGTATATAAATACTAAATCTATAATATTTTTCTTAAAATTAGACTGTGTGTATTTAAATATACATAATTATTATACACAGTACACAAACACACACAAAAATGATGTAAAGAAAAACTTTTATTTGGCAAAGATTATGCATATATTATATTATATTATATATTCAGTCATTATTTTTCTGTTAGAAAACTACTTTGTGAATTCAGTATTATGTAGTGTATTAAGAGACAAATGATGGTTAATCTAATTGTTAAAGTGCTTTAAAAATCCATTAACTTGAAGTAAATCACAGAGTAGATGAAATATCCATTGTGTTCCTTGTGGATTATACAATAGCACTTCCTAAAATGTTAATAGGGTTACATAACTGTATGGGAAGCATCTCAGTGCAGTTCTTCATGATTTATGTAAGAATGAACGTCTCTTACTTGATAGCTGTTCCTTTAGCGCCCCCTGCTGTTGTATGCATGACTCTGGTGGTCAGACTGACTCTCAGATCTTCTTCATCCAAACCCAACAGCTCAGCACAAAACTCCAGAGACTGACCACATGCCTTCTTTATGTTACAGCCACCTTTCATACAAACACAAATTAGCAATGCAACGTAAGGGAACACAGCAATAAAATGTCACTTTGGATAAAAGCGTCTGCCAATGTACAGTATACTGAAATAATATTAGTAAAAATGCTGTTAATGTAAACGCTAAATATGCAAATAAAAATCGCTCTCATGAAGTTTTACTATATAAATAAAGTAAACCGAGTCTCTGAATACAACCAGAGTCAACAGATGAATAGGTTCATTGTCCTGTAAACTCTCTCTGTGTTTACCTGAAGTGCTTCCAGCCTCCTCGAAATCAATGTTTCCAAGATGTAAAACTCCAGCCACCACCCTGAACAGATTCAGCTTCTCGGTATCATTCAGACCGATCCTTTTCATAGCATCACACATCCTACTAAAGTCTGCATGATCATCCAGCAGAGGATCTTTCAAAGACCCTGCCTTCATATGCTGTGAAACAACAGCCAAGTTAGTTTTATCTCAAACGATGAGGTGACCATACGATGAACATCAGATATACATCAGCTCATCTGAGAGCAGCTACGCCATCATAAGCACAGCGCAGCAGAGATGGTGAAAGAGACGCCAGAGTTACAGACCGCAGCTGTAAGCTCATTCAACTTTATTTTATTAAGTAACAGCAACTCATGAAAAGAATAGTAGGTTGAAATGACTTGAAATTCAAGTTGATTAAACTTACAAATTTAAGTGCAACAAGATGTATTGTAATTTATTATGTCAGTTACTATATTTTTAAAGTACATGTGCTATAAGTAGTGTATGTGCCATTTTGTAACTCCTGCTAAATAATTTGTCTACTGAATCCATCGTGTCCTAATCTCCTAATTTATGTTGTTGATAAAGTCAAGTTAAAAACAAGTTAAAAATGTTTTATTAAAACCCTGCGTCCTGTTCTAATGTGTTTGACTATACTGCGGTTCATTCAGATGATTTTGAGTCTCCAATGTTAACGCCCCACCAAACACTTGATAAAACAGCCAAAGCTATGTCTACGGGGGACTAAGGGGGCATTGCCCCCTCCCAAATGTTCCAATGTAAAGACTATTTATATTAGCACCCACACACCAATGTCTGGTTGTCTTACACAAAGCTCAGAGGTCTCTTCAGCAGTATTTAACTTACTTGAAAAGTTATACTATTCTCTACGATAGTAAGAAAACACAACTTTAAATTAAATATCAGAAAGAAATGCAATTCAATATTTTATAAACGTAATAACACAACACATATTAATATGAAACTATTATATTTATATAGTAAAACAATCCCAAAATACCCCCTAATCCTTATTATTATTTATTCAAATACAACAGCCAATGGCAATTCTCTGTTTTATATATGAAGAGTTTGGTTCCAAAACACGATAAACGCCATTTAAAAAAAAAAGTTACTGCCAAAATCAGTATTATATCAGGTCAGTATTTAAAAGTAAATTCTTAATTTTATGCAAAATACAATATCCGCAGTGTTATTCTGTCATCTTTTCTCCCTTTTTTCCCCAAAACGCGATAAAGGCACTCCTCCTTTTCTACAAAATGCAATAAATCCGCTCCACAAATTACAGCGCACCATTCCATGCAATGTAAACAAACAATGGTGGCGCGTTAAATACACGGAATCGTAATTTTCCTCATCTACTTTGTACTTCATGATCAACAAACAAACAAAAACAAAATAATACTTTAATGGCATTGATAAACATGTGGTGGTTTTCTGTGACGGGAAAGAAACGTAAGCCATCAACATCTAATAATTTACGCGAGAGGCACTCGGGAGCCGGTCGCTTTTTCTACCGACAGCATCAAGCTTATGCCAAGCTAAAACAATGACCCCAGAGGAAATTATGAAAAAATTTCCATAATTTTACTAAAATTCAAAGAAAATCGAGCAGGACCAAAACAATTTACATCTGATCGCTGTGAAAAATGTTAAACGACGACATCCTAAGTATAACCGCAGCAATGGCTATATTACAAGGTATAGTGTTTTGCTATTCATGTTTATTTTTTTAATCAGTGTATACCACTGTTCAACTAAATGAATATAACATGGCAAAGATGAATGCACATTTATACATTGATTTAATAGATTTATAGCATTTTGAAAAAAAAAACTTTTAATAAATTTATTGCATTTTGTGGAAAAAAAGTATTTATTTTTATAATAAATCTTTGAAAATTAAGTTATGGATTTAAATTGTTCATGTTTTTATAACCTAAAGACGCTATGTGAAAGTTTGTAACAGAAAATTGTGGTTTTCATCTTGGTTTTCAAGTTTTTACCGAAATTAGTCAATATGGATTTATTGCGTTTTGGAACCAAACTCTTCATATTTTACATTGATTGTTATGGCTGCCACCCAGTCCATCAAGCCTAGTACCAGGCCTGAACACAGCTTAACCGAACTGTAAACCTCCATCTTCATTAAACTGGTAAGTTACTGGCATGCGTTTATCTTTTCTGTTCAAAAATCAGTTTGAAAGGAGCCGGATGCACTCAGTTACATAAATGTAGTTGATGGAAAGAAATTGAGTCCTTTTGGAGAGAAGAGTATACAGAAATAAGAGAAAGTGCAGTGAGACGGTCACAGTACATCAACATACAACATCACTGACAAAGACCTTTAAATTCACTTATTTAGGGTGGCAAAAAGAAAGCACAGTTTCAATGAATTTAAAGGTGTAAGATTCACGTTGAGAGTTTGGATAAAGACATATAAATCTGTCCAACAGAAACAGATCAGTCTGAGATTTGAATAAAGTAAACAAAGCAATACGGGAATCCTTGTGAAATTAAATTTAAAAGAAGTTACTGGATACAAATATATCTGATCTCAGTTCAGTTTGGTGAGTTAAAAGAAGCAGAATGGACTTGCACACTGTTGTACTGTGACATCCTGCATTAAACTGTAAACAGGAATAGAGAAAGAAGATCCCATATTCCCAATACCATAAAACAAACCAAAACACCAGCTCAGCTCAGCTCCCAAGAGAAATTAAGCTTCATATTTATAAGACCTGGGTCAAATGTATTTACTAAACAAACTACTGTCATGTCACATCATGACGTCCATCATTTGGCTCAGAGATCATGTATCATTATTCATTATAATAAACTACATTGGACCCAGGACTTGATGATTTATAAAAGCAGCCCTGATTGTACACAACACACATAATCACCTTCTGTTCCTGTGATGTATCAGTGACACACAAAGAGACGCACAACCACAGACAATGACGTGTTATAAATGAAAAGTGATTCGGTTAGTCACAGGCATGCAAAAATCATCAACAATTTAAAAAATAAAGTTATGAACTAATATAAAACAACCAATCACAACTTTGGATTTGTTTCCAGAAGTACATGTGGAAAATGGTCACACAGGTATAAGAAATGCAGAATCCCATCTTATCCCCAAAATCCCATGTGCTTCAGGTCCTTAAGATCCATGTGTACACCAAACCTGCTGTCTCCTTTATCACTCGTCCTATACCACCACACCATGGTTCCTACTTTACAGATTGAACATTTGACCCTAAAATAATCTTCAAGTGTTGATCAATGTTAACTCACAACTAGTATGTTTACATGCAACCATATAATGCGTTTGAATCACCTTCATGTAAACACCTAATCAATACGATTGAGGTCGTTCGGAGGCAAATTTCGATCGCATTGAAAGGGGTGGTGTAGTTTGATCTGTGATCCGATCATCAGGAGAAAAGTATTCATGTAAATGTGTGGGTCTGCAGTGTTTACAGTGGCAGAGCCAGAGGGCAATTGCCACCCCAGACCACGTCCTTGCCACCCCTGTTGCCACCCTGCTGAAAACATTACACTGTTTGATTTTTACGAACATTTCTCAAATCTCCCAGCGGACGTGAATGCATCCTTCAAGCGTGCAGCGTGCTGTTGCTGCTTCACTTTTCATTAGGCTTGTTCAACTTCATGCTGCGCCGCAAGAACCGACAGCTATATGACGACAAAGTTCCGCGAGAGCGATTTAAAAGCAAACTCCTCCGTTTGATTTCGCGAGTACTTTGACGTAATCCGGCTGCCGATTCCCGCGGCACCGCACGAAGTCGAACAAGCCCATTGGTTAAGCTGACACGCAGCTCCTTCGTGCTCCAAAACATAATGCGGCAGCACACACAGGATCGATGAAGAGCGTTTTGCTGGTATGTAACATTTTATTGGTGTTAAATTGAATGAAGTACTGTTTTAACGGGGAGTTAGGGAGACGTTGCACTGTAGTGCTTAGCATTAATACTTCAATGAGCATTGCTAGTCTTGTGAAACTGACTAATACTGTCATGGCTGTGTGAAGATGCTTAAAACAATAAAAAACATGTCGTAATCAAATGTTCAGCAACAATCACAGACATTAGGTGGGCTTATTCATATTGGCACATGTAATGCAGCATATTAAACTTAATAAAACCACCGTGGAGATGGTACAAGGATGTAAACAGCGCGCTTTTCGGCGCCTCGCGCCTTTTTCACGTCAGTTTGGGGGACTTGGGTCTGAGAGGGTTGGATTATAATTTCACAAAGTCATCTGAAGCCATTCCATAGCTTAATGTGAGGGACAGAAGTCTATTTACATAATTACATTAAAGTTAACGGAAACTCGTTCCCTCCTCCCTTAATATAACACGTCTATACGTCTGTAAGCAATTTTCCTTGTGTTGTCAAATAGGCTAGACCTTAATATACTCAGATTTTGTCGTAATGTATTACTTTAGTATTTGTATTATTAGTAAAGGTGTACTTATAGTAAATAATAACAAGCAAATTGTTTCAAATTTTGGTTTCTTCATGAGGTGTGTAACTATAGGGACAGCGATATTACCAACTTCTTTCTAAAGAAGCAAAAGTCAGGTGCAGATCAGGGCCAAACAGATCCCAGTTGTTCTATTTTTGCTGTATACTTAATACATATATAATTGTGTAGATTTTGGAAAATAAACAACTTTAATTTAATCTATATACATTTTGTGGAAAATAATTTATTTTTAGTGTAATTGAACACTTTGTTTATTGACCCCCAAAATAATACCTTGCCACCCCTGTTTTAAAAGTCTAGCTCTGCCACTGAGTGTTTACAGTATGTATTTCATAGCATAACATAAAGCAATAAAATAGCGCTGTGCTTTTCGAAATGTGTGTTTTCTTTGCCTATATCTGAAAACTTTTTAAGAACAACTTTCCTCGCCCCAACTTTGACTTTGTACATTTATCGCGAGATAAAGCGTGAAATCGATGAAAGATGCTGTGTGCTGCGTTGCCAAGTCCTTTGGTTTTTGGCGTAGTTCAGGTTTGGGCAACTTTTAAATGATTTCAGAGAGTTTTTTTTTTTCTGTGGGTTAAAGATGAAAGGATTTCATTCATTAGTTATTGCTATTTGGGCTGTGAATAGTCATGGGATGCTTTTGGGCTAGTTTTGAATGTCCATAGGGCTGGTTTGATGATGTGAATCTGGCAACCCTGTGCGTTTACGCAGACGTTTGGTTCGGATTATAGAATGTACATGCAAATGAACATTGCAATGTTTAGGTTGCATGTAAACTGTACTTTCGTAACCTGCAATTTGATTGACAAAATGTTGTGCATGCAAGTAAACATAGCCAATGTGCTTCATGTCAATTTGATTTCATGCTTGTTGCCTAAAATGCTGAAAATGTTTTGCATTTAAATTATGGCAACAAGTATATCACGATAAGGTATGCTTAAAATTTTGTGAAACATTATTCATTCATGAATAACAGACTGAATTGGAAATAAATCTAGTACCTCTGGACTCTTGCGGTTTTGAGGAATCTTTTTGTCTGACTCCTTCGTAGAGAAATACCGCGTGCATCCTCGACTCAGATACTAGATTGAAAGAGAAATTTATAACTTTAATATTAAACATTTTCTTTGAAGAAACTAAGCAGACAAGTAACAACATTTATTTCTTATGCACTTCCATTAAAAATCATTGTCACATACCCTTTTACAGCTCACATGATCAAATAGCCTGTGCGCGCATTTAGGCAACAGAAGAGGTGTTGTTCCCCATTGGTTCTAATGTGTTAGCAACTCAGAAAGTTTATTAAAATGGTTTCCCAGCTTCAAAATGTCTGGTTGTTGCATTTGGTTGCACTTATATAATATAATATACGTATATACGTATATATGTATCTGGCCACTTTATTTTTTGTCATCTGCTAACGTCTATCCGCTCCACTATAGTACACGGATCTGGTAACTGTGTTGAAAAAGTTGATCAAGTCAGCTTTTAAAAATAACTTTCTCTGTCAGTGTTGCTTCACTGCTGATTCTTGCCATACTTCCGTTGCCTAAATGGCGGCGCATATGCTGCCACGTCATCATTGTGTACAAACAGTAAAAGGGTCTATATGTTCATCTATATAGGTTGGATGCATATTAAACATCACATATAGAGGTTAATTTGAATGAAGTGATGTGAGATGAACACACCCTGAAAGAGTCTGGAGATCCGAGATGAAACTTTTGTTGGATATCTTCAGATGCTCCAGCACACAGTCTGTAGAAGATGTGATAGTTTCTCTCATCCTGACCCTGTGTGCAGATACGCGACTTCTCCAAGAGATAATGAGACACAAAACCACCTACCACTGCATTCTGGGAAACAAACCGACACAGGATGTGATACAACTGAACTACTAAATCATCAACATCATCACTGTGCTCTTACTGAGGAGAGTTTGTGCACCTTTTCATTAAAGTGAATCTCCACAAACTTCCCAAATCGGCTGCTGTTGTTATTCCGGACAGTTTTGGCGTTCCCAAATGCCTCGAGCAGTGGGTTTGCTAAAATCACATAAGAAAAAGAGAGACTTAAAAGAAAAGTCATTTTTGGTAACACAAAAATAAATGGGTGTCTAAATCAAGCGGTGTAACTGTTAACATTAATTAATCCACCATGAACTAATATGAATAAATGTACTGACATGAACTATTAACAAAAATTAACACATGCTGAAACACTATATTTTTTATTGTTTGTTCATGTTAGTTAATGCATTTACCAATACATCTTATTGTAAAGTTTTAGTAATAATTGGTTTAGGATTAGGGTTGGCTTTTAAGGTTAGGGTTCGGTTTAAGGTTTCAAATAATTGATTATTACTATATTATGTATATGTAACTTGAAACAAAGACACTGCAAAAAAGTGTTACCCAATATTTTTATAGCATGTAATAATCATGGTTATTGTTCATTTAAAATGAATAATTTAAAATGTGTTAATATGAAAAGTATCATATTTAAAAATTAACGAAAATTAATAAATCCTATAAAAATACTCTTTATTTATTTATTATCTATTGTTAAGTCATGATGTCTAATGCATTATTCACATGTAACATTACAGAAGTTAAGTAGCAATACCCATACGGCAAAAAAGTGTTTTACATATATGCTAAATACATTCAATAAAGGTTAATTAAATATGTTTTTACATTTGGAATTTGAAAATATATTTAATATTTTTAATTTTTATATATATTATATAGAAAATATATTAGTTTTAACCTTCATAAATTAGCACATACATTTCAAAATGCATTTTAGCGGCAACAAATTTGTAATTTTACAACCAATATAGCAAAAATATATTTTTCCTGGAAAAATAAAAAAGTTTGTATAAAATGTATAAAATATACAATTATAAATATATTTTTGCAGTTATAATTATATTCAATTATAACCTTTTCAAACCTGTTATGTTTACAGGTTTGTAACAAACGTTTTTCTTCCAATGCAATGTGAATATAAATGCTGTAAAATATATTAATTTATTATATATTTGTATACATTTCAAAATATACAAAAAAATGGCCAAAAAATATATTGGTGAAAAACGCATTTTTGTAACCATATTTCAAAATAAATTTGGACATTTTTTATATTTTGAAATATACTTAAAATTATTTTAAAAATATATTTTTTGCCATATGGGTAGCAATATCATTCAATAATATCATTCAGACAAACCTTCCACTATCCTCTCATCAATGTCTTGACCTGTACCATAAGATGTAGTTAAGTACCTAAAGGGAAAATATACATTTATAAGAATTCTTAATTAAATCATTTCGAATTAATATAATAATAACATAATAAAATCTATATAAAATGTACTGTATATGGAAATACTGTACTTCTATCATCAATAAAACATATCTGTACCTGAGAACAAACTTAGTATTTTCAGTTTTTCCTGCCCCTGATTCTCCAGACACAATGATGGATTGACTCATCTTCAACACTTTCATGTCACGATAGGCTTTATCGGCTAAACACACAAAACACATATGATGACATCAGACTGCTATAAACTAATATGAACATGTGTGTTGGTGTGTACACTGCTGATGCTTTTCCAAAAACCTACACAATCCACTTCTTTTTAGCTTTTGTCTTGATACTGTAATATGCCTGTGGATATAGCTTACTAGCGATCTGCTTGTATAATTGCACATCGACACAAACAATGACGCAGAAGTATGAAAAAAACTAAAGCAAAGAGGCAATGCAGAACTTTAAAGCCAGCTTTAGTCAACAAGCAGATACAATGTTTTGGTTAAGTAGCATGGATGCACTGATACAACATTTCTGTGCCGATACCGATATTTGATTATGTAGGATGACATCTACCGATATCGACATATATGGAAATATTGCTTATTAACCCTTGTTTCAAATTATTATGTTTTGATTTCTTAGAAGTGCAGAGCGTACAAACTGCAACTCGGTTGTTACTACTTGATCAAGGACTTGATCAAGAGCAAATGTCCCCCCGACTGTCAGTGTTTGCCAATGAAGTAAAACATAAAAAATACGGGCCGTGTATATAAAATCACAAGCCACCATTGCTTACAAATACAACACTGACCTACCCACAGGGTGTTTAGAGGAAACCTCTTTCCCTGACAGAGTTTACCAGGATTTTGGTAATGATGTGTGAATGATATCTTACTGGTAAAAAAGCTGTAATGTCATTGAATGTGTTCAGACGGCTCTCACTAAATCCTTGGCTGCATCGGAGCCAAATAGCGCATTTCAAAATTAAACAGTCTTTTAAGATGACTGATGTCGATAATCGGAAAAAAATAGTAGTTATTTTCATTGATATAACTGGATGGTTTTTTTTTTTATGAATTCTGGCGATAATTTTATACAAATAAAAATTGACTATGGGAGGTCAACAAAATAGTGAACTTTAAGGAAAATGTGTTATGTGTTATAGTACAGATACATGCAATAAGGAAATAACCAAATGTGCAGAGGTGTTGTTCTGTACCGGCAGTATAAATAAACATGAATTTGCATACTTCAAGAATTTGGGTTTGTACAGGAAGCATGTATGAATGTATCTTACCAATTGCAAATACGTGAGGTGGGAGCGTTCCCAGCGACCGCCCCTTATACTGTGAAATAGTCTCTGGAGAATACAGCTTGGGAATTTCATAATACGGATTCACAGCAATCAGGATGTTGGCAACAAACGTCTGGAATACAAAATAAACACACGTAGAAGAAAAGTGAGCAAGGAATACACACTTATAACATGTACTGGATTTATAAACAACCTAAATGTAAAATAAAGCAGCAGTACATTAGGGTGGTCCTTATTTTTCAACTTTTAAAAGTTCATGCTCTCACCCCACCAATATGTTTGAATAAATAAATAAATAAATTGGGCAATTTTTTTCAATATTAATTAATATTTAGAGGTTGCTCAAGACCTTTGAAGTTTAACACATTCGCGTATTATGTGATACTTTGTGCTAGCATGTATAATTGTTTAATAATACGTATGGCAGCCATTTGATCATGCTCCATGCAATTAAAACTCCTGTTTTAGTTCTGATATGTCTTTCAAAGCTTCAATGTGAATGAAGCACAATAGACAATATACACTGAGACAATGGCTGAAGCAACACGAAGCAAGTCTGGATAATAACTGGAACAAAGTTACCCTCCAAGAAGCAAGTTTTATGTGTGTTGTGTGTTTTTAAATGGTACAGTTTTAGTAAAAATATGTGATTTTGGAGGCATTGAGCAACCTCTAGATATTATAGGAACAATTCAAAATTTTGCACAGTGTGTTTCTATTGATATCCTAACACATTTAGGCTGTGAGAGTTGAACATTTAAAAAAAAAAAAGATCCATTATAAGGACCACCCTAGTGTACATCAAATATAAGTCAACAAGCAGATAAATTATTTTTTTGGTTAAGTAGCAGGGATGCACTGATACAAAATTGGATGATTTTCTCAAGCCAACCCGCAGTGCTGGTCTTTCCTATACGCAAATTACGCAATTTGCATAGGGCCCCGCACCACTAGGGGGCCCCCTTGATCTCAAAATAATTTAAAACCATTATACCAAATTAAAATTATTATTATGTTTAATGAAACAAAACACATATAATTTAAATAATTTGCAAACATGCGGGTTTTTAAAAATACTTAATTATTTCTTTAATCAGGGTTATGTACTCGGACAACATCCAGGCCGTTTCTCAATCCGAAGGTCACATTTGTAGGCTGCATGCGTCATAAAAACGTATTTCAGAATATTAACAATTATAAAGTTGACTAGTATTCTTGGTTCCCTTTCAGTCGGTCACTACGACGTCACGTCGTGACCGACGAATTGGGAACCGCTTCGCGGGTGACCTATCTACTTCGAGAACTATCAAAAACGCCAATGAACTTGGCATGCAGGTATTTGCATAATGCCGGCGCCGCCCCGCCAGGTGCGTATATAAGGCACAGGTGCATAATACCAAATCAGCTTTATTGCTTCGAAGCCGGCAGACATCTGCTCACGAGAAGCTATTCTAACTGATCTTCGTAGATCCTGTTCTGGGAAGAAAAGTCTCAGCTTGCTGAAGTTGGTTGGGCAAAGACACCTCAGCGGAGGCTCGCAGTGTTTTTTTCCACCCTTTCTCTCTCTCTCTGTCTCTTAATTTAGGACTTGAGTTCGAGTGAGTGCGTTTGCCTCTCCCTGTGTGTTTCACCAGCTCGCACAAAAGAGTGATTTCCCTAAAAGAGCAGCACGTTTGAGCTTTGTGTCTTTTTAAAGACAGCCACTCATTCGTGTCACGGTCGGGGTCGTCTTTTTAAAGATGGATTTCCGTCCGTGCTCCGTTTCTGGATGCGGTGTGTTTATCGCCCCCCAGGATGGCCACAAGCGTTGTCTCTCGTGTCTGGGGCTCCAGCACGCAGAGGCAGCGTTGCGTGATAGTTCATGCCCCATCTGTGAGGGCATGACTATAGCGGATTTGCGGAGACGGGTGTCGTTCCTCCGGCAACGGCCCCCGCCTTCCCAGTCTGGTGCTGCTAAGGGCGCAGCTACCAGATTGGCGAAGGATGACCTCCGTATAACGGTGCTGGGTCGGTCTGCTGGTTCGTCCAGTAGCTCCCAGCGCCCTGATCCGTTGCCAGCGGAGGTCCCGATGGAGACGAGCGGCCCGTGTTCTACGGTGTCCTCGCGCTCTGTCGAGCCTCCACCTGACGCGATATCCACCGTAACGTCGGAGGGGGGGTTGTCAGCCTCAGACGTCGATCCGGATCCGCTCCCGCCTTCGGGCCAGGTTGCGGCTTCTGCGTTCGACCCTGAGATGGCAGCCATGCTCGCTCGGGCGGCGGAGGCGGTCGGCTTGGAGTGGACTAAACCTCCCCCACCTGAACCGTCCCGCCTCGATGATTGGTTCTTCGGGGGTGCCAGGGCTTCTCAGTCCTCGCCCCCGGTGCCTTTCTTCCCCGAGGTGCATGAAGAGCTGACGCGGTCGTGGAAAACCCCGTTTTCCGCCCGGAACCGGCCGTATCAGCCTTCACCTCTCACCTCTCTCGAGGGTGGAGATGCCAAGGGGTACACTGGTATCCCGTCAGTGGAGCGCCCGGTCGCGATGCAGTTGTGTCCGGCCGGTGTCGCTTCCTCCTGGCGGGACCAGCCTACTCTCCCCTCACGGGCCTGTAAGCAGTCTTCGGCGCTGTCCGGTGCTGCTTACAAGGCTTGTGGGGAGGCAGCCTCTGCCCTGCATGCCATGGCATTGCTGCAGGTCCATCAGGCTAAGGCTCTGAGGGATCTGCACGCGGGAGGTCACGACTCGGCGGAGTTCTCTGAACTACGTGCGGCTACTGATCTGGCGCTTCGTGCGACCAAGGTCACCGCACGCGCCGTCGGGCGTGCGATGTCTACCCTGGTAGTCCAGGAACGCCATCTCTGGCTGTGTCTGGCGGACATGAAGGACGCTGATAAAACCCGGCTCCTGAATGCTCCGGTTTCCCAGACCGGCCTGTTCGGCGAGACGGTCGAGGAGTTTGCCCAGCAATTCTCCGCGGCCAAGAAGCAGACTGAGGCCATCGCTCAGATCATGCCACGTCGGAAGCGTCCTGCGCCTGCCCCATCCACGTCGGCGCCTCAGCCTGCTCCTCGCCGAGGGCGTCCTGCGGCGGCCGCCTCCGTTCCTCGCCGGGGCTCTTCTAAGAAGCGAGGAACCGGTCGTCAGCAGCCCGCCCCGCCCGCTCAGCCCGCTGCAAAGGGTGGTAAAAGAAGATCAAAGCGGCCCTGAGACGGGCGACCTAGAGATGGAGGGGATCGCTCTTCGGGAGATGGTGAAGGCACCACTCCCCCCACCGGAGGAGGCCCGGTTGGGGAATCTTTTGTTTCATTTTTCTGTTCCGCCGACTTTTCAGTCGGCACCCACAAATCCACAAAAAGAGCGAATTCCACTTCCATCTCTAGGTCTTCAGATGAGCTCCGGAGATACGAGAGGGCTCATAACCCCCCCTCGTTCTCCGACTCATCAGAGGAGAACGAGAGCGACGCACGGGCTCATAACCCCACCGCGCTCTCAGCCGGTAGGAGACAGCTACGGGCTCATAACCCATCGTCTCCCTCCTCCTTCGCCAGAGGGTGCATCGAGTGGTGTGAGGTGTCTTCAGCAGAGCCTCCCTTACTCAACCACCCAGCAACGGACTCAGGTGAGTGTTATCACACACAACACTGCTGTCGGTGCGGCCGTTACGCACACACCGGCGATCACCTCCGTTGCGCCCGCCGCGGGTACACCGATCGTGCCTTTAGTCCCTCTCGCACGGTATCTGGGGGCGTGGGAACAGCTTCCCAGCCCGTCGCGTTGGCTTTTACGCACGATTCGTCTCGGCTATGCGATCCAATTTGCCCGGCGTTCCCCCAAATTCTCCGGCGTTCGTTTCACTACGGTGAGAGCTGCCGATGCGCACGTCCTCCGTGCGGAGATCGCTGTCTTATTGGCGAAAGACGCGATTCAGCCGGTCCCTCCAGCCGAGATGAGGTCGGGGTTTTACAGCCCTTACTTTATTGTACCCAAGAAAAGCGGCGGCTTGCGACCGATCCTGGACCTGCGTTCGCTGAACCGTGCACTTCACAGAATGCCGTTCAAAATGCTGACGCCCAAACGCATATTTCCATGCATTCGTCCAAACGATTGGTTCGCATCTATCGACCTGAAGGACGCGTACTTTCACGTATCGATTCTCCCCCGACACAGGCCGTTTCTCCGCTTTGCGTTCGAGGGGCGAGCATACCAGTACAAAGTCCTCCCATTCGGGCTCTCTCTGTCGCCCCGTGTATTCACCAAAGTAGTGGAGGGGGCTTTACAACCCCTGAGAGAGAGAGGTGTGCGCATTCTCGCGTATCTGGACGATTGGCTAATAATAGCTCAAACACGTCAGACGCTGTGCGATCACAGAGATTTAACTTTAAAACACCTCGCTCGTTTGGGTCTTCGGGTCAACTGGGAAAAGAGCAAGCTTTGCCCCGTGCAGAGAATCTCTTTTCTCGGTATGGAACTGGACTCGATCGATTTGACAGCTCGTCTAACAGAAGCGCGTGTACAGTCGATTCTGACTTGCCTGAATACATTCAAGAGCAAGAGCGCGGTCCCGCTGAAACAATTTCAGAAGCTTTTGGGGCATATGGCGGCAGCCGCAGCTGTAACTCCGCTCGGACTGCTTCATATGCGACCGCTTCAGCGTTGGCTTCACGATCGAGTCCCGAGGAGAGCGTGGTTGCGCGGCATTCACCGTGTTATCATTACACCTGCGTGTCGTCGCACTTTCACTCCGTGGTCAGACCGTGCGTTTCTCCGAGCCGGTGTGCCTCTGAGACAGGTCTCCAGGCACGCGATAGTATGCACAGATGCGTCAGACACGGGGTGGGGGGCCACGTACGATGGGCTTGCGGCTTCGGGGGTCTGGACGACACCCCAGCTGCATTGGCACATAAACTGCCGGGAAATGTGGGCTGTATATCTTGCGCTCGTCCGTTTCAGCAACGAGTTACGGGGCAAAGATGTATTAGTTCGTACAGACAACACTGCGACCGTGGCGTACATCAATCGTCAAGGCGGTTTACGCTCGCGTCACCTATCGCATCTCGCCCGTCACCTCCTCACTTGGAGTCAGAAGAATTTGAGGTCTCTTCGTGCCATTTACATCCCGGGCACGCTCAATGTAGAGGCGGATGCGCTCTCTCGGGCTGCGCGTCCCGGCGAATGGCGACTCCACCCCATTGCGGTTCAGCAAATTTGGAGACGTTTCGGCAAAGCGCAGATAGATCTGTTTGCTTCCCCAGAGACGACCCATTGTCGCCTGTTCTATTCACTAGCCGACGACTCGCTCGGCGTGGATGCATTGGCACACAGCTGGCCGCGAAACATGCGCAAATACGCGTTCCCTCCGGTGAGCCTCATTGCGCAAACCTTATGCAAAATCCGGGAGGACGAGGAGAGCGTGCTGTTGGTGGCACCGTATTGGACAACCAGGAGCTGGTTTCCAGAACTCTCTCTCCTCGCGACAGCCCCTCCGTGGAAGATTCCCCTGAGGAAGGACCTTCTTTCTCAACAAGAGGGCACATTATGGCACCCGCGCCCCGACCTGTGGAACCTCCATGTGTGGTCTCTGGACGGGGCACGGAGGATATGAGTGATTTACCGCAAGAGGTGTCTAACACTATTGCTGCTGCGCGAGCGCCGTCTACGAGACAGGCTTACGCGCTTAAATGGAACCTGTTTGTCGACTGGTGTTCTTCCCGAAGTGAAAACCCCCGAGAATGCCCGATTAGTGTTGTGCTTTTATATCTCCAGCGTCGCTTGGAGAATAGGCTGTCACCATCCACTATTAAAGTCGATATCGCTGCGATATCAGCTCACCATTCACCCGTAAACGGTAGAACAGTGGGTCAGCACGACCTAGTCATCAGATTTCTCAGAGGCGCTCGAAGACTGAATCCTTCGCGTCCCCCCTCTATTCCTCCTTGGGACCTGTCCTTGGTGCTGAAATCACTCCAGGAAGCCCCATTCGAGCCTCTGCATAGTGTGAGTGTTAAGTTTCTTACAATGAAAACTTTAACTCTCCTTGCTTTGGCTTCTGTTAAGAGGATAGGGGATATTCATGCATTTTCGGTCGATGAATCGTGCCTTCAGTTCGGGCCGGCTGCATCCAGCGTAACACTGAGACCCCGGCCCGGCTTTGTGCCCAAAGTTCCCACCACTCCTTTTAGAGATCAAGTGGTGAATCTCCAAGCACTGCCTTTGGAGGAGGCAGAACCAGCCATGGCTTTGTTATGTCCTGTTCGTGCACTACGTGTGTATATAGACAGGACGCAAAGTTTTAGGACCTCAGATCAGCTCTTTGTTTGTTACGGTGGTCAGCAGAAAGGAAAAGCTGTCACCAAGCAGAGGATGTCCCATTGGATTGTGGATACTATAGCCCTTGCATATCAAAAGCAGAATGTGCCTTGTCCATTTAATTTACGTGCCCACTCTACTCGCAGTGTGGCATCATCTTGGGCACTGGCTCGCGGTTCCTCGCTAACAGATATTTGTAGAGCTGCAGGCTGGGCGACACCTAATACGTTCACAAGATTCTATAGTGTTCGTGTCGAACCGGTTTCCACTCGGGTTCTTTCTACTAACTAGTTAAGAATGCCGAGGGTCGGCTCGTGTGTCGGCTTGGAGCCTCTATTTTGGTGCTGCACATTTGCACCATTATGGAAGGCCATCGGGGCAAAAACGTCTAAAAAACTGTTTTTGCCTCTCCTCCACCGCCCTGATAGCTGGTGTTGCGGAGCATCCGCTGTCAACCTATCACTGATGTATTCTCTGTAAACCTGTGTAGGCTAGGCATCCACATTTGTCCCCTACGTGGGGTTCATTTGTGTGTATAGTCCGTGGGGTTCTAATCCTCCACGTTTTTCCTTAGCAGAGCCTGCTCTGCATCTCTCAACATACCATGTATTGTTCAGAGACTTTATTTGAGCAACCTGTCGGTTGTTTCATATATTTTTATGTCATCCATTTAACCTTCTTAGGGGATGGCTTCCGCAGTGTTCTAGCTCCGCTCAGTTTAGACGCTTCTCCCAGTTCGCTGCTTCACTATCGTGGGTTAAGGAACAGGTAGTGACCGGCCTTCTGCATTTCGCCTTAGGTTCCGCCCCTTATGTGGAGGGCGGAGGGCTTTTGCAGGCACTGGAAGGGTTCAGCTGCAGTGGCGTTTTGGTAGGGATTCCCAATTCGTCGGTCACGACGTGACGTCGTAGTGACCGACTGAAAGGGAACGTCTCGGTTACGTATGTAACCCTCGTTCCCTGAAGGAAGGGAACGGAGACGTCACGTCCCGTCGCCACAGTTTGCTGTTCCATTGCTGTTCAGGCCGGGCACTGTTGCTCGGCTTCTCAGCAATAATATAGCTGATTTGGTATTATGCACCTGTGCCTTATATACGCACCTGGCGGGGCGGCGCCGGCATTATGCAAATACCTGCATGCCAAGTTCATTGGCGTTTTTGATAGTTCTCGAAGTAGATAGGTCACCCGCGAAGCGGTTCCCAATTCGTCGGTCACGACGTGACGTCTCCGTTCCCTTCCTTCAGGGAACGAGGGTTACATACGTAACCGAGACGTTAATTGTTATAATATGCAATGACTTGCAAATGAAATGCTTATTTAACTTAAATAAACCAAGCTTGATGACGTATGCAGCGCGTATATGCGACCTTCGGAGGTTGCAGCCTTCACATTGAAATACGGCCACGGAGTGATGTGCTAACGGTGCGCATATTATATGGCCACCATTGCTTTTAAACGCAGCTATCCAACAAAAAACGTGAAGCAAGGGAACAAGAGGAAGGTATATTTTAAAGTCTTGTTAGTATTGCCAAACAAAGCAGTGTAATCTTTTCAAAATAATGATCCAGTACAGATTTCCAATTTCAAAATTATTTTGTTTGTTTTAACATTTTAAATGGTTAATTTTTTTACTGTTTTAACATTATGTATTTATATTTAATTTGATTCATTAAATTAATTTAAATTTAAATCAGGTTTAGTTTATAGTGCTTCTCACAACACATTTTAAATCAAAACAGCTTTACAGCAAATACATGTTTCATGTTATAATCAGCAAGTATCATTCAGGGTTTCAAAGTAATTTGCATATGGGAATAATATACAGCTTTGTGTATAATACACTATGTGTACTACTACACATATACTAACTAACAGCAACATTGAATGGGTTTTATGAATGCACTGAAAAAGGGCCCCTCACAAAGGTTTGCTTAGGGCCCCCAACATCTAGAACCAGCACTGCCAACCTGTTACTTAGCGGGACACTGGTTGCCTCGCAAAAAAGCCCATTAATTTTTCCCACAGACTTTTGGATTATCACAAAAATAAGCTCTGTGTTTAACTAAAGTTTATGACACTTACACGTTTCCTGTTAAGGAAATACTCTGTGGATGAATATTTCTTGGAAATTGTGCCCATGTTTCTGGTAAGGGACCATTGATGCTCACTGGGTTTTGCGTTGCATTGTGGAGAATTTTAGGAAACAAATGTTCCAGAGCACTGGAAGGATTTTGCGATTGAGACAGCCCTTAAAATGGCTGACTTCCTGACTACTGAACAAGGGAGCTGATTGAAACGCAGCCATTGACTTCCGGACAATGGAACCGGAAGTGCTAAAATCCTAACTCGCTTTCTGGTTTTTCTTACAAAAATATGTCATCCCTGCTGCATTTTATATTTTAATGTGAACAATGTCATCAAGATCAAACTGTGCTCTGGAATGGTGCTAAGGCGTTGCTTTGGTAGTCTGGATGCTGGGATGTTCTGGGTGGTTGCTATGCAGTTGTTAATTTGCCTGACAACATGTGATATTAACATACTGATCAAATAAGTATAAGAGAATATACTTACATATATCCTATCTTTACTGTAGCGCACACGGACGTTATTCAGAAGTGTGGCTTCATTCAAGTACATCAACGAACCTATGACACAGACAGAAGAACATTAAACCCAACCGTGCACACGCAGCGGAGAGGAGTGTTTCTTTTAAACATATTAATACTTACAGTTGTCCTCCACATGTTTGTTAACATCATCCTCAGCAGGGAAGACTTGACTGACAGGAGCTTGAAAAGCCTGCAATTCACATCAATGTTAAAACATACAGCAAACATGACAGACAGCTTGTGTTAATTCTCATGTGTGACACTGTCCACATGCTGTTATATCCATGCATGCACATGCATGAAAAATCTGAGCCTTTAGCAATCTTCACTTCTGTATGAATACATTATCTAAAGAAAAACTCATTTTTTACTCTGAAGAAATGGTGAGTGGTGCTTGTCTGTGGGAAAAAAACAATGCTTGGGTTTTGTTGGGTGGCAATGCATTGCTAAGATATTCTGAATGTTCCTGTAGCTCATTCCTTAAAGCATTGTGTTAGCAGCACAGAAGGTCAAGTCATACTCATAACAAATGATATTGTAATGCATTGTAAGATGCTTTGGATAAAGGCATCTTTCTAATTAATAAATGTGAATTTTATTTTTTATGCTCTAAAGTTTTGCATTTGCTCATCCAGAGTATTTCCAACCATAGGATAGCAGGTTTTGAAATAATTAAGTGTTTGCTAAATAAATAAATGTTAAAGTTATTAATGTTAAAGGAATATTCCACTTTCATAAAAAAATGTTCAGTCGAGCAGAAATACATTTTTTTGAGGAAAACATTCCAGGATTTTTCTCCATATAGTGGACTTTCTTCTCGAGTGAACAAAGAAAGACATAAACATCTTGAATGACATGGGGGTGAGTAAATTATCAGAATTGTTTTTTATAATAGTGGAGTAATCCTTTAAGTAGCTGCTTTCTGGTTTTTAATATGGTTGCAATCAAGATTTGTCTTTTTAATCTTGGATCCTGATGTGAGGCAGCAGGGCCGGAGTGGGACTCATTTTCAGCCCTGGAGTTTCATGCCTTAGACCGGCCCACTTTAGTTCACGACTGAGTATTAAAATAATATCTTTAAACCCTCAGTAGTATAAGTCTGCAGTAGTGCACTGTTCTCTGCAGCCTTGCAATTCACTGTATTTTTCAAATATATAATTTCATATTCTGTGCAAATGCAGTAAACAATTATAATTTTTGCCATAATCATGCAGCCCTGCCATAAGGCCATAATATTACTAAAGTAAACTTATTCAAAAACTAAAGGAAACAAATGGGTTTGTGTTTTCCTCTATATTTCTATTTCTAAAAAACGGTGAGTCTTGAGATTAACTGTTGGGTTGATAACGTTTGGAAACCCCTGATATACAATACACAAGCAAGATTTATCAAGTATGCATTGGAAACAAATGGAAAAAATCTGTATCTTTTTTTAGTACTTAGATCATGTCTATTGCTAAATAACGTAGGCCTACATTGTGTTAAAAAAAAGAAAACATCATGGATATACTTTTAAAACTACTTTTTTCAAATAAACTAATGAGTTTTGCATCAAATAGATTTTTGTTCCTCTTGCAATAAACGATGAATAATGACTATTCATAGAGAATTCATCTATGACTTGGATAAAAAAACACGTTTTGTAAATTCTTTTCCTTTTAGAGGCCAGCCCGTTTGTATTAAGACGCGCTCAAGTTTATTTAAATTATAATAGACGCGCGGCCGGCAAGCGCACTCAAAAGACGCGCTGAAGTTTATTTTAAATATAGACGCGCGGCCAGCAAGCGCACTCAAAAGACGCGCTCAAGTTTATTTTAAATATAGATGCGCGGCCGGCAAGCGCACTCAAAAGACGCGCTCAAGTTTATTTAAAATATAATAGACGCGCGGGCGGCGAGCGCACTCAAAAGACGCGCTCAAGTTTATTTAAAATATAATAGACGCGCGGGCGGCGAGCGCACTCAAAAGACGCGCTCAAGTTTATTTAAAATATAATAGACGCGCGGGCGGCGAGCGCACTCAAAAGACGCGCTCAAGTTTATTTTAAATATAGACGCGCGGCCGGCAAGCGCACTCAAAAGACGCGCTCAAGTTTATTTAAAATATAATAGACGCGCGGGCGGCGAGCGCACTCAAAAGACGCGCTCAAGTTTATTTAAAATATAATAGACGCGCGGGCGGCGAGCGCACTCAAAAGACGCGCTCAAGTTTATTTTAAATATAGACGCGCGGCCGGCAAGCGCACTCAATATAGACGCGTCTGAAACAAAACTCGTGTTCAAATAAGCGCTTTGAAAACCAGAAGACAGCGGCACGTCCTGCGTTTCCCATGCGTTTTAGATGTCAATGAACCCTAATGCAAGAATTCTTCCAATAAGTGGTCGGGACTCGGGACACAATCAACGTGTGCATAAAGCGGCGGGGACATCTCTCACCCGCAAATACGCGTCATCCCGGTGGCATGACACCGGCCCTCGTGGCCAAAAAAACAGACCGGCCCACCGGGAATCCTCCCGGTTCTCCCTATGGCCAATCCGGGCCTGTTAGGCAGTAGCGTGTACACACACACAATAGCATGTGAACAAACAGCCCATTGTGGCATCCCAGCCTGGCGACATCACACAGCACACACATCACATGGGTTAGATGTAATACTACACAACACTTTGTCCTGTCATTTCTCAAACACACACACAGGGTTTTTGCCGCTGTAATGTTTGTAAAGCTCCACAGAGCGCTGAACTTCATCTGAGGAAGAAGATGTTTGTGCAGCCAGTCTGAAAACACAATTGTAAAATGCTAACTGTAAAAAACTGTTTTGGTAAGAAAGATAAGAGGAAAATGAAATGAATAAAGTGTTTGCTAAAGTAATATGATATGATAAGTGCAGAGGTCTTCAATCTTTGTTAGATTCCTTGATAAACAAAGAGAAAATCAGCAACACTTGGTATATATTGTAGGTTTTACAGAGAATAAATTCTGGATGTGGGAACTTTATTATTTTATATAATTAACTTTTTGCTTTTTTAATAAAAAAAACACACAAATAAATCATATTTGTAGCAATAGCCAACAATACATGTATGGATCAAAATTATAGATTTTGTATGGCAAAAATCATTAAGATATTACAGGGCACCTATTTCATTGCTAAAAACAACGTTATTTTGTGTATTTAGTATAATACGTGTTTGCGTGGTTTATTTTCCACATACCGTACATTTTTGTAGCTCCAGATACAGTCTGGTCCGAACTTTACTTCCGGTTTCTGTTTGTTTAATGGTCTGACTAGTTGCTGAAACTGAACTCTTAAACAAATACCTCGTCGAAAATAACAAATGTTTTGGGTTCCTATGTAATCTACTTGTTGTTTATTTAGCTTGTTATATAAATCAACTGGGTGATTCTCACGAAACCATTGAAACACCACGGCACTAATGATTTTAGCTTTAAAATGTGTAAAATAGTAACATTAAAAAGCATCAGAATTAACTCAATACTGTGTTCTACCTTGCACAATGTGTGATTTCAACATAAGAATTTATAATTGTAAATTTTATCTCATTTTCTGCTGAAATTCTCATTACCGCAATGTGTCCGGCTGTGTTTGAACATGCGTTATGTTGTAATTTAATCAAATTAACACAAAAATATTAAGCAAAAAAAAATAAATGGATGTTTTGCTAGACTACTTTAGATGACAGAAAAAATATTTACTGAATATTCATGTATAATAATAATGAAGAAAAATTAGGAAAATGATGAGTCCATGCCTGATGTTCTCATCCTCCGCAACACTTTTTGAGAACAGTTTAAGCACACATACAGAATTTTAATAAAGTTTGATTTTGAGTGACCAAGCACATGGACCAGTTACTTCAAGATGGCTACCAGGTAAGATCATTATTTTTACAGTTAATTTGAAATATTGTCATGTCAGAATGCTTACACGTCATTTTGATCATCATTACCGCAACAGATGCTTATTAAATGTTAATTTAATTAATAGAAGCATAATACTTCGATTTTAAATGCATGTGCAGAATCTCCAAATTATGTTCTTTCAGGTTTGTCATGTCATTTTGAAAATATGTCAGTGTTGATGTTTTCTGACTGTTGCGGTAATGAGATTTTTTAGGACTAATTTTTTAAATTATCTTACAAAAAGTGTTAAATGATAAGTAAAAGTTTTTAAATTAATGTTCCCATTTACTCCAGACTTTGTTTTTCAATGTCTGGTGGGAAAAAAGTAAATTTAAGCAATTTTTACATTTTCATGCTTGACCTTTTTAAAACCAAGTTTTCGTGAGAATCACCCAACTACTTTAAGGCCCAATCCCAATTCTATTTTATACCCCTCCCCCTTGCCCTTGCCCTTACCCCTACGCCTACCCCTACCCCTTGCCCCTTGAAACAGAGTGTCAAGGGGTAGGGCTGAAAATATTCCCCTAAGAAATGGGACACCACTACTAGACCGTTACACGTCATCATAAGTCGTTGCTAGCTCCTACGTCATAGATGCTCCGATGTAATAATACAATAAAATTTAATATTACAAGAAATTATTTAAAAAATATATGTTGTGGAACTATCACAAGGTCAATAACATTAGCAAACTTTTTTTCATGGCGATATTTACAAATCTTTTTTCTGAGAACATACCGTATACATGAACACAAGATTAAAGGCAACATAAAACAAGTGATTATTTGTTATTAAAATACTTTTTAATGTCCAAAAATACTTAAATTTATGGGCCATATTGGAAATTTATCATACCCCTTCATCTGAAGTGTGGTCCTGAAAAATCTTCGTTTGAAGGGCTATCTGGCCCTTACCCCTACCCCTTCCCCTTCAGCCAAAAGAGAATTGAGACACCCCTACCCCTTCACGTGAACGCGTGAAACAAAGGGGAAGGGGAAAGGGGAAGGGGTAAGGGGTAGAATTGGGATTGGGCCTAAAAGGACTTTGTTGTTATTTATTCTTTGCAGAGTTTACCAGAAGTTACGTGATGACCACGAAAGCCGCTTGTTTATGTTGTTACTGCTGAAACCGTCTATACTGCTTT
The DNA here is from genome assembly GCF_027580225.2 of Misgurnus anguillicaudatus. Taxonomy (NCBI): domain Eukaryota; kingdom Metazoa; phylum Chordata; class Actinopteri; order Cypriniformes; family Cobitidae; genus Misgurnus; species Misgurnus anguillicaudatus. Next base: position 7,180,049 of record NC_073354.2, read on the forward strand.
CCTCAAACGCTCTGATTTTGTACAAAACTCATTGATTTGAAAAGCGCTGTCCCCCTGATTGGCCAGCTAATCTGTACGTTGTGATTGTTCTGAATACCTCTGACGTCAGCCGGAAATGTGACGCTCCTTCCCATGTTTGAAAGATTCGCTCATAATGCAATGCTAACTTTAAGTTTAACTGCGAGTCAAAGCGGGAGGAATTATGATAATGTCGGTCTTTACTACATCACCAATCCCAGGAAGTAAACTGTTGCCTACAATCTGTTTGTTGTAGTCTAAGACAAGAGATTTACATTGGAGATGATAACTCGTGTCATCGTTTGAATTAGGGTTTGTACCTTTTGCATATCGTTAACATGAACTAACACCTACACACCAAAGGAAATGTAAAATCGTGAATCAGAAGATACGTTTTCTTAAAGATCATGTTCCATGAAGATATTTTGTACATTTCCTACTGTAAATATATCAGAAATATATTTATCATTAGTAATACGTGTTTCAAAGGACTTCATTTGGGACAACTTCAAGGGCGATTTTCTTAATATTTTGGATTTTGTACCAACACATTCTAAATTTTAAAAATAGACGGATGTCAGACAAATATTGTCTTATCCTAATAAACCACACATCAATAGAAAGCTTATTTATTCAACTTTCAGATACTACTTGAATGTCCCACTATTTTGGTTTTGTTGTCCACAAATACAGATTTCTCTAAAATGCCCTACAATATACTGCACATTTCACTGTTACTCATTAAAAGTTAATGATTTTCAACAGGTTTAAAAACTCTGAGTCTAAATGCAGACATCACAGCACGTAAAACCAAAAACAAACACACTGCAGGTAGAAATAAAGGTACAGGGACTATTTAAAAGCTACCTTTGAGGTACTAATATGCACCCTTTTAGGTACAAAGGTGGATGTCTCACATTAAATAGTGCGAGCTTCGTCAGATAGCGTCTACTTCAAAATGCAAAATATACGTTAGCAACCAATGTTAATCCTTAATGATTTGGGACAAATATGATGTTATTTAATGTTAAACTATGTGAGTGGCGCTGTGTGGCGCGACAGGGATTTGAACAACTTCCTGAGTCACAGCTGGGCGGCGCGTACAGGCGCCACCTGGCAGCGCCGGTGTGCGTATACTCATAGAAAGCAATGTGTTCGATTTTTTTAGAACGGCGCAGCGCTGCCGATCCCCTTAAGAATTTATGACAGATTAATATTATCAATGAAACAAAAAAAAATGTATTAACGCACGGTGCATGTCGACACGAGCGTACAAACATTTCGCCATTTTTCTATTCTTAATTTGTGAATGTCCTGTAAATTACACAAATTATTGCTGCCCTGATGGTCTGGTAATGTAATCATTCATATAAGACGTCATTGGTACTGCATATGTGACCGTGCTTGAGTATGGTTTGGAAGCTGCCCTCAGAAAGCCTTTATTAAGCCCCTGGAGCTGCATGGATTACTTCTGTGAAAGATGGAGGCACTTTTTTGGACTTGAAAGTCATGGACCCCGTTTTCACCGTTTGTACTGTTTGCTACTATTTTCATTTTTTGCTGAACTCTCTCTTTAACACTTACAAAATGAAGGAAATGTCCTGAATGGCCACCGTCCTGCAAAGTTTACTTTCAACCATAATCCAACACATCTACCTGTCATACAGTACATTAAAGTAACCCTGAAGATGAGGTGATTCATGTTTGTCTCATGCATTGTGTTTTGTTTGTGTTGAAGTTTCTCACCTTTCCTTTCTGGTTAAGAGGTTCAATGGTCAGACTGTCAGTGCTGATGTCTGTAATCCTGCCCAGCTGAAACCCATCCGTGGGGTGGGGCGCCCATACCGGCTTCCCATCATCCATTTCACTGCTGAACACAAAAACGATAATCATTTTTTTGCAAGAAAGAAGGGCAATGAAAACAAAACCTTGGGAACGACTGTAACTTCATAATAACTTATTGACATTAAGCATTATACTGTACTCCTACAGATAACTTTATATACAATTATAAATGTATCAAATGTATCATCTGAATGTATCAAAAACACCAAAATCATTATTAGAAATGTATATCAAACACAAGGACGGAAGTCTACTGTCTTTAATTTTATATAAAAATCTTTGGTGAGAGTTCATGTGCTATCAGCAGTATGTATTGAGATGATTGTCAGTAAAGATGAATTACTACTGAGAGTAAGATTGATGGATCCGAACACAGAGAGAGCTCACAAACCTCTCTTGGATGAAGATAAATCTTTCTGTATGACAATAGCCCAGGAAGACAAGTACAACATTGACTGTGGGTTAAATCTTTAGAGAAGACTGAATGAGCCTTTACTTCAACAGGCAAAAGAAACCTAATACTGAAACATTACAGTAGATCAGGCTTTTGTAACATCTTGGATTACTGTAATGCTGTAAACAGTAGACGTTATACATGCACACATGCATCTTGCTCATCTCAAATCATCCAATGACCTTTAAAGAGCAGATCTTTACTGACTGAGATTGGAGGATACGGCATATTTCAAAACAGGAGCTTCAAAACTATGAAAAAAAATGAGGGCACACACTGTCTCATTTAACCTGAATATCAAAATTATCAAACGTGCAAGAGAGATGGAGAGAGTCGCTTAACCCTTGTGCACTTGCAGTCGCATGGAGTTTTAATTTGTGTGCCATTTTAACATAAATCATGCATTCTGTATAAAAATGTTTTTAATCTGTAGGCAAGGATTTAAATATTTCATTTAAAAAATTAAATGTGTACCTTTCTTGTTTTTGTAAAGAGATAAAAAGTTATCTTGATTTTTGTTATAGAAGTTTAGATTATTAGCATAATCTGGCATTATGTAAAAAATCTAGTATTTAAAGGGTTAAAAATTCAGAAATTGAATGAATGTTTGTTAGTTATGATCAGAATGGATTCTGGTGAAGTCAATGAAAGCGGGGAAAAATATGAATATATAATATTTGTATATACAAATATATTATATTAATATGAAACATATAATATTTGTATATTGCCCATGAACCGAAGAGTTTTTTTTAATAAATTGAAGCACTTTGTAAAGGTGTGTTTGCTCCTGAAAAGTGTTTTCAGTACATCTGCTTTGTACGTCTACAGAAGTTTCAATCTGAATCAAGTTATAGACGTTGTCAGCAGGAACAAGGCTTTCATGGAGCAAATGTAACTTCCGGTAAACTTATGCAAAGAATTAATAGCAATAAGATTCCTTTTAGAGTAGTTTATTTCTGATAACAAGCTAAATTAATTACAAGTAGATTACCGTAGTTACCATATCTAAAGCATATCAAAAACTAACATTACTGTGTAAAAGCTATCGTATATGTTAATTATACAACAGTTCTTTCTGGTTCTCGAATCTAATTGGCTAAGAGCTATGCGATATTGTGCTGATAACGGCACTGTAACCGCTTCACCTTTCGTATCATTCCGCCACCTAGTGAATGGAGGTCCTAAGCAGGCTCATCTCTGAATGGAAAAACACAGACGCGCTGTTAAACTCTCTCCGTGTGTCTCATTAGTTTACTAGCTCATAAATCAGTCTGTGAATCCCCAATCGGAAGTTATTATTCCGTCAAAGATCAGCGCTCTTGAATGTTACGTTAAAGTTAATGGGAGTAATGTCTTGTCACATCGTGTGGACGATTAACACTTGGAAAAAGGAATATAAACACTCGTTTTTTTCTGGAGCTGTATCTCTTATCAGAATGCGAAAACACAGTGGAACCGCAGGTAAGCACCGCAGCTTTTAAATGTGGACATTGATCATTTACTTTATCGTGACGTGACTATTAAAACATGTTATGAGATATCGCCACTTGTATATTTATAAGCAGCATGCAAAAACATCTCTCTGACACTTGTAAGAGGCCGTTTTGTATAGTGCTGACGGGAACAAAGTTTAGTGGTAATGATCGAGTGCTCGTATCGCATTAAGAATAAATGAGAAAGCCATAGTAACATTATATAAATATAGTTTTATTAACTGTTACCTCGCGCCAAAACAATAACAACACAAAAGACACTAAATATGAATAAGAAATCAAGTAAAAGTTTGATCATGACACCAAATACTGCTGATTTGATCTCATTTTGACGATCATAAACAAACAAGGCCATCATGAGAGCCAGGGAATCCCTTTCAGAGATGTAGCCCAGAGAGGGCGGTGGTCAGCGGGGCGAGTGAACACTGATGTCCGCTCATGCTTTGGTTCTCATACGTACCGAATCTCACTAAGCAAACGTTCAAACAGGCGCTATCTTTACTAATCGACTGCAGATTTAAATATAATACAGATACATTCTCGACTGAACTAATCTTAAAACTACACTTTGTTACCAAGAAACAGTAATATAAAGTAACGGCTTTTCCGTCCATTGAGTTATTATGAGCTTCAAAGCAGCGGAAAGTTTTACCTGTCACTCTGGCCGCCCTCAAATCCGTGGCGGAAGAAGTAGTTCTCAAACAAAGAGGCTTTTAAAATAACTCCGTTGTTGTTTTCTAGTTTTCGTTTTTCAAACGTGTGCCGTCGAACTGTTGTATAAAAGCAATATCGCTCTCAGAGTCGTGTGATATAGCTCTATATCATCACGGCTGTGATTGCGTCCTCGGCCTACGGCCTCGTGCCTCTGGCCTAATCACAGCCGTGATGATATAGAGCTATATCACACTCCTACTCGAGCGATATTGCTTAACTACAGATCGGCTGACAAACTTCCCTTCACATAGCGATGATCCATTATAATTGTCTCCACTCATCTTTAGGAAACCAAAATATGTGTTTATTTCGGCCACATGCGTGTGTCCGATGAAAACGTCTATATCAGAGGACATCATCATGCTGGACAGAAATCTCAACAGCTTCACTCTTATAACGGATGTGTTAAAAACAACACATTAGTGTTGATTCTGGGACAACACACTAAATGCTTTGCCCCAGTATCCACCCATCTCTGTGTAATTATTGAAACAACACATTTTGTGTTACTTTTAACACAACCTGTGTTTTATTTTTAACACAAAATCAACAGAAAATGAGACATAATTTGTTAAAATTACACATGTGTTGTTAAAAGCTTAACACAAAAGATTAACACAAAAATTAACACATCCTTTCTAAAACTAAAGTTATCGTATGAAATAGAAACAAATTTGTATTACTGAAACATACAGGTTTTAGTAAAAGTACCATAAGTAGACGGAGAACATGCATCCAAAAGCACATATTGTGACAGTACGTACTGAATTAGATGCCGGTAGGGTGCAGTATGAATAAGAGTCCAGTCATATTACATCCTAAATGTAATTTGAACCTGTATGATTGTTCACGTATGACATAATAACAACAACCACAAACATAATTTACTCAGATCTTGTTGAACAACTACAATTAAACCACGAGTCATACATTTCTTTGTACATATATCACTTACACTTAACAAAATACACCCAGCTCACAATACACTAATACACGCACTATACAGCAGGTGATTTCCAAAACAGGGTCACTCATTTATTAGATTTTTTTTAACAGAAATAAAAACCAACACCTCAAATCTATCCAATGAAACTTTTACAAAAATTCCCACCATAGCAGTCAAATGCATTTCAATCTGCTACAAGATCATGTCATTACGTTTAGCAGTAAACTACTCTACAGACCAAAGACATAAGCTGATAGACGTACAGTAAACGCCACAAAAGTTGATGAATACTGATCTGTCCCTAAGGATGTTTTTATGACCGGATACAATCATTCCTGTTGAGCGGCTCATAAACTTTTTTTGTGTTATGCTTTTAACTCATTATAGTCATTTTGTGTTGATTTTGTGTAACACAAAAGTTTCTATGAATAACACGACAACATGAGAAAATCATTGCGGTTATTTATTTGTAAATATGACATATCAGTCATTTCAGGGTTAAGGTTGGGTTTAGTTATATGGGTTTTCTACAGGCTGCTAGACAAGACGTCCATGTCCATTAAAGTTAAGCAGTACTTTTCTTCAAACTCAAATACATTGTCAACCTGAGCCGACAAAGTTTCTGCCCTATATTGCTTCAGAAAATGCTAAACTATTTGTAACTACTGAATAAATCTAAAATTACAACTGTGTCCAAAGGATGAAATATACAATAAAATGATTTATGTTCAAGCACAGCAAAAAACCAAGTTTGTCAGATTATGACAGCATATCCCACAATCCTGTGCATGGTTGAATGTGAGTTTCAGATGATTAGAGATGACATTATGATCTAATGTTTCCATAGGAGGAAATTTGATACAATAAACATTGCCTGTCTCTGCTGACTGACGTTTTGAATACAACGTCCACCTTTTGCCAAAACCAGTTTGGCAGTTCTGCCAGTTCCCGTCCTCGGGATGCAGGTACTGTATACACAACACGAGCATCACGATATTACAGTATGTCATCACCACACGACACAGAAGACCTTTAAAACTTTCAATTTCAGTCTCAAAAAGTTCCTTGAAGATGGCCAAGAAAAGGGCAAAAAGGCCAAAGTTCACAAAGTAACTTATTGGCACAGTTGTAAAGTTTATTGAACATCACTGGATGTGTGCACACAGCCCATCATCTCCTCTGAATATTGCTGTCTAATCATTTCCATTTATGTGAATGAACACAGTTTACACTACTTTAAACATCTCAATACATGAGACAGGTAAACAATTTTTACCAATGCATAGTTATAATGAGAAATACATGTGCAATGTTATAAAGTGACATCTATGAAGACTGGAGATTTTCCTTTGTGCTTGACTACTGCGCTAACAATGTGTATGTGAAGTATAGTAGATGTAAACTATGTGTACAAGTAAGTAGACGATTTGGTTATCAAGCGAAAAGAAAATTTGCATACTGTATAAACTACAACATATTGAAAGGGAGAGGGGGAAGAATAAATGACTCGCTGTCATGTGATACTGCTGAAATAAAGTGAATATCATATAAAGGCATGAAGTGATTGTACTGTCGGTCATTTGTCCTGCTGAGGTAATGCACAGCTTTAGTGGAAATAACAAACTTTACTTACTCCACTGTATATTTTATACTGTAAGTTGAAATAAAGGGACACACTTAACAACTAAAACTTGCATGACTTTGCTGAGGAAAATGTTCAGGCTTCAGTTTTCTGGCCAAACTAATACTTTCAAATGTGTTTGTCTGAAGGTCTGTAGGAGCTTTAACACCCACATCAAACTCCATCCGATTCCTGAACGCCTGTGTAATACGTCTGTGTAATATTTGAAGTTTATCCCATGAAAAGTCTTAAACTTTCCTAAGTAAACTTCTGGAAAATATTTTCAGTGAAGTGAATTGGTTGTAGACACAGAAAACTTTAAGCTTCACCTTCACGTCATATATATTTACTGGGACAGGATGAGTGGTGCTGAATGTTTTATTACAAGCTTTTTTGTTCAGCCAATACAAAGTCCTTTCATGATCTCATGTGCTGTGACAGTGAGCTCTCAGTCTATGGTCAGATCTGTGCGGGTGGGAGAGATGTGGGCCTGCTGTGAAAAAAACTCAACACAAAACTTTCTGCTGTTCAAATCTAATTTCATAGCTGCTTCGTTTTTCTCTCATTTCTGTCTCTCACTCATTCACTCTCCCTTAGTCTCTATCCCTCACTGTCTGTCTCACTCTTTCATTAACTCTCACCCTCCCATTCTGTTTCCCACACTATTCTTCAGTCTCTCTCCCTCACTCTTTGTCAGTCTGTCTCCGTCAGTTTTGTCTCAATCTTTCATTCACTCTCTCCCTCATATTGTTTCCCACACTCTTCTTCAATCACTCTCCCTCACTTTCCTTCACTCTCCTTCAGTCTTTCTCTCTCATTAATTTTCTCACTCCATCTCACTCGTTCTCTCGCTCTCTATCACTCTTTATGTCACTCTCATATCTATCTCATTATTTTACTCATTTTCCCAGTTACTCTTCCTCAGTCAGTCTCCCTCACTTTCTTCACTCCCCTTCAGTCTTTCTCTCTCACTCTCTCACTCCCATTCCGTTTCACTCACTCTCATTCTCCCTCACTTTCTCTTCCTCACCTTCAACCTCTCACTCATCTCTCACTCCTTTACTTACTTCGGGCTGGGTATTGTATTCCATACATTAGGTACCGACCGTATCGAGTATACTATCCAGTATAAAAAAAATTGTGGTTCGATACCAAAATTTTATACCTAAGGGGTTAATCTTGTCTAGTGTGTTCGACGTTATGCAGCGCCGCAAAATCTGGCAGGCAAATGACATCAAACATCAGTTGACTGCTCTGTGAACTTTTTTTCAATCTTTTGGTCCTCTTTTGTTGCATACGCAATTATAGCAACTGTGCATGATGCAATATTTGCAACAACATAACATACGACTGTAAAAAGACTGAGCTGGTGCAGTCATCTTTTCAGTGTCACCCAACTCACTTACTCACTCACTCACTCACTCCATCCATATCACTCAACCCACCCAACTAACTTGCCCAGCCAACTCACTCACTCACTCACTCACTCACTGAATCACTCACTCACTGAATCACTCACTGACTCACTCACTCACTCACTGAATCACTCACTGAATCACTCACTCACTCACTCACTCACTCACTCACTCACTCACTCACTCACTCACTCACTGAATCACTCACTCACTCACTCACTCACTGACTCACTCACCCCAACCCAACCCAACCCAACTCACACATCTACCTCACCCAACTCAACTCAACTCACTCACCCACACAACTCAACTCAACTCAACTCACTCACCCAACTCCACCCACCCACTCAACTCAACTCACTCAATGCACCTCAACTCACCCAACTCAACTCAACTCACACAAACTCAACTCAACTCACTCACCCAACTCAACTCAACTCAAAACTCAGTCACTCTCTCTCTCTTTCTCTCTCTCTCTCATTCACCCACTCCCTCGCTTTCTGTCTTTCTCTTTCACGCATTCTTTTCCTCAGTCTCTCTCTCCCTCACTCACTCTGTATTGCCAAGTTTGTTTTATTCAGCTGTGTGCTTAAATTTAAGGGCAAAATATGAGTTCAAATGTCTTAAATGTGTCCCAATTATATTATATTACATTATAATTATGGTTTCAGATATAAAGTAAATATCAAAAGAGCAAAAAAAGCTTTCCTGTAAAACCTTTAATCCCAAACCTGACCAGGAAGAGTAGAGAATATTAAAATCCTTCCTGACTGTATCTTCATATTTATAAATTACACAGGAGAGTTGCAAAAATCATTAGTTTCTATTGTACTGAAGGGATAAGGAAATAAGACAAGATGAAAGAGAAGCACAAGGAGAGAAAGTGATGGGGTAAGGTTGAATATAAAAGATTGTAAGGGCGAGGCAGAGGGCAGGTCTACTGTAGGTGCAGTCAGCTGTATTATAATAACAACAGGTGTTAATGAAACATTATATCTCTGTGTCTATATTAGTGGTGCAGCATTAAGAGATTTTTCTTGTGAGGATGGCTTAAAGATTGACCACAATCACAGGTCAAACTCTCGGAGTAATGTCAAAGATCTTACCGTGGTGTGACAGCTCTGGTATAAAGTTAATCAGTGGCAGAAGTTTCTACATTATAACATACACATGACCAGGAAACTAAGTTTACTACATTTTTGACAGTTAAACATACGCAAAGAGAAGTAAAGAATGCTCAAGGCTAAATTTATAGCAGTATATAAACATGAAAGCAGCAAAATGTTCTCATAATCCTTAACAGTCTGAAGTGACACAACCTGTTTGCAAGCAGAAAGGTCACATACAGATCTACACAAAATCACTGACTGTGATACTATTGAAAACTCAGTCTTTGCTGTCTGAGGTCAAGTTTATCATAAAGTAAAACTTAAATGTGTCCCAGTTACAATTACACACAACTAATAATTCAAAAAAACAAAGATCATAATCAGGCATGGTGCTATGTGAGCAAATCCAGCGTTATGGATATGATATTTTCAGTCAAAAATGAAAATACAATTTCAGACATCAGAAAAATATCAGTCTATCATGGTTTCTATTTTAGATGAGGGAAATATACATAGGCAATTCTATCCAAATGTCAACCTAATTATGAGAGTAAAGTTTTACCCATACCTCAATCTCAAATGTCAATATTTGGTTGCTTAAATGCCCATGCAAAGTTATAAAGCCTTTTTAATTATTTTCCATAGTTAAGTGCAAATTTCAAAAATGTTTTTCCTCATAAATGTGCATACAAAACTTGAAGGAATTCTTCACCAAATTTAAATATGAATATATTATTACATTGGGTCACCATGTAGTAGAAAATGTGAAGTTTTTTGGTGTCTTCTAGGCCGAGAACAGCCAGAAAATGTGTTTTTGGCTCATGTGGATGAAAAACACCAAATTCCATAATGTATTGCTTTGCTGCTCTACCAGGCCACGCCTACCGGTTTGAGAGGGTAGGAGGGAGGGTCATTCAACTAGGCTAGCTACTAGCAAGTTTACTCGTAAACTGAAATGACACCGGTTAACGTGAGTCTCTATGACGAGTTAGTTGATAGATTATTTTAAATATTACCTTTTTTCCATCGAAATTGTGATAAGTTGCTTTGTAACGGGATGTACAGTCAAAACCAGGAAAGGACAAGTAATAAGTTTCCATCATTTGCCGGTTTATAGAGGTAAATATAACAACCATAGCTTGGCTGACAGATGTGGAAAACAAACAAAATACTCACTTTATACTCTGGCCTCCATTTCTCCATTTTTTGTATGTCATTATGTCAGTATCAGTATTTTCTTTCTACCATGCACAAATAAAAGTCACTGAACTTTTGCCGTGTAATTGTAACAATGAGCACTCAAACACACCAAACCAACAATTACTAAAAACACACACAAAAACAGATTATCCAGAGGCACTGCACTAGTTAAAAGACATAACTGTATTACGAAACAGCACGTCAGTCGCTGTATTGTGGCTCGTACGTGTAGCCACGAGATCTTCAAAATCCCTTTCTGCCATATCGTCTTCAAAACTAAGATAGCGGACACTGTTTATTGCCTGTTGTTATAAATGTTTACTGCTGAAAAGAGAGAGCCTTAGCCAAGATTAAAGATGGCTGACTCTTGTTTTGATTCTTACTTTTCCGAATGGACTCGGCAGTCCAACCCTTATGGGCTGGTTGAAAACATGCGGAAATAGCTCCTCCTACTACTGTCTGTAGTCTTTGCCTCTGGCCAAAAAGTCTTCAGATGACGCAAAATGATGATATCGTCATTTTGCGTCATTGAAGGACTTTTTTCCAGAACCAAAATACAGATATCTCTCCTCTCAGGAGGACATGAGGGAGGGAAACACGGTCATTCAGAAATACTGCCAGGTTTCTACTGATACAAAGCTGAATGCTAAATCAGTGAAGCATCCCTTTAAAGAGCACCTATCTTTGCTAAAAACAACATTATTTTGTGTATTTTGTGTAATGCAATGTGTTTGCGTGGTTTATGGTTCAAACACATTTTCCATATACCATACTTTATTGTTGCTTCTCTATGCCCTGTCTCCCTGAAACGCGTTGATTTTGTACAAATCTCATCATTCTAAAAGGCGCAGTGTCCTCCGTTTGTGTTGTGATTGGCCTGAACACCTCTGACGTCAGTCGGAAATGAAAAAAACTGTTGCATACAATCTGTGTGTTTGTTGTATCCCCAAAAAAAAAAGATTTGAAAAAAGAAGTTGGAAACGATAACTCGCGTCATAGTTTACTTTGGAATTTGTACCTTTTGCATATCGTTAACATGTACTAATACATACTTAGGGTACACTCACACTATCCACACTATTGGTTAATAGCGCACTGGCCAGCCTGCAGAGGTGGGCTCGAGCGCGGTTAACTTGGGCGAGGAATGCGCAGTGTGATCAAAAATCGTGGCAGAGCTTGATTCAAAAGGAGAGACGTCAATTGCACAACCACTCAGCTTTATCTGCCTTCGTAAAAACAGGGTTACGTGAATGTCTGAGCTGCACACACATGCTAAAGACAAAAGCGTGCCCAGGCTTGAATCAATAACAGGGTGGCCATTCATGCCAGTTCCGTCGGACACGTCCCGAACATGTTTTCAGGTGCGTTCTCCGGAAGTCGCGTTGCTCGACCGCATACATCATCGAGGTTTTCACATTTCAGTTAAAATACATTAGTAAATTAAGATTTATTTCTTTCAAGACATACAACCATTGTAGTTTCATTCTTACCTTGAAATGTTATGGTTGCTTTTCTGAAATTAAACCCGAAATATTAAACCTTAATGACGTATGCGAGTGCGTGCTTCTGGGGGGGGACACAGTTTAGTTTGGATAGTGTGAGTGCGTCCTTACCAACCAAAGGAAATGATCAATCGGATAATAGGTGCTCATTAAATTAAAATAAATATTTGTTCTTTAAAGAGCTTAACTTGGGTGTTATTGTTTCGGTAACACTTTACAATAAGGTTCATTAGTTAAGTACATTAGTTAACATGAACTAATAATGAACTGCACTTATACAGCATTTATTAATCTTTGTCAATGTTAATTTCAACAATTACTAATACTTTATTAAAATCTTATAACCGTTTTGGGGAGACAACATACTTTGTGAATTAAAATACACAAACATTGGCATCTGAAATATCATTCAGTATGAATAAAAACTTTTAGTAGAAACTAAATTTTTATGGTTGACATTTGCATGGAATTACTCATACGTTTTCAGCATCCAAATTAAAGCTCCCACAACACATAACGTTGTTTCTTCTGATCTCATGTTAATCTTGAGTACCTATGGAGTAGTATTACATCCTTCAAATCTTTGAAGAGTCTTTAGTTTTATCAGATTTATAAAAGACAGATCAGCTCTACAGATCGTTACCGGAAAAATACGACCCCCTCGAGGCTTACCGCGGGCGAAGCGAGTCACGAGCAAGCAACACACACAAAACATCATCCCACTATCTCTGGATACTTAAAATACACTATATGTTCATGTCATTAACATTGCATGCACTTACTTGCAGACTGGCAACAAAACACAGACATCTGATGCAGTTTTACTTACCGCCTAAGATTCATGACCCGGTTGGGACCCCCCCACCATTTCAACAAAATCCAGCATTAAACAAACACCCACACCAAAACTCCACTTCTACTCCTCTTCACAAACTATATCTTTATTTAATTGTGTTAATAAATCACAATGCATGAAATACCGTAAGTCCTGCCCTTTAAAACCAAGCGACAACAAAATTTCCTCTCACTCAGTGCAGCTTCCTGAAACAAAAAACAGGTTTATTTGGAAGTCTTATTGTGTCTTAATGCTTGTGACACAGTGCTTCTGTTTCAAACCCTACTAAAGTTTCTTACCATCTTCACTAAAGAGCGATCAGGCCAGTTTAAACCTCAATATACTACTTAACATACAGGGAAAGGTTTTAATCCTACAGTCTTAACTTATCACCAATACTGGAATGACTGGGTCATGGAGTTTAATGATTATACAGCACATAAGTGGATTGAGTTGAACCCTGAGGCTTCGGTAAAGTTCGCTGAACAGGTGTGTGAAAGCTTCGTCATGAAAATCTCAAACCACTGTGTGCGACCAATGCAGAGTTACCATGGTATTCATCTACCCGGAGTGAAGATATTTGAATGCTGTCAACGCTGAAAAATACAGCCAACAGCACAAAGAACTGGGGCCTGTGATCTTTAGTTAATTGTCTTGTTTAATAAACTCTAGAGAATACACAAGACATTTAACGACACCAGGATTGATTTAACTCGCTGGTTTTACTTTCACTGAATGCAATCCAGAAGCTCACAGGGTGTGCATGGGCACACGGCAGTACAGCGGATCTCAAGGCTATTGCTCAGGTACACTGGACCTGCTCGACTCTGACCAGCTGCCATGTGACACACAAGCTCCGCCTTCTCCCTTTTCACACACAGATTGCAGAAAATACACAGAAAATGTGTCCAGGATTTGATCTTGGTTAATTCACACTGCCAATGTTTTCCAAAATCTGCATTTATACACATCCCATAAAGATCCTGTAAAAACAGCATCTTACAATAGCTTTTCTTAGGCCGCATTTGCATTGTATGTTTAAAGTGACTCAATTCCATCATATGGGTGATCGGATGACCCACTAACATGTAGGCAGGAAAAACCGTCATTGAAAAGGCAACGCTGGATATTGACGTCAACTCAGGTGGACACCACCCGTGATCGCATGACTCTTCATAGCAGCGCAATGGAGGACGACTGCTTAACTTAATGGAGTAAGGTTGAAGTTTTGTTACTAGGGCTGGGCAAACATTTTTATTTTTTGATTAATCGTTTTTTTTTTAAATGTGGTCGATTCAAAATCGATTCTCAAAGAGCAGAATAGTTTTTTTTCTTTCATATTTATTTCAGCAAACATTAAACGTAAGATTAACGTTAATCTCATCACTAGTCTTCTTCACTAGATGTCACCCTCTTTTTTGCCTTGCGCGATGTTACCAAGGAGCGAGAAGTGAGAATGTCATCCATTCATTCAGTGCTTAAAATGGGCGGTTTCAGATGCTTCGTCGACGTTGATACCACCTTCACATAAAAAGTCAGAGGTAAGTATTTTAGTTTTCACAAGCAAGACGACGACGATAGTGTTGTGGCTTTAATTTCTTTTTATCAATTCCCCACTTTAAACTGCTGTTCACTGTTCTTTTTTATTAATATAGTATTTGTATTAAATCTACATTCATTGAGTTGAATCGAGAATCAAGTATAAAAACCGACCCGAGAACCAGAATCGAATCGATTTGATAGCTTGTCAAACGAAATCGAATTGATCTGGAACATCTGAATCGATACCCAGCCCTATTTGTTACAGAAATAAATCTCTATAATCTTGTATAATATTTTTTTCTGTGTGCATTGCATATCACAATATTTTACTTCCTCTGTGTTTTAAGCTGTTCTGGGTCAGTATGTCTACCTTCAATTGTTTTGCCAAGTGTTTAGTGTAAATGCTGATATCAGATACGCGTCGCTTTTAAAAGATGATGTAAGCGGGTCAACTAAACAATCGGATACAGGCAACAAACAGGAATTGGGCATCAAGATTTGCAGTGTAAACCCAGCCTTAGTTTGAACCATGCAGCGCTGACGTTTATTTGTACGACTCTCTACAACGTAGAGCAGGTGCTTCAACTCACAGATCAATTTCATTAGAAACACATGAAGCACACAGGCCATTTGAATTCACCACAAAGGACCAAGACAGACCCAACCACACAGAAAATAACAACGGGTGAAACATATGAATTATTTTAGAGGATTGAGCTTAACTAGGTCAGCTTTAAACTTTGATCTTATATTCAGAGTCTGTGTGTTTAGTTTCCATTTCTTTCCAGAGACTTATGGTACATGTATCCATGGTTTACATATATTGCTTACCATGGTCTTTTTACAAAAGCCATTGTGGATAGGAGACAAACACTATGATAAATTAACAAAGGGAAAACACAACTGAGGACCTTTAAGACTCCATGAATTTTTGACCAAGCTATCAGTTTTCCTCCTGTTACTCTGCCCCTGGCAACTGAGTCGATGTACTGTCAGCATATTTAAAACAATACAAACAACTGTAGGTGAAAACTAGGTTTTTGCTTAATATCAGTTAATCTGCATTCAAACCTAACATGTATATCAATACCGTCAAATGTTTATTTCACTGGAAGAAAGTAGCAGTATTATTACTAGGACTGGGTTTCGATTCAAATTTTAAGAATCAATTCGATTCCGATTCTCAAGATCTCGAATCGATTATCATTATTCGATTCGATCCGATCTGATCCGGTGGCTGGCTTGGATATGATGTCTTGATGACCGCATCATGTGGTTCCTGAGATTAGTAGTATTTCCACAATACTTTACCTCCATTTGGCAGGCTGTGCAAATTGCTTTGCTTTTGTCAAGCTCGTTCTCTGCGTTGCTTCTGAACCCGAAATGGTGCCAAATCGCAGCTTTGAACGTTTCTGGAGTTTTCAAAACAATCGCTTGCTTAACATTACTGACCGCCATGTTTCGTTGTTTTAATGTCCTTCCACCTCGCACGCAATCCGCGCATGCGTGAATTCAATGACGCGGCAAGTTATTAATTATTAAATCGATCCTCTGAATTACGGATCAATCTTTAGATATTAATATGAAAATCGATTCAGAATTGGTGAATCGATTTTTTCAACACAGCCCTAATTATTACCACTAGGGATGCACCAATATTAGGGCTGGGCGATTTGTCCCCCTAAAAAATCGGTGATTTTTATTTAAAACAATCTGTAATTTTTTTTCATAAAAAACTCGATTTACGATTCGATTAGACTTTTTTCCCCGCCCCCATTAAAACAAAATAATTGCAAACTTTACATATATTTTAAAAATATATATTTGTTATATTTAATTAAAATGCATCAACATGAAATTTACGTAAATCCACACGACTGAAGTCGAAGAGCATTTTTTTGGAAGGAGCTGCTCTCTTTCGCCGGCTGTTTTTGCCATGTTGTTTGTGTATGCATGCGCTGCCCTCGGGAGAGGGGAGGGGCAGAGGGCTGCGCCGCAGGGAGCGTGCTACGGAAACCCTGAAGGAAGATTTGGCAAATGCAAAATGTATGTACTCCGCTATACTGCAGAGGGGGAGAAAAAATGTAAAAAATCTTTTTTCCCAGCCCTAACCAATATATCGGCCAATAATCGGTGTCGGCAGATATTTTATCCCACTATCAGATGATAAGATCCGATTATATCCCGACAATCAAAACAGGCTTGAATTGAGTCACAACGACAATTCACGACAAAACAAAACTATCGTATCTGTCGGTATTGGTAGACGTCATTCTAAGTAATAAAATATCATTGTCAGCACAGAGATTTGTATCGGTGCATCCCTAATATAACCACCAATGATAGAAGTGGGCTACACCAGTACAACCATTTTCACATGTTAGTCTGAAACTTTGGGCAGTTTTCTGGAAAGGGTTGAAGGGGGTCATGTATGAGCTGTTTAAAAACACCTTGCGCACACATATATCAGTGCCATTGTTTTGTCTCAAAATGCACATCAGTAATGTTTTTTCAAAGGTGTGTGTTTGTAAAATCTAATTATTTTGAGACAAAACAATGACACTGATACATTTGAAGTTAAGTTAGTGCAAACTGTTTTCAGTTAAGAAAGCTCAAACATGCATTTTAATCTGGGACTAGACTTAAACTCTGTCTGGGAAACAACCCCATAAAGGCTTTTAAACCAGCTATATATCCATATTTTGGAGTGTAATGCCTGCATACAGCTAAGGTTGAAATGTCATACGAAAAATATATATATATATATATTTGTAATAATCTTTTCTAACAATATTGGCCAAAATATATAATAATAAGTAATACACTTGCACAGAGTGTAATGCCTGTATAAACAAGTATTTCTTTCAAACTACACCTGTGAAATACCAAAGAGTACAGGGTGATGTGTTGGAGGAGGACACCAAAACTGGAACAAATACTACATTTGGAACCGCTAGTAAATTTGGATAGAATTTGACTTTTTTTTTATCTCTGCAGATGATCAGATAATCTCTCTTGCAAGTCAATAAATGCATAAACATTCAAAAATATGAGGCATATAATATTTCAAACTATGTGAATTTTCCAGTCTCAGCATAAATACAGGCCTACACACTCATTTATGACCCAATTTTAAAATAGATTGAAAAAGCAACAAGAGTTGAGTCACGCTTGCCTGGCAGCTCCACCTGTCTAGGTGTGTCATTGTGGTTTCTTTGACACACACACACAAACACACACACAATGATTTGTTGTGTTCTTCTCATATTTCTCTCACAATAGACTGACACAGAGCTAAATAATATTGTCTGCTCGCTTGTACTTGTGATCGAGACCTAAGACACCGGCAGGTCAAACCTCTTCTGTAAGAGTTGTGCATAAACGCCCTTTGCTCTTTGGGAACTTTTACAGCTTCATGTGACACAGCAGAAACAATTCATGGTTAAAACAACTAACTAAACATCTCCATAATACATGTGAACATCTCTGATCATTCCAGAGGAAAATAATAGAGATGTCTGAAAGTAAAAGTTTGCCTATTTAAATGCCTTCCGCCAGCACAGCAGCAATATTTGCAAGGTAAATGAGGTCTGAGCAGACAACAATTATATGAGGGTAAATGGCTTTCTCGTGTCAATGCCTAATAAAGAGCTTCATTTAAAACTAACATTAAGAACATACTTGAATAGATGAAATTAAGGCAAAGCTTGAGAATCAGCTGATGACAGCAACGCATCAATTCATGCATACGGACACATATGAAGAGCACACGTTCACATTCACACACTGATGCCGGAAACCATTTGCCGTTTAAATCCCTAATCTGCGCCGCTTCCGTCTCCAAAACTAACAGAGAGTGAAAATGAGACGAGCATAAAGATAAAGAAACTCACTCACCTCAGCTGCCGTGTGTCTCTTGTGTACTGTACTGTGTACTGTACTGTGAGTCCCGCTCCCGGTGTCCCGGATGTTGATCAGCCTTCGACTCCCGGGATGAAGTCCACGCTCCGACGTGACGTCACGCGCTTCCATGAAAAGGCCCTCCTTTTAATATTGTGGGAAGGAAAAATGAACTATTTTGCATCTGTTTATCACCGTATCTATTCAAGATATTTTGTTAAGATTTTAGAAATCTATTTTGGGATTTAAAATGTTTCCATTAAAAAAATGTGTATGATAGAAAGTTTTTTGAACGAATAAACAATAAATTAGACAATTACTTATTTTATGAGGAAAATAGCATATTATAGATAAAATAAACGGGTTCTTTGCCATCCATATTTTTTATATTTTATAAATAAATTGTACATAAACTCTTTAAAACAAAGTGAAAACAAAAAAGCACAGAAAACATATCAAAATGTATTTATTTGTGTATTTATGGTCCTGTCAGTTAATGTTAATAATATGATTGTCTGATACCTGTTGTTTATGTGGCACTATATGATTCGCACGCATGCGTGATGAGGTTTCCGTTTCCTTGTCGAACATGCCGGACTTTGGGATTATTAGCTGACATTTGTGCATACACATATATTTTACATGTACGTGTAATCAATGCATTGTTGTTGGATGACAAAACGGAGGAAAAAAATAATGGACAGCGCACTCTAGTGGTTGCAGATGGTCGTGATGACATCTCGTGCCTCATAACAATTAGTCTTATTTATGCCCAGGCCTCATGCAAGTAATAAAATACAGGTTGGGTCGAAATGTCATAAGGAAAATACATTTTTAGTATAATGTGTCATCTGAATATAATGTCAAAAAATAATATAATTAATAATAATAGCAACCGCACTTGCACAGTTATGGCTATTTTGTTGACTGGAATACGGTACTGTAGTTTAAAACAGTTTACACCCAACTCTGACATACAGAAGTGTAGGCAACACAACTGCTATGTTTTGAAGATTAAGTAAATGTAAAAGTGTGTAAAACATTTAGATGATCTCAGAACAGCACACAGAACATGTATTTGTTGTATTACAATGTGCATCATTGTCCAATTTCTGCCTTTGTTTATAGGTTATAGACACAATCCTCCTGTTGATCTTTAGTTTAAAATAACACTTATTATCTCTGAGACAGGAGATGCAGTGCAAGAATGTAAAAAATAATCTCTGATAAAGAAGAAAGCCCAAAACAGTGTTTAAAATATTTTATAAAAAACACATTGTGCTTTAAATGTATGCAGAGACAATTGAATTGTTACAATATATTTTTGAATAATACATCTCATTTAAACAAATAAAAACAATAGAGAACACTAACAAAATCTTTATTAAAAAACATTTATTCATCACAGGAGTATGAGATAATTGAACACATACAGCTATATAGCTTTTTCAGAGAACATAAAACAAAAATAAAATAGTAGCCAACTTCAAATCTCTTATTATTGTGGTTAATAAAGCTTTCATAACCAGCACTATAAGCATGACGACAATAATGTATTTTATAAAACCACCCATGGACCACATAAACTGTTGTTTCACATGCACACACACACATTTTAACAATTTATTTAAGTCCACTTAAACAAAGTAATTTACAAGGACATAAATAGTACAGTTGCAGTTAAAGGCGGAGTCCATGATGTTTGAAAGCCAATGTTGATACTTAAAATCACCTAAACAAATACGCCCCTACCCCAATAGAATCTGGACCTTCTGTTGATAGACCCGCCCCACACATACGCAACCCGGCATTTGATTTGATTTGATTGGCTATAAGTGCGTTTTGGTAGTCGGCCCGTCTCCTTTTCCAAAGCGTTTTTCAAACATCGTGGACTCCGCCTTTAAATACATGAACAGAATCATGGACCAGTTGCATACATTAAATCTTCGCATACTAAGCATAACACTCGGTTACTGTGGATATAGACCATTTCAAAAGATGTAAACAACACTGGTCAAGAAGCACTTCCTGTCTCCGGTTTTTAACACTAGATAAACGTTGGGATAAAATATACCAACAGAACATATAAACCTGAATTAACTGAAGTTAAACAAACATTTTAAAGATAATGATATAAGTGAAATAAAAAAAAATAACTGTCACAAACTGTAACAGGAAGTGTTTCTGGACCAGTATTGTTTACATCATTTCAAATGGTCTATAATAGCATCGTCTCCACCATATATGGTGGCTACCTAAAATGGTAGACAAAGGCAAGGCACCGTATTTTGTTAACTGTTTGGCCCTCATTTTTGGGCATCTTAAATTGTTGTAGCGCTAATACAGCCTGTGTACATGTCCTAAACTCCCAAATATAAAATCTTGGATGGACTTGAAAAGAGTAGCACATTGCTGCTTACCATTGAATTTGACTGAACTTGAGCAATTGCAATTCTGCAAAGAATAATGGGCAAATATTCCCCAGTTAAGGTGTACTTAATACAGACATATCCAAAAAGACTGATTTCTGTAATTTAGCAAAAGGTGGCATTAAATCAAGGGACTGATTACTTTTCTAATCTTGTTATTTTAGTTTTTTTTATTAATTTGCAGAACTGTTGTTTTTTTGTCCTTTTTCTTTCATTGGTTTGATTTTGTAAGACAACATGTGTAAATATAGCTGCAAAAGTTTTTTGGAATGGGTTTTAATTTTAGGCTGTCAAGAAAAGTACTTATTTAAAACGTTCCTATGTGTAATATGCATGAAACCTCAAATAAAACAACAAACCATTCTCAAACTGATATGTGTGGTTGCTAAGGGCACAGTGATGAATAGAACCGTTGGGTGAAGTTATTGTGAATAAAGCACAGCTATTGACCAATCTAAATCTAGGATTGGACCTAACTGTTTTATAAGTAAGCAATAAGTTACGAGAGGCTGTGCTGTATCGTGAATAAGTAACGGCTGAAGGGCGTTGTTAGGCACGACGCGAAGCGGAGTGCCTGCAACCCCTTCAGCCGTTACTTATTCACGATACAGCACTTGCCTCGAGTACCTTATTGCTTTTATAAAACGGTTACCACACAATATTACAGTAAAAAAAATTAGTGCAACTTTAATGAAGTTAAATCAATAAAAACCGGGTGTGCCTCATAAGCCTTGAAAAGTGAAGCCTCTGGCTCTTTGATCGCCCCCTGGTGGCTGGCTGCAGTACAAGTCATAACCCCGCCCTCTCCATTCAAATGAATAGGACTTTGCTCTAAATAAAACAAATATTTACACTTCCAATAAAAGTTTTCGAAAGATGGTTTTGGTCCTTTCAAGTAGTTGTTATCACGCTGATATATGTTCAAGTGTTCATTTTTGTGATAAGTTTCATTTTAGCGTGTAATTTGATGCTATAGAAACGGGGCGTGTCGTTATGATTGGAGTGGTTGAATTGGCCGCGCGAGCGTTTGGGCGGAAGTTTGATACCGCGGCTCGGCCTCTGGCTTCACGGACGATTCCTTCTGCGCATGCCTCGGCTCCAAACTGACGTTTTTACGTAACATGGCGGCGACCGTGGTCGGACATTTTTGGCTTCAATTCATTACAATGGTGGGAGGCGACGTCGCGTCGTCCATCTTTTTTTACAGTCTATGATAAAAACATTCCTTACGCTAGAAAAAATAGTCCCTGACTGCGAACAACAACATGAAAGCTCAAATAAAAACAACAAACTGTTCTCAGACTTTGTCTCATTATATGTTTATGTGTTGCTAAGGGTGTTGCTAAGGGCACAGTGATGAATAGAACCGTTGGGTGAAGTTATTGTGAATAAAGCACAGCTATTGACCAATCTAAATCTAGGATTGGACCTAACTGTTTTATAAGGTCTAATTATATATACATGTACATGTTTTTTTCTCTTTAAAACAACATTTACACAACTAAAAGTCATATACCCTGCAATAATTTTGAATGATAAACTTTGTAAATAGATTTGTTTTCCTGGCCATGAACTTACAAAATCTGCAAGCCTTGAAAAACATGATCTTTTTACCGGGCGTAAGTAAAATGCCTAAAATATATATTTTTGTGATTAATTGTGTCTAGATTATGCAGATACAGTTAAGTTACAGCTGAATGTTTTGATTATATTAGATTTTGAACTTGCTATGTCAATGTTGCAATTTTACAATGTTCGGTCTGAAGGGTAGCAAAATTGGCCTGTACACCTTGCACATTACATGAATTAGCTGTACTTCTTACCTGTTAAAATTACTTTTTTAAATAATTTTTTGGTAGCAACAAAATATAATATTGATTTTAAATATCTTTGATACTATTTTGAGTTTTAAAAGTATACTATTTTGAGTTTGAAATTATTTATGTAGTAATATTTTAAACTATCATCTTATTATTATCTGTATATTATCTTATTTATAAAAAATACATTGTTTTATATTGGGTTTTGTTTGCTCAAATATCTGTTTGCTGCAAGATGGCCAAGTGATAATGTTCTGGAATGTGGGATGGGGGTACAGGTGCTATTAGCGTTATAAATAAAGGACAATAAGCTTGCCAGACAGTATTGTGTGAATTATGTGGAATAAACGAATCCTTTGAAATGTATAAATGTGATTGGAATTGATTTGCATCAATATTAATAAGCCTGGAAATAATCAGTGTGTTTTTATTCCAGAAATCTACAGCCAGGACTGCCTTATCTGCAATGCGTATGATGTCATTTATATCATCCAAATTTGGAAAAAGTGACTTTGAGATGGGACTCTGATATAAATGATGAGGAGGTATGTGTCAATGCCTCTGAACTGAAACAGAGAAATTAAAAACTCTATGTCTGCCCATTTGATGATTATGTGGACATCACGGCAACAAAGCCAAGCCATTTAAGAACACATACCTTGCCCCATGACAGGTATTACAGTCTGAAAAAGGATTTTTTTCAATCTCAATATTGATATTTCTGTTATTGATGTAACTTATGATGCCATCTCCCTCCAAATACCACTGGAGTACCTCTAAAAGATTTTGTCAGCTGACAGATAACGACATGAGTAGTTTCCAAAAAAGGCGTTTTCATAAACAACAAAATGGGACAACTAACATTGAACAAGTCTGTAAACACAGCTAAACACAATGAATACAAGTTTTCTTTCAGTTTATCTGGTTCTGAAATACATTCTGGGCATATTTTTATAATAAATGATTTTTCATAAAAATATGGTTTGTCTGGTTATTATGTATTTGTGATTATGTATGTGGATATTTAGTCTACATACACACATGAAGTTAAATGCAGAGATTTACTTAAATAACAAAATGCAAGACAAACAGAATGATAAAGACTAGATTTACAGTAAAATATTTAATAATAAATTTGAAGTTATAACAAACCACAGCAACGAAACCCCTCAGTAGGAACATTGTTATAATAATATTACAGTTTTTGTACTGTATACTGTTTGTACTCTCATTAACATCATGAAAAATAAATCTAATAAAATCAGATTTTTTGTGTGTTTTAGTGTTCAAGCTTAAGCCAGCCCCTCTAGAAAGAAAAATCTTAAAATATAAGTTTATTTAGATGGTACTTGTTTATATAAAACACCAGTATCTAAGCATGAATCATTTATATTGTTAGATCACAAAGTTTTACTGATGAGCTCTCATTTAACCCAAATCCAGGATAAAGAGGTTGAGTGAATGTGGTGTGGACTCTGTGGATGAGGATCATTGTGTCAGAGACGCTGTAGAAACACAAAATTCCTGCACTGTGATCCACATAAACTCCTAATCTACAAGAACTGGACACTACTGGGAGTTTTGTCTCTATGTTATTGTGCCAGAATGAGGATTCAGATGAAGAACAGAACAAACTCCAGGACTGATCATTATATCCAAATACACACTCATCACCATCTCTCTTCCTGCTGATGCTCTTATATGACACTGATATTTCCACACCATCATCCCCACTCCACTCAATCTCCCAGTAACAGCGTCCACACAAACTCTCTCTACACAACACCTGATAATAATCATCAAATCTGTCTGGATGATCAGGATACTGCTGATCTGTGTCAGTGTTTGTACCTGCTCGGTTCTCCTCAGACAGACAAATAGATCTGTGTGCTGTGTTTGGATCCAGAGAGAACCGACTGAAATCTGTGAAAGATAAATACACAATATTTTAATTTACACTAATATATAATATTTGTTTGCATATAATCCTGTATCTATTAGCATTTATTTGCTAATTCAGCAGGCTACTGCATAAAGATATACTGAATATTGATATATATACACTGATCAATCACAACATTATAAACACTAATAGTTGAAGATGACATAGATAAGTTATAGTAGGATATATAATACAGCATGTGAACAGTAAGGTCTTAAATTTCATATGCTGGAAACATTTAAAGTGACAATGGTAAAATAGTTATGTCTATACGACAGGATCAAAACATCTCCAAACCAACAAATCCTACTGCGGTGAATGTTGAATTTAAGATGTCTTACATTGTGTCAGGTCTGCTCTGGTTTTGGGTCCATTGATGGGAATAATTTCAATGTCTGTAACTAAAGAAAAAACTGACACTTGATTCTCATGTAAAAGAAAACTCATTTTAATCTGCTGTGTATTTCTTCTGTTATATTATTTATATGCTACCATAAGACTCATTGTGAGTAAATGAGAGTCTCAGTCATAGTTGTACTTTACCTTCACTAGATATCTTTTCAATCTCTTCTTCACAGAAATCCTCCATCTTTTCTTTCAGTTGAGTGACAGATTTCCTCACATCATCAAAAGATAGAAGAGAACTGAAAATGATGTTGTCTGTCGATCCAGGAGATGAAGAGAGAGACTGAAAACTCTAAATAAACACAACACAATGACAAAAACTATCAACACAAACAACAATCAGATTTCTGCTCATTTATTTTAGTGGCTGATTCAGAAATGACAAACTCCCCTTTCACATCAGTTTTACATCATGATGACATTTTAGTGCACTTTTTAATAAAACAATATTAAAACAGCTTTATTTTTTGAATCAAGAAGTAGTAACTGTGTCACAAGAAAACTACATCTGAAATATGTCAATCATTTCAAAGACAAAAGGCTCTAAAATCAATAGAAATTCATGGCTTTACAGCAGTCCATAATGTTTTTATTTTTGGTTGTTGCTCACTACACCTTCCAGTTCTAAAGTTTATTGCTAAAAGGCTACAAAGTTTGGCATTTGTTTGACCATCATACATGCATGTGAATATGATATAACTTACATTTTAAAGAGGAAGAACAACATTTTCTTTTCTAAGTTTTTTCTAAGTTTCAATTTATCTTCCATGATGTGAACCCAAGTAATCCCCATAAAGAAAACCTTAAAGGCATTCCATGCAGTTTGACGTTTTTGTCAAACAGCGACCCCTAGAGTCACTGGGGAAAACTTGCAACTGTCGTAATTTCGCACCCCCACTCTGTACGTACCTGTAAGGATAGTGTTGGGCGTGAATATACAGAGATGGACTCCGAAGATAATGACCAGGGAATGTTTCACAATTTCATACAAATATTAGGCTACTGCATGTCTACTAAACTACAGATGATGGTAATAGGATAATAAGAAGTTTATGCCAAGTGTAGAGTAGGCGCGTTTGCTGGCTTATTACGTTTTTACAAGATTGCAGCTTAATCACAAGTAAACAGTCTATAGTCTAACGTTATGTCTACTGTATAATTTCATTTGTTATTTAATTGTAAACATTACAAAATGCATTGACAAAGTTAATTGTAATGTATACGTTGCATTATTTCATAACATTGGCCGTTATTCGTTGGCCATAAGAAATCGAAATTAGAAAAATGACTACGTACACATCACAACACAACACTTGAGTTTAGATGGCAAAAAAAAAAACATGTAAGAGAAACGAGTGTTTGTTAGCAAGTCTGCTAAATGCTCTTATGATCGTAAGCTAGCTAGACCCATGTTGAAGTTATTTTACTGGTCTAATTATCAACACTGGATGAATGAACAGCTTAGTAAAAAAATACACACTACAAGCAAGCGCAACCACATACAACATAGACCGCAAACAAATTTACAAATAAGAGATTTACTTACTTGTCCATCAACAAGATCGTCCAGTGCTGTCTATTAGCTCACGCCAACGAGTAAAAACATGACCGAGTGGGACTCTTGTCCGGTTCCTAACTTGGTCAGATTCTCTTTTTCGCTTTCTACTCTCTTCCGAACGGGTTTTCTTAGCTGTTTCCCTCATCGAGCATCACGTCTCAAATGTGCGCGTGCAGTTGTTGTTATTGGCTTGTTTGACTTCATGCAGCGCTGCAGGAACCGACAGCCGGATGACGTCAAAGTGCCGTCTCGGATCATTCTCGCGGTACTTTTACGTCATCCGACTGGCGGTTCTTGCAGCGCTGCAGGAAGCCGAACAAGCCCAACGTGTGTGACGTTGTTGCCGTAAAGCAAGTCGTGATTCTCGCGAGATTTGTCAGGGGCGGTTCTCTCAAGCTTGCATTGGTGGTTTTGCTAGCGGCGTCCTCCCCGAGCTTCAACAGGAGGATGATTCGCCATACTATGACTTCGTTTACCATCGAAATTACTTTGAAGCTGTTATATTAAGGTAAAATAACTGCATAGTGTGTCTTTAACATCTAACCAGATTAACCAGTACAATTACAATCAAAGTCAAATCTTAAGAAACCCAACCTCGACCCCTCAGTTTTATCCAACTACCGCCCTATTTCAAATCTACCGTTCATAGCCAAATTGCTGGAAAGCACTGTAGCCTCCCAACTCCAGTCTTTTCTGGTTAAAAATAATCTATCTCCTCGATCCCTTTCAATCTGGTTTTCGCCCCCTCCATAGTACTGAAACGACGCTGGTAAAGGTAGTGAATGATCTACTGCTCTCTGCTGATTCTGGCTCTCTCTCCATACTTCTGCTACTTGATCTCAGCTCTGCCTTCGACACCGTCTCTCATGAATTACTCATTACTCGTCTATCTAATTTGGGTATTTCTGGTTCTGCTCTTTCCTGGTTTTCTTCCTATCTCAAAGACAGACAGTTTTTCATCTCAGTTAAGGACTCCAAGTCACCTACTGTCCCCATGAAGCGAGGTGTTCCCCAGGGATCCGTTCTTGGGCCCCTTTTATTCATAATCTATATCAAACCACTCGGTCAGATTTTACAACGCCATGGTCTCAACTATCACTTTTACGCTGATGATATTCAATTATACTCTATTTGCACACCCACCCTACCTCTACAAATTGACAAAATTTCAGCTTGTGTAAAGGACATAAAAGATTGGCTTAATTCTAACTTCCTTAAACTTAACATGGATAAAACTGAGATAATTTTTATTGGAACCCCATCACTAACCGCCAATATCTCTTCAAATTTCACCTGTGAAATTGCTGGTTCTCACATCATAATATCCAATACTGTCAAAAACCTAGGTGTAATCATTGACTCAACACTTTCCTTTCAGTCCCATATTAATTCCATTGCAAAATCTGCATTTTTCCACCTCCGCCGCATTGCAACTCCGCCCATTCATCAGTACCAAAGACGCTGAAACTGTCATCCATGCATTTGTATCATCACGTCTAATGCCCTTTTCATTGGTCTACCTGTCAGCTCCATCTCCAGGTTACAATATATCCAAAACTTAGCTGCTAGACTTTTCACTCACACTAAGCGTTCTGCCGACATTACTCCAATTTTGAAAGATCTCCACTGGCTCTCGGTAGTCCATTGTATTAAATTCAAAATCCTACTGCTAACCTTTAAATCTCTGCATGGTTTGGCTCCCCCTTTTCTCTGCAATATGCTCGTTCCCTACACCCCAACTCGCTCACTACATTCCTCTGACTCTAGTCTTCTTGTTATCCCTCTGTATCGCCTTTCTTCAATGGGGGGCAGATCTTTCTCTACTATTGCACCCAAACTCTGGAATTCTCTTCCCCGCTCTCTCTGCAGTGTAAATAATATAATTGAATTTAAATCACTACTCAAAACCCACCTGTTTTCTGAATGCTACTCCTGCTGATTTGATTACGCTGTATTCATTCCAAATTCTCTGTGAATGTTATGTTTTGCCTCTTAATTCCTGTTTTGTATTTTTGGACCTGCCTTTGTCTCTTCTGTACTTTTGTGTCTATTATCATTGTCATCTTGTTAAAATTGTTTTTTTCTTCTTTTGATGTAAAGCGTCCTTGAGCTCTGGAAAGGCGCTATATAAATAAAACTTATTATTATTATTATTATTATTAAATCAGTATCAATGATTTATTGAATAAAAAAACTTTCGAAACTTTTAACTTTAGTATCCCAAGAGACTGACATCTCTTTTTAAGAAAGTATTCTTGCATTTCCCACCAATAATCATCTCTTACAGTTTTTTTCGATTGCTAAACGCCAGTGGGCACAACTGGAGTCACATGTGCAAAACTCTCAACTACAGTCCGCACAGCAGCAGTTCATGTCGACTAAACTCTATTTTGTTTTTCATTGCTTGAACACAGTTTTCAAAACTTATCCCATGACTTTAACCACAACCTGCACAACACTGTGGATTTACAGCACTTTGTTCAAATGCTAACACACTGCTGTCAAAACTGTGAACCAAACATTCAAAACAGAATTGATTTCAGTCTTGTGCCTTTCCAACACTGCTGATTGCAATTTCATATAAATATAAATTCCACTTTCATATACATTTCATATATATATAAAATATTACCTTTCATGTACTTTTAGTTTTTACCTTTTTTTTCTCATTACAGTAATTACGTAAATTACTACAGATTACTGAAGCAAACTGCTAATTTTCACTTACCTAAAAGAATTATTATGTTCTAAAAAAAATCATGTGATAAATCAATAAATAAATCATTCCTTGAAGAAACATTACTTTGTATGACGTCACTGAAATTGTTGAAACGATAAAATTGTTGTAAAGATAAAAAGTTAGTATTTTGTGTATTGGTGTTTGATGTTAGTGTTTTTCCTCTGAGTGTGTTGTGAGTGACAGTGTGTGTTATCTCAGTGAGGGTTGTGTTTAGTGTTTGGCTGCACTGAGCTGTTTTGAGCCTTGCGTTAAAAGTTTAGCTCAGGTGACTTTTGGTATTGCAGACTGTAGTTGGAGTTTTGCAAATGTAGCTCCAGTTGTGCTTACTGTCGTTTAGCAATCGAAAAAAAACTGTAAACAGATTTTAAGATGTATTTATTGTCATGTATGTTGTAGTGTAGAGTGTTGAGTTACCTGAAGGAAACTGATGTGATCTTTTGTTTGTGAAAGTTTCTCCATCTCATCATTTCTCCTCCTCAGATCATCAATCTCCTGCTTCAGTTTCTTCAGTAGTTCTTCAGCTCGACTCACTGCAGTCTTTTCCTGATCTCTGATCAGTTGTATCACCTCAGATCGTCTTCTCTCAATGGATCTGATCAGTTGAGTAAAGATCCTCTCAGTGTCCTTCACTGCTGTCTGTGCAGAGATCTGTTAACACACAGAGACTGAAACTCAATCTCAAACACTTCTTACAGTAATTTATGTTTCTCTATTCATCAAAACTCACCGTGTGAATCTTCACAGCCTCTCTTAGATCCTGAAGCTCCTTCTCTTTCTCCTGGATTATCTGATGGAGTTTGCTCTGGTTGTCCTCCAGTAGTCTCTGTTCAACAGATTAATAATAGATAACTCAACTGGTCAAGAAGGGTTGAGAAACAAATCTAGTCTGAAAACAGTAAGTAGTTTTATAGTCAATATGTCATGTCGTGCTCTTGAGGGCATGCAGGTGACCACTGTAGCAGCAGCAGCTTTTCTATATATTTCATATATTTTGCATTTGTTCATACCTGTTTCTCAGTTGTCTCTGCTTCAGATGATAAAGTGTCGTGATTTTTATGTTCATCCATCATGCACAGAAAACCAATACATTGGTGATCAGTGCGGCAGTAAACCTCAAAGAGTCTGTCATGTTGAGAGCAGATCATCTCCTGAAGTCTTCCTGTCACATCAATCACTTTGTGTCGTTTTCCTGTGCGAAAAGCTTCATGTTGTTCAAAGTGAGTTTGACAGTAAGATTCAAGACACACCAGACAGGACTTGATAGCTTTGTATTTTCTCCCAGTACAGACGTCACACTCCACATCTTCAGGTCCAGCATAACTGAGAGCAGATCTATCAGTCTGAAATTTTGTCTTCTTCAGTTTCTCCACCACTTCAGCCAGCATGGTGTTTTTACCTAAAGCAGGTCTTGTAGTGAAGATCTGTCTGCACTGAGGGCAGCTATAAACTCCTCTCTGATCATCCTGATCCCAGCAATCTGTAATACAGCTCATACAGTAACTGTGTCCACAGTTAATGGTCACTGGATCCTTCAGTAAATCCAGACAGATTGAACAGATGAACTGATCCTGAGACACTGAAAGATTCGCTTCCGCCATTTTACTGAATGCACAAATACAGAACAGCACATGAACAACAAAGTTTCAGTTTCCTTTCTCAATAAACGCTTCCTGCTTCAGTGCTCGTTCACTAAATGTCCACTAGGTGTCAGTCTCACCAACAGAAAATCACACCTACCAGCAAACAACAGTACTGCAATACTTTGAGATTACAGGTCCCACTATGTATGCGGTTTCAAGATGACTTAAAATGATTTAAATGTGACAAGAATTCACATGATATAACTACAAATCAAGTGTGTTTCTCACTGTTTGATTATTTTATACATACATCTTTCTAGTTATGCCAAGTGCTACAGAGAAAATAAATAAAGCATCACACACAAGTTTTTTATACAGTAGAGTAGCCTATTCAATTTTTCAAAGTCTTGTTTTAAAGGGCTCATATTATGTAAAATCCACTTTTACAAGGTGTTTGGACATAAATGTGTGTTGGCAATGTGTGAACCACAACAATAAAAACAAACTGTTATTAGAATATGTAAACATTTATAAAAACAAAGGCTCATTTTTGATGCTTCAGATTACTGTATTAGACTGAATGAATTCTATGTTGTTGTGGTCACATGTTTGTTAAAATACTGATCCACCAAAAAACACCCTTTAATTTCAACAAACAACAGTACTATTCACCCATTTATGCACATTAGAGCACACAACATTTCCAAAGATAAACACATTAACTTTTATTTCACATAATATGTGTCAGAAGATGACCAATCAACAAAATGCAATACTCTAAAGAAGGGGTCTCCAACCTTTTTGTGAACAAGGGCTACTACCACAATGGATAAAACAATCTGGAGGGCTACTTTTTTAAAGGGGCCATGGCATGAAAATCTGACTTTTTCCATGTTTAAGTGCTATGATTGGGTCCCCAGTGCTTCTATCAACCTAGAAAATGTGAAAAAGATCAACCCAGTAACTTAGTTTTGGTAAACCATTCTCTACAAGCACATGAAAAAATAGGTAGTTGAAATTTGGCTCTCCTTATGATGTCATAAGGAGCTCTTATTATAATAATAATCTGCACTGTCCAACCACAGCACTGCCATTTAGTGCAGAGAAAAGCACAATTGAGTTTTAATTGCAATAAACCACCAACATTGTGATCAGTGTTTCAATTTCATCAGCTCATTTGCATTTTAAAGGACACATCCAAAACAGCACATTTTCGCTCACACCTACAAAGTGGCAAATTTAACATGTTATAATAATTTATGTATATGGTATTTTGTTCTAAAACTTCACATATGTGCTCTTGGGACACCAAAGATTTATTTGACATCTTAAAAAAGTCTTGTGCCATGGCTCCTTTAATATTTGTCTACTCAAAAAGTTTTACTTGTTTATTTTATTACTTGTTGATATGTTTTATCATTATTTAAAATGTTAAACAACATAAAAGAAGGCAAGCTAACATAAAAATATGCAATAAATAAAAATTGAGGTTAATAATAGAATGTGCTTTGGCGAGCACCTCACAGACTCTGTACCAGCAAACATGTTGGAGACCACTGCTCTAAAGACAGCAATGAACAATGCAAAGTAATGAAAGATACGAAGCCCAGCGTATGTACACAGTTTATTTAAAACAAATAAAAAACTGAAATCTTTTATGTCATTGAAACAGATTCGTTAGAAATAACGGGGTTGTCCAGCAGCGTATAATCACACAAGGCTCTGATTGGCTCCTGGTGTTTGTATGAGTGAGAGTGCAAAAAATGTGCAATGATAACTTTCTACACACTTGCATATTGACTATTAAACACATTATCACTGCACTATAAAGAAATTATGCTATGTTTACTTTATGAAAAAGGTCTGAAAGCTCCACCTTATGGCCTGAATCTGACCATGAAGATGATTTTAATGCAACATACAGACATGAACTCTAATACAGATATTTACTTGAAGAATAAAATACAAGACAAACAGAAAGATAAAGACAAGATTTACAATAAAATATTTTATTAATTTTAAATTTATATAAAAACCACAGCAAGAAACCCCCAAATAATTTAATAACATTGTTATAATAATATACAGTTTTTGTACCGTACTGTTTGTACTCCTCATTAACAGTGCTGTTACCTATCAGATACTCATACATTCATCATACAATAAATAAGAAAGCATCTTAATGTTGCTTTATGATGTGTTTTGAGTCAACATCACTATAAAGTGCCTTTTTGCTATCAGAATCACTCATGAATATCAATAGTTCAAAATAATAATTATTATAAATGGCAAACATTTACACACAAGTACAATGATAAGTCTCCTTAAATATGTTTTACTCATTTTATACCATTTCATTTAAATGGATGTATGCAATTTGGCATGTCCCAGACACTGCTCAGCTAACTTTAGTAAGTTTAAAAAGTAAACAAATTACATAAAATTCAAAAAAGTCATTTTTATAATTTATATTCATTTTCATAATAATATTAAGCATTTTGCACTTCTCCCTGAAATTGTCATTTTGGGGTAAACGCCCCTTTAAGAAACCAAGTGATGTAGTCTGTGACATCCCGTCCCCCATTTGGTCTTTATTCTGTGGAGGTTAATAATGCACTCACAGTAAGTATCTACACTTATTTTTTCTTATTTTCATCATATTGTTTGTAGTTGTGTGTTGTCAAGCTTAAAATGTCCACCCTGTCATTGTGAAATATTTATCAACAAATAACTTTGCAGAAAATCAAAATATGTATTTTAAACAGTACACAGTCAGCTTCAACTGTGAACCACTTAACATGAATGGAGAATCTCTGATCTTTTGGGGGAATTGTGCAGTTTCAAAAGCACTTTATAGTGATATTCACTCTTTTAGTGTTCAAGATAAAGTTAGACAGCCAATCTAGAGAGACAAATCTTAAAGTCATTATAAAGAATTAAATATATATTTTAACTCATCTAGATTTCAATGTAGTTATTTTTTTTCGAAGTGTGCAGTTACCATTTTTTTATCCCTATAACATTGTTACATGTAATCTGTTACTCCCTAAGTATATATAATTTGGGGGTGGTTTCCTGGACAGGGATTAGACTAGTCCTAGACTAAAATAAATGTAAGATGTGTCCAAACTAAAAACAACATTCACTGATATATCTTAAAATACATCAGTGCCCTCTCTTTTGCCTTAAAATGCACACAAGTTATGTTTTTAGTAAGGCATGTTTGTTAAAACTAGTTATATATCCTAATTAAACTAATGCCTAATGCTATTTTAAGATAATCCCTGTCTGGGAAACCGCCCATAATGTAACATACAGTATAGATTTAAATTAAGATTTTGTTTGATTTGTCAACTGAAATATAAGTTGGTTTAGATGACACTTGTGTATATAAACTAAAACTAGTATCTAATCATGTATCATTTATAATGTTAGATCACACAGTTTTACTGTTGAGCTCTCATGTAACCAAAATCCAGGATAAAGAGGTTCAGTGAATGTGGTGTGAACTCTGTGGATGAGAGTCGTTGTGTCAGAGACGCTGTAGAAACACAAAACTCCTGCACTGTGATCCACATAAACTCCTAATCTACAAGAACTGGACACTACTGGGAGATCTGTCTCTATGTTATTGTGCCAGAATGAGGATTCAGATGGAGAGCAGAACAAACTCCAGGACTGATCATTATATCCAAATCCACACTCATCACCATCTCCCTTCCTGCTGATGCTCTTATATGACACTGATATATCCACACCATCATCCCCACTCCACTCAATCTCCCAGTAACAGCGTCCACACAAACTCTCTCTACACAACACCTGATCCCAATAATCAAATCTGTCTGGATGATCAGGATACTGCTGATCTGTGTCAGTGTCTGTAGCTGCTCTGTTCTCCTCAGACAGAAAAATATATCCATTTACTGTGTTTGGATCCAGAGAGAACAGACTGAAATCTGTGAAAGATAAATACACAATATTTTAATTTACACTTATATATAATATATTTGTTTGCATAAAATCCTGAATCTATGAGCATTCATTTGTTAATTCAACAGGCTATATTGTATACAGATATACTGGATATTGATATCTATACACTGATCAATCACAACATTAAAACACTAAGAGGTAAAGTGAACTGAACATTTAAATTTCTTTTTTAGGCATTTAGCAGATACTTTTATCCAAAGCAACAAAGATCAAGCAATTTCTCAGGCTAGAATACAAGAAGTGCTTAAACCAAGTTATCTGTTTTCACAATCTCAAAACAATACCATGTGAATAACATAAATTACATTATTATAGTAGGATATATAAGAGAGCAAGTGAACAGTCAGGTCTTGAATTTCATATGCTGGAAACATTCAGATGGGTAAATTAAAAGATCTGAATGACTCTAGGATAAAATAGTGATGTCTACGACAGGACCAAAACATCTCCAAAACAATGTGAACAATGTTGAATTTAAGATGTCTTACATTGTGTTAGGTCTGCTCTGGTCTTGGGTCCATTGATGGGAATAATTTCAATGTCTGTAACTAAAGAAAAAACTGACACTTGATTCTCATGTAAAGTAAACTCATTTTAATCTGCTGTGTATTTCTTCTGTTATATTATTTATATGCTAATGTAAGACTCATTGTGAGTTAATGAAAGTCTCAGTCATAGTTGTACTTTACCTTCACTAGATATCTTTTCAATCTCTTCTTCACAGAAATCCTCCATCTTTTCTTTCAGTTGAGTGACAGATTTCCTCACATCATCAAAAGAGAGAAGAGAACTGAAAATGATGTTGTCTGTCGATCCAGGAGATGAAGAGAGAGACTGAAAACTCTACATGAACACGACACAATGACAAAAACTATCAACACAAATGACAAAAACTATCGACACAAACAACAATCAGATTTCTGCTCATTTATTTTAGTGGCTGATTCAGAAATGACAAACTCCCCTTTCACATCAGTTTTACATCATGATGTCATTTTAGTGCACTTTTTAATAAAACAATATTAAAACAGCTTTATTTTTTAAATCAAGTAATAGTGTTGCAAGAAAACTACATCTGAAATATGTAAATTATTTCAAAGTCATCAGTACAAAAGCCTCTGAAATCAATAGAAATTCATGACTTTACAGCAGTACATATTGTTTTTATTTTTTGTTGTTGCTCACGACCCTCAAGTGCTGAAGTTTATTGCTAAAACTCTACAAAGTTTGGCATTTGTTTCACCATCTAGTATATACATGCATATATAATATTTACTTACATTTTAAAGAGGTAAAACATCATTTTCTTTTCTAAGTTTTTTCTAAAAAACTTTTTCAAAGTGAAATCATTATCAATGATTTATTGAATGAAAAAACCTTTTGAAACATTTAACTTTAGTATCTCAAGAGACTGACTTTTTTAAGAAACTATTGTTGCATTAACCATCAATGATCCTTTCTTAAACAGATTTCTTTAAAGATGTATTTATTGTCATGTATGTTGTAGTGTAGCGTGTTGAGTTACCTGAAGGAAACTGATGTGATCTTTTGTTTGTGAAAGT
The DNA here is from genome assembly GCF_027580225.2 of Misgurnus anguillicaudatus. Classification (NCBI taxonomy): domain Eukaryota; kingdom Metazoa; phylum Chordata; class Actinopteri; order Cypriniformes; family Cobitidae; genus Misgurnus; species Misgurnus anguillicaudatus. Next base: position 7,216,678 of record NC_073354.2, read on the forward strand.
TTCTCCATCTCATCATTTCTCCTCTTCAGATCATCAATCTCCTGCTTCAGTTTCTTCAGTAGTTCTTCAGCTCGACTCACTGCAGTCTTTTCCTGATCTCTGATCAGTTGTATCACCTCAGATCGTCTTCTCTCAATGGATCTGATCAGTTCAGTAAAGATCATCTCAGTGTCCTTCACTGCTGTCTGTGCAGAGATCTGTTAACACACAGAGACTAAAACTCAATCTCAAACACTTCTTACAGTATTTATGTTTATCTATTCATCAAAACTCACCGTGTGAATCTTCACAGCCTCTCTTAGATCCTGAAGCTCCTTCTCTTTCTGCTGGATTATCTGATGGAGTTTGCTCTGGTTGTCCTCCAGTAGTCTCTGTTCAACAGATTAATAACAGATAACTCAACTGGTCGAGAAGGGTTGAGAAACAAATCTAATCTGAAAACAGAAAGTAGTTTTACAGTCAAGCTGTCATGTCGTGCTCTTGAGGGCATGCAGGTGACCACTGTAGCAGCAGCAGCTTTTCTATATATTTCACATTTTTTGCATTTGTTCATACCTGTTTCTCAGTTCTCTCTGCTGCTGCTGATACATTGTCGTGATTTTTATGTTCATCCATCATGCACAGAAAACAAATACATCGCTGATCAGTGCGGCAGTAAACCTCAAAGAGCCTGTCATGTTGAGAGCAGATCATCTCCTGAAGTCTTCCTGTCACATCAATCACTTTGTGTCGTTTTCCTGTGTGAAAAGCTTCATGTTGTTCAAAGTGAGTTTGACAGTAAGATTCAAGACACACCAGACAGGACTTGATAGCTTTGTATTTTCTCTCAGTACATACGTCACACTCCACATCTTCAGGTCCAGCATAACTGAGATCAGATCGATCAGTCTGAAGTTTTGTCTTCTTCAGTTTCTCCACCACTTCAGCCAGCATTGTGTTTTTACCTAAAGCAGGTCTTGTAGTGAAGGTCTGTCTGCACTGAGGGCAGCTATAAACTCCTCTCTGATCATCCTGATCCCAGCAGTTTGTAATACAGCTCATACAGTAACTGTGTCCACAGTTAATGGTCACTGGATCCTTCAGTAAATCCAGACAGATTGAACAGATGAACTGATCCTGAGACACTGAAAGATTCGCTTCTGCCATTTTACTGACTGCACAAATACAGAGACGCAGCCAACAGCACCTGAACACCAAAGTTTCAGTTTCCTTTCTCAAATTGAAACGCTTCCTGCTTCAGTCAGTGCTCGTTCAGTAAATGTCCACTAGGTGTCAGTCTCACAAACAGAAAATCACACTTTATATTCATAGGAGTTTCGCCTTTATGCTTGAGGGGCACCTACCGGCAAACAACAGTACTGCAATACTTTGAGATTACAGGTCCCAGTATGGGGCTTCAAGATTACTTAAAATTATTTAAATGTGACAAGTATTCACATGATATAACTACAAATCAAGTGTGTTTCTTACTGTTTGATTATTTTATACATACATATTTCTAGTTATGACAACCGCTACAGAGAAAATACATAAAGCATCACACACAAGTTTTTTATACAGTAGAGTAGCCTATTACATTTTTCAAGGTCTTGTTTTAAAGGGCCCATATTATGTAAAATCCACTTTTACAAGGTGTTTGGACATAAATGTGTGTTGTGGCAGTGTGTGAACCACAACAATAAAAAAACTATTATTAGAATATGTAAACATTTATAAAAACAAAGGCTCATTTTTGATGATTCAGATTACTGTATTAGACTGAATGAATTTTAAGTTGCTGTGGTCACATGTTTGTTAAAATACTGATGCACCAAAAAACACCCTTTAATTTCAACACTGAACAGTACTATTCACTCCTTTATGCACATTAGAGAACACAACATTTCTAAAGATAAACAAATGAACTTTTATTTCACATAATATGTGGCAAAAGATGACCAATCAACAATATGTAATACTCTAAACTAAAGCAGCAAAGAACAATGCAAAGTAAAGAAAGAAGCGTATGTAGTTTATTTAATACAAATAAAAAACTGAAATCTTTTATGTTATTGAAACAGTTTTGTTAGAAATAACGGGGTTGTCCAACAGCGTATAATCACACAAGGCCCTGATTGGCTCCTGGTGTTTGTATGCACTTTATATGAACGATGTGACTGGAATTCACTACCTGAGTGATAAAGAAAGAAAAGCAGAAAAATCATGAAAATGTATATGTGAAAGAGAGATGTTGAGGTCTGAAAGCTCCACCTAATGACCTGAATCTGAACATGAAGATGATTTTGATGCAACATACAGACATGAATTCAAAATGCAGATATTTACTTGAAGAATACAATACAACACAAACAAAAAGATAAAGACAAGATTTAGAGCAAAATATTTAATCATACATTTAAAGTTATAACAAACCACAGCAACAAAACCCCTTAGTAACTCAAGAACATTGTTATAATAATATTACAGTTTTTGTACCGTATACTGTTTGTACTCCTCATTAACAGTGCTGTTACCTATCAGATACTCATACATTCATCATCAAATAAATGAGAAAGCATCTGATGATACAAAGATGTTGCTTTATAATGTGTTTTGAGTCAACATCACTAAAGTGCTTTTGCTGTCCTCATCAGAATCACTTCTGAATAGCAATAATTCAAAATGATTATTGTTATAAATGGCAAACATTTACACACATACAAGTACAATGATAAGTCTCTTGAAATATGTTTTTCTCATTTGATACCATTTCATTTAAATGGATGTATGCGATTTTGGCATGTCCCAGACACTGCTCAGTTAACTTTATTGAGTGTAAAACAAGTCTTTTTTATAATTTAGCCTCATACTTACACACGCGAGTGCAAACACACCCAAACAAATAACACACACGCACTCGCGCCGCACGCGCGCGCACACACATACAGCACATTTGTCAGATCCGTGGGCAGTGCCGGGTTAAGCCTTTGTGAGGCCCTGGGCTAAAGCTGGTTTGAGGCCCCCCCCAATATACACTGAAAAAAATAAAGGCTGGATTTACTAAGTGCCCCATTGCGTAATTTTTTTTAGTAAAACTTACTAAAAAAAGGGGATGCAAAAACGATGCACTGTCTATATTTTTTGTAAATCCAGTGTTTTTTACAGCGTATGTGCAACATTAAATGGCTAAAATTATTTAAATAAATTAAACAATATTATCAAATAATTTTACAATCAGAAATAGCACAGAAAATAACATTTATTTAATAAAACTTACAAAAAAAAGTGCCTCTTTCTGCTCTTCTTTAAAAAGAATTCTTCAATTAAATCATTAAAATCAAGTTGACGCAAAAGTAGGCTGAAATTATTTAAATAAATTAAACAATATTATCAAGTAATAATTTTACAATCAGAAACAGCCCAGAAAATAACATTTATTAAATGCAACTCACAACTAAAAGTGCTTCTGTCTGTTCTTCTTTAAATATAATTCCTCAATTAAATTATTAAAATCAAGTTGACGCAAAAGTAGGCTGAAATTATTTAAATAAATTAAACAATATTATCAAGTAATAATTTTACAATCAGAAACAGCCCAGAAAATAACATTTATTAAATGCAACTTAACTAAAAGTGCTTCTGTCTGTTCTTCTTTAAATATAATTCCTCAATTAAATTATTAAAATCAAGTTGACGCAAAAGTAGTAGAGCCCAGAATTCTCAGCCCGAGTCCGAACTTTTTAATTCTCCCCATTAGGAATCTGTGTCCGCAGATATAGTTACTGCATCGCGTATGTTTGTGAGTAGAAGTCTGTGCTGTCTGCTGTGAGGTTTTTATGAGAGAAGCACAAACTTTTGAATAGTCTATTTAATATGTAAAACTTGAATTTGAAATAAAACTTACTGCGGAGAAGTTAATGAGATCTCTATCGTCTCTCTTGCTACGTGACGCGACAATTATTTATTATTTCAAATCCGTTTACAAGATAAATATATATACATTGTGTTGTTAAATTGATGAAATTATCTTGATATATGCTACATTTATTATGAGAAGCCTTTTCTTTTTACTGTTACACTGTAGACAGTAATATATGTATTTTATATAAAACTCTATGGTCATGAGAGCACATTATCCATTATCTGTTGGTTCATGTTGGTCTAGTTTAATTCAGGGTAATCCTTTAATAAAATGTATAATATGTTATAAAATATTTTATTGTTTTGTAATATTCACAGCGCACATTCTCTCGGATCGTTTTAAAACATTTTAAATCATTCTGCAAAATTCTGCATAGATTTTGCAAAAGAAATCCGCAGAAATAGCAAAAAATAACTGCTTACACAGCTTGTACAGCTGTACTCTTGCAGCAATTAAAGCAGTTCAGTTTTGTTTTAAATTGCAAAATAGTTATATTTCTTTTATTTTTACATTTTAGAGCAGTTTTTGTTTGTTAAAGTTTTTATGATAAGTTTTTATGAAGTGGTTAGCGGCCGACAGCAAGTTGACGACATGTATGATGAATTGAGCCTCTAAATCAACACTTCACTTGCCTATAATAACAACTATTTAAAATAAATATTTTCAGCATATCACAATGTTAGTTTAAACGTTTATTATCAACACACACTATTTTTAAAAAGCGAAGGCAGGTTGCTCTGGGTGCAGAAATTTAAAAATAAAGGGCTATACAAAACGAAACGAAATAAACATGAAACAGAATAAACATGCATGTTGCCTTATCTACAACTTCGCTTTTGCATATACATTTTTTTAATGTAAGGACTTACCACAGAAGATGGCTATTCGTGTATCCATCAAACAGTTAAACTAAAAAAAAGTCGATCCATACACAAACAAGAAATAAAGACACAGCCTTCTTACACGAAATTAATACAGGGAGAAGTCTTTAATAGATTATGTCTTGGATGCTGTCTTACGTTAAAAGTGTACCCGTTAAAATATTATTACTGCAGTTAAAGAGTTTATTTTGATCATGGTTTGATCTGGATAATTCTGAAATTAGCCTACTTTTCAGTCATTTGCGATGTTACAAGGTTGAACGTCTACACGTATTTGCGAGGTACATTTGCAGAGGTACATTTGCAAATGATTCATAAATAATACCTCTGTATTTTAGAAGTAATGTATACTCAAACTCTAAAAACAGCAATGTGATTGCGGATGCGCTGAGAGAGAGAGAGAGAGAGAGAGAGAGAGAGAGAGAGAAAGAGAGAGAGAGAGAGAGAGAGAGAGAGAGAGAGAGAGAGACAGAGAGAGACAGAGAGAGACCGCGGCCTTGTACAAGAGTGGAAATGATCGATGTTATTTGAAGTCGGCTCTTAAAGGACAAAATATCCCATAAGCTATTACGTAGCTATTATTAAAAAAATTCAGAACATTCTTGCGACCCAGTGGTTGGGGGCCTCTGCTCTAGGTAGGTAGCACTTACGCATAATTACGTCAATCAAAATGTTTTTAAAAACTCAAAATAGAATTGTCTCTGAGGCCCCCTAGTGTTCGAGATTTACTTAAATAACAAAATGCAAGACAAACAGAAAGATAAAGACAAGATTTACAGTAAAATATTTAATCATAAGTTTGAAGTTATAACAAGCACAGCAACAAAACTCCTCAGTAACTCAAGAACGTTGTTATAATAATATTACAGTTTTTTTACTGCCCATGTAGAAGGTGACGTTCTCGCGACCTTTCACAACGTTCCCTAAAAGTTCTCTAAAGGGGATGAAAAATCCGTACCTTTAGAGAACATTAGGTACATTCCTAAAATGTCCTTTGTTGTTTATAAAGGTCTTGTTGAAGACTTCCTTATGTGACTTTAGGGGGATGCCTGAGACATTAACAGAACATTCCCACATGGTACTGTTTTGGTCATATCATAACGTTGCCGATATGACTGTAGGAAGATGTTCCATATTGGTTATTCTGTGGTCACATAAGAACGTTACAGAGAGGACATTTGAAACATTTACAGAACTGTCCTACATGATCCTCTGTTGGTCCTATAATAATGTTCCTGATATGACTTTAGGGGGACGTCCCATATTGATTATTCTGTGGTCACATGGCAACGTTACAAAGAGGACCTTTTGAACATTAATAGAATGTTCCCACATGGTCCTCTGTTGATCATTTAAGAATGCTCCTGATATCACTAGGAGGACAAAATATGAAAATGCACTTTTTTAACATTTTATTTTTATAGGCTGTTAATACAAAGGATGTGTCAATGTGCAGTTATACAAACAAAGTAAAAATAAATGATTTCAGAATGAAGAAAAATAAATGAGTGATTCAGTCTGCACTATCATACATCAGACAAAGACTTAATGGGTTTTTTTTTTTAGAGTTCATGGTTGAATAAGTATTTTGAGAATGTGAGTGAGTTTTAGTCCTTTCACTTTTGTCTTTGTTCTTTAAGCAGTTATTTATTTTATAAGAGAAATTAAATAAGACTTATGACTTAACATTAAATTGTGTTAACAAGCACAAAAATACAAGTAAATAATACTAATATGTATTATGTGTACTCTTCGAATATGATGATGTAGATTGCAATGCATTTTGGAAACAGTAGTCAGTTAACAGCAGCAGCGTTCAATCCACTTTATGAAAAGGACTACCTTTCCCATAATGCCACAGCTTACAAGAGGACCCGGAAGTCGCATAAAATTCAAACTGCCACACTTGACGACGCGTGATCTTTATATAATACTGTTTTGTCTTTATATAATACTGTAAGGTAAGTTAAGATACTTTTCTTTTTAAATCTACATAGATTTCACTCGTTGTTTCACAGCGAGCTACATTAATGTTTTTTCTGTTTATTTGCTATTCTTTTCTGTGATGTTTTTATTTGTATGTTATAAGTGCTAGTGTTATATTCTTAGTTGCCATTTAAACAATATGCATAAAGAGGATGTTAAAGAAGTCTATAAGATGTTCAATCTTTACAAAATAAATTAATGCTCAGCCCACAAAGAAGCCAACCGAAGATCAGATGTTTTGTGCACAAAACAAAAAATTTGCACTTTTTGGAAATGCTTTTGTAAAGGAATTTAACACCTAAGAGTCATACATTAGTGTTTGTCTTACTCTTTTATTTGACTTTTTTTACAATAAAAATGTAATCATGTTTGTGTTTTGTTTGCAGAAGTCATGTACCACACTTCATTAAACCTGAAGAAGAGTATCTTCCTGCAATCTGGGTAAAGAATGATGTACGTTTAATACACTTTATTTAAAAACTTAACTGAACAGTCATGTTCATTATTTATCATTGTGCAATTTGATTTAAATTACAATATTGAATGTATTGAATTTGTTAAGTTTTGTATGGGTTAATTTCTTGTATGGGTTAATTTGCCTATAGTATTAGATACAAAAGCACAAGTGTTTTGGCTTAAAAGTGACAGCATGTCTTAAAAATGCTTAGATACTGGAGCTTGCATTGTTTGAAGTAGTAAAGAATAATGGCAAATAATGTAGCAGGCAATAAAAAATACTCGACCAAGAAGTTTTGGAGCTTAACATTTTTGTAGTTTGTAAGTTAACTGTAAAAATGTCTGTAGAAATTACAGTATTAATGGGTATTACTGGCAACTAGCTGCCAGTAACTTTTCTGTAGATTTTACATTTATGTTATTTACTGGCAACATTTTGTTCAAAGTTAAATGAACATGAAAATTTTTTTTGACTTTATCTTCTACAGTAAGTTACTGGCAACCAGCTGCAAAATTACAGCAAATTTTTTAGAGTGTTGGTCATTTGAAAATCTTACTGGAAGTCTGAAATCTTCCAACATATTTTTTCAAATCTCGATTTGAATGTCAAAAATCTTAATTGTTGGACTTGTTATGTTTTGTACTGTGTGTTTTTTGTCCTTACTTATGCATTTTATGTAAATGTATTTTTTAACTGGATTTTTATGCTGTTATTCTGCAGGCTCCAGACCTGGGGATTGAAGTTACTAAAGGTTGAGAAGGTAGGTTCTGAGAATGTTCTGGGAACATTAAATTTCTACGTAAAATATGGTCCCCTTACCATTCCCAGAACGTCAAATAACATCCTCCAACCCTTAAAAGAACTACAACACGTCTGTCTGAGAATGTTCTGGGAATGTTACAAGACAACGTCCTTAACACCAGCAGGGTCGTTCTGAGAATGTTATGGGAACGTACAATTTCTAGGGGGGTGTATACTGTTTGTACTTCTCATTAACATCATGAAATAAAAAAAAACATCTGATGATACAATCAGATGCTTTTAAATGTGTTTATTGTTCAAGCTTAATTTAAGACAGCCCATCTAGATAAATCTTAAAATATAAGTTGATTTAGATGACACTTTGTATTGAAGTAGTAAGGCTGACAGAGAAGGTTGCAGAACTAGAAGCGCGCATCCGAACGCTAGTTGAGCACAGTAAGACCGCTAATGTTAATGTTACAAACACTGTTTCGGGTGCGCCTAGTGTTAAGCGTAATACACATGGCTCGGTTCCGACTTCAGAGTCAAGGCGGCTGACTAACTGGGTGACTGTCAGGCGGCATAGTCACATTCGGCACCCAAATCACGCTCCTGTTTTAATATCAAACAGATTTTCTCCACTACCGGGAGCCAGAGCGTCTGACATTAGATCCAAACTTAAAGTGCTGGCTAATGCTAAACGTAAGTTTTCTAAGATTGTTATTCACGCCGGCACGAATGACACCAGACTCCGCCAGTCGGAGATCACCAAAGATATAAAGAGGTGTGTGAAATTGCAAAAACAATGTCAGACAATGTAATTTGCTCTGGTCCCCTCCCCACCTACCGGGGGATGAAACTTACAGTAGATTAGTGTCTCTTCATGGCTGGATGTCAAAGTGGTGCCTTCAGCATAATGTAGGGTTTATAGACAATTGGAAGCATTTCTGGGGAAGACCTGACCTGCTAAAGAGAGTGGCCTCCATCCGTCTCCGGAAGGAAGTGCTATTCTCTCTAGAAATCTGACCGATAGTCTTACTTTTGATATTGTCTGACTATCCAGGGCCCAGGTCAGGAAACAGACAGATCGGCTTACCCATCCGTCTGTTAGCTGCCTTGACATGTCAAGATCACATATATCGCAGCACATAGAGCCTTTTTTACCAGAGTACCAACACATCTCGACTGTGTCTGTTCCTCGAACAAAAAAATACAAAGCACTGTTTACCTCGTCTCGTACAAATCTTATTAACATAAAATTAGAACACAATACATTAACAGATGAAACTCAAATGTTAAAATTTGGCCTTCTTAACATTAGATCGCTTACCAGTAAAGAACCTATTGTCAATGAAATAATTACAGATCAAAACTTAGATGCACTCTGTTTAACAGAGACCTGGCTTAAAGCAGACGATTACATCAGTTTGAACGAATCCACCACACAAGACTATTATTATAAACACGTTCCTTGTCTAAAAGGGAGAGGATGTTTGTTCTAGCACATTGGATGCCGTTGCTCCCATTCGAAAAAAAAGAGAATCAAAGAAAAAATGCCAGCTCCATGGTATGACCATCATACTGCAGCCCTTAAAAAAGAAGCTAGAAAAATGGAAAGAAACTACTGAAGCACAAAGTTAGAGGTATGGCGTTCAGCATGGAAAGAGAGTGTTCAACACTACAGACAGGCTATAAAAACCGCCAGATCTACCTATCTCAGTACGCTTATTAAAGAAAACTTTACGCGGAGAGCTTGTAGAGAGAGGATTCATTACCTGCACTTAATGCGCACGTCTTGGACTTCTAGCACTAAATCCATCGTGTCATGAGCAGCTGCCCTTCTCTCTGTCTCACGTGCACGCGCTCTCGCCTCTGTCCGAAGTCTAAACATAAACTAAAGTAGTAATCCTTATGTATTTGTTCAGTTTAATGCGTTTCATGCGAGCTGAGGCAAACTTTCATTTTTTTTTAAATATGACCCACTGCATATTGCCGCTTCTCTCACACTCGTGTACGTGCAGAAAGTCTCTGTCCGAAGTCAGATCACTAGGTATTAATCCCGTTTATGATATGCATTTCAAGGAGTTGTAGCAACACCATCCCTCGTGTTTAAAATATGATTCTGTTTAAAATGTGATCGCGTTCCGGTGGACCGATGCGTTTAAAAAGGCACATTTGAGAGCACCACTGCTTGACACGTGTAGCCTTCTGCAACAAAATGCATTAAATTGTTTGTATGTGCGCGCGCGTGTGTGTGTGTGTGTGTGTGTGCGCAGATGCATGTTTATACATTTATTAAGTAATCATGGTTAGGGTTTTAATGACGCGCTCGCATTAATGGCATTAGTTTTAAGAAGGTTGCGGTCATGACGGTGTTGCTCTTGTTCTTTTTTGTCCACCAATCAAGTGACTTGTTATAATGAGTAAAAATTAAGAAATAAAAGAATTAGTAAACTACTGCCCCGCCCCCCGATACTATCGTGTATCGCCGATCTCACAGGCTGACGATAGGACGATCTCAAAATGGGGCATATCGCCCAACACTAATGGAGATCTTAATAACTTCTAAAATATTAGAAAAAGTAGTGGCAAGTCGGCTACGCACATTCATAGCAAATAATAATACATATGAAAAGTTCCAATCAGGATTCAGGCCCCACCATAGCACAGAGACAGCGCTGCTTAGAGTTACAAATGACCTCCTTTTAACATCCGATCGTGGTGAAATCTCAATCCTTATATTACTAGACCTTAGTGCAGTCTTTGACACAATAGATCACAGCATCTTACTCAATAGACTAGAAAACTATGTTGGCATCAGTGGTCAGGTGTTAGCCTGGTTTAGATCGTATCTAACCAATCGATATCACTTTGTTTATGTCAATGAAAAAGAGTCATATCACTCCCCCGTTAAATAAGCCGTACCACAGGGATCAGTTTTAGGCCCTATCCTATTCTCGTTATATATGTTACCTCTAGGAGACATTATCAGGAAACATAAGTTTTCATTGCTATGCGGATGATACCCAGCTTTACATCTCCTCACATCCTAGCGAAACCCACCAGTTTGCTACGCTAACAGACTGCATTCGTGATATTAGGGACTGGAATGCACATAACTTTCTTATGCTAAACTCCAATAAGACAGAGATACTTATTATTGAACCAAATCGCTCCAAACATAATATGTCAGATTACAAGTTGCCCATAGATGGCTGCATGGTGGTGCCATCTTCCACGGTTAAGAATTTAGGCGTAATGTTCGACAGCAATCTATCTTTCGATAGCCATATCTCCAATGTCTGCCGCACAGCATTCTTCTATCTTAGAAATATCTCAAAAATACGCCATATGCTGTCTGCATCAGATGCAGAAAAGCTTATCCATGCTTTTATGACCCCTAGAATAGACTATTGTAACTCGTTACTCGGGGGATGTCACGCAAATCAGGTAAATAAGCTACAGCTGGTTCAAAACGCCGCCACAAGAGTGCTTACTCGCCCTAAAAAGTATGACCACATCAGTCCAGTTCTGGCATCTTTACACTGACTACCAGTTAAATATCGCATACAATTTAAAATACTACTAATCACCTACAAAGCCTTAAATGGCCTAGCACCCTCATATATTAAAGAATTACTATCAGAATACAATCCACCACGTAAACTGCGATCACAAAATTCTGGTCACTTAACTATCCCTAGAATATCAAAAGTGTCTAAAGGCGGTAGATCCTTTTCTTACTTAGCCCCTAAACTCTGGAATGATTTACCAAATAATGTTCGAGTATCAGACACAGTCGATCAATTTAAAGCTAAAATTAAGACATTCTTCTTTAACAAAGCATTCACATAAAATGTCCAGTAAATGTAATTATCCCGCAATAGTTATTTTGACTAGAACAAAGCACTCACATACCTCATATGGGTAATATGCTATTGCCGCAATAGGTAGCCTGTCTGGAACCGAGCGAATATTAAACCACAATACTGCATGACACTTGCATTACATGCGAACGGCCCCTACGCTAATTGAATTCTGTTTTTCCCTCCCTGTCTTGTCCTCGACCCCGACTATTGTAACTCAATGAGACAAACAGACCCAGTTCCTGTTGCTGTGAAGGTCATCACACCACTGATCTACTGATGCCCAGCGGATGCACATCCAACGGCCACCGGCTGAACCAGTTTAATCCACTTACCCGCTTCCTATCCCTACCGTGTTTATATTAGAGCTGAAGATCTTTGCCCGAACCCGACGGGACCCGTCGGGACCCGACGGGCTCAGACGGGTTCGGGCTTCATTTCTAACATTTTACACGGGCTCGGGCTTGCGCTCCGGCTTTGTGAGGTAAATGAGCGGTCAAGTTCAATGCTGCTGGATCAGTAGCGCAGGACCGCGCTGAATTCATTTACAGTGGATTTAATGATTTTCCTCATCAAAAACATGTAGCCTAATCTTGGTGAGTAGGTTTTTCAATGTATAACTAAATATGAATCGAGTCTTAAATACATAATTTAGACAGAGGATATAGACTAATGTTGGCAGTAATGGAGAGAAGTGCCGACGCAAATCCCGCGGAGCCTTTCTCTTAATTTCGTTATTGCCAAATACCCATCTTAATTCAGAATGTATTATCTTAATTTAATTCGTTAAGAAATAATAATTTTATTGGCATATTTATAGTGTATTGCATAAGCCTATTTAGAATGAGATGTTACAATGTTACAGATTACTTATTTTATTTATTTGTTTCAACTTCCAAGTGGCGTGTAGATTATTAGTCATGAATAAATAATGTTAAAACTTGTGTAAATTTCTCATTCTTGACAAAAGCTGTGTGTGTGCGCACATTTAAATAATGTCGGGCTGTAAACGGGTTCGGGCTTTTAAAAAGCTGTCAATCTAAATGTACGTTCGGGTTCGGGCTGCATTCTGTCGGGCTCCGGACATTTCGGGCCTAACTTTTAAGGCCCGATTTCACCTCTAGTTTATATATATACTGTAAATATATATTAATTTCTCCCAAGGGTTTCTTTGTCCTTCTAGGAGTTTTTCCCACTGGGTTTTCTCCTAGGGGGGGGTTTCGTCCTCGGGAGAGTCAGCCAACTTTGGCTTAACTTAAGCACTTTACTGTATACGTTACATTATTACTACGCTCGCTTGTACGGTTTATCCTTAGCCGCAATATTCTAGTTCTTATATTATCTATTGATTTTCTGTGTTCTCCCCTACATTTACTCATATAAGAAACAGCTTAAGGAGTAATTTGCAACTTATTAGGTAAATTGGCAACATGATTGGGTATAAAAAGAGCCTCTCAGAGTGGCAGTGTTTGTCAGAAGTCAAGATGGGCAGAGAATCACCACTTCCCCCAATGATGCAGCGAAAAATAGTTTTCTGAGTTTCTCAGAGAAAAATTGCAAAGAGTTTGAAGTTATCATCATCTACAGTGCAAAATATCATCCAAAGATTCTGAGAATCTGGAACAATCTCTGTGCGTAAGGGTCAAGGCTGGAAAACCATACTTGATGCCCGTGATCTTTGGGCTCTTAGACGGCACTGCATCACATACAGGAATGCTACTGTAATGGAAATCATAACATGGGCTCTGGAATACTTCCAGAAAACATTGTCAGTGAACACAATCCACCGTGTCATTCGCCGTTGCCAGCTAAAACTCTATAGGTCAAAAAAGAAGCCATATCTAAACATGAACCAGAAGCGCAGGTGTTTTCTCTGGGCCAAGTCTCATTTAAAATGGACTTTGGCAAAGTGGAAAACTGTTCTGTGGTCAGACGAATCAAATGTGAAGTTCTTTTTGGAAAACTGGGACGCCATTTCATCCAGACTAAAGAGGACAATGACATCCCAAGTTGTTATTAGTGCTCATTTCAGAAGCCTGCATATCTGATGGTATGGGGTTGCATGAGTGCGTGTGTCATGGGCAGCTTACACATCTGAAAAGGCACCATCAATGCTGAAAGGTTTATCCAAGTTTTAGAGCAACATATGCTCCCATTCAGACGTTGTCTCTTTCAGGGAAGACCTTGCATTTTCCAGTATGACAATCCCAGACCACATACTGCATCAATTACAACATCAGGGCTGCGTAGAAGAAGGATCTGAGTACTGAAATGGCCAGCCTGCAGTCCAGATCTGTCACCCACAGAAAACATTTGGTGCATCATAAAGAGGAAGATGTGACAAAGAAGACTTAAGACAGTTGAGCAACTAGAAGCCTGTATTAGACAAAAATGGGACAACATTCCTATTCCTAAACATTGGTCCTCCTTCAGCTGTTCCTTATATGTACATTTAACTTTTCCGGCCTCTTATTGCTACCTGTTCCAACATTTTTTGGAATGTGTAGCTCTCATAAAAATCCAAAATGAGCCAATATTTGGCATGACATTTCAAAATGTCTCACTTTCTACATTTGATATGTTATCTATATTCTACTGTGAATAAAATATAAGTTTATGAGATTTGTAAACTATTCCATTCCTTTTTTACTCACAATTTCCACAGCGTCCCAACCTTTTCCGACCCGGGGCTGTAAATAAATTGAATTGAATTGAACACTTGTGTATATAAACCAGTATCTAATCATGTATCATTTATTTTGTTAGATCACACAGTTTAACTGTTGAGCTCTCATGTAACCAAAATCCAGGATAAAGAGGTTCAGTGAATGTGGTATGAACTCTGTGGATGAGGATCGTTGTGTCAGAGATGCTGTAGAAACACAAAATTCCTGCACTGTGATCCACATAAACTCCTAATCTACAAGAACCAGAGACTACTGGGAGATCTGTCTTTATCCTATTGTGCCAGAATGAGGATTTAGATGGAGAGCAGAACAAACTCCAGGACTGATCATTATATCCAAATCCACACTCATCACCATCTCCCTTCCTGCTGATGCTCTTATATGACACTGATATATCCACACCATTACTTCCACTCCACTCAATCTCCCAGTAACAGCGTCCACACAAACTCTCTCTACACAACACCTGAAGATAATAATCAAATCTGTCTGGATGATCAGGATACTGCTGATCTGTGTTAGTGTTTGTAGCCACTCTGTTCTCCTCAGACAGACGGATACATCTGTGTGCTGTGTTTGGATCCAGAGAGAACAGACTGAAATCTGTGAAAGATAAATACACAATATTTTAAGTTACACTAATATATAATATTTGTTTGCATATAATCCTGAATCTATGAGCATTCATTTGTTAATTCAGCAGGCTACTGTAGACATACTGGATATACACGGATATGTATACACTCACCAATCACAACATTAAAAACACGGAGAGGTAAAGTGAATGACATAGATTAAATTATTATAGTAGGATATACACTCACCTAAAGGATTATTAGGAACACCTGTTCAATTTCTCATTATTGCAATTATCTAATCAACCAATCACATGGCAGTTGCTTCAATGCATTTAGGGGTGTGGTCCTGGTCAACACAATCTCCTGAACTCCAAACTGAATGTCAGAATGGTAAAGAAAGGTGATTTAAGCCATTTTGAGCATGGCATGGTTGTTGGTGCCAGACGGGCCGGTCTGAGTATTTTCATCTGCTCAGTTACTGGGATTTTCATGCACAACCATTTCTAGAGTTTACAAAGAATGGTGTGAAAAGGGAAAAACATCCAGTATGCGGCAGTCCTGTGGGTAAAACAATGCCTTATTGATGCTAGAGGTCAGAGGAGAATGAGCCGACTGATTCATGCTGATAGAAGAGCAACTTTGACTGACATAACCACTCATTACAACCGAGGTATGCAGCAAAGCATTTGTGAAGCCACAACATGCACAACCTTGAGGCGGATGGGCTACAACAGCAGAAGACCCCACCGGGTACCACTCATCTCCACTACAAATAGGAAAAAAGAGGCTAGAATTTGCACGAGCTCACCAAAATGGACAGTTGAAGACTGGAAAAATGTTGCCTGGTCTGATGAGTCTCGATTTCTGTTGAGACATTCAGATGGTAGAGTCAGAAATTGTGGTAAAAAGAATGAGAACATGGATCGATCATGCCTTGTTAGCACTGTGCAGGCTGGTGGTGGTGGTGTAATGATGTGGGGGATGTTTTCTTGGCACACCCCGTGGTGCCAATTGGGCATCATTTAAATGCCACGGCCTACCTGAGCATTGTTTCTGACCATGTCCATCCCTTTATAACCACCATGTACTCATCCTCTGATGGCTACTTCCAGCAGGATAATGCACTATGTCACAAAGCTTAAATCATTTCAAATTGGTTTCTTGAACATGACCATGAGTTCACTGTACTAAAATGGCCCCCACAGTCACCAGATCTCAACCCAATAGAGCATCTTTGGGATGTGGTGGAACGGGAGCTTCGTGCCCTGGATGTGCTTTCCACAAATCTCCATCAACTGCAATATGCTATCATGTCAATATGGGCAAACATTTCTAAAGAATGCTTTCAGCACTTTGTTGAATCAATGCCATGTAGAATCAAGGCAGTTCTGAATGTGAAAGGGGACCAAACACAGTATTAGTATGGTGTTCCTAATAATCCTTTAGGTAGGTGTATAATACAGCACGTGAACAGTCAGATCTTGAATTTCATATGCTGAAAACATTCAAAGTGACAAAGAGTCTATACGACAGGATCAAAACATCTCCAAACCAACAAAACCTATTGTGAACAGTGTTGAATTTAAGATGTCTTACATTGTGTTAGGTCTGCTCTGGTCTTGGGTCCATTGATGGGAATAATTTCAATGTCTGTAACTAAAGAAAAAACCTGACACTTGATTCTCATGTAAAAGTAAACTAATTTTAATCTGCTGTGTATTTCTTCTGTTATATTATTTATATGCTACTGTAAGACTCATTGTGAGTAAATGAAAGTCTCAGTCATAGTTGTACTTTACCTTCGCTAGATATCTTTTCAATCTCTTCTTTACAGAAATCCTCCATCTTTTCTTTCAGTTGAGTGACAGATTTCCTCACATCATCAAAAGAGAGAAAACTGACAATGATGTTGTCTGTCGATCCAGGAGATGAAGAGAGAGACTGGAAACCCTAAATAAACACAACACAATGACAAAAACTTCACAACACAAAAATACTATAAACAACAATCAACAATCAGATTTCTGCTTGTTTATTTTAGTTTAGATCATTATGTCATTTTAGTGACTTCAACATTTTTATACAACAATATTTGTTAAAAAGTCCCAGCTTTGTTTTAAAATCAAGAAGTAACTGTGTCGCAAGAAAACTACAAATGAAAGATTTCAATCTTTTTAAAATCATCAGTAAAAAAAACTTTAAAAATCTATAGAAATTCATGGACTCAATTTTATTGACTCCAGGAAGAGTAGTTGCTTTTGTGCAGCTAATGGATCTCAAAATAAATAAATAAATGGCTATAAATAAATTTATAGTCCATAGTGTTTTTATTTTGCTGAAGTGTGTTGCTAAAAGCCTACTGTATGTGGGCGACAATCTGAAATCCTAAAATTTGTTGGCTGAGAGGCTGAGCAGGGGAAAGTAATTGCCAGACGCGCTTCCTCAATGATAATGAATCCGAAGAGTTTGTTCTATAGATTTATTTGCGTGAGAAACAAACAAGGTTATGTATCCAATACATTCCATAATTATTTTACTCGCATATGAAATCGTGTCCGGACAGCATTAGAATTGCGTTCTACAGCGGTCAACAAAAATAAAACTTCCCCAGTCACCCCCTCTCTCCAATCGTGAACCACACAAGTGAACAGATAATGTGCTTTACCTTTTCCACCACCACCAGGTGCTTTAATTACCACAAGTGACCAAAAAGGTGCTCAGAATAATAAATCCATTCCTGGCTCTTACAGTCTATATACATGCATATGAATATAATTAGGGCCAGAGCACCGAGGAGCAGGCCAGAATGGCCTGCACCGTGTGTGCAAAGCCCTATTGTTTTTGCTCTGTTTCTTCTGCTTTTTCTTCTCCGAAATGAATCGCATTTTTGAGGGCCTAAACATGTTCGAAAACTCATGAAACTTTGCACACACGTCAGAAGTGACGAAAATTTACATGTGGTATAGGCGTCAGAAGTGGGCGTGTAGAAGTGGCTCGATAGCGCCACCTGCAAGATTTCAGAAGAACAACCCTCCCGCTACAAAAAACGTACAGATACGAAATTTGGTAGGGTCATCTATCACCTCAAGATCTACATAAAAGTCCCTTGGAACCAAGCTCTGAACCCCACAGGAAGTCGGACATTTTGAATTTTCGCTGGGATTTCTGTGCAAATTTTGGCATTTCCAGGCTTCCTACTTTAACAAACTCCTTCTAGAGATTTAAAGCCGAAGGTATACTAGGGACGTCCGCGTATGCGCGCCGTCCGCATGACGTCATTTTCGTCATCAAGAGAGCCCAAAATTTGAGACCGCACTGTCCGTGTACAACAGCGCATGCGCGTGAAAATATTTAGACAGGGCACTCCACTATAAACAATTATACAAAGGAAATAGACAGCATTTGCACACACACTATCGTTTTTCTTCTTTAACTTTTACTTCTTCCAAGAACAGAAAGCCCTGGAGCATGTTTGTTTGATTTTTGTTCTTTGTTGTCTTATTGTTTGTTCTAAACTGTGTTTGCAATGGTGGATCAGTTACTTTTCTTCACCTATCCTAATGTTTTAATGTACTGTAAATGTCGCCAAATCAGTGCTGCCCTGACAGCCTGTTAGACTAATAATTTGAATAAGAAATCATTTGTATTGCGTATAGTGTCGAACGCGGCCATCCGCGTGTAGCCGCGGGGAGTATACTCGAAAAGCTGCGGACGCGTGCGCGCGCGAGCCGGACGCGGAAAAAAGGTATACCCCCGCCTTAATCTGATCATCATCATATTTGGTAAGTATCATCTAAAGGCCTTTGCGATGTTAAATTGCAGAGCTTTTGACTTTGTTGGAGGGTGTGTCCGTGGCGGCCTGACAAATGTCAGCATTTTCGGCATGAAACAGGATGTTGTTCTAACTCAGGCATACAATGTTCAATCTGACCCACGCTTCACATGTTTGATAAGAGTCTTGGCCTGAACACATTTCCATGCCAAAATTCAGTCATAGCGCCACCTAGATGCAGCAGGAAATGCCATGTTTTACGCCATGATTTACAGCTCTTAGAGATTTAATCAAATCATCATCATATCTGCTCAGACTGACATTAAGCCCTTGGCGATGATAAATTGCGAAGATCTTGACTTTTCGTTGAAGGGCCTGTCCGTGGCGGCCTGGCAAAGTTTGATGTTTCGCAATGAAACATGAAGTTGTTGTAGTTCAGGCATACATTGTCCGATCTGCCCCTGACTTCACACGTTTGATTAGGGTCCTGGCCTGAACACATCAACATGGCATAATTCAGTAACAGTCATAGCGCCACCTAGAGGCAGCAGGAAATATTACGTTTTACACTGTGACTTACTGCTCTTAGAAATGTAACCATATCAACATCATATTTCATCAGTCTAATCTCAAGACCTTGTGTGATGGTAAATAGCAACAACCTTGACTTTTCGTTAGGGCATGTCAGTGGTGGCCTCGCAAAGTATCGACAAATGAATTGCAATTTTGACAGCCTAAACAAGCTCAAAAAGTCATGAAACGTTGCATACGTGTAAAATGTGATGTTTTTTTATTTGAAATAGGCTTTAGAACTGGAGGTGTAAAAATGGCTCTATAGCAGCACTTACAAAACCTTAAGAGAGCAGCCCCCCACTACGGTAAACGTACAAATATGAAATGTGACAGGATAATGTATCACCCCAAGACCTACAAAAAAGTCTCTTGGAGCCAAGCTCTAAACCTCACAGGAAGTCAGCCATTTTGAATTTTCTCTGTAGTTTGAGTGCGAATTTTGCCATTTCCATACTTCATACTTTAACAAACTCCTCTTACAGATTTCATTAGATTAAACCATATTTGGTTTCTGTCATCTAAAGGCCTTTGTGATGCTAAATTGCAGAGCTCTTGACTTTTTGTTGGAGGGTGTGTCCATGGCGGCCTGCCAAATTTCTGCTTTTCGCCATAAAACAGGAAGTTGTTCTAACTCAGGCTTACAATGTCTAATCTGACCCACACTTCACATGGTTAATAATTGCTCTGGCCTGAACACATCAACATGGAATTATTCACATACAGTCATAGCGCCACCTGCTGGCAGCAGGAAATGTCAGGTTTTACACTGTGATTTACTGCTCATAGAAATTTAATTAGATCTTCATCTTGTTTGGTCAGACAGATCTTAAGGACTTTGCGATGATAAATTGTAAAGATCTTGACTTTTCATTGAAAGGTGTGTCCGTGTCGGCCTGGCAAAGTTTGATGTTTCACCATGAAACTGGAAGCTGTTGTAATTCAGGCATACAATGTCCGACCTGCCCTTCACATGATTAATAAGGGGCCCGGCCTCAAACCATCAACATAGCCAAATACAGATACAGTCATAGCACCACCTAGATGCAGCAGGAAACACTGATCAAGAGATTTAACAATATCAACATCATATTTGGTCAGTCTAATTAAAATATCCACATATATTTGCACATTAAAATTCATATCCCCACTGTTCACAGTTTTGTGGGTGGCGGTGCTCATACGTGCGAGGGCCCTTCCATCGCTGCTTGCAGCTTTAATATTTACTTACATTTTAAAGAGGAAGAACATCATTTTCTAAGTTTTTTTTTTTCATTTTCTCTTTTATGATGTCAACCCCAGTAGTCCTCATAAAGAAAACCTTAACATCTAACCAGAATAACCAGTACAAATACAATCAAATTCAAATCAGTATCTGTCTTATGACCTGATTTATTGAATATAAAACCTTTCGAAACTTTTAACATTAGTAACCCAAGAGACTGACATCTCTTTTTAAGAAAAGTATCGTTGCATTTTCCACCAATAATCCTCTCTTTAACAGATTCTCTCTGGTAACAGATGAGGCTAGCCTGCACAAGTATTGTCAAAAGGCCTCTCTTTTGCTCTGACGCATAAAACAACAGAATTTAAAACCAAAACTGACTTATAGCGTTTTCATCAGAACTTGCAGTTGAGAGCATGGTATGGACAAACTAACTGCTTGTTGTATATTTCCCAGTAATAACTTCACTACTGGAAGTTATCTGGTCAACGTTTTTTTTATCACATCACATACCTTCTTCATGTGCACTCATCCTCGTGTCTTCTACGTAGTTGATAGACTATAGCGCCATCTACTGTTAATGCCTGTACTCAATATACCACATATTCCCTTTTCTAGGGCAGAAGACTTACATTCCAACTTAAATTAAACAAAACACAGAACACAAGAAACAACAGTTATGCATGTCAACACAAGCATAATACTATAACACTGCATATTCCAAAATGCATAGTTGTATAACTCAAATGCTTTATCTACTTCAGTTGTAAAGAAAATGAGAACAATTTCCTTTTTTTTTCAAAACCCTTTTTTTCTGTCTCCCTTTCCTGATAAGTTATTGAGTATGCCCCTTTATGTAACATAGTCCTTAGATCACACTGGAGCACGACACATTCTATGAGGGCGTGAGGTAGTGGGGGAAGAGATTGACATTTGAGATGTCTGAGGTGCTTCAAGCGGTTTGAAGGAGTCTTCTGCTAGAGAGACTGTATCAGGTGTGGTGACACATGGTGAAGTCGGAGCCAGGTGAATAGCATTGCAAGCTCTTCCATCCGCAAGGAGATATGTTGCTGGGCCTTTCTGAACCACCACCTTCAGAGGCGGAGTAAACTTGGAATGTCCTTTCTTAATGATTCCAGGCTTCCTGATACGCACAAATGAACCAACTGGAATCTTTGGTGATTTTGCATGCCGTTGCTGATCTGTATACTCTTTCATTTTGTTTTGGGATTGTTGAATGATTTCTTTCAAGTTCTTTGGTCCTTTGGTGGGACTACACATGGAAGACCACCCACATGCAATTTTGTCTTAATTTGTCGACCATGCAGAAGCTCAGCAGGTGACAGTTTTGTCACCGCATGTGGAGTTGCTCTGTATGTATGTATGTAGAAATTCGGTCACAAAAGCTTTCCACTCTTTACCCTCAATGCTAGCGGTCTGTAAACAGCCTTTAAAAACCCTGTTAAAGCGTTCGATCTCACCATTCGCTTGTGGGTAATAGACCGAGCTACGGTACTGTTTAATATCTCTGTCTGCAAGGAACGCCTCAAACTCACCCGAAACGAATTGTGAGCCATTGTCAGTTATAAGTTCAAGTGGATTCCCTTCACGACTGAATATAGCAGACAAGAACTTCCCAATGGTCGCAGACGTAATGTCAGGGGCAAACGCAATCTCAGGCCATTTGCTGTAATAGTCAATGAGTGTCAGAGCAAAGCGACAACCTGGAGGAGCATTATTTAGGGGCCCGACAATATCAATAGCCAGCTTTTCACAAGCTGTAGTTGGAGTCGGCACAGGACAGAGCGGAGCTACATGAGTATTGGCAGTTTTATCATGCTGGAGGCATTTTCTACTTGACAGTCCATACCAGGCCACCAGTACAAATCTCTCAACCTCTGCTTTATGCGCACCATTCCTTGATGAGTGGCGTGGGCCAGCTTTGATTGCAATGCTCCTGGAATGATCACTTGATGTGTGCCACGAATTATGTAGCCAGCATGTACAGACAACTCATTCTGAAGACGATGGTAAGGGGCAATAACTGAGCTTTTCATGCTACGAGGCCACCCCTTTTCAATGCAAGCCTTAACCTGTTGAAGAATAGGACAGGCATCACACTCTGTTGAAACATTTAGATGGTAGAGTCAGAATTTGGCGTAAACAGAATGAGAACATGGATCCATCATGCCTTGTTACCACTGTGCAGGCTGGTGGTGGTGGTGTATTGGTGTGGGGGATGTTTTCTTGGCACACTTTAGGCCCCTAAGTGCCAATTGGGCATCGTTTAAATGCCCCAGCCTACCTGAGCATTGTTTCTGACCATGTCCATCCCTTTATGACCACCATGTACTCATCTTCTGATGGCTACTTCCATAATGCACCATGTCACAAAGCTCGAATCATTTCAAATTGGTCTCTTGAACATGACAATGAGTTGACCCCCTTTCTGAAGGCGAAAGGGGGTCAAACACAATATTAGTATGGTGTTCCTAATAATCCTTTAGGTGAGTGTATTTAATACATATTTTATCAAAATATAGTACCTATGTGAATAAAATAAACAACTATTTGTTATGCTTAACTAATTTAAATAATTGCACCATCCAATACTATAGAATTAACAATAGACTATATAAAAACAGAATAAATAAATAGCTAAAAAGTTACGACGTGGCACAGACGAAGACATGAGCGGATCCAAATGCAGTTTAACAATTTATTGAAGGTAAGGCACAAGCACAAAAATCACAGTAACACACAACACTAAGAACAATGGACAGTACAGGATAGGGAAAGCAGAAGTGAATATATACAAACAATGACCAATGAGAAAACCGGAAACATTGACATGACTAACAAAGGAGCAATGAGTTGCTATGGTTGAAAATGACTGGGCGGAGATAAGATTAAACACAAGGAGAACAAGTAAGACACTACTCAAAACAAGGTATACAAAGACAGAGTAAGAAACAAAACAGGGCAAGACATAATGCAAATCAAAACCATAAATATAAGACAAAACCCCAATAAATAAATAAACAGGACATAATTCAAAACCAGGAAAATACAGATAACTATTACACTAAGAAACAAAAACAAAGCATACATATATATATATATTTACTTACCAATAAAAAAAATGTTCTTAAGTGTTTTACTTAAATAAGAAATGTTTGTAGATATTATGTCATTTACAGTTATTTAGGAGTGGTTTCACTGTTTGGATTGTGTAACTGCAGTGCAAACAATGACAAACATTTTAGCCAAAATCTTTGTTCACAACACAATAGCAGATATCTTATTATAATGTCCATTGGTATCAATCTTAATATTTCTATGAAAACATGTTTTAAGTTATGATATACCACCATTGGCATGCAATCGGGATTGTGGTTATTGTGTCCCTGAGGGTTGTAGCCCCCGCTGCGGCAGGCGTCCCTTATTTTTCTGTATTGAAGGTGGCAACCCTAGCTGGATAGCCGAAATGCATCAGTGTGTGCATTGTTTTAGTTAGGTTTTTTATATATATATTTCTAAAGTAAGCCGTTTGAATGAATGTTTGAATAAAGGCTTTTTAAATTTTGTAACTGGAAGAACTGTCTTTGACCCTTATTAATTAGATTTAAGATGTATTTATTGTCATGTATGTTGTAGTGTAGAGTGTTGAGTTACCTGAAGGAAACTGATGTGATCTTTTGTTTGTGAAAGTTTCTCCATCTCATAATTTCTCCTCTTCAGATCATCAATCTCCTGCTTCAGTTTCTTCAGTAGTTCTTCAGCTCGACTCACTACAGTCTTTTCCTGATCTCTGATCAGTTGTATCACCTCAGATCGTCTTCGCTCAATGGATCTGATCAGTTGAGTAAAGATCCTCTCAGTGTCCTTCACTGCTGTCTGTGCAGAGATCTGTTAACACACAGAGAGAAACATCAAACTGAAACTCAATCTCAAACACTTCTTACAGTATTTATGTTTCTCTATTCATCAAAACTCACCGTGTGAATCTTCACAACCTCTCTTAGATCCTGAAGCTTTTTCTCTTTCTGCTGGATTATCTGATGGAGTTTGCTCTGGTTGTCCTCCAGTAGTCTCTATTCAACAGATTCATAACAAATAACTCAACTGGTCAGGAAGGGTTTGAGGGCGCAATCGTCAAGCTGTCATTAATCTGCTCAGCCGCTTATTATGCCTTTGTTAAGGAGCAACCATGATCCGATTCACGATTTTACATTTCCTTTGGTGTGTAAGTGTTTATTACTACATGTTAACGATATGCAAAAGGTACAAACCACAAAGTAAACAATGTAAAGAGTTAAAGGTATAGCGGAAGATTTTCGTTTTCCGGGTGGATCACCTATATTATTGGTCTTCCCAGATGTCAATCATTCTGATTATATGTTGATGACGTATAACCGTCGTACGTGCTCGCCTCTAGGTTCGCTTTCTGCACATGCGCACTTTCACGTGTATGTGTGTTGTGCTACGGTTTCAACCATTCATTGAAGCTCGCGTTCTCACTGTGTTTTTTTTTTCAAAATGTCTGAGGGTCGCAAGAGAAAAAGTGTCTACGAATTGAGTGACAAGAAGAGAAAGCACTATAAAGAAAGAAACAAGACCAAAATGTTTATGGGAGACTATTTCACACGCTGGCGTGAGCTAATAGTACAGGTTGGGCTTCCCACGTGAAGTTTCTACTGGAAAGGTACATTTTGTCATACTATTTGGAGAAATCCATTTAAAATCACTGCTAGTAAAAGTTGATGTAAGCTATGATTAGCGATGCTAGCCCTGGCACAAGTCACAAACCGCACAGACACGGTAAACATGCCGACAGCAACTTGTAAACAGAGCGAAGAGATGAACTAGGCTCCTGCATGCTCTCTCTCTGTCTCGTGCACGCGTTTATCAGGCGTTCCCTCTCGGGAGGAGGTAGAGTGTGGTGCGTGAGCATTTTTTAAAAAAATGTGGAGGAGCGGTTCTTTTAAATAATTCGGGAAAATCTTCCGCTATACCTTTATTGTCTCCAACGTAAATCTCTTTTCTTGAACTACAACAAATGACATGGATTGTAGGCAACAATTTACTTCCTGAACCTGTTGACGTGGACACAATGATGTTATTTAACATTAAAAACCACACAAACACATTGTATTAAACCAAAAACAAAAAAATAACGTTGCTTTTTTAGCAATGAAATAGGTGCCCTTTAATAAGACTGAAAGCATTAAACCGTGACCCATGCTTAACTGACCCCTCGCTAGGCCTAGGTCGGTTACTTGGCCCAGAAATATAATGGGGATAGTCGATAGTATTGTCTTTTAAAAACCATTTTATGTCACTGATTAGATATGACAATAAAATATCGTAATAATGCAAGAACATCCTTTCTAAGAATACAACTTTGATTTTTAAGAGTATTATTAAGATGAAAAAATATGAAATATTAAAATGAAATTGGAATGTAAGAAAAAATTATATTCTAAATATTTAAAACATAAATAAATATTATAAAATAATTTAATTTTAAACAGCTTATAGATCAGTGTAAGTGTAAATCCCAGCTTTGCAGGGATAATTGCTTAAAAGACGAGTGTTTACTCTGATCGCATCTGTGTGCCATTACGCAAGTCGAAGTACTCCCAAAAGTGCTATTACGCCATAAAATATAGTTCCTCTTTTAAATCCGCTTAGAAAAGCGCTACGTTTTATTTTGTACCACCAAACTTGCTCGTATAACTACTCGTCTTAAATAGGAAAAACGTTGATGTGTTTGGTCACTTCTAACTTTATCTCTAAATGGTACCATTGAAAGAATGGGGCTAAGCTAAATGCTATCGAAGCGTCGCAGCGCGCTCCAGCGCTTACGTGCACGCACACAGATGATAGAGGGATGTATCAACAATTCTTAGTTAAGGTAATAACATATTTTAATATTGAAAATGAGTAGACTATTCCTTTAATAACAGAGGCAATCACGATCCTCTGAAATGCTAATGATCAGTGGCGGCTGGTGACTTCTTATTTTTTTGAGGGCACACAATGCAAAGTTCGTCACAACATGTATGTAGCCCGTCATGTGTGTGGTTCGTCAATTTAAAAGATGTGTTCGGGTCGTGTAAACCTATTTGCATCACATGTCTTGTCAAAATAAGTGCCTGCTGCAGACGCGTCTAAAGGGTTTATGATAAAAGAGACCCTCGCGTTTGCCAGATACTCGCATAATCTCATGCGTAATCAGAGTTTAATGTTAAGGGAGTGGTTTGAATGTATTTCGTGAACGTGAACGTCTCTTTTATCATAAACGGTTTTGACGCGTGTACAGCAGGCACTTATTTTGACAAAATACGTGATGAACTCTCGACACGCAGAACATATATTTTGAATTTGCGCCCCTCAGAGGAGCAGTCACCAGCCGCCACTGGTAATGATGTTAATTTTTTTGCAAACAAACACACATGTAAACACTATGGTAATTTCTCGCCTCTTAAAAAACTACTGACGTCATGTTCACCCCGATAAGTCGTTATAATCATTGGCTGCGTTCCTGTTCGGGTTTTTTTTAACGCCGCTAACTTCCCTCTCGTTCACTCGGATGTATGTCTTTGCTTACGTTGTACGAGTGCCCACTACTGGTGGAACACTTCTAGGGATGTCCCGATCCGATCACGTGATCGGAAATCGGCCCCGATCGCGTGGTTTCAGACTCGATCGGAATCGGACGTTACCTCCCGATCAGGACTCGGATACATATACATGGTTTAAAACCCATTAGGTCTCGCTCTGCTCTGCGCCAGTGTACGCGCTGCGCTGGTGCGTGTGAACTAATGAGAAGAGAATAGGCTTGTTCGGCTTCATGCAGCGCCACAAGAACCAGCCGGATGACGTCAAAGTTCCGCGAGAGCGATTTAAAAGCAAACTCCTCCGTATGATTTCGCGGATCACTCTCGCGGTAGTTTGACGTCATCCGGCTGTCGATTGCCGCGGCGCCGCATGAAGTCGAACAAGCCCATTGACGTGCTTTCATTCACAGTCTTCACACTCGTGCGTGCAAGGAACCCACGACAAAACCGGGCTTTTACCGCTCATTTAAACTACGCGTTGATCGTTTTTGTCACCATGTGCTCAGACGCAGCTCCGCGTCTCTCTCAGAACCTCAAGAACGCGCATTCGCGCAGGATACTGTAGAGATGACATGAGAGATAGAGAGAGAGGTAAGAATGGTGCCCACGTCGAGAAAACTTAATAGAAGTCTAGAAACAAAGTATTAAAGTATGTATAGCCATGTCACTCATCTCATTACAATATGTTAACTAGATAACTGGATACAACTGATTGTATAGTTTAATAAAATAATGTATTTTGATTATACAGATTAATTACGACCTAACTATAGGTATTTTATAACTAACTGCTGACCAGTTTAGGGAATCTCTATGGCTAATTTATAAGATATATTGCTGAATCAGTATGTTGTTTTTCTTGTTAATTGAGTCTGGGTAGTCTATCTTATGCCTAGAATTAGTCAAGGAGGTTGATTCTTATAACTTCCTTCAAAGTTTGATCAATTGTGCATAATGACATGTGCAACAAATGCATATAGGGTGTCAGACTCATAGATTTGCATAATCTAAAGTTCAGGTTTTAAAGTTTGGGTCAACATGTGGCACAACTTTAAAACTGAAACTTATAAAATCCTATCAAAGGTCCAGAATGTCATTGAAACACACCAGTGGCTTTGCTGTCATCAGGATTAAACATGTTACCCCTCGAACCCTCCCTACCAAAAGAGCGTCCCCACAAAACAAATCCCAATTTAACCCCTGTACATATACTATATTCTCATTATTTTTTTAACACATCTGTAGTTATGCGCTGGCACAGAGTTAGACTCTTTTGACTCCACACAGAAACAGCAATGCGTGCGGCATGACATAAGGAACATCCTGGTTCTGTTTTTTCGCTCTTATTTATTCTTTTTTTATGTATTATAGAAGTATCGGATCGGGACTCGGTATCGGCAGATACTCAAAATCAAATGACTCGGACTCGAGGGCAAAAAAACCTGATCGGGACATCCCTAAACACTTCAGTTGGTTTAAATGGAACGCCCTAACTTACAGGTGTGAACTACTTTTCCCTCCATCATTTGAACTGTGCAAAGCGCGAGTTGCTGAAGTGACGTCACAATCGTGTTTGCATTGTGGTATATGGAGCTGCCTGAAGTGTACATATGAAGTAGACTTGCTCCCTCTGTCAAAATCGAGAGAGCGAGGGTCTGTCCATATAAACTTCCCTCATCCACTTGACAAAGTGGAATGCACTTCAAAATGGCGACAAGGATTCCCCCAAGGGGAAGTGTTTAGGGAAGTTTGAGAGTGCGTGTCTAAAACTGGAGTGTAGGGACGGTTCACATTTCGCGCCTAAAACCGTGCGGAAATTGCGACCGTTGGTTGGTTATTGTCACATGACCTGCGATGTGCTTGCGACATTCTGGAAAGTTGAAATGTTGATGCGGTGCAGATGCAACGCGTTGCTTCTGTTATGAGCGTGCATACCGCGCCACCTACATTTGAAATAACGAACTTTAGTGGGCAAAAGACGCGATATGTGAATCACCCCTAAAGGTACATTCACATTATAAGTGACTTTGTCGCTGTGTGTTGCTCGTCTCTTTCAAAAGAGGCGTTTCTATATCTAGTCGTCATAAACAAATGAGTACTGTCCACTCCAGTAACCTGCTTTGTTCTCATTGGTAGTCACTCCTGAATGTCGCTCATAATTTGTAAAGTTAAACATTTCTCAACTGAATGCCCCATCCAGTCGCCAACAGTTACTGTCGCGGAAGCCGGAAGTTGCTCTGCTACTGCTAGGCGATGCTAGTCTAAATGCAGCTTAAGGGGCGATTCATATATTGCTTATTTTGCGCGCTCAAGTTCGTTATTTCAAATGTAGGCATGCCGTATGCACGCTCATAATGGAAACGACGCAGTCACGACGCAGTTGCGATGCGCACGCGGTGCGACGCGCTAATTTTTCCCAGGCGCGCCCGCACCGCATCGAGTTAAAAACATTTCAACTTTCTAGAATGCCGCAAGCGCACCGCAGGTCATGTAACAAGAACCAATATATGGTCGCGTTTTCCACACGGATTTAGTAGCGAAATGTGAACCACCCCTAACGCAACCATTATCGCAACAGAACTACCATTCGCTAAGCCACCCCCAAAAACCGCCACAGGCCAATTGTGGTTTAGCAACCGTAACTAGGCGCAGAAGGTCTGACATGCTTGAGCACGGGAAACATGCCGAAGAATTGTGAATATTGATTGTGTAAATATGATACCCGGTATTTAGGTTGGTCACACGTGCCAGTTCCGCCGGACACGTCCCGAACAGGATTTCGGGTGCGTTCTCCGGAAGTCGCATTGCTCGACCGCATACGTCACCAAAGTTCTCACATTTGAATTAAAATACATTAGAAAATTAAGATTTATTTATTTTAAGACATACAATCCTTGCTGAAAAAACAATAAAACCATTACAGAAAATGTTAATGGTTTCCATCAAAATACCAATAGTAGACCCTTTTACTATACACAATGATGAAGTGGCAGCGTATGCGTGTGCATTTAGGCAACGGAAGTATGGCAAGAATCAGCAGTGAAGCAACACAGACAGAGAAAGTTATTTTGACTTTATCAACTTTTCAACACAGGTACCAGATCCGTGTACTATAGTGGAGTGGATAGAAGACGTTCGCAGATGGCCAAATATAAAGTGTCCAGATACATATACGTAGTTTAGTATATTATATTAGTGCAATCAAACGCAACAACCAAACATTTTGATGCTGGGAAACTGAGTTGCTAACACGTTAGAACCAATGGGGAATAACACCACTTCTGTTGCCTAAATGCGCGCGCAGGCTATTTGTTCACGTGAGCTGTAAAAGGGTCTATAGGACCATTAGCTTTTACCATTAAAACCACTACACTGTAGTGTGTTTTGGGCCATATTCAAATAAAATTCCCAATAAAACCAATAGAATTTCTCTGATGGTGTCTATGTTTTTTTTAGCAGGGATTGTAGTTTCATTCTGACCTTGAAATGTAACGATTGCTTTTCTGAAATTGAACCCGAAATATTAAACCTCAATGACGTATGTGGTCGACCAGCGCGACTTCCGGAGAACACACCCGAAATCCTGGGGCACGTTCAAGCTCACACTGGCCCTGCGTTCCAGTTCGTTTTTTTATGAACTTCCCTCGCTAACTTCCCTCAGTCTCGTTCACTCGGATGTACGTCATTGCTTACGTTGTACGAGTGCCCACTACTGCTAGAACACTTGAAGTGGGTTCAAATGGATCGCCCTAAGCCCTTGATCACATGGAAAGTGGAGACCGCCCCCTCCATGTGCAAAGCGCGAGTTGCTGAAGTGACGTCACAATCGTGCTGCATTGTGGGATATGAAGCTGCATGAAGTGTACATATGAAGCAGACGAGGGTCTGTCCATACAAACTTCCCTCGTCCACTTGACGAAGTGGAATGCACTTCAAAATGGCGACAGGGATTCCCCCGAGGGGAAGTGCTTAGGGAAGTTCGCGAGTGTGTGTCTAAAACTGGAGTGGAACGCACCCCGGTGCACAACGTTTTGCTACGTTTTCCGGGTTGAAGGACATGATTCCTGGAAACGGTGTGCAACGGCGTGCAACAGGTTTTATGCTGCGTTCCAGGCAACCTGTAACCCGTAAATTACGACTTTCAAAACCACGAGTCACGACTCCGAACTGGGAGTACATCGATCTAGTACGAGTTCACGGGTGGGAAGTCACGGGTTTGACTGCTGTTCCAGTGCACTTTCACAGGTAGAAGGTTGTAAAAACACGGGTTACAGCCTGCCTGGAACGCATAGAGTCGTGAGTCGTGGTTTTGAAGTCGTAATTCACGGGCTCAAAAAACCTGCCTGAAACGCAGCATTAGAAGCGTATTCTCTTGTTTGGTGAGTGTGTCAGAAATGTCGGCCCAATCAGCGGCAAGATGTATAAAACCACACGGTAGTAAAAAGACAACTGGCTCAGTGGGTTCAAGTTGGAATGTTGTCTTTCATTCTGGACGGCAAGGTCAGTGACTGTAACATCTAGGGCAGTGGTTCTCAAACTTTTTCCATGTGCGGCCCCCCCTTGTGTACGGTGCATTCCTTCGTGGTCCCCCCAAAGAAAATGTATGACAAAAATTGTTCTAAAATTTCTTTTTAATTAAACGAAACAAATTAAGTTATACAAAGTAGTGCTGCTGGTTAGTAGCCTTATTTTTATTTAGTTTAATTACACAGAATTCATGACAAATGAATGTATTTTATAAAATGTCATAAAACTGGGGCCCCCCTGGCACCATCTTGCGGCCCCCCTTGGGGCCCCGGACCCCAGTTTGAGAACCACTGATCTAGGGTATTTTACAGTATTAAACACACATTTTAACGATTTTATCAGGCTTCAGAAACCTTTTAAAAAAGAACACAAAGAATTGCCTCTCAGCTACCGTAGTTGCAACTCTTGCGTCATCGCAACAGGGTTTTCAACACATCACCGTTTAAACGTTGTGCAGCGTTTTATCGGGGCTGAACGCAGCCCTGTTCGGACGTGTCCAGCAGAATTGGCACGAATGGCCACTACTAGCTGACACAGTACATAATTGTTTGCATTTGCAAATAATAACGGTTCTTCGTTCATAATGCAAACATTTAAACGTAAAAGATGATTAAAGGCAAGACGAAGGCTGACTGACATACTTAAAAAAAGTATTTTAGCATTTTGTTAAAAGACGGCCTACCTCTTAGTAACAGTTGGGTTATAGTTCTATGAGCGGGAAGATGCTATCAATGCAAAGTGGTCAGGATGATGTCTTGTGTTTATTCCACTGTTTGATTTATAATTTATTACATTTTTTCACAAACTTCACTTACCCTGCTGTGCATGTGTTTTCTATTGGAATGGTCAACTTATGAGGCGGCTGCTGCTTGCGTGCTGAGACCTAACGTTAGGCTTTAGCTTCAATTTTTATCAAATTATTCTCTAATCGGTTGCATATTATATTGTGGATATATCCCTTGAATGCATACTGCAGTCCCCTTTGTCTTGCTCTCTCAAATATTTCAACTGTTCACCAAAAATTACTAATTATCTCATTGGGAATGTCTTGTGCATTCATACTGTAATACAGTGGTTTTGGGGGCCGCGAGATGGTGCCAGGGGGGCCCCAGTTTTATGAAATACATTAATTTATCATCAATTCTGTGTAGTTAAATCTAAGAAAATAAGGCTACTAACCAAAAGCACTACTTTTTTGTATAATTGAATGTTTTTTTTTATTAAAATGTTGAGTTTTAGAACAGTTTTTTGTCACAAATTTTCTTTGGGGGGCCGGGGAATGCACCGTACACAAGGGGGGCGCACGCTGAAAAAGTTTGGGAACCACTGCTGTAATAGACTTAACCCAGGAACACAAAAAGTCTGACATGCGTAACTAAAGATGGGCGGGGCTAAGCGAAGTGTCAATTATCATAAGCAACTTTACATACAGTAATTACAAAATTGTATGAAAAAAAAATCTCTGGACATTTCTATATATATATATTTTGCATTTGTTCATACCTGTTTCTCAGTTCTCTCTGCTGCTGCTGATACATTGTCGTGATTTTTATGTTCATCCATCGTACAAAGCAAACAAATACATCTCTGATCAGTGCGACAGTAAACCTCAAAGAGTCTGTCATGTTGAGAGCAGATCATCTCCTGAAGTCTTCCTGTCACATCAATCACTTTGTGTCGTTTTCCTGTCCGAAAAGCTTCATGTTGTTCAAAGTGAGTTTGACAGTAAGATTCAAGACACACCAGACAGGACTTGATAGCTTTGTATTTTCTCCCAGTACAGACGTCACACTCCACATCTTCAGGTCCAGCATAACTGAGATCAGATCGATTAGTGTGAAGTTTTGACTTCTTCAGTTTCTCCACCACTTCAGCCAGCATGGTGTTTTTACCTAAAGCAGGTCTTGTAGTGAAGATCTGTCTGCACTGAGGGCAGCTATAAACTCCTCTCTGATCATCCTGATCCCAGCAATCTGTAATGCAGCTCATACAGTAACTGTGTCCACAGTTAATGGTCACTGGATCCTTCAGTAAATCCAGACAGATTGAACAGATGAACTGATCCTGAGACACTGAAAGATTCGCTTCTGCCATTTTATTGAAAGCACAAATACAGAGACGCGTTCAACAGGACATGGAAACTGAAGTTTCGTCTTTCCTTTCTCAACTTCAAATGCTTCCTGCTTCAGTCAGTGCTCGTTCACTTAATGTCCACTAGGTGTCAGTCACACCAACAGAAAATCACAACTTATATTCATAGGAGTTTTGCCTTTATGCTTGAGGGGCACCTACCGGCAAACAAGAGTACTGCAATACTTTGAGATTACAGGTCCCAGTATGGGGCTTCAAGATTACTTAAAATTATTTAAATGTGACAAGTATTCACATGATATAACTACAAATCAAGTGTGTTTCTTACTGTTTGATTATTTTATACATACATATTTCTAGTTATGCCAAATGCTACAGAGATAAAAAAAATATGGCATCACAGACACATTTTTTATACAGTAGCTTATACATTTTTTCAAAGTCTAGTTTTAAAGGGCCCATATTATGTAAAATCCACTTTTACAAGGTGTTTGGACATAAATGTGTGTTGGCAGTGTGTGAACCACAACAATAAAAAAAAGTGTTATTAGAATATGTAAACATTTATAAAAAGAAAGGCTCATTTTAGATGCATCAGATTACTGTATTAGACTGAATGAATTTTAAGTTGCTGTGCTCACATGTTTGTTAAAATACCAATCCACCAAAAACACCCTTTAATTTCATCACTGACTAAACACTTAACAGTACTATACTATTCACTCCTTTAAGAACATAGAGCACACAACATCTCCATAATATGTGTTTGTATGAGTAAGAGTTCAAAAAATGTGTAATGATAACTTTCTACACTTTTGCATATTGACTATTAAACACATTATCACTGCACTCTGAAGAAATGATGCTAAATAGCACTGAAAGTGTTTCATTGGCTTGTAATCATAAAGAAACTTTAAGTGCCATACAGCACATTTGTCAGATGTAAAACCATAAGTGAGTACTGAGTGTAGATTCATGAAAATAAAATAATTTAAATGATAATAGTATCAGACTATCTGAATGCACTTTATATAAAGATCATCTACCTGAGTGATAAAGAAAGAAAGGTAGAGAAATCATGAAAATGTTGGTATAATAGAAAGAGAGATGTTGAGGTCTGAAAGCTCCACCTGACCTGAATCAATCTGACCATGAAGATGATTTTAATGCAACATACAGACATGAACTCAAATGCAGAGATTTACTTGAAGAATAAAATACAAGACAAACAGAAAGATAAAGACAAGATTTACAGTAAAATATTTAATCATACGTTTAAAGTTATAACAAACCACAGCAACAAAACCCCTCAGTGTCTCAAGAACATTGCTATAATAATATTACAGTTTTTGTACCGTATACTGTTTGTACTCCTCATTAACAGTGCTGTTACCTATCAGATACTCATACATTCATCATCGAATAAATAAGAAACCATCTTAATGTTGCTTTATAATGTGTTTTGAGTCAACATCACTATAAAGTGCCTTTTTGCTATCAGAATCACTCATGAATATCATATAATTCAAAATAATTATTATTATAAATGGCCAAACATTTACACACATGCAAGTACAATGATAAGTCTCTTGAAATATGTATTTCTCATTTTATACCATTTTCTTTGATTGGATGTATGCAATTTTGCATGTACCAGACACTGCTCAGCTAACTTTAGTGAGTGTAAAAATTAAATAAATGGCTGGCATAAATTAAAAAACAGATTTTTCTTATATATAAAACAAGTCATTTTTATAATGTATATTCATTTTTCATAATAATATTAAGCATTTTGCACGTGTCCGTAAAATTGCCCACCCTGTCATTTTGGGGTAAAAGCCCCTTTAAGAAACCAACTGATGTAGTCTGTGACATCCCGTCCCCCTTTGGTCTTTATTAAGTGGAGGTTAAAACATATAATGCACACACAGTAAGTATCTACACTTATTTTTCCTTATTTTCATAATTTTAATTGTGTGTTGTCAAGCTTAAAATGTCCACCCTGTCATTGTGAAATATTTATCAACATATAACTTTGCAGAAAATCAAAATATGTATTTTAAACAGTACACAGTCAGCTTCAACTGTGAACAACTTAACATGAATGGAGAATCTCTGATCTTTTGGGGGAATTTTGCACTCTCAAAGGCACTTTATAGTGATATTCACTCTTTTAGTGTTCAAGATAAAGTTAGACAGCCAATCTAGAGAGAAAAATCTTAAAGTCATTATAAAGAATTAAATATATATTTTAACTCATCTAGATTTCAATGTAGTCGTTTTTTTTTTTTTTTCGAAGTGTGCAGTTACCATTTTTTTCATCCCTATAACATTGTTACATGTAATCTGTTAAGTATATATAATTTGGGGGTGGTTTCCTGGACAGGGATTCGACTAGTCCTAGACTAAAATAAATGTAAGATGTGTCCAAACTAAAAACAACATTCACTGATATATCTTAAAATACATCAGTGCCCTCTCTTTTGCCTTAAAATGCACACAAGTTATGTTTTAGGCTTGTTTGTTAAAACTAGTTATATATCCTAATGCCTAATGCTAAAATAATCCCTGTCTGGGAAACCGCCCATAATGTAACATACAGTATAGATTTAAATTAAGATTTTGTTTGATTTGTCAATCTAAATATAAGTTGGTTTAGATGACACTTGTGTATATAAACTAGTATCTAATCATGTATCATTTATAATGTTAGATCACAGAGTTTTACTGTTGAGCTCTCATTTAACCCAAATCCAGGATAAAGAGGTTCAGTGAATGTGGTGTGAACTCTGTGGATGAGGGATGTTGTGTCAGAGACGCTGTAGAAACACAAAACTCCTGCACTGTGATCCACATAAACTCCTAATCTACAAGAACCAGAGACTACTGGGAGATCTGTGTTTATGCCATTGTGCCAGAATGAGGATTCAGATGAAGAGCAGAACAAACTCCAGGACTGATCATTATATCCAAATACACACTCATCATCTTCTCCCTTTCTGGTGATGCTCTTATATGACACTGATATTTCCACACCTTCATCCCCACTCCACTCAATCTCCCAGTAACAGCGTCCACACAAACTCTCTCTACACAACACCTGAACCCAATAATCAAATCTGTCTGGATGATCAGGATACTGCTGATCTGTGTTAGTGTTTGTAGCCGCTCTGTTCACCTCAGACAGACAAATATATCCATGTGCTGTGTTTGTATCCAGAGAGAAAAGACTGAAATCTGTGAAAGATAAATACACAATAGTTTAATTTACATAATATATTTGTTTGCATATAATCCTGAATCTATGAGCATTAATTTGTTAATTCAACAGGCTATATTGTATACAGATATACTGGATATTGATATACACTGATCAATCACAACATTAAAACACTAAGAGGTAAAGTGAACTGAACATTTAAATTTCTTTTTTAGGCATTTAGCAGATACTTTTATCCAAAGAAACAAAGATAATATAAGAGGGGAAAGATTGAATGAACATAATCCAGTCTCCAGAAGGGTTCGAATAATGCAGGCACACACGATGGTAAACATTACTTTGTGTAAAGTTAATTTCAGAGCGTCCGTTCCATCTCGACACCAGAACCAACTTCCCAACACACCTCTCTGCGCATGCGCCACCGCGCCAATCTAATATGCACCCCTTAGATACCCAATAAACATTCAGAACAGTTGTCCCACTCGTGCCTGTTTAAAAAAATAAAAATCTCACATTTTTCCCCCCTTAGAAAAAAAAATGTCCTCATTTCCTGAACAAAAAATAAATAAAATAAATAAATGAATAAAAATCTCACATATCACAATATTAACATAAAATATAGTGAGGAGGAAAAACAGGCTGGAGAACAATAGAATAACAAGCTTACATCTGAAAATAATGTGTACAAAACAAGTAGTTTTTTTTTCAACACCTACAACACAATACTCCAATTATGTTTCCACAAAAATGCATGAAGAAACAGATCACACTAACTGTGAAGAAAAAGAAAAAAAAACAAATCTATGTCCTCTCATACATTTACAAAACATGTCAATATTTTAAACTGGATAGAAAAGAAAGTTAAGTCAATGAAACCATTACATTAGCATGTTTTAAGCAAAAACCACTGACAACCTCAACAAGAAAACTTTCTAGGCCGATTGATAACACGTCCTGAACGTGTAACTACCCCATCTGATGAACTGTGCTCCCTAGCTGAAGGAGATGCACTTTCCATCAATTGAGGTGGCTGTGTTTCTGGTTGATGAACAGCAGGCATGCGCCCTGAAGGCCTACGTGTATGAGGGACAGAAGGTAAGATTTGAGTCTTGTTCGCACCACCCTCAGGTCCTACTAAAGTCCACGGAAGAGACCCTGACAAGGCAGTGTAGGTGGTGTTTGCTCTTTGAGCCCCTTCATCAAAACCCCGACCAACACATGTGGAGGAGTTCACAGGTGTATTCCAATCAGACCTGTAAGGCTTTAAGCGGTCATAATGGACCAGTTTAGTTCTTGCTTTACCAGTCCTGAGGTCTAACACTGTGTAAATTATGCCCTCCATATCAACAGAAATGACCTCATAAGGTCCTGTCCATTTTGGATCCAATTTCTTTCTTTGGGTAGTTGGATCATTCATCCACACCCTGTCTCCGACTTTAAATGGCTGAAATCTGGCATGTCTATTGAAATAATAGACCCCTTCAAGGTTTGTAAACATTGAATGACTATCGGGTGCGCGCGCAGCATGGGGTCAAACTGTTCATACCATCCAGGCTTTATAATTTAATATAACAGGGCTGAAAAATGATGACTTACCTCAAATGAAGTGAGCACTACAAACACAAGCCTCTTTGATATTTGCATTGTTCCAGTCTGCACGTTAATTGCTTGCAGCCGCAAATGTTGTATTTTTTTGTTTTTGAGATTCTGCATGAATCGCAAAAACTTAACGGAAGACCTGGTGCGATTTTTCACGGCCCACGACGTAAGTATGCATTTTTGACGATACCGAATAATACGCAACTCAATCTGCTGAAAATGACTTTTCTGACCCCGACATGTGCAGTGGGAACCGCCTGTGACGTGAACTGTGAAGGGGTCTATACTCACGCCTAAGTGTCTGATCTGCCCCATTATCAAGTACTTCTTGAAACACTGTTGTCATCCGACTGGCTAAAGCAGACCCATAGGTCTGTGGCGTATCCAAGGTAGCACCTAAGGGAGAATCAATTTGTACATGCACAGGTAAACGGGGCTCTCGGCCATGAACTAAGAAAAAAGGTGAATAACCAGTGCTGGAATGGGGTGTAGCGTTAAAGGATAGTACAACTGCAGGCAGGTATTGATCCCATTCACCATCTCTGTGAAATAGAACTTTAGCCAACTGATCCTTCAGCGTCCGGTTGAATCTCTCTACCATTCCATTACCACGTGGATGGTAAGGAGTGGTTCTTTTCTTTTTTATGTTTAGTCTCTGACAAATGTCTTGTAAAATCTGTGACTCGTACTGACGGCCCTGATCTGAAAATAATTCCTCTGGAACACCATGCTCAGGTATATACTGTTCACAAAACAGCTGTGCAACTGTACTGGCTTTTTGATCCACCATTGGATATGCATTGACATACTTAGTAAAATGATCTTGCACTACCAACACATATCGATTTCCTTTGGAAGTTACAGGCATTTCAGTAATATCAGTGCACACAAATTGAAATGGTCTAACAACAGTAATAGACTGGAGAGGTGCCTGCCGATGAGGAACAGGGTTTCTCCTGGACTCACAAGCAACACATGACTCACAATATTGCTCAATACACTCCTCA
Organism: Misgurnus anguillicaudatus; assembly: GCF_027580225.2. NCBI lineage: Eukaryota > Metazoa > Chordata > Actinopteri > Cypriniformes > Cobitidae > Misgurnus > Misgurnus anguillicaudatus. The sequence continues at coordinate 7,256,409 of NC_073354.2, forward strand.
TTCCTGGCCAAAAACACAAATTCTGGGCTCTCTTGAGTGTGCGCTCAGCACTATAGTGTCCAGCACATGGATCCCCATGCAAATAATGTAAAGTGTTTTGAATGAGAGCATCAGGAATAATCACTTGGTAAATTTCAGGTTTACCAGGAGCAGTATGAGCTGTACAGCAAAGCACTTCGCCCTTCAACACCATACGTGAAAACTGCCACCAGAAATGTCTCATTTTCCCATTTACATGTCTAAGATTAGGTCTCTTTTGGTTCTGAACCCAATCATACACCTCTGAAAGAATATGGTCTGTTTTCTGGTACAGGGAAATGTCTTTCCCATCACTACATAAAGCAGCATGCCATATATTTCCATCACCCTCAGTGCTTGTGACAGTATTATCATGTTTAGTTAAGAGAATCTGAGACTGCAGACGAGACGGAGTATCTGTTCAACTAACACCAGCTAAAACAGCTTCCTGAGAGTTGACCAGTAAGTTTTCCGTTTGAACAGACACATTCTTAGTAAGAGGGTCTTGTACCTTCTACAAAACTACAGGAATTATCGACATAGCATCCGCATTGTTGTGTCTCTTGCCCTCTTTGTGTACAATCACCCACTCATATGGGTCCAGTTCCATAGCCCACCGACCTCTACGCCCTGTGGGGTCAATGTGAACATTCAACTTCCTAAGACCCACAAGAGGTTTGTAATCTGTGACTATGGTAAAGGGGCAGTTACTCAAGTAATGACGAAAATGTCTGAAAGACCAAACTATTGCCCACAATTCCTTGTCATATGTAGACCATTTTCGTTCAGTAGGAGACAGTACACGGCTAGCATATGCCACAACACGTTCTGTGCCATTCTGCATTTGAGATAAAACAGCACCAATGGCAGCATTAGATGCGTCTGTACTCAACGTGAATGGCTGATCAAAATTGGGAAATGCCATGACAGGAGGTGATGTTAGAGCATCTTTAAGCTGTTGAAATGCAGCTGAGCAGTCATCCGTCCATTCAAAGGCAACATCCTTATGTGTAAGTCTGTGTAAGGGTTGAGCTTTAAAGGCATAATTCTTCACAAAACGCCTATAATAACTACATAGCCCAAGAAATGCTCGGACCTCAGTGGGAGATCGAGGTGTTGGCCAATCTCTTACCCGCTGACTATGATCTGGGTCGAGGGCCAACCCATCCTTTGACACAATGTGAGCCATGTACTTTACAGACGCTTTGCAAAACTGACATTTTTTAGGGTTAAGTTTAAGACCTGCTTCCCTAAACCTTACAAAAATGTCTGTGAGATTCTTCAGATGATCATCAAAGTCTTTTCCCATACAAATGATGTCGTCTAAATAAATGACACACTTCGTCCAATGCAGACCTCTAAGAACCAGTTCCATCAACCGTTGAAATTTGGGCGGACTGTTCTTGAGGCCCATAGGCATAACCAGTGCTTTAAGTGGGCCGGAACGCCCCGGTACTCAGTACCGCCACTTCTAAAAATAGCTCTTGAGCGTACCACCACCTCTACGTGCGCCCAGAACGTGCTTTTAGCGTACCGGAACGCTCATCTGTTTAAAAATCAGAGGTTTAATTTAATAATTTGGCTGCGCTGCCGCTTTTCAGAGCGCCCTTAATGTACGCTTCCTAATTCGTTCCACCGAGAGCAGAGACTACATTACCCATACACCCTTGCGTTTACAAGTTAAAAGCGCATGCGTCCTTCAGTCAGTGTCAACGTGCTCTGGAGAGGTGTGTGTTTGTGTGTGAAACGCGCAACCATAGCTGCTCGGTTACAATGAAAATACAATGAACACGTAATATGCCCTCCTTGTTTTAGACTCTGAGTAGTAAAAGAACGCCGTCAGAATCAGAGGACTCGCTGAAATCCCACCAAGCCAGAATGATAGCTGCAGGACAGACGCAAGCCTTGTAGGTACGTGATAATCTCCGCTGTCGCGGCTTTCAGTTTGGTTCCCCTCGACGCAACTTCGGATTTCCTCAGGCGATGTGCAGAAAACATTCTTGAAATTGTAATATACATTTAGTTTAATTGCTAAACTAAAAGTAAACGAAATTTCAATGAATTTGAACGACGTGCACAGTAGTTTTACCACCCGCAAAATGAAAAACAACGGGACAAAATAAATGACTTTAATTAGAGTTTCAAATGGCCAGTATTTTGTTATTCTTGACCCTATAGACATGGTCTTGGTGTCATTTTAAAGTTTTTTTTCAAGCATTTTCTATCTGAACCACTAGTTTTAGCATGTAACCATGCTGACAATTTTACTCACATATCTACCTTTTGCACATTTTATTTATGTTCAAAAACTCTTTCTACAGTAGCTCTTTCTAATGGTATTTTTTCAAAATCCTTTTGCACATTTTATTTATGTTCAGTAGCTATTTCTAGCTCAAGCAAATCCACAAATTTATAAAAGGATTAATTATTTTTTACAAGGTCGTCTGTTGACTGCTAAATATAAAACCCCTTCAATATAGGAGTCGAGTCAGCAAAAAAAAAAAAATAGAGTACCGGCACCTCTTTTGGGCCACTTAAAGCACTGGGCATAACCTTAAATTGGTATAAGCCATCACCTGTAGTGAAGGCTGTTTTTGGTCTGTCACCCGGGTCTAACTCCACCTGCCAATAACCAGAAGACATGTCCATGGTAGAAAAATACTGAGACCCTGATAATGCATCAAGACTGTCATCCACCCGAGGTAATGGGTGTGCATCTGTAATAGTCACAGAGTTCAGTTTGCGGTAATCTACGCAAAATCTGTATGTGTTGTCTTTTTTCTTTACCATGACTACAGGACTTGACCATGGGCTATCACTGTCCTCAACCACATCTTGGGCTTTAAGATTTTCTACCTGACGGTGAATTTCTGCCTTTATAGCAGGGGAGGTCCTGTATGCCCGCTGCGAAATAGGGGTGTCATCTCTAGTCCTGATTTTGTGAGTGACCACACTGGTCCTACCATAGTCATGGGTATGTTGACTGAAAACATCAGAGAAAGAGGTTAGCAATTCTTTTAGACTCTGTTGTTGTGTTTCTGACAATTCAGTATTAGAAATATCTGGCGGTATCGACAACATGGGTACTGACATTGAGTTAGACACACCAGCTTCCCTTATGTTAACATTATTCACACATTTGTCAACAACTACATAATCATCCTGTTCAGCCTCAGAAACAGAATAAAATGTACCAATTTGTGTGCCACTGTAAAGGGAAATGTCATCAGAAGAAGGATTTACCACTTTCAAAAAAATTGAACCATTAACAGCTTTAGTAACAGTCCATGCAAATCCTACTTTGGAGTCCTCATGATAATGAGGCTCAAACACACCTGTGTAACCATTAGGCAAAAATCCCTTATGAGGTGGTGAAAGTTTGGCTGAAATTACAGTCTCTGAAAAAGAAGGAACAACCATAGTGGTAGACACTGTAACACCCATAAGTTTAGGAACATGCTGGTTAGCATTTAAAAATGGTATGGAGTCCCCACCTATTTGAAAAGACTTGTCCTTGGTGTTTATCCTAATCTTGTGAGCAGACAAAAAGTCCCAACCTAATATAATTGGCTTTGAACAGTTTCTGATCACTTGAAATGAATGTGACACTGTATGCAGTCCCAATGTTACATTTGCTGACAATGTACCAACAGAATCTAAAGCATCCCCAGAAATAGATGTTAGAGGTATGAACTGCTTCACTAATGGTCTTTGACGTACACTTGCAGTAGACATTCTGAAATCTTCACTGATAAGAGAAACATCAGCACCACTGTCTCCAAATGCATGAACTAATGTGTCTTCAATTACGATAGGTACGTATTGAGTCATAACATCAACGGAATCAGAACTCACTTGGCGCTCACCAGTGTCACTAGGGGGCCTGACTTCATCAGCAGTTGGCAATCGGCCCTCATTGTCAACTACTTGTAGTTTCCCTGGTGTTCATAAGCACGCGAAGGAGACTGAAAACGTACATGCCCTGGACTTGGTGATCGGCGGCTCTGTCGTTTACTCGAGTAGTCATCCAGGGAGCGGTCACTCCGCCCACGCTCACTACGTGCTGAGCGTTCTAGCGATGCTCGATTTTCGCTGTGATGTTGTCGGTCATGTGATCTTCTGGGACTCTGAGTGACGTAGTCATCATGTCTGCGTGATTCCCAGTATGTTCTGTCACTGCTTGTGTCTCTGTAGGAAGATCTGGCTCGATCATGGGAATTCCAGTCATTATACAAGTGCCTGTCATACCTGCGTTCGTTCAAACAAGCGCCCTCGTGCACCATCTGGAGTGGGGCTCCGGCGATGATGGTCTGATGACGAACTGTGTCTATTGGCATACCTCTGCCTGCTGATCTCGAGTTGGAGCTGATCCACTCTTTCTGACAAACTCTCCAAGGTCCTCTGTAGTTTTATGAAGTCACCTGATGTAGCTGAATGGACTGCAGGGGGGGGGCCGTAGTTGCAGGAGTGCAAGGAGAGGCAGGTAAAGTCTGCTGAACATTAAAGGTAGAGCCACTGAAGGGTCCTGCTGTTGGTGAAGTCCACTGTTGTGAGTGTGATGGTAGCATGACTTTGCTGGCTTGATGTGCTTGTTCAATCTGAAGCGCAAAAGTAAGAGCAGCCTCCAATGTGTTCACTCCTTGTTCATGTATGCGAAGCTGGAGGTAAGGTTCAATTCCAGCAATAAAACGCCTGAATTTTTCTCCATTCTTAGCATTAGCTTCATAAGTGGGAAAAGCTTCATCCACTAAACGGCTAATTTCAGCAGCAAAAACTTGGAGAGCTTCCCCAGGCAGGCGTGTGCGGGCATTAACATAACTTTGAAATGTGGACAGGTAAACGCTTTGGCCAAAAACATCTTTCATTTTCTCTTTTACAAGTTTATAGTCTTTCTTTGTTTCATTAGGCAAACTGTCCCAATAACTAAAAGCTGTTCCTCCAAGACAGGTGGGCAAAAGCTTAGCTAACTTGTCATTATCAAAATCAGAGCTAGCCTCTACAGTCACTTCAAAACGTCTGCACCAGCGAAGAAAATCTTCTTTCCCGTCCCCCAAAAAGACAGGCGGGAAATGTCCACTATAGCGGTGCATTGAACGTGAGGGACTATGAACAGGCAGATCACCCCTTGCATCTGCTTCACTCATTTTTGACTTCGTTGTGTTAAAACACCCTAATGAAAAGTCCAGGCCTATTGCAAAATGGAGGCACAAAAACGATGTATGCACAATAGCCAAGGGCAGGGTTGGCCAAAATTTTAATAGCAAATGTTCACAAAGAGTCGGTTTAATGACAACAACAAAAATCCCAAAACTCTATACAAACCGCTGCAGGTAACATTCCGGTTAGAGTATTAATTATGTCACAGCAAAAAAAAAAAAAAAAAATCTTTTAAGTCCATCAAATTATGCGAGATTTACCTTTTCTCCTCCGTTGCAATCTGCATATAACAAAACATCCGTCACACACTCGTGTGAAATCCGACACCACTATAAAGCACAAACGAAAGTCCTTGCCACTGTAGACATACAGGAAAAACACTCGATGTGGATAATAGCAGGTTCTTAACTTGGACTTTGCCCCGATGTCACGTTGTAATGCCGCATCGATCAAATGAAATGCCTGCTGAAAACTTCACATGTCCAACCACGTCTTCCAAATCCGCTGCCACCAATTAATGTAAGAGGGGAAAGATTGAATGAACATAATCCAGTCTCCAGAAGGGTTCGAATAATGCAGGCACACACGATGGTAAACATTACTTTGTGTAAAGTTTATTTCAGAGCGTCCGTTCCATCTCGACACCAGAACAACTTCCCAACACAACTCTCTGCGCATGCGCCACCGCGCCAATACAATATGCATCCCCTAGATACCCAATAAACATTCAGAACAGTTGTCCCACTCATGCCTGTTTAAAAAATCTCACAATAACAATCAAGCAATTTCTCAGGCTATAATACAAGAAGTGCTTAAACCGACACTGTAAAAAATGTATGTAGAAATTACAGTATTAATGGGTATTACTGGCAACTAGCTGCCAGTAACTTACTGTAGATTTTACATTTATGTTATTTACTGGCAACATTTTGTTCAAAGTTAAATGAACATGAAACATTTTTTGACTTTATCATCTACAGTAAGTTACTGGCAACCAGCTGCAAAATTACAGCAAATTTTTTAGAGTGAAGTTACCTGTTTTCACAATCTCAAAACAATACCATGTGAATAACATAAATTACATTATTATAGTAGGATATATAAGAGAGCAAGTGAACAGTCAGGTCTTGAATTTCATATGCTGGAAACATTCAGATGGGTAAATGAAAAGATCTGAATGACTCTAGGATAAAATAGTGATGTCTACGACAGGACCAAAACATCTCCAAAACAACGTGAACAATGTTGAATTTAAGAAGTCTTACATTGTGTTAGCTCTGCTCTGGTCTTGGGTCCATTGATGGGAATAATTTCAATGTCTGTAACTGTAAAATCAAACTCATTTTAATCTGCTGTGTATTTCTTCTGTTATATTATTTATATACTACCGTAAGACTCATCGTGAGTGAATGAAAGTCTCAGTCATAGTTGTACTTTACCTTTACTAGATATCTTTTCAATCTCTTCTTTACAGAAATCCTCCATCTTTTCTTTCAGTTGAGTGACAGATTTCCTCACATCATCAAAAGAGAGAAGAGAACTGAGAGGGATGTTGTCTGTCGATCCAGGAGATGAAGAGAGAGACTGAAAACTCTACATGAACACAACACAATGACAAAAACTATCAACACAAACTTACAATAAACAACATACAGATTTCTGCTCAATTATTTTAGTGGCCGATTCAGAAGTCATAACTGTGTTGCAAGAAAACTACATCTGAATGATGTCAATCATTTCAAAGTCATCAGTACAAAAGCCTCTAAAATCAAGAGAAATTCATGGATTTACAGCAGTACATAGTGGTTTTTTTGTTGTTGTTGCTCACTACACTTTCCAGTGCTGAAGTTTATTGCTAAAAGTCTACAAAGTTTGGCATTTGTTTACCTATATACATGCATGTGAATATGATATTTACTTACATTTTAAAGAGGTAAAACATCATTTTCTTTTCTAAGTTTTTTCTAAAAAACCTTTTCAAAGTCAAACCAGTATCAATGATTTATTGAATAAAAAAACCTTTTGAAACATTTAACTTTAGTATCTCAAGAGACTGACTTTTTTAAGAAAGTATTGTTGCATTTTCCATCAATGATCCTCTCTTAAACAGATTTTAAGATGTATTTATTGTCACGTATATTGTAGTGTAGAGTGTTGAGTTACCTGAAGGAAACTGATGTGATCTTTTGTTTGTGAAAGTTTCTCCATCTCATCATTTCTCCTCTTCAGATCATTAATCTCCTGCTTCAGTTTCTTCAGTAGTTCTTCAGCTCGACTCACTGCAGTCTTTTCCTGATCTCTGATCAGTTGTATCACCTCAGATCGTCTTCTCTCAATGGATCTGATCAGTTGAGTAAAGATCCTCTCAGTGTCCTTCACTGCTGTCTGTGCAGAGATCGTGTTAACACACAGAGACTGAAACTCAATCTCAAACACTTCTTACAGTATTTATGTTTCTCTATTCATCAAAACTCACCGTGTGAATCTTCACAGCCTCTCTTAGATCCTGAAGCTCTTTCTCTTTCTGCTGGATTATCTGATGGAGTTTGCTGTGGTTGTCCTCCAGAAGTCTCTGTTTAACAGATTAATATCAGATAACTCAACTGGTCAGGAAGGGTTTGAGCCAGATATCTTCAAAACAACTAGAGTCAAGATGTCATTATTGTCATCTGCTCTTACGCGCCACCAGGTTGCCACAGGGGCCTAAGCAGCCGCTTATTTATTTTATGCCGTTAGTAAGTCATTAATAAGCAACTTTACGTAATAGAAATTACAACATTGTATTATAAATGTCATATATTTTTCATTTGTTTATACCTGTTTCTCAGTTCTCTCTGCTGCTGCTGATACAGTGTCGTGATTTTTATGTTCATCTACCAAACAAAGCAAACAAATACATCTCTGATCAGTGCGGCAGTAAACCTCAAAGAGTCTGTCATGTTGAGAGCAGATCATCTCCTGAAGTCTTCCTGTCACATCAATCACTTTATGTGGTTTTCCTGTGCGAAAAGCTTCATGTTGTTCAAAGTGAGATTGACAGTAAGATTCAAGACACACCAGACAGGACTTGATAGCTTTGTATTTTCTCTCAGTACAGACATCACACTCCACATCTTCAGGTCCAGCATAACTGAGATCAGATCGATTAGTGTGAAGTTTTGTCTTCAGTTTCTCCACCACTTCAGCCAGCATTGTGGTTTTTCCTAAGGCAGGTCTTGTAGTGAAGGTCTGTCTGCACTGAGGGCAGCTATAAACTCCTCTCTGATCATCCTGATCCCAGCAGTTTGTAATACAGCTCATACAGTAACTGTGTCCACAGTTAATGGTCACTGGATCCTTCAGTAAATCCAGACAGATTGAACAGATGAACTGATCCTGAGACACTGAAAGATTCGCTTCTGCCATTTTACTGACTGCACAAATACACTTTTACTTTCTTTTCTCAACTTCAAATGCTTCCTGGTTCAGTGCTCGTTCACTAAATATCCACTAGATGTCAGTCTCACTAACAGAAAATCACATTTTATATTCATAGGCGGTTTCGTCTTGTGCTTGGGGGGCACAGACAGGTGCAAACAAGAGTACTGCAATACTTTGAGATTACAGGGCCCATATGGGGCTTCAAGATGACTTAAAATATGACAACTAAGTATTAAAATAATCTGAAACAACTACACATCAAGAGTATTTCTTACTGTTTGAATATTTTACATGCATCTTTCTAGTTATGGCAAGCCCTATTTTAATGGGTAAATGCAGCAGGACCTACAGTAGATGTAAAAAAGTAGAGCAGTATTCAGATGGCTGTGTATAGCCTGATAATAAGCAGGTTCATTTAAAAATTCATACGTTTTAGTATTCATTATTATTATTATTTTTTTTTAGCTTAATTTCCTACTCTGAGTGCTGTGGAAAGTAAACCTGTCATTTGAGAGCTCTGTGAAGCATTATAAGTTGAATCCCCAAAACAAGCAAAAAACAAACAATATTTTTAATAAATTAGTTGAACACGGGCATCAATAAAAGCAATTAGAGCAACACAAGAACAGCAATGCATAAGTTTACTAGAGCTAGTCTCCAGGGTTAGTATTTTTTTTTACAGTGTAAAGATAAGGATAGAGAAAAGAAATGATATTAACAAGTGAGGTGTTGGCGGAAGAGATAGGTTTTTAGCCGATTCTTAAAGATTGCTACAGAGTAAGCAGAATTTGTCGCAACCGGTAATTCATTCCAAAGATAGGGAACAGAACCAGAGAAGGTGCGCGATAGTGATTTTTTTCCTTTTTGGGACGACACCACAAGCCGTCACTCTATGGCAGAATGCAAGGATCTAGAAGGGATATAAAACTGTAAAAACTGTTGAAGGTAAGAGGGTGCTGACCCAATAGGGGTTTTAAAGGCCAGGAGAAGAGCTTTGAATTTGATGTGTGCCACTATAGGAAGCCAGTGAAACCTGACGAAGAGAGGAGTGGCATGCGCCCTTTTTGGCTCATTGAAGACCACTCTTGCCGCAGCATTTTGGATAATCTGTAGGGGTTTGGTTGTGCAGGCTGGGAGTCCGGCCAATAACGCATTGCAATAGTCTAGTCTGGACAGGACAAGAACCTGAACTAGGGGTTGTGTAGCATGATAGGCAAGGTCAACTCTCCTAATGTTGTAGAGAATAAATCTACAAGAACGAGTGGTGCTGGCAACATGCTCCATAAAACTGATCACCACTACCAGGTTTCTGGCTGTTCTAGAAGGCGTAATGGTAAAGAACCTAGTTGAACTGAAAGATTGTGTTGAATCTTGGGGTCAGACGGTATGACGAGCAGTTCTGTCTTAGCAAGGTTCATCTGGAGATGATGATCCTTCATCCAGAGTAAGATGTCCCTCAGGCATGCTGAGATGCAGGCAGAGACTGTAGGATTGTAAGGCTGGAACGGCAGGTGGAGTTGTGTGCCATCTGCAAAGCAGTGGTAAGAAAAGCCATGTTTCCGAATGACAGAACCCAGGGATGTCATGTATATGGAAAAGAGCAGTGGTCCAAGCACTGAGCCTTGAGGTACCCCAGTACTGAGGCATTGGGGTTCGGAGACGTCACCCCTCCAGGATACTTTGAATGACCTACATGAGAGGTAACACCTGAACCACAGTAGCACCGTTCCAGAGACACCCATAGTCTTGAGGTGTATTTTTGGTGTCCTCAGAGTACGTATGTGAAGTTCTAGCTCAAAATACCATATACAGTAGATAATTTATTATAGCATGTTAAAAGATGAGAGGAAAAATATGCCGTTTTTGGGTGTGCCCTTTTAAATGCAAATGACTATGAGTTGATCTCTGCACTAAATGTGAGTATTGTGAATATTGCAAATTAAGGGGCCTTTAATAGTGCAGATAAAGGCCTGTACTATTATAAGATGATCCCCTTCTGACATCACAAGAAAAGTCAAATTTCAATGACCTATTTTTCGCATGCCTGCAGAGAACGGTTTACCAAAACTAAGGTACTGGGTTGTTCTTTTACACATTTTCTAGGTTGATAGAAGCACTGGTGACCTAATTATAGCACTTAAAGCTAAACTATGTAGCTTTTCAACCTTTAAATAATGTCTCTAAAATTATTTCAGTGGTAGAACGACTTCTTAACTGGACGAATTCTACTGCTGCTGCAATCTGATCAGCCTCCTAGCAGCTACAACTTGTCACGGTCTTGTCAGACATCTGTGCTAGATGTAGGTCTGAGTGCATCTGACAGGACCGTGGCAGTATTATGTTCTGTGTGGGGGGCATGTGGAATCACATTGTGTGTGTGGCTTCCACATGTTCCCGGTGTCTTGTGGCTGTCGTGATCTTGCCAGACCTTAGTATAGGTTCAGGTCTATGTTAGAGGGCAAGACCATGGCAGCATTGTGTGTACGTGGGAACACGTGTGCTTCACATCATGTATGTGTGACACGTGTTCCCAGTGTGTTGGTGCTGTCATGGTCTTGCCTGACTTTGGTTATAGTCCAGGTCGGATGTTGGCAAGATTATGGCAGCATTGTGTTTATGTGGGAACACGTGTGTTTTCACATCATGTGTGTGTGACACGTGTTCCCAGTGTCTTGTCACTTTTACCCTACTCCCTTATGTACTCGTGTCTTAAGTGATTAATTATGTTCACCTGTTCCCCATTGATGTGCTGTCTATTTAATGCCCTCGTGTTCTCTGTGTGATGTGCGTGCGTTGTTGAAGTTACAGTGTTGATGTTCCCCAGTTACCTGTCCGAGTTATTCTCGTGTTCTGCTTTATTTGTGTTTCATCACAGTGTTTTTGTTCCTTTCTGTTTGACCCCCTCGTGGGTATTTTATGTTCCCTTTGTAAATAAAACTATAGTTTATTTTTGTAGTCCTTTGCGTTTGGGTTCTCCTTTTGTTTTCACTTCCCGGTGTAGAACCGGTCGTGACAGAACGCACGCACCAAACTGAACCCAGCGGACTACCACTATGCAGTGTGCGTCGGACCCGGAGTGGTGGACTTCTATTTCAAGGCAGACCCTTTCTGGCGGTAGTCCTTTTCCACCGCAGAAGGAACTTCCATTCAGGGACTATGCCCGGGCGGTAGAGAGTAATAAGGGGTGTTACCCGGAGGTTCTCGCCAGCGCTTACCTGGTGGCCGGGATGAACGACCCTCCACCGATTCGGGAGCGAGTGGACCTTCTGCAATTGCCGTATTGGGACTTGGTTGACCGTCTCGACCGCCGACAGCAACCACAGAGATCGGCCTCAATTTGGTGGCACCAGTCACTGGGTGGTGTAAAAACCAAAAATAAACACTAAAACTAAGTCCAAAAATGTTTAATGCATTAACAAATTAATTACAAATACAAATAATTGTATTCTTTATATACATTATTTTTTTTTACTTTACCATACTTATTATTTTTAACATATATTTGCCTTACTGTAAACCATTAAACTTACAATCAACTTTTTATTACTTTGTTGTAAAAGCTTTAGGCTACTTTAACACAGACTTGAGTAAAGAAATCACATTCTTGTGCTGTAATCACTACAAAATGTTTTCATGCACTCTGAAGATATCATTTGGCCAGGACTTGTAATCTGAGGTACTGATCACAATGTATTAAGTTTTTTCTGACAGCGCTATTTTTAGGCTTTCATTGATAAAACTAAAGCAGCTGATCTCCGCCTCTTTTATTAGTGTTATTATGCGAGCGTGTGGAGGTTGTGGGGAGATTATTTCATCAACTGCGCTGAAATATCAAAGAAAGCTTTTAAATACACATAAAAAAACGGACTCTGACATAATATTAGTGCGCGTCATTTTAAGCCCGTCATTTCTCCCGAAAACGAAAGCAGAGGCTCTTGCCCGCAGTCTCCATAGACCACCCTTCAAAACAATCAGGGCAGAAGCGGTCGAAAGTGGACAAAAGAGACGGATTTAGAGAGGTGATATGCACCTGAGCTGTGATAGAAAGGCTCGGGAGCGGGAAACAACAGGAAGAGTGACTGAATGCGCGGCAGACGTAATCGCCTGCGCATTATATTAATATAATTGTATTTAAATTTCACAGTCCAGCCAGTGCGACATTTAATAAAAAATATGCGACTATTTACTCACAGTCTGGAGCCCTGTAGGGTTACATTAGTTTTTTTTCTGTAGTAACATTATTTACTTCACCACAAAATAATTTTTATCAATGTTACTAGCCGGTTGACTTACCAAAGCCCCATTTTCGCGTTTATATTCCCAGTCCCCATGTCAGTTTGTGTTTATCTTTCGCGCCGCAGCGCGCACCGTTATTGACTATTCCATTTCATTGAAAAAGAAGGGGGTGTAAGTGTTTAGTGACAGAACATGAACTGGACATTTTACCTACTATATAAAAGTATCAACGTATTTCTTGATAATATTAATACAATTTACAATGCTTTTAAAGTGTTCGTGATGATAAGGGTTTTATTTATTTATGTAGGCTATTTATTAGGTTGGTTGGGGCCCCCCCTAATTTGACCGCTGGTGGGGGGCCCCAGGCGGCCGCCTACCTATGCCTCTATGGTAAGACCGCCTCTGGGTAGGAGCACACAGCCCCACCACGCCCCTCCTCTGCCTGCCTGCAGAAGAGTGTCTGATAACAAGCACTGTTGCACTTTTCAACCACGAGAGAGCTGTAAGCCAATTTTACATGAAGAACTTCAACATGGTTGCTTTAACAACCTTAAAAATCTGATTTTGATTGTATGTTCTCTTTAAAAAAATGTAATTAATCACAGGAGTGATTAATGTAATGAGATTTAAAAGGCATGTAAGACACAAAGAGCTTTCAAAACCTAGCTTTTTCAGAGAGCATGAAACAAAAATAGTACTTAAAATCTCTGGAAAAATATAGTAACCATTTTCATAATTTTAAACAACACACACGCACGCACGCACATGTCACAGGGTGACTTAGGGCGGAACCAAAGATAGAGAGGAGAGGTATTAGACTTCCCCCCCTGAGCACGTACAGAGGAGACCCCACAGGGATTGAAAGGTACGCAGTGAAGAGACATTAGACCCAACGCTTATCTTGCTTTTATTTCTGCCTCCAGGAGGAAAAGGAGGGCGCCACGGGAAGTTAAGACTAGGCAGGAGCCTGAGTCCCACGCTCACCGGCCTATAGTGCCCCGGACCCCTGTTGCACCCCCCCTTCTTTCCTGTTACTCTTCCTGGCCGTGGCCTACCTGGAGGGCAGAGCTGAGACCATTAGTTTTAATTGCCCCTTCCCCATTCCCCAAGTTTAATTTTAATATTTAAATAAATAAAGCTTGTTTTATATTTTACCTGTCCTCGTTGTTGTCTGGTCATTGGGTTGGCTTTGGGGACCTCCTCGAGGTGGAAGTTGAAAAGGGGCGTGGCTTTAGCCAAATAGCAGCCAGCCCCTGGGTGTGACACACACACACACACGCAAACACACGCACGCACACACACACACACACACACATTCTGGTTTCCATGTTTTGTGGGGACATAGACGTTATGGATTTTATTCTGTAGCCTACAAACTGTATATTCTATTCGCAAACCCTAACCCCAACCATCACAGAAAACTTTCTGCTACTTCAGATTTTCAAGAAACATCATTCTGTTTGATTTAGGTCATGGGGACCTCAAAATGTCTCCACAAGCTCACAAATTTACTAGTATTCCTATATTTGTGGGGACATTTGGTCCCCACAACATGATAATTAGGTACACACACACGCCTGCAACATGAGGCTAATACAGTCTACCCCTAATTCATATGAACTAGCACCAAATGTTTAGAATTTAATTTAAATAACAAAGTACAGTACCAAAAACATATCAGTAAAAGAGTGCAAAATGTGTAATGATAACTTTCTACACAATTGCATATTGCCTATTAAAAACATAATCACTGCACTTTAAAGAAATTATGCTAAATAGCACTGAACGTGTTTCATTGGCTTGTAATCATAAAGAAACTTTAAGTGCCATACAGCACATTTGTCAGATGTAAAACCATAAGTGATGTAGCGAATTTATGCGGGAGGAGGGGAATAACGTTATTTGAAACACTATGAACCTCCGACCGAAACACTACGGGGATTCCCAAGGGAATCTTAGCTTTTAGCTCAAAAGGGAATATTATGTATAATTAACTGTAATTAATTATACAAGTTTATCAGGTTTTACCTGGCGTAGCCGAATTAATAATAACAATTAATTAAAGCTGCAAGCAGCATTTGCCGGGTTTCGAGCATTAAGGCACGTCAAAGACGTCACACGTCGTCGACCAGGCTGATCCAGCATCCACAAAAACGAAAGAGATGGTCAGAAACGGTTCATACAGACTATGTATGCTTAAACACACGTGCACCTATAGGACTATTTTGGTTTTTCACAATTTTCGGCCATTTCTGATGGAGATTTTAATATAACGCCAATAGAGTTTTTTGTTCAGAAGCTATTGCATTGTTCTTCCTATGGTGTTTTCGAATCGATAGGAGTTACGGTTACGAAGCTATTAGTGATTGTTTTTAATGTGGTAAAACGTAATTCGAAACCAGGCATGTTTGGTATCATAGGATTCGAAAACAATTCAGGATCATATAAAAGCAATTCCCATGGAAATTCGTTGATCACAGATAAAGTTATAGGCTTATAAAGTGTAACCGTTGGATAATCACAGTATTTAATGCCATCTTTCCCGTTATAGCGCCACCTATTGTCCGATCGGCAAGCTTTTTATATCACAACCTCAGACCGATGGCCTTCATATACTATTCAAGCCCCGTGATGATATCTCAAACCCCTCTCGAGTTATGGCCATTTAAATGTTCTAAGCTCCGCTCATTTATGTTTTTGGCCACTCCTTTCGTGTATGAATACAAATTTCAAATTTTTTTTGATAATTATTTATAGTCACACTCCACAGAATCAATCAGCTTTGGTTATGTTCCGATCGGGCGAAAAACCTAGGACTAGTTCGCAAAAGTAGGTTTTGAAGGTTATCACCAATAACTCACAAACCGTTTGATTGACACCAACGCTTCAAGAGGAAAGTTGTTCACCATGGGCAGATCTATCATATGATGTGACGTTTGACATACACACACAAACATGACGTGATACAGGCACTGAAATATGTTATTACGCCCCCTAGTGGCCAAATGACGCCGTAATTCTTACAGACCTTCATGAGCAGTACACGAAGAAGCACAGTGCGTTTCGTTCCGATCGACCTTCGTTAACCCTGTCAAATCAGTCCTCAACCTTCATTGGCCAATGACGGCCATGTTTTTGGAGATACGTCCATGTCCTTCCACACCCTCATGGTACATTGCAAAAAGACACACCATACCAAATATTAAGAGTATCGGGAAAACGGTTGTGTAGTAATAGCCATTCCCGAGCTCAAGCCTGTTATAGCGCCACCTAGTGGCCAAAATCCGCATCTTTTTTACTGTCACACCGGAGTGAGCTGGTACATATGTGTACAAAACCTCGTTAAAACCTCGGTTTGTGCTGGGCGACGCGTTTTATGGCGGAAAAAAATAAATAATAATAATAATAATAAATATAGCTGCAAGCAGCGATTACCGGGGTTCAAGCGATTTGGGACATTAAGACCTTTAAGGGCATGCCTGTGTAGATTTGCTGCATTGTACAAAATAAATGATGAAAAATAAGCTACCAGACACACGTGTTCAAAGTTATCAGCAAATAAGTTGCTATCATTCAGTGAAATGTCTCCCTCTCTTCTCACGGAACATTGACAAACAGAACAATGAAGGAAATGTTTGTGGTGCTTGCAGTGGCAAAACTTGGGTCACAAAATGTTAAAATCGTGTTAATGAGTCAAAAGAGCCGAACCCCATATTTCTGCGATGTTCTGATACAGAGATACAGCTCTTGATAAATGGTTGCTAGGGTATTCTCATTGGTTGCTAGGAAGTGAATTGCAATTCACCAATTATTATACTCAAAGCCATGAAAGGCATAATCCATGATGACTCATGATTTTAGATGTAAGGTTGCAGTATTTTTAAGTGAAAATAACAAATAACCACTAGGTGGCGCTATTGCAAACTCGTGCATGCAACCTCAGGTCATGACTGTGTTACATGTAGCTAGTATCACGGCTATTCACTTTAGTATAGTGAAGAACCAGTTGTAGGACCATTGGGCTTACTCGATGTCAAAGGTTTTGTTCAATTATGAGGCCAACTAGTGGTGCAGGCATACAATTTTTTTGTATTGCCTCAGACTCTGCTCAGACATCAGCGTATCAAATTTGGTGAAAAAATGTCATTTCGTTGCAGAGTTATAACCATTTATGTGTAAAAAACACAAAATTTGGAGGTAATTTTTAGTTTTTTGCAATTTTCGGCCATTTCTGATGGAAATTTTAACATAACGCCAATAGAGTTTTTTGTTCAGAAGGTAAAGTTAATTTCTTCATATGGTCTTTTCGAGTCGATTGGAATAACCCTCGCGGAGTTATTAGCGCGTGTTTTTTAAGCGCTATTTTGCTGCGCAGGGCTAACCGTAAGGGAAACCTGGCATGTTTGGTATCGTTGGACTCAGCAACAATTCAAAACTCTAAGGAAAAAAGTCCCATGAAAATTCGTCAAACTCAGCCTAAGTTATAAGCATTTAAATGATTCGTCTGACCACTAGGTGGCGCTGTGACGAGACGAGGCACGCAACCTCATGCCATGACTCTCATCACAAGTACGAAGTATCGTGTTGATACTTAATTTCTGTCCCCAGTTATAGCCAATAAAGTCCAAGTGGCTGCGCACACTTTAGACGTTTGGGCGTGGCATGTCGACCGTGAGTCGAAAGTTCAACTTTTTTTCAATAATTATTGATATTCAAACTCCAAGGAACATTTCAGCACTGGAACGATTCCGATCGAGCGAAAAACCTAGGACTAGTTCGTTTTTATTTTTTTCGACAAAATCGAAAATAGCGGAAAATTTTTAATGACGGAAATGAAATCGGAGATATACATTTTGTTCGTCTTGACGCAAGGAATCCAGGGATATAAGACACTTGACATTTGGACAAGAATTCTGGAAGTTATGATCATCAACGGGTTTGCCATCGCTATAGCGCCCCCCATAGGCCGATTGGGGTGACACTCTGTCAACTTCGCGCACGAATGAGACCTACCATTTGGCCAAGTCTCAAGTCTCTAGGCATTACGGTTTGGTCTGCACGATCCGTTTTACGGCAGAAGAAAAATAATAAATAGAATAAGAAATATAGCTGCAAGCAGCGATTACCGGGGTTCAAGCGATTTGGAAACTTAAGACCTTTAAAGGCATACATGTATATATTTGCTGCATTGTACAAAATAAATGATGAAAAATAAGCTACCAGACACACGTGTTCAAAGTTATCAGGAAAAAAGTTGCTATCATTCAGTGAAATGTCTCCCGCTCTTCTCACGGAACATTGACAAACAGAACAATGAAGGAAATGTTTGTGGTGCTTGCAGTGGCAAAACTCGGGTCACAAAACGTTAAAATACTGTTAATGAGTCAAAAGAGCCGAACCCCATGTCGTTACGATGTTCTGATACAGAGATACAGCTCTTGCTAAATGATTGCTAGGGTATTCTCATTGGTTGCTAGGAAGTGAATTGCAATCCACCAATGATTATACTTAAAGCCATGAAAGGCATAATCCATGATGACTCATGATTTTAGATGTAAGGTTGCAGTATTTTTAAGTGAAAATAACAAATAACCACTAGGTGGCGCTATGACAAACTCATGCATGCAACCTCAGGTCATGACTGTGTTACTTGTAGCTAGTATCACGGCTATTCAGTTTAGTATAGTGAAGAAACAGTTGTATGACCATTGGGCTCACTCAATCTCAAAGATTTTGTTCAATTATGAGGCCAACTAGTGGTGCAGGCATACAATTTTTTTTGTATTGCCTCAGACTCTGCTCAGACATCAGCGTATCAAATTTGGTGAAAAAATTTTATTTCGTTGCAGACTTATAACCATTTATGTGTAAAAAACACCAAATTTGGAGATAATTTTTCGTTTTTTGCAATTTTCGGCCATTTCTGATGGAAATTTTAACATAAGGTCAATAGAGTTTTTTGTTCAGAAGGTAAAGTTAATTTCTTCCTATGGTTGTTTCGAGTCGATCGGAATAACCCACGCGGAGTTAGTCACGCGTGTTTTTTAAGCGCTATTTTGCTGTGCAGGGCTAACCGTTAGGCAAAAACTGGCATGTTTGGTATCGTTGGACTCGGCAACAATTCAAAACTCTAAGGAAAAAAGTCCCATGAAAATACGTTAAACTCAGCCTTAGTTATAAGCATAATTAGATTCGTCTGACCACTAGGTGGCGCTGTGACGAAACGATGCATGAAACCTCAGGCTGTGACTCTCATCACAAGTACCAAGTGTCGTGTTGATATTTCATTCCTGTTCCCAGTTATAGCCAATAAAGTCCAAATGGCTGCGCACACTACAGACGTTTGGGCGTGGCATGTTGACCGTGAGTCGAAAGTTCAACTTTTTTTTAATAATTATTGATATTCAAACTCCAAGGAACATTTTAGCACTGGAATGATTCCGATCGGGCGAAAAACCTAGGACTAGTTCGTTTTTATTTTTTTAGACAAAATCGAAAATAGCGGAAAATTTTTCATGACGGAAATGAAATCGGAGATATACATTTTGTTCGTATTGATGCAAGGAATCCAGGGATATAGGACACTTGACATTTGGACAAGAATTGTGGGAGTTATGAGCATAAACGTGTTTGCCATCGCTGTAGCGCCCCCCATAGGCCGATTGGGTTCATACTCTGTCAAGTTCGCGCACGAGTGAGACCTATCATTAGGCCAAGTCTCAAGTGTCTAGGCCTTACGGTTTGGTCTGCACGATCCGTTTTACGGCAGAAGAAAAATAATAAAAAGAATAAAAATCCATACAAATACAATAGGGTTTCAGCCCTTCGGGCTTGAACCCCTAATTAAAGCTGCAAGCAGCGTTTACCGGGGTTCAAGCGATTTGGGAACTTAAGACCTTTAAGGGCATACATGTGTATATTTGCTGCATTGTACAAAATAAATGATGAAAAATAAGCTACCAGACACACGTGTTCAAAGTTATCAGGAAAAAAGTTGCTATCATTCAGTGAAATGTCTCCCTCTCTTCTCACGGAACATTGACAAACAGAACACTGAAGGAAATGTTTGTGGTCCTTGGAGTGGCAAAACTCGGGTCACAAAACGTTAAAATACTGTTAATGAGTCAAAAGAGCCGAACCCCATGTCTCTACGATGTTCTGATACAGAGATACAGCTCTTGCTAAATGATTGCTAGGGTATTCTCATTGGTTGCTAGGAAGTGAAATGCAATCCACCAATGATTATACTCAAAGCCATGAAAGGCATAATCCATGATGACTCATGATTTTAGATGTAAGGTTGCAGTATTTTTAAGTGAAAATAACAAATAACCACTAGGTGGCGCTATGACAAACTCGTGGTTGCAATCTCAGGTCATGACTGTGTTACTTGTAGCTAGTATCACGGCTATTCACTTTAGTATAGTGAAGAAACAGTTGAATGACCATTGGGCTCACTCAATGTCAAAGATTTTGTTCAATTATGAGGCCAACTAGTGGTGCAGGCATATAATTTTTTTAGTATTGCCTCAGACTCTGATCAGACATCAGCATATCAAATTTGGTGAAAAAATGTCATTTCGTTGCAGAGTTATAACCATTTATGTGCAAAAAACATCAAATTTGGAGGTAATTTTTCGTTTTTTGCAATTTTCGGCCATTTCTGATGGAAATTTTAACATAACGCCAATAGAGTTTTTTGTTCAGAAGGTAAAGTTAATTTCTTCCTATGGTCGTTTCGAGTCGATCGGAATAACCCTCGCGAAGTTATTCGCGCGTGTTTTTTAAGCGCTATTTTGCTGTGCAGGGCTAACCGTTAGGCGAAAACTGGCATGTTTGGTATCGTTGGACTCGGCAACAATTCAAAACTCTAAGGAAAAAAGTCCCATGAAAATACGTTAAACTCAGCCTTAGTTATAAGCATTATTAGATTCGTCTGACCACTAGGTGGCGCTGTGACGAAACGATGCATGAAACCTCAGGCTGGGACTCTCATCACAAGTACCAAGTGTCGTGTTGATACTTCATTCCTGTTCCCAGTTATAGCCAATAAAGTCCAAATGGCTGCGCACACTACAGACGTTTGGGCGTGGCATGTTGACCGTGAGTCGAAAGTTCAACTTTTTTTTAATAATTATTGATATGCAAACTCCAAGGAACATTTTAGCACTGGAATGATTCCGATCGGGCGAAAAACCTAGGACTAGTTCGTTTTTATTTTTTTAGATAAAATCGAAAATAGCGGAAAATTTTTCATGACGGAAATGAAATCGGAGATATACATTTTGTTCGTCTTGATGCAAGGAATCCAGGGATATAGGACACTTGACATTTGGACAAGAATTGTGGGAGTTATGAGCATAAACGTGTTTGCCATCGCTGTGGCGCCCCCCATAGGCCGATTGGGTTCATACTCTGTCAAGTTCGCGCACGAGTGAGACCTATCATTTGGCCAAGTCTCAAGTCTCTAGGCCTTACGGTTTGGTCTGTACGATCCGTTTTACGGCAGAAGAAAAATAATAAAAATAAAAATCAGTACAAATACAATAGGGTTTCAGCCCTACGGGCTTGAACCCCTAATAATAATTAAAGCTGCAAGCAGCATTTACCGGGTTTCGAGCATTAAAGCACGTCAAATACGTCAGACATCGTCGACCAGGCTGATCCAGCATCCACAAAAACAAAAGAGGTGGTCAGAAACGGTTCATACAGACTATGTATGCTTAAACACACGTGCACCTATAGGACAAACATCTCACGTCCTTAATGTGAAGTCATTCGCAGCTACCAGACACACGTGTTCTAAGTTGTCAGCAAAAAAGGTGTTATCATTCAGTGAAAGTGGTGCTTGCAGTGGCAAAACTTGAGTCACAAAATGTTAAAATAGTGTTAATGAGTCAAAAGAGCCGAACCCCATGTCTCTACGATGTTCTGATACAGAGATACAGCTCTTGTAAATGGTTGCTAGGGTATTCTCATCGGTTGCTAGGGAGTGAATTGTAATCCACCAATGATTATACTCAAAGCCATGAAAGACATAATCCATGATGACTCATGATTTTAGATGTAATTTTGCAGTATTTTTAAGTGAAAAAAACAAATAACCACTAGGTGACGCTATGACAGACTCGTGCATGCAACCTCAGGTCATTACTGTGTTACTTGTAGCTAGAATCACGGCTATTCACTTTAGTTTAGTACAGTTGTCACCAGTCAACAGTTGTATGACCATTGGGCTTACTCAATGTCAAAGGTTTTGTTCAATTATGAGGCCAACTAGTGGTGCAGGCATACCATTTTTTTTGTATTGCCTCAGACTCTGCTCAGACATCAGCGTATCAAATTTGGTGAAAAAATGTCATTTCGTTGCAGAGTTATAAGCATTTATATCTAAAAAACACAAAAAATGAATGTAATTTTTCGTTTTTTGCAATTTTCGGCCATTTCTGATGGAAATTTTAACATAACACCAATAGAACTTTTTGTTCAGAAGGTAAAGTTAATTTCTTCCTATGGTTGTTTCGAGTCGATCAGAATAACCCTCGCGGAGTTATTCGCGCATGTTTTTTAAGCGCTATTTTGCTGCGCAGGGCTAACCGTAAGGCGAAACCTGGCATGTTTGGTATCGTTGGACTCGGCAACAATTCAAAACTCTTAGTAAGAAAGTCCCATGAAAATACGTCAAACTTAGCCTAAGTTATAAGCATTTAAATGATTCGTCTCACCACTAGGTGGCGCGGTGACGAAACGAGGTACGCAACCTCAGGCCATGACTCTCATCACAAATACCAAGTGTCGTGTTGATACTTCATTTCTGTCCCCAGTTATAGCCAAAAAAGTCCAATTGGCTGCGCACACTTCAGACGTTTGGGCGTGGCATGTCGACCGTGAGTCGAAAGTTCAACTTTTTTTTAATAATTATTGATATTCGAACTCCAAGGAACATTTTAGCACTGGAACGATTCCGATCGAGCGAAAAACCTAGGACTAGTTCGTTTTTATTTTTTTCGACATAATCGGAAATAGCGGAAAATTTTTAATGACGGAAATGAAATCGGAGATATACATTTTTTAAGTTTGGAGCCAGGGATTACAATGATACCAAACACTTGAGTGTCTGATGTCCGGTTTAGGAGTTATGAGGCCCAACGAGTCGGGCATTGCTATAGCGCCGCCTATGGGCCGATTTGGCTGATTCACTGTATCTGAGTAGCCTGCTAATATACAACCAGTTGACCAAGTGGCAAGTTTCTACGACTTACGGTTTGGGCTGGGCGACGCGTTTTAAGGCGGAAAAATAATAATAATAATAAAACAGACAAATACAATAGGTTTTCAGCACTTCGTGCTCGAAACCCTAATTAAAGCTGCAAGCAGCATTTACCGGGTTTCGAGCATTAAAGCACGTCAAAGACGTCAGACATCGCCGACCAGGCTGATCCAGCATCCACAAAAACAAAAGAGGTGGTCAGAAACGGTTCACACAGACTATGTATGCTTAAACACACGTGCGCCTATAAGACAAACATGTCACGTCCTTAATGTGAAGTCATTTGCAGCTACCAGACACACGTGTTCAAAGTTGTCAGCAAAAAAGGTGTTATCATTCAGTGAAATGTCTCCCTCTCTTCTCACGGAACATTGACAAACAGAACACTGAAGGAAATGTTTGTGATGCTTGCAGTGGCAAAACTTGGGTCACAAAATGTTAAAATAGTGTTAATGAGTCAAAAGAGCCGAACCCCATGTCTCTACAATGTTCTGATACAGAGATACAGCTCTTGTTAAATGGTTGCTAGGGTATTCTCATCGGTTGCTAGGGAGTGAATTGCAATCCACCAATGATTATACTCAAAGCCATGAAAGACATAATCCATGATGACTCATGATTTTAGATGTAATTTTGCAGTATTTTTAAGTGAAAAAAAACAAATAACCACTAGCTGGCGCTATGACAGACTCGTGCATGCAACCTCAAGTCATGACTGTGTTACTTGTAGCTAGAATCACGGCTATTCACTTTAGTTTAGTAAAGAAACAGTTGTATGACCATTGGGCTTACTCAATGTCAAAGGTTTTGTTCAATTATGAGGCCAACTAGTGGTGCAGGCATACCATTTTTTTGTATTGCCTCAGACTCTGCTCAGATATCAGCGTATCAAATTTGGTGAAAAAATGTCATTTCGTTGCAGAGTTATAAGCATTTATATCTAAAAAACACAAACAATGAATGTAATTTTTCGTTTTTTGCAATTTTCGGCAATTTCTGATGGAAATTTTAACATAACACCAATAGAACTTTTTGTTCAGAAGTTCAAGTTAATTTCTTCCTATGGTTATTTCGAGTCGATCGGAATAACCCTCGCGGAGTTATTTGCGCATGTTTTTTAAACGCTATTTTGCTGTGCAGGGCTAACCGTAAGGCGAAACCTGGCATGTTTGGTATCGTTGGACTCGGCAACAACTCAAAACTCTTAGTAAAAAAGTCCCATGAAAATACGTCAAACTCAGCCTAAGTTATAAGCATTTACATGATTCGTCTGACCACTAGGTGGCGCTGTGACGAAACGAGGCACGCAACCTCAGGCCATGACTGTCATCACAAATACCAAGTGTCGTGTTGATACTTCATTTCTGTCCCCAGTTATAGCCAAAAAAGTCCAATTGGCTGCGCACACTTCAGACGTTTGGGCTTGGCATATCGACCGTGAGTCGAAAGTTCAACTTTTTTTAATAATTATTGATATTCGAACTCCAAGGAACATTTTAGCACTGGAACGATTCTGATCGAGCGAAAAACCTAGGACTAGTTCGTTTTTATTTTTTTCGACAAAATCGAAAATACAGAAAAATTTTTATGACGGAAATAAAATCGGAGATATACATTTTTTAAGTTTGGAACCAGGGATTACAATGATACCAAACACTTGACTGTCTGATGTCCGGTTTAGGAGTTATGAGCACCAACACGTCGGGCATTGCTATAGCGCCACCTATGGGCCGATTTGGCTGATTCACTGTATCTGAGTAGCCTGCTAATATACAACCAGTTGACCAAGTGGCAAGTTTCTACGACTTACGGTTTGGGCTGGGCAACGCGTTTTACCGTGGAAAAATAATAATAATTAAAGCTGCAAGCAGCATTTACCGGGTTTCGAGCATTAAAGCACGTCAAATACGTCAGACATCGTCGACCAGGCTGATCCAGCATCCACAAAAACAAAATAGGTGGTCAGAAACGGTTCATACTGACTTTGTATGTTTAAACACACGTGCACCTATAGGACAAACATGTCACGTCCTTAATGTGAAGTCATTGGCAGCTACCAGACACACGTGTTCTAAGTTGTCAGCAAAAAAGGTGTTATCAATCAGTGAAATGTCTCCCTCTCTTCTCACGGAACATTGACAAACAGAACACTGAAGGAAATATTTGTGGTGCTTGCAGTGGCAAAACTCGGGTCACAAATGTTAAAATAGTGTTAATGAGTCAAAAGAGCCGAACCCCATGTCTCTACGATGTTCTGATACAGAGATACAGCTCTTGTTAAATGGTTGCTAGGGTATTCTCATTGGTTGCTAGGGAGTGAATTGCAATCCACCAATGATTATACTCAAAGCCACGAAAGACATAATCCATGATGACTCATGATTTTAGATGTAATTTTGCAGTATTTTTAAGTGAAAAAAACAAATAACCACTAGGTGGCGCTATGACAGACTCGTGCATGCAACCTCAGGTCATGACTGTGTTACTTGTAGCTAGAATTACGGCTATTCCGTTTAGTATAGTGAAGAAACAGTTGTATGACCATTGGGCTCACTCAATGTCAAAGATTTTGTTCAATTATGAGGCCAACTAGTGGTGCAGGCATACATTTTTTTTTGTAGTGCCTCAGACTCTGCTCAGACATCAGCGTATCAAATTTGGTGAAAAAATGTTATTTCGTTGCAGACTTATAACCATTTATGTGTAAAAAACACCAAATTTGGAGGTAATTTTTCGTTTATTGCAATTTTCGGCCATTTCTGATGGAAATTTTAACATAACGCCAATAGAGTTTTTTGTTCAGAAGGTAAAGTTAATTTCTTCCTATGGTTGTTTCGAGTCGATCAGAATAACCCTCGCGGAGTTATTCGCGCGTGTTTTTTAAGCGCTATTTTGCTGTGCAGGGCTAACCGTTAGGCGAAAACTGGCATGTTTGGTATCGTTGGACTCGGCAACAATTCAAAACTCTAAGGAAAAAAGTCCCATGAAAATACGTTAAACTCAGCCTTAGTTATAAGCATTATTAGATTCGTCTGACCACTAGGTGGCGCTGTGACGAAACGATGCATGAAACCTCAGGCTGTGACTCTCATCACAAGTACCAAGTGTCGTGTTGATACTTCATTCCTGTTCCCAGTTATAGCCTATAAAGTCCAAATGGCTGCGCACACTACAGACGTTTGGGCGTGGCATGTTGACCGTGAGTCGAAAGTTCAACTTTTTTTTAATAATTATTGATATTTAAACTCCAAGGAACATTTTAGCACTGGAATGATTCCGATCGGGCAAAAAACCTAGGACTAGTTCGTTTTTATTTTTTTAGACAAAATCGAAAATAGCGGAAAATTTTTCATGACGGAAATGAAATCGGAGATATACATTTTGTTCGTCTTGATGCAAGGAATCCAGGGATATAGGACACTTGACATTTGGAAAAGAATTGTGGGAGTGATGAGCATAAACGTGTTTGCCATCGCTGTAGCGCCCCCCATAGGCCGATTGGGTTCATACTCTGTCAAGTTCGCGCACGAGTGAGACCTATCATTTGGCCAAGTCTCAAGTCTCTAGGCCTTACGGTTTGGTCTGCACGATCCGTTTTACGGCAGAAGAAAAATAATAAAAATAAAAATCAGTACAAATACAATAGGTTTTCAGCACTTCGTGCTCGAAACCCTAATAAAACAGACAAATACAATAGGTTTTCAGCACTTCGTGCTCGAAACCCTAAATATAGCTGCAAGCAGCAATTGCCGGGTTTCGAGCAATAAAGCACGTCAAAAACGTCAGACGTCGATTACCAGGCTGAGGAGTTGCACCCGAATACAGACACAATGAATGATAGACCACCTCGCTCCAGAAAAACGAAAGAGATGGTCAAAAACGGATCATACAGACTATTTATGCTTACACACATGTGCACCTATAAGACAAACATGTAATGTCCTTAATGTGAAGTTATAAGGATAATTTGTTAACGAGAATAAGTTATTCAGATTTATACGGAAACATACAATTCAGAAATGGCTGTGTTTAGTTTAACTAAAAGGCCATTGAGTCGTGGTATGGTCATCAATGTTTCAAACAGACTGCGGTCGTGCATATACGACACAAACAGCAGCGCAGCAGACCGCAAAGACTTACAGTGGACAGCACATCAAAGATGTCAGACGTCGTCGACCAGGCTGATCCAGCATCCACAAAAACAAAAGAGGTGGTAAGAAACGGTTCACACAGACTATGTATGCTTTAACACACGTGCGCCTATAAGACAAACATGTCACGTCCTTAATGTGAAGTCATTCGCAGCTACCAGACACACGTGTTCAAAGTTGTCAGCAAAAAAGGTGTTATCATTCAGTGAAATGTCTCCCTCTCTTCTCACGGAACATTGACAAACAGAACACTGAAGGAAATGTTTGTGATGCTTGCGGTGGCAAAACTTGGGTCACAAAATGTTAAAATAGTGTTAATGAGTCAAAAGAGCCGAACCCCATGTCTCTACAATGTTCTGATACAGAGATACAGCTCTTGTTAAATGGTTGCTAGGGTATTCTCATTGGTTGCTAGGGAATGAATTGCAATCCACCAATGATTATACTCAAAGCCATGAAAGACATAATCCATGATGACTCATGACTTTAGATGTACGGTTGCAGAATTTTTAAGTGAAAAAAACAAATAACCACTAGGTGGCGCTATGACAGACTCGTGCATGCAACCTCAGGTCATGACTGTGTTACATCTAGCTAGTATCACGGCTATTCACTTTAGTTTAGTACAGTTGTCAACAGTCAACAGTTGTATGAGGCCAACTAGTGGTGCAGGCATACCATTTTTTTTGTATTGCCTCAGACTCTGCTCAGACATCAGTGTATCAAATTTGGTGAAAAAATGTCATTTTGTTGCAGAGTTATAAGCATTTATATCTAAAAAACACAAAAAATGAATGTAATTTTTCGTTTTTTGCAATTTTTGGCCATTTCTGATGGAAATTTTAACATAACACCAATAGAACTTTTTGTTCAGAAGGTAAAGTTAATTTCCTCCTATGGTTGTTTCGAGTCGATCAGAATAACCCTCGCGGAGTTATTCGCGCATGTTTTTTAAGCGCTATTTTGCTGCGCAGGGCTAACCGTAAGGCGAAACCTGGCATGTTTGGTATCGTTGGACTCGGCAACAATTCAAAACTCTTAGTAAAAAAGTCCCATGAAAATACGTCAAACTTAGCCTAAGTTATAAGCATTTAAATGATTCGTCTGACCACTAGGTGGCGCTGTGACGAAACGAGGCACGCAACCTCAGGCCATGACTCTCATCACAAATACCAAGTGTCGTGTTGATACTTCATTTCTGTCCCCAGTTATAGCCAATAAAGTCCAAGTGGCTGCGCACACTACAGACGTTTGGGCGTGGCATGTCGGCCATGAGTCGAAAGTTCAACTTTTTTTAAATAATTATTGATATTCGAACTCCAAGGAACATTTTAGCACTGGAACGATTCCGATCGAGCGAAAAACCTAGGACTAGTTCGTTTTTATTTTTTTCGACAAAATCGGAAATAGTGGAAAATTTTTTATGACGGAAATGAAATCGGAGATATACATTTTTTAAGTTTGGAACCAGGGATTACAATGATACCAAACACTTGAGTGTCTGATGTCCGGTTTAGGAGTTATGAGGCCCAACGCGTCGGGCATTGCTATAGCGCCACCTATGGGCCGATTTGGCTGATTCACTGTATCTGAGTAGCCTGCTAATATACAACCAGTTGACCAAGTGGCAAGTTTCTACGACTTACGGTTTGGGCTGGGCGACGCGTTTTAAGGCGGAAAAATAATAATAAATATAGCTGCAAGCAGCAATTGCCGGGTTTCAGGCATTAAAGCACGTCAAAAACGTCACACGTCGATTACCAGGCTGAGGAGTTGCACCCGAATACAGACACAATGAATGATAGACCACCTCGCTCCAGAAAAACGAAAGAGATGGTCAAAAACAGATCATACAGACTATTTATGCTTACCCACATGTGCACCTATAAGACAAACATGTAATGTCCTTAATGTGAAGTTATAAGGATAATTTGTTAACGAGAATAAGTTATTCAGATTTATACGGAAACATACAATTCAGAAATGGCTGTGTTTAGTTTAACTAAAAGGCCATTGAGTCATGGTATGGTCATCAATGGTTCAAACAGACTGCGGACGTGCATATACGACACAAACAGCAGCGCAGCAGACCGCAAAGACTTACAGTGGACAGCACATCAAAGATGTCAGACGTCGTCGACCAGGCTGATCCAGCATCCACAAAAACGAAAGAGATGGTCAGAAACAGTTCATACAGACTATGAATGCTTAAACACACATGCACCTATAGGACAAACATGTCACGTGCTTAATGTGAAGTCATTCGCTTGGGTTCAAGCGATTTGGGATCTTATGACCTTTAAGGGCATGCCTGAGTAGATTTGCTGCATTGTACAAAATAAATGATGAAAAGTAAGCTACCAGACACACTTGTTCATAGTTGTCGTCATAGCCGAACCCCATGTCTCTAAGATGTTCTGATACTGAGATACAGCTCTTGCTAAATGGTTGCAAGGGTATTCTCATTGGTTGCTAGGGAGTGAACTGCAATCCACCAATGATTATACTCAAAGCCATGAAAGGCACAATCTATGATGACTCATGATTTTAGATGTAAGGTTGCACTATTTTTAAGTGAAAATAACAAATAACCACTAGGTGGCGCTATAACTCGTGCATGCAACCTCGGGTCATGACTGTGTTACATGTAGCTAGTATCACGGCTATTCACTTTAGTTTAGTGAAGAAACAATTGTATGACCATTAGTCTTACTCAATGTCAAAGGTTTTGTTCAATTATGAGGCCAACTACTGGTTTAGGCAAACAATTTTCTTTGTATTGCCTCAGACTCTGCTCAGACATCAGCATATCAAATCTGGTAGCAAAATGTCATTTCATAGCGGATTTATAACCATTTATGTGTAGAAAACACAAAAAATGAATGTAATTTTTCGTTTTTTGCAATTTTCGGCCATTTCTGATGGAAATTTTAACATAACGCCAATAGAGTTTTTTGTTCAGAAGGTAAAGTCAATTTCTTCCTATGGTGTTTTCGAGTCGATCGGAATAACCTTCGCGGAGTTATTCACGCATGTTTTGTAAGCACAGTTTTTGCAGTGCAGAACTAACCGTAAGGCAAAACCTGGTATGTTTGGTATCGTAGGACTTGGAAACAATTCAGGATGAAAAAAAAAACAACTCCCATGAAAATCTCTTGACCACAGATAAAATTATAGGCGTGAAAGTTGTAACCATTGCATAATCACAGTATTTAGTGCCATTTTCCCTGTTATAGCGCCATCTAGTGTCCGATCTGTGAGCTTTTTATATCACGGCCTTAGACCGATGGCCTACAAATATGATTCAAGCCCCGTGATGATATCTCAAACGACTCTCGAGTTATGGCCGTTTTAATGTTTTAAGCTCCGCCCAGTTTGGTTTTTGGCCACTCCTTGCGTGATTGAATGTAAATTTCAAATTTTTTTTGATAATTATTTATAGTCACACTCCACAGAATCAATCAGCCTTGGTTAGGTTCAGATCGGGCGAAAAACCAAGGACTAGTTCGCAAAAGTATGTTTGAATGTTATTGCCAATAACTCACAAACCGTTTGATTGACAGCAATGCTTCCAGAGGCAAAGTTTTTCGTCATGAGCCGATCTATCATATGATGTCATGTTTGTTTGTGTACGTCAAACGTCACGTGATACAGGCACCGAAATACGGTATTACGCCCCCTAGTGGCCAAATGACACCAAAATTCTTACAGGCCTTCAGGAGCAGTACACGAAGAAGCACAGTGCGTTTCGTTCCGATCGACCTTTGTTAACCCTGTCAAATCAGTCCTCAACCTTCATTGGCCGACGACGGCCATGTTTTTGAAGATACGCCAATGTCCTTCTAGACCCTCATGGTACATTGCACAAAGACATACAATACAAAATATTAAGTGTATCGGCCTAACGGTTGTGTAGTAATAGCCATTCCCGATCTCAAGCCTGTTACAGCGCCACCTAGTGGCCAAAATCCGCATCTTTCTTACTGTGATCCCGGAGTGAGCTGGTACATATGTGTACCAAACCTCGTTAAGATATCTCAAATCGTTCACGAGTTATAGCCATTTCAGTGACGATAGGCTACTTCCTGTATGGAGTTTTGGTGCCCCCTAGTGACCCTGAAGCGGAATTTCAAATTTTGTTCGATAATTATTCACCTACTCACTTCACAGATTTCTCCTGCATTGGAACGATTTCGATCGGGCGAAAAACCTAGGACTAGTTCATTTTGGCTTGAAATGCATATTATGCAAATTAGCGAAACAATTTGCATACCGGAAATGAAATCGGAGATATACATTTTTTAAGTTTGGAGCTAGGGATTATAATGATACCAAACACTTGAGTGTATGATGTCCAATTTAGGAGTTATGAGCCCAAACGCGTCGGGCATTGCTATAGCGCCACCTATGGGCCGATTTGGCTGATTCACTGTATCTGAGTAGCCTGCTAATATACAACCAGATGACCAAGTGGCAAGTTTCTACGACTTACGGTTTGGGCTGGGCAACGCGTTTTAAGGCGGAAAAATAATAATAATAAAACAGACAAATACAATAGGTTTTCAGCACTTCGTGCTCGAAACCCTAATAAATATAGCTGCAAGCAGCGATTAGCGGGGTTCAAGCTATTTGGGATCACAAGACGTTTAAGGACATGGCCATATAGATATTCTGCATTGTATATTATACACATACACGTTTACCTGAGAAAGGAGAAACAAGACTGTTAAAGAACAAGACTTAATATTGACATGGTTACACACTCATTTTGTATGTAGATTTTTTTAATAAAAAACATAAAAATATAATTCTTACTGCAAATGTCGTGTAAGTGCCTCCAAAATTATGTTCACGTTTCACAGCTATCATAAAGTGACATGAGTGATAAAACTGACAACTCAGAACAATTGAAGTGGTAGTTTTTCACTAAATTTGATTTTAATATTATAACAGTAAAATCATGAAGTTAAAGGTGCAGTGTGTACATTTTAGTGGCATCTAGTGGTGAGGTCACAAATTGCAACCAATGGCTTAGTCCACTACTCACCCCTCGCTTTTGAAACACATAGAGAAGCTACGGTAGCCGCGACCAGACAAACATGTCATCGCCAGAGACAACTTAGTAAAAAATTTGTCCGTTAGGGGCTTCTGTAGAAAAATGGCGCCAGAAAATGTTGACTTCCATCTAAGGGGACCTTGGTGTATGTAGATAAAAAGGTCTCGTTCTAAGGTAATAAACGCATACCGGTTCATTATGAAAGGTCTTTATACACCCCTGATAATATAGTTTTGTATATCATTTTGCATTTCTGTCAAGAGATCCTTCTAAAAATTACACACTGCACCTTTAAATGTGAACAGATTTCTATTAATAGTAGAATTAGTTAAAGAGTAATCATCTTCTGTGTTTTCTGTGAGTTCAAATGTCAGCCAGTGATTGATCCTCTTCTGCCATCTAGTGGACATAACGGAAAATTGCACCTAAAAACCACAATAAGGAATTTGAGTATATTGCCTGATCTCAATAATACATTGTATGCTTTGTCATAAACTTTAGGGGGCGTTCGTCAGGGCCATTTTCAAAATGACTGTGTGATAGCTATACTTTTGCAAAGTTGTTTTTGTATTTGATATATATAAATATATATAAATTAATTTATACAGTGTAGAGAAAATTGTACTGCACTGGCTTAAATGTTGTTGAGTGTAAGAACTGAAACAATTTAATAAAACAACCTGATACGTTATCTGAATGGTGGATTGTGTTATTAAATCGTGTCAATAACAAATATCCTTTCATTTAGCAGATTCATGTTCATGTCCTTTAATCGAGTACCATGAAGGCTTTCTGTTTTAATTAGGTAAATAAAGTGAGGTATGCAAGTTATTAAACCGTATATATTTTTATGGACAAAAGGAACATATACACAAACATGCTCTGCACATTTTGTATGTTTCTCCCATCTGAAACAGTCATTTTAGTTCATAGAGATCTATTCTGTAGGTCTTACTAAATGTTTGCTTGTTTAAATGTATTAGACTATTTTTTAACAAAAGTAATTGTTCTTATAGAACATATATTCTTTGACATAGATATTATGTGCAAACGTACAAGTTTTTCAGATGACAGCCTCTGTCATATTATAGTAGGCCTAAAAATAGCACTAAACCTCTGCATATTTTTATATTTAACCACTGGCTATGCCCATACATAATTGATCCGGATGTGTTGTTAATATCAAATGGAGTTAATAACAAATATGATGTCATTAAGCAAATGTCAGTCAGATTTGCTATTAGGCACTTATTTGTGTTCACACATGTGCTGTGCTAGAGTAAGTTTTCAGATAATCATTTACATTTAAAACAACCAATTGTATCATAACATTACAATTTCATTGCAATAATTCTATAAACAATTATTAAAAACTTTATAAGACACATCATGACATGTCATGGAAAATAGATTAGAATACTAAAGCTACTGATAACCAAATATATATTCTCTTTATGTATGATTATTAGTTATTATTTCTAATGTTGGCCTGTTCTTTAAGAATCCACATATTTACAGCAATCTTTTTCATACCTTTAGGATTTGAAGAATTTATAATTTTATTGGGTTGTTTCCCAAATGTTTAAATTGATGCATGACTAGCCATTAGTTATGTAAAAACATTTAGGTACTTTTTACAAACAAACCTTTTAAAAAACATTACTGGTGTACATCTTAAGACAAAACTATGGCCCTGATATATTTAAAGAAAGGCCAGTGTAAGCTATTTTCAAGTAAGACAACTAAAACATAAACCTAATTTTTTGTCTGTAACTACATTTAAAGCAATGGTCAGTAACATTAATCTCTAAGACTAGTCTTAAAAGTTAGTCATACATTTTTGTCTTCATGATTGAACATAACTGCTTTAAGTATCATGTGAAAAAATATTTAAATTATTTAAATTATATTTAATTCCAAATAGTAAGACTGATTAGCCCTAACTAACTACTAGTTCTTCAGACTAGTCCTAAAAAACACAGTCTTAACTTAATGGCTACTGTATGTTTAATCAACCAGCCCTAGTCTTGGAAAGACATATATTGTCTGATCTTAATAAAACTATTAATTTTTTTGTCATAAGCTTCAGATTACTAGTTAATTAGTTAGATATACTTAGTCTGGCCCATTTTGAAAATGCCACATTTCAAAATGCTTGAATTGATTACCTCAAGTCTTTTAGTTTTAATGAGGCAAATGACTGCAAATCATTGAATCTTATAATAATTTTCATGCAGATGCAAACCCATGTACAAAAGGAACATAACAGCAGCTACAAATTAAATAACGAATACTGGTTACAAATGGTGCCCACATCACTATGTGACATCACATCAAATCTTGGAATACAACGGCAAACAATTATTTTATGTTTCATATTGATATTTGCCCAGATAGTACAGCAAATTCACAAAATTGCTTTTCATATAAACATAAACATCTAGAGCAGTACTTTCAACTCAGTGAACCGCAGTGGTTTCTCGAGACCCAATGCTCGGCACATTTTGTATGATTCTCTCATCTGACACAATCAGTTCAGTTCATACAAATCTCTACTGATGATTAAAGTGGATTTGTTTAAAATAGAAGACTTTTGTATATGTGCAGAGCAGTGGGCATCCAGGAATAGTTTTGAGAACCACTGATCTAGGGGACAGTTAACGTAACACCCGTTGTTCTAGATGCAAATATTTCCGGAATGATGAGCCAAAAATCCTCACAGACACTTGAGAACATAATACAAACAGGCCCATCAGTTTAGTTGTAATCGCAGACCATTACGCTGGACTCGTACATGCTTAATGCTGGCTGGCTGTTGGTCGGCATGTTTTCTAAGATATGTAATTATCCTAATAGAGCCTTATAAGAGTCTGAAAGCAGATGTTATGTGCAAAATAACAAGTAGGTCAGACAAATATTTATGTGTTGTATACATATGCTATAGTCATCGTTCTTTGTTCTTTGGTTATAGCGCCACCTGGTGGACAATCTCTGAAATTTTTTGCATGTTACCTCGGCCTAGGACTATACATATGTGTACCAAATTTCGTGTTGATATCTCATTCCTATCATAAATGATAGCCATTTAAGTATTTGTGGCACCGCCTCTTCGTACTTTTGACCATGGTGTTGCGACCACGAGTGCAAAGTTCAACTTTTTTTTGATAATTATTGATAATCAGGGTCTAAGGAATATTCCAGCACTGGATTGGTTCAGATTGGTCAAAAAACCTAGGACTAGTTCGCAAAAGTAGGTTTAAAAGAAAATGATGAATATCTATCAAACGATTCGACTGAGACAAGTGCTTCTTGAGGGAAAGTTGTTCATTGTAAGTACCTCTATTAAATGATATAAAGATCTTGTTGATATCTGAAACACTGCATGATAAACAATCACTTAAACACTGAAAAAACGTGATAGCGCCTCCAGGAGGCCGAATTTTTTCTTACTCTGCACAGACCTTCATGGCCAAGAGACAAACAGGCCCACCACGTTTCGTTTGGATCAGCCTCCGTTAACCCTGTCTAATAGCTGCTTTTTCTTGATTGGCCGATGGCGGCCATGTTTTTTGAGCTACGCAAAATTCCTTTTACACATAGATAGTACCCTAGACCAGGAGCACCGGTGCCAAATGTCAAGTTGATCGGTCCCATATTTCTGTAGTTACAGACCTTCAAAGTTGAGGTGGTGTTATAGCGCCAACTAGTGGTCAAGAGGCGCAATTTTTTGCAGGTGACCCCAGAATTGTCCCGTGTATAACTGTACCAAATTTGGTGTCAATACCTCCTTCCCTTCCTAAGTTATAGCCATTTAAGTCCAAGAGGTTCCGCCCATTGGGGGCGTTTGGGCGTGGCTTGACGACGGTGAGTCGAAAGTTCAATTTTTTTTTGATAACTTTTGATATTCACACTCCAAGGAATATTACAGCACTGGAACGGTTCCGATCAGACAAAAAACCTAGGACTAGTTCGTTTTTATTTTTTTCGACAAAATCGAAAATAGCGAAAAAAAATTTCATGACGGAAATGAAATCGGAGATATACGTTTTGTTCGTCTTGACGCAAGGATTCCGGTGATATAAGACACTTGAAATTTGGACAAGATTTGTGGGAGTTATGAGCATCAACGCGTTGGTTATCGCTATAGCGCCACCTATAGGCCAATCGGGTTGATACTCTATCAACCTCTCCCCAAATTGGGTCCTACCATTTGGCCAAGTCTCAAGTCTCTAGGCCTTACGGTTTGGTCTGCACGATCCGTTCTACGGCAGAAGAAAAATAATAACTAGAAATATAGCTGCAAGCAGCGATTAGCGGGGTTCAAGCGATCTGGGACCTTAAAGGGGTCATAGCGTGAAAATCTGACTTTTTCCATGTGTAAGTGCTATAATTGGATCCCCAGTGCTTATATCAACCTAGAAAACATGAAAAAGATAAAAAATAAAATAATCGAGAGCACAATTGAGTTTCAATTACACAAAACCACCATCATTGTGATCAGTGTTTACATTTCATCCGCTCATTTGCATTTTAAATGAAACACCCAAAAACGGCACACTTTTGCTCAGGCCTACAAAGTGTCAATTTTAACATGCTATAATAAATTAGCTGTGGAGTATTTTCAGCTAACACTTCACATACACACTCTGGGGACACCAACGATTCATTTTACATCTTAAAAAAACTCATAATATGACCCTCTAAGACCTTTAAGGGCATGCCTGTTTAGATTTGCTGCATTGTTATCAAATATACTTAGAATATGAAATACTAACATGTTACCAATTAGGTAAATTAGGTAAAAGAGAAAATGATGTGGTGCATGCCGTTGCAAGATTTGCCACACAAAATGTTTCAAAAATTGTTAACATGAGACAAAACAGCCCACCACAATTTCTCTATGATGTTCTAATATAGAGATATAAGTCTCACAGGGCTAACCTATAACACAGCAATGATTTAGAATAAGCTAACACACATACATGCATTTACACACAGAAGCAGAAATGGCAGAGTTAGGAAATAAGACTTTGAAATAAATGAACAATCTCCATATGCTTGATGTCCTTCAAGAGTTCATCAACCTAAATGTTTCGCCTTTGTCAGAATGTCGCTTGACTGTAAAAACAGATACCGTCAGAATGATTGATAAAATGTTTTTTTAAAGCTCACGTAACACACGCTGTTTCTGCATTTCTGATATCAATCTGGAGTACCTATAGAGTAGTATGACATCCTTTATATCTCTGAAGAGTCTTTAGTTTAATCAGATTTATAAAAGAAAGATTAGCTTTACCGAATCTTTCCGATAACGTACGAAAAAATGAAAAAGGAGGAGTTATAACACGGGAGGAGCGAGTACGAGTCATACAACACTATACAACACTGTTTTAACTTATGATTCACTACATGTTCGTGTCATTTATATAATATACACGCGCCTATTTCCAACATAAGACAGAAGTCTTACTTACCACGTGTAACTCGTCATGACCCGGTTCTGAAAATCCACCGCATCAAACACACACGCAAAACTCCGCTGCTAATCTGGATAATAAACTATATCCATTGTTTCCATAAGGCTGGATGTCTTCTCCTTACATCCAAAAACACACTTCTTGTTGTGCCATTGTTGACTTTTGAAATTAAACAAAGCTGAGTGGCGTGATAAGCTGTTAGCAAGCTCTAGCGTCTCCCGCTGACTGACGGCTGGGCGGGGTTTTCCGGGGGAAGTTTTCCGGCGGAAGCCCATATAAAGAAGTGATACGTATCGAAAACCCCTGAAACGTCAGTTAGAACCATAATCGAAAAAAAATTAGCCGAAACTTGTACGAACCCTGGCGAAGTGCATTCGGCACAGAAATACTCTGAAACACGCCCAACTGCATTTTTGACACTTTGCCTACGTTTAGCATGAGGAAACAACTCTATAACTGTGTTAATAAGTCAGAATGCTTGAAATACCATTAAACCCCCCCTTTATTTAACATAATAATAAATGACTTCATAAAGTTAAATCATGTATCCATTGATGAAACATGAACACAATTTCATTGGGTATACATTTTTGAATAATAAATAATAATTTTACAATTAATTTAACATAAAATTAGTAGTGAATATTGTAAAGGAAAAAAGATAGACACATTTTTAATTCAAATCCTAATAAGCATGCTCTTAAGTATGTTAATGAGGGTCTGTGTTTCACACAGAGAGTATATAAGAGAATACTGATTTTTGGATTTGGAAACAATAAAGCAATGTTACATATTTTAATAGAAACATTTTTAGGCTGTCATGTTAAATTGTCAAATAGTGGTATAGCTCTGCAATCATTGGCATGTGATTTTAGGGTGGGCTAATAAATAACTTATCCAGATATGTTTTCAATATCAAATTGTGTCAATAACAAATGTCATGTCATTTAGAAGATTTGCAGCATATTTGCTGGTGAGCATTTGACTGTGTTCACTTTCATAAAGTGCAACTATTTAGTTGGGTTCTAGCAGGTCATGTATGTGAATAATAACCAATTGCATAATTACATGAAGTTTTGGGTGCAATATTTTAAAAAGAACGTATAAAAATGTAACTATATTATACATCATGTCAGGACACGTTTATGTCATGGAAGGTAGAATAGAATACTAATGCTACTGATGTAAATACAGCCAGACATATATCCTCTTGATAGCAGCAATTCATTTCTGATGATGCTCAGAGTTTTGGGTAAAATGGAAAACTTTAATCCATATCTTTATGATTTCCTATAAACATGCGTGCTGCAATTCAGTCGTACAAATGACACCTATACCACTGTGTGACATCACATGAAATCTTTGCATACAACAGCAGGTATTCAAATTCATTACATTTTGTATTTGATATATCTTTACACACAAAGGACAGAAAAAATGTACTATACTGATTTTATTGTTGACTGAAAACCCTAGGAGTAATTTTGAAAAGTTGTTTTTGTAATTCAAACTTAAACAACTAAAGGAATAAGACTTACAATTGGTGATCACAATTTGGCATTTATATTGTCTCACAGACTACAGGAAATTGTACTGCATTGTCTTTACTGTTGTTGAGTAAAAAACCAAGTATTAGTTAACAAAATAGTTTTTTCATATAAACATAAACATCTAGAGCAGTGTTTCTCTACTCCATTTCTGGTGGACCACTGCTCTGCACATTTTGAATGTTTCTCTCATCTGACATAATCAGTTTAGTTCATAGAGATCTCTACTATTGTGCTAATTATTTGAAGCAGGTGTGTTGAGAACCACTGATCTAGAGAACTTTTACTTCACACACATTTTTTCAGAAAGATAAACCTGAAAGTAGATTTTATATGCAAATAACAATTACGTCAGACCAATACTTATATATCATATACATATGCTATAGACATTGTTCATTGTTCTCATGTTATAGCACCACCTAGTGGACAATCTCTGCCATTTTTTGCAGTTGCTATGAATATAAATGGCATCGACTTTACCATATATGGTGGCAGACAAGGCACAGTATGTTGCTAATTGTTTAGCCCTCTTTTGGGGCATCCTAAGTTGTTGTAGCCCTGATACAACCAGCATGTGTATATGGCCTAAAACACACACACACACACACACACACACACACACACACACACACACACACACATTTATAAAAGCAAGCAGAAATCGCAATGTTGGACAATAAGACTTAATACTCACATACAACAATATACAAAGGAATAACATTGAGAACCACTGATCTAGGGGACAGTTAACGTAACACCCGTTGTTCTAGATGCAAATATTTCCGGAATGATGAGCCAAAAATCCTCACAGACACTTGAGAACATAAGACAAACAGGCCCATCAGTTTAGTTGTAATCACACACCATTACACTGGACTCGTACATGGTTAATGCTGGCTGGCTGTTGGTCTCATGGTTTCTAAGATATGTAATTATCCTAATAGACCCTTATAAGAATCTGAAAGCAGATGTTAAGTGCAAAATAACAAGTAGGTCAGACAAATATTTATGTGTCGTATACATATGCTATAGTCATCGTTCTTTGTTCTTAGGTTATAGCGCCACCTAGTGGACAATCTCTGCAATTTTTTGCATGTGACCTCGGCCTAGGTCTATACATATGTGTACCAAGTTTCGTGTTGATATCTGATTCTTATCATAAATGATAGCCATTTAAGTATTTGTTGCACCGCCTGTTCGTACTTTTAACCGTGGTGTTGCGACGAAAAGTGCAAAGTTCAACTTTTTTTTGATAATTATTGATATTCAGTGTCTAAGGAATATTCCAGCACTGGATTGGTTCAGATTGGTCAAAAAACCTAGGACTAGTTCGCAAAAGAAGGTTTAAAAGAAAATGCTGAATATCTAACAAACGATTCGACTGAGACAAATGCTTCTTGAGGAAAAGTTGTTCATTATAAGTACCTCTATTAAATGATATGAAGATCTTGTTGATATCTGAAACACTGCATAATACACAATCACTTAAACACTGAAAAAACGCGATAGCGCCTCCCGGAGGCCAAATTTTTTCTTACTCTGCACAGACCTTCATGGCCAAGAGACAAACAGGCCCAACGCGTTTCGTTTTGATCGGCCTCTGTTAACCCTGTCTAATAGCTGCTTTTTATTGATTGGCCGATGGCGGCCATGGTCTTTTAGCTACGCGAAATTCCTTTTAGACATAGATAGTACCCTAGACCAGGAGCACCGGTGCCAAATCTTAAGTTGATCGGTTCCATATTTCTCTGGTTACAGCCCTTCAAAGTTGAGGTGGTGTTATAGCGCCAACTAGTGGTCAAGCGATGCAATTTTTTTCACGTGACCCCAGAATAGTGCGCTGTATATGTGTACCAAATTTGGTTTCGATACCTCTTTCCAGTCCCAAGTTATAGTCATTTAAATCCAAGAAGCTCCGCCCATTGGGGGCGTTTGGGCGTGGCTTGACGACGACGAGTATAAAGTTCAACTTTTTTTTGATAACTTTTTATATTCACACTCCAAGGAATATTACAGCACTGGAACGGTTCCGATCGGACAAAAAACCTAGGACTAGTTCATTTTTATTTTTTTCGACAAAATCGAAAATAGCGGAAAATTTTTAATGACGGAAATGAAATCGGAGATATACATTTTGTTCGTCTTGACGCAAGGAATCCAGGGATATAAGACACTTGAGATTAGGACAAGAATTGTGGAAGTTATGAGCATCAACGCGTTTGCCATCACTATAGCGCCCCCCATAGGCCGATTGGGGTGACACTCTGTCAACTTCGCGCACGAATGAGACCTACCATTTGGCCAAGTCTCAAGTCTCTAGGCCTTACGGTTTGGTCTGCACGTTCCGTTTTACGGCAGAAGAAAAATAATAAATAGAAATATAGCTGCAAGCAGCGATTGCCGGGGTTCAAGCCATTTAGATCACAAGACGTTTAAGGACATTGCCATATAGATATTCTGCATTGTATATTGTACACACACACATTTACCTGATAAAGGAGAAACAAGACTGTTAAAGAACAAGACTTAATATTGAAATGGTTACACACTCATTTGGAATGTAGTTTCTTTAATAAAAAACAAAAAAATATAATTCTTACTGCAAAATGTCGTGTAAGTGGCTCCAAAATTATGTTCACGTTTCACAGCTATCATAAAGTGACATGAGTGTTAAAACTGATAACTCAGAACAATTGAATTGTTAGTCTTTCCCTAAATGTGATTTTAATATTATAACTAAATATTATATTAAAGGTGCAGTGTAAATTTTAGCGGCATCTAGTGGTGAGGTCACGAATTGCAACCAATGGCTTAGTCCACTGCTCACCCCTCGCTTTTGAAACACATAGAGAAGCTACGGTAGCCGCCACCAGTCAAACATGTCATCGTCGGAGACAACTTAGTATAAAAAATGTGTCCGTTAAGGGCTTCTGTAGAAAAATGGCGCACCCAAAATGGTGACTTCCATGTAAGGGGACCCTCGGTGTATGTAGATAAAAAGGTCACGTTCTAAGGTAATAAACACATACCGGTTCATTATGAAAGGTCTTTATACACCCCTGATAATATAGTTTTGTATATCATTTTGCATTTCTGTCAAGAGCTAAAAATTACACACTGCACCTTTAAATGTGAACAGAGTTCTTTTAATAGTAGACTTAGTTAAAGAGTAATCATCTCTGTGTTTTCTATGAGTGCAAATGTCAGCCAGTGATTGATCCTCTTCTGCCATCTAGTGGACATAACGGAAAATTGCACCTAAAAACCACAATAAGGAATTTTAGTATATTGCCTGATCTCAATAATACTTTGTATGCTTTGTCATAAGCTTTAGGGGCCGTTCGTCAGGGCCGTTTTCAAAATGACTGTGTGATAGCTACACTTCTGCAAAGTTGTTTTTGTATTTGATATATATATATTTATACAGTGTGGAGACAATTGTACTGCACTGGCTTTAATGTTGTTGAGTGTAAGAACTGAAACAATTTAATAAAACAACCAGATACGTTATCTGAATGGTGGATGGTGTTATTAAATCGTGTTAATAACAAATATCATTTCATTTAGCAGATTCATGTTCATGTCCTTTAATCGAGTACCATGAAGGCTTTCTGTTTTAATTAGGTAAATAAAGTGAGGTATGCAAGTTATTAAACCGTATATATTTTTATGGACAAAAGGAACATATACACAAACATGCTCTGCACATTTTGTATGTTTCTCTCATCTGAAACAGCCATTTTAGTTCATATAGATCTATTCTGTAGGTCTTA
The DNA here is from genome assembly GCF_027580225.2 of Misgurnus anguillicaudatus. NCBI lineage: Eukaryota > Metazoa > Chordata > Actinopteri > Cypriniformes > Cobitidae > Misgurnus > Misgurnus anguillicaudatus. The sequence goes on from NC_073354.2 coordinate 7,299,520, forward strand.
CTAAATGTTTGCTTGTTTAAATGTATTAGACTATTTTTTAACAAAATTAATTGTTCTTATAGAACATATATATATTCTTTGACATAGATATTATGTGCAAACGTACAAGTATTTCAGATGACAGCCTCTGTCATATTATAGTAGGCCTAAAAATAGCACTAAAGCTCTGCATATTTTTATATTGTACCACTGGCTATGCCCATACATAACTGATCCAGATGTGTTGTTTATATCAAATGGAGTTAATAACAAATATGATGTCATTAAGCAAATGTCAGTCAGATTTACTATTATGCACTTATTTGTGTTCACACATGTGCTGTGCTAGAGTAAGTTTTCAGATAATCATTTACATTTAAAACAACCAATTGTATCATAACATTACAATTTCATTGCAATAATTCTATAAACAATTATTAAAAACTTTATAAGACACATCATGACATGTTTATGTCATGGAAAATAAATTAGAATACTAAAGCTACTGATAACCAAATATATATTCTCTTTATGTTTGATTATTAGTTATTATTTCTAATGTTGGCCTATAATTGTTCTTTAAGGATCCACATATTTACAGCAATCTTTTTCATACCTTTAGGATTTGAAGAATTCTAAGACAACATTTGAAGCTTTATAATTTTATTGGGTTGTTTCCCACAGGTTTAAATTGATGCATGACTAGCTATTAGTTATGTAAAAACATTTAGGTACTTTTTACAAACAAACCTTTTAAAAAACATCACTGGTGTACATCTTAAGACAAAACTATGGCCCTGATATATTTAAAGAAAGGCCAGTGTAAGCTATTTTCAAGTAAGACAACTAAAACATAAACCTAAATTTTAGTCTGTAACTACATTTAAACCAATGGTCAGTAACATTAATCTCTAAGACTAGTCTTAAAAGTTAGTCATACATTTTTGTCTTCATGATTGAACATAACTGCTTTAAGTATCATGTGAAAAAATATTAAAATTATTTAAATTATATTTAAATCCAAATAGTAAGACTGATTAGCCCTAACTAACTACTAGTTATTCAGACTAGTCCTTAAAGTCTTAGTTATATTTTTTATATTGTATCATTTTTTAAATAACATTACTAAAATATATTATGTATCATTTTTTATTACGAGTTGAATTTGAATCCTGAGCAGTTTTAACCTTACGGACATGTTACTATAACAACAACTCTAGGATGACCTTCGAAGAACCAAATAATTCAACATGAAGCTAAATTGTCAACAATGAAATCCAGCTAACCGAGTAATCTACGTATGAACAACGGACCCAGCAGTGAAAGCTTTTAACAACTATAGTGTATACAGCTCTTGCTTTAGAAGTCCCACAATCAGTTATAAAAGAGGTGGATATTATTTTGTTTAATTTCATATGGAAAAACAGACCGCACTACATTAAAAAGTCAATTCTATGCAATCCAGTTGAGGAAGGAGTTTAAAATGTACTAGATTTTAATACTGCTAACTGTGTTTTTTTTTAAATAAGTGGATAAAAAGTTAATGAAGTTGCAAAGGTAGTATATGGAACATCAAACCAGAAATGATTTTTCAGAAATTGGGTGGTTTGGAATTTTTATACAATACAATTTTGATATAAACTTTTCTCCACATAGATCTGTTATTTGGAATAACAAGAATATAATATACAAAAACAAATCCTTATTTTATAGAAATTGGTATGATAATAAAATAATATTAGTGAGGCAGTTATTTAAAGATGATGGTCACCTCTTTAATTATTGTGAATTCCTCAATCACTATAAGATTCCAGTAACTGCTAAGGAATTTGCAGTTGTATTTGATGCCATACCTAGTGGACTTATTCAACTATTTCAAGGTTATACATCTTATGATTGTAACTCCTTACATAATACTCAGTTATGTATCAATGGAGTAAATATTCTAGAAAAAAAGTATAACTTTTTTATAAGAACACTATGTAGAAATTAATATTTGCCTAGATGTAAACCATACTGGAACTCCTTATATAGTCAACGTGTATGGAAAGAGGTTTGTAGTTTATCACATAAATACTGTCTCATGAATAAGGTTAAAGAAATAACTTATAAATTGATTCATTTAATTTATCCAGTGAAACAAGTAGTCTTCAGATTCTAAAGAGATATAGAATTTACTTTTATTTTTTGCAATTTGGAAGTAGAATCCATAAAATATTTATTTTATCCATGTATAATTACTTAATCTTTTTGGATTGATGTGGAATACTTGATATTTAAACTCACAAAATATAAATTCAGTTATCTGGGAAGGATATATTTTTGTATTATAAAAGTAACTGTGTGGAGAAAGACTTGTTAATCAACTTAATGATTATATATGGAAATTTTCACATCCATAAACAAAAATGGGCAAATAATAAACCCAATAGCATTTTATTTAGAACGGAATTAAGAAATTATTTTGAAACTATTAAAAGTCTAAAAAATAAAAAAGCAAAGCAAATATATAACATTTTTTAAACCTTTTCTTTTATTGAATTATTGTAGAATATCCCCATGTTGTTGTTAATTTATTTATTATTTGTTTTATTTTATTTGATCCATTGTTATGTTGAATGTTAAATAAGCACATTGTAAACCTCTTGTATGTATGCAATGTTTTTGATCTTGAAATGAATAATAAAAAAAGCTTTTAACAACTACCCAATTATTAATCCTCTACTGCTATCTAGTGGATAAAATGTCAAAGTTTGGATTTTAATGTTGGTCTAACTCTAATCTGCAGTTCAACCTTTAAACAAGTTTTAATTTAAACTATTTGATTTTAATATTATGGTAGTGAGTTTGTAAAATGTATATATATATATTCATATTTTATTTTGATAACAGAAGTGGAGATAATTAGATTTTATTTCAAGTTAATAGACACATTTGTCATTTAATACTATTGTTGTTTTTTTAAAAACAGTTTTAATACATTTTGATGATTTGATTATAAAATAAAATAAATATAAGATAGGTTATAAAAGTAAGATAGATGATAAAACATGTAAAGTCAGTCTAGAGTAAGATTTCTACTTCTTAGTTTTCATATTTCTATTCAGAAAGAAACCACCCTGCTGAAAAAAAAACAATAAAACCATTACAGAAAATTGTAATTGTTTCCATTAAAATACCAATAGGAACCATTAGCTTTTACCATTAAAACCACTACACTATAGTGTATTTTGGGCCATATTCTATTAGAAACAATACATAGAACCAACAAAACCAATACATAGAACCAACAAAACCAATACATACCATTAGAGACCAACAAAGACAAAACAAGGTTTTTTAGCAGGGCAAAGGTCAATTCCTACACAAGCATTATGTCACATCACCTTAATTACATAAATGTGTTTGCTTGTTTAAATATTTTAGACTATTTTTTAACAAAAGTAATTGTTCTTATAGAACATATATATTCTTTGACATAGATATTGTGTGCAAACGTACAAGTATTTCAGATGACAGAGTCTCTGTCATATTATAGTAGGCCTAAAATTAGTACTAAAGTACATATTTTTATATTTAACCACTGGATATGCACATACATAACTGATCCAGATGTGTTGTTTATATCAAATGGAGTTAATAACAAATATGGTGTCATTAAGCAGATGTCAGTCAGATTTGCTATCAAGCACTAATTTGTGTTCACACATGTGCTGTGCTAGAGTAAGTTTTCAGTAAATCATTTACATTTAAAACAACCAATTGTATCATAACATTACAATTTCATTGCAATAATTATATAAACAATTATTAAAAACTTTATAAGACACACCATGACATGTTTATGTCATGGAAAATAGATTAGAATACTAAAGCTACTGATAACCAAATATATATTCTCTTTATGTATGATTATTAGTTATTATTTCTAATGTTGGCCTGTTCTTTAAGGATCCACATATTTACAGCAATCCTTTTCATACCTTTAAGATTTGAAGAATTCTAAGACAACATTTGAAGCTTTATAACTTTATTGGGTTGTTTTCCACAGGTTTAAATTGTAAGACTAGTCCTTAAAATACAGTCTTAACTGAATGGCTACTTTATGTTTATTCAACCAGCCCTAGTCTTGGAAAGACATATATTGTCTGATCTTAATAAAACTATTAATATTTTGTCATAAGCTTCACATTACTATTTAATTAGTTATATATACTTAGTCTGGTCCATTTTGAAAATGTCATATTTCAAAATGCTTGAATTGATTGAAGTCTTTGAGGTAAATGACTGCAAATCATTGAATCTTATAATAAATTTCATGCAGATGCAAACCCATGGACAAAAGGAACATAACAGCAGCTACAAATGAAATAACGAATACAGATTACAAATGGTGCCCACATCACTATGTGACATCACATCAAATCTAGGAATACAACGGCAAAAGTTTATCTTATGTTTCATATTGATATTTGCCCAGATAGTACAGCAAATTCACAAAATTGTTTTTCATATAAACATAGAGCAGTACTTTCAACTCAGCGAAATGCAGTGGTTTCTCAAGACCAATGCTCGGCACATTTTGTATGATTATCTCATCTGACACAATCAGTTCAGTTCATACAAATCTCTACTAATGATTAAAGTAGATTTGTTTAAAATAGAAGACTTTTGTATACGTGCAGATCAGTGGGCCTCCAGGAATAATTTTGAGAATCACTGATCTAGGGGACAGTTAACGTAACACCCGTTGTTCTAGATGCAAATATTTCCGGAATGATGAGCCAAAAATCCTCACAGACACTTGAGAACATAAGACACACAGGTCCATCAGTTTAGTTGTAATCGCACACCATTACGCTGGACTCGTACATGGTCAATGCTGGCTGACTGTTGGTCGGCATGTTTTCTAAGATATGTAATTATCATAATAGACCCTTATAAGAATCTGAAATCAGATGTTATGTGCAAAATAACAAGTAGGTCATACAAATATTTATGTGTCGTATACGTATGCTATAGTCATTGTTATTTGTTCTTAGGTTATAGCGCCACCTAGTGGACAATCTCTGGAATTTTTTGCGTGTGACCTCGGCCTAGGTCTATACATATGTGTACCAAGTTTCGTGTTGATATCTCATTCCTATCATAAATGATAGCCATTTAAGTATTTGTGGCCCCGCTTCTTCGTACTTTTGACCGTGGTGTTGCGACCATGAGTGCAAAGTTCAACCTTTTTTTGATAATTATTGATATTCAGTGTCTAAGGAATGTTCTAGCACTTGATTGGTTCAGATCGGTCAAAAAACCTAGGACTAGTTCGCAAAAGTAGGTTTCAAAGAAAATGATGAATATCTAATAAACGATTCGACTGAGACAAGTGCTTCTTGAGGAAAAGTTATTCATTGTAAGTACCTCTATTAAATGATATAAAGATCTTGTTGATATCTGAAACACTGCATAATACACAATCACTTAAACACGGCAAGAACGTGATAGCGCCTCCCGGAGGCCGAATTTTTTCTTACTCTGCACAGACCTTCATGGCCAAGAGACAAACAGGCCCACCGCGTTTTGTTTCGATCGAGCTTCGTTAACCCTGTCTAATAGCTGCTTTTTCTTGATTGGCCGATGGCGGCCATGTACGCGAAATTCATTTTAGACACTGATAGTACCCTAGACCAGGAGCACCGGTGCCAAATGTCAAATTGATCGGTCCCATATTTCTGATGTTACAGACCTTTAAAGTTTAGGTGGTGTTATAGCGCCAACTAGTGGTCAAGCGGCGCAATTTTTTACACGTGACCTCAGAATAGTCCCTTGTATATGTGTACCAAATCTGGTGTCAATACCTCTTTCCAATCCCAAGTTATAGCCATTTAAGTCCAAGAGGCTCCGCCCATAGGGGGCGTTTGGGCGTGACTTTACGATGGTGAGTCGAAAGTTCACATTTTTTTTGATAACTTTTGATATTCACACTCCAAGGAATATTACAGCACTGGAACGGTTCCGATCGGACGAAAAACCTAGGACTAGTTCGTTTTTATTTTTATCGACAAAATCGAAAATAGCGAAAAAAATTTAATGACGGAAATGAAATCGGAGATATACGTTTTGTTCGTCTTGACGCAACGATTCCAGTGATATAAGACACTTGACATTTGGACAAGATTTGTGGGAGTTATGAGCATCAACGCGTTTGTTATCGCTATAGCGCCACCTATAGGCCAATCGGGTTGATTCTCTGTCAACCTCTCCCCAAATTGGGTCCTACCATTTGGCCAAGTTTCAAGTTTCTAGGCCTTACGGTTTGGTCTGCACGTTCCGTTTTACGGCAGAATAATAATAACTAATAAAAATCTGAGCAATTACAATAAGGTTTCAGCCCTACGGGCTTGAACCCCTAAATATAGCTGCAAGCAGCGATTAGCGGGGTTCAAGCGATCTGGGACCTTAAAGGGGTCATAGCGTGAAAATCTGACTTTTTCCATGTGTAAGTGCTATAATTGCATCCCCAGTGCTTATATCAACCTAGAAAACATGAAAAAGATAAAAAATAAAATAATCGAGAGCACAATTGAGTTTCAATTACAACAAACCACCATCATTGTGATCAGTGTTTGCATTTCATCCGCTCATTTGCATTTTAAATTAAACACCCAAAAACGGCACACTTTTGCTCAGGCCTACAAAGTGTCAATTTTAACATGCTATAATAAATTAGCTGTGGAGTATTTTCAGCTAACACTTCACATACACACTCTGGGGACACCAACGATTCATTTTACATCTTAAAAAACTCATAATATGACCCTTTAAGACCTTTAAGGGAATGCCTGTTTAGATTTGCTGCATTGTTATCAAATATACTTAGAATATGAAATACTAACATGTTACCAATTAGGTAAATTAGGTAAAAGAGAAAATGATGTGGTGCATGCCGTTGCAAGATTTGCCACACAAAATGTTTCAAAAATTGTTAACATGAGACAAAACAGCCCACCACAATTTCTCTATGATGTTCTAATATAGAGATATAAGTCTCACAGGGCTAACCTATAACACAGCAAGGATTTAGAATAAGCTAACACACATACATGCATTTACACACAGAAGCAGAAATGGCAGAGTTAGGAAATAAGACTTTGAAATAAATGAACAATCTCCATATATTTGATGTCCTTCAAGAGTTCTTCAACCTATTTAAATGTTTCGCCTTTGTCAGAATGTCGCTTGACTGTAAAAACAGATACCGTCCGAATGATTGATGAAATGTTTATTTAACATAATAATAAATGACTTCATAAAGTTAAATCATGTATCCATTGATGAAACGTGAACACAATTTTATTGGGTATACATTTTTGAATAATAAATAATAATTTTACAATTAATTTAACATAAAATTAGTAGTGAATATTGTAAAGGAAAAAAGATAGACACATTTTTAATTCAAATCCTAATAAGCATGCTCTTAAGTATGTTAATGAGGGTCTGTGTTTCACACAGAGAGTATATAAGAGAATACTGATTTTTGGATTTGGAAACAATAAAGCAATGTTACATATTTTAATAGAAACATTTTTAGGCTGTCATGTTAAATTGTCAAATAGTGGTATAGCTCTGCAATCATTGGCATGTGATTTTAGGGTGGGCCAATAAATAACTTATCCAGATATGTTTTCAATATCAAATTGTGTCAATAACAAATGTCATGTCATTTAGAAGATTTGCAGCATATTTGCTGGTGAGCATTTGACTGTGTTCACTTTCATAAAGTGCAACTATTTAGTTGGGTTCTAGCAGGTCATGTATGTGAATAATAACCAATTGCATTATTACATGAAGTTTTGGGTGCAATATTTTAAAAAGAACGTATAAAAATGTAACTATATTATACATCATGTCAGGACACGTTTATGTCATGGAAGGTAGAATAGAATACTAATGCTACTGATGTAAATACAGCCAGACATATATCCTCTTGATAGCAGCAATTCATTTCTGATGATGCTCAGAGTTTTGGGTAAAATGGAAAACTTTAATCCATATCTTTATGATTTCCTATAAACATGCGTGCTGCAATTCAGTCGTACAAATGACACCTACACCACTGTGTGACATCACATGAAATCTTTGCATACAACAGCAGGTATTCAAATTCTTTACATTTTGTATTTGATATATCTTTACACACAAAGGACAGAAAAAATGTACTATACTGATTTTATTGTTGTTGACTGAAAACCCTAGGAGTAATTTTGAAAAGTTGTTTTTGTAATTCAAACTTAAACAACTAAAGGAATAAGACTTACAATTGGTGATCACAATTTGGCATTTATATTGTCTCACAGACTACAGGAAATTGTACTGCATTGTCTTTACTGTTGTTGAGTGAAAAACCAAGTATTAGTTAACAAAATAGTTTTTTCATATAAACATAAACATCTAGAGCAGTGTTTCTCTACTCCATTTCTAGTGGACCACTGCTCTGCACATTTTGAATGTTTCTCTCATCTGACATAATCAGTTTAGTTCATAGAGATCTCTACTATTGTGCTAATTATTTGAAGCAGGTGTGTTGAGAACCACTGATCTAGAGAACTTTTACTTCACACACATTTGTCAGAAAGATGAACCTGAAAGTAGATTTTATATGCAAATAACAATTACGTCAGACCAATACTTATATATCATATACATATGCTATAGACATTGTTCATTGTTCTCATGTTATAGCACCACCTAGTGGACAATCTCTGCCATTTTTTGCAGTTGCTATGAATATAAATGGCATCGACTTTACCATATATGGTGGCAGACAAGGCACAGTACGTTGCTAATTTTTTAGCCCTCTTTTTGGGCATCCTAAGTTGTTGTAGCCCTGATACAACCAGCATGTGTATATGGCCTAAAACACACACACACACACACACACACATTTATAAAAGCAAGCAGAAATCGCAATGTTGGACAATAAGACTTAATACTCACATACAACAATATAGGAATAACATTGAGAACCACTGATCTAGGGGACAGTTAACGTAACACCCGTTGTTCTAGATGCAAATATTTCCGGAATGATGAGCCAAAAATCCTCACAGACACTTGAGAACATAATACAAACAGGCCCATCAGTTTAGTTGTAATCGCAGACCATTACGCTGGACTCGTACATGCTTAATGCTGGCTGGCTGTTGGTCGGCATGTTTTCTAAGATATGTAATTATCCTAATAGACCCTTCTAAGAATCTGAAAGCAGATGTTATGTGCAAAATAATAAGTAGGTCAGACAAATATTTATGTGTTGTATACATATGCTGCAGTCATCGTTCTTTGTTCTTTGGTTATAGCGCCACCTGGTGGACAATCTCTGAAATTTTTTGCATGTTACCTCATCCTAGGACTATACATATGTGTACCAAATTTCGTGTTGATATCTCATTCCTATCATAAATGATAGCCATTTAAGTATTTGTGGCACCGCCTCTTCGTACTTTTGACCGTGTTGTTGCGACCACGAGTGCAAAGTTCAACTTTTTTTTGATAATTATTGATATTCAGTGTCTAAGGAATATTCTAGCACTTGATTGGTTCAGATCGGTCAAAAAACCTAGGACTAGTTCGCAAAAGTAGGTTTAAAAGAAAATGATGAATATCTAACAAATGATTCGACTGAGACAAATGCTTCTTGAGGGAAAGTTGTTCATTGTAAGTACCTCTATTAAATGATATAAAAATCTTGTTGATATCTGAAACACTGCATAATACACAATCACTTAAACACCGCAAAAACGTGATAGCGCCTCCCGGAGGCCGAATTTTTTCTTACTCTGCACAGACCTTCATGGCCAAGAGACAAACAGGCCCACCGCGTTTCGTTTCGAGCGGCCTTCGTTAACCCTGTCTAATAGCTGCTTTTCCTTGATTGGCCGATGGCGGCCATGTTTTTTGACCTACGCAAAATTCCTTTTAGACATTGATAGAACCCTAGACCAAGAGCAACCATGCCAAATTTCAAGTTGATCGGTCCCATATTTTTGTAGTTACAGCCCTTCAAAGTTGAGGTGGTGTTATAGCGCCAACTAGTGGTCAAACGCCGCAATTTTTTTCACGTGTCCCCAGAATAGTCCCCTGTATATGTGTACTAAATTTGGTTTCGATACCTCTTTTCCTTACCAAGTTATAGCCATTTAAGTCCAAGAGGCTCCGCCCATTAGGGTCGTTTGGGCGTGGCTTGACGACGGCGAGTCTAAAGTTCAACTTTTTTTTGATAACTTTTTATATTCACACTCCAAGGAATATTACAGCACTGGAACGGTTCCGATCGGACGAAAAACCTAGGACTAGTTCGTTTTTATTTTTTTCGACAAAATCGAAAATAGCGAAAAAATTTTAATGACGGAAATGAAATCGGAGATATACGTTTTGTTCGTCTTGACGCAAGGATTCCAGTGATATAAGACACTTGACATTTGGACAAGATTTGTGGGAGTTATGAGCCTCAACGCGTTTGTTATTGCTATAGCGCCACCTATAGGCCAATCGGGTTGATTCTCTGTCAACCTCTCCCCAAATTGGGTCCTACCATTTGGCCAAGTTTCAAGTCTCTAGGCCTTACGGTTTGGTCTGCACGTTCCGTTTTACGGCAGAATAATAATAACTAAATATAGCTGCAAGCAGCGATTATCGGGGTTCAAGCCATTTAGATCACAAGACGTTTAAGGACATGGCCATATAGATATTCTGCATTGTATATTGTACACACACACACATTTACCTGAGAAAGGAGAAACAAGACTGTTAAAGAACAAGACTTAAAATTGACATGGTTACACACTCATTTGGTATGTAGTTTTTTAAAATTAAAAAAGTCTTACTGCAAATGTCGTGTAAGTGCCTCCAAAATTATGTTCACGTTTCACAGCTATCATAAAGTGACATGAGTGTTAAACAGTGCCGGTCCTAGATGCTGGGGGGCCCTAAGCAAAGCTTTGTGAGGGGCCCTCTGTCAGTGCATTCAGACCCTGATAGCACACATGCATCTTGAAGACGTCTATTTGATGTCTGCGTTTACATCTGCAAGATGTCTTATTTAGATTGTTTTCTCATCTGCAATACGTCTGTGAGACGTCTCCTAAAAGATGTCATATAGACATATTGAAGACATCTGCAAGACGTTTTTAAATTAAGAATGTATGTAAAGCAGCTCTTTTCCTTTATAAGATGTTTTTACACACCAGATGTATTCCAGATCTCCAGATCTTTACCAGACATCTTACAGACGTACCTGTGCTATCTGGGTAAAACCCAGTCAATGTTGCTGTTAGTTAGTTGTTAACTAACCACATAGTGTATTATCTTATAGCTGTATATCATTCCCATATGCACATTACTTTGAAACCCTGACTGATAAACTTGCTGATTATAACATGAAACATGTATTTGCTGATAAGTTGTTTTGATTTAAAATGTGTTGTGAGAAGTACTAAAAAATTAACCTGATCTAAATGAATGTAATGAATCAAATTAAATTAAATATAAATACATACTGTTAATACACAGGGGTTAAATTGAGATTTGTTATGTGGGGGGGGGGGGGGCTCTGTGGGGAGGGGTACTTTGAGGGGTAACATGTTTAATACTGATGACAGCAAAGCCACTGGTGTGTTTCAATGACATTCTGGACCTCTGATAGGATTTGATAAGTTTCAGCTTTAAAAGAGCATTTCACCCGTAGAAACATTAATCTTTATTGAAAGTGTTATATTTGTAGTCGAAATGTAACATACATTTAGAATTTGGTGCCTATTTTACAAAGAAAAGGGGTGTTTGTAGTCTCACTCCCTCAACAAAGATATTGCACTTCCTTCTTTCAATGATGCAAAATGATGAAGTGTCCCTTTAAAGCTGTCATAGAGGTTGACCCCAAATATTTTAAAAATAGTTTCTGATTTTAAATATTGCAAATCTATGAGTTTGACACTCTATATCCATTTGTTGCACATGTCATTATGCACAATTGATCAAACTTTAAAGGAAGTTAAAAGAATCAATCTCCTTAAATAATTCTAGGCATAAGATGCCCAAAAAGACTCAATTAACAAGATAAGGTACAACACACAGTACTGTATCAGCAACATGTCTTATAAATTAGCCATAGAGATTCTCTATGCTGGTCAGCAGCTGAAAACAATCATATAGTTAGGTTTGATTTGTGTAATCAAAATACATTATTTTATTAAACTATACAAAGAGTTATATCCAGTGTTATCCAGTTATTAAACGAGTGACATACACTTTAATCCTTTACAAATTTCAAGTCTTCTAATAAGTTTTCTCGACGTGGGCACCATTCTTACCTCTCTCTCTCTCTCTCTCTCTCTCTCTCTCTCTCTCTCTCTCTCTCTCTCTCTCTCTCTCTCTCATGATGTCAAATTATCCTGCGCGAGAGCGCGTTCTTGAAGTTCAAAGGGAAAAGCGCGTGTTTTCGCGGCAATTGCGTCACCCAATTCGCGTCATTTGCATCGCCCCATGCTAGGACGCGTGTGGATGCGTCTTTGCATTGCTTATATATGTAATCTGCTCGCGCAAATCCTTTATCTTGTTCCCTTGCTTCACGTTTTTTCCCCTTTATTCTGCCCCAGACGGATAGCTTTGTTTTAAATCAATGGTGGGCATATAATATGCGCATCGTTACCAAATCACTCTTCTGCGTCATCCACGCGGCCGTTTCTAAATTTGAAGGCTGCAACCTCCGGATGTCGCACATGCGCGCTGCATACGTCATCAAGCCTGATTTATTTAAGTTAAATAAGCATTTCATTTGCAAGTCATAATCATAATATAACAATTAACCATTAACTAAGAATAATAGTCAACATTATAATTGTTAATATTCTGAAATACGTTTTTATGACGCATATGCAGCCTACAAATGTGACCTCTGAAGGCTGCAGCCTTCGGATTGAGAAACTGCCTGCATGTTGTCCGAGTATATCACTGATTTAAGAAATCATTAAGTATTTTTAAAAACCCGCATAAATTCGGAAGTTTGCAAATTATTTAAATTTTAGCGTCTTGTTTTCATTAAACATAATAATAATTTTTCTTTGATATAATGGTTTTAAATAATTCTGAGATCAAGGGGGCCCTCTAGTGGTGCGGGGCCCTATGCAAATTGCGTAGTTTGCGTATAGGAAAGACCGGCACTGGTGTTAAAACTGATAACTCAGAACAATTGAAATGTTAGTCTTTCACTAAATGTGATTTTAATATTATAACAGTAAAATCATGAAGTTAAACGTGCAGTGTGTAAATTTTAACGGCATCTAGTGGTGATGTCACGAAATGCAACCAATGCCTTATTACACTGCTCACCCCTCGCTTTTGAAACACATAGAGAAGCTACGGAGCCGCCACCAGACAAACATTTCATCTTCGGAGACAACTTAGTAAAAAAATTGTCCGTTAAGGGCTTCTGTAGAAAAATGGCGGAACAAAATGGTGACTTCCATGTAAGGGGACCCTAGGTGTATGTAGATAAAAAGGTCTCGTTCTAAGGTAATAAACACATACCGGTTCATTATGAAAGGTCTTTATACACCCCTGAAATATATAGTTTTGTATATCATTTTGCATTTCTGTCAAGAGATCCTTCTAAAATTTGAACAGATTTAAATGTAAACAGAGTTCTATTAATAGTAGACTTAGTTAAAGAGTAATCATCTTCTGTGTTTTCTGTGAGTGCAAATGTCAGCCAGTGATTGATCCTCTTCTGCCATCTAGTGGACATAACGGAAAATTGCACCTAAAAACCACAATAAGGAATTTGAGTATAGTCATGTTCATGTCCTTTAATCGAGTACCATGAAGGCTTTCTGTTTTAATTAGGTAAATAAAGTGAGGTATGCAGGTAATTAAACCGTATATATTTTTATGGACAAAAGGAGCATATACACAAACATGCTCTGCACATTTTGTATGTTTCTCTCATCTGAAACAGTCATTTTAGTTCATAAAGATCTATTCTGTAGGTCTTACTAAATGGTTGCTTGTTAAAATCTTTTAGACTATTTTTTCTAACAAAAGTATATGTTCTTATAGAACATATATATTCTTTGACATATATATTATGTGCAAACATAGAAGTATTTCAGATGACAGCCTCTGTCATATTATAGTAGGCCTAAAAATAGTACTAAAGCTCTACATTTTTTTTTATATTTAACAACTGGCTATTCCCATACATAACTGATCAAAATGTGTTGTTTATATCAAATTGAGTTAATAACAAATATGGTGTCATTAAGGAAATGTCAGTAAGATTGGCTATTAAGCACTTATTTGTGTTCACACATGTGCTGTGCTAGAGTAAGTTTTCAGTCAATCATTTACATTTAAAGCAACCAATTGTATCAGAATACTAAAGCTACTGATAACCAAATATATATTCTCTTTATGTTTGATTATTAGTTATTATTTCTAATGTTGGCCTATAATTGTTCTTTAAGGATCCACATATTAACAGCAATCTTTTTCATACCGTCAGGATTTTAAGAATTCTAAGACAACATTTGAAGCTTTATAACTTTATTGGGTTGTTTCCCACAGGTTTAAATTGATGCATGACTAGCCATTAGTTATTTAAAAACATTTAGGTACTTTTTACAAACAAACCTTATAAAAACATTACTGGTGTACATCTTAAGACAAAACTATGGCCCTGATATATTTAAAGGTAGGCCAGTGTAAGCTATTTTCAAGTAAGACAACTAAAACTTAAGCCTAAATTTTAGTCTGGAACTACACTTAAACCAATGGTCATTAACATTAATCTCTAAGACTAGTATTCAAAGTTAGTAATACATTTTTACCTTTTTGATTGAAAATAACTGTTTTAATTATCATGTGAAAAAATATTTAAATTATTTAAATTATATTTAAATCCAAATAGTAAGACTGATTAGCCCTAACTAACTACTAGTTATTTAGACTAGTCCTTAAAGTCTTAATTATATTTTTTATATTATATAGTTTTTTTTAAATAACATTACTAAAATAGTATGTATCATTTTTTATTACGAGTTGAATTTGAATCCTGAGCAGTTTTAACCTAATGTTACTATAACAACAACTCTAGGATGAGCTTCGAAGAACCAAATAATTCAACATGAAGCTAAATTGTCAACAATGAAATCCAGCTAACCGAGTAATCTACGTATGAACAACGGACCCAGCAGTGAAAGCTTTTAACAACTATAGTGTATACAGCTCTTGCTTTAGAAGTCCCACAATCAGTTATAAAAGAGGTGGATATTATTTTGTTTAATTTCATATGGAAGAACAGACCGCACTACATTAAAAAGTCAATTCTATGCAATCCAGTTGAGGAAGGAGTTTAAAATGTACTAGATTTTAATACTGCTAACTGTGTTTTTTTTAAATAAGTGGATAAAAAGTTACTGAAGTTGCAAAGGTAGTATATGGAACATCATACCAGAAATGATTTTTAAGAAATTGGGTGGTTTGGAATTTTTTTGCGATACAATTTTGATATAAACTTTTCTCCACATAGATCTGTTATTTGGAATAACAAGAATATTCTATACAAAAACAAATCCTTATTTTATAGAAATTGGTATGATAATAAAATAATATTAGTGAGGCAGTTATTTAAAGATGATGGTCACCTCTTTAATTATTGTGAATTCCTCAATCACTATAAGATTCCAGTAACTGCTAAGGAATTTGCAGTTGTATTTGATGCCATACCTAGTGGACTTATTCAACTATTTCAATGTTATACATCTTATGATTGTAACTCCTTACATAATACTCAGTTATGTATCAATGGAGTAAATATTCTAGAAAAAAAATTAATAACTTTTTTATAGGAACACTATGTAGAAATGAATATTTGCCTAGATGTAAACCATACTGGAACTCCTTATATAGTCAACGTGTATGGAAAGAGGTTTGTAGTTTATCACATAAATACTGTCTCATGAATAAGGTTAAAGAAATTACTTATAAATTGGTTCATTTAATTTATCCAGTGAAACAAGTAGTCTTCAGATTCTAAAGAGATATAGAATTTACTTGTATTTTTTGCAATTTGGAAGTAGAATCCATAAAATATTTATTTTATCCATGTATAATTACTTAATCTTTTTGGATTGATGTGGAATACTTGATATTTAAACTCACAAAATATAAATTCAGTTATCTGGTAAGGATATATTTTTGTATTATAAAAGTAACTGTGTGGAGAAAGACTTGTTAATCAACTTAATGATTATATATGGAAAATTTCACATCCATAAACAAAAATGGGCAAATAATAAACCCAATAGCATTTTATTTAGAACGGATTTAAGAAATTATTTTGAAACTATTAAAAGTCTAAAAAATAAAAAAGCAAAGCAAATATATAACATTTTTTTAAACCTTTTCTTTTATTGAATTATTGTAGAATATCCCCATGTTGTTGTTAATTTATTTATTATTTGTTTTATTTTATTTGATCCATTGTTATGTTGAATGTTAAATAAGCACATTGTAAACCTCTTGTATGTATGCAATGTTTTTGATCTTGAAATGAATAATAAAAAAAGCTTTTAACAACTACCCAATTATTAATCCTCTACTGCCATCTAGTGGATAAAATGTCAAAGTTTGGATTTTAATGTTGGTCTAACTCTAATCTGCAGTTCAACCTTTAAACAAGTTTTAATTTAAACTATTTCATGTTAATATTATAGTAGTGAGTTTGTAAAATTAATATATATATAGAAATTATTCATATTTTAATTTGATAACAGAAGTGGAGATAATTAGATTTTATTTCAAGTTAATAGACACATTTGTCATTTAATACTATTGTTTTTTTAAAAAAAAAACAGTTTTAATACATTTTGATGATTTGATTATAAAATAAAAAAAATATAAGATAGGTTATAAAAGTAAGATAGATGATAAAACATGTAAAGTCAGTATAGAGTAAGATTTCTACTTCTTAGTTTTCATATTTCTATTCAGAAAGAAACCACCCTGCTGAAAAAAACAATAAAACCATTACAGAAAATTTTAATTGTTTCCATTAAAATACCAATAGGAACCATTAGCTTTCACCATTAAAACCACTACACTATAGTGTATTTTGGGCCATATTCTATTAGAAACAATACATAGAACCAACAAAACCAATACATAGAACCAATAAAACCAATACATACCATTAGAGACCAACAAAGACAAAACAAGTTTTTTTAGCAGGGCAAAGGTCAATTCCTACACAAGCATTATGTCAATACATCACCTTAATTACATAAATTTGTTTGCTTGTTTAAATATTTTAGACTATTTTTTAACAAAAGTAATTGTTCTTATAGAACATATATTCTTTGACGTACGTTTGCACACAATATCTATAAGTATTTCAGATGACAGACTCTGTCATATTATAGTAGGCCTAAAATTAGTACTAAAGTACATATTTTTATATTTAACCACTGGATATGCACATACATAACTGATCCAGATGTGTTGTTTATATCAAATGGAGTTAATAACAAATATGGTGTCATTAAGCAGATGTCAGTCAGATTTGCTATCAAGCACTAATTTGTGTTCACACATGTGTTGTGCTAGAGTAAGTTTTCAATAAATCATTTACATTTAAAACAACCAATTGTATCATAACATTACAATTTCATTGCAATAATTATATAAACAATTATTAAAAACTTTATAAGACACATCATGACATGTTTATGTCATGGAAAATAGATTAGAATACTAAAGCTACTGATAACCAAATATATGAAGAGTTTGGTTCCAAAACGCAATAAACGCCATTTTTGAAAAAAATGAGTTACTGCCAGAATCAGTATTATATCAGGTCAGTATTATAAAGTAAATTCTTAATTTTATGCAAAATCCAATTTCCGCAGTGTTATTCTGTCATCTTTTCTCCCTTTTTTCCCAAAATGCAATAAACGCCACTCCCCCTTTTCTACAGAATGCCATAAATCCACTCCTCCACAGATTACAGCGCACCGTTTTACCGCAATGTAAACAAAGAATGGCGGCGCGCTGAGTACACGGAATCCTAGTTTTCCTCATCTACTATGTACTTCGTGATCACCAAACAAACAAAAACAAAATAATACTTTAATAGCATTGATAAACCTGTGATGGTTTTCTGTGACGGGAAAGAAACGTAAGCCATCAACATCTAATAATTTACGCAGAGGAACTCGGGAGACCGGTGCTTGTTTGGCCGGGCTGACAGCATCAAGTTACTGTCATGATAACACATTGACCCCAGCGGATCTTATGAAAAACTTTCCATAATTTTACTCAAAGTCAACGAAAATCGAGCAGGACCAAAACATTTTACAGCTGATCGCTTTGAAAAACGTTAAGCGAGGAGGTCAAGTATAACCGATGACTTCTTAATATCACAAAGTAAGTGTTTTGAATAATGACAATAATGTTTATATTTTTAATTAGTGTGTACAACTAGTCAACTAAATGAATATAACATGGCAAAGATGAATGCACATTTATATAGGCGATTGATTCAATAGATTTATAGCATTTTTAATAAAAACTTGTCATGGATTTATTGCATTTTGTGGAAAAAATAATCCGTTTTTATAATAAATCTTTGAAAATCAAGTTATGGATTTGAATTTTTTATGTTTTTATAACCTAAAGATGCTATGTGAAAGTTTGTAACAGAAAATAGTGGTTTTCATCTTGTCACTTTCTTGGTATAGAAAACACGTTTTTACCGAAATTTGTCAAAATGGATTTATTGCGTTTTGGAACCAAACTCTTCATATATTCTCTTTATGTATGATTATTAGTTATTATTTCTAATGTTGGCCTGTTCTTTAAGGATCCACATATTTACAGCAATCCTTTTCATACCTTTAGGATTTGAAGAATTCTAAGACAACATTTGAAGCTTTATAACTTTATTGGGTTGTTTTCCACAGGTTTAAATTGTAAGACTAGTCCTTAAAATACAGTCTTAACTGAATGGCTACTTTATGTTTATTCAACCAGCCCTAGTCTTGGAAAGACATATATTGTCTGATCTTAATAAAACTATTAATATTTTGTCATAAGCTTCACATTACTAGTTAATTAGTTATATATACAACGGCAAAAGTTTATCTTATGTTTCATATTGATATTTGCCCAGATAGTACAGCAAATTCACAAAATTGTTTTTCATATAAACATAGAGCAGTACTTTCAACTCAGCGAAATGCAGTGGTTTCTCGAGACCCAATGCTCGGCACATTTTGTATGATTATCTCATCTGACACAATCAGTTCAGTTCATACAAATCTCTACTGATGATTAAAGTAGATTTGTTTAAAATAGAAGACTTTTGTATATGTGCAGATCAGTGGGCCTCCAGGAATAATTTTGAGAATCACTGATCTAGGGGACAGTTAACGTAACACCCGTTGTTCTAGATGCAAATATTTCCGGAATGATGAGCCAAAAATCCTCACAGACACTTGAGAACATAAGACAAACAGGCCCATCAGTTTAGTTGTAATCGCACACCATTACGCTGGACTCGTACATGGTTAATGCTGGCTGACTGTTGGTCGGCATGTTTTCTAAGATATGTAATTATCATAATAGACCCTTATAAGAATCTGAAATCAGATGTTATGTGCAAAATAACAAGTAGGTCATACAAATATTTATGTGTCGTATACATATGCCATAGTCATTGTTCTTTGTTCTTAGGTTATAGCGCCACCTAGTGGACAATCTCTGAAATTTTTTGCATGTGACCTCGGCCTAGGTCTATACATATGTGTACCAAGTTTCGTGTTGATATCGCATTCCTATCATAAATGATAGCCATTGTAGTATTTGTGGCCCCGCCTCTTCGTACTTTTGACCGTGGTGTTGCGACCACGAGTGCAAAGTTCAACTTTTTTTTGATAATTATTGATATCCAGTGTCTAAGGAATGTTCTAGCACTTGATTGGTTCAGATCGCTCAAAAAACCTAGGACTAGTTCGCAAAAGTAGGTTTCAAAGAAAATGATGAATATCTAATAAACGATTCGACTGAGACAAGTGCTTCTTGAGGAAAAGTTATTCATTGTAAGTACCTCTATTAAATGATATGAAGATCTTGTTGATATCTGAAACACTGCATAATACACAATCACTTAAACACCGCAAAAACGTGATAGCGCCTCCCGGAGGCCCAATTTTTTCTTACTCTGCACAGACCTTCATGGCCAAGAGACAAACAGGCCCACCGCGTTTCGTTTCGATCGGGCTCCGTTAACCCTGTCTAATAGCTGCTTTTTCTTGATTGGCCGATGGCGGCCATGTATTTTTGACCTACGCGAAATTCCTTTTAGACGTTGATAGAACCCTAGACCAAGAGCAACCATGCCAAATTTCAAGTTGATCGGTCCCATATTTTTGTAGTTACAGCCCTTCAAAGTTGAGGTGGTGTTATAGCGCCAACTAGTGGTCAAACGCCGCAATTTTTTTCACGTGTCCCCAGAATAGTCCCCTGTATGTGTGTACCAAATTTGGTTTCGATACCTCTTTTCATTACCAAGTTATAGCCATTTAAGTCCAAGAGGCTCCGCCTATTAGGGTCGTTTGGGCGTGGCTTGACGACGGCGAGTCTAAAGTTCAACTTTTTTTTGATAACTTTTTATATTCACACTCCAAGGAATATTACAGCACTGGAACGGTTCCGATCGGACGAAAAACCTAGGACTAGTTCGTTTTTATTTTTTTCGACAAAATCGAAAATAGCGAAAAAATTTTAATGACGGAAATGAAATCGGAGATATACGTTTTGTTCGTCTTGACGCAAGGATTCCAGTGATATAAGACACTTGACATTTGGACAAGATTTGTGGGAGTTATGAGCATCAACGCGTTTGTTATCGCTATAGCGCCACCTATAGGCCAATCGGGTTGATTCTCTGTCAACCTCTCCCCAAATGGGGTCCTACCATTTGGCCAAGTTTCAAGTCTCTAGGCCTTACGGTTTGGTCTGCACATTCCGTTTTACGGCAGAATAATAATAACTAATAAAAATCTGAGCAATTACAATAGGGTTTCAGCCCTACGGGCTTGAACCCCTAATAAAAATCTGAGCAATTACAATAGGGTTTCAGCCCTACGGGCTTGAACCCCTAAATATAGCTGCAAGCAGCGATTAGCGCGGTTCAAGCGATCTGGGACCTTAAAGGGGTCATAGCGTGAAAATCTGACTTTTTCCATGTGTAAGTGCTATAATTGGATCCCCAGTGCTTATATCAACCTAGAAAACATGAAAAAGATAAAAAATAAAATAATCGAGAGCACAATTGAGTTTCAATTACACAAAACCACCATCATTGTGATCAGTGTTTGCATTTCATCCGCTCATTTGCATTTTAAATGAAACACCCAAAAACGGCACACTTTTGCTCAGGCCTACAAAGTGTCAATTTTAACATGCTATAATAAATTAGCTGTGGAGTATTTTCAGCTAACACTTCACATACACACTCTGGGGACACCAACGATTCATTTTACATCTTAAAAAAACTCATAATATGACCCTTTAAGACCTTTAAGGGCATGCCTGTTTAGATTTGCTGCATTGTTATCAAATATACTTAGAATATGAAATACTAACATGTTACCAATTAGGTAAATTAGGTAAAAGAGAAAATGATGTGGTGCATGCCGTTGCAAGATTTGCCACACAAAATGTTTCAAAAATTGTTAACATGAGACAAAACAGCCCACCACAATTTCTCTATGATGTTCTAATATAGAGATATAAGTCTCACAGGGCTAACCTATAACACAGCAATGATTTAGAATAAGCTAACACACATACATGCATTTACACACAGAAGCAGAAATGGCAGAGTTAGGAAATAAGACTTTGAAATAAATGAACAATCTCCATATGCTTGATGTCCTTCAAGAGTTCATCAACCTATTTAAATGTTTCGCCTTTGTCAGAATGTCGCTTGACTGTAAAAACAGATACCGTCAGAATGATTGATAAAATGTTTTTTTAAAGCTCACGTAACACACGCTGTTTCTGCATTTCTGATATCAATCTGGAGTACCTATAGAGTAGTATGACATCCTTTATATCTCTGAAGAGTCTTTAGTTTAATCAGATTTATAAAAGAAAGATTAGCTTTACCGAATCTTTCCGATAACGTACGAAAAAATGAAAAAGGAGGAGTTATAACACGGGAGGAGCGAGTACGAGTCATACAACACTATACAACACTGTTTTAACTTATGATTCACTACATGTTCGTGTCATTTATATAATATACACGCGCCTATTTCCAACATAAGACAGAAGTCTTACTTACCACGTGTAACTCGTCATGACCCGGTTCTGAAAATCCACCGCATCAAACACACACGCAAAACTCCGCTGCTAATCTGGATAATAAACTATATCCATTGTTTCCATAAGGCTGGATGTCTTCTCCTTACATCCAAAAACACACTTCTTGTTGTGCCATTGTTGACTTTTGAAATTAAACGAAGCTGAGTGGCGTGATAAGCTGTTAGCAAGCTCTAGCGTCTCCCGCTGACTGACGGCTGGGCGGGGTTTTCCTGGGGAAGTTTTCCGGCGGAAGCCCATATAAAGAAGTGATACGTATCGAAAACCCCTGAAACGTCAGTTAGAACCATAATCGAAAAAAATTAGCCGAAACTTGTACGAACCCTGGCGAAGTGCATTCGGCACAGAAATACTCTGAAACACGCCCAACTGCATTTTTGACACTTTGCCTACGTTTAGCATGAGGAAACAACTCTATAACTGTGTTAATAAGTCAGAATGCTTGAAATACCATTAAACCCCCCCTTTATTTAACATAATAATAAATGACTTCATAAAGTTAAATCATGTATCCATTGATGAAACATGAACACAATTTCATTGGGTATACATTTTTGAATAATAAATAATAATTTTACAATTAATTTAACATAAAATTAGTAGTGAATATTGTAAAGGAAAAAAGATAGACACATTTTTAATTCAAATCCTAATAAGCATGCTCTTAAGTATGTTAATGAGGGTCTGTGTTTCACACAGAGAGTATATAAGAGAATACTGATTTTTGGATTTGGAAACAATAAAGCAATGTTACATATTTTAATAGAAACATTTTTAGGCTGTCATGTTAAATTGTCAAATAGTGGTATAGCTCTGCAATCATTGGCATGTGATTTTAGGGTGGGCTAATAAATAACTTATCCAGATATGTTTTCAATATCAAATTGTGTCAATAACAAATGTCATGTCATTTAGAAGATTTGCAGCATATTTGCTGGTGAGCATTTGACTGTGTTCACTTTCATAAAGTGCAACTATTTAGTTGGGTTCTAGCAGGTCATGTATGTGAATAATAACCAATTGCATAATTACATGAAGTTTTGGGTGCAATATTTTAAAAAGAACGTATAAAAATGTAACTATATTATACATCATGTCAGGACACGTTTATGTCATGGAAGGTAGAATAGAATACTAATGCTACTGATGTAAATACAGCCAGACATATATCCTCTTGATAGCAGCAATTCATTTCTGATGATGCTCAGAGTTTTGGGTAAAATGGAAAACTTTAATCCATATCTTTATGATTTCCTATAAACATGCGTGCTGCAATTCAGTCGTACAAATGACACCTATACCACTGTGTGACATCACATGAAATCTTTGCATACAACAGCAGGTATTCAAATTCATTACATTTTGTATTTGATATATCTTTACACACAAAGGACAGAAAAAATGTACTATACTGATTTTATTGTTGACTGAAAACCCTAGGAGTAATTTTGAAAAGTTGTTTTTGTAATTCAAACTTAAACAACTAAAGGAATAAGACTTACAATTGGTGATCACAATTTGGCATTTATATTGTCTCACAGACTACAGGAAATTGTACTGCATTGTCTTTACTGTTGTTGAGTAAAAAACCAAGTATTAGTTACCAAAATAGTTTTTTCATATAAACATAAACATCTAGAGCAGTGTTTCTCTACTCCATTTCTGGTGGACCACTGCTCTGCACATTTTGAATGTTTCTCTCATCTGACATAATCAGTTTAGTTCATAGAGATCTCTACTATTGTGCTAATTATTTGAAGCAGGTGTGTTGAGAACCACTGATCTAGAGAACTTTTACTTCACACACATTTTTTCAGAAAGATAAACCTGAAAGTAGATTTTATATGCAAATAACAATTACGTCAGACCAATACTTATATATCATATACATATGCTATAGACATTGTTCATTGTTCTCATGTTATAGCACCACCTAGTGGACAATCTCTGCCATTTTTTGCAGTTGCTATGAATATAAATGGCATCGACTTTACCATATATGGTGGCAGACAAGGCACAGTATGTTGCTAATTGTTTAGCCCTCTTTTGGGGCATCCTAAGTTGTTGTAGCCCTGATACAACCAGCATGTGTATATGGCCTAAAACACACACACACACACACACACACACACACACACACATTTATAAAAGCAAGCAGAAATCGCAATGTTGGACAATAAGACTTAATACTCACATACAACAATATACAAAGGAATAACATTGAGAACCACTGATCTAGGGGACAGTTAACGTAACACCCGTTGTTCTAGATGCAAATATTTCCGGAATGATGAGCCAAAAATCCTCACAGACACTTGAGAACATAAGACAAACAGGCCCATCAGTTTAGTTGTAATCACACACCATTACACTGGACTCGTACATGGTTAATGCTGGCTGGCTGTTGGTCTCATGGTTTCTAAGATATGTAATTATCCTAATAGACCCTTATAAGAATCTGAAAGCAGATGTTAAGTGCAAAATAACAAGTAGGTCAGACAAATATTTATGTGTCGTATACATATGCTATAGTCATCGTTCTTTGTTCTTAGGTTATAGCGCCA
Organism: Misgurnus anguillicaudatus; assembly: GCF_027580225.2. Taxonomy (NCBI): domain Eukaryota; kingdom Metazoa; phylum Chordata; class Actinopteri; order Cypriniformes; family Cobitidae; genus Misgurnus; species Misgurnus anguillicaudatus. Next base: position 7,324,500 of record NC_073354.2, read on the forward strand.
CCTAGTGGACAATCTCTGCAATTTTTTGCATGTGACCTCGGCCTAGGTCTATACATATGTGTACCAAGTTTCGTGTTGATATCTGATTCTTATCATAAATGATAGCCATTTAAGTATTTGTTGCACCGCCTGTTCGTACTTTTAACCGTGGTGTTGCGACGAAAAGTGCAAAGTTCAACTTTTTTTTGATAATTATTGATATTCAGTGTCTAAGGAATATTCCAGCACTGGATTGGTTCAGATTGGTCAAAAAACCTAGGACTAGTTCGCAAAAGAAGGTTTAAAAGAAAATGCTGAATATCTAACAAACGATTCGACTGAGACAAATGCTTCTTGAGGAAAAGTTGTTCATTATAAGTACCTCTATTAAATGATATGAAGATCTTGTTGATATCTGAAACACTGCATAATACACAATCACTTAAACACTGAAAAAACGCGATAGCGCCTCCCGGAGGCCAAATTTTTTCTTACTCTGCACAGACCTTCATGGCCAAGAGACAAACAGGCCCAACGCGTTTCGTTTTGATCGGCCTCTGTTAACCCTGTCTAATAGCTGCTTTTTATTGATTGGCCGATGGCGGCCATGGTCTTTTAGCTACGCGAAATTCCTTTTAGACATAGATAGTACCCTAGACCAGGAGCACCGGTGCCAAATCTTAAGTTGATCGGTTCCATATTTCTCTGGTTACAGCCCTTCAAAGTTGAGGTGGTGTTATAGCGCCAACTAGTGGTCAAGCGATGCAATTTTTTTCACGTGACCCCAGAATAGTGCGCTGTATATGTGTACCAAATTTGGTTTCGATACCTCTTTCCAGTCCCAAGTTATAGTCATTTAAATCCAAGAAGCTCCGCCCATTGGGGGCGTTTGGGCGTGGCTTGACGACGACGAGTATAAAGTTCAACTTTTTTTGATAACTTTTTATATTCACACTCCAAGGAATATTACAGCACTGGAACGGTTCCCATCGGACAAAAAACCTAGGACTAGTTCATTTTTATTTTTTTCGACAAAATCGAAAATAGCGGAAAATTTTTAATGACGGAAATGAAATCGGAGATATACATTTTGTTCGTCTTGACGCAAGGAATCCAGGGATATAAGACACTTGAGATTAGGACAAGAATTGTGGAAGTTATGAGCATCAACGCGTTTGCCATCGCTATAGCGCCCCCCATAGGCCGATTGGGGTGACACTCTGTCAACTTCGCGCACGAATGAGACCTACCATTTGGCCAAGTCTCAAGTCTCTAGGCCTTACGGTTTGGTCTGCACGTTCCGTTTTACGGCAGAAGAAAAATAATAAATAGAATAATAAAAATCCATACAAATACAATAGGGTTTCAGCCCTACGGGCTTGAACCCCTAAATATAGCTGCAAGCAGCGATTACCGGGGTTCAAGCGATTTGGGAACTTAAGATCTTTAAAGGCATACATGTATATATTTGCTGCATTGTACAAAATAAATGATGAAAAATAAGCTACCAGACACACGTGTTCAAAGTTATCAGGAAAAAAGTTGCTATCATTCAGTGAAATGTCTCCCTCTCTTCTCACGGAACATTGACAAACAGAACAATGAAGGAAATGTTTGTGGTGCTTGCAGTGGCAAAACTCGGGTCACAAAACGATAAAATACTGTTAATGAGTCAAAAGAGCCGAACCCCATGTCTCTACGATGTTCTGATACAGAGATACAGCTCTTGCTAAATGATTGCTAGGGTATTCTCATTGGTTGCTAGGAAGTGAATTGCAATCCACCAATGATTATGCTCAAAGTCATGAAAGGAATAATCCATGATGATTCATGATTTTAGATGTAAGGTTGTAGTATTTTTAAGTGAAACTAACAAATAACCACTAGGTGGCGCTATGACAAACTCGTGCATGCAACCTCAGGTCATGACTGTGTTACTTGTAGCTAGTATCACGGCTTTTCAGTTTAGTATAGTGAAGAAACAGTTGTATGACCATTGGGCTCACTCAATGTCAAAGATTTTGTTCAATTATGAGGCCAACTAGTGGTGCAGGCATACATTTTTTTTGTATTGCCTCAGACTCTGCTCAGACATCAGCGTATCAAATTTGGTGAAAAAATGTTATTTCGTTGCAGACTTATAACCATTTATGTGTAAAAAACACCAAATTTGGAGGTAATTTTTCGTTTTTTGCAATTTTCGGCCATTTCTGATGGAAATTTTAACATAACGCCAATAGAGTTTTTTGTTCAGAAGGTAAAGTTAATTTCTTCCTATGGTTGTTTCGAGTCGATCGGAATAACCCTCGCGGAGTTATTCGCGCATGTTTTTTAAGAGCTATTTTGCTGTGCAGGGCTAACCGTTAGGCGAAAACTGGCATGTTTGGTATCGTTGGACTCGGCAACAATTCAAAACTCTAAGAAAAAAAGTCCCATGAAAATACGTTAAACTCAGCCTTAGTTATAAGCATTATTAGATTCGTCTGACCACTAGGTGGCGCTGTGACGAAACGATGAATGAAACCTCAGGCTGTGACTCTCATCACAAGTACCAAGTGTCGTGTTGATACTTCATTCCTGTCCCCAGTTATAGCCAATAAAGTCCAAATGGCTGCGCACACTACAGACGTTTGGGCGTGGCATGTTGACCGTGAGTCGAAAGTTCAATTTTTTTTTAATAATTATTGATATTCAAACTCCAAGGAACATTTTAGCACTGGAATGATTTCGATCGGGCGAAAAACCTAGGACTAGTTCGTTTTTATTTTTTTAGACAAAATCGAAAATAGCGGAAAATTTTTCATGACGGAAATGAAATCGGAGATATACATTTTGTTCGTCTTGATGCAAGGAATGCAGTAATATAAGACACTTGACATTTGGACAAGAATTGTGGGAGTTATGAGCATAAACGTGTTTACCATCGCTGTAGCGCCCCCCATAGGCCGATTGGGTTCATACTCTGTCAAGTTCGCGCACGAGTGAGACCTATCATTTGGCCAAGTCTCAAGTCTCTAGGCCTTACGGTTTGCTCTCCACGATCCGTTTTACGGCAGAAGAAAAATAATAAAAAGAAATATAGCTGCAAGCAGCAATTACCGGGGTTCAAGCGATTTGGGACATTAAGACCTTTAAAGGGCATGCCTGTGTAGATTTGCTGCATTGTACAAAATAAATGATGAAAAATAAGCTACCAGACACACGTGTTCAAAGTTATCAGCAAAAAAGGTGCTATCATTCAGTGAAATGTCTCCCTCTCTTCTCACGGAACATTGACAAACAGAACACTGAAGGAAATGTTTGTGGTGCTTGCAGTGGCAAAACTCGGGTCACAAAATGTTAAAATCGTGTTAATGAGTCAAAAGAGCCGAACCCCATATCTCTGCAATGTTCTGATTCAGAGATACAGCTCTTGATAAATGGTTGCTAGGGTATTCTCATTAGTTGTTAGGAAGTGAATTGCAATTCACCAATTATTATACTCAAAGCCATGAAAGGCATAATCCATGATGACTCATGATTTTAGATGTAAGGTTGCAGTATTTTTAGGTGAAAAAAACAAATAACCACTAGGTGGCGCTATGACAGACTCGTGCATGCAACCTCAGGTCATGACTGTGTTACTTGTAGCTAGAATCACGGCTATTCACTTTAGTTTAGTAAAGAAACAGTTGTATGACCATTGGGCTTACTCAATGTCAAAGATTTTGTTCAATTATGAGGCCAACTAGTGGTGCAGGCATACAATTTTTTTTGTATTGCCTCAGACTCTGCTCAGACATCAGCGTATCAAATTTGGTGAAAAAATGTCATTTCGTTGCAGAGTTATAAGCATTTATATCTAAAAAACACAAAAAATGAATGTAATTTTTCGTTTTTTGCAATTTTCGGCCATTTCTGATGGAAATTTTAACATAACACCAATAGAACTTTTTGTTCAGAAGTTCAAGTTAATTTCTTCCTATTGTTATTTCGAGTCGATCGGAATAACCCTCGCGGAGTTATTCGCGCATGTTTTTTAAGCGCTATTTTGCTGTGCAGGGCTAACCGTAAGGCGAAACCTGGCATGTTTGGTATCGTTGGACTCGGCAACAATTCAAAACTCTTAGTAAAAAAGTCCCATGAAAATACGTCAAACTCAGCCTAAGTTATAAGCATTTACATGATTTGTCTGGCCACTAGATGGCGCTGTGACGAAACGAGGCACGCAACCTCAAGCCATGACTGGCATCACAAATACCGAGTGTCGTGTTGATACTTCATTTCTGTCCCCAGTTATAGCCAAAAAAGTCCAATTGGCTGCGCACACTTCAGACGTTTGGGCTTGGCATATCGACCGTGAGTCGAAAGTTCAACTTTTTTTTAATAATTATTGATATTCGAACTCCAAGGAACATTTTAGCACTGGAACGATTCTGATCGAGCGAAAAACCTAGGACTAGTTCGTTTTTATTTTTTTCGACAAAATCGAATATAGCGGAAAATTTTTAATGACAGAAATGAAATCGGAGATATGTTCGTCTTGACGCAAGGAATCCAGGGAAATAAGACACTTGACATTTGGACAAGAATTGTGGGAGTTATGAGCATCAACGCGTTTGCCATCGCTGTAGCGCCCCCCATAGGCCGATTGGGTTCATACTCTGTCAAGTTCGCGCACGAATGAGACCTATCATTTGGCCAAGTCTCAAGTCTCTAGGCCTTACGGTTTGGTCTGCACGATCCGTTTTACGGCAGAAGAAAAATAATAAATAGATACAGCTCTCATGTGTTACATCTAGCTAGTATCACTGCTATTCACTTTAGTATAGTGAAGAACCAGTTGTATGAGCATTGGGCTTACTCGATGTCAAAGGTTTTGTTCAATTATGAGGCCAACTAGTGGTGCAGGCATACAATTTTTATTGTATTGCCTCAGACTCTGCTCAGACATCAGCGTATCAAATTTGGTGAAAAAATGTCATTTCGTTGCAGAGTTATAACCATTTATGTGCAAAAAACACAAAATTTGGAGGTAATTTTTTGTTTTTTGCAATTTTCGGCCATTTCTGATGGAAATTTTAACATAACGCCAATAGAGATTTTTGTTCAGAAGGTAAAGTTAATTTCTTCCTATGGTCTTTTCGAGTCGATTGGAATAACCCTCGCGGAGTTATTCGCGCGTGTTTTTTAAGCGCTATTTTGCTGCGCAGGGCTAACCGTAAGGCCAAACCTGGCATGTTTGGTATCGTTGGACTCGGCAACAATTCAAAACTCTAAGGAAAAAAGTCCCATGAAAATATGTCAAACTCAGCCTAAGTTATAAGCATTTAAATGATTCGTCTGACCACTAGGTGGCGCTGTGACGAGACGAGGCACGCAACCTCATGCCATGACTCTCATCACAAGTACGAAGTATCGTGTTGATACTTAATTTCTGTCCCCAGTTATAGCCAATAAAGTCCAAGTGGCTGGGCACACTTCAGACGTTTGGGCGTGGCATGTCGACCCTGAATCGAAAGTTCAACTTTTTTTTGATAACTTTTTATATTCACACTCCAAGGAATATTACAGCACTGGAACGGTTCCGATCGGACAAAAAACCTAGGACTAGTTCGTTTTTATTTTTTTCGACAAAATCGAAAATAGCGGAAAATTTTTAATGACGGAAATGAAATCGGAGATATACATTTTGTTCGTCTTGACGCAAGGAATCCAGGGATATAAGACACTTGACATTAGGACAAGAATTGTGGAAGTTATGAGCATCAACGCGTTTGCCATCGCTATAGCGCCCCCCATAGGCCGATTGGGGTGACACTCTGTCAACTTCGCGCACGAATGAGACCTACCATTTGGCCAAGTCTCAAGTCTCTAGGCCTTACGGTTTGGTCTGCACAATCCGTTTTACGGCAGAAGAAAAATAATAAATAGAAGAATAAAAATCCATACAAATACAATAGGGTTTCAGCCCTACGGGCTTGAACCCCTAATAAAAATCCATACAAATACAATAGGGTTTCAGCCCTTCGGGCTTGAACCCCTAAATATAGCTGCAAGCAGCAATTGCCGGGTTTCGAGCATTAAAGCACGTCAAAAACGTCAGACGTCGATTACCAGGCTGAGGAGTTGCACCCGAATACAGACACAATGAATGATAGACCACCTCGCTCCAGAAAAACGAAAGAGATGGTCAAAAACGGATCATACAGACTATTTATGCTTACACACATGTGCACCTATAAGACAAACATTTAATGTCCTTAATGTTAAGTTATAAGGATAATTTGTTAACGAGAATAAGTTATTCAGATTTATACGGAAACATACAATTCAGAAATGGCTGTGTTTAGTTTAACTAAAAGGCCATTGAGTCGTGGTATGGTCATCAATGGTTCAAACAGACTGCGGACGTGCATATACGACACAAACAGCAGCGCAGCAGACCGCAAAGACTTACAGTGGACAGCACATCAAAGATGTCAGACGTCGTCGACCAGGCTGATCCAGCATCCACAAAAACGAAAGAGATGGTCAGAAACAGTTCATACAGACTATGTATGCTTAAACACACGTGCACCTATAGGACAAACATGTCACGTGCTTAATGTGAAGTCATTCGCCTGGGTTCAAGCGATTTGGGATCTTATGACCTTTAAGGGCATGCCTGAGTAGATTTGCTGCATTGTACAAAATAAATGATGAAAAGTAAGCTACCAGACACACTTGTTCATAGTTGTCGTCATAGCCGAACCCCATGTCTCTAAGATGTTCTGATACTGAGATACAGCTCTTGCTAAATGGTTGCTAGGGTATTCTCATTGGTTGCTAGGGAGTGAACTGCAATCCACCAATGATTACACTCAAAGCCATGAAAGGCACAATCTATGATGACTCATGATTTTAGATGTAAGGTTGCAGTATTTTTAAGTGAAAATAACAAATAACCACTAGGTGGCGCTATGTCAAACTCGTGCATGTAACCTCGGGTCATGACTGTGTTACATGTAGCTAGTATCATGGCTATTCACTTTAGTTTAGTGAAGAAACAATTGTATGACCATTAGTCTTACTCAATGTCAAAGGTTTTGTTCAATTATGAGGCCAACTAGTGGTGTAGGCAAACAATTTTCTTTGTATTGCCTCAGACTCTGCTCAGACATCAGCATATCAAATCTGGTAGAAAAATGTCATTTCATAGCGGAGTTATAACCATTTATGTGTAGAAAACACAAAAAATGAATGTAATTTTTCGTTTTTTGCAATTTTCGGCCATTTCTGATGGAAATTTTAACATAACGCCAATAGAGTTTTTTGTTCAGAAGGTAAAGTTAATTTCTTCCTATGGTGTTTTCGAGTCGATCGGAATAACCCTCGCGGAGTTATTCACGCATGTTTTGTAAGCACAGTTTTTGCAGTGCAGAACTAACCGTAAGGCAAAACCTGGTATGTTTGGTATCGTAGGACTTGGAAACAATTCAGGATGATAAAAAAAACAACTCCCATGAAAATCTCTTGACCACAGATAAAATTATAGGCGTGAAAGTTGTAACCATTGCATAATCACAGTATTTAGTGCCATTTTCCCCGTTATAGCGCCATCTAGTGTCCGATCGGCGAGCTTTTTATATCACGGCCTTAGACCGATGGCCTACAAATATGATTCAAGCCCCGTGATGATATCTCAAACGACTCTCGAGTTATGGCTGTTTTAATGTTTTAAGCTCCGCCCAGTTTGGTTTTTGGCCACTCCTTGCGTGATTGAATGTAAATTTCAATTTTTTTTTTGATAATTATTTATAGTCACACTCCACAGAATCAATCAGCCTTGGTTAGGTTCAGATCGGGCGAAAAACCAAGGACTAGTTCGCAAAAGTATGTTTGAACGTTATCGCCAATAACTCAAAAACCATTTGATTGACAGCAACGCTTCCAGAGGCAAAGTTTTTCATCATGAGCCGATCTATCATATGATGTCATGTTTGTTTGTGTACGTCAAATGTCACGTGATACAGGCACCGAAATATGGTATTACGCCCCCTAGTGGCCAAATGACACCAAAATTCTTACAGGCCTTCAGGAGCAGTACACAAAGAAGCACAGTGCGTTTCGTTCCGATCGACCTTTGTTAACCCTGTCAAATCAGTCCTCAACCTTCATTGGCCGACGACGGCCATGTTTTTGAAGATACGCCAATGTCCTTCTAGACCCTCATGGTACATTGCACAAAGACATACAATACAAAATATTAAGTGTATCGGGCTAACGGTTGTGTAGTAATAGCCATTCCCGATCTCAAGCCTGTTACAGCGCCACCTAGTGGCCAAAATCCGCATCTTTTTTACTGTGATCCCGGAGTGAGCTGGTACATATGTGTACCAAACCTCGTTAAGATATCTCAAACCGTTCACGAGTTATAGCCATTTCAGTGACGATAGGCTACTTCCTGTATGGAGTTTTGGCGCCCCCTAGTGACCCTGAAGCGGAATTTCAAATTCTGTTCGATAATTATTTACCTACTCACTCCACAGATTTCTCCTGCGTTGGAACGATTCCGATCGGGCGAAAAACCTAGGACTAGTTCGTTTTGGCTTGAAATGCATATTATGCAAATTAGCGGAAAATTTTGCATACCGGAAATGAAATCGGAGATATACATTTTTTAAGTTTGGAGCCAGGGATTACAATGATACCAAACACTTGAGTGTCAGATATCCGGTTTAGGAGTTATGAAGCCCAACGCGTCGGGCATTGCTGTAGCGCCACCTATGGGCCGATTTGGCTGATTCACTGTATCTGAGTAGCCTGCTAATATACAACCAGATGACCAAGTGGCAAGTTTCTACGACTTACGGTTTGGGCTGGGCAATGCGTTTTAGCGTGGAAAAATAATAAATAATAATAATAAATATAGCTGCAAGCAGCAATTGCCGGGTTTCGAGCAGAACAGCACATCAAAAACGTCAGACGTCGCTGACCAGGCTGAGGAGTTACACCCAAACACAGCCACAATGAATGAGAGACCACCTCGCTCCAGAAAAACGAAAGAGATGGTCAAAAACGGATCATACAGACTATGTATGCTTACACACAGGTGCACCTATAGGACAAACATGTTCAGATTTATACCGTAACATACAATTCAGAAATGGCCGTGTTTAGTTGAACTACAAGGCCATGGAGTCGTGGTATGGTGCAATGGTGCAAACAGACTGCACACGTGCACATAACACACACACACAGCAGCACAGCAGACCGCAAGGACCTACAGTGGACAGCAAACACAGCTGGAAAGATTATGCTTGACTTATTTAATGTCCTTCTGAATTGTGTTCTGATAACCCCAGGACTAAGCATAAGGCAAAACCTGGCATGTTTTGTATCTTTGGACTCTGCAACAATTCAGGACTCCTGTGAAAAAAGTCCCATGAAAATATGGTGACTGCAGCCAAAGTTGTAGGCGTGTAAAATATATGTCCAACCGCTAGGTGGCACTGCGACGAAACTGCAGGCTCCCTCAGGTCCTGACTGCCATGAAAATTGTCAAGTACCATGTCATTACGCATACGTTTGGCGAAGATACAACCTTAAATACATTAGTTATCAACAAAAAAGCGGCACTCATTCACTGAAATCTCTCTGCTCTCTACTCACTGTTAAGTGAAAATAACAAATAACCACAGCGTGGCGCTACGAAAAAATTGTGCATGCAACGTCAGGTCATGACTTTGTTACATTTAGCTAGTATCATGGCTAAACACTTTAGTTTATTGAAAAAATAGTCAATGTCACAGGTTTTGTTCAATTATGAGGCCATCTAGTGGTGCAGGCATATTATTTTTTGGGTATTGCCTCAGACTCTGATCAGACATCAGCGTATCAAATCTGGTGAAAAAATGTCATTTCATTGCGGAGTTATAACCATTTATGTGTAGAAAACACAAAAATTTAATGTAATTTTTTGTTTTTTGCAATTTTCGGCCATTTCTGATGGAAATTTGAACATAACACCAATGGAGTTTTTTGTTCAGAAGGTAATGTAATGTTCTTCCTATGGCGTTTTCGAGTCGACCGGAATAACCCAGGTCAATGTCACAGGTTTTGTTCAATAATGAGGCCAAATAGTGATGTAGGCAAACAATTTTTTTTTGTATTGCCTCAGACTCTGCTCAGACATCAGCATATAAAATCTGGTAAAAAATGTCATTTCGTTGCGGAGTTATAACCATTTATGTGTAAAAACATATAATTTGGAGATAATTTTTCGTTTTTTGAAATTTTCGGCCATTTCTGATGGGAATTTTAACATAACGCCAATAGAGTTTTTTGTTCAGAAGGTAAAGTTAATTTCTTCCTATGGTCATTTCGAGGATCGGAATAACCCTCGCGGAGTTATTCGCTCGTGTTTTGTAAGCGCTATTTTTGCTGTGCAGAACTGACTGTAAGGCGAAATCTGGCATGATTGGTATCGTAGGACTCGGAAACAATTCAGGATGCTAAAAAACAACTCCTATGAAAATCTCTTCACCACAGATAAAGTTATAGGCATGAAAGTTGTAACCATTGCATAATCACAGTATTTAGTGCCTTTTTCCCAGTTATAGCGCCATCTAGTGTCTGATCGGTGAGCTTTTTATATCACGACCTTAGACCGATGGCCTACACATATGATTCAACCCCCATGATGATATCTCAAACGCCTCTCGAGTTATGGTCATTTAAATGTTTTAAGCTCCGCCCAGTTCAGTTCTTGGCCACTCCTTGCGTGTTTGAATACAAATTTCAACTTTTTTTTGATAAATATTCATATTCACACTCCACAGAATCAATCAGCCTTGGTTAGGTTCGGATCGGGCGAAAAACCTAGGACTAGTTCGCAAAAGTATGTTTGAATGTTATCGTCAATAACTAACGAACCGTTTGATTGACAGCAATGCTTCAAGAGGAAAAGTTTTTCATCATGAGACGATCTATCATATGATGTCATGTTTGTGTGTGTATGTCAAACGTACCGTGATACAGGCACCGAAATACGGTATTACGCCCCCCTAGTGGCCAAATGACACCATAATTCTTACAATCCTTCAGGAGCAGTAAACAAAGGAGCACAGTGCGTTTCGTTCCGATCGACCTTTGTTAACCCTGTCAAATCAGTCCTCAACCTTCATTGGCTGATGACGGCCATGTTTTTGGAGATACGCCAATGTAATTCTAGACCCTCATGGTACATTGCACAAAGACACACCATACCAAATATTAAGTGTATCGGGCTAACGGTTGTATAATAATAGCCATTCCCGAACTCAAGCCGATTATAGCGCCACCTAGTGGCCAAAATCGGCATCTTTTGTACTGTGACCCCGGAGTGAGCTGGGACACATGTGTACCAAACCTTGTTAAGATATCTCAAACCGTTCACCAGTTATAGCCATTTCAGTGATGGTAGGCTACTTCCTGTATGGAGTTTTGGCGCCCCTTAGTGACCCTAAAGCGAAATTTCAAACTCTGTTCGATAATTATTTACCTACTCACTCCACAGATTTCTCCTGCATTGGAAACGTTCCGATCGGGCGAAAAACCTAGGACTAGTTCATTTTGACTTGAAATGTATATTATGCAAATTAGCGAAAAAATTTGCATACCGGAAATGAAATCGGAGATATACATTTTTTAAGTTTGGAGCAAGGGATTACAATGATACCAAACACTTGAGTGTATGATGTTCGGTTTAGGAGTTATGAGCCCCAACGCGTCGGGCATTGCTATAGCGCCACCTATGGGCCGATTGGGCTGGTTCACTGTATCTGAGTAGCCTGCTAATATACAACCAGTTGACCAAGTGGCAAGTTTCTAGGACTTACGGTTTGGGCTGGGCAACGCGTTTTAGCGTGGGAAAATAATAATAATAATAATAATAATAAAACAGACAAATACAATAGGTTTTCAGCACTTCGTGCTCGAAACCCTAATTAAAGCTGCAAGCAGCTTTTACCGGGTTTCGAGCATTAAAGCACGTCAAAGACGTCAGACATCGCCGACCAGGCTGATCCAGCATCCACAAAAACAAAAGAGGTGGTCAGAAACGGTTCATACAGACTATGTATGCTTAAACACACGTGCACCTATAGGACAAACATGTCACGTCCTTAATGTGAAGTCATCCGCAGCTACCAGACACACGTGTTCTAAGTTGTCAGCAAAAAAGGTGTTATCATTCAGTGAAAGTGGTGCTTGCAGTGGCAAAACTTGGGTCACAAAATGTTAAAATAGTGTTAATGAGTCAAAAGAGCCAAACCCCATGTCTCTACGATGTTCTGATACAGAGATACAGCTCTTGTTAAATGGTTGCTAGGGTATTCTCATTGGTTGCTAGGGAGTGAATTGCAATCCACCAATGATTATACTCAAAGCCATGAAAGACATAATCCATGATGACTCATGATTTTAGATGTAATTTTGCAGTATTTTTAAGTGAAAAAAACAAATAACCACTAGAAGGCGCTATGACAGACTCGTGCATGCAACCTCAGGTCATGACTGTGTTACTTGTAGCTAGAATCACGGCTATTCACTTTAGTTTAGTACAGTTGTCACCAGTCAACAGTTGTATGGCCATTGGGCTTACTCAATGTCAAAGGTTTTGTTAAATTATCAGGCCAACTAGTGGTGCAGGCATACCATTTTTTTTGTATTGCCTCAGACTCTGCTCAGACATCAGCGTATCAAATTTGGTGAAAAAATGTCATTTCCTTGCAGAGTTATAAGCATTTATATCTAAAAAACACAAAAAATGAATGTAATTTTTCGTTTTTTGCAATTTTCGGCCATTTCTGATGGAAATTTTAACATAACACCAATAGAACTTTTTGTTCAGAAGGTAAAGTTAATTTCTTCCTATGGTTGTTTCGAGTCGATCAGAATAACCCTCGCGGAGTTATTCGCGCATGTTTTTTAAGCGCTATTTTGCTGCGCAGGGCTAACCGTAAGGCGAAACCTGGCATGTTTGGTATCGTTGGACTCGGCAACAATTCCAAACTCTTAGTAAAAAAGTCCCATGAAAATACGTCAAACTTAGCCTAAGTTATAAGCATTTAAATGATTCGTCTGACCACTAGGTGGCGCGGTGACGAAACGAGGCACGCAACCTCAGGCCATGACTCTCATCACAAATACCAAGTGTCGTGTTGATACTTCATTTCTGTCCCCAGTTATAGCCAAAAAAGTTTAATTGGCTGCGCACACTTCAGACGTTTGGGCGTGGCATGTCGACCGTGAGTCGAAAGTTCAACTTTTTTTTAATAATTATTGATATTCAAACTCCAAGGAACATTTTAGCACTGGAACGATTCCGATCGAGCGAAAAACCTAGGACTAGTTCGTTTTTATTTTTTTAGACAAAATCGGAAATAGCGGAAAATTTTTAATGACGGAAATGAAATCGGAGATATACATTTTTTAAGTTTGGAGCCAGGGATTACAATGATACCAAACACTTGAGAGTCTGATTTCCGGTTCAGGAGTTATGAGGCCCAACGCGTCGGGCATTGCTATAGCGCCACCTATGGGCCGATTTGGCTGATTCACTGTATCTGAGTAGCCTGCTAATATACAACCAGTTGACCAAGTGGCAAGTTTCTACGACTTACGGTTTGGGCTGGGCAACGCGTTTTAAGGCGGAAAAATAATAATAATAAATATAGCTGCTAGCAGCGATTATCGGGGTTCAAGCCATTTAGAACACAAGACGTTTAAGGACATGGGCATATAGATATTCTGCATTGTATATTGTACATACACACGTTTACCTGAGAAAGGAAAAACAAGACTGTTAAAGAACAAGACTTCATATTGACATGGTTATACACTCATTTGGTATGTAGTTTTTTTTATAAAAAACAAAAAATATATAATTCTTAGGGCAAATGTCGTGTAAGTGCCTCCAAAATTATGTTCACGTTTCACAGCAATCATAAAATGACATGAGTGTTAAAACTGATAACTCAGAACAATTGAAGTGGTAGTCTTTAACTAAATGTGATTTTAATATTATAATAGTAAAATCATGAAGTTAAAGGTGCAGTGTATACATTTAAGCGGCACCTAGTGGTGAGGTCACGAATTGCAACCAATGGCTTAGTCCACTGCTCACCAAGGTTATTTTCGTAAACGAAAACTGAAACTAAGACTAAAACTATCAGCTAAAAAACATTTTCGTTAACTGAAATAAAATTAAAAATTCATAATAAATGAAAAACTAAAACTAAACGAAACGAGCAACAGTTATTGTAAAACTAATTGAAATAAAATAATAATTATCAAAAATAAGTATTCGTTTTCGTTATTAATAAGCTCTCATCCCGTGGCGGAAAATCTGAACAGGCTTTATAATAGACCCCTTAATCGCCTACGTCACTGTGACGTCACCGCTCTAGCTGGAGGCAAAACATGAGAAATCATAGCAGGCGCACTAAAAGTTCAAGGTTTTGACTTTAAAATGTCGTCTTCTTGTGTTTTTGGCTGCCAAAATATAAGTAACAGCACTTTTGGTTCCAAACTAAAGTTTTACTGGATCTCGGCAGACATTCCTTCAGAGAAATAAAGAAGACAATTGTGGTTGAATGGAAGGGGACGATCATAAATAATGCTCATGTTTGCAGTGCACACTTCATTTCAGGTAAAATAATCTATGCATATGTATTGGTGTGTTGGTCTTATCTAGTACAAATTAGAAAGTTTCTGTTTTATAGGTGATGATAAGTCAACCGTCAGTGCACTAGCTAGCTTAAATGTTAAACAAACATAGGCTACAGCGATAGATGTGTGTGCCATCCTTTGAATGATCTGAAAATAATCCCCATTGCTAATCATGTTTAGCCCAGCGATGGGTTACATTAGACAATAAGCTTGACAAAATTCCTCAAACCAGCCGAAAATTCTTCATATGTAGGAAATATCCAAAACCTGGTTAAAATGTTTCCAATGAGAACAAGATACAAGAATTAGCTGTTACAGAGTTAATTTACAAAAATAGCTGTCACGCAGAGTCAGTAACTTTACATATTCGGACAGTTCCGAACCTTCTTCTGCATCTATGTTTAATAAATCCCTCCTAAAACGTCCTAGCTTACGCTTGTCAGCATTGCGTCCGCGGCTCTTTTTGCCTCCAACTAATTAGAGTTGTGACATTCGCGAACGAACCGATTCTTTTGAACGGCTCACAAACATGAACGATGGGAGCCGAGTCGCGGCTGGAGGGGAGCCGTTCTTTCTGTCGTTCTTTTTTCCTATGCGTGTTTCACACAGATGCACACAAATTAGCTCATCTGTGAGACAGAACAGTTATAGGGGGAGGGGCTCACCCAGCGCAGGGGTTGTTCATTTAAGACTTGAAGGGGCTGATGTCCTATTCGCAAAGTTTACATTAGTAATAGTAGTAATATTGGACTGTATGTAGACATTTCCATTTTATTTATTCTAAATTGTGTAAGTGTTTGTAGTAAAAGCTATTTTGCACAGAAATTCATTGCAGCCGGCTTTGTTTTTGTTTTTTTTTTGTGACTAGGTATTGTATGAATAACATAAGTCAACGTAGCTTTACACATACACACACTTTGTACTAAAGGTAAATCCAAAATAGTGATGTCACTGTCTAATGTTGTGCAACCCTATGGAATATAGTCTACACATGACAAACGAGGTAATGATCAATATTTCAGAATAATTCAAACTCAGATATTGGTGTGTGATATCTGAGTTTTAATGATTTGACTACAATCAACCTCATCATTCCTCCCAGTGATTATTTACAGTTTTACAGGACAAACTGAGATGCCCCAAGCTGGCTTCTTAAAACTGACTAAATATTTAAAAAGAGCCGTCTCTTTGAAAGGAACGGATCGCCAAGATCCGGATCCCCTAAAAGAGCCATAAATCCCATCACTAGAACTAATCCTCGCCCACCCGGAGACGTTGCAATGTTTACAAACTTTTAAGGAGTCTTTACTTGTAGATGGTGCTTTATGCATGTGAGGTTAGCTTAGGCTGAAAGCAACCTCAGTTAACTAATAAATATGTCAGACAGTCTAGCTACTGTTAGCTGCTAAACTATAATTACTAAAACTATAACTGAAACTAAATAAAATAAAAACTAAATAGAAATGTGTTTGAAAAATAAAAACTAAACTAAAACTAACAAAACCATTCATGAAACTAACTAAAACTAACCTTAAATTTAAAGCAAAATTGAAAACGATACTAAAATAAAAACTAATTTAAAAAAGCAAAACTATAATAACCTTGCTGCTCACCCCTCGCTTTTGAAACACATAGAGAAGCTACGGTAGCCGCCACCAGACAAACATGTCATCGTCGGAGATAACTTAGTAAAAAAATGTGTCCGTTAAGGGCTTCTGTAGAAAAATGGCGGCACAAAATGGTGATTTCTATGTAAGGGCACCCTCAGTGTATGTAGATAAAAATGTCTCGTTCTAAGGTAATAAACACATACCGGTTCATTATGAAAGGTCTTTATACACCCCTGATAATATAGTTTTGTATATCATTTTGCATTTCCGTCAAGAGATCCTTCTAAAAATTACACACTGCACCTTTAAATGTGTACAGAGTTCTATTAATAGTAGACTTAGTTAAAGAGTAATCATCTTCTGTGTTTTCTGTGAGTGCAAATGTCAACCAGTGATTGATCCTCTTCAGCCATCTAGTGGACATAACGGAAAATTGCACCTAAAAACCACAATAAGGAATTTGAGTATATTGCCTGATCTCAATAATACTTGTATGCTTTGTCATAAGCTTTAAGGGCCATTCGTCAGGGCCGTTTTCAAAATGACTGTGTGATAGCTATACTTCTGCAAAGTTGTTTTTGTATTTGATATATATATATATATATATATATATATATATATATATATATATATATATATATATATATATATATATATATATATATACAGTGTAGAGAAAATTGTACTACACTGGCTTTACTGTTGTTGAGTGTAAGAACTGAAATAATTTAATAAAACAAAACCAGATACGTTATCTGAATGGTGGATGGTGTTATTAAATTGTGTCAATAACAAATATCATTTCATTTAGAAGATTCATGTTCATGTCCTTTAATAGAGTACCATGAAGGCTTTCTGTTTTAATTAGGTAAATAAAGTGAGGTATGCAAGTTATTAAACCTTATATATCTTTATGGACAAAAGGAACATATACACAAACATGCTCTGCACATTTTGTATGTTTCTCTCATCTGAAACAGTCATTTTAATTCATAGAGATCTAGGTCTTACTAAATGGTTGCTTGTTTAAATCTTTTAGACTATTTTTTTAAACAAAAGTAATTGTTCTTATAGAACATATATATTCTTTGACATAGATATTATGTGCAAACATACAAGTTTTTCAGATGACAGCCTCTGTCATATTATAGTAGGCCTAAAAATAGTACTAAAGCTGTACATTTTTTTTTATATTTAACAACTGGCTATGTCCATACATAACTGATCCAGATGTGTTGTTTATATCAAATGGAGTTAATAACAAATATGATGTCATTAAGCAAATGTCAGTCAGATTTGCTATTAAGCACTTATTTGTAAATAGAAAATAGAAAATAGATTAGAATACTAACTTTTAAATCTAGATTAAAAACACATCTGTTTAACTCTGCATTTACTGAATGAGCACTGTGCTGCTTCTGCTGACTAGCCATTAGTTATGTAAAAACATTTAGGTACTTTTTACAAACAAACCTTATAAAAAACATTACTGGTGTACATCTTAAGACAAAACTATGGCCCAGATATATTTAAAGGTAGGCCAGTGTAAGCTATTTTCAAGTAAGATAATTAAACTTAAGCCTTAATTTTAGTCTGTAACTACACTTAAACCAATGGTCAGTAACAATAATCTCTAAGACTAGTATTCAAAGTTAGTCATACATTTTTGTCTTCATGATTAAATATTACTGCTTTAAGTATCATGTGAAAAATATTTAAATTATTTAAATTATATTTAAATCCAAATAGTAAGACTGATTAGCCCTAACTAACTACTAGTTCTTCAGAATAGTCCTTAAAACACAGTCTTAACTTAATGGCTACTGTATGTTTATTCAACCAGCCCTAGTCTTGGAAAGACATATATTGTCTGATCTTAATAAAACTGTTCATATTTTGTCATAAGCTTCACATTACTAGTTAATAAGTTAGATATACTTAGTTTGGCTCATTTTGAAAATGTCACATTTCAAAATGCTTGAATTGATTACCTCAAGGCTTTTAGTTTTAATGAGGTAAAAGACTGCAAATCATTAAATCTTATAATAATTTTCATGCAGATGCAAACCCATGGACAAAAGGAACATAACAGCAGCTACAAATGAAATAAAGAATACAGGTTACAAATGGTGCCCACCTCACTATGTGACATCACATCAAATCTAGTAATACAGTGAACCGCAGTGGTTTCTCAAGACCCAATGCTCGGCACATTTTGTATGTTTCTCTCATCTGACACAATCAGTTCAGTTCATACAAATCTCTACTGATGATTAAAGTAGATTTGTTTAAAATAGAAGACTTTCGTATATGTGCAGAGCAGTGGGCCTCCAGGAATAATTTTGAGAACCATTGATCTAGGGGACAGTTAACGTAACTCCCGTTGTTCTAGATGCAAATATTTCCGGAATGATGAGCCAAAAATCATCAAAGACACTTGAGAACATAAGACAAACAGGCCCATCAGTTTAGTTGTAATCGCACACCATTACGCTGGACTCATACATGGTTAATGCTGGCTGGCTGTTGGTCGGCATGTTTTCTAAGATATGTAATTATCCTAAAAGACCCTTATAAGAATCTGAAAGTAGATGTTATGTGCAAAATAACAAGTTGGTCAGACAAATATTTATGTGTTGTATACATATGCTATAGTTATCGTTATTTGTTCTTGGGTTATAGCGCCACCTAGTGGACAATCTCTGCAATTTTTTGCATGTGACCTCGGCCTGTGTCTATACATATGTGTACCAAGTTTCGTGTTGATATCTCATTCCTATCATAAATGATAGCCATTGTAGTATTTGTGGCACCGCCTCTTCGTACTTTTGACCGTGGTGTTGCGACAACGAGTGCAAAGTTCAACTTTTTTTTGATAGTTATTGATAATCAGTGTCTAAGGAATATTCCAGCACTGGATCGGTTCAGATCGGTCAAAAAACCTAGGACTAGTTCGCAAAAGTAGGTTTAAAAGAAAATTATGAATATCTTACAAACGATTCGACTGAGACAAGTGCTGCTTGAGGAAAAGTTGTTCATTTTAAGTACCTCTATTAAATGATATGAGGATCTTGTTGATATCTGAAACACTGCATAATACACAATCACTTAAACACTGAAAAAACGTGATACCGCCCCCCGGAGGCCGAATTTTTTCTTACTCTGCACAGACCTTCATGGCCAAGAGACAAACAGGGCCACCGCGTTTCGTTTCGATCGGCCTCCGTTAACCCTGTCTAATAGCTGCTTTTTCTTGATTGGCCGATGGCGGCCATGTTTTTTGAGTTACGCAAAATTCCTTTTAAACATAGATAGTACCCCAGACCAGGATCACACGTGTCAAATGTCAAGTTGATCGGTCCCATATTTCGGTAGTTACAGCCCTTCAAAGTTGAGGTGGTGTTATAGCGCCAACTAGTGGTCAAGCGGCGCAATTTTTTGCACCTGACCTCAGAATAGTCCCCTGTATATGTGTACCAAATTTGGTGTCAATACCTCCTTCCCTTCCTAAGTTATAGCCATTTAAGTCCAAGAGGCTCCGCCCATTGGGGGCGTTTTGGCGTGGCTTGACGACGGCGAGTCGAAAGTTCAAATTCTTTTTGATAACTTTTGATAAACACACTCCAAGGAATATTACGGCACTAGAACGGTTCCGATCGGACGAAAAACCTAGGACGAGTTCGTTTTTATTTTTTTCGACAAAATCGAAAATAGCGAAAAAATTTTCATGACGGAAATGAAATCGAAGATATACGTTTTGTTCGTCTTGACGCAAGGAATCCAGGGATATTAGACACTTGACATTTGGATAAGATTTGTGGAAGTTATGACCATCAACGCGTTTGTTATCGCTATAGCGCCACCTATGGGCCAATCGGGTTGATACTCTATCAACCTCTCCCCAAATTGGGTCCTACCATTTGGCCAAGTTTCAAGTCTCTAGGCCTTACGGTTTGGTCTGCACGTTCCGTTTTACGGCAGAATAATAATAACTAAATATAGCTGCAAGCAGCGATTGCCGGGGTTCAAGCCATTTAGATCACAAGACGTTTAAGGACATATAGATATTCTGCATTGTATATTGTACACACACACATTTACCTGATAAAGGAGAAACAAGACTGTTAAAGAACAAGACTTAATATTGAAATGGTTACACACTCATTTGGAATGTAGTTTCTTTAATAAAAAACAAAAAAATATAATTCTTACTGCAAAATGTCGTGTAAGTGGCTCCAAAATTATGTTCACGTTTCACAGCTATCATAAAGTGACATGAGTGTTAAAACTGATAACTCAGAACAATTGAAGTGTTAGTCTTTCCCTAAATGTGATTTTAATATTATAACTAAATATTATATTAAAGGTGCAGTGTAAATTTTAGTGGCATCTAGTGGTGAGGTCACGAATTGCAACCAATGGCTTAGTCCACTGCTCACCCCTCGCTTTTGAAACACATAGAGAAGCTACGGTAGCCGCCACCAGTCAAACATGTCATCGTCGGAGACAACTTAGTAAAAAAATGTGTCCGTTAAGGGCTTCTGTAGAAAAATGCCGCACCCAAAATGGTGACTTCCATGTAAGGGGACCCTCGGTGTATGTAGATAAAAAGGTCACGTTCTAAGGTAATAAACACATACCGGTTCATTATGAAAGGTCTTTATACACCCCTGATAATATAGTTTTGTATATCATTTTGCATTTCTATCAAGAGCTAAAAATTACACACTGCACCTTTAAATGTGAACAGAGTTCTTTTAATAGTAGACTTAGTTAAAGAGTAATCATCTCTGTGTTTTCTATGAGTGCACATGTCAGCCAGTGATTGATCCTCTTCTGCCATCTAGTGGACATAACGGAAAATTACACCTAAAAACCACAATAAGGAATTTGAGTATATTGCCTGATCTCAATAATACTTTGTATGCTTTGTCATAAGCTTTAGGGGCCGTTCGTCAGGGCCGTTTTCAAAATGACTGTGTGATAGCTATACTTCTGCAAAGTTGTTTTTGTATTTGATATATATATATTTATACAGTGTGGAGACAATTGTACTGCACTGGCTTTAATGTTGTTGAGTGTAAGAACTGAAACAATTTAATAAAACAACCAGATACGTTATCTGAATGGTGGATGATGTTTTAAATCGTGTCAATAACAAATATCATTTCATTTAGCAGATTCATGTTCATGTCCTTTAATCGAGTACCATGAAGGCTTTCTGTTTTAATTAGGTAAATAAAGTGAGGTATGCAAGTTATTAAACCGTATATATTTTTATGGACAAAAGGAACATATACACAAACATGCTCTGCACATTTTGTATGTTTCTCTCATCTGAAACAGCCATTTTAGTTCATATAGATCTATTCTGTAGGTCTTACTAAATGTTTGCTTGTTTAAATGTATTAGACTATTTTTTAACAAAAGTAATTGTTTTTATAGAACATATATATATTCTTTGACATAGATATTATGTGCAAACGTACAAGTATTTCAGATGACAGCCTCTGTCATATTATAGTAGGCCTAAAAATAGCACTAAAGCTCTGCATATTTTTATATTTAACCACTGGCTATGCCCATACATAATTGATCCAGATGTGTTGTTTATATCAAATGGAGTTAATAACAAATATGATGTCATTAAGCAAATGTCAGTCAGATTTGCTATTATGCACTTATTTGTGTTCACACATGTGCTGTGCTAGAGTAAGTTTTCAGATAATCATTTACATTTAAAACAACCAATTGGATCATAACATTACAATTTCATTGCAATAATTCTATAAACAATTATTAAAAACTTTATAAGACACATCATGACATGTTTATGTCATGGAAAATAAATTAGAATACTAAAGCTACTGATAACCAAATATATATTCTCTTTATGTATGATTATTAGTTATTATTTCTAATGTTGGCCTGTTCTTTAAGGATCCACATATTTACAGCAATCTTTTTCATACCTTTAGGATTTGAAGAATTCTAAGACAACATTTGAAGCTTTATCATTTTATTGGGTTGTTTCCCACAGGTTTAAATTGATGCATGACTAGCCATTAGTTATGTAAAAACATTTAGGTACTTTTTACAAACAAACCTTTTAAAAAACATTACTGGTGTACATCTTAAGACAAAACTATGGCCATGATATATTTAAAGAAAGGCCAGTGTAAGCTATTTTCAAGTAAGACAACTAAAACATAAACCTAAATTTTAGTCTGTAACTACATTTAAACCAATGGTCAGTAACATTAATCTCTAAGACTAGTCTTAAAAGTTAGTCGTACATTTTTGTCTTCATGATTGAACATAACTGCTTTAAGTATCATGTGAAAAAATATTTAAATTTTTTAAATTATATTTAAATCCAAATAGTAAGACTGATTAGCCCTAACTAACTACTAGTTCTTCAGACTAGTCCTTAAAACACAGTCTTAACTTAATGGCTACTGTATGTTTATTTAACCAGCCCTAGTCTTGGAAAGACATATATTGTCTGATCTTAATAAAACTATTAATATTTTGTCATAAGCTTCAGATTACTAGTTAATTAGTTAGATATACTTAGTCTGGCCCATTTTGAAAATGCCACATTTCAAAATGCTTGAATTGATTACCTCAAGTCTTTTAGTTTTAATGAGGCAAATGACTGCAAATCATTGAATCTTATACTAATTTTCATGCAGATGCAAACCCATGGACAAAAGGAACATAACAGCAGCTACAAATTAAATAACGAATACAGGTTACAAATGGTGCCCACATCACTATGTGACATCACATCAAATCTTGGAATACAACGGCAAAAGTTTATTTTATGTTTCATATTGATATTTGCCCAGATAGTACAGCAAATTCACAAAATTGCTTTTCATATAAACATAAACATCTAGAGCAGTACTTTCAACTCAGTGAACCACGGTGGTTTCTCAAGACCAATGCTCGGCACATTTTGTATGATTCTCTCATCTGACACAATCAGTTCAGTTCATACAAATCTCTACTGATGATTAAAGTGGATTTGTTTAAAATAGAAGACTTTTGTATATGTGCAGAGCAGTGGGCATCCAGGAATAGTTTTGAGAACCACTGATCTAGGGGACAGTTAACGTAACACCCGTTGTTCTAGATGCAAATATTTCCGGAATGATGAGCCAAAAATCCTCACAGACACTTGAGAACATAATACAAACAGGCCCATCAGTTTAGTTGTAATCGCAGACCATTACGCTGGACTCGTACATGCTTAATGCTGGCTGGCTGTTGGTCGGCATGTTTTCTAAGATATGTAATTATCCTAATAGACCCTTCTAAGAATCTGAAAGCAGATGTTATGTGCAAAATAACAAGTAGGTCAGACAAATATTTGTGTTGTATACATATGCTGCAGTCATCGTTCTTTGTTCTTTGGTTATAGCGCCACCTGGTGGACAATCTCTGAATTTTTTTGCATGTTACCTCGGCCTAGGACTATACATATGTGTACCAAATTTCGTGTTGATATCTCATTCCTATCATAAATGATAGCCATTTAAGTATTTGTGGCACCGCCTCTTCGTACTTTTGACCGTGTTGTTGCGACCACGAGTGCAAAGTTCAACTTTTTTTTGATAATTATTGATATTCAGTGTCTAAGGAATATTCTAGCACTTGATTGGTTCAGATCGGTCAAAAAACCTAGGACTAGTTCGCAAAAGTAGGTTTAAAAGAAAATGATGAATATCTAACAAATGATTCGACTGAGACAAATGCTTCTTGAGGGAAAGTTGTTCATTGTAAGTACCTCTATTAAATGATATAAAGATCTTGTTGATATCTGAAACACTGCATAATACACAATCACTTAAACACCGCAAAAACGTGATAGCGCCTCCCGGAGGCCGAATTTTTTCTTACTCTGCACAGACCTTCATGGCCAAGAGACAAACAGGCCCACCGCGTTTCGTTTCGAGCGGCCTTCGTTAACCCTGTCTAATAGCTGCTTTTCCTTGATTGGCCGATGGCGGCCATGTTTTTTGACCTACGCAAAATTCCTTTTAGACATAGACAGTACCCTAGACCAGGAGCATCGGTGCCAAATCTCAAGTTGATCGGTCCCATATTTTTGTAGTTACAGCCCTTCAAAGTTGAGGTGGTGTTATAGCGCCAACTAGTGGTCAAGCGGCGCAATTTTTTGCACGTGACCCCAGAATAGTCCCCTGTATATGTGTACCAAATTTGGTGTCGATACCTCTTTTCATTACCAAGTTATAGCCATTTAAGTCCAAGAGGCTCCGCCCATTAGGGTCATTTGGGCGTGGCTTGACGACGGCGAGTCGAAAGTTCAAATTTTTTTTGATAACTTTTGATATTCACACTCCAAGGAATATAACAGCACTGGAACGGTTCCGATCGGACGAAAAACCTAGGACTAGTTCGTTTTTATTTTTTTCGACAAAATCGAAAATAGCGAAAAAATTTTAATGACGGAAATGAAATCGGAGATATACGTTTTGTTCGTCTTGACGCAACGATTCCAGTGATATAAGACACTTGACATTTGGACAAGATTTGTGGGAGTTATGAGCATCAACGCGTTTGTTATTGCTATAGCGCCACCTATAGGCCAATCGGGTTGATTCTCTGTCAACCTCTCCCCAAATTGGGTCCTACCATTTGGCCAAGTTTCAAGTCTCTAGGCCTTACGGTTTGGTCTGCACGTTCCGTTTTACGGCAGAATAATAATAACTAATAAAAATCTGAGCAATTACAATAGGGTTTCAGCCCTACGGGCTTGAACCCCTAATAATAATAAAAACCTTGGCAATTACAATAGGGTTTCAGCACTTCGTGCTTGAACCCCTAAATATAGCTGCTAGCAGCGATTATCGGGGTTCAAGCCATTTAAATCACAAGACGTTTAAGGACATGGCCATATAGATATTCTGCATTTTATATTGTACACACACACGTTTACCTGAGAAAGGAGAAACAAGACTGTTAAAGAACAAGACTTAAAGAAATAGTCTACTGATTTTCAATATTAAAATATGTTATTACCTTAACTAAGAATTGTTGATACATCCCTCTATCATCTGTGTGCGTGCACGTAAGCGCGAGCTAGTCCTTGGGAGTACTTTGACTCGCCTGAAAAGTCCGCTCCCCTTCTCACTCTCATAATGGGAGAGGGAGGGTGTTACTGCGCCGAGTCGAAGTACTCCCAAAAGTGCTATTACGCCATAAAATATAGTTCTTCTTTTAAATCCGCTTAGAAAAGTGCTACTTTTTTTTTTGTACCACCAAACTTGCTCGTATAACTACTCGTCTTAAATAGGAAAAAGGTTGATGTGTTTGGTCACTTCTAACTTTATCTCTAAATGGAACAATTGAATGAATGGGGCTAAGCTAAATGCTATCGAAGCGTTGCAGCGCGCTCCAGCGCTTACGTGCATACACACAGATGATAGAGGGATGTATCAACAATTCTTAGTTAAGGTAATAACATATTTTAATATTGAAAATGAGTAGACTATTCCTTTAATATTGACATGGTTATACACTCATTTGGTATGTAGTTTTTTTTATAAAAAACAAAAAATATATAATTCTTACTGCAAATGTCGTGTAAGTGCCTCCAAAATTATGTTCACGTTTCACAGCTATCATAAAATGACATGAGTGTTAAAATTGATAACTCAGAACAATTGAAGTGGTAGTCTTTCACTAAATGTGATTTTAATACTATAACAGTAAAATCATGAATTTAAAGGTGCAGTGTGTACGTTTTAGCGGCATCTAGTGGTGAGGTCCCGAATTGCAACCAATGGCTTAGTCCACTGCTCACCCCTCGCTTTTGAAACACATAGAGAAGCTACGGTAGCCGCCCCCAGACAAACATGTCATCGTCGGAGACAACTTAGTAAAAAAATTTGTCCGTTAAGGGCTTCTGTAGAAAAATGGCGGCACAAAATGGTGACTTCTATGTAAGGGGACCCTCAGTGTATGTAGATAAAAAGGTCTCGTTCTACGGTTATAAACATATACTGGTTCATTATGAAAGGTCTTTATACACCCCTGATAATATAGTTTCGTATATCATTTTGCATTTCCGTCAAGAGATCCTTCTAAAAATTACACACTGCACCTTTAAATGTGTACAGAGTTCTAATAATAGTAGAATTAGTTAAAGAGTAATCATCTTCTGTGTTTTCAAATGTCAGCCAGTGATTGATCCTCTTCAGCCATCTAGTGGACAAAACAGAAAATTGCACCTAAAAACCACAATAAGGAATTTGAGTATATTGCCTGATCTCAATAATACTTGTATGCTTTGTCATAAGCTTTAGGGGCCGTTCGTCAGGGCCGTTTTCAAAATGACTGTGTGATAGCTATACTTCTGCAAAGTTGTTTTTGTATTTGATATATATATATATATTATACAGTGTAGAGAAAATTGTACTGCACTGGCTTTACTGTTGTTGAGTGTAAGAACTGAAACAATTTAATAAAACAAAACCAGATACGTTATCTGAATGGTGGATGGTGTTATTAAATTGTGTCAATAACAAATATCATTTCATTTAGCAGACTCATGTTCATGTCCTTTAATCGAGTACCATGAAGGCTTTCTGTTTTAATTAGGTAAATAAAGTGAGGTATGCAAGTTAATAAACCGTATATATCTTTATGGACAAAAGGAACATATACACAAACATGCTCTGCACATTTTGTATGTTTCTCTCATCTGAAACAGTCATTTTAATTCATAGAGATCTATTCTGTAGGTCTTACTAAATGGTTGCTTGTTTAAATCTTTTAGACTATTTTTTTTAAACAAAAGTAATTGTTCTTATAGAACATATATATTCTTTGACATAGATATTATGTGCAAACATACAAGTATTTCAGATGACAGCCTCTGTCATATTATAGTAGGCCTAAAAACAGTACTAAAGCTCTACATTTTTTATACTTAACAACTGGCTATGTCCATACATAACTGATCCAGATGTGTTGTTTATTTCAAATGGAGTTAATAACAAATATGATGTCATTAAGCAAATGTCAGTCAGATTTACTATTAAGCACTTATTTGTGTTCACACATGTGCTGTGCTAGAGTAAGTTTTCAGTAAATCATTTACATTTAAAATAACCAATTGTATCATAACATTACAATTTCATTGCAATAATTCTATAAACAATTATTAAAAAGTTTATTAGACACAGCATGACATGTCATGGAAAATAGATTGGAATACTAAAGCTACTGATAACCAAATATATATTCTCTTTATGTATGATTATTAGTTATTATTTCTAATGTTGGCCTGTTCTTTAAGAATCCACATATTTACAGCAATCTTTTTCATACCTTTAGGATTTGAAGAATTCTAAGACAACATTTGAAGCTTTATAACTTTATTGGGTTGTTTCCCACAGGTTAAATTGATGCATGTCTAGCTATTAGTTATGTAAAAACATTTAGGTACTTTTTACAAACAAACCTTTTAAAAAACATTAATTTTTGTTTTTACGCTCCTCCCCTTGTTTGTTGTCTTGGTGATTCATTGTTTCCGTTTACCCATTGGTCATTGTGTTGTTTAAATTCACTTCTGTTTCCCCTGTCTTGTATGGTTCATTGTTGCGTGTTCCACGTATGTTTCGGTGTTGCCCAGAGTTTCTCGTGTTTTGTTTTGTTTATATTTTCAAGTTGAATAAAATACTGCATATTGGTTCCACTCTCTCCTGTCCTTACTCAATTGTGTGCAGCATCGTGACAAAGACTGAATAGCCCTTATTAGCTTCTAGTTCTTCAGACTTGTCCTTAAAACACAGTTTTATCTTAATGGCTACTGTTATTTTTTCAACCAGCCCTAGTCTTGGAAAGACATATATTGTCTGATCTTAATAAAACTATTAATATTTTGTCATAAGCTTTACATTACTAGTTAATTAGTTAGATATACTTAGTGTGGCCCATTTTGAAAATGTCACATTTCAAAATGCTTGAATTGATTACCTCAAGTCTTTTAGTTTTAATGAGGTAAATGACTGCAAATCATTGAATCTAATAAAAATTTTCATGCAGATGCAAACCCATGGACAAAAGGAACATAACAGCAGCTACAAATGAAATAACGAATACAGGTTACAAATGGTGCCCACATCACTATGTGACATTACATCAAATCTAGGAATACAACGGCAAAAGTTTATTTTATGTTTCATATTGATATTTGCCCAGATAGTACAGTAAATTCACAAATTGTTTTTTCATATAAACATAAACATCTAGAGCAGTACTTTCAACTCAGTGAAACGCAGTGGTTTCTCGAGACCCAATGCTCAGCACATTTTGTATATTTCTCTCATCTGACACAATCAGTTCAGTTCATACAAATCTCTACTTATGATTAAAGTAGATTTGTTTAAAATAGAAGACTTTTGTATATATGCAGAGCAGTGGGCCTTCAGGAATAATTTTGAGAACCACTGATCTAGGGGACAGTTAACGTAACTCCCGTTGTTCTAGATGCAAATATTTCCAGAATGATGAGCCAAAAATCCTCACAGACACTTGAGATCATAAGACAAACAGGCCCATCAGTTTAGTTGTAATCGCACACTATTACGCTGGACTCGTACATGGTTAATGCTGGCTGGCTGTTGGTCGGCATGTTTTCTAAGATATGTAATTATCCTAAAAGACCATTATAAGAATCTGAAAGCAGATGTTATGTGCAAAATAACAAGTAGGTCAGACAAATATTTATGTGTTGTATACATATGCTATAGTTATCGTTATTTGTTCTTAGGTTATAGCGCCACCTAGTGGACAATCTCTGCAATTTTTTGCATGTGACCTCGGCCTAGGTCTATACATACGTATACCAAGTTTCGTGTTGATATCTCATTCCTATCATAAATGATAGCCATTGTAGTATTTGTGGCACCGCCTCTTCGTACTTTTGACCGTGGTGTTGCGACAATGAGTGCAAAGTTCAACTTTTTTTTGATAGTTATTGATATTCAGTGTCTAAAGAATATTCCAGCACTGGATCGGTTCAGATCGGTCAAAAAACCTAGGACTAGTTCGCAAAAGTAGGTTTAAAAGAAAATGATGAATATCTAACTAACGATTCGACTGAGACAAGTGCTGCTTGAGGAGAAGTTGTTCATTTTAAGTACCTCTATTAAATGATATGAGGATCTTGTTGATATCTGAAACAATGCATAATACACAATCACTTAAACGCTGAAAAAACGTGATAGCGCCCCCCGGAGGCCGAATTTTTTCTTACTCTGCACAGACCTTCATGGCCAAGAGACAAACAGGCCCACCGCGTTTCGTTTCGATCGGCCTCCGTTAACCCTGTCTAATAGCTGCTTTTTCTTGATTGGCCGATGGCGGCCATGTTTTTTGAGTTACGCAAAATTCCTTTTAAACATAGATAGTACCCCAGACCAGGAGCACAAGTGCCAAATGTCAAGTTGATCGGTCCCATATTTCGGTAGTTACAGCCCTTCAAAGTTGAGGTACTGTTATAGCGCCAACTAGTGGTCAAGCGGCGCAATTTTTTGCACCTGACCTCGGAATAGTACCCTGTATATGTGTACCAAATTTGGTGTAAATACCTCCTTCCATTCCTAAGTTATAGCCATTTTAGTCCAAGAGGCTCCGCCCATTGGGGGCGTTTAGGCGTGGCTTGACGACGGCGAGTCGAAAATTCAACTTTTTTTTGATAACTTTTGATATTCACACTCCAAGGAATATTACGGCACTGGAACGGTTTCGATCGGACGAAAAACCTAGGACGAGTTCATTTTTATTTTTTTCGACAAAATCGAAAATAGCGAAAAAAATTTCATGACGGAAATGAAATCGGAGATATACGTTTTGTTCGTCTTGACGCAAGGAATCCAGGGATATAAGACACTTGACATTTGGATAAGATTTGTGGAAGTTATGACCATCAACGCGTTTGTTATCGCTATAGCGCCACCTATGGGCCAATCGGGTTGAGACTCTATCAACCTCTCCCCAAATTGGCTCCTACCATTTGGCCAAGTTTCAAGTCTCTAGGCCTTACGGTTTGGTCTGCACGTTCCGTTTTACGGCAGAATAATAATAACTAATAATAATAAAAACCTTGGCAATTACAATAGGGTTTCAGCACTTCGTGCTTGAACCCCTAATTAAAGCTGCAAGCAGCATTTACCGGGTTTCGAGCATTAAAGCACGTCAAATACGTCAGACATCGTCGACCAGGCTGATCCAGCATCCACAAAAACAAAAGAGGTGGTCAGAAACGGTTCATACAGACTATGTATGCTTAAACACACATGCACCTATAGGACAAACATGTCACGTCCTTAATGTGAAGTCATTCGCAGCTACCAGACACACGTGTTCTAAGTTGTCAGCAAAAAAGGTGTTATCATTCAGTGAAAGTGGTGCTTGCAGTGGCAAAACTTGGGTCACAAAATGTTAAAATAGTGTTAATGAGTCAAAAGAGCCGAACCCCATGTCTCTACGATGTTCTGATACAGAGATACAGCTCTTGTAAATGGTTGCTAGGGTATTCTCATCGGTTGCTAGGAAGTGAATTGTAATCCACCAATGATTATACTCAAAGCCATGAAAGACATAATCCATGATGACTCATGATTTTAGATGTAATTTTGCAGTATTTTTAAGTGAAAAAAACAAATAACCACTAGGTGGCGCTATGACAGACTCGTGCATGCAACCTCAGGTCATGACTGTGTTACTTGTAGCTAGAATCACGGCTATTCACTTTAGTTTAGTACAGTTGTCACCAGTCAACAGTTGTATGACCATTGGGCTTACTCAATGTCAAAGGTTTTGTTCAATTATGAGGCCAACTAGTGGTGCAGGCATACCATTTTTTTTTGCTCAGACATCAGCGTATCAAATCTGGTAAAAAAATGTCATTTCGTTGCGGAGTTTTAACCATTTATGTGTAAAAAACATATAATTTGGAGATAATTTTTCGTTTTTTGCCATTTTTGGCCATTTCTGATGGAAATTTTAACATAACGCCAATAGAGTTTTTTGTTCAGAAGGTAAAGTTAATTTCTTCCTATGGTCGTTTCGAGTCGATCGGAATAACCCTCGCGGAGTTATTCGCGCGTGTTTTGTAAGCGCTATTTTTGCTGTGCAGAACTAACGGTAAGGCGAAATCTGGCATGATTGGTATCGTAGGACTCAGAAACAATTCAGGATGCTAAAAAAACTACTCCCATGAAAATCTCTTCACCACAGATAAAGTTATAGGCATGAAAGTTGTAACAATTGCATAATCACAGTATTTAGTGCCATTTTCCCAGTTATAGCGCCATCTAGTGTCTGATCGGCGAGCTTTTTATATCACGACCTTACACCGATGGCCTACACATATGATTCAAGCCCCATGATGATATCTCAAACGCCTCTCGAGTTATGGCCGTTTAAATGTTTTAAGCTCCGCCCAGTTTGGTTCTTGGCCACTCCTTGCGTGTTTGAATACAAATGTCAACTTTTTTTTGATAATTATTCATATTCACACTCCACAGAATCAATCAGCCTTGGTTAGGTTCGGATCGGGCGAAAAACCTAGGACTAGTTCGCAAAAGTAGGTTTTGAAGGTTATCGCCAATAACTCACGAACCGTTTGATTGACAGCAACGCTTCAATAGGAAAAGTTGTTCACCAGGGGCAGATCTATCATATGATGTCATGTTTGTGTGTGTATTTCAAACGTCACGTGATACACGCACCGAAATATGGTATTACGCCCCCTAGTGGCCAAATGACACCGTAATTCTTACAGACCTTCAGGAGCAGTACACAAAGAAGCACAGTGCGTTTCGTTCCGATCGACCTTCGTTAACCCTGTCAAATCGGTCCTCAACCTTCATTGGCCGATGACTGCCATGTTTTTGGAGATACGCCAATGTCCTTCCAGACCCTCATGGTACATTGCACAAAGACACACCATACCAAATATTAAGTGTATCAGGCTAACGGTTGTGTAGTAATAGCCATTCCCGAGCTCAAGCCTGTTTTAACGCCACCTAGTGGCCAAAATCCGCATCTTTTTTACTGTGACACCGGAGTGAGCTGATACATAAGTGTACCGAACCTCGTTAAGAAATCTCAAACCGTTCACGAGTTATAGCCATTTCACTGACGATAGGCTACTTCCTGTATTGAGTTTTGGCGCCCCTTAGTGACCCTGAAGGAAAATTTCAAAATCTGTTCGATAATTATTTACCTACTCACTCCACAGATTTCTCCTGCGTTGGAACGATTCCGATCGGGCGAAAAACCTAGGACTAGTTCATTTTGGCTAGAAATGCATATTATGCAAATTAGCGAAAAATTGCATACCGGAAATGAAATCGGAGATATACATTTTTTAAGTTTGGAGCCAGGGATTACAATGGTACCAAATACTTGAGTGTTTGATGTCCGGTTTAGGAGTTATGAGCCCCAACGCGTCAGGCATTGCTATAGCGCCACCTATGGGCCGATTTGGCTGATTCACTGTATCTGAGTAGCGAGCTGATATACAACCAGTTGACCAAGTGGCAAGTTTCTACGACTTACGGTTTGTGCTGGGCGATGCGTTTTATGGCGGAAAAATAATAATAATAATAATAATAATAATAATAATAATAATAATTAAAGCTGCAAGCAGCATTTACCGGGGTTCAAGCGATTTGGGAACTTAAGACCTTTAAGGGCATACATGTGTATATTTGCTGCATTGTACAAAATAAATGATGAAAAATAAGCTACCAGACACACGTGTTCAAAGTTATCAGGAAAAAAGTTGCTATCATTCAGTGAAATGTCTCCCTTTCTTCTCACGGAACATTGACAAACAGAACACTGAAGGAAATGTTTGTGGTCCTTGTAGTGGCAAAACTCGGGTCACAAAACGTTAAAATACTGTTAATGAGTCAAAAGAGCCGAACCCCATGTCTCTACGATGTTCTGATACAGAGATACAGCTCTTGCTAAATGATTGCTAGGGTATTCTCATTGGTTGCTAGGAAGTGAAATGCAATCCACCAATGATTATACTCAAAGCCATGAAAGGCATAATCCATGATGACTCATGATTTTAGATGTAAGGTTGCAGTATTTTTAAGTGAAAATAACAAATAACCACTAGGTGGCGCTATGACAAACTCGTGCATGCAACCTCAGGTCATGACTGTGTTACTTGTAGCTAGTATCACGGCTATTCACTTTAGTATAGTGAAGAAACAGTTGTATGACCATTGGGCTCACTCAATGTCAAAGGTTTTGTTTAATTATGAGGCCAACTAGTGGTGCAGGCATATAATTTTTTTTGTATTGCCTCAGACTCTGCTCAGACATCAGCGTATCAAATTTGGTGAAAAAATGTCATTTCGTTGCAGAGTTATAACCATTTATGTGTAAAAAACACCAAATTTGGAGGTAATTTTTCGTTTTTTGCAATTTTCGGCCATTTCTGATGGAAATTTTAACATAACGCCAATAGAGTTTTTTGTTCAGAAGGTAAAGTTAATTTCTTCCTATGGTTGTTTCGAGTCGATCGGAATAACCCTCGCGGAGTTATTCGCGCGTGTTTTTTAAGCGCTATTTTGCTGTGCAGGGCTAACCGTTAGGGGAAAACTGGCATGTTTGGTATCGTTGGACTCGGCAACAATTCAAAACTCTAAGGAAAAAAGTCCCATGAAAATACGTTAAACTCAGCCTTAGTTATAAGCATTATTAGATGCGTCTGACCACTAGGTGGCGCTGTGACGAAACGATGCATGAAACCTCAGGCTGTGACTCTCATCACAAGTTCCAATTGTCGTGTTGATACTTCATTCCTGTCCCCAGTTATAGCCAATAAAGTCCAAATGGCTGCGCACACTACACACGTTTGGGCGTGGTATGTTGACCGTGAGTCGAAAGTTCAACTTTTTTTTAATAATTATTGATATTCAAACTCCAAGGAACATTTTAGCACTGGAATGATTCCGATCGGGCGAAAAACCTAGGACTAGTTCGTTTTTATTTTTTTAGACAAAATCGAAAATAGCGGAAAATTTTTCATGACGGAAATGAAATCGGAGATATACATTTTGTTCGTCTTGATGCAAGGAATCCAGTAATATAAGACACTTGACATTTGGACAAGAATTGTGGGAGTTATGAGCATAAACGTGTTTGCCATCGCTGTAGCGCCCCCCATAGGCCGATTGGGTTCATACTCTGTCAAGTTCGCGCACGAGTGAGACCTATCATTTGGCCAAGTCTCAAGTCTCTAGGCCTTACGGTTTGGTCTGCACGATTCGTTTTACGGCAGAAGAAAAATAATAAAAAATATAGCTGCAAGCAGCAATTGCCGGGTTTCGAGCATTAATAATAATAATCAAGCAATTTGGGACCTTAAGATCTTTAAGGGCATGCCTGTGTAGATTTGCTGCATTGTACAAAATAAATGATGAAAAGTAAGCTACCAGACACACGTGTTCATAGTTGTCAGCAAAAAAAGGTGCTATCATTCAGTGAAATGTCTCCCTCTCTTCTCACGGAACATTGACAAACAGAACATTGAAGGAAATGTTTGTGGTGCTTGCAGTGGCAAAACTCGGGTCACAAAATGTTAAAATAGTGTTAATAAGTCAAAATAGCCGAACCCCATGTCTCTAAGATGTTCTGATACAGAGATACAGCTCTTGCTAAATGGTTGCTAGGGTATTCTCATTGGTTGCTAGGGAGTGAACTGCAATCCACCAATGATTATACTCAAAGCCATGAAAGGCACAATCTATGATGACTCATGATTTTAGATGTAAGGTTGCAGTATTTTTAAGTGAAAATAACAAATAACCACTAGGTGGCGCTATGACAAACTCGTGCATGCAACCTCGGGGCATGACTGTGTTACATGTAGCTAGAATCACGGCTATTCACTTTAGTTTAGTGAAGAAACAATTGTGTGACCATTGGGCTCACTCAATGTCAAAGGTTTTGTTCAATTATGAGGCCAACTAGTGGTGTAGGCAAACAATTTTTTTTGTATTGCCTCAGACTCTGCTCAGACATCAGCGTATCAAATCTGGTAAAAAAAATGTCATTTCGTTGCGGAGTTATAACCATTTATGTGTAAAAAACATATAATTTGGAGATAATTTTTCGTTTTTTGCAATTTTTGGCCATTTCTGATGGAAATTTTAACATAACGCCAATAGAGTTTTTTGTTCAGAAGGTAAAGTTAATTTCTTCCTATGGTCGTTTCGAGTCGATCGGAATAACCCTCGCGGAGTTATTCGTGCGTGTTTTGTAAGCGCTATATTTGCTGTGCAGAACTAACGGTAAGGCGAAATCTGGCATGATTGGTATCGTAGGACTCGGAAACAATTCAGGATG
Source organism: Misgurnus anguillicaudatus (assembly GCF_027580225.2). Taxonomy (NCBI): domain Eukaryota; kingdom Metazoa; phylum Chordata; class Actinopteri; order Cypriniformes; family Cobitidae; genus Misgurnus; species Misgurnus anguillicaudatus. The sequence goes on from NC_073354.2 coordinate 7,360,172, forward strand.
CTAAAAAAACAACTCCCATGAAAATCTCTTCACCACAGATAAAGTTATAGGCATGAAAGTTGTAACCATTGCATAATCACAGTATTTTAGTGCCATTTTCCCAGTTATAGCGCCATCTAGTGTCTGATCGGCGAGCTTTTTATATCACGACCTTAGACCGATGGCCTACACATATGATTCAAGCCCCATGATGATATCTCAAACGCCTCTCGAGTTATGGCCGTTTAAATGTTTTAAGCTCCGCCCAGTTCGGTTCTTGGCCACTCCTTGCGTGTTTGAATACAAATGTCAACTTTTTTTTGATAATTATTCATATTCACACTCCACAGAATCAATCAGCCTTGGTTAGGTTCGGATCGGGCGAAAAACCTAGGACTAGTTCGCAAAAGTAGGTTTTGAAGGTTATCGCCAATAACTCACGAACCGTTTGATTGACAGCAACGCTTCAATAGGCAAAGTTGTTCACCAGGGGCAGATCTATCATATGATGTCATGTTTGTGTGTGTATTTCAAACGTCACGTGATACACGCACCGAAATATGGTATTACGCCCCCTAGTGGCCAAATGACACCGTAATTCTTACAGACCTTCAGGAGCAGTACACAAAGAAGCACAGTGCGTTTCGTTCCGATCGACCTTCGTTAACCCTGTCAAATCGGTCCTCAACCTTCATTGGCCGATGACGCCCATGTTTTTGGAGATACGCCAATGTCCTTCCAGAACCTCATGGTACATTGCACAAAGACACACCATACCAAATATTAAGTGTATCAGGCTAACGGTTGTGTAGTAATAGCCATTCCCGAGCTCAAGCCTGTTTTACAGCGCCACCTAGTGGCCAAAATCCGCATCTTTTTTACTGTGACCCCGGAGTGAGCTGGTACATATGTGTACCGAACCTCGTTTAGATATCTCAAACCGTTCACGAGTTATAGCCATTTCACTGACGATAGGCTACTTCCTGTATGGAGTTTTTGGCGCCCCTTAGTGACCCTGAAGCGAAATTTCAAAATCTGTTCGATAATTATTTACCTACGCACTCCACAGATTGCTCCTGCATTGGAACGGTTCCGATCGGGTGAAAAACCTAGGACTAGTTCATTTTGGCTTGAAATGTATAATATGCAAATTAGCGAAAAATTTGCATACCAGAAATGAAATCGGAGATATACATTTTTTAAGTTTGGAGCCAAGGATTACAATGACACCAAACACTTGAGTGTCTGATGTCCGGTTTAAGAGTAATGAGCCCCAACGCGTCGGGCATTGCTATAGCGCCACCTATGGGCCGATTTGGCTGATTCACTGTATCTGAGTAGCGAGCTGATATACAACCAGTTGACCAAGTGGCAAGTTTCTACGACTTACGGTTTGTGCTGGGCGACGTGTTTTATGGCGGAAAAATAATAATAATAATAATAATTAAAGCTGCAAGCAGCATTTACCGGGTTTCGAGCATTAAAGCACGTCAAATACGTCAGACATCGTCGACCAGGCTGATCCAGCATCCACAAAAACAAAAGAGGTGGTCAGAAACGGTTCATACAGACTATGTATGCTTAAACACACGTGCACCTATAGGACAAACATGTCACGTCCTTAATGTGAAGTCATTCGCAGCTACCAGACACACGTGTTCTAAGTTGTCAGCAAAAAAGGTGTTATCATTCAGTGAAAGTGGTGCTTGCAGTGGCAAAACTTAGGTCACAAAATGTTAAAATTGTGTTAATGAGTCAAAAGAGCCGAACCCCATGTCTCTACGATGTTCTGATACAGAGATACAGCTCTTGTAAATGGTTGCTAGGGTATTCTCATCGGTTGCTAGGGAGTGAATTGTAATCCACCAATGATTATACTCAAAGCCATGAAAGACATAATCCATGATGACTCATGATTTTAGATGTAATTTTGCAGTATTTTTAAGTGAAAAAAACAAATAACCACTAGGTGGCGCTATGACAGACTCGTGCATGCAACCTCAGGTCATGACTGTGTTACTTGTAGCTAGAATCACGGCTATTCACTTTAGTTTAGTACAGTTGTCACCAGTCAACAGTTGTATGACCATTGGGCTTACTCAATGTCAAAGGTTTTGTTCAATTATGAGGCCAACTAGTGGTGCAGGCATACCATTTTTTTTGTATTGCCTCAGACTCTGCTCAGACATCAGCGTATCAAATTTGGTGAAAAAATGTCATTTCGTTGCAGAGTTATAAGCATTTATATCTAAAAAACACAAAAAATGAATGTAATTTTTCGTTTTTTGCAATTTTCGGCCATTTCTGATGGAAATTTTAACATAACACCAATAGAACTTTTTGTTCAGAAGGTAAAGTTAATTTCTTCCTATGGTTGTTTCGAGTCGATCAGAATAACCCTCGCGGACTTATTCGCGCATGTTTTTTAAGCGCTATTTTGCTGCGCAGGGCTAACCGTAAAGGCGAAACCTGGCATGTTTGGTATCGTTGGACTCGGCAACAATTCAAAACTCTTAGTAAAAAAGTCCCATGAAAATACGTCAAACTTAGCCTAAGTTATAAGCATTTAAATGATTCGTCTGACCACTAGGTGGCGCGGTGACGAAACGAGGCACGCAACCTCAGGCCATGACTCTCATCACAAATACCAAGTGTCGTGTTGATACTTCATTTCTGTCCCCAGTTATAGCCAAAAAAGTCCAATTGGCTGCGCACACTTCAGACGTTTGGGCGTGGCATGTCGACCGTGAGTCGAAAGTTCAACTTTTTTTTAATAATTATTGATATTCGAACTCCAAGGAACATTTTAGCACTGGAACGATTCCGATCGAGCGAAAAACCTAGGACTAGTTCGTTTTTATTTTTTTCGACAAAATCGGAAATAGCGGAAAATTTTTAATGACGGAAATGAAATCGGAGATATACATTTTTTAAGTTTGGAGCCAGGGATTACAATGATACCAAACACTTGAGTGTCTGATGTCCGGTTTAGGAGTTATGAGGCCCAACGCGTCGGGCATTGCTATAGCGCCACCTATGGGCCGATTTGGCTGATTCACTGTATCTGAGTAGCCTGCTAATATACAACCAGTTGACCAAGTGGCATAAATATAGCTGCAAGCAGCGATTACGGGGTTCAAGCGATTTGGGACATTAAGACCTTTAAGGGCATGCCTGTATAGATTTGCTGCATTGTACAAAATAAATGATGAAAAATAAGCTACCAGACACACGTGTTCAAAGTAATCAGCAAAAAAGGTGCTATCATTCAGTGAAATGTCTCCCTCTCTTCTCACAGAACATTGACAAACAGAACAATGAAAAAACTGTTTGTGGTGCTTGCAGTGGCAAAACTCGGGTCACAAAAATACTGTTAATGAGTCAAAAGAGCCGAACCCCATGTCTCTACGATGTTCTGATACAGAGATACAGCTCTTGCTAAATGATTGCTAGGGTATTCTCATTGGTTGCTAGGAAGTGAATTGCAATCCACCAATGATTATACTCAAAGCCATGAAAGGCATAATCCATGATGACTCATGATTTTAGATGTAAGGTTGCAGTATTTTTAAGTGAAAATAACAAATAACCACTAGGTGGCGCTATGACAAACTCGTGCATGCAACCTCAGGTCATGACTGTGTTACTTGTAGCTAGTATCACGGCTATTCACTTTAGTTTAGTAAAGAAACAGTTGTATGACCATTGGGCTTACTCAATGTCAAAGGTTTTGTTCAATTATGAGGCCAACTAGTGGTGCAGGCATACTATTTTTTTTGTATTGCCTCAGACTCTGCTCAGACATCAGCATATCAAATTCGGTGAAAAAAATGTCATTTCGTTGCAGACTTATAACCATTTATGTGTAAAAAACACCAAATTTGGAGGTAATTTTTCGTTTTTTGCAATTTTCGGCCATTTCTGATGGAAATTTTAACATAACGTCAATAGAGTTTTTTGTTCAGAAGGTAAAGTTAATTTCTTCCTATGGTTGTTTCGAGTCGATCGGAATAACCCTCGCGGAGTTATTCGCGCGTGTTTTTTAAGCGCTATTTTGCTGTGCAGGGCTAACCGTTAGGCGAAAACTGGCATGTTTGGTATCGTTGGACTCGGCAACAATTCAAAACTCTAAGGAAAAAAGTCCCATGAAAATACGTTAAACTCAGCCTTAGTTATAAGCATTATTAGATTCGTCTGACCACTAGGTGGCGCTGTGACGAAACGATGCATGAAACCTCAGGCTGTGACTCTCATCACAAATACCAAGTGTCGTGTTGATACTTCATTCCTGTTCCCAGTTATAGCCAATAAAGTCCAAATGGCTGCGCACACTACAGACATTTGGGCGTGGCATGTTGACCGTGAGTCGAAAGTTCAACTTTTTTTTAATAATTATTGATATACAAACTCCAAGGAACATTTTAGCACTGGAATGATTCCGATCGGGCGAAAAACCTAGGACTAGTTCGTTTTTATTTTTTTAGACAAAATCGAAAATAGCGGAAAATTTTCCATAACGGAAATGAAATCGGAGATATACATTTTGTTCGTCTTGATGCAAGGAATCCAGGGATATAGGACACTTGACATTTGGACAAGAATTGTGGAAGTTATGAGCATAAACGTGTTTGCCATCGCTGTAGCGCCCCCCATAGGCCGATTGGGTTCATACTCTGTCAAGTTCGCGCACGAGTGAGACCTATCATTTGGCCAAGTCTCAAGTCTCTAGGCCTTACGGTTTGGTCTGCACGATCCGTTTTACGGCAGAAGAAAAATAATAAAAAGAATAAAAATCCATACAAATACAATAGGGTTTCAGCCCTTCGGGCTTGAACCCCTAATAATAAATATAGCTGCAAGCAGCGATTACCGGGGTTCAAGCGATTTGGGAACTTAAGACCTTTAAAGGCATACATGTGTATATTTGCTGCATTGTACAAAATAAATGATGAAAAATAAGCTACCAGACACACGTGTTCAAAGTTATCAGGAAAAAAGTTGCTATCATTCAGTGAAATGTCTCCCTTTCTTCTCACGGAACATTGACAAACAGAACAATGAAGGAAATGTTTGTGGTGCTTGCAGTGGCAAAACTCGGGTCACAAAACGTTAAAATACTGTTAATGAGTCAAAAGAGCCGAACCCCATGTCTCTACGATGTTCTGATACAGAGATACAGCTCTTGCTAAATGATTGCTAGGGTATTCTCATTGGTTGCTAGGAAGTGAATTGCAATCCACCAATGATTATACTCAAAGCCATGAAAGGCATAATCCATGATGACTCATGATTTTAGATGTAAGGTTGCAGTATTTTTAAGTGAAAATAACAAATAACCACTAGGTGGCGCTATGACAAACTCGTGCATGCAACCTCAGGTCATGACTGTGTTACTTGTAGCTAGTATCACGGCTATTCACTTTAGTATAGTGAAGAAACAGTTGTATGACCATTGGGCTCACTCAATGTCAAAGATTTTGTTCAATTATGAGGCCAACTAGTGGTGCAGGCATACAATTTTTTTTGTATTGCCTCAGACTCTGCTCAGACATCAGCGTATCAAATTTGGTGAAAAAATGTCATTTCGTTGCAGAGTTATAACCATTTATGTGTAAAAAACACCAAATTTGGAGGTAATTTTTCGTTTTTTGCAATTTTCGGCCATTTCTGATGGAAATTTTAACATAACGCCAATAGAGTTTTTTGTTCAGAAGGTAAAGTTAATTTCTTCCTATGGTCGTTTCGAGTCGATCGGAATAACCCTCGCGGAGTTATTCGCGCGTGTTTTTTAAGCGCTATTTTGCTGTGCAGGGCTAACCGTTAGGCGAAAACTAGCATGTTTGGTATCGTTGGACTCGGCAACAATTCAAAACTCTAAGGAAAAAAGTCCCATGAAAATACGTTAAACTCAGCCTTAGTTATAAGCATTATTAGATTCGTCTGACCACTAGGTGGCGCTGTGACGAAACGATGCATGAAACCTCAAGCTGTGACTCTCATCACAAGTACTAAGTGTCGTGTTGATACTTCATTCCTGTCCCCAGTTATAGCCAATAAAGTCCAAATGGCTGCGCACACTACAGACGTTTGGGCGTGGTATGTTAACCGTGAGTCGAAAGTTCAACTTTTTTTTAATAATTATTGATATTCAAACTCCAAGGAACATTTTAGCACTGGAACGATTCCGATCGGGCGAAAAACCTAGGACTAGTTCGTTTTTATCTTTTTAGACAAAATCGAAAATAGCGGAACATTTTTCATGACGGAAATGAAATCGGAGATATACATTTTGTTCGTCTTGATGCAAGGAATCCAGTCATATAAGACACTTGACATTTGGACAAGAATTGTGGGAGTTATGAGCATAAACGTGTTTGCCATCGCTGTAGCGCCCCCCATAGGCCGATTGGGTTCATACTCTGTCAAGTTCGCGCACGAGTGAGACCTATCATTTGGCCAAGTCTCAAGTCTCTAGGCCTTACGGTTTGCTCTGCACGATCCGTTTTACGGCAGAAGAAAAATAATAAAAAGAAATATAGCTGCAAGCAGCGATTACCGGGGTTCAAGCGATTTGGGACATTAAGACCTTTAAGGGCATGCCTGTGTAGATTTGCTGCATTGTACAAAATAAATGATGAAAATTAAGCTACCAGACACACGTGTTCAAAAGTATCAGCAAAAAAGTTACTATCATTCAGTGAAATGTCTCCCTCTCTTCTCACGGAACATTGACAAACAGAACACTGAAGGAAATGTTTGTGGTGCTTGCAGTGGCAAAACTCGGGTCACAAAATGTTAAAATCGTGTTAATGAGTCAAAAGAGCCGAACCCCACATCTCTGCGATGTTCTGATACAGAGATACAGCTCTTGATAAATGGTTGCTAGGGTATTCTCATTGGTTGCTAGGAAGTGAATTGCAATTCACCAATTATTATACTCAAAGCCATGAAAGGCATAATCCATGATGACCCATGATTTTAGATGTAAGGTTGCAGTATTTTTAAGTGAAAATAACAAATAACCACTAGGTGGCGCTATGACAAACTCGTGCATGCAACCTCAGGTCATGACTGTGTTACATCTAGCTAGTATCACGGCTATTCGCTTTAGTATAGTGAAGAACCAGTTGTATGACCATTGGGCTTACTCGATGTCAAAGGTTTTGTTCAATTATGAGGCCAACTAGTGGTGCAGGCATACCATTTTTTTTGTATTGCCTCAGACTCTGCTTAGACATCAGCGTATCAAATTTGGTGAAAAAATGTCATTTCGTTGCAGAGTTATAACCATTTATGTGTAAAAAACACAAAATTTGGAGGTAATTTTTCGTTTTTTGCAATTTTCGGCCATTTCTGATGGAAATTTTAACATAACGCTAATAGAGTTTTTTGTTCAGAAGGTAAAGTTAATTTCTTCCTATGGTCGTTTCGAGTCGATTGGAATAACCCTCGCGGAGTTATTCGCGCGTGTTTTTTAAGCGCTATTTTGCTGCGCAGGGCTAACCGTAAGGCGAAACCTGGCATGTTTAGTATCGTTGGACTCGGCAACAATTCAAAACTCTATGGAAAAAAGTCCCATGAAAATACGTCAAACTCAGCCTAAGTTATAAGCATTTAAATGATTCGTCTGACCACTAGGTGGCGCTGTGACGAGACGAGGCACGCAACCTCATGCCATGACTCTCATCACAAGTACGAAGTATCGTGTTGATACTTAATTTCTGTCCCCAGTTATAGCCAATAAAGTCCAAGTGGCTGCGCACACTTCAGACGTTTGGGCGTGGCATGTCGACCGTGAGTCGAAAGTTCAACTTTTTTTCAATGATTATTGATATTCGAACTCCAAGGAACATTTTAGCACTGGAACGATTCCGATCGAGCGAAAAACCTAGGACTAGTTCGTTTTTATTTTTTTCGACAAAATCGAAAATAGCGGAAAATTTTTAATGACGGAAATGAAATCGGAGATATACATTTTGTTCGTCTTGACGCAAGGAATCCAGTGATATAAGAAACTTGAGATTTGGACAAGAATTCTGGAAGTTATGAGCATCAACGCGTTTGCCATCGCTGTAGCGCCCCCCATAGGCCGATTGGAGTGACACTCTGTCAACTTCGCGCACGAATGAGACCTACCATTTGGCCAAGTCTCAAGTCTCTAGGCCTTACGGTTTGGTCTGCACGATCCGTTTTACGGCAGAAGAAAAATAATAAAAATAATAATAATAATAATAATAAAAATCCATACAAATACAATAGGGTTTCAGCCCTTCGGGCTTGAACCCCTAATAAAACAGACAAATACAATAGGTTTTCAGCACTTCGTGCTCGAAACCCTAATTAAAGCTGCAAGCAGCATTTACCGGGTTTCGAGCATTAAAGCACGTCAAAGACGTCAGACATCGTCGACCAGGCTGATCCAGCATCCACAAAAACAAAAGAGGTGGTCAGAAACGGTTCATACAGACTATGTATGCTTAAACACACGTGCACCTATAGGACAAACATGTCACTTCCTTAATGTGAAGTCATTCGCAGCTACCAGACACACGTGTTCAAAGTTGTCAGCAAAAAAGGTGTTATCATTCAGTGAAATGTCTCCCTCTCTTCTCACGGAACATTGACAAACAGAACACTGAAGGAAATGTTTGTGGTGCTTGCAGTGGCAAAACTTGGGTCACAAAATGTTAAAATAGTGTTAATGAGTCAAAAGAGCCGAACCCCATGTCTCTACGATGTTCTGATACAGAGATACAGCTCTTGTTAAATGGTTGCTAGGGTATTCTCATTGGTTGCTAGGGAGTGAATTGCAATCCACCAATGATTATACTCAAAGCCATGAAAGACATAATCCATGATGACTCATGATTTTAGATGTAAGGTTGCAGTATTTTTAAGTGAAAAAAAACAAATAACCACTAGGTGGCGCTATGACAGACTCGTGCATGCAACCTCAGGTCATGACTGTGTTACTTGTAGCTAGAATCACGGCTATTCACTTTAGTTTAGTGAAAGAAACAGTTGTATGACCATTGGGCTTACTCAATGTCAAAGGTTTTGTTCAATTATGAGGCCAACTAGTGGTGCAGGCATACAATTTTTTTTGTATTGCCTCAGACTCTGCTCAGACATCAGCGTATCAAATTTGGTGAAAAAATGTCATTTCGTTGCAGAGTTATAAGCATTTATATCTAAAAAACACAAAAAATGAATGTAATTTTTCGTTTTTTGCAATTTTCGGCCATTTCTGATGGAAATTTTAACATAACACCAATAGAACTTTTTGTTCAGAAGGTAAAGTTAATTTCTTCCTATGGTTGTTTTGAGTCAATCAGAATAACCCTCGCGGAGTTATTCGCGCATGTTTTTTAAGCGCTATTTTGCTGCGCAGGGCTAACCGTAAGGCGAAACCTGGCATGTTTGGTATCGTTGGACTCGGCAACAATTCAAAACTCTTAGTAAAAAAGTCCCATGAAAATACGTCAAACTTAGCCTAAGTTATAAGCATTTAAATGATTCGTCTGACCACTAGGTGGCGCGGTGACGAAACGAGGCACGCAACCTCAGGCCATGACTCTCATCACAAATACCAAGTGTCGTGTTGATACTTCATTTCTGTCCCCAGTTATAGCCAAAAAAGTCCAATTGGCTGCGCACACTTCAGACGTTTGGGCGTGGCATGTCGACCGTGAGTCGAAAGTTCAACTTTTTTTTAATAATTATTGATATTCAAACTCCAAGGAACATTTTAGCACTGGAACGATTCCGATCGAGCGAAAAACCTAGGACTAGTTCGTTTTTATTTTTTTCGACAAAATCGGAAATAGCGGAAAATTTTTAATGACGGAAATGAAATCGGAGATATACATTTTTTAAGTTTGGAGCCAGGGATTACAATGATACCAAACACTTGAGTGTCTGATTTCCGGTTTAGGAGTTATGAGGCCCAACGCGTCGGGCATTGCTATAGCGCCACCTATGGGCCGATTTGGCTGATTCACTGTATCTGAGTAGCCTGCTAATATACAACCAGTTGACCAAGTGGCAAGTTTCTACGACTTACGGTTTGGGCTGGGCAACGCGTTTTAAGGCGGAAAAATAATAATAAATATAGCTGCAAGCAGCAATTGCCGGGTTTCGAGCATTAAAGCACGTCAAAAACGTCAGACGTCGATTACCAGGCTGAGGAGTTGCACCCGAATACAGACACAATGAATGATAGACCACCTCGCTCCAGAAAAACGAAAGAGATGGTCAAAAACGGATCATACAGACTATTTATGCTTACACACATGTGCACCTATAAGACAAACATGTAATGTCCTTAATGTGAAGTTATAAGGATAATTTGTTAACGAGAATAAGTTATTCAGATTTATACGGAAACATACAATTCAGAAATGGCTGTGTTTAGTTTAACTAAAAGGCCATTGAGTCGTGGTATGGTCATCAATGGTTCAAACAGACTGCGGACGTGCATATACGACACAAACAGCAGCGCAGCAGACCGCAAAGACTTACAGTGGACAGCACATCAAAGATGTCAGACGTCGTCGACCAGGCTGATCCAGCATCCACAAAAACGAAAGAGATGGTCAGAAACAGTTCATACAGACTATGTATGCTTAAACACACGTGCACCTATAGGACAAACATGTCACGTGCTTAATGTGAAATCATTCGCTTGGGTTCAAGCGATTTGGGATCTTATGACCTTTAAGGGCATGCCTGAGTAGATTTGCTGCATTGTACAAAATAAATGATGAAAAGTAAGCTACCAGACACACTTGTTCATAGTTGTCGTCATAGCCGAACCCCATGTCTCTAAGATGTTCTGATACTGAGATACAGCTCTTGCTAAATGGTTGCTAGGGTATTCTCATTGGTTGCTAGGGAGTGAACTGCAATCCACCAATGATTATACTCAAAGCCATGAAAGGCACAATCTATGATGACTCATGATTTTAGATGTAAGGTTGCAGTATTTTTAAGTGAAAATAACAAATAACCACTAGGTGGCGCTATGTCAAACTCGTGCATGTAACCTCGGGTCATGACTGTGTTACATGTAGCTAGTATCACGGCTATTCACTTTAGTTTAGTGAAGAAACAATTGTATGACCATTAGGCTTACTCAATGTCAAAGGTTTTGTTCAATTATGAGGCCAACTACTGGTGTAGGCAAACAATTTTCTTTGTATTGCCTCAGACTCTGCTCAGACATCAGCATATCAAATCTGGTAGAAAAATGTCATTTCATAGCGGAGTTATAACCATTTATGTGTAGAAAACACAAAAAATGAATGTAATTTTTCGTTTTTTTGCAATTTTCGGCCATTTCTGATGGAAATTTTAACATAACGCCAATAGAGTTTTTTGTTCAGAAGGTAAAGTTAATTTCTTCCTATGGTGTTTTCGAGTCGATCGGAATAACCCTCGCGGAGTTATTCACGCATGTTTTGTAAGCACAGTTTTTGCAGTGCAGAACTAACCGTAAGGCAAAACCTGGTATGTTTGGTATCGTAGGACTTGGAAACAATTCAGGATGAAAAAAAAAACAACTCCCATGAAAATCTCTTGACCACAGATAAAATTATAGGCGTGAAAGTTGTAACCATTGCATAATCACAGTATTTAGTGCCATTTTCCCCGTTATAGCGCCATCTAGTGTCCGATCGGCGAGCTTTTTATATCACGGCCTAAGACCGATGGCCTACAAATATGATTCAAGCCCCGTGATGATATCTCAAACGACTCTCGAGTTATGGCCGTTTTAATGTTTTAAGCTCCGCCCAGTTTGGTTTTTGGCCACTCCTTGCGTGATTGAATGTAAATTTCAATTTTTTTTTGATAATTATTTATAGTCACACTCCACAGAATCAATCAGCCTTGGTTAGGTTCAGATCGGGCGAAAAACCAAGGACTAGGTCGCAAAAGTAGGTTTGAACGTTATCGCCAATAACTCACAAACCGTTTGATTGACAGCAACGCTTCCAGAGGCAAAGTTTTTCGTCATGAGCCGATCTATCATATGATGTCATGTTTGTTTGTGTACGTCAAACGTCACGTGATACAGGCACCGAAATACGGTATTACGCCCCCTAGTGGCCAAATGACACCAAAATTCTTACAGGCCTTCAGGAGCAGTACACGAAGAAGCACAGTGCGTTTCGTTCCGATCGACCTTTGTTAACCCTGTCAAATCAGTCCTCAACCTTCATTGGCCGACGACGGCCATGTTTTTGAAGATACGCCAATGTCCTTCTAGACCCTCATGGTACATTGCACAAAGACATACAATACAAAATATTAAGTGTATCGGGCTAACGGTTGTGTAGTAATAGCCATTCCCGATCTCAAGCCTGTTACAGCGCCACCTAGTGGCCAAAATCCGCATCTTTTTTACTGTGATCCCGGAGTGAGCTGGTACATATGTGTACCAAACCTCGTTAAGATATCTCAAACCGTTCACGAGTTATAGCCATTTCAGTGACGATAGGCTACTTCCTGTATGGAGTTTTGGTGCCCCCTAGTGACCCTGAAGCGGAATTTCAAATTCTGTTCGATAATTATTTACCTACTCACTCCACAGATTTGTCCTGCATTGGAACGATTCCGATCGGGCGAAAAACCTAGGACTAGTTCATTTTGGCTTGAAATGCATATTATGCAAATTAGCGAAAAAATTTGCATACCGGAAATGAAATCGGAGATATACATTTTTTAAGTTTGGAGCCAGGGATTACAATGATACCAAACACTTGAGTGTATGATGTCCGGTTTAGGAGTTATGAGCCCAAACGCGTCGGGCATTGCTATAGCGCCACCTATGGGCCGATTTGGCTGATTCACTGTATCTGAGTAGCCTGCTAATATACAACCAGATGACCAAGTGGCAAGTTTCTACGACTTACGGTTTGGGCTGGGCAATGCGTTTTAGCGTGGAAAAATAATAAATAATAATAATAATAAAACAGACAAATACAATAGGTTTTCAGCACTTCGTGCTCGAAACCCTAAATATAGCTGCAAGCAGCGATTAGCGGGGTTCAAGCTATTTGGGATCACAAGACGTTTAAGGACATGGCCATATAGATATTCTGCATTGTATATTATACACATACACGTTTACCTGAGAAAGGAGAAACAAGACTGTTAAAGAACAAGACTTAATACTGACATGGTTACACACTCATTTTGTATGTAGTTTTTTTTATAAAAAACATAAAAATATAATTCTTACTGCAAATGTCGTGTAAGTGCCTCCAAAATTATGTTCACGTTTCACAGCTATCATAAAGTGACATGAGTGATAAAACTGACAACTCAGAACAATTGAAGTGGTAGTCTTTCACTAAATTTGATTTTAATATTATAACAGTAAAATCATGAAGTTAAAGGTGCAGTGTGTACATTTTAGTGGCATCTAGTGGTGAGGTCACGAAATGCAACCAATGGCTTAGTCCACTGCTCACCCCTCGCTTTTGAAACACATAGAGAAGCTACGGTAGCCGCCACCAGACAAACATGTCATCGTCGGAGACAACTTAGTAAAAAATTTGTCCGTTAGGGGCTTCTGTAGAAAAATGGCGCCACAAAATGTTGACTTCCATGTAAGGGGACCTTGGTGTTTGTAGATAAAAAGGTCTCGTTCTAAGCTAATAAACACATACCGGTTCATTATGGAAGGTCTTTATATACCCCTGATAATATAGTTTTGTATATCATTTTGCATTTCTGTCAAGAGATCCTTCTAAAAATTACACACTGCACCTTTAAATGTGAACAGATTTCTATTAATAGTAGAATTAGTTAAAGAGTAATCATCTTCTGTGTTTTCTGTGAGTTCAAATGTCAGCCAGTGATTGATCCTCTTCTGCCATCTAGTGGACATAACGGAAAATTGCACCTAAAATCCACAATAAGGAATTTGAGTATATTGCCTGATCTCAATAATATATTGTATGCTTTGTCATAAGCTTTAGGGGCCGTTCGTCAGGGCCATTTTCAAAATGACTGTGTGATAGCTATACTTTTGCAAAGTTGTTTTTGTATTTGATATATATATATATATATATATATATATATATATATATATATATATATATATATATATATATATACAGTGTAGAGAAAATTGTACTGCACTGGCTTTACTGTTGTTGAGTGTAAGAACTAAAACAATTTAATAAAACAACCAGATACGTTATCAGAATGGTGGATGGTGTTATTAAATCCTGTCAATAACAAATATCATTTCATTTAGCAGATTCATGTTCATGTCCTTTAATCGAGTACCATGAAGGCTTTCTGTTTTAATTAGGTAAATAAAGTGAGGTATGCAAGTTATTAAACCGTATATATTTTTATGGACAAAAGGAACATATACACAAACATGCTCTGCACATTTTGTATGTTTCTCTCATCTGAAACAGTCATTTTAGTTCATAGAGATCTATTCTGTAGGTCTTACTAAATGTTTGCTTGTTTAAATCTTTTAGACATTTTTTTAACAAAAGTAATTGTTCTTATAGAACATATATATTCTTTGACATAGATATTATGTGCAAACATACAAGTATTTCAGATAACAGCCTCTGTCATATTATAGTAGGCCTAAAAGTAGTACTAAAGCTCTACATTTTTTTATATTTAACCACTGGCTATGTCCATACATAACTGATACAGATGTGTTGTTTATATCAAATGGAGTTAATAACAAATGATGTCATTAAGCAAATGTCAGTCAGATTTGCTATTAAGCACTTATTAGTGTTCACACATGTGCTGTGCTAGAGTAAGTTTTCAGCAAATCATTTACATTTAAAATAACCAATTGTATCATAACATTACAATTTCATTGCAATAATTCTATAAACAATTATTAAAAACTTTATAAGATACATCATGACATGTTTATGTTCTGGAAAGTAGATTAGAATACTAAAGCTTCTGATAACCAAATATATATTCTCTTTATGTATGATTATTAGTTATTATTTCTAATGTTGGCCTATAATTGTTCTTTAAGGATCCACATATTTACAGCAATCTTTTTCATACCTTTAGGATTTGAAAAATTCTAAGACAACATTTGAAGCTTTATAACTTTATTGGGTTGTTTCCCACAGGTTTAGATTGATGCATGACTAGCCATTAGTTATGTAAAAACATTTAGGTACTTTTTACAAACAAACCTTATAAAAAACATTTCTGGTGTACATCTTAAGACAAAACTATGGCCCAGATATATTTAAAGGTAGGCCAGTGTAAGCTATTTTCAAGTAAGACAACTAAAACTTAAGCCTAAATTTTAGTCTGTAACTACACTTAAACCAATTGTCAGTAACATTAATCTCTAAGACTAGTATTCAAAGTTAGTCATACATTTTTGTCTTCATGATTGAACATAACTGCTTTAAGTATCATGTGAAAAAATATTTAAATTATTTAAAATATATTTAAATCCAAATAGTTAGACTGATTAGCCCTAACTAACTACTAATTCTTCAGACTAGTCCTTAAAACACAGTCTTAATTATGTTTTTTATATTATATAGTTTTTTTAAATAACATTACTAAAATATTAAATGTATCATTTTTTATTACGAGTTGAATTTGAATCCCGAGCAGTTTTAACCTTACGGACATGTTACTATAACAACAACTCTAGGATGACCTTCGAAGAAACAAATAATTCAACATGAAGCTAAATCGTCAACAATGAAATCCAGCTAACTGAGTAATCCACGTATGAACGACAGACCCAGCAGTGAAACACTATATTAAAAAGTCAATTCTATGCAATCCAGTTGAGAAAGGAGGATACTTTTTTTTACTAGATTTTAATACTGCTAACTGTGTTTTTAAAAATAAGTGGATAAAAAGTTACTGAAGTTGCAAAGGTAGTATATGGAACATCATACCAGAAATGATTTTTAAGAAATTGGGTGGTTTGGAATTTTTTTTGCGATACAATTTTGATATAAACAAGTTTCCCATAAAACTGTCAGGTTTCCATAAACAGGTTTGTTTTCTTGGATGCTCATATAAAAACATAACTTTTCTCCACATAGATCTGTTATTTGGAATAACAAGAATATTCTATACAAGAAACAGATCCTTATTTTATAGAAATTGGTATGATAATAATATAATATTAGTGAGGCAGTTATTTAAAGATGATGGTCACCTCTTTAATTATTGTGAATTCCTCAATCACTATAAGATTCCAGTAACTGCTAAGGAATTTGCAGTTGTATTTGATGCCATACCTAGTGGACTTATTCAACTCTTTCAATGTTATACATCTTATGATTGTAACTCCTTACATAATACTCAGTTATGTATTAATAGAGTAAATATTCTAGAAAAAAAATTAATAACTTTTTTATAAGAACAGAAATGAATGTAGAAGTGAATATTTGCCTAGATGTAAACCATACTAATCTGCAGTTCAACCTTTAAACAAGTTTTAATTTAAACTATTTGATTGTAATATTATAGTAATGAGTTTCTAAAATTAATATATATATATAAATTGTTCATATTTTAATTTGAAAACAGAAGTGGAGATAATTAGATTTTAATTAGTTTTAATACATTTTGATGATTTGATTATAAAATAAAATAGATATAGTACAGTAAATTCACAAAATAGTTTTTCATATAAACATAAACATCTAGAGAAGTACTTTCAACTCACTGAAACGCGGTGGTTTCTCGAGACCCAATGCTCGGCACATTTTGTATGATTCTCTCATCTGACACAATCAGTTTAGTTCATACAAATCTCTACTGATGATTAAAGTAGATTTGTTTAAAATAGAAGACTTTTGTATATGTGCAGAGCAGTGGGCCTCCAGGAATAATTTTGAGAACCACAAATCTAGGGAACAGTTAACGTAACACCCGTTGTTCTAGCTGCAAATATTTCCGGAATGATGAGCCAAAAATCCTCACAGACACTTGAAAACATAAGACAAACAGGCCCATCAGTTTAGTTGTAATCGCACACCATTACACTGGACTGGTACATGGTTAATGCTGGCGGCTGTTGGTCTCATGTTTTCTAAGATATGTAATTATCCTAATAGACCCTTATAAGAATCTGAAAGCAGATGTAAAGTGCAAAATAACAAGTAGGTCAGACAAATATTTATGTGTCGTATACATATGCTATAGTCATCGTTCTTTGTTCTTAGGTTATAGCGCCACCTAGTGGACAATCTCTGAAATTTTTTGCATGTGACCTCGGCCTAGGTCTATACATATGTGTACCAAATTTCGTGTTGATATCTGATTCCTATCATAAATGATAGCCATTTAAGTATTTGTGGCACCGCCTCTTAGTACTTTTGACTGTGGTATTGCGACGACGAGTGCAAAGTTCAACTTTTTTTTGATAATTATTGATATTCAGTGTCTAAGGAATATTCCAGCACTGGATTGGTTCAGATCGGTCAAAAAACCTAGGACTAGTTCGCAAAAGTAGGTTTATAAGAAAATGATGAATATCTAACAAACGATTCGACTGAGACAAGTGCTGCTTGAGGAAAAGTTGTTCATTATAAGTACCTCTATTAAATGATATGAGGATCTTGTTGATATCTAAAACACTGCATAATACACAATCACTTAAACACTGAAAAAACGTGATAGCGCCTCCCGGAGGCCGAATTTTTTCTTACTCTGCACAGACCTTCATGGCCAAGAGACAAACAGGCCCACCACGTTTCGTTTCGATCGGCCTCCGTTAACCCTGCCTAATAGCTGCTTTTTCTTGATTGGCCGATGGCGGCCATGTTTTTTGAGCTACGCGAAATTCCTTTTAGACACAGATAGTACCCTAGACCAGGAGCACCGGTGCCAAAGGTCAAGTTGATCGGCCCCATATTTCTGTAATTACAGCCCTTTAAAGTTGAGGTGGTGTTATAGCGCCAACTAGTGGTCAAGCGGCGCAATTTTTTGCACGTGACCCCAGAATAGCCCCCTGTATATGTGTACCAAATTTGGTGTCAATACCTCTTTCCAATCCCAAGTTATAGCCATTTAAGTCCAAGAGGCTCCGCCCATTGGGGGCGTTTGGGCGTGGCTTTACGATGGTGAGTCGAAAGTTCAATTTTTTTTTGATAACTTTTGATATTCACACTCCAAGGAATATTACAGCACTGGAACGGTTTCAATCGGTCGAAAAACCTAGGACTAGTTCGTTTTTATTTTTTTCGACAAAATCGAAAATAGCGGAAAAAAAATCCAGGCGCAAATAAAATCGGAGATATACGTTTTGTTCGTCTTGACGCAAGGATTCCAGTGATATAAGACACTTTATATTTGGATAAGATTTGTGGGAGTTATGAGCATAAACGTGTTTTTTATCGTTATAGCGCCACCTATGGGCCAATCGGGTTGATACTCTATCAACCTCTCCCCAAATTGGGTCCTACCATTTGGCCAAGTTTCAAGTCTCTAGGCCTTACGGTTTGGGCTGCACGTTCCGTTTTACGGCAAAATAATAATAAATATAGCTGCAAGCAGCAATTGCCGGGTTTCGAGCATAAAAGCACATCAAAAACGTCAGACGTGGCTGACCAGGCTGAGGAGTTGCACCCGAACACAGCCACAATGACTGATAGACCACCTCGCTCCAGACAAAACAAAAGAGATGGTCAAAAACAGATCATACAGACAATGTATGCTTACACACACGTGCACCTATAGGACAAACATGTAACGTCCTTAATTGACGTTATGAGGATAATTTGTTAACGAGAATGAGTTATTCTGCAGCGCAGCAGACGACAAAGACGTACAGTGGACAGCAAACACAGCTGCAAAGATTATGCTTGACATATTTAATGTCCTCCTGAATTGTGTTCTGGTAACCCCAGGACTAAGTGTAAGGCGAAACTTGGCATGTTTCGTATCGTTGGACTCTGCAACAATTCAGGACTCCTATGAAACAAGTCCCATTAAAATACGTTGACTATTGGCGTGTAAAATATGCATCCGACCACTAGGTGGCGCTGCAAACGAAACTGTGCATACTCCCTCAGGTCCTGACTACCATCACAATTACCAAGCACTGTGTCATTACGCATAGGTTTTTTGAAGATACAACCTTGAATACATTAACATTTTAAGTAAATTTTGGTTTTTCGCATTTTTTGACCATTTCTGATGAAAATTTTAATATAACGCCAATAAAGCTTTTTGTTCAGAAGGTAAAGTAAGGTTCTTCCTATGGTGTTTTCGAGTGGATAGGATTTACGGTTACGAAGATATTAGTGATTGTTTTTTATGAGCTAAAACGCAGTTCTGGTCGAACCGTAACTCAAAACCTGTCATGCTTGGTATCATAGGATTCGAAAACAATTCAGGATCATACAAAAACAACGACCATGAAAATGTGTTGATCACAGATAAAGTTATAGGCTTATATACGTGTAACCGTTGCATAATCACAGTATTTAGTGCCATTTTCCCCGTTATAGCGCCATCTAGTGTCCGATCGGCAAGCTTTTTATATCACGACCTTAGACCGATGGCATACACATATAATTCAAGCCCCATGATGATATCTCAAACACCTCTCGAGTTATGGCTGTTTAAATGTTTTAAGCTCCGCCCAGTTCGGTTTTTGTCCACTCCTTGCGTGTTTGAATACAAATTTCAACTTTTTTTTGATAATTATTCATATTCACACTCCACAGAATCAATCAGCCTTGGTTAGGTTCAGATCGGGCGAAAAACCAGGGACTAGTTCGCAAAAGTAGGTTTGAACGTTATTGCCAATAACTAACGAACCGTTTGATTGACAGCAACGCTTCAATAGGCAAAGTTTTTCGTCATGAGCCGATCTATCATATGATGTCATGTTTGTTTGTGTATGTCAAACGTCACGTGATACAGGCACCGAAATACGGTATTACGCCCCCTAGTGGCCAAATGACACCATAATTATTACAGGCCTTCAGGAGCAGTACACGAAGAAGCACAATGCGTTTCGTTCCGATCGACCTCCGTTAACCCTGTCAAATCAGTCCTCAACTTTCATTGGCCGACGACGGCCATGTTTTTGAAGATACGCCAATGTCCTTCTAGACCCTCATGGTACATTGCACAAAGACACACCATACCAAATATTAAGTCTATCAGGCTAACGGTTGTGTAGTAATAGCCATTCCCGAGCTCAAGCCTGTTATAGCGCCACCTAGTGCCCAAAATCCGCATATTTTTTACTGTGACTCCGGACTGAGCTGGTACATATGTGTACCAAACCTCGTTAAGATATCTCAAACCGTTCACGAGTTATAGCCATTTCAGTGACAATAGGCTACTTCCTGTATGGAGTTTTGGCGCCCCTTAGTGACCCTGAAGCGGAATTTCAAATTCTGTTCGATAATTATTTACCTACTCACTCCACAGATTTCTCCTGCGTTGGAACGATTACGATCGGACGAAAAACCTAGGACTAGTTCATTTTGGCTAAAAATGCATATTATGCAAATTAGCGAAAAAATTTGCATACCGGAAATGAAATCGGAGATATACATTTTTTAAGTTTGGAGCCAAGGATTACAATGATACCAAACACTTGAGTGTAGGATGTCCGGTTTAGGAGTTATGAGTCCCAACGCGTCGGGCATTGCTATAGCGCCACCTATGGGCCGATTTGGCTGATTCACTGTATCTGAGTAGCCTGCTAATATACAACCAGTTGACCAAGTGGCAAGTTTCTACGACTTACGGTTTGTGCTGGGCGACGCGTTTTATGGCGGAAAAATAATAATAATAATAATAAAAATATTTATGTGTTGTATACATATGCTATAGTCATCGTTCTTTGTTCTTTGGTTATAGCGCCACCTGGTGGACAATCTCTGAAATTTTTTGCATGTTACCTCGTCCTAGGACTATACATATGTGTACCAAATTTCGTGTTGATATCTCATTCCTATCATAAATGATAGCCATTTAAGTATTTGTGGCACCGCCTCTCCGTACTTTTGACCGTGTTGTTGCGACCACGAGTGCAAAGTTCTACTTTTTTTTGATAATTATTGATATTCAGTGTCTAAGGAATATTCTAGCACTTGATTGGTTCAGATCGGTCAAAAAACCTAGGACTAGTTCGCAAAAGTAGGTTTAAAAAAAAATGATGAATATCTAACAAATGATTCGACTGAGACAAATGCTTCTTGAGGGAAAGTTGTTCATTGTAAGTACCTCTATTAAATTATATAAAGATCTTGTTGATATCTGAAACACTGCATAATACACAATCACTTAAACACCGCAAAAACGTGATAGCGCCTCCCGGAGGCCGAATTTTTTCTTACTCTGCACAGACCTTCATGGCCAAGAGACAAACAGGCCCACCGCGTTTCGTTTCGAGCGGCCTTCGTTAACCCTGTCTAATAGCTGCTTTTCTTTGATTGGCCGATGGCGGCCATGTTTTTTGACCTACGCAAAATTCCTTTTAGAAATTGATAGAACCCTAGACCAAGAGCAACCATGCCAAATTTCAAGTTGATCGGCCCCATATTTTTGTAGTTACAGCCCTTCAAAGTTGAGGTGGTGTTATAGCGCCAACTAGTGGTTAAACGCCGCAATTTTTTTCACGTGTCCCCAGAATAGTCCCCTGTATATGTGTACCAAATTTGGTTTCGATACCTCTTTTCATTACCAAGTTATAGCCATTTAAGTCCAAGAGGCTCCGCCCATTAGGGTCGTTTGGGCGTGGCTTGACGACGGCGAGTCTAAAGTTCAACTTTTTTTTGATAACTTTTTATATTCACACTCCAAGGAATATAACAGCACTGGAACGGTTCCGATCGGACGAAAAACCTAGGACTAGTTCGTTTTTATTTTTTTCGACAAAATCGAAAATAGCGAAAAAATTTTAATGACGGAAATGAAATCGGAGATATACGTTTTGTTCGTCTTGATGCAACGATTCCAGTGATATAAGACACTTGACATTTGGATAAGATTTGTGGGAGTTATGAGCATCAACGCGTTTGTTATCGCTATAGCGCCACCTATAGGCCAATCGGGTTGATTCTCTGTCAACCTCTCCCCAAATTGGGTCCTACCATTTGGCCAAGTTTCAAGTCTCTAGGCCTTACGGTTTGGTCTGCACGTTCCGTTTTACGGCAGAATAATAATAACTAATTAAAGCTGCAAGCAGCATTTACCGGGTTTCGAGCATTAAAGCACGTCAAATACGTCAGACATCGTCGACCAGGCTGATCCAGCATCCACAAAAACAAAAGAGGTGGTCAAAAACGGTTCATACAGACTATGTATGCTTAAACACACGTGCACCTATATGACAAACATGTCACGTCCTTAATGTGAAGTCATTCGCAGCTACCAGACACACGTGTTCTAAGTTGTCAGCAAAAAAGGTGTTATCATTCAGTGAAAGTGGTGCTTGCAGTGGCAAAACTTGGGTCACAAAATGTTAAAATAGTGTTAATGAGTCAAAAGAGTCGAACCCCATGTCTCTACGATGTTCTGATAGAGAGATACAGCTCTTGTTAAATGGTTGCGAGGGTATTCTCATTGGTTGCTAGGGAGTGAATTGCAATCCACCAATGATTATACACAAAGCCATGAAAGACATAATCCATGATGACTCATGATTTTAGATGTAATTTTGCAGTATTTTTAAGTGAAAATAACAAATAACCACTAGGTGGCGCTATGACAGACTCGTGCATGCAACCTCAGGTCATGACTGTGTTACTTGTAGCTAGAATCACGGCTATTCACTTTAGTTTAGTACAGTTGTCAACAGTCAACAGTTGTATGACCATTGGGCTTACTCAATGTCAAAGGTGTTGTTCAATTATGAGGCCAACTAGTGGTGCAGGCATACCATTTTTTTTTTGTATTGCCTCAGACTCTGCTCAGACATCAGCGTATCAAATTTGGTGAAAAAATGTCATTTCGTTGCAGGTTTATAAGCATTTATATCTAAAATACACAAAAAATGAATGTAATTTTTCGTTTTTTGCAATTTTCGGCCATTTCTGATGGAAATTTTAACATAACACCAATAGAACTTTTTGTTCAGAAGGTAAAGTTAATTTCTTCCTATGGTTGTTTCGAGTCGATCAGAATAACCCTCGCGGAGTTATTCGCGCATGTTTTTTAAGCGCTATTTTGCTGCGCAGGGCTAACCGTAAGACAAAACCTGGCATATTTGGTATCGTTGGACTCGGCAACAATTCAGGACTCCAAGGAAAAAAGTCCCATGAAAATACGTCAAACTCAGCTTAAGTTATAAGCATTTAAATGGTTCGTGTGACCACTAGGTGGCGCTGTAACGAAACGAGGCACGCAACCTTAGGCCATGACTCTCATCACAAATATCAAGTTTTGTGGTAAAACTTCATTTCTATCCCCAGTTATAGCCAATAAAGTCCAAGTGGCTGCGTACACTTCAGACGTTTGGGCGTGGCATGTCGACCGTTAGTCGAAAGTTCAAATTTTTTTTGATAACTTTTCATATTCACACTCCAAGGAATATTACAGCACTGGAACGGTTCCGATCGGACGAAAATCCTAGGACGAGTTCGTTTTTATTTTTTTCGACAAAATCGAAAATAGCGGGAAAAAATTCAAGGCGGAAATGAAATCGGAGATATACGTTTTGTTCGTCTTGACGCAAGGATTCCAGTGATATAAGACACTTGACATTTGGATAAGATTTGTGGGAGTTATTAGCATAAACACATTTTTTATCGCTATAGCGCCACCTATAGGCCAATCGGGTTGATACTCTATCAACCTCTCCCCAAATTGGGTCCTACCATTTGGCCAAGTTTGAAGTCTCTAGGCCTTACGGTTTGGTCTGCACGTTCCGTTTTACAGCAAAATAATAATAATAAATATAGCTGCTAGCAGCGATTATCGGGGTTCAAGCCATTTAGAACACAAGACGTTTAAGGACATTGGCATATAGATATTCTGCATTGTATATTGTACATACACACGTTTACCTGAGAAAGGAAAAACAAGACTGTTAAAGAACAAGACTTCATATTGACATGGTTATACACTCATTTGGTATGTAGTTTTTTTTATAAAAAACAAAAAATATATAATTCTTAGGGCAAATGTCGTGTAAGTGCCTCCAAAATTATGTTCACGTTTCACAGCAATCATAAAATGACATGAGTGTTAAAACTGATAACTCAGAACAATTGAAGTGGTAGTCTTTAACTAAATGTGATTTTAATATTATAATAGTAAAATCATGAAGTTAAAGGTGCAGTGTATACATTTAAGCGGCACCTAGTGGTGAGGTCACGAATTGCAACCAATGGCTTAGTCCACTGCTCACCCCTCGCTTTTGAAACACATAGAGAAGCTATGGTAGCCGCCACCAGACAAACATGTCATCGTCGAAGACAACTTAGTAAAAAAATGTGTCCGTTAAGGGCTTCTGTAGAAAAATGGCGGCACAAAATGGTGATTTCTATGTAAGGGCACCCTCAGTGTATGTAGATAAAAATGTCTCGTTCTAAGGTAATAAACACATACCGGTTCATTATGAAAGGTCTTTATACACCCCTGATAATATAGTTTTGTATATCATTTTGCATTTCCGTCAAGAGATCCTTCTAAAAATTACACACTGCACCTTTAAATGTGTACAGAGTTCTATTAATAGTAGACTTAGTTAAAGAGTAATCATCTTCTGTGTTTTCTGTGAGTGCAAATGTCAACCAGTGATTGATCCTCTTCAGCCATCTAGTGGACATAACGGAAAATTGCACCTAAAAACCACAATAAGGAATTTGAGTATATTGCCTGATCTCAATAATACTTGTATGCTTTGTCATAAGCTTTAAGGGCCATTCGTCAGGGCCGTTTTCAAAATGACTGTGTGATAGCTATACTTCTGCAAAGTTGTTTTTGTATTTGATATATATATATATATATATATATATATATATATATATATATATATATATATATATATATATATATATATATACAGTGTAGAGAAAATTGTACTACACTGGCTTTACTGTTGTTGAGTGTAAGAACTGAAATAATTTAATAAAACAAAACCAGATACGTTATCTGAATGGTGGATGGTGTTATTAAATTGTGTCAATAACAAATATCATTTCATTTAGCAGATTCATGTTCATGTCCTTTAATAGAGTACCATGAAGGCTTTCTGTTTTAATTAGGTAAATAAAGTGAGGTATGCAAGTTATTAAACCTTATATATCTTTATGGACAAAAGGAACATATACACAAACATGCTCTGCACATTTTGTATGTTTCTCTCATCTGAAACAGTCATTTTAATTCATAGAGATCTAGGTCTTACTAAATGGTTGCTTGTTTAAATCTTTTAGACTATTTTTTTAAACAAAAGTAATTGTTCTTATAGAACTTATATATTCTTTGACATAGATATTATGTGCAAACATACAAGTTTTTCAGATGACAGCCTCTGTCATATTATAGTAGGCCTAAAAATAGTACTAAAGCTGTACATTTTTTTTTATATTTAACAACTGACTATGTCCATACATAACTGATCCAGATGTGTTGTTTATATCAAATGGAGTTAATAACAAATATGATGTCATTAAGCAAATGTCAGTCAGATTTGCTATTAAGCACTTATTTGTAAATAGAAAATAGAAAATAGATTAGAATACTAACTTTTAAATCTAGATTAAAAACACATCTGTTTAACTCTGCATTTACTGAATGAGCACTGTGCTGCTTCTGCTGACTAGCCATTAGTTATGTAAAAACATTTAGGTACTTTTTACAAACAAACCTTATAAAAAACATTACTGGTGTACATCTTAAGACAAAACTATGGCCCAGATATATTTAAAGGTAGGCCAGTGTAAGCTATTTTCAAGTAAGATAATTAAACTTAAGCCTTAATTTTAGTCTGTAACTACACTTAAACCAATGGTCAGTAACAATAATCTCTAAGACTAGTATTCAAAGTTAGTCATACATTTTTGTCTTCATGATTAAATATTACTGCTTTAAGTATCATGTGAAAAATATTTAAATTATTTAACCTCTTAAGCGTCGTCCTATACTTTAGAGTGGGGGAGTGAAAAGTTGAAGTGCATCTTCAAATGAATATAACTCTGGCAATTTTTGGTCTTGTTTTAAAGAAGACAATTGAAGGTTTTTGACTGAAGTGTAACCAGGTGAAAATATTTAACAGAAAAATTGTTATAGCAGTTTACATTTATTTTAATAAATAAAAATAATCCAATAACATATTAATTTTATTAAAAAAATTATAAAAAGGTAAATTTTTAAAAAAAGTAATAATGTAAACATGAAGCCAGATGTCTCAAGCAGTTGTGATCCAAATTTCAAGTTAAAATCACAAAAAATGAGGTTTGTGTTACAGTTTTAGTGGTTTTACCAACAACGGCCAGTAGGTGTCAACGGTTTGCTGCATACTCTTGTCATAAATGAATCAATTACTTTCACAGCATTATTATTACTGCTAAAACATTTTGAAATATGAAAACTACATTCTAAGAGCTTTCCAATGATATATAGTTTGTCAACATTTTTGAAGATTTATAATAGGATATAGGCATTATGAATAAATAATAATAATATGCATTCCTATGGGAGGGGGGGCATGTAACAAAAAACTGTCACTAAATTATTTCTATCATCAGATGACTTTGACATATGAAAACTACATTCTGAGAGCTTTCCAGTGATATATAGTTTATCAAGATTTTTGGGGTTTAGGGTGGGGGTTTAGTGTTAAAAAAATGTAAAAACATATTGGGCCTACATGTGGGCCAGTGACCTTTTTGAAACTGACTTTCACTACGTCATTTTTTTCTCAAAATGGTAAAGATATATGATAACTATACTCTTAGAGCTTTCCAATGATATATAGTTTGTCAAAATTGTTTAGGTTTGGAATAGGGTATTAGTGCTATACATATGTAAAAACAAACTGGGTCCACCTGTGGCCCGGTGACATTTTTGAATCTGACTCTTACTCTGTTATAATTTCTCCAAAATGGTGAAAAAATATGAAAACTACACTCTTAGAGCTTTCCAATGATATATAGTTTGTCAAGATATTTTAGGTTTAGATAGGGTATTTGTGTTACCAATATATAATAACAACATGGGCCCACCTGTGAACCTGTGGCATTTTAGAAAATGGCTCTCACTATGTAATTTCTTTCCCAAAATTCTGATGATAAATGGAAACTACACCCTTAGAGCTTTCAAACGATATATAGTTTGTCAGGATTGGATAAGAATTCACGTGGAAAACACTGAAATAAACGTAGGCGCCCCACTGGCGAGACAGTGACATTTATCAGGATATAAATGTTTTGAGGCGCACTCTCTTCATAAATGAATCAATTACTCTCCCTACATAATTTATTTTATAAAACACTGCTGAAATATGTAATCTAGAGGCTTAGACCTTTCCAACAATATATAGTTTGTAGTGATAGATTAACATTTACCTCAACAATATTGAAGTAAACTTAGGTGTCCCGTATACGGGACGGTGACGCTTAACAGATTAAATTATATTTAAATCCAAATAGTAAGACTGATTAGCCCTAACTAACTACTAGTTCTTCAGAATAGTCCTTAAAACACAGTCTTAACTTAATGGCTACTGTATGTTTATTCAACCAGCCCTAGTCTTGGAAAGACATATATTGTCTGATCTTAATAAAACTGTTCATATTTTGTCATAAGCTTCACATTACTAGTTAATAAGTTAGATATACTTAGTTTGGCCCATTTTGAAAATGTCACATTTCAAAATGCTTGAATTGATTACCTCAAGGCTTTTAGTTTTAATGAGGTAAAAGACTGCAAATCATTAAATCTTATAATAATTTTCATGCAGATGCAAACCCATGGACAAAAGGAACATAACAGCAGCTACAAATGAAATAAAGAATACAGGTTACAAATGGTGCCCACCTCACTATGTGACATCACATCAAATCTAGTAATACAGTGAACCGCAGTGGTTTCTCAAGACCCAATGCTCGGCACATTTTGTATGTTTCTCTCATCTGACACAATCAGTTCAGTTCATACAAATCTCTACTGATGATTAAAGTAGATTTGTTTAAAATAGAAGACTTTCGTATATGTGCAGAGCAGTGGGCCTCCAGGAATAATTTTGAGAACCATTGATCTAGGGGACAGTTAACGTAACTCCCGTTGTTCTAGATGCAAATATTTCCGGAATGATGAGCCAAAAATCATCAAAGACACTTGAGAACATAAGACAAACAGGCCCATCAGTTTAGTTGTAATCGCACACCATTACGCTGGACTCATACATGGTTAATGCTGGCTGGCTGTTGGTCGGCATGTTTTCTAAGATATGTAATTATCCTAAAAGACCCTTATAAGAATCTGAAAGTAGATGTTATGTGCAAAATAACAAGTTGGTCAGACAAATATTTATGTGTTGTATACATATGCTATAGTTATCGTTATTTGTTCTTGGGTTATAGCGCCACCTAGTGGACAATCTCTGCAATTTTTTGCATGTGACCTCGGCCTGTGTCTATACATATGTGTACCAAGTTTCGTGTTGATATCTCATTCCTATCATAAATGATAGCCATTGTAGTATTTGTGGCACCGCCTCTTCGTACTTTTGACCGTGGTGTTGCGACAACGAGTGCAAAGTTCAACTTTTTTTTGATAGTTATTGATAATCAGTGTCTAAGGAATATTCCAGCACTGGATCGGTTCAGATCGGTCAAAAAACCTAGGACTAGTTCGCAAAAGTAGGTTTAAAAGAAAATTATGAATATCTTACAAACGATTCGACTGAGACAAGTGCTGCTTGAGGAAAAGTTGTTCATTTTAAGTACCTCTATTAAATGATATGAGGATCTTGTTGATATCTGAAACACTGCATAATACACAATCACTTAAACACTGAAAAAACGTGATACCGCCCCCCGGAGGCCGAATTTTTTCTTACTCTGCACAGACCTTCATGGCCAAGAGACAAACAGGGCCACCGCGTTTCGTTTCGATCGGCCTCCGTTAACCCTGTCTAATAGCTGCTTTTTCTTGATTGGCCGATGGCGGCCATGTTTTTTGAGTTACGCAAAATTCCTTTTAAACATAGATAGTACCCCAGACCAGGAGCACACGTGTCAAATGTCAAGTTGATCGGTCCCATATTTCGGTAGTTACAGCCCTTCAAAGTTGAGGTGGTGTTATAGCGCCAACTAGTGGTCAAGCGGCGCAATTTTTTGCACCTGACCTCAGAATAGTCCCCTGTATATGTGTACCAAATTTGGTGTCAATACCTCCTTCCCTTCCTAAGTTATAGCCATTTAAGTCCAAGAGGCTCCGCCCATTGGGGGCGTTTTGGCGTGGCTTGACGACGGCGAGTCGAAAGTTTAAATTCTTTTTGATAACTTTTGATAAACACACTCCAAGGAATATTACGGCACTGGAACGGTTCCGATCGGACGAAAAACCTAGGACGAGTTTGTTTTTATTTTTTTCGACAAAATCGAAAATAGCGAAAAAATTTTCATGACGGAAATGAAATCGAAGATATACGTTTTGTTCGTCTTGACGCAAGGAATCCAGGGATATAAGACACTTGACATTTGGATAAGATTTGTGGAAGTTATGACCATCAACGCGTTTGTTATCGCTATAGCGCCACCTATGGGCCAATCGGGTTGATACTCTATCAACCTCTCCCCAAATTGGGTCCTACCATTTGGCCAAGTTTCAAGTCTCTAGGCCTTACGGTTTGGTCTGCACGTTCCGTTTTACGGCAGAATAATAATAACTAATAATAATAAAAACCTTGGCAATTACAATAGGGTTTCAGCACTTCGTGCTTGAACCCCTAATTAAAGCTGCAAGCAGCATTTACCGGGTTTCGAGCATTAAAGCACGTCAAAGACGTCAGACATCGCCGACCAGGCTGATCCAGCATCCACAAAAACAAAAGAGGTGGTCAGAAACGGTTCATACAGACTATGTATGCTTAAACACACGTGCACCTATAGGACAAACATGTCACGTCCTTAATGTGAAGTCATTCGCAGCTACCAGACACACGTGTTCTAAGTTGTCAGCAAAAAAGGTGTTATCATTCAGTGAAAGTGGTGCTTGCAGTGGCAAAACTTGGGTCACAAAATGTTAAAATAGTGTTAATGAGTCAAAAGAGCCAAACCCCATGTCTCTACGATGTTCTGATACAGAGATACAGCTCTTGTAAATGGTTGCTAGGGTATTCTCATCGGTTGCTAGGGAGTGAATTGCAATCCACCAATGATTATACTCAAAGCCATGAAAGACATAATCCATGATTACTCATGATTTTAGATGTAATTTTGCAGTATTTTTAAGTGAAAAAAAACAAATAACCACTAGGTGGCGCTATGACAGACTCGTGCATGCAACCTCAGGTCATGACTGTGTTACTTGTAGCTAGAATCACGGCTATTCACTTTAGTTTAGTACAGTTGTCACCAGTCAACAGTTGTACGACCATTGGGCTTACTCAATGTCAAAGGTTTTGTTCAATTATGAGGCCAACTAGTGGTGCAGGCATACCATTTTTTTTGTATTGCCTCAGACTCTGCAACGAAATGACATTTTTTCACCAAATTTGATACGCTGATGTCTGAGCAGAGTTATAAGCATTTATATCTAAAAAACACAAAAAATGAATGTAATTTTTCGTTTTTTGCAATTTTCGGCCATTTCTGATGGAAATTTTAACATAACACCAATAGAACTTTTTGTTCAGAAGGTAAAGTTAATTTCTTCCTATGGTTGTTTCGAGTCAATCAGAATAACCCTCGCGGAGTTATTCGCGCATGTTTTTTAAGCGCTATTTTGCTGCGCAGGGCTAACCGTAAGGCGAAACCTGGCATGTTTGGTATCGTTGGACTCGGCAACAATTCAAAACTCTTAGTAAAAAAGTCCCATGAAAATACGTCAAACTTAGCCTAAGTTATAAGCATTTAAATGATTCGTCTGACCACTAGGTGGCGCGGTGACGAAACGAGGCACGCAACCTCAGGCCATGACTCTCATCACAAATACCAAGTGTCGTGTTGATACTTCATTTCTGTCTCCAGCTATAGCCAAAAAAGTCCAATTGGCTGCGCACACTTCAGACGTTTGGGCGTGGCATGTCGACCGTGAGTCGAAAGTTCAACTTTTTTTTAATAATTATTGATATTCAAACTCCAAGGAACATTTTAGCACTGGAACGATTCCGATCGAGCGAAAAACCTAGGACTAGTTCGTTTTTATTTTTTTCGACAAAATCGAAAATAGCGGAAAATTTTTAATGACGAAAATGAAATCGGAGATATACATTTTTTAAGTTTGGAGCCAGGGATTACAATGATACCAAACACTTGAGTGTCTGATTTCCGGTTAAGGAGTTATGAGGCCCAACGCGTCGAGCATTGCTATAGCGCCACCTATGGGCCGATTTGGCTGATTCACTGTATCTGAGTAGCCTGCTAATATACAACCAGTTGACCAAGTGGCAAGTTTCTACGACTTACGGTTTGGGCTGGGCGACGCGTTTTAAGGCGGAAAAATAATAATAAATATAGCTGCAAGCAGCAATTGCCGGGTTTCGAGCTTTAAGGCAACGTCAAAAACCTCACACGTCGCATACCAGGCTGAGCAGTTACACCCGAACACAGTCACAATGAATGATAGACCACCTCGTTCCAGAAAAACGAAAGAGATGGTCAATAAAGGATCATACAAACAATGTATGCTTACACACACGTGCACCTATAAGACAAACATGTAATGTCCTTAATGTGAAGTTATAAGGATAATTTGTTAACGAGAATTAGTTATTCAGATTTATACGGAAACATACATTTCAGAAATGGCTGTGTTTAGTTTAATAACCACACATATAACCACTAGGTGGCGCCATGACAAACTCGTGCATGCAACCTTGGGTCATGACTGTGTTACATGTAGCTAGAATCACGGCTATTCACTTTAGTTTAGTGAAGAAACAATTGTATGACCATTGGGCTCACTCAATGTCAAAGGTTTTGTTCAATTATGAGGCCAACTAGTGGTGTAGGCAAACAATTTTTTTTGTATTGCCTCAGACTCTGCTCAGACATCAGCGTATCAAATCTGGTAAAAAAATGTCATTTCGTTGCGGAGTTATAACCATTTATGTGTAAAAAACATATAATTTGGAGATAATTTTTCGTTTTTTGCAATTTTTGGCCATTTCTGATGGAAATTTTAACATAACGCCAATAGAGTTTTTTGTTCAGAAGGTAAAGTTAATTTCTTCCTATGGTCGTTTCGAGTCGATCGGAATAACCCTCGCAGAGTTATTCGCGCGTGTATTGTAAGCGCTATTTTTGCTGTGCAGAACTAACGGTAAGGCGAAATCTGGCATGAATGGTATCGTAGGACTCGCAAACAATTCAGGATGCTAAAAAAACAACTCCCATGAAAATCTCTTCACCACAGATAAAGTTATAGGCATGAAAGTTGTAACCATTGCATAATCACAGTATTTAGTGCCATTTTCCCAGTTATAGTGCCATCTAGTGTCTGATCGGCGAGCTTTTTATATCACGACCTTAGACAGATGGCCTACACATATGATTCAAGCCCCATGATGATATCTCAAACGCCTCTCGAGTTATGGCCGTTTAAATGTTTTAAGCTCCGCCCAGTTCGGTTCTTGGACACTCCTTGCGTGTTTGAATACAAATGTCAACTTTTTTTTGATAATTATTCATATTCACACTGCACAGAATCGATCAGCCTTGGTTAGGTTCGAATCGGGCGAAAAACCTAGGACTAGTTCGCAAAAGTAGGTTTTGAAGTTTATCGCCAATAACTCACGAACCGTTTGATTGACAGCAACGCTTCAATAGGCAAAGTTGTTCACCAGGGGCAGATCTATCATATGATGTCATGTTTGAGTGTGTATTTCAAACGTCACGTGATACACGCACCGAAATATGGTATTACGCCCCCTAATGGCCAAATGACACCGTAATTCTTACAGACCTTCAGGAGCAGTACACAAAGAAGCACAGTGCGTTTCGTTCCGATCGACCTTTGTTAACCCTGTCAAATCGGTCCTCAACCTTCATTGGCCGATGACGGCCATGTTTTTGGAGATACGCCAATGTCCTTCCAGACCGTCATGGTACATTGCACAAAGACACACCATACCAAATATTAAGTGTATCAGGCTAACGGTTGTGTAGTAATAGCCATTCCCGAGCTCAAGCCTGTTTTAGCGCCACCTAGTGGCCAAAATCCGCATCTTTTTTACTGTGACGCCGGAGTGAACTGGTACATATGTGTACTGAACCTCGTTAAGATATCTCAAACCGTTCACGAGTTATAGCCATTTTACTGACGATAGGCTACTTCCTGTATGGAGTTTTGGCGCCCCTTAGTGACCCTGAAGCGAAATTTCAAAATCTGTTCGATAATTATTTACCTACTCACTCCACAGATTTCTCCTGCGTTGGAACGATTCCGATCGGGCGAAAAACCTAGGACTAGTTCATTTTGGCTAGAAATGCATATTATGCAAATTAGCGAAAAGTTTGCATACCGGAAATGAAATCGGAGATATACATTTTTTAAGTTTGGAGCCAGGGATTTCAATGGTACCAAATACTTGAGTGTCTGATGTCCGGTTTAGGAGTTATGAGCCCCAACGCGTCGGACATTGCTATAGCGCCACCTATGGGCCGATTTGCCTGATTCACTGTATCTGAGTAGCGAGCTGATATACATCCAGTTGACCAAGTGGCAAGTTTCTACGACTTACGGTTTGTGCTGGGCGACGCGTTTTATGGCGGAAAAATAATAATAATAATAATTATAATAATAATAATAATAATAAAACAGACAAATACAATAGGTTTTCAGCACTTCGTGCTCGAAACCCTAATAATAAAACAGACAAATACAATAGGTTTTCAGCACTTCGTGCTCGAAACCCTAATAAAAATCTGAGCAATTACAATAGGGTTTCAGCCCTACGGGCTTGAACCCCTAATAATAAAACAGACAAATACAATAGGTTTTCAGCACTTCGTGCTCGAAACCCTAAATATAGCTGCAAGCAGCGATTAGCGGGGTTCAAGCGATCTGGGACCTTAAAGGGGTCATAGCGTGAAAATCTGACTTTTTCCATGTGTAAGTGCTATAATTGGGTCCCCAGTGCTTTTATCAACCTAGAAAACGTGAAAAAGATAAAAGATAAAAAATAAAATAATCGAGAGCACAATTGAGTTTCAATTACAACAAACCACCATCATTGTGATCAGTGTTTGCATTTCATCCGCTCATTTGCATTTTAAATGAAACACCCAAAAAGGGCACACTTTTGCTCAGGCCTACAAAGTGTCAATATTAACATGCTATAATAAATTAGCTGTGGAGTATTTTCAGCTAACACTTCACATACACACTCTGGGGACACCAACGATTCATTTTACATCTTAAAAAAACTCATAATATGACCCTTTAAGACCTTTAAGGGCATGCCTGTTTAGATTTGCTGCATTGTTATTAAATATACTTAGAATATGAAATACTAACATGTTACCAATTAGGTAAATTTTTTGAAGAGAAAATGATGTGGTGCATGCCGTTGCAAGATTTGCCACACAAAATGTTTCAAAAATTGTTAACATGAGACAAAACAGCCCACCACAATTTCTCTATGATGTTCTGATATAGAGAAATAAGTCTCACAGGGCTAACCTATAACACAGCAATGATGAAGAATAAGCTAACACACATATATGCATTTACACACAGAAGCAGAAATGGCAGAGTTAGGAAATAAGACTTTGAAATAAATGAACAATCTCCATATGCTTGATGTCCTTCAAGAGTTCATCAACCTATTTAAATGTTTCGCCTTTGTCAGAACGTCACTTGACTGTAAAAATGGATACCGTAAGAATGATTGATGAAATGTTTATTTAACATAATAACAAATGACTTCATAAAGTTAAATCATGCATCCATTGATAAAACCTGTGAACACAATTTCATTGAGTATACATTTTAAATAATAAATAATCATTTTAGCCAGCAGATGGCAGAAGATGACCTTCTGCCATCTGCTGGCTAAAATAATTTTTTTTCATTTTACAATTAATTTAACATAAAATTAGTATTGAATATTCAATCTGTCTTGTCATTTTGTATTGTGGCTTGGTACAGTGGCTTTTCAATGAACAATAAGTGTAAGCTAGCTAGGCTGGTAAATGCTGCGTCTAAGGTGGTTGGGGTACAGCTACCACAGTTGCAAAATATATATGATCAAGGGGTCCAAGGGAAGGCTAAGCAAATTTTTAATTGTTCTGATCATCCACTTTTTGGGGAGTTTAATTTGCTCCCCTCAGGTCGCAGTTTTAAGATACCTATGTTAAGAACCAGACGTGCCAGAGATTCTTTTATTCCTGTGGCTATTAGGAACTTGAATTCTCTTAGGTGAAATTTTATGTAATTTTTTATAGTAAATGTTTATTATCTCTGCTTATGTTCATTATGACATATTGACTTGTAGAGTGTACTGGTCTTTGTCATTAGTTACAGGATAAGGAGTGTCCCCATTGTTTGCTGTGGTGTTGATGTGTGTCTATTGTGTCTACAATGTTGTTGTTGATGATGGCATCTGGTGGTATTTTTAGTTGTTTTTTTTACATATCCTGCTGCACACTAAATTTCCTTTCTAAGGATAAATAAAGTGAAACTTGAACTTGAAACTTGACCTTGAACTTGAATGTTGAAAAGTAAATAACGATAGACAAATTTTTACCTCAAATCCTGATAAGCATGCTCTTAAAGCGTAACTAAACCCCTGGTCAGAGACTGACTCCACCCACTGGCAATATTTGAAAAATGCAAGAAAAATAGGCAGATCCAAACCGAGATAGAGGGTACGACCTAAGCTCGTACCAAGTGTGTGGTGAGATTGTAACAAGGGCGGGGTATGCTTGAACCTGCTTACGTCACGAGTCATTTTTTGGACCCAACATCCAATAGGGAAATTCAACTACAGTAGCCACCGTTCAACCTGAAGAGGGCAGCACTCAGACGGTTTTACACCATATATTGTAGTATTGAAACACTTTATATCCAAATGTCAAAAAACTTACTTAAATCAATGAACAGCACTAATAAACCATCATTCTTACAGATCAGTAACTAAAAAAAGTTGGATTAGGGTTTAGTTACTCTTTAAGTATATTAATGAGGGTCTGTGTTTCACACAGAGAGTATATATTTTTCATATAATCCTTTTATTGTGTTATTGTAAGAGAATACAAATTTTTGGATTTGGAAACAATAAAGCACAGTTACATATTTTAATAGAAACATGTTTAGGCTCTGTCATGTTAAATTGTCAAATAGTGGTATAGCTCTGCAATTATTTTCATGTGATTTTAGGCTGGGCCAACAAATAACTGATCCAGATATGTTTTCAATATCAAATTATGTCAATAACAAATGTCATGTTATTTAGTAGATTTGCAGAAGATTTGCTGGTAAGCATTTGTCTGCGTTAAATTTCATAAAGTGCTGCTATTAAGTTGAGTTCTAGCAGGTCATTTATGTGAATAATAACCAATTGCATTATCACATGATAATTTTTGGTGCAATATTTGAAAAAGAACATATAAAAATGTAACAACTTTGTATTATACATAATGTCACGACACGTTTATGTCATGGAAGGTAAAATAGAATCCTAATGCTACTGATGTTAATAAATGGGGATACTGAAAAACTTTAATCCATATCTTTATGAGTTCCTTTAAACACACGTGCTGCAATTCAGTCGGACAAATGGCACCTACACCAATGTGTGACATCACATGAAATCTATGCTTACAACAGCAGGTATTCAAATTCATTACATTTTGTATTTGATATACCCTTACACACAGATGACAGAAAAATGTGCTGCCCTGATTTTATTGTTGTTGACTGAAAAAATTCTAGTAGTTTTGAAAAGTTGTTTTTGTAATTCAAAGTTAAACAACAAAAGGAATAAGATGTACAATTGGTGATCACAATTTGGCATTCATATTTGCTCACAGACTACAGGAAATTGTATTGCATTGGCTTTAGTGTTGTTGAGTGAAAAACCAAGTATTAGTTCACAAAATAGTTTTTTCATATAAACATAAACATATAGAGCAATGGTTCTCTACTCCATTTCTGGAGGACCACTGCTCTGCACATTTTGTATGTTTCTCTCATCTGACACAATCAGTTCAGTTAATAAAGATCTCTACTATTGTGCTGATTATTTGAAGCATTGAGAACCACTGATCTAGAGAACTGTTTACTTTGCACACATTCTGTATGATGCAACGATTTTCAGAAAGATGAACTAAAAATCCTCACAGACACTTGGAAACATAAGACCAACAGTCCCATGAGTTTAGTTGTAATCACACATAATTAGGCTTGACTCGTACATGGTTAATACTGGTTGGCTGTTGAGTGGCATGCTTTCAAAGATAAATAATTATCCTCATAGACCATTATAAGAGCCTGAAAGTAGTTGTTATGTGCAAAATAACAAGTAGGTCAGACAAATATTTATGTGTCATATAAATATGCTATAGTTATGGTTATTTGTTCTTAGGTTATAGCGCCACCTAATGGACAATCTCTGCAATTTTTTGCATGTGACCTCAGCATGGGTCTATACATATGTGTACCAAGTTTCATGTTGATATCTCATTCCTATCATAAATGATAGCCATTTAAGTATTTGTGGCCCCGCCTCTTCGTACTTTTGACTGTAGTGTTGCGACGACGAGTGCAAAGTTCAACTTTTTTTTGATAATTATTGATAATCAGGGTCTAAGGAATATTCCAGCACTGGATTGGTTCAGATTGGTCAAAAAACCTAGGACTAGTTCACAAAAGTAGGTTTAAAAGAAAATGATGAATATCTATCAAACGATTCGACTGAGACAAGTGCTTCTTGAGGAAAAGTTGTTCATTAAATGTAGCTCTATTAAATGATATAAAGATCTTGTTGATATCTGAAACACTGCATAATACACAATCACTTAAACACTGAAAAAACGTGATAGCGCCTCCCGGAGGCCGAATTTTTTCTTACCCTGCACAGACCTTCATGGCCAAGAGACAAACAGGCCCACCACGTTTCGTTTGGATCGGCCTCTGTTAACCCTGTCTAATAGCTGCTTTTTCTTGATTGGCTGATGGCGGCCAAGTTTTTTGAGCTACGCAAAATTCCTTTTACACATAGATAGTACCCTAGACCAGGAGCACCGGTGCCAAATGTCAAGTTGATCGGTCCCATATTTCTGTAGTTACTGACCTTCAAAGTTGAGGTGGTGTTATAGCGCCAACTAGTGGTCAAGCGGAGCAATTTTTTTCAGGTGACCCCAGAGTAGTCAGCTGTATATGTGTACCAAATTTGGTTTCGATACCTCTTTCCAATCCCAAGTTATAGCCATTTAAGTCCAAGAGGCTCCGCCCATTGGGGGCGTTTGGGCGTGGCTTGACGACGACGAGTATAAAGTTCAACTTTTTTTTGATAACTTTTGATATTCACACTCCAAGGAATATTACAGCACTGGAACGGTTCCGATCGGACAAAAAACCTAGGACTAGTTCGTTTTTATTTTTTTCGACAAAATCGAAAATAGCGAAAAAAAATTCATGACGGAAATGAAATCGGAGATATACGTTTTATTCGTCTTGACGCAAGGATTCCAGTGATATAAGACACTTGACATTTGGACAAGATTTGTGGGAGTTATGAGCATCAACGCGTTTGTTATCGCTATAGCGCCACCTATAGGCCAATCGGGTTGATACTCTATCAACCTCTCCCCAAATTGGGTCCTACCATTTGGCCAAGTCTCAAGTCTCTAGGCCTTACGGTTTGGTCTGCACGATCCGTTCTACGGCAGAAGAAAAATAATAAAAAGAACAATAAAAATCCATACAAATACAATAGGGTTTCAGCCCTACGGGCTTGAACCCCTAATAAAAATCCATACAAATACAATAGGGTTTCAGCCCTTCGGGCTTGAACCCCTAATAAATATAGCTGCAAGCAGCGATTACCGGGGTTCAAGCTATTTGGGATCACAAGATGTTTAAGGACATTAAGCCATATAGATATTCTGCATTGTACTAAGTACATGATTAAAAACAAGCTACCTACCTACACACACACACACACACACAGACGTTTACACAAGAAAGGAGAAACAACACAGTTAAATAATAAGACTTAATGTTGACATGCTTCTTACACACTCATTTGGTATGTCGTTTTGTTTTTATAAAAAACAAAAAATATAATTCTTACTGCAAGTGTCGTGTAAGTGCCTCCAAAATTATGTTCACGTTTCACAGCTATCATGAAGTGACATGAGTGTTAAAACTGATAACTCAGAACAATTGAAGTGGTAGTCTTTTACTAAATGTAATTTTAAAATTATAACAGTAAAATCATAAATGTACACGGAGTTCTATTAATAGTAGACTTAGTTAAAGAGTAATCATCTTATGTGTTTTCTGTGAGTGCAAATGTCAGTCAGTGATTGATCCTCCTCTGCCATCTAGTGGACATAACGGAAAATTGCACCGAAGAACCACAATAAGGATTTGAATATATTTCCTGATCTCAATAATACTTTGTATGCTTTATCATGAGCATACAAATTCTCTTCATTATACAGTGTAGATAAAATTGTATTGGACTGGCTTTACTGTTGTTGAGTGTAAGAACTGAAACAATTTAATTAAACATAGCCAGATACGTTATCTGAATGGTAAATCGTGTCAATAACAAATATCATTTCATTTAGCAGATTCATGTTTATGTCTTTTAATCGAGTACCATGAAGGCTTTCTGTTTTAATTAGGTAAATAAAGTGAGGTATGCAAGTTATTAAACCTTATATATATTTTTTATGGACAATAGGAACCTGACAGCAGCTACAAATGAAATAACATTATAATTAGCTTACATAACCGTTTAAACATATAAACACAAACATGCTCTGCACATTTTATTCATGTATTTGATACATATTTTGTTAAACAGGGTCCAGAAAAGTGTACTGCACTGGCTTGACAGTTGTTGAGTGTAAGAACTAGGACAATTTAATAAAACATAACTAAATAAAGATTTAAAATGTAAATATCTAAAGACTAGTTTTACTTGACACATGTGGTTCTGGAGAAGATGTTGCTTAAAGAGCGGGACTCAAAATCTAAAAATTTGCATCAAGTCAGATTTATTTCAGTTAACTGAGAATTATACTTGCAATAAACTAAGAATAATACTCAACATTATAATTGTTACTATTCTAAAATAAGAAAGTGTGTATGATTTCAGCAAATTGTATGTGACTTCCGAAGGATGCAAACTACAGTTTGAAAAACGTACATCTGTTTCATTTATACTTTGAGACAGATCTGCTGAAAAAGACAATAAAACCATAACAGAAATTCTATTGGTTTCCATTAGAATACCAATAGGAACCATTCGCTTTTACTATTAAAACCACTACAAAATTATTTTCTGTAGTGTGTTTTTGGACATATTCCATTAGGATTTAATGGCTCCACCAATAGAACTCAACAAATACTAGCAGAGACCAACAGAGACACAAAGAGACCATTATTGTTTCTAATACAACAAATACAATTTCCATTAAAACCATTATGTCCAATAGACTTTCTGTCATGGTTTCTATTTTTTTAACACTAAAGTAAATTCAGTTTTAAATGTATGAGACTTAGAATCATCACAATGGTAATTTTGGCTTTTCATGAAACTCCTAAGTGAAGTGTCTGCTTTAAAACGAGAACAAGCTGTATTAGTTAAACTATTGGTTTGGCTTTGATTGTTTTGTTTTTAAATAGCATAGGTGATGTAATACGATAATGAATAATGAAGAGGATTTTTCTCAGTAGCCATTAAAACTTTTAACGTGCATGAATTTAAAAACAAGTATGAGTATAGTAATTATGAGTAAGTAAAACTAAAGAAATGTCACTGTATAGCAGTAACCCATTGTGATGTTGTTGCTCTGTTTGTTGCTGTGCTGTACAACGTAATACTAAACTTTGCTGGTGGAGTTAAAAGGAATTTTAAGATTAGTAATTGCTAAATTGGATGTGTTCGACTTTGTGGCAATGTAAGAATTGACAGGCAAATGATGTCAAGTAAGTACATAGGGAGGGATTTGATATATTAGACTGACGTGTAATTTTTTTATTTGTTCTTGCGGTACTTTGATGTCATCTGTCTGTCAGTTATTTTAGCCCCGCATAAGTCGAACAAGCCTATTGCTAATTAAATGTAGATAAATTGAGCAGTTGAAGTAAGCAAAGTCTGAGCCATATGCAAGAGAAAGATTTAAATTATTTCAAACATTAAGAGAAATGGAAATGGAAGTCTTTTTATTGAACCATTATTAGATAATGTCCCAAAGTAATTTAAAATATAAAGTAGTTTTTTATAAGATATCATTTATTTGACAAGGTTTATGTCACTATTACTATAAACTTATTCACACTCCAATCCAGTAGGTGGCGGGAATGCACCATTTAGGTTTGCTTTGCAAACCACTATTAAAATTTATTTCTGCATTTAATTAATTACTTATTTATTCCTGAATTTATTTATTTCTACATGTATTTATTTATTTATATATGCATTTAAGTATTGATTCATGTATTTATTTATATACACTTAAGTCATTTGTTGCCTCCAAACATTTCCATATCAATTATGTACATTCATAAATAACCTCCTCACTCTTTCCCTTACTACTAGATAATATGAGATGAATTTCAAATTATAATAAATATGTCTGCAAATACATTGTCATTATTGAGCCAGAAATCTTAACATATATTACTAAAGTGACAATGAAGCAAGGTTACAGTAAATAGGTATAAGATGTTACTCCTGCCTGCAATATCTAATAGTCATGTGCATTCAACCTGACCCACAGAATAACACAGGTGAAGCTCAGGCATGATTTAACACTGACCCACATAATGACACAGGTGAAGCACAGGCATGATTTAAAACTGAGCCACAGAATAACATAGGTGAAACACAGGCATGATTTAACCTGACCCACAGAGTGACACAGGTGAAGCACAGACTTCATTTGGTGACACCCATTGAAACACAGACATGGCAGAGTGGTCAGAGATTTCCTATTATCAGTTTGAACCAGGTACATATTGAAATATAATTATAAATATATATTTCATAGTATCATTTTTATTTCTTAAACATGCACTTCATCCATCGTCTTCACCATATATGATGGCTACCTATAATGGTTAACAAGGCACAGTATTTTGTTACAC
Source organism: Misgurnus anguillicaudatus (assembly GCF_027580225.2). Taxonomy (NCBI): domain Eukaryota; kingdom Metazoa; phylum Chordata; class Actinopteri; order Cypriniformes; family Cobitidae; genus Misgurnus; species Misgurnus anguillicaudatus. The sequence goes on from NC_073354.2 coordinate 7,402,598, forward strand.
AGGAACAGTGTTGGGGAAAGTTACTTTTAAAAGTAATGCATTACAATATTAAGTTACTCCCAAAAAAAGTAACTAATTGCATTACTTAGTTACTTTTCATGGAAAGTAATGCTTACGTTACTTTTAGTTACTTTTGCGTTACTTTTTCTTGGCTAAAGCTTGATCTCTTTCAGGCCTTGCAGGTGTTTTTATGACTGAAAAGTTCTGCATTCAGAAATTGCATATTTCATCACAAAAATGTTTAGCTCTGGCCTGCCATCTCAGTTTCTGACTCAAACTGTTTCCACACAGGCACAGAGAGTGCATACGTTAAGTTTAATTCAGTACATATTTTTTAATCAAATTAATTAAACTAAAAAAGTAACTTGAGTTACTTTTTTGAAAAAGTAACTCAAATATTAATGTGTACATTTAAAAAGTAATGCGTTACTTTACTCGTTACTTCAGAAAAGTAATATTATTACGTAACTCAAGTTACTTGTAATGCGTTACCCCCAACACTGCACAGGAATAACATTGAGAGCCACTGATCTAGGGAAAGGTTTATAGGACACTTGTTGTTCTAGATGCAAATATTTCCCGAATGATGAGCTAAAAATCCTCACAGACACTTGGGAACATGAGACAAACAGGCCCATCAGTTTAGTTGTAATCGCACACTATTATGCTTGACTCGTACATGGTTAATACTAGTTAGCTGTTGGTTGGCATGTTTTCTAAGATATGTAATTATTCTAAAAGACCATTATAAGCATCTAAAAGTAGATATTATATGCAAAATAACAATTAGGTCAGACTTATACTTATATACCATATACATATGCTATAGGCATCATTCGTTGTTCTCATGTTATAGCGCCACGTAGTGGACAATCTCTGCAATTTTTTGCATGTGACCTAGGCCTGGGTCTATACATATGTGTACCAAGTTTTGTGTTGATATCTCATTCCTATCATAAATGATAGCCATTTAAGTATTTGTGGCCCCGCCTCTTCGTACTTTTGACCGTGGTGTTGCGACGACGAGTGCAAAGTTCAACTTTTTTTTGATAATTATTGATATTCAGTGTCTAAGGAATATTCTAGCACTGGATTGGTTCAGATCGATCAAAAAACCTAGGACTAGTTCGCAAAAGTATGTTTAATAGAAAATGCTGAATATCTAACAAACGATTCGACTTAGACAAGTGCTTCTTGAGGAAATGTTGTTCATTGTAAGTACCTCTATTTAATGATATGAGGATCTTGTTGATATCTGAAACACTGCATAATACACAATCACTTAAACACTGAAAAAACGTGATAGCGCCCCCCGGAGGCCGAATTTTTTCATACTCTGCACAGACCTTCATGGCCAAGAGACAAACAGGCCCACCGCGTTTCGTTTCGAACGGCCTTCGTTAACCCTGTCTAATAGCTGCTTTTCCTTGATTGGCTGATGGCGGCCATGTTTTTTGACCTACGCAAAATTTCTTTTAGACATTGATAGAACCCTAGACCAAGAGCAACCATGCCAAATTTCAAATTGATCGGTCCCATATTTTTGTAGTTACAGCCCTTCAAAGTTGAGGTGGTGTTATAGCGCCAACTAGTGGTCAAGCGGCGCAATTTTTTGCACGTGTCCCCAGAATAGTCCCCTGTATATGTGTACCAAATTTGGTTTCGATACCTCTTTTCATTCCCAAGTTATAGCCATTTAAGTCCAAGAGGCTCCGCCCATTGGGGTCGTTTGGGCGTGGCTTGACGACGGCGAGTCTAAAGTTCAACTTTTTTTTGATAACTTTTTATATTCACACTCCAAGGAATATTACAGCACTGGAACGGTTCCGATCGAACGAAAAACCTAGGACTAGTTCGTTTTTATTTTTTTCGACAAAATCGAAAATAGCGAAAAAATTTTAATGACGGAAATGAAATCGGAGATATACGTTTTGTTCGTCTTGACGCAAGGAATCCAGGGATATAAGACACTTGACATTTGGACCAGAATTGTGGGAGTTATGAGCATCAACGCATTTGACATCGCTGTAGCGCCCCCCATAGGCCGATTGGGATGACACTCTGTCAACTTCGCGCACGAATGAGACCTACCATTTGGCCAAGTCTCAAGTCTCTAGGCCTTACGGTTTGGTCTGCACGATCCGTTTTACGGCAGAAGAAAAATAATAAAAATAGTTAATAATAATAATAAATATAGCTGCTAGCAGCGATTATCGGGGTTCAAGCCATTTAGAACACAAGACGTTTAAGGACATTGGCATATAGATATTCTGCATTGTATATTGTACATACACACGTTTACCTGAGAAAGGAGAAACAAGACTGTTAAAGAACAAGACTTAATATTGACATGGTTATACACTCATTTGGTATGTAGTTTTTTTTATAAAAAACAAAAAATATATAATTCTTAGGGCAAATGTCGTGTAAGTGCCTCCAAAATAATGTTCACGTTTCACAGCAATCATAAAATGACATGAGTGTTAAAACTGATAACTCAGAACAATTGAAGTGGTAGTCTTTAACTAAATGTGATTTTAATATTATAATAGTAAAATCATGAAGTTAAAGGTGCAGTGTATACATTTTAGCGGCACCTAGTGGTGAGGTCACGAATTGCAACCAATGGCTTAGTCCACTGCTCACCCCTCGCTTTTGAAACACATAGAGAAGCTACGGTAGCCGCCACCAGACAAACATGTCATCGTCGGAGATAACTTAGTAAAAAAATGTGTCCGTTAAGGGCTTCTGTAGAAAAAATGGCGGCACAAAATGGTGATTTCTATGTAAGGGCACCCTCAGTGTATGTAGATAAAAATGTCTCGTTCTAAGGTAATAAACACATACCGGTTCATTATGAAAGGTCTTTATACACCCCTGATAATATAGTTTTGTATATCATTTTGCATTTCCGTCAAGAGATCCTTCTAAAAATTACACACTGCACCTTTAAATGTGTACAGAGTTCTATTAATAGTAGACTTAGTTAAAGAGTAATCATCTTCTGTGTTTTCTGTGAGTGCAAATGTCAACCAGTGATTGATCCTCTTCAGCCATCTAGTGGACATAACGGAAAATTGCACCTAAAAACCACAATAAGGAATTTGAGTATATTGCCTGATCTCAATAATACTTGTATGCTTTGTCATAAGCTTTAAGGGCCATTCGTCAGGGCCGTTTTCAAAATGACTGTGTGATAGCTATACTTCTGCAAAGTTGTTTTTGTATTTGATATATATATATATATATATATATATATATATATACAGTGTAGAGAAAATTGTACTACACTGGCTTTACTGTTGTTGAGTGTAAGAACTGAAATAATTTAATAAAACAAAACCAGATACGTTATCTGAATGGTGGATGGTGTTATTAAATTGTGTCAATAACAAATATCATTTCATTTAGCAGATTCATGTTCATGTCCTTTAATCGAGTACCATGAAGGCTTTCTGTTTTAATTAGGTAAATAAAGTGAGGTATGCAAGTTATTAAACCTTATATATCTTTATGGACAAAAGGAACATATACACAAACATGCTCTGCACATTTTGTATGTTTCTCTCATCTGAAACAGTCATTTTAATTCATAGAGATCTAGGTCTTACTAAATGGTTGCTTGTTTAAATCTTTTAGACTATTTTTTTAAACAAAAGTAATTGTTCTTATAGAACATATATATTCTTTGACATAGATATTATGTGCAAACATACAAGTTTTTCAGATGACAGCCTCTGTCATATTATAGTAGGCCTAAAAATAGTACTAAAGCTGTACATTTTTTTTATATTTAACAACTGGCTATGTCCATACATAACTGATCCAGATGTGTTGTTTATATCAAATGGAGTTAATAACAAATATGATGTCATTAAGCAAATGTCAGTCAGATTTGCTATTAAGCACTTATTTGTAAATAGAAAATAGAAAATAGATTAGAATACTAACTTTTAAATCTAGATTAAAAACACATCTGTTTAACTCTGCATTTACTGAATGAGCACTGTGCTGCTTCTGCTGACTAGCCATTAGTTATGTAAAAACATTTAGGTACTTTTTACAAACAAACCTTATAAAAAACATTACTGGTGTACATCTTAAGACAAAACTATGGCCCAGATATATTTAAAGGTAGGCCAGTGTAAGCTATTTTCAAGTAAGATAATTAAACTTAAGCCTTAATTTTAGTCTGTAACTACACTTAAACCAATGGTCAGTAACAATAATCTCTAAGACTAGTATTCAAAGTTAGCTATACATTTTTGTCTTCATGATTAAATATTACTGCTTTAAGTATCATGTGAAAAATATTTAAATTATTTAAATTATATTTAAATCCAAATAGTAAGACTGATTAGCCCTAACTAACTACTAGTTCTTCAGACTAGTCCTTAAAACACAGTCTTAACTTAATGGCTACTGTATGTTTATTCAACCAGCCCTAGTCTTGGAAAGACATATATTGTCTGATCTTAATAAAACTGTTCATATTTTGTCATAAGCTTCACATTACTAGTTAATAAGTTAGATATACTTAGTTTGGCCCATTTTGAAAATGTCACATTTCAAAATGCTTGAATTGATTACCTCAAGGCTTTTAGTTTTAATGAGGTAAAAGACTGCAAATCATTAAATCTTATAATAATTTTCATGCAGATGCAAACCCATGGACAAAAGGAACATAACAGCAGCTACAAATGAAATAAAGAATACAGGTTACAAATGGTGCCCACCTCACTATGTGACATCACATCAAATCTAGTAATACAGTGAACCGCAGTGGTTTCTCAAGACCCAATGCTCGGCACATTTTGTATGTTTCTCTCATCTGACACAATCAGTTCAGTTCATACAAATCTCTACTGATGATTAAAGTAGATTTGTTTAAAATAGAAGACTTTCGTATATGTGCAGAGCAGTGGGCCTCCAGGAATAATTTTGAGAACCATTGATCTAGGGGACAGTTAACGTAACTCCCGTTGTTCTAGATGCAAATATTTCCGGAATGATGAGCCAAAAATCATCAAAGACACTTGAGAACATAAGACAAACAGGCCCATCAGTTTAGTTGTAATCGCACACCATTACGCTGGACTCATACATGGTTAATGCTGGCTGGCTGTTGGTCGGCATGTTTTCTAAGATATGTAATTAATCCTAAAAGACCCTTATAAGAATCTGAAAGTAGATGTTATGTGCAAAATAACAAGTAGGTCAGACAAATATTTATGTGTTGTATACATATGCTATAGTTATCGTTATTTGTTCTTGGGTTATAGCGCCACCTAGTGGACAATCTCTGCAATTTTTTGCATGTGACCTCGGCCTGTGTCTATACATATGTGTACCAAGTTTCGTGTTGATATCTCATTCCTATCATAAATGATAGCCATTGTAGTATTTGTGGCACCGCCTCTTCGTACTTTTGACCGTGGTGTTGCGACAACGAGTGCAAAGTTCAACTTTTTTTTGATAGTTATTGATAATCAGTGTCTAAGGAATATTCCAGCACTGGATCGGTTCAGATCGGTCAAAAAACCTAGGACTAGTTCGCAAAAGTAGGTTTAAAAGAAAATTATGAATATCTTACAAACGATTCGACTGAGACAAGTGCTGCTTGAGGAAAAGTTGTTCATTTTAAGTACCTCTATTAAATGATATGAGGATCTTGTTGATATCTGAAACACTGCATAATACACAATCACTTAAACACTGAAAAAACGTGATACCGCCCCCCGGAGGCCGAATTTTTTCTTACTCTGCACAGACCTTCATGGCCAAGAGACAAACAGGGCCACCGCATTTCGTTTCGATCGGCCTCCGTTAACCCTGTCTAATAGCTGCTTTTTCTTGATTGGCCGATGGCGGCCATGTTTTTTGAGTTACGCAAAATTCCTTTTAAACATAGATAGTACCCCAGACCAGGAGCACACGTGTCAAATGTCAAGTTGATCGGTCCCATATTTCGGTAGTTACAGCCCTTCAAAGTTGAGGTGGTGTTATAGCGCCAACTAGTGGTCAAGCGGCGCAATTTTTTGCACCTGACCTCAGAATAGTCCCCTGTATATGTGTACCAAATTTGGTGTCAATACCTCCTTCCCTTCCTAAGTTATAGCCATTTAAGTCCAAGAGGCTCCGCCCATTGGGGGCGTTTTGGCGTGGCTTGACGACGGCGAGTCGAAAGTTCAAATTCTTTTTGATAACTTTTGATAAACACACTCCAAGGAATATTACGGCACTGGAACGGTTCCGATCGGACGAAAAACCTAGGACGAGTTCGTTTTTATTTTTTTCGACAAAATCGAAAATAGCGAAAAAATTTTCATGACGGAAATGAAATCGAAGATATACGTTTTGTTCGTCTTGACGCAAGGAATCCAGGGATATAAGACACTTGACATTTGGATAAGATTTGTGGAAGTTATGACCATCAACGCGTTTGTTATCGCTATAGCGCCACCTATGGGCCAATCGGGTTGATACTCTATCAACCTCTCCCCAAATTGGGTCCTACCATTTGGCCAAGTTTCAAGTCTCTAGGCCTTACGGTTTGGTCTGCACGTTCCGTTTTACGGCAGAATAATAATAACTAATAAATATAGCTGCAAGCAGCAATTGCCGGGTTTCGAGCATTAAAGCACGTCAAAAACGTCAGACGTCGATTACCAGGCTGAGGAGTTGCACCCGAATACAGACACAATGAATGATAGACCACCTCGCTCCAGAAAAACGAAAGAGATGGTCAAAAACGGATCATACAGACTATTTATGCTTACACACATGTGCACCTATAAGACAAACATTTAATGTCTTTAATGTTAAGTTATAAGGATAATTTGTTAACGAGAATAAGTTATTCAGATTTATACGGAAACATACAATTCAGAAATGGCTGTGTTTAGTTTAACTAAAAGGCCATTGAGTCGTGGTATGGTCATCAATGGTTCAAACAGACTGCGGACGTGCATATACGACACAAACAGCAGCGCAGCAGACCGCAAAGACTTACAGTGGACAGCACATCAAAGATGTCAGACGTCGTCGACCAGGCTGATCCAGCATCCACAAAAACGAAAGAGATGGTCAGAAACAGTTCATACAGACTATGTATGCTTAAACACACGTGCACCTATAGGACAAACATGTCACGTGCTTAATGTGAAGTCATTCGCCTGGGTTCAAGCGATTTGGGATCTTATGACCTTTAAGGGCATGCCTGAGTAGATTTGCTGCATTGTACAAAATAAATGATGAAAAGTAAGCTACCAGACACACTTGTTCATAGTTGTCGTCATAGCCGAACCCCATGTCTCTAAGATGTTCTGATACTGAGATACAGCTCTTGCTAAATGGTTGCTAGGGTATTCTCATTGGTTGCTAGGGAGTGAACTGCAATCCACCAATGATTATACTCAAAGCCATGAAAGGCACAATCTATGATGACTCATGATTTTAGATGTAAGGTTGCAGTATTTTTAAGTGAAAATAACAAATAACCACTAGGTGGCGCTATGACAAACTCGTGCATGTAACCTCGGGTCATGACTGTGTTACATGTAGCTAGTATGACGGCTATTCACTTTAGTTTAGTGAAGAGACAATTGTATGAACATTAGGCTTACTCAATGTCAAAGGTTTTGTTCAATTATGAGGCCAACTAGTGGTGTAGGCAAACAATTTTCTTTGTATTGCCTCAGACTCTGCTCAGACATCAGCATATCAAATCTGGTAGAAAAATGTCATTTCATAGCGGAGTTATAACCATTTATGTGTAGAAAACACAAAAAATGAATGTAATTTTTCGTTTTTTGCAATTTTCGGCCATTTCTGATGGAAATTTTAACATAACGCCAATAGAGTTTTTTGTTCAGAAGGTAAAGTTAATTTCTTCCTATGGTGTTTTCGAGTCGATCGGAATAACCCTCGCGGAGTTATTCACGCAAGTTTTGTAAGCACAGTTTTTGCAGTGCAGAACTAACCGTAAGGCAAAACCTGGTATGTTTGGTATCGTAGGACTTGGAAACAATTCAGGATGATAAAAAAACAACTCCCATGAAAATCTCTTGACCACAGATAAAATTATAGGCGTGAAAGTTGTAACCATTGCATAATCACAGTATTTAGTGCCATTTTCCCCGTTATAGCGCCATCTAGTGTCCGATCGGCGAGCTTTTTATATCACGGCCTTAGACCGATGGCCTACAAATATGATTCAAGCCCCGTGATGATATCTCAAACGACTCTCGAGTTATGGCTGTTTTAATGTTTTAAGCTCCGCCCAGTTTGGTTTTTGGCCACTCCTTGCGTGATTGAATGTAAATTTCAAATTTTTTTTGATAATTATTTATAGTCACACTCCACAGAATCAATCAGCCTTGGTTAGGTTCAGATCGGGCGAAAAACCAAGGACTAGTTCGCAAAAGTATGTTTGAACGTTATCGCCAATAACTCACAAACCGTTTGATTGACAGCAACGCTTCCAGAGGCAAAGTTTTTCGTCATGAGCCGATCTATCATATGATGTCATGTTTGTTTGTGTACGTCAAACGTCACGTGATACAGGCACCGAAATACGGTATTACGCCCCCTAGTGGCCAAATGACACCAAAATTCTTACAGGCCTTCAGGAGCAGTACACAAAGAAGCACAGTGCGTTTCGTTCCGATCGACCTTTGTTAACCCTGTCAAATCAGTCCTCAACCTTCATTGTCCGACGACGGCCATGTTTTTGAAGATACGCCAATGTCCTTCTAGACCCTCATGGTACATTGCACAAAGACATACAATACAAAATATTAAGTGTATCGGGCTAACGGTTGTGTAGTAATAGCCATTCCCGATCTCAAGCCTGTTACAGCGCCACCTAGTGGCCAAAATCCGCATCTTTTTTACTGTGATCCCGGAGTGAGCTGGTACATATGTGTACCAAACCTCGTTAAGATATCTCAAACCGTTCACGAGTTATAGCCATTTCAGTGACGATAGGCTACTTCCTGTATGGAGTTTTGGCGCCCCCTAGTGACCCTGAAGCGGAATTTCAAATTCTGTTCGATAATTATTTACCTACTCACTCCACAGATTTCTCCTGCGTTGGAACGATTCCGATCGGGCGAAAAACCTAGGACTAGTTCGTTTTGGCTTGAAATGCATATTATGCAAATTAGCGGAAAATTTTGCATACCGGAAATGAAATCGGAGATATACATTTTTTAAGTTTGGAGCCAGGGATTACAATGATACCAAACACTTGAGTGTCAGATATCCGGTTTAGGAGTTATGAAGCCCAACGCGTCGGGCATTGCTGTAGCGCCACCTATGGGCCGATTTGGCTGATTCACTGTATCTGAGTAGCCTGCTAATATACAACCAGATGACCAAGTGGCAAGTTTCTACGACTTACGGTTTGGGCTGGGCAATGCGTTTTAGCGTGGAAAAATAATAAATAATAATAATAATAAAACAGACAAATACAATAGGTTTTCAGCACTTCGTGCTCGAAACCCTAATAATAAAAACCTTGGCAATTACAATAGGGTTTCAGCACTTCGTGCTTGAACCCCTAAAAATCCATACAAATACAATAGGGTTTCAGCCCTACGGGCTTGAACCCCTAATAATAATAATAATAAATATAGCTGCAAGCAGCGATTACCGGGGTTCAAGCGATTTGGGAACTTAAGACCTTTAAAGGCATACATGTATATATTTGCTGCATTGTACAAAATAAATGATGAAAAATAAGCAACCAGACACACGTGTTCAAAGTTATCAGGAAAAAAGTTGTTATCATTCAGTGAAATGTCTCCCTCTCTTCTCACGGAACATTGACAAACAGAACAATGAAGGAAATGTTTGTGGTGCTTGCAGTGGCAAAACTCGGGTCACAAAACGTTAAAATACTGTTAATGAGTCAAAAGAGCCGAACCCCATGTCTCTACGATGTTCTGATACAGAGATACAGCTCTTGCTAAATGATTGCTAGGGTATTCTCATTGGTTGCTAGGAAGTGAATTGCAAACCACCAATGATTATACTCAAAGCCATGAAAGGCATAATCCATGATGACTCATGATTTTAGAAGTAAGGTTGCAGTATTTTTAAGTGAAAATAACAAATAACCACTAGGTGGCGCTATGACAAACTCGTGCATGCAACCTCAGGTCATGACTGTGTTACTTGTAGCTAGTATCACGGCTATTCACTTTAGTATAGTGAAGAAACAGTTGTATGACCATTGGGCTCACTCAATGTCAAAGATTTTGTTCAATTATGAGGCCAACTAGTGGTGCAGGCATACAATTTTTTTTGTATTGCCTCAGACTCTGCTCAGACATCAGCGTATCAAATTTGGTGAAAAAATGTTATTTCGTTGCAGACTTATAACCATTTATGTGTAAAAAACACCAAATTTGGAGGTAATTTTTCGTTTTTTGCAATTTTCGGCCATTTCTGATGGAAATTTTAACATAACGTCAATAGAGTTTTTTGTTCAGAAGGTAAAGTTAATTTCTTCCTATGGTTGTTTCGAGTCGATCGGAATAACCCTCGCGGAGTTATTCGCGCGTGTTTTTTAAGCGCTATTTTGCTGTGCAGGGCTAACCGTTAGGCAAAAACTGGCATGTTTGGTATCGTTGGACTCGGCAACAATTCAAAACTCTAAGGAAAAAAGTCCCATGAAAATACGTTAAACTCAGCCTTAGTTATAAGCATAATTAGATTCGTCTGACCACTAGGTGGCGCTGTGACGAAACGATGCATGAAACCTCAGGCTGTGACTCTCATCACAAGTACCAAGTGTCGTGTTGATACCTCATTCCTGTTCCCAGTTATAGCCAATAAAGTCCAAATGGCTGCGCACACTACAGACGTTTGGGCGTGGCATGTTGACCGTGAGTCGAAAGTTCAACTTTTTTTTAATAATTATTGATATTCAAACTCCAAGGAACATTTTAGCACTGGAATGATTCCGATCGGGCGAAAAACCTAGGACTAGTTCGTTTTTATTTTTTTAGACAAAATCGAAAATAGCGGAAAATTTTTCATGACGGAAATGAAATCGGAGATATACATTTTGTTCGTCTTGATGCAAGGAATCCAGGGATATAGGACACTTGACATTTGGACAAGAATTGTGGGAGTTATGAGCATAAACGTGTTTGCCATCGCTGTAGCGCCCCCCATAGGCCGATTGGGTTCATACTCTGTCAAGTTCGCGCACGAGTGAGACCTATCATTAGGCCAAGTCTCAAGTCTCTAGGCCTTACGGTTTGGTCTGCACGATCCGTTTTACGGCAGAAGAAAAATAATAAAAAGAATAAAAATCCATACAAATACAATAGGGTTTCAGCCCTTCGGGCTTGAACCCCTAATAATAATAAAACAGACAAATACAATAGGTTTTCAGCACTTCGTGCTCGAAACCCTAATTAATATGTTCATCCACCGAAGACATATATCCATAATCGTATATTAACGTCTAAGAATTGTTAATTTCATGGCCTTTAAAATTAACCATCTCACTGATATACAGTGCTACTCGCAGCGTGTAGCTGGATCAAAAGGCAGAAATAGTGACTTTACTTTCATGAGCATTGAACACAGAAACAATTCAATTGTGAAAATGCAAACTGGTTTATTAACTATAAAATGAAGTACACATAACGACTAACTAAACATACACACATACAATAACATAAAACATAGATGAGAAAGAAAAGATTGAAAATAGCTAGAGAGAGTGAAAGATTGGCAATAGCACTATTGCTTAACATCTGCACAAACCATCGGATAATCTCTAAGGATCGCCTTAATTTTCATAAGGGGTAAAGCTTGAACATCAGCGAGTAAAACGAGTTTATACTTGCGTTTGGCTCTTTGTAATGCGGTGCGAAGTTTCTTATGCTCGCGGTGCGAGCAAGGAGAGAGAGAGAGAGAATCCAGGTGTGTTCGTTTAAGATGGAAGTTCGTTAAGTTGTTTCGTAGGGCGGATTGGTCCGCGGGGTTTTCCGAACTCTAGCGCAAAGCCAGGAAAGACTGTCCTGAAGAGACAGGGCTCAGAGAAAAGATGATGAATCCGAGGGACTCTGGGTGAGTCTCAGCGAGTTTCCAAACTGCGCTGACGGGTTACCTGAGTAACCGGGCGACTGGGCGCTCATGAGTGAACTAAGCCACTGACTGAGATACTGAGCGATTGAGCGAACTGAGCTATTGAGCAATGAGCAATGATGGCTTGGGCGATAGGCCGTTTTGACCTTTCACACGCCCAGCCCATTTTGGGTGTATGACCAATGTGTGAAGTGTTCGGTCGCGCGGGGAAACAAGCCTTTGTTCTTTCAGACATCACATTTGCATAATTGCATAATGATAAAACTTTGTTTCCATAACTCTTCAAATCGATACTAAATGACATTGATGCGGCTTATGGTAATATGATACATAGAAATGATTGGGAAATAAAGAGTAGATTAATTTGATACTAGACAAGACATGGGTTTAGGATCACGTTGAATAATAATTTCATACCTAAGATATGAACCATGCTACAGTGAACAAAATCTAACTAAAGTGTTAACACACAGTTACATCACACATACATGATCATGCAGTAAAGGGATATAACATATATATACATTTAAACAGCTCATTGTGATCTTTAAATGTGGTTTCATCACAGACATATCGTCTGTGCCCCCTGCTGTGTCTCTGGCAATGGTCAGAATGGTGGAATTCCTTTGAACCTCCTTTGAAGACTGCATTTGTTTTAATTGTTGCCCATTTTACACCCCTGATAGGTGGTAGATATCTGGGTGATTGTGTTATCAGGACACAGGGTTATCTAAAGTCACAATTTTAGGGCTGTTTACGATCCAGACGCCAAATGGCCTCAATCTGACTCCGAGCCATTTGCTACAGTGAGCACTGAGTGTTCATTTACAGTATGAGAAAAAAAATCTATTTAAATGATTGTCGTCTCAAACTTTCTGAATGCACTGTAATATAAATGATGTGACTGAAATTCACTACTTGAGTGATAAAGAAAGAAAGGTAGAGAAATTGTGAAAATGTATATGTGCAAGAGAGATGTTGAGGTCTAGAAGCTGAGGGCCTGAATCTGACCATGAAGATGATTTAGATACAACACACATCCCAATTTCAATGTATTTTTATTAATTGCAGTTACCTTTTTTTGTATCCCTACAACATTAATACATGTAATCTGTTACTCCCTAAGTAGGCTAAATATAATTTAACATACATTATAGATTTGTGTGTGTATGTATGAACCACTTATCTATATAAATGACTGGATTGCGCATAGAAAACTTAACGTAACAGCCAGGGTAGAGTTCGAGCGGCCATCTTGGTAAGCCCAACCGGCAGAGGGCGTCATTTGATCATGATCTAAATTCACTCTGTTTACAGCATATATCAGTCATACAAAATTAATTTTTAGGATATGTGTACGTATATTAATTATTACTTCTGTTAAGGTGAGTGTGTCTGCTGCATTCTGTTAATGACACAGGTATAAATAAAGTTTTGAGAATGAAAGCGTGCACAGTCAGTGTTATTCCTCTGAATAAGTTTTTGTAAAGATAACAAAATTACAAAACCAGCAAATTATTGCATGCACATACGGTACAAAGCATGATTATTTATTTAGATTTCAGAATGAGCACGTTTGTCATTAATACTAACTATGCTGCGGTCTGTCTGCTGATCTGATACTGTAATAAAGATGAATGTATAGTAACTTACTGTTTAAAAAGTAAAATGTACATTCAGTAAATAACTGTGTACATGATAGGACGTTTGGGTTGTAATAATGTACAGGGCGACTTCAGATATAAAAACGGAGACTAGTAAAGTGATGTTTTATCATTAAAATCTGAACGTCCATTGATGTCCATTGAACGGACATACCAACATGGCGGCGTGGTGGCTTCACAATTGTGACGTCATGCGCAATCCAGTCCCTTATATAGATCAGTGATATAAAACAGTATCTAAGCATGTATCATTTATACTGTTAGATCACACATTTTTACTGTTGAGCTTTCATCTAACCAAAACCCAGGATAAAGAGGTTCAGTGAATGTGGTGTGGACTCTGTGGATGAGGGTTGTTGTGTCAGAGACGCTGTAGAAACACAAAATCCCTGCACTGTGATCCACATAAACTCCTAATCTACAAGGACTGGACACTACTGAGAGATTTGTCTCAATGTTATTGTGCCAGAATGAGGATTCAGATAGAGAGCAGAACAAACTCCAGGACTGATCATTACGTCCAAATACACACTCATCATCTTCTCCCTTCCTGCTGATGCTCTTATATGACACTGATATTTCCACACTATCATCCCCACTCCACTCAATCTCCCAGTAACAGCGTCCACACAAACTCTCTCTACACAACACCTGAGGATAATAATCAAATCTGTCTGGATGATCAGGATACTGCTGATCTGTGTCAGTGTCTGTAGCTGCTCTGTTCTCCTCAGACAGACAAATATCTTCATATGCTGTGTTTGGATCCAGAGAGAACAGACTGAAATCTGTGAAAGATAAATACACAATATTTTAATTTACACTAATATATAATATTCGTTTGCATATAATCCTGTATCAATGAGAATTCATTTGTTAATTTGGGAAAGTGCAGGCTACTGGATATAGATATAGCCTACTGGATATTGATATCTATACACTGATTAATCACAACATTAAAAACACTAAGAATTGAAGATAATGACATACAGAGGGGAAAATAAGTATTTCACAATCAGCATTTTTATCAGTAGGGGGATTTCTAAGTGGTTTATTGACACAAAATTTCCACCAGATGTAGCCATCAAGCCGAATATTCATACAAAGAAATCAGAACATTTAAGTATACAAGTTGAGTCATAATAAAGTAAAATGTCACAGTGAATAAGTATTAAATACACTTTATTTAATACTTTGTAGAAAAGCCTTTGTTGCTTCTGGACGCCTCTTGTATGGAGAGACCAGGCATCTGCATTGCTCAGGAGTGATTCTGAGATTCCTTGGGCTTCTTTTATGAACTTTGACCTTCAGTTCTCTCCAAAGATTTTCTATGGGATTTAGGTTGGGTGATTGACTGGGCAATTCAATCAACTTGATTTTCTTTTTTTGAAACCATGTCATTGTTTACTTTGGCCTTGTGTTTGGGATCATTGTCTTGCTGAAATGTCAACCATCTTTTCATTTTCAGCTTTCTGGTAGATGGCAGCATTTTTATCCAGAATGTCCCGGTACATTTCTCCATTCATCCTGGCTTTAATAATATGAAGTCTGCCAGTACCCTTGCTGAAAAGCAGCCCAAAACCATGATGCTTCCACTTTTGCTTTCATCTGACCATACTATAGTCTCCCAATAATCCACAGGCTTTTCCAAATGCCCTTTTGCAAACTTTAACTGAGCCTCAACATGCTTTTTGTTCAGCAATGGAGTCTTGGGTGGTGAGCGTGTATGGATGCCATGGCGGTTCAGTGCTGTCGGCACGATATCACAGACAAGGATAAACATGTTTATGTGTCTTCGAGCGCAGCACGCACAGTTGGCTTTTGAGGAAACTGGCTGTGTGCACTGTGAGCATTCCCGTGCACGTGTTGCGCTCCAGCTTCACTCTTAGAGAAGAATATCTCAGGCTCGCGCCCTCACGGATCCGGTCCCGCTTCTGGCGGTGGTATCCCTGCCTACACCTGTGACATCTGTCTCTCGCTCTCTAGAAAGCTTGGGCTTGCGGCTGGTATCCTGCTTCTTAGCGGCAGTTGCACTCGTGGGAGTCGCCATATGATTTCGTGCAGACGGCGGTATCTCCACCTGCACGTGAAGTCCCTCTCTCTCTCTTTCTCTCTCTCTCTCGCCGGATCAGGAAGGCGCCCTGCGTGAGAGCCATATATTTTCAACTGTCTATCTCCGGAGAGATGGATCATCTTTATAATCCGCCTACTGTTTAAGGCTAAATGTGCAGTTTCCACGTGAAGCTTCCTCTTTTTACAGTATGAAGGTATTATATATATGTCACGGAGTGACTCAGTAGGGCGGAACCAAAGTGAGAGAAGAGGTTCCGCCCGGGCCGGTTTTCACAAACACCGGAACTTCTGGATTTTCCTGGAGGAAGAGGAAACAGAAGATAGATTGATAAGGATATACAAGTTGTGAGTAATATTTAACCACAAGTGTGTGATATATACTTACATAACCAATGAAGAGTGTGATCTGTTCATAGCGGCTCCACCAGGTGTGCGTGACGGGTGGGCAAGCTGGAGTACGTGTATCGTGCTGACGCTAGGTGTCAAAGCTACTACAAACAGGTTCGAACACCGCTTGCCGTAGCGATTTCGACCCCCCCCAGAGCCGGTCTAGCCAGGAGAGGAGAACAGACCATAAAATATTCACTGGAGTGTGTGCTGTGCAGCGTGTGAGTGATTTATCTGATGTGAGTACACCTGAAGCTTTTGCAGTGTTGTGCCATGTCCTTGTTGTTTGTACTCACCCCAGGAAGGATCAGGCCTCTGTGGAGACCACCGGGAGTTGCCGAGACGGTGAGCGTCCAACCAACTAACTATGTGATGCGACTATATCCAGCGGGTGCCCTGTGGATCCATTTAAGTGAGGTACTGTGGGGAACATTGTAGCTGGACTAGAACACATAACGTCAGAAGAGGTGTTGAGGGCATTAGAAGATCTTGGCGGCTGTATATACGCTGTGTGTGTGGTGGTGCATGTTGAATACTTACCTTATCGTCTAGATCTTTGCCTATCCACAGGAGTAAGGGAAGTGGACGTGTTGGTCCGGGAAGACGGACGTGTGGTCATTGTGCCACTTTGAACTCCACCCCCGACGGGATGTTGTCTCATTGGTCACAGTCGGACACCGGTAAAGGCCCCCCTCTCTCTGCCCGTGTAAGATGCTGGAGGTGACGTATGGTTCTTATTCTTGTTGACCCCCGATACCCAGATAACATTAAATTTACCGCACGAAGACTCGTAGACCCAGAGCAAAGCCTGTGGAAAGAAATACTCACCCTGTAACGAGCTAAAGCTAAACCCACTCTACATCGACTCGCAGACCCAAAGCAAAGCCTGTAGAAAGAAATACTCACCCTGTAATGAGCCAAAGCTAAACCCACTCTCCATCGACTCGTAGACCCAGAGCAAAGCCTGTAGAAAGAAATACTCACCCTGTAACGAGCTAAAGCTAAACCCACTCTGCATTGACTTGTAGACCCAGAGAAAAGCCTGTAGAGAGAAATATTCACCTTGTAACAAGCTAAAGCTAAACCCACTCCACATCGACTCGTAGACCCAGAGCAAAGCCTGTAGGAAGAAATACTCACCCTGTAACGAGCTAAAGCTAAAGCTGCCCTACACCGTCTCATAGACCCAGAGCAAAACCTGTAGGAGAGAGATATCAACCTTGAACCAAGCTGAAGCGGAACCTACCTCTTTCAGACTCGAAAGCCTGTAGGGAGAAAAACCTGTAGGAGAGAGATACTTACCTTGGATTAAACTACAGCTAAACCTACCGCATTCTGACTCGAAAGCCCAGAGACCAACCTGTAGGAGAGAAACACTTACCCGCCACCAAGCTACAGTCAAATTTGCCCCACGAAGATCCCAGACCACGGGAGTCCGGCCATACGGAATATAAAGATTGGAGCAGGTAGTTGGTCTCGCCCTTCCCTGATAAGTACATTGTTTTTGATTTTCCCTCAGGAGGACGCAGGCGCGCCACAGGATAGCCGCAACGAAGGAGGTGGGCCATGGACGAAGGAGCTCCGTCCGGTCCTTTCCCTGTCGTCCCGTGTCATTGCCAGCTGGACCCCCTTTCCATCCTCCTCTGACCCCCCAGCTACCCCTGAGGGAGAGAAGAGTCCACACTTGAGCGTTCCCTTCCTCGCCCCCCTTCCCTTTACAATGGAACTAATTTAAATAAAGTTTACATTTTATTATACTTATCTCTCGCTTGTTTGGTCATTGGGGTGCTCTTGGGACCTCCTCGAGGTGGAACTTAGGGAGGAGCGTGACACACAAAGTCTGTGGTCCGCTCCGGGCTGCTGACATATACATACATACATACATATTACATTTTTACACCTGTATGTATATCTGCCTGTCACAGCCTGCATGAGCTGTTTGTCATTGTTTGTCAGCTGTTTGTCTCACTTTCTTATTGAAGCAAAGCAGCTCACACCTCATTTATGGTGCCTGCTTCCCTTCGGTGCGTAGTACGACAGGCAGCCGCCATTAACCTTCACCTGCATAGTAGTGGAGCATGGCTACATTCTTGTGCAGGAGGCTGTAGAACCTCCACATGAGAGAAATGACAGCTTACAGCCTTTACTTTATTGTTCCAAAAGGAGGGGACTTGTAATTGTTCAGTGATGCAGCTCAGTTCTATGCTGTGACTGAAACTGATTGTGATGCAATCAGATCCAAGGACTGATTCCTTACATTAGAGCTTATGTCTCTATTCAACACGGGAGGGTTTTCCCTGAAGGGAAACCCGTCTTGCATGATAAAGTCACGCACCGTTGTTTGCGTGCTCTGGGAACAGGAAGAAAGCCATGGCTTCTGTCCCAAGGTCCTGTGTTGGGTGCGCATTGTCGATGTGTGACCCTGACAACAGATGTGTCCCTCACAGGTTGTTGCGATTATGGAAAGCCAAAAGAGTCAAAATCGCTGAAACTCATCATCGGATATGGGACTGAAATTGCCTTAGAAATGATGGTGGTATGGGTTGGACCCCCATTTCCTTCCAGACCTGAGGAGCCATCATGTGCTTGTCCAGATAGACATCACATCAGTGGTTGATTAATAAATTACTAAGGAGATCTGCTTTCAAAGTCACGCATTGTTGCCTGCGTGCTCTGGTGGTGTGGAGAAAACCTTGGTTTCCATCCTAAGGCCTGTTTTTGGGTGCGCGCTACTGCCTTGTGACGCTGACAACAGATGCACTCCCCACAGGTTGGAGTACAGTATGGAAGGCAGAGAGGTCCAAAATCACTACATTATTGATTTTGGGATAACCCCACACCCATTGCTGGGAAGTTGAGACTCCAGCCAGATGTGGTGAACCACATTTGGAGAGCATTTGGACACGCAGAGGTGGATCTGCCCAATGTGGCTTTCTCTTTTCCCCAATCACTCTGCCACAGAAGTTCTGGAGGAAGCTTGCCAGAGATATGGCCTGTCGGTTTGGCCTCTGAGCAGGCCAGGCTCGTAGGCTCACGTCTCCCAACTGAGGTTGTGGAGACCATACTTTACTCCTGACAAACACAGTTAACTGCCCTTTTTATGTGGTGCTGAGGTTTCTGTAGGAGCATTTCCCTGCTGGCTTAAATCCTTCCACTCTTAAGGTTTAGGTGGCAGCAGTCTCTGCCTACCATACTCCTTTGGAAGGATGTCTTGCTCCCAACTGAGCTTGTGGAGACCATATGATTACTCCAGAGCTCCATCAGGAGCTTAGGCACTACGTGGAGAAACTTCACCTCATGGTGTTCAGCTCACCTGACAGACCCAGTCAACTGCCCTGTTTATGTGGTACTGAGGTTCCTGCAGGAGCAATTCTCCACTGGCTTAATTCCTTCCACTCTTAAGGCTTAGGTGGCAGCAGTTTCTGCTTCTACCATACTCCTTCTAGAAGGACCTCATATCTCGTCTGGACAACCCTCGAGAGAGCTTTATGCCCTACGTGAAGAATATTTCACCTATTGGTGTTTAACTCCTCTTACAAACCCAGTCAACTGCACTGTTTATGTGGTACTGAGGTTTCTGCAGCAGCAATTCTCTGCTGGCTTAACTCCTTCCACCCTTAAGGTCTAGGTGGCAACAGTCTCTGCATACCATGCTCCTTTGGAAGGACCTCATGCTCCCGAATGAGGTTGTGGGAACCAGATGATTACTTGAGAGCTCCCTCAACGAGGAAGATTATGCCCTAAAGTAGAGAAACTTCACCTTTCGGTGTTCAGCTCACCTGACAGACCCAGTCAACTGCCCCTTGACGTGGTACTGAGGTTTCTGCAGGAGCAATTCTCTGCTGGGTTAACTCCTTCCACCCTAAAGTTAAGGGGGCAGCAGTCTCTGCCTACCATACTCCTTTGGAAAAATGTCATGCTACCAACTGAGGTTGTGGAGACCATATCATTACTC
Organism: Misgurnus anguillicaudatus; assembly: GCF_027580225.2. Classification (NCBI taxonomy): domain Eukaryota; kingdom Metazoa; phylum Chordata; class Actinopteri; order Cypriniformes; family Cobitidae; genus Misgurnus; species Misgurnus anguillicaudatus. Next base: position 7,422,785 of record NC_073354.2, read on the forward strand.
CACCTTTAAGGTATAGGTGGCAGCAGTTTCTGTCTACCATACACTTCTGGACTCTCTGAGGGCAGTCTACATACCAGGCCACCTGAATGTGGCAGATGCCCCTTCAAGACAACAGACATCTCCGGTGGGAGTGGAAACTTCATCTAGAGGTGGTGAACCACATCTGGAAAAGGTTTGGACGCGCAGAGGTAGATCTGTTTGCAACCCAGGACACCACACTTTGCCCACTGTTGTTTTCTATGGTACAGGGGTGGCCGAGGTTACGTCTGTATGCCTTCCCCCCTAGTTGTGTTTATCCCTCCACGGGGAAACTTTATTCCCTTAAGTAGGAAATTTTCACCTCTTGGTGTTCAGCTCATCTGTCAGACCCAGTTTACTGCCCTGTCGACATAGTTCTGAGGTTTCTGCAGGAGCATTTCTCTGATGAGTTTACTCCTTCCACCATTAAGGTTTAACGGCAGCAGTTTCTGCCTACCATACTCCTGTGGAAGGCTCATCAGTGGGTAGACACCCATAAGTTGCTCGCTTTCTTTGTGGCACTCGCAGGTTGCGACCTGTTATTTGCACTAGGGTGCCTACTTGGGACCTAGCGGTCGTGCTGGAAGGGCTCTCGTTGGCTTTGTTGGAGCCACTTGAGACTTCGCCAGATAGGTTTTTGGCCTTTAAAACTGTGTTCCTTCTGCTATTACCTCTCTAAAGCGAGTGAAGGACATTCAGGCCCTGTCAGTATCCCCTGCAGGTCTGAGTTTGTACCAGAGATGGCTAAGGCTTTTCTACACCCAAAGCCAGGTTATATTCCTGAGGTGCCGAGGCCCATTGTTCTGCAGGCCCTTTGTCCTCCCCAATTTAGGAGCGGGGACCAGGAACAGCAGAATTTTAGGGTCAGGCACTTCGCTCCAGGACGTATGTGATGCGGCCTTCAACACTCACCTTCGTCAGAAAAATAATTTAGACCTAGACCCCTCTTTAGGGTCCCAGGTTCTTTGCCTTGACTGTGTTCAGTTATACACGCTACAGGCATTTGGTAGTATGGAAGCGTGGGCATCTCGTTCCCCAAAGCGTTGCTATGGCGACGCAGTTCGAGTTCCTCGAAACGGAACGTCTCAGGTTACATATATAACCCTGGTTCCCTGAGAAGGGAACGAGACGCTGCATCTCCATACCATACTCCCTGCATCCCTATAGGCACTTGCTTCGACACTTGGTAGCGAGTGTGTTTGTGTGGGATGCCTTCTTATACCCCTGGTCCGCACGGCATCCAGCCTATATACAATCATCAAATTTTTGATTATGTGTTACACATGCTTCAGATCAGTCACGCCGAGGCGTTCCCTAAAGCGTTGCTATGGCGATGCAAGGTCTCGTTCCCTTCTCAGGGAACCAGGGTTACATATGTAACCTGAGACGTTTTCTTTGAAACAACAGTACTTGCTGATGCAAGGTCTTCCTGAAGTTCTGCCCGAGTGGTTCTTGGCTCTTGGAGAACTCTCCTGACTATTCTTTGGACTCCCCAGACAGGGATCTTTACATGGAGCACCTGATCGTGGCCGGTTTCTGGTGAAGCGATGCTCTTTCCACTTCCGGCGCACAAGTTCACACTTACAAATAATTTGGAACAGGGTTATTAATATGCATATTTGGCGTGCTGTCCGAGGAGAGGGCTCCGAGCTCGTTAATGGCCTGAGCCCAGAGTGCCTCCTGGCGGGGAGAGGATTCCAGGCTCTGCCTTAGGCCTGAAAACAGAACAATACACCCGGTCTGGTTAGGAAGGTGACTAGGCAATCGTGCAGAGAAGGGGAGTTGGAGGGATGCTGAAACTATCGAGGAATGAGGGTGAGTTGATTTCCAGTCTATATAGGTTTCTGTTGATGCCGATCAGGTGGACACCTGATTGCTGACTGTCGACAGCTGGTCATAGTTACAAGGTAATTAGGTTGATTATTTGAACGTGTTCCTCCCTAACTTTGTTGATACAACATAATTTGATGAGTTCACACTTACAAATAATTCAGAACAGGGTTATTAATATGCATATTTTGCGTGTTGTATATAGTTTATTATCCGGGGTAGCAGCGGAGCTTTGCGTGTGTGTTTGATGCAGTGGATTTTCCAGGTCCAGGTCATGATGAGTTGCACGCGGTAAGTAAGACTTCTGTCTTATGTCGGAAATAGTCGCGTGCATATTATATAAATGACACGAACATGTAGTGAATCATAAGTTAAAACAGTGTTGTATAGTGTTGCATGACTCGCACTCGCTCCTCCCGCGGTACAACTCCTCCTTCTTCATTTTTTCGTACGTTATCGGAAAGATTCGGTAAAGCTAATCTTTCTTTTATAAATCTGATTAAACTAAAGACTCTTCAGAGATATAAAGGATGTCATACTACTCTATAGGTACTCCAGATTAACATCAGAAATGCAGAAACAGCGTGTGTTACGTGAGCTTTAAAAACACAGAAAGAACAGGACCTTTAACATGAAGCCCGACAAAGGAAATATGTCTTTATTCAGTTGCTGCCATAATAAGCAGGGGTGGTGTCTAAGGTAAAATCCAGGGTTTTTGGGGGGTTGAAAAAGTCTGACAAAGTCGAAAAAGTGCCATCTGCTGTTTTGGATTGCACACATTTGTGAGAAAATCATGTTCACATTTGTGAGAAAATCATGTTCACATTTGTGAGAAAATCATGTTCACATTTGTGAGAAAATCGTGTTCACATTTGTGAGAAAATCATGGTCTTGCAAAGCATTTTCTGTTTGTTTGCGAGTCGAGTTTCCCTTTGCAAAGCGGATTGAGTTTGTTTGCAACATGCTGGATTTGTTTGTACAATTATGGCACAAAATTCGCTCCATATAGGACACCATAAACACTTAGCAGTAACTTTGACTAAGATTATTTTAGTATAGCAGTTATAAAATGAATGGTTTCTTAAAATATTGTGAAAATATTCTTGTAAAAATAAGTTATTAATCATTGCTATCATTGTATAATGCTGAAAATATTTCTCTGCTGTCATTATTTCCAAATATTTTATGCCATTTATGCGTCTAAACATGTTAATAATGTTAGGTATGATGAAGATGAGGGAGACTTTTGGGAGCGAGAAGAGGCAAGGATATAGACAGAGAAACAAAGAAAGCTTGTGTTTGATCACAAAAATGTCGTCATGTTTTGTCAGGATTGTCGCATGTACGCGAAAGAAAAAATGAAACAAACAATTTTGTGGTGGGAACTTATAATTTTAAAGTTGAGACTGTAAAGGACCATGAGAGTGCCCGAAGTCATCACAGAACCTAACGTTAATTAAAACTGCCAAGACAGGTCGCATTGAAGAGAGCTTTGTTGGGAGAAGCCTCACTTTATGTGTTTTCATGCCAATAATGTTAATAAAATTATCAAATACATTCTGTGGCACTCATAATTTCTCTTATTTTCACCGGAAAAAAATTGGCTAGTGGAAATGCTGATTGGCTGGTAACTTTAGAAAGTTACCAGCCACATTGGCTTGTGATCAAAAAAGTTAATTTAGAACCCTGGTGCCATTGTATGATAAAGCAAATTCTGCAATGATCACGAGGTAGTCATTTAATTACCGTCATCTTTGGGGAAAGCCAGTGAAAACTCGGCAAAAGAAAGTGCATGTGATGGGTTGTGTGGGTTCTTTAATGTGACTGCAAAATCGCCACAGTTGATGTGGCTGTTTGAAACAGGGGGAGGAAGCAGAGAAAGGAGGGAAGATAAGTCTACGTCCGTACCTAGAGGATCTGTGTTCTGTTGTTGTGAGACTGGGGGTGGTTCCAGGGCTGAAGCGTTTGGTGGGAGGGGCATCGTAAAAATAAGGTGTAAGGGGATTTGGTGTTGGTAGCTAACACAGGTATAATTTGTTGTAGATACCCTGTGTCGCAGCCTGGGGCTTGAGAAGAGAAGGGAGGGTAGAGGTATCTGGGCTTGTGCTGCCAGCGGAGGTAGCCTCGCGCTGGAGCTCGATGGTGGAGCTGCAGGCCACGGAAAGGGGAAAGGATTGGAGAAAACAGACTGAAAGGCTTGTGGAGGTGGGGCTAATGCTGCTGGCGGAAGCATGTTTAAGCTGGAAGGGAATACGTTACCTGTATCGATGAGGTGAGTTGCATTGTGCAGTGTACGGCATGATGTTTTGAGGTGCTTTTGGTGCGAACATGGAAAAGATTGGGGCTCAGCAGCGGAATCAGGTATTTGTTCAAGAGTTCAGTTTAGTAACTAGTCAATCCATTAAACAAACAGAAACCGGAAGTAAAGTTCTGACCAGACGCGTAATCACGTCACCACACCTACGTCCGATGAAACTGTCTAAGTGCAATGTATTATATATACTGTATTGTGTCAACAAGGTTGTGACCTTTGTAGAATTTAAGATGTCTTACATTGTATCAGCTCTGCTCTGGTCTTGGGTCCATTGATGGGAATAATTTCAGTGTCTGTAAAAAAAAAAATGGACAATTAAACTCATGTAAAATCAAACTTAGTTTCTTCTGTTATTTATATGCTACCTTAAGGCTTATTGTGAGAAAATAGTTGTGTCATTGTTGTACTGTAACTATGCTAGATATCTTTTCAATCTCTTCTTTACAGAAATCCTCCACCTTTTCTTTCAGTTGAGTGACAGATTTCCTCACATCATCAAAAGATAGAAGAGAACTAAAAATGATGTTGTCTGTCGATCCAGGAGATGAAGAGAGAGACTGAAAACTCTACATAAACACAACACAATGACAAAAACTATCAACACAAACCAACAATCAGATTTCTGCTCATTTATTTTACTGGCCGAATCAGAAATGGAATTTGTCATTTATTTGCCCTAATACATTAAAGGCAGGATAGGCAGGAATTATCAAAAATACTTTTTTACAAATTTGTTTAAACTGTCTTTATATACAAATACATAATTAAAATGTAAGTACTCTGAAAAAGAGAGTATAAAACTCGAGTGTCTGTAGACGTCTCAGGACTGTTTTAAACACAGCTAATTATTTCCATTCAGGACGAAACAAATGATTGGCTTGCGCGACTATCACTTTCTTTCGCGACCATGGCACCACCCCTGTTGCTATGGGATCTGCCCACACATGCACACACCCGATTGATTCGAACGTGCACGAGGCACTCTAGGAAGAGCAAAAGTATGGCAGAGAAAGTGCATACAGAACTCACAGTACCTGCATATGCAGTCAGCGAAGGCAAACAAGGCAAACAAACGATTAAACGAAGCAATCAAACAAGAGTAAATATCGCGTGGCTTTTCCTCGAGTCCATGATGCGGTAGCGGTATTGTCTCCGGAGTGTAGTCAGAGTCTGCAATGCTTTCATCACGGAAACTCTTCCATGCAAAACACACTGGCGTAATAGTGAGTACTAAAAGCCATCCTATTTGTTTATATTCCTAGTGATAAAGTTAGGTGTATTATTACATGTGATTGTGACATGATGTTATTACATGCACCGTGCTCCTTCCACTCCGCGTGTCTGAGGTAAATGCTGCTCCGAGCGCGTACATGTGTTTTGGGGGCGTGGCTTTAGAAGAAACCCAGAAGGGAGGGGGTGGAGTGAATGGAAAAATAAGCTGTTTAAAACATTGGTGAGAACTTTACAGACACTTGATTTTTATACTCTCTTTTTCAGAGTACTTACATTTTACTTATGTATTGGTGTGGCAGGGTAGTTAGATCCTCCCTGTAGTGACGTCATGTCATTGGTAGCCTATCGTCCCGCAGGGGAGGTGTGTATAAATGGCTGTTTGGTGCGGGCCGGATGTGCGTCATTTGTTCTGTGCCTGCGCTCTTCCCGTTTACCGGCATTCAACAGAGGTCTGTGGTTAACACACAGCTGTGTGTCTATTCTAGCACCGCTTGTGTCATTGTGGGGGCTCTGTGTACACTGTAGAGCCTATGGTAAACAACCGTTATGCGCGGTCTGGCTCGTTACACTGCCTAGTTCCAGCATTCCCGTGTGTTTACCGTTTGAGTTGGGACATCTAATATATGCTGTTTGGCATCTCCTTCATCTCTATCCCGTGGATACTGACGTCAGCTCTGCTTTTTGGTGTGGCAAGCGGCTGCGTTATTTGGAGCTGTGTGTCCGACGGCAGTGAGGCTTTCCTTCACCGTGTGCTGTGTTATGCTGTGTGAGCACCACTGATAAAATCACGGGTATTGGAGTGAGTGTGTGTGTGCGTGTGTGCACTTAGTGTGATTCTCCTCTTTTGCTCCCTCTCTTAGCCCATCTGATGCCAATAGGCTACAGCTCTGAATTAACTGTGAATCCTTATTGTGGATTGTGATTTCCAGCTTTAGTAATTGGCTGGGTGACTACTTTTATTTCTGCATTTTAAACTTTTGTACAAATAAACAAATTCTATTTTGCTACCCACGTCTCTTGCTCACTTTGTTCAGTAGAATGAACCTGTGTTCCTTATAACATTTTTAAGTGAACTGTGATTCCCTGGTATAGTCCCAGGGTGGCGTAGTCTATTGTAGATTTTTTGAGTGTTGAATATTGCTGTAAAAAGACCACTTTGCCACATTTTGGCATAGTCGGCAGGGTCCTCACTAAATTGAGCAGAGACGTGGGTGAATATTACTTTACCAGCTGGTATTGCCATTATTTGCTTTTCTTTTTATTTCACAGGAACAAGACAGCAGCGTAGACTCTTTGAAGGGTCTCTTTGGCCATCTCCCCTGATTGTGTTTCAGGTCCAAATTTTCTTTCTGCCCCGCCTTGCTTGGTGGTAAGTGTTTTACTAAAAGTTAGCTATGGCAGAAGAATTACAAGAACTTCGGGATCTTGTGGCCCAATTAAGAGCTGATAATGAAAGACTTAGACAAGAACAGACTCAAATTGTTATTCCAGGTCCCAGTACAGCTCCTATTTCTACCACCTTACCCTCTGGTGCACAGCAATCTGCTGGTGCAAGTGCCCCATCTACTGAGCGATTTGTGTTTGTTCCCCGAGATAGGAAGTGCCCAAAATTTAGCGGGAGACCCGGTATTACCATAAATGAATGGGTAGAGGAGGCCCAAGCCTGTATGCGGGTTCGCCATTTGTCTAGAGCTGATCAAGCATTCTTTCTTTTTGATCATTTAGAGGGAGAAGCTCGGGATGAGATCAGGTATCGGTCTGAGACAGAGAGGGGGGACCCAGATAAGATAATTCAGGCCTTAAAGGAATTGTATGGGTGTTCTTTGTCATATGTAGCATTGCAACAGGCATTTTTCTCCAGGAGGCAGCAGGAAGGAGAAACACTTTTAGAGTTCTCTATTGCATTGATGGGCCTCTTGGAGGGGGTAAAACAGCAGTCGCCGCATGCCATACCAAATGCAGAAGTTTTATTGCGTGACCAGTTTGTCGAGCATGTGCTCGATATTGGTCTTCGTCGGGAACTAAAACAATTAGTCCGCCGTGACCCTACCTCTTCCCTCTTAGATGTTCGTAGCGAGGCAATGCGCTGGGAGCGGGAGGGAATGCCTGGGGGTGCGAGAGGGCGAAGTCAGTCTGTACCAGTGGCCTATGGGGTCCAGTATGCCATACAGGGCGAGTCGCAGGCAGTTCGTTTGAGCTCCCCTCCCAAGTCGGAGCTAGCAGAGTTACGGGAAATGTTGAAGGCACAACAAGAACAGTTAAACCAACTTACCCAAGGTTTCGCTCGCTTGCAGGTCCCTAATTCATATAGCCGGTCCCCACGTCACAGTAATATAGTATGTCGGAGGTGCCAACGTTCTGGCCATTTTGCTCGAGAGTGTGATGGAGAACGTGTTCTCCCTCGCGCTCCAGCAGTGGGTACATCTTCGACTGGGGCTAGGCAGTTTCGATCTTCACAGCCGTCGGAAAACTAATCCCCACCGGGCTGCGGAGTCACAGCGCGGATGGGGAGTCATTTGGCTCAAATGTTGTAAACCGTCTAAATTCTGTCTCTCGTTTGGTGTCCTCCTGCCCTCATCTTAATGTGCTCATCGGTGGTGTTCAAGTGCCATGTTTAGTGGATACCGGTTCCATGGTGTCCACAATCACCGAGAGTTGCTTTCACAAGTATTTTGAACCATGGGGGCAGGAGCGTCTTAGGTCTTGTCAATGGTTGCAACTTACCGCGGCGAATGGTCTTGCGATTCCTTATATCGGGTATATGGAGCTCGATGTCGAACTTTGTGGTAAAGTAGTACCGGAGTGTGGAGTGCTGGTTGTTCGAGATCCTCCTGGTGGTGCCGGTGGACATGTCCCGGGTGTTTTGGGGATGAATGTCCTTGGCCGGTGCTACCAGGAACTTTTTGGACAACACGGTACATCCCTTTTTGACTTACCGGCGGTGTCACAGGCCCCTAGCTCCGTCACAAAGGCATTACAACATTGTAGTAAGGTTAGTGTCCAGACCTCTGTTGATCGTGTTGGGGGGGTTAGGGTGCGGGGGCAGGGTGTGTGTCACATTCCAGGTGGTACCATGAAGTTGGTAGCAGCAACCTGCTCAGAATGTTATGCTTCCGGTCCCGTGCTGTTTGAGCCTCCAGATGCAGGCTTACCTGCTGGTTTGTTGGCCTCCCCCGCACTGGTTCAAGTGACCCGGGGCACGGTGTATATCCCGGTTGTGAACGTGGGTACCACTGAGGTGATTCTTTACCCCAGGACGTCTTTAGGCACATTGAGTGGTGTCTTTGTCATCAGTTTGCCAGAAGGTATTACTGAAGTAAGGTCCTTAACTGCTACTGTAGGCTCCCATAGTGCCTTGGTCCCCTCTACTGTGGAGGACCAGATTGATGCCATAGATTTGTCAGTTTTGGCAGCGGAAGAGCAAAGCCGGGTCCGGGCCTTGCTTCACAAGTCCAAATTTGTGTTTTCAGCCCATGAGGGTGATCTGGGGTGCACTAACCTCTTGTCCCATGATATTCCGCTTCTGGACGATACCCCTGTCAGGCAACGGTACAGGCGTATACCACCTTCAGAATATGAGGTAGTAAAGTCCCACATTAATCAACTTCTTGAGGCACAGGTTATCAGGGAAAGCTGCAGCCCCTATGCGTCTCCCATTGTTTTAGTTAAGAAAAAGGACGGTAGTCTACGAATGTGCGTAGACTATCGTCAACTCAATTCTAAAACTAGGAAGGATGCCTTCCCTTTGCCCCGTATTGAGGAGTCCCTTGATGCCCTGACCGGTGCCCGCTGGTTCTCCACTATGGATTTAGCCAGCGGGTACAATCAGGTGCCTGTCACTGAAGCTGACCGGCCTAAGACTGCTTTCTGTACCCCATTTGGCCTATTCGAGTGGAATAGGATGCCATTTGGTCTCTGTAACGCTCCCAGCACCTTCCAACGTCTGATGGAGAGGTTGTTTGGTGACCAACAATGCCAATCTTTGCTCTTGTATCTAGATGACATTGTGGTGTTCTCTTCCTCGGTGGCTCAACATCTGGAGCGTCTGGAAGTCGTCTTGGGTCGGTTAGGGGCTGAAGGACTAAAAGCCAAGTTAGGAAAGTGTGCATTCTTTCAACGTGAGGTAAAGTATTTAGGGCATGTGGTGTCGTCTCAAGGTGTGTCCACAGACCCAAGTAAAATTGAAGTGGTAGCTCAGTGGCGCACTCCTACAAGTCTGTCCGAGTTGCGTTCGTTCCTGGGTTTTGCCAGTTATTACCGCCGTTTTGTGGAGGGGTTTGCCAAGTTGGCGGCCCCTCTGCATAAATTGGTGGCCGAACTGGCAGGTGGCAAGACAAAGAAACGTAGAGAGGTGAGTTTTAACGGTGCCTGGGGTGAGATTTGTCAGGATAGTTTTGAAGCCTTAAAGAGGAAACTCACCTCTGCCCCTGTGCTTGCCTACGCAGATTTTACTTTGCCATTTATTCTGGAGGTTGACGCTAGTTTCAGTGGTCTGGGGGCAGTTCTTTCCCAAGAACAGGGAGGAACCGTGCGGCCAATTGCATATGCCAGCCGCAGTCTTAGGCCCACTGAGCGCAATATGAACAACTATAGCTCTATGAAATTAGAGTTTTTGGCGCTCAAGTGGGCCATGGCTGAAAAGTTCCGGGAATATTTGTTGGGGCACAAATGTGTTGTCTTCAAAGACAACAATCCCCTTAGCCATCTAGCATCGGCAAAGCTTGGGGCAACTGAACAGCGTTGGGCAGCACAACTTGCAGCTTTTGATTTTTGAGGTGAGGTCTCGATCAGGCAGATGTAATAGAAATGCAGATGCTCTGTCGAGGCAGCACCCACTTGACTCTAGCATGTTAGGGGACTTGCTTCCAGGCACTGCAGTTCCTCATGCTGTACAGCAGGGGGTGGGTACACAGGTAGCGGTTCAAGCCACTCAAGCGGTGATCACGGCCCTGCCCAGTTATACCGCTGCAGATTTGAGCTCTTTGCAACAGGCGGACCCCACGATTAATGAAATTTTGCCCTTTTGGAAACGAAAGGTGTTCCCTAGCGCAGAAGAACGCAGACGATTGTCTAGGCTGGGGTTGATTCTGCTCCGTCAGTGGGATCGGTTCGTGGAGAGAGAGGGCGTATTGTATCGACGAGTGTTCCGCTCTGATGGAGGTGAGGAACGTTTCCAATTGGTTTTACCCACTACCTTAAAGTCTGAGGTTTTGAGGCAGCTTCATCAGGAGCATGGGCACCAGGGGAATGAGCGTACCACTGAGTTGGTACAGCAGCGGTGCTATTGGCCTGGAATGTCCTCAGAGGTGGCACGATGGTGCCAGGAGTGTGAAAGGTGCCAAGTCGCTAAGCATGGGGGTCCCACCCCCCGTAGTTTTATGGGCCATTTGATGGCTTCAAGACCTAACGAGATCGTAGCCATCGACTTTACTGTGCTTGAACCCTCTCGTTCAGGAACTGAAAATGTCATTGTGATGACTGATGTTTTCACGAAGTACACCATGGCTGTCCCCACACGGGATCAACGGGCAGAGACTGTGGCCCAGGTCCTGGTGGCCGAGTGGTTTTACAAGTTTGGGGTCCCTGGTCGGATTCATTCCGATCAGGGCCGTAACTTTGAATCCTCTCTCATCCAGCAACTCTGTCAGTTGTACAAGGTCGAGAAGTCTCGCACTACTCCTTACCATCCGGCCGGTAACGGCCAGTGCGAGCGTTTCAATAGGACATTGCATAATTTCCTCCGCACATTGCCTGTCTCTCGGAAGAGGGACTGGGTGTCTTGCCTTCCGCAAGTACTTTTCTGCTACAATACCACCCCGCATCAGACCACTGGTGAGTCCCCATATTTTCTGATGTTTGGGCAAGAACCACGGCTCCCAGTTGACTTTTTGCTGGGCAGAGTCCAGGAGGTAGGGGTAGGTAATGTTCATGAGTGGGTGGTGGAACATCAAACTAGGCTTCATGTGGCCTTTGAAGGGGCACGTGATCGTCTAAGGGTTGCAGCGGAGAGACGTAAAGCACATCATGATCAGAATGTGCGGTGTGTGTCGCTGGAGGAGGGCCAGTTGGTTTACCTCCGGGAGTGTGGCATGAGAGGTCGCCATAAGATCCAAGACTTGTGGAGCCCAGTTGTGTATAAAATAGTGAAGGCACCTGCTGAATGGGGTTCGGTGTATACCATTGCACCGGTTGATGATTTAAGTAAGGTAAGGCATGTTCATCGCTCTTTGTTGAAGGCTAGGATTCTGGGGGACCATCCAGTTTCGAGCCCTCAGGATAGGCCTTTGGCTGAGGTGGCACTGCCTTTAGAGGATGAGCCAGAAGAGGGTGATTTGCTAATGTCTCTGCCTGAAACCCCCCAGGCTCAGAGTCGGGCTGTTAGTGATTTAGCCCCTGCAGCTGTTCAAGCTCCCTTGAATGTCTCGGACCCTTGTCCCCCTGGGACGGTACCTGTGATACCAGTAGCCCAAGGACAGCACCGTTCTGGGGAAATGGGTCCCCCTTCGGGATTTGTTACCGTGTCTGCAGGCCAACCAGGTACTGAGGTAATGGCTTTGCGGAGGTCAACAAGGCCCAGAGCAGGCCAGCACTCGAATGTCCATCACCTGCCACGGTCAGTGGAAGTGCCTGGTGAGGCTGTGCCCCTAGGTGGGTCTGTTTCTAGTGGGATTTCTGCCATTTTCAGGCCTTGGAACTGATAAGGGGAATTGTGGGGTTGCCGTATTCTATCGTCGGGGCGACGATACAAAAAGTAGGGGTAGATTGTGGCAGGGTAGTTAGATCCTCCCTGTAGTGACGTCATGTCATTGGTAGCCTATCGTCCCGCAGGGGAGGTGTGTATAAATGGCTGTTTGGTGCGTGCCGGATGTGCGTCATTTGTTCTGTGCCTGCGCTCTTCCCGTTTACCGGCATTCAACAGAGGTCTGTGGTTAACACACAGCTGTGTGTCTATTCTAGCACCGCTTGTGTCATTGTGGGGGCTCTGTGTACACTGTAGAGCCTATGGTAAACAACCGTTACGCACGGTCTGGCTCGTTACACTGCCTAGTTCCAGCATTCCCGTGTGTTTACCGTTTGAGTTGGGACATCTAATATATGCTGTTTGGCATCTCCTTCATCTCTATCCCGTGGATACTGACGTCAGCTCTGCTTTTTGGTGTGGCAAGCGGCTGCGTTATTTGGAGCTGTGTGTCCGACGGCAGTGAGGCTTTCCTTCACCGTGTGCTGTGTTATGCTGTGTGAGCACCACTGATAAAATCACGGGTATTGGAGTGAGTGTGTGTGTGCGTGTGTGCACTTAGTGTGATTCTCCTCTTTTGCTCCCTCTTTTAGCCTATCTGATGCCAATAGGCTACAGCTCTGAATTAAATGTGAATCCTTATTGTGGATTGTGATTTCCAGCTTTAGTAATTGGCTGGGTGACTACTTTTATTTCTGCATTTTAAACTTTTGTACAAATAAACAAATTCTATTTTGCTACCCACGTCTCTTGCTCACTTTGTTCAGTAGAATGAACCTGTGTTCCTTATAACATTTTTAAGTGAACTGTGATTCCCTGGTATAGTCCCAGGGTGGCGTAGTCTATTGTAGATTTTTTGAGTGTTGAATATTGCTGTAAAAAGACCACTTCGCCACATTGGTATTTTTAGATAATTCCTGCCTATTCTGCCTTTAAAGCTGCAGTCTGGCACTTTTTTGGGTTTAAAAAAACAGACAGTGTTCAAAACTATCTGCTTGCCTTAGCTCGATTCAAAACGGTAAGCTTGTAATGATTTTAATTCCAGTGGTACTGGTGAATTTCCGTGGGAAATTCAACCACATCTTTACGTCATTACGTCACTTCTGCACACATAAAAAAGGAGACCCAGCTAGTAGATTATATTGCGTGTGAGGATGATGGAGGTGGATATTTATAGCCTTTCTCACAGCACTTGGTGAACATCTGCAGTGCTTAATTGTATAAAAAGCTGTTTTCAGATGCCCACCGACTGATTTGTTAGCTTTTGTTTTTGACAAAGGTTTTAATGCGTACTTTAAAAAAGGTTTTAAAATAAAGCGCAGTAATTTACTACAGTGTTAAGATTATATAAAAATATATGTGATTTAAAGTTATGAAACTTAACTTTACCATCAGTTAAAAGGATAACAAATAACAGACTTCATATAAATAATAATGATAAATAAATTGATGAGACAAAAAATGCCGGTTTGATATATCCAAAGGAAGGGAATATTTTATGTTTGATCATCAGACATTGGAGGGCAGAGCAGCTGCACTGAGATCGCAGCAAATATCAGAAGGACTTGCCAAGATGAGGCTGCCCTCGTCGGTTTATACGCCACTGACCACCCGCTGATTCACCGGAACTCATATGACCAAAGGGAAATTTTAATATAGGCACTATCTTTACTAACTGACCACATCTTTGAAGTTAATTCATCTATATTTGCAAATAAACATCTCTTAAAATTACATTTTATGACACAGAACAAGTAATATTTCGAATATTGTTAAAGCTTTAAGCGTCATGCCGTTGATGCGAAATGCATTCTGGGAAACTTGGCTGTCTGAAGTATACACAAATTTCCTTTCTGATGCATCCTTGATAAAATGGAAGGATCAATAACACATCCTGGGATGTTATGTGAACTTGGCTTGATGCGATCAGGGGCTGTTTCTCAATGTGAAGGATACTTCCTTGGCAGAACTGGTCTTTCCAAGTCAGTTCCTTCAGAGGAAGAACACATAAATGGAACAGGCTAGCAAGTGCACGTCATTGCGTCAATACGTCAGTAAAAAGGTTTTCTTTCTGCACTGCGCGCATAGGATTGTGGGTGATTTGAGAGCGTGAAGAGCATGAAGGATACACATATGCATCCTTTCCTGTGGGATATTTTTCGAAAGCAGGACTCAGTCCTTGGTTGCAATTCCGAGGATCCTGGACATTGGAACAGTCCGTCGACGGATGTCGATGACGTAGCATCCTCAAAATTCTGGCTTTCGAGGATCATTCCTACCCTGCGTTCCAGTTTGTTTTTATGACCTTCTCTCACTAACTTACCTCAGTCTCGTGCACTCAGAGGTACCTCATTGCTTATGTTGTACGAGTGCCCACTACTGCTAAAACACTTGAAGTGGGTTCAAATGGATCGGCCTAAGCCCTTGATCACATGGAAAGTGGAGAATGCCCCCTCCATCATTTGAAGTGTGCAAAGCGCGAGTTGCTGAAGTGACGTCACAATCGTGTTGCATTGTGGGACATGGAGCTGCCTGAAGTGTACATATGAAGTTGACTTGCTCCCTCGGTCCCTCTTCATTACAAAGATTTGGTAAATTGGATTTTACAAGCTTTAAAGAGTACCTATGGTCCGATTCACGATTTTACATTTCCCTTAGTGTGTAAGTGTGTATTAGTGCATGTTGGCGATATGTAAAAGGTACAAATACCAAAGTAAACAACGACGTGAGTTATCATCTTCAATGTAAATCTCTTTTCATGGACTACAATAAACACACGGATTATAGGCAAAAGTTTACTTCCTGGAATTGGCGATGAAGAGAATGCCAACATTATAATAATTACTCCCGCTTCGGACTCAGCCTGTAAATTAACTCCTGTTATACTACGTGTCTAGCCTGGATGCCAGCCGATCTTAGCCCTGCCCACAAAATTGGAATTGTGGTTGCTTAAAAAGTGGAGGGACATGCTAGGCCCCGATATTTTTCAAGCAAACGTAATGGGTATCGCCGTGTATGAAGTTCACCTAACGTACAAATGGTAAGAGTCTGACTGTATGACTTAGTAAATACTTAAAGATACAATTTGTATTTATGCGCCGCAAGACGGCGCCAGATCAAACAAAAACAATGATGTTGTTTACTGACGCTCTGAAGCAGCGTGGAATTATGGGATTTGTAGTCTTTAACTCAACCGCTGATGGCCATCAATCAGACGCGAACGAGAAATCACGTTGATGGATAAGGTAATCAAGTCTTATAAATGTTGCGTTTGATGACACGTTTATTTCATTATGTAAGTTTATATGTGATGTTCAAAACGAAATTGTTAGTCATATTGATATTACAGTATTAGTCCAAATTCGATGGCAAACACAGCACAGAATTAAGTTTTCAACTTACAATCTACAATGTATTGACAGTACAAATCTTATTGTGAAGTGCCTTAAAATGACCATTTATATTGCTGTACAATACCTTTTGATGTGCATATCGTCCGCGGGAAGACGCGCTGATTATAATCTACACACTAATGTTGTGATCAATATAATAGCATACGTTTTTTGAAGCGTTACGAATCAACATACGTCACACACTCCGTTGCTCTGATTGGTCATGGGTCTATCCAATTGAGTGCAGAGGCATTTTTCGGTTGAGACATGCCTCATAATCATAGCCCAATGGAGCGGTATCAGACTTCTGACTTCTGATTCTGACTAGATTCTGAAATAGAAATGTTTTGAGGTGTGCAATTATTTTCTGGGAAACACACGGCGAACATAGTTCCAGGCAGCTCTCTTGACCACATTACAGTTCCATATCACTTTGCATAGTTAACTGTAATAACAGACTAAAAAAAACAACATGACAGACGCTTTTCCAAGGCAATAACACTGTTAATAACAGCGCTGTTTAGAGACGAACAGGGGTAGCCTTGTTCACACAATGTTTCTCTCTCTCGCCCTCTCTCTTGCTCTCTTTCTTTTTTCTTTTATTTCTCTCTCTGTGTCTTTGTCGCTCTTGCTTTTTTTCTAATAACTTCATTAATAACTGCATTAGAATGCTATCAATGGCTCAAACCTCCATTGCAAGCTTTAATTTGACGTTTTGGAACAAGCAACCATTGGATGAGACGTGGAAGAAACAGTCCTACTCACAATAGCGATTTAAGTACAAAAAATGGACGAATCCCTTTAAATATATCATGTGATCGATGTCTTGAGGCGTGGTAACTGTAGTATAAGTGGAATAATTGACTCCGGGACGTTGAATAATAGAAAAATAATGCACACCCGAGGTGTAACGGCCACTTAGCAAGCATCACCACTTCAGGTTTGCATTATTTTTCTAATAATTCAATGGCTCGTCGTCAATTATTCTTTACTTAAACATCATTTTCAGAATGCCTCTGAAATCGAGTTCTACTACTTAGTTAAGCATAACTTGCATGCTAGCAGCATGTAGGGTAAATGTAGCAATGTAGCTTCCATTTTAGCTTACTTGTAGCTAGTTTGAAAACTCATTACATTTTGAGACAAAAGGGCCAGGGGCATGAGCCCCCCCACGCCACTGTCATGCTGTCATTTAAACCTCATTCACACAGACCTCTGGTCCCAGAAAATACCCGTAAAATTGCCAGACACGCGTCTGTGTGAACAAAAACTCGTTCCGTTAATCTTCTGGGATCGTTGCCGGAAAGAGGACCTAGTAAGATACGCGGGTAACCCTCTGTGTGAACAAGAATGCCGTAAAGGGCGTGTCGAAGTGAGGACCCGCGCGTCATCATCACAACACAAGTTATGGTTCAGCTCCTTACAACGACAGATAACATGCATATAAACATTCACCACGAGAAATGTTGCAAACTAGATTAAAGCAGTTATCAGGAAATGATATATGAGACGCATAAACAATGACGCACGTGCTGTAGTGAGGAAGCGCGTGTCATGGCAACATGAAGTTGGTTCAACTTTTTAAAATGAGGGATTTACAACATTCACTACGAGAAATGTCAGCAAACTGGACTGAAGCAGATATCAGGTAAGTTAGCTCGTTACTTACTGCGTTGAAACGGAGATCATTCAGCAGCATAAAAGAATATCGCGTCACGTGCTCATTTGAGCTATAATAAACGAAAATACCCGCATGTCATTCCAACGAGATATATTGTTCAGCTCGTCAAAATGTGGGTTTTCAATGCATATAAACAATCACGATGAGAAATGTCTGAAAACTGTATCAAAGCAGAAATCAGGGAGCTCGTCAAATATCCACTCTGAAGCTGAGATCATTCACCAGCATAGAACTGAGCATTCACACGCTCCTTTGTAGTCTTATTATAAACAAAAATGCACGCGAGTTGTTTCTGGAGAGAGAAATAATACAGTTGTGTTCAAAATTATTCAACCCCCAATGCTGTTAAGGGTTTTAGGGAATTTAGTGTACATTTGTAATTGTATTCAGAATGAAATCCTACAATGACTTCTTAAAGAACCATATGCAACTAAAATGACATCAATTGGTTTTGTAATATAGTAGTAAATGTTTCTTTTGTGAATTCTTCATTGAAACAATTATTCACCCCCTTGAAGAACTACCACTCTGAAGAACAGAGGTTCATTGAAGTGTTTTCAATCAGGTATTGAAAACACCTATGGATGTCAGGGAACAGCAATAAAGCCTAATAAGCACCAATTAGGCAGCTTTAAAATGACTGTGATACTCAACTCCTTTTAAACATTTACTGGTGTGGTTACAAACATGGTGAAGTCAAAGGAATGGTCCAGGAAGACAAGAGAAGAGGTGATTAATCTTCACAGGAAGGGCAATGGCTATAAGAAGATTGCAAAGATTTTAAACATACCAAGAGACACCATAGGAAGCATCATTCGCAAATTCAAGGCAAAGGGCACTGTTGAAACGCTTCCTGGTCGTGGCAGAAAAAAGATGCTAACTGCGACTGCTGTGCGCTATCTGAAGCGTAGAGTGGAAAAAAGTCCCCGTGTGACTGCTGAGGAATTGAGAAAAGATTTGTCAGATGTGGGTACTGAAGTTTCTGCTCAGACAATACGGCGCACCCTGCGTACTGAAGGCCTCCATGCCAGAACTCCCAGGCGCACCCCCTTGCTGTCTCCAAAGAATAAGAAAAGTCGACTGCAGTATGCCAAAAGTCATGTGGACAAACCACAGAAGTTTTGGGATAGTGTTCTGTGGAAAATTAGAACTGTTTGGGCCCATGGATCAACGCTATGTTTGGAGGAGGAAAAACAAGGCCTATGAAGAAAAGAACACCTTGCCTACTGTGAAGCATGGTGGGGGGTCAATCATGCTTTGGGGCTGTTTTGCTTCTGCAGGTACAGGGAAACTTCAGCGTGTGCAAGGTACCATGAATTCTCTTCAGTACCAGGAGATATTGGATGACAATGTGTTGCAGTCCGTCACAAACCTGAGGCTTGGGAGAGGTTGGACCTTTCAACAGGACAATGATCCCAAGCATACCTCCAAATCCACTAGAGCATGGTTGCAGAAAAAAGGCTGGAACATTTTGAAGTGGCCATCGCAGTCACCAGACTTAAATCCGATTGAGAACCTCTGGTGGGACTTAAAGAAAGCAGTTGCAGTGCGCAAGCCTAAGAATGTGACTGAACTGGAGGCTTTTGCCCATGATGAATGGGCGAAGATACCCGTAGATCGCTGCAAGACACTTGTGTCAAGCTATGCTTCACGTTTAAAAGCTGTTTTAACTGTAAAAGGATGTTGTACTAAGTACTAAGATTGAATGTCACTTGGGGGTTGAATAAAACTGATAATGATGTGAGCACAGAAAAGACATTTGTGGTTATTTCATTATAAATGTTATGTTATATGTGTCTGACCTACACATGCCTCTTTGATGTAATTGTAAGCAGGATGACTGAATGATCAAAATCAATGTCAAACCGGCCAAAACAATCAATTTCAGTTGGGGTTGAATAATTTTGAACACAACTGTATATAATATGCAAACTTCAGACGCTGCGTAGAAGAGAGGGCGGGACTTTCAACATGTCACGTGTCTTTCCGGGACCATCAGATGCCGTGTAATCTCGGCAGTGTGAACGAACAAAAACTCTTACTATTCCGGAAAAATCCAGGATGCATTTTACGTGTATTTTACGGAATTTCTGTGTGAAAAGGGCTTTAGTTGCACTTCAAGATTTATCAAGTATACAATATTTTTTCAACACTCCCAGCTTTATTATTTTTTTATTATGTAGTAGTAACTGTTTTGCGAGAAAACTACATATGTCAATCATTTCAAAGTTATCAGTACAAAAGCATCTAAAAATCTACAGAAATATGGCATAACGGCAATGATTTTTTTGTTTGTGTTCACTACACTTTCCAATGCTTCAGGTCAAATCAATTCAATCATCTTTCATGACCTGATTTACTGGATTAAAAAAATTCTGAACGTTTAGCTTACATATCCTAAATGACTGACATCTCTTTATTTAAATAAAAAAATGGTATGGTTCCATTTTCCATCAATGATCCTCTCTTAAACAGATTTTAAGATGTATTTATTGTCATGCATGTTGTGTTGTAGTGTATAGTGTTGAGTTACGTGAAGGAAACTGATGTGATCTTTTGTTTGTGAAAGTTTCTCCATCTCATCATTTCTCCTCTTCAGATCATCAATCTCCTGCTTCAGTTTCTTCAGTAGTTCTTCAGCTCGACTCACTGCAGTCTTTTCCTGATCTCTGATCAGTTGTATCACCTCAGATCGTCTTCTCTCAATGGATCTGATCAGTTGAGTAAAGATCATCTCAGTGTCCTTCACTGCTGTCTGTGCAGAGATCTGTTAACACACAGAGACTGAAACTCAATCTCAAACACTTCTTACAGTATTTATGTTTCTCTATTCATCAAAACTCACCGTGTGAATCTTCACAGCCTCTCTTAGATCCTGAATCTCCTTCTCTTTCTCTAGGATTATCTGATGGAGTTTGCTCTGGTTGTCCTCCAGTAGTCTCTGTTCAACAGATTTATAACAGATAATTCAACTGGTCAAGAAGGGTTTGAGCGAGTATCTTTAAAACTACTTAAGCTGTCATTCATCTGCTCTTGCGCGCCCCCGGCCACGCGGCTCTGCTGCGCTTCACTTCCTTATTTCATATATTTTGCATTTGTTCATACCTGTTTCTCAGTTGTCTCTGCTGCAGCTGATACAGTGTCGTGATTTTTATGTTCATCCATCGTACAAAGAAAACAAATACATCTCTGATCAGTGCGACAGTAAACCTCAAAGAGTCTGTCATGTTGAGAGCAGATCATCTCCTGAAGTCTTCCTGTCACATCAATCACTTTGTGTCGTTTTCCTGTGTGAAAAGCTTCATGTTGTTCAAAGTGAGTTTGACAGTAAGATTCAAGACACACCAGACAGGACTTGATAGCTTTGTATTTTCTCTCAGTACAGACGTCACACTCCACATCTTCAGGTCCAGCATAACTGAGATCAGATCGATCAGTCTGAAGTTTTGTCTTCTTCAGTTTCTCCACCACTTCAGCCAGCATGTTGTTTTTACCTAAAGCAGGTCTTGTAGTGAAGATCTGTCTGCACTGAGGGCAGCTATAAACTCCTCTCTGATTATCCTGATTCCAGTAGTCTGTAATACAGCTCATACAGTAACTGTGTCCACAGTTAATGGTCACTGGATCCTTCAGTAAATCCAGACAGATTGAACAGATGAACTGATCCTGAGACACTGAAAGATTCGCTTCTGCCATTTCACGGACTGCACCAATACAGAAATGTGTTCAACAGCACATGGACACTAAAGTTTCACTTTCTTTTCTCAACCTCAAATGCTTCCTGGTAGGGGTCTACACGGAAGACCCCAGGACCTGACACACACTCGAAGAACACACACTCCCATTTAAATAAAATATTTAATAAACAGCAACAAAATCTTATATTAACTGTCACATACATTTTTATGAAGTTCAAATTGTGAAATTTTATTTTTATTTTTGGTTGCTCCAGCCAATCACCTAACACACATGTGCTCTTTAAATGTTTCTATGGCTACCAGTCAGCTTCTGCAGTGACGCAATGACTTTACCTTTGACAATTGGCTATTTTATTTAGAAGGTGGGACTTATTCCACATTTTGCATCGTAGGCTACTTTTAAAGCAACACTAAAGACTTATTGCTCTTTGCTCCCCCTACAGGTTAGAAGCGTAATTGTTCATTACCACTGTCTTAAATACTGCAGCATAGCTGGCTCTGATTGGATTGTAGGTCTGCCGTAAAGCAAGGTTTTTTAGTTTTCACTCGAACTACAGGACCGCGACCCGGCGGTTGAAAACTTCTTTAGTGCGGTTTTGGCCGATAGAGGGCTGCAAAGCAAATGTGAAAGTGCTGTTGACCCTGTTTTGAGTGGATGAATGACTGAAACTTTTTTGGAAACATTATTTTAAGGTAAAAAAACTATTTGGTGTTGCTTTAACTTTCTCCAATGTTTATTGCACTATTGAAAAATGACTGTCTTCTTGTTATATCTAAAGTTTTAGCACAGACTCTGCTCAAAGAGCACAGAGGTGATAGCAAAGAAGTAAAGCTAACCGCAGCAGCAGAGCGTACGTGGCACTGAACGAGCAAATTTTATTATCATCCGAATGGACAAACTGTATAAATTATTATGCCAGTTGACCCGAGAAACAAAAAATGCACCTGCGGTATTCAACACCGTCACTGTAAGTGGACTTTTAAAGCTGAAATAATGAGTGGATTAAGCATTTCAATCGGCAAGAGAGGAATAACATGGATTTCTTGGCAAGGAGGATTGTGCATCTGCAATCAGGAGGGAGAAGGCTATATGGGCAAGACAGAAAGTTTAATTTTCGCTATTTGTTTATTGACTTGTTAATAGCATTTAGCTGAAGAATATTTGCTGATCGGGTCCAGTCGGGTCTGTGTCTTCCTGGACGAGTTCCGGTCCAGTTTTTAATCATAAAACGGCTCGTTCTGGTTCTTCATTCTGATTGGTTGAAACGCGTTCTAAGCCGTGATAAAATACCCCGGTAAACCCACGGTTCAGACTGCATCACCAGTTTCACTGTACCAATGTTGCTACATACTGATTTATGAAAATAAATACCACAGTCTTTAATCATTTTTAATTTTTCTACATTTGCACAATTTGGGCGATATCCAGATAAATGTCAATAATGTCAATGTCATTTCGTCAATAAAGAGAAAACGTTCCCTGAGTTGTTTTTGTCTTAAATTGATACACTGACGCATTCACTCGACACAACAGCGTTGTGGTGGATTTAGCGTGACATGTAAGTTTTGATGGCTCTGAATCTAATCTCTTACAAAAGTTCTTCACAAAAATGGAATTATCTCCGCTTTTAGCGGAAAATTTGAGAGGTGATAACTGATAAGAGAACAAATGAAACGTTTGTTTTTTGTTGTTGGAAAGCGGATGGTCTGTTCTTTCATTTGATATTTTATGTTAATTTAAAGAAGATAATTTTTCTGTGAGGCATTAAACTAAAACTGGGTGGCAACTTAAAAAAAAAAAAACGCTGACGGGGAAAGAGTTAAGCATGCTTCCAAGCGTATTTGATCATCATGTCACGGCCGGGGCGGACCCAAGTTGACTAAAAGGCCGCGCCCCTCTCTACTTTCCACCTCGAGGAGGTTCCCAAGACCACTCCAATGACCAGACAGACAAGTATACTACGTTTAAAAATATCTTTATTTAAATAATTAAAAATAAGGAAAGGGGAGGGGAAAAAGGGGAAAGGGCACTTTAAAAACACTTCTTCTCGCCCCCCAGGGCGGCTTAGACCATGGCGCGGGGGCCCGGACTCCTGTCCACTTGGTCCTTGAATCCGTGGCGCCCTCCGCTTCCTCCTGGAGGCAAAACAGGTAAACCACTGTTAGTGACTTGTTTTCAACGCGGGATTGCGACTAATCTGATTTTTCCTCCGTATCTCCTACAGCCTTAGGTTTTCCTTGTTGGGGCCCCTCGCTCTCTTCGGGACGGTGTACTAGGACAAAGGTAAGTAATTTACTCCTTCCACACAGTTCGTTCCTTCCGCAGGACGTTGCTGTGGGCACAGATGGATCAACACAACACAGGTAAGTTACTCACGAGGCTTGGACTTCTCGTTTGCTTCTAGGCAGTGCACTAGGGCAAAGGTATGCATTTCACTCTCTCTTCACAGTTCGTTCTTTCCTCAGGGCTTTGCTATAAGCACAGACAGATTACCACATCACACAGGTAAGTTACTCACGAGGCTTGGACTTCTCTTTTGCTTCGAGGCAGTGCACTAGGGCAAAGATAGGTATTTCACAGTTCGTTTCCTCCTCAGGACTTTGCTATAAGCACAGACAGATTACCACATTACACAGGTAAGTTACTCACGAGGCTTGGACTTCTCGTTTGCTTTGAGGCAGCACACTAGGGCAAAGGTATGTATTCCACAGTTCGTTTCCTCCTCAGGACTTTACTATAAGCACAGACAGATTACCACATCACACAGCGTATCCTTTCCTCCACTAAGAAATTAAAGGGTACAAACATTTATATCAATGAAGACTTTTCTGATTTGGTGCAGCAGAGGAGACGTGAACTGCTGCCAAAACTGAAAGAGGCAAGAGAGAAAGGTGAAAGAGCCAGTTTAAGGTATGATAAGCTTATAATTTGGCCAGCAAATGGACAGAAGCAAGCATCTGAATAACTGCTCATGACCGTTAATTTTTATCCTGATGTTTGTGTTTTGTTTTTGCTTTGATGTTTTAATCTTATTAA
Organism: Misgurnus anguillicaudatus; assembly: GCF_027580225.2. Lineage (NCBI taxonomy): Eukaryota > Metazoa > Chordata > Actinopteri > Cypriniformes > Cobitidae > Misgurnus > Misgurnus anguillicaudatus. Next base: position 7,446,727 of record NC_073354.2, read on the forward strand.
TATGACAAATTTACTTTCAAACTTGCCTAAAAAAGGTTTAGTTTTAGCTCATTTGAACATTTGTAGTCTCAGAAATAAGGTACATGAAATTATAAACATCTGTTCCAATGGGATTCATGTATTTGCTTTATCAGAAACACACTTAGACTCCAGTTTTGATAATTCACAGCTAGCTATTGAGGGGTATAGACTATTTAGAAAGGATAGAAATCAAAATGGTGGGGGTGTTGCATTCTATATTAGAGAAAATATTGTAGTCACTCCAAGGGAAGATTTGATGAGCAGCGACATTGAAATGATATGGCTACAGTTAAATATTCAGTTTAACAAACCCATTTTAGTGGGCTGCGGTTACCGACCTCCCAGTTCGAATGTAGAGTATTTGGAAAAAATATGTGATAACATTGAGAAGGCATCTGCTCAAACAAAAGACATCTTTCTGTTGGGGGATTTCAATATTGATTGGTTCTCAAAGAAGTGTTATTTACGTAAAAAGATGATCACTATAACTAATGCTTCTAACCTTAAGCAGATTGTAACACAACCCACAAGAATTTCTCTGAATGGTAAATTCAAATCAACATGCATTGACCACATTTTTACAAAGTTGTGTTCACATGTCATCTCAGTAGGAGTAGGATGCAGTGATCATAATTTAATCATCACAACAAAGAAAACTAAATTGCCTAAATCTGGTGCAAGGATTGTCTATCGAAGGTCTTACAAAACGTTTGATTCTAATGCGTTTGTGGAAGATGTTGAAAGGTCCACTTGGTCGGCGGTTTGTGACGAGGAGGATGTTAATGCTTCTTTACGTATTTTCATGGATAGGTTTGTGAAAATAGTTGACAAACATGCACCAATTAGAAAAAGGTCGATAAAAGGCAATAATGCTCCTTGGTTAGATGCCGAGCTAAAATCTATTATGAGGGAAAGAGATAATGCCAAAGCTGAAATTCTAAAATCTAAAAGTGATATGGATGAAAGGTATTATTGTATGTTAAGAAATAAAGTGACAAAGCTAAATAGATTAAAAAAGAAAATATATTTTAGTCAAAAGATTAGTAACTCATCAAATAATAGCAAGCAATTGTGGAAAGTGATAAATGAAATAATGTGTAAAAAGCCAAAGTGTTCTAATAAGTATTTGGAAACAGCAGCAGAAATAATCACTAAACCTTTGGATATAGCAAATCATTTGAATGACTTTTTTATAAAGAAAACTGAAATTTTAAGATCTAGTATGTTATCATACCCTGAGGATTCACCTTGTAGTAATGTGAAGAACATTATGAGGAATAAATCTTGTTCATTGACATTTGGTACAGTTAGAGAGGAAACTGTTGAAAGGATGTTGCTCTCTCTCCCAGAGGAAAAAACTGCAGGTACAGATCACTTGGATGGCAAAATTTTTAAAACTGTTGCTAACATCTTATGCAAGCCTATTAGTCATATTTTTAATAGATCTGTGATAAGTGGGGTGTTTCCGGAAATTTGGAAGCAGTCCAAAATTATACCTTTAGTGAAAGATGATAGATTGGGTCTCACTGAATCAAACTGTAGACCAATCAGCATTTTACCTATATTAAGCAAAATATTTGAAAAGTTACTTTTTAATCAAATGATGCAGTACTTTGTATCAAATGATTTGCTCTCCAATTCACAACATGCTTATAAGCCAGGACACTCCACTAACACTGCATTGGTAGAATTGATAGACCAGTGGTTAACTTTTATGGATGACAAAAAGCTTGTGGGTGCAGTGCTGCTGGATTTCACAGCAGCCTTTGATGTTATTGACCATGACATTTTACTGTCTAAGCTTAAGTGCTATGGGTTTTCACATCTATCTGTATCATTGATAAGCAGTTATCTCTCTGGTAGAAGTCAGCAGGTATTTTTCAATGGGAGCTTTTCTGATTGTAAACAGTTGTCATGTGGTATTCCTCAGGGCAGCTGTTTGGGTCCATTGTTGTTTTCTGTGTTTGTTAATGATCTGTCACATGCTGTGTCAAGAGCAGATGTTGTACTCTATGCAGATGATGCTACAATGTTTTATGCATCGCCCACAATAACGGACATAAATTGCACCTTGCAGAGTGAACTTAATGCCATTACAAATTGGGTGAAACTTAATAAATTAGCTCTCAATATATCTAAAACTAAATGTATAGTCTTTGGTACTAAACATATGCTTGGCATGCCTTGTAATTTAAATTTATTTATTGATAAATCTGTGGTAGAGCAAGTGAGTCAGACTAAACTCTTGGGTGTGAAGCTCGATAGTCAGCTCTCTTGGGTTAATCAGATTGACCATATTGTGTCTAAAATGGCCAAAGGCATTGCTGTTTCCCGGAGATGTTCAGTATATTGTCCACCATTAGTTATGAAAACAGTTGTCCAGGCTTTAGTTCTGTCACATCTGGAGTACTGCCCAGTAATTTGGTCCAGTGCTGGACAGGAACATCTGAAAAAATTACAAATCGTTCAGAACAGAGCTGCAAGGGTAGCCCTTGGTTGCTCTTTTCGCACTAGTGTGGATAAAATGCATACTTGTTTGGGCTGGCTAAAGGTGAAGGACAAACTTAATATAAGTCTTCTATGTTATATGCATAATGCTCTATTTAAAAATAATCCAAAATCTTTTGTAGACAAATTGGTTTTTAGTGGGTATTGTCACGGACATGTAACGCGTCAGGTGAGCTCAGGTGTGTTAGTGGTTCCATCTGCAAGGTCCAATTGTATGCTAAGAACAGTATTAGTAAGATCGGCATCTGCTTGGAATAAATTGGACTTAGGAATAAGGCATATATCCAACATATGTCATTTTAAGAAGACTTTAAAACAGAGGACACTTAATAGTCTTATACCAGTTAATTTGTGACTGTTATAGGTAATGAGATTTTAAATGCTGTATGTGTGATGTGTATGTGGATAAAAGTATACATGTGGTTATGTTATATGTATGTTAAACCTATGTATGTTTTACTTGGTGTATTTTAATTGTGTATATGTTTTAGCACTTTGTGGGCCCCAGGAAGACTAGCAACCACATTGTGGAAGCTAATGGGGACCCAAATAAATAAACAAATAAACAAATAAACAGGTAAGTTACTCACAAGGCTCGGACTTCTCGTTTGCTTCGAGGCAGCACACTAGGGCAAAGGTATGTATTCCACTCTCTCCTCACAGTTCGTTCTTTCCTCGGGTGCTGCTGTAAGTATAGGTAGGTTACAGACATGGGGACTTGTGACTTGGTGACTTGGACTCGAGTCGACTTGAGTCTCTATTTTTGTCACTTGTGACTTGACTTGACAAGAAATAAAATACTTGAGACTTGACTCGGACTTGGAAGTTAAAGACTCGGGACTTGACTTGACTTGAGACACGATGACTTGAATGACTTGAGTGTTAATCACATCATGTTTTCAATTTGAATATAAAATATATAAACTATTTAAAAAAAATAAAGTTGACCCAGCTGGAGCGCAGGCTGAGAATGGCGTTGTCATGACTGAATCACGACACTATCATCAGTCATGCCCTCTCGTACCTTACGCACACCACGCCCACTTAGAACAGATATCAACATGTCAGCCGGAGGGGTCCCAAGGGTCATCGTTTTCGGCTTAAACAAGATGGCAAAAGACGAACAGTGCGTTGCAAGACATGCAACATTAAAATCATGGGCAGCCAGACGACAACCTCCAATTTCGTCCCTCATTTGAAGAGCCATTCTGCCCAGTAAGTGCTTGTCAATTTGTTAATATCTGGTTAGTTGGTAATATCTGGTTACCTAACCCTAGCTAATGTAATAATAGCTAAAGTAGCCATTAACCCTCATCATACCGTGTTGGGGACAAATGTGAACAAAATAAGTTTAATTTATTTTTTAAAAATACTTCCCTTGATCTGAGCGGTACGAGACTTGGCTACTTTTTCTAAGTTTGCCACCTGAACACACACACACACACACACAGAGAAAAATGACTGGATTCTTACAATGTTAGGGCCGGTTTAGATATCGTGTCTTTTGCACGCTCAAGTTCATTATTTCAAATGTTGGCGCACGAACGGAAGAGATTACAATTTTGTTTAATTCCATGATGTATTTTACTGAACATGAGTATTTCTTTATATCTTTATATTCTATAAATCTTAATTAAGATCAGATTCTGCAGGTAAAATTACAATAATAAGGTGACTTGACTTGGACTTGACTTGACCTACTACAGGACTTGACTTGACTTGACTTGACATAGCCTGTGACTCGACTTGACTTGACTTGCCCAAGAAAAAAAAATACTTGGGACTTACTTGAGACTTGAAGGTTAGGACTTGAGACTTACTTGAGACTTGCACATGTGTGACTTGGTCCCATCTCTGGTAGGTTAATACATCACACAGATAGGTTACTCACAAGGTTTAAACTTCTTGTTTCCTTCGGACAGTGGGCTTTCGCAACAACGTTCATGCACCGTATACCTCCACCCGTCTGCTTACGCCTCAGGGGTGTCGTAGGGGCTGATGGGTCGAGTGCCACGGAGCCGAACGCTTCCCTAGCTCTCCCTCCTTGCTTGGACAGCCGGGGGCCGCGAGCTGGGGCGAACTCTCGATGAGGGTCCGCATACACCAAAGGCTTCTGGGGGATAGATTCAAATATTGCCACGACCCAAAATCCGTACAGTACACTTAGTTGCTACTCACTTGGACGTGACGCTGGACTTCACCACTGCCTACTTTCAAAGTGATGCGGTTATAACTGACACACAGGGGGCCGAAAGATTTGGTCTCTTCTTCGCACGGGGCACGAGCCACAACGTGTTCTTCTTCCCTCACGAGTCGTCCGAGGCTGGGGCAGTTCTAGACACTACAAGCACAGCACACACAGCAAGCTTTGTGTAGACACCAATGATAATTGCACTCACCCACAGCACTCGACACACTCTCACGTGAATTTCGGGACTGGACCACCTGGCCTCGAGCGATCAGTGAGGCTGGTTGGGCGTCGCTCTTGTCGCAGGAGAGACAGTATAGTACACAATGGAAAAATCAGCACAACCCCTGTGTGTTATTTTACTACCTGTTTGGCTCACCCACACTTCTTGTGTTCGCAGGGCCAGACGACCTACAGCAGACGGCTTCCCAAAACGAGTGGTTCCTGTTCGTGCTTCCGGTAGTTCCACGGCTCACCCACGCTTCCCTTCACAGTGGGGCCAGGTATCTTTAACACACTCAGAATACACAATAGCAGCCGTTTGTCAATACTGCATCCACACACAACAGCGGTTACTCACTCGTTGTTTGTTCTCACAACCTGGGGTTTAACTGCACTCGTTGACTCTGGATTCGCACACTCACAAGTAAATCCGTCCACCAATCTCTTCACCTAGTCACCTTCTGCCTCTTTCTTCCCCAAGGGATCGATGTGCATCAAAACGGCGGCCCTACACAGCAGCAACACAGCGTGGACAAAGTTCACCAACAAGCTACCCTCTGATGTCTTCAAAGGCCTTTTTGTACTCTGCTTGCTCTCCTGATCGACCTATCAGAAATCGCTGTGTAAATCGCCCTCACCTGTGTGTAATTTGGCCTGATTTAGTGTTCGGGGAAACCCCGGAAATTCCGGTGTTTGGAGTTAGTCGTCCGGGCGGAACCATCGTCGGGCGGAACCCGTCTTCCACACTTTTGGTTCCGCCCTTACAGATCGTCACCTGGTGACAATCACTTCAACAGTTGCACGATATATATACACGTTAATGTATATTTTAGATGAATGTTGATTTATAAAAAAAAAACACCACAGTCTTTAATCATATTTTCATTGTGTCTTTGCTGCATGTCTCTTGCTTGAGAATTGCGCTCTGTTGCAGCCACACTTGATTCTGAGGAACTACTTTGTTTGGCGGAAGAGTAATATTTGTACTAATATAATTACAACTTATTTGTGTTTTATTTTGTGAAACCCTGCTATGCATATGAAGTAACCATTTTATAAACGCAATAAACCCCGCAAAGCAGTGGGGTTACAGTGCATTTTATAACAGCTTTTTTATAACAGCTATTTTATAACAGCGTCGTGCCTAACAACGCCCCTTAGCTGTTATAAAATGCACTGGTAACCCACTGCTTCTTGGGGCTTATTGCTTTAATAATAGAATTTAATAATAAAAATTACGCCCCCTGAGTGGCAAAAAGTCTGAGCGACAGCATTAGAATGGCTTCAAAAGAGAGTCAATTCCCAAAGACCCCATGTTAACTTAAGATGACCATTTTCAGAGCAAGTAATATTTTTACAGCCTGGTACAATAAGTGTTTTTGTCTTTATAGCTAATTTTGCCCTTCATGACAGCTGTGAGGGGGTGAATTTGTTTGTAACTCATCCGTTTAAATTGCATTAAACCTTAAAGTTCTGCATAATTAAAGGAACAGTATGTAAGAAATGTATACCAATTAATCATAAAATGGCCCTGATATGTCACTAGACATTAAGAAATCATTTTCATTTCAAATACTTATATCACTGACAACAGTGGTCTGGTCAGGATATTGTCATTTAAAAAGTGTTGCAGCCCTCAACTGATGTTTATCTTGTCATTTTGTGTATTGGCCACCAGTTGTGTGATTGCAGTACCAGTTTTAGCCACAAGTTTTGTGATTGCAATACCAGTTTTGGCCACAATCCTACATACTGTTCCTTTAAGGTCGTGGCCACTTGAGTGACGGGTGAACTAAAACTGCTGTTACAAGAGCAGAGCTACGTGGTTTCAACAACCAGCCACCTTATGTAAGGCCTTGCTTCATCCACGTCCTACCTCTTTTACCCATACGGTTATCCGCGGCCAAAATGGCGACGGCAAGGTGACATCACGAACACTACGTCCATATATTTAAGTCTATGGCTCACTTACAAGTTTTCTTTCTTACCTGCACATACAGTAGCCTATTACATTTTTTATGGTCTTAAGTTTTAAATGGCCTATATTATCCAAAATTCACTTTTACAAGCTGTTTGGACATAAATGTGTGTTGGCAGTGTGTGAACACAACAACCTTACAATAAAAAACAATCCATCTACTTCTTTAATCCCCATTAAACCAAAGCTTTCTCATTGGACATGCTGTTTTGACTCTCTTGTTAATGTGACATCACACAAACAAAGCCCGTCCCACAACCACTGACTGACTGGGTAATATATCCAAAAGCTTTTCTAAATGTGTTTGTTAGTATGTGTTAGCGCTAATGCTGCTAAAGATACATTTGTCTCAGACTTTATCTCTATTTTTAACTGAAAGCACTCACTGTCTGTTGATAAGGGAGTGAGGAGCTGTAGCTCATTTGCATAAAAAAAACAGACATGACAACAGTGCGTTTTGCTCCTACCCAAATAGGGTCATTTTGGACATGTTATAATAAATGATCTGTGAGGTATTTTGAGCTGAAACTTTACAGACACAATCTAGGCACACCTGAGACTTATATAACATCTTGTAAAAATTGGCATAATATTGGCCCTTTAAAAAAGTCAGGCAAACATGGTGTGGTGTTATACAGTATGTATATGGAGTAATTTGTACTATTTATGGTTTTAGCATTACTGTAAAATAATCACGATTAAATTTCTTATGCAATATATCAAAGTGAATTTTTACACTATAAAAAAGAATATTAATCAGTTTTTTCCAGTTATTTGCGTAATAAAGTGTAATATTTTTGGACATCAAACTGCAGGTATCCTATGGGCATAGTGTGGATGAACCACAACAATAAAACAAACTGTTATTAGAATATGTAAACATTTATAAAAACAAAGGCTCATTTTTGATGCTTCAGATTACTGTATTAGACTGTATTAGAATTTTAAGTTGCTGTGGTCACATGTTTGTTAAAATACTGATCCACCAAAAAAACATCCTTTAATTTAAACACTGAACAGTACTGTTTACCTTTTAGGCACATTAGAGCACACAACATTTCCAAAGATAAACACATGAACTTTTATTTCACATAATATGTTGCAGAAGATGACCAATCAACAAAATGTAATACTCTAAAGGCAGCAAAGAACAATGCAAAGTAACGAAAGAAGCCTAGCGTATGTACAGTTTATTTAATACAAATAAAAAACTGAAATCTTTTATGTCATTGAAACAGTTTTGTTAGAAATAACGGGGTTGTCCAGCAGCGTATTATCACACAAGGCCCTGATTGGCTCCTAGTGTTTGTATGAGTCATGTGATGGTGAAGCGTAGCAGAGCGGACAAAGCTCAGGAGCTGATTGGAGGGATTAGATCAGCTAACTCTAAGGTGTCCTCACTGGGACTGGGACATCCGTCCGTCTGTCCGGCGCTCTCGACGTTCATCTGCTGCTCACTCTGAATCTTCAGGATTAAATCCTTGATCTCATCGCGTTTGGTTTTCATTCTTTGCTGGGGAAACCAGTCCATTAAATTCATCGGAAGGTGAAAGCTTGGAAGAGGATTCTGAAGAAACATAAGCATTAATGGTTAATGTCAGAGTTTTTGTGGCACACTCTCACATGAAAGTTTTTTAAACAGAAATGCATCTTTTTTATTTTTTACATGTTTTGTCAATCATGTTTTAACACGGGATCTGGAAAGGTAATGCAAACTAATCACTGGAAAAGAGAGTAAAGATCACTGATTTTATTTAATAATCACCCAGAGATTAGGTATTTTAATTAATTTCGTCCCTGACCCAACCCGTTTGACAAAGACCATGACCCAAAATGCATTAAATCGCATTAATTTTTAATATCCGTCACATCATCCTTGTTTGCTGTTCTGTGTTAAGTTTTTTATTATTACAGAAGAATCAGACTGGTAATGGAAAAGTACCGGTACATATATTTAATTTCAGTACAATACTATGTTTTTGCTCATTTTGATAATTGCTGTTCCAACACACCACTGGCATCGAGTCAGCCCGAGTCCCCTTACCTCAAAGAAGCTCTCTACATACTGCAGCACATAAACTCCACAGTCACTGAAGTTGTCCTGCTGGGGCACACGAGGACTTGAACCCTTCATCACATCTTTCCCAAAACTCCTCTTAGAGCCTTTTCTGACCTCCCACTCCACCTCCAGATACCTGCACACAGTCACAAAATGTGTTAGCAAACTGCTGAAACAACAGAGCCTAACACAAAGTCGAACATTTCACAAAAAAAAAAAAAAAATGATGTCAAATGCAAAATCTTGGTCCTAAGGCAAAACCAAAACCACATGCAGCTTTTTTACTGAGCTGTAGTGTCACAGAAACCCAGTAAATGGCTCACTTATAGCCATCTCCATATTCAACTTGGATAAAAAGGCAGTCAAATTCACACTAGTCTTTGAGTGTGTGAATATCTTTGGACGTTGCTGTAAATATGGACAGGGAGTGCTTTGTTCATCTTTGCTTTTCAGTAGAGAGAAAGGTTAAAGGGAGATTTCACTTTTTTAAAAATATACTAATTTTCCAGCTTCCCTAGAGTTAAACATTTGATTTTTACCATTTTGGAATCCATTCAGCTGATATCCGAGTCTGGCGTTACCACTTTTAGCATAGCTTAGCATAATCCATTGAATCTTATTAGACCATTAGCATCACGCTAAAAAATAACCAAAGAGTTTCGATATTTTTCCTATTTAAAACTTGACTCTTCTGTAGTTACATCGTGCACTGATATTATGATATATGATATGATATTTAGTGATATTATGCACTGCCCGAAAATAGTATTTTACCACTTTTTGAGTGGGGGGGTCTCGAAGCGACACCAGGGGGGGCGTGCGAGACCCTGGGGAAAAATACTTTTTCAGGAAGTGATTTTTTTGCACTGTCACTTGAAGACATTACACCCCAATCACGCTGATAAGCCGCTTGAGTTTTTATTATTATTTATTGATTATATTTAATTTAATTTTTCAGTATCAAATGGTCAAAAAATATTATACTTTAAATAAGGATTGATTTTTTTTCAGGCAAATTGATGCATTTGAAGTCTTTTCTGTTACAGACTAAAAAACAATGTTAATAAAGTTATTCTTTGTTGTAAGTTGATCGATATTTTTTTTTTGTGTTTTCTTTAATGTTGCAGATGTGTCATTTTATAAATAAATTATACTATTTACAGTCACGGCGGAGAGTTGGGGGGCGCAAAATGTTTACGTCTTCCTGGGGGGGGGCGTGACAGAAAATAATTGAGAAGCACTGAGGTAGGGTGACCATACGTGCCATTCTTTCCGGACGCGTCCTGGCCAGGATTTCGGGTTCGCCTTCCGGAAGTCGTAATTTTCGACCGCATACGTCATAGATGTTTATTATTATTATTACAGAAAAGCAACCATTACATTTTAAGGTAAGAATGAAACTACGATTGTATGTCTCATGTTTTTAACTGAATGGCGTATGCTGTCAACAAATACGACTTCCGGAAGACGCACCGAAATCCTGGCCAGGACGCGTCCGGGAAGAATGTCACGTATGGTCACCCTAATTCAGGGGGTGTGGCCTTAATGGCCCTTCAATAAGCATTGTGCTGTGTGCCTGAGGAACGTGCAGGGTAGAAATTCAACTAAAATTGCATTAAATCATGTTATTTTAAACAAAATTATGATGCAAGATTTTTTTAAACTACATTTAAGTTCCCTGATATAGGCAACTCTGCAGTTTTTTCACATTCCCAGTTTATTCCCACTAATTCCCATATATTCCCTTTAATTCCCATTGAAGATTCCCAGCCTTGAAAATTCCTGGAATTTTGCAATCCTAGTCAGGCAACACTGTTGCAGCTAGCTTATTAACTCATTCCCCGCCATTGACGAGTTATCTCGTCAATTATGAGTTAATATTTAACTAATTAATATGCTTTTCTGAACGAATTTCAAAGTGAAAGTGTAATACCGCTTTTATCCACTGGATGGCCAAAACCGAATTTATCAAAAACGGAAGTTAAAAAGAAGTAATGACTGATTTTAAATGCCTTTATGTTTGATAGTCATTCTGAGTCTGATATCGAACATAAATTCCTTTACAAAAACACAATTTTTTAAGCTTTTTCCTCAAAATGTTGTATTTTTGAAGAGAAATATCCATATTTCAGTGGTTAAATTAAGTGGAAAAAGTAAATATACAATGAAACGTTTTTTCCCCATTTTGTTTGTTTGTTTATTCTTTGTTTGAAAGCAAAGGGTGTGTTCTTTAATTTGATATAATTTGTGTGTTTATATATTTATAGAAGATAATTTTTCCTGCAAGGAAAAAATCACAAAAATGCAGGTGGGCAACTTTTCTCAAAAAGGCTGGCGGTGAATGAGTTAAAAACAAAGTACTGTGCCCAATAAATAACACCATGTAAACCCATTATAAAGAATTTATTTGTAGTGCTGTTGTGTCAAAGTAGTCACTTACTCGCGTAATGTTTTCACAACAGTCGACCTGGTCGGCCCACGCAGGGAATCCATGATTAAAATGCAAGGCCTGAGGATTAACAACATAACAATCAGTATACAATCATAACAACAAAACCGTTTGCGGACCCATTTACTTTTTATGGTACTCTTTTTCCTACTATGGACGTGAATGGAGTCCACGAACGGTTTGGTTGCAGGCGTTTCTCAGAATATCTTCCTTTGTGTTCATCAGAACAAAAAAATGTATACAGGTTTAAAACAACATTGGAGTGGGTAAAAGTAGACAGAATTAATATTTTTGGGTGAACTATCCCTTTAAACATCCATCAAAGAGTCCAAAGACCTCTGCCCCTGAGATTCATTAAATGCACTTTAAGGATACACGTAAACACTGTTTTAGGATGTACAGCGAGAAATTGCTCTTACTGTTTACAAATGGTGGGATTAGACGTCCATTCCACTCTCTCTGAGTTCTTACAGTCATCGACTAAAGTGCCGTCTTCACTACAGTCATCCTAAAACACACAGATAACAAAATCATACAAACAAACCCCTAACCCCCTAAATCCCAAAGGTTTTAAAAACCTTCTGCTGGTGACATTAGCATAGACACAAACGATTGCGATTTACCGGACATGAGCTCTGGTCATCAGAGAAGCAAGTATCATCTGTCCCGTAAGATGTTATTATTCTCTGTAAACCATCTGAAATCAAGAGAAGAGTCAAATCAAACCCACAGTCCAGACATGGTCCAGCTTTGATCTGCACACGTTCACGTCACCTGTCCTCACCTGGGTGTTGCTGTGTACCCTCATCAGTCCCTTCACAAGTGCACGCCGACACAGTTGTGGCCTGGACCGTCTCCTGCGACTCCTCTGAAGCACTTTCTGTAGGAGAGACAGTGGAGACGGTCGAGCTCTTGGCAGGAGTCGGAGGCCGGTACAGCAAGTTTGGCTCAATATGAACGCCGTCAAGACCAGGAAAGCAGATGATGGCGAGATACCAGTGTGCACTGGACACAGACAAAGAGTTCAGTTAAGATGTCACTTTTATAAGAATATGCATCAAAGAGCTTTGTAGATTAAAGTATAAGGAACTAACGACTCATTGATGGGCACAAAGATGAAGTCTTTCTGAAAGAGATCCACATGGCGTGTCCATGTCTTTACTCTGTTGTGTTTTCTCTTCTGTATCCTGAAACACATGAATGAATGTCGATCTCAGCCCTGGACGCCTCACAGAATCAAGACTAACAAAAGAGTTTGCAAGTGACATTAAACTGTGCAGGTGTTGTTGCGAGCTCACGGTAGGTTGGACGTGTCGGGTGCACTTCTCCTCTCTCTCTGATTGAGTCTCTTATAGAAGAAGGAGCTGAACACGTGACTGCGGGCGGCATCTTCCTTTTTTAACTTCTCCAGAAACAGATATCTGGTAGCACACGAAAAAGACACATTTTATTATACATGAACACATAAACAATACTTAAAGGTGCCAAAGAATGCATTGAAATAATACATTAAATTGTTCTCAGATATCTAAATATCAGGCATGTGACTTTATTAAGTGCAAATAATAATGTTGAGCTCTGCTCTCATTGGCTGTTTAACAAAGCAGCTCATTTCAGTAGCTCTGTGTGCGTGTAAACAGAAATGATGTTTGAGCCTGTATCAGACAAAGATACAGATTTTGAGGAATAATCAATTTTTTGGAGATTGTTAAATCGTTTCTGAGTGATAAGTTTGTGTGTTTTTTTCAGTATGGACCTGCAAAACGAAATTGTAACGTCAATAGTAGAACTTAAAGGTGCAGTGTGTAATTTTTAGAAGGATCTCTTGACAGAAACGCAAAATAATATACAAAACTATATTATCAGGTGTTTATAAAGACCTTTTTATGATGATCGTTATGTTTTTATTACCTTAGAATGAGATGTTTTTAACTACATACACAGAGGGTCCCCTTACGTGGAAGTCGCCATTTTGTGCCGCCATGTTTTTACAGACGCCCTTAATAGACAAACTTTTTTTTACTAATTTGTCTCCGACGATAACATGTTTTTCGGTGGCGGCAACCGTAGCTTCTCTATGCGTTTCAAAAGCGTGGGGTGAGCAGTGGACTGAGCCGTTGGTTGCAATTTGCAACCTCACCACTAGATGCTACTAAAATTTACACACTGCACCTTTAAGCCTAAATGCTAGCATATAGCATTAACTAGCATATAGCGCTAACTCAGTCACAACTTTGTTTTTAGCATTGTACTTAATTTAATGTGTAATTTAATGTTGGGGTGTACATCACTATAGTGATAAAGATAGAAGGAACAATATCGTCGGGATCACTTGTTAGGCAATATACATTTTCGACTGGTGAACGATAAACCAATGACAGCTAAACAAATCTACTTGAATCTAAAGTGCACTTGCATTTGAAATGACAGGCACGGTGGAGAAGCTCATTGCTGAAGTCCATTACATAAAATTCAATGCTGTTGCAGTGAAATTGACTTCATAATGTTTTTATTCTACTACAGACTATTACACCAAAAGGTAAAAAATTAGATTACACAAACTACATTCAGTGCAAAACGCAGTGTGTGGAGGACACCTGCTGGTTATAGCCGCTATAAATGCAACAAAGAACAGCATATTTATACATTTAATGACACGTGAACAATTACAAGTAGGGCTGTGACGGATCACAAAACTCACGGTTCGGATCACATTACGTTTTTTTAAACACGAATTGTATCACATTTTAGCCTGGTAATACCATCCTCTGCTTTTTGCTTCGCTTCATAGACAGAGTCTGGCTGGGCATAATCGACAATCGTTTTCCTTCTCGTAGGAGGGGCTTGTCTGAAGTTTAATATCATTGGTCTAAACGTAAGCAAATCACATAACGTTTGTGATTAATCCGCAAATTGCGTGCAAACTGAACCATGGGTCGTGATCCATACGGATCACGGATCAACTGCAATCCGTCACAGCACTAATTACAAGCATTTTTATTAAAGGAAATATGCAATATTAGTAAAATGTCATTCAAAATAAATGATTTCCGCGAGTACTGTGCCTCGTGAGCGAAATACAAAGTTATCGTGTAGACACCAACATTGTTATCGTTAAAGTTATCGTTATAATGTGAACAGAAATAAGAGACTGACTTTAAATAGAAGTCAATGATGACATCGTTGAGAAACTCTCCATCGTTCAGACAGTGAAGATCCTCATTGGTTACAGAGATTCCTCCTTTAGCAGGAGGAGGGGGGTAAACCATCAACCTAGAGAGAAATACAATGTTAATAAGCGTTCATGTGTGGATAGTAAGACAATTTCAGTTGTTTTAGATGGGGGCGGTTTCCCGGTCAGGGCTTATCCTAGTCCCAGACTAAAATCCATGTTTGAGCTGCCTTCATTTAAAAACATCTTGCATATCTTAACATATATCAGTGCCATTGTTTTTTCTCAAGATTCACACCAGTATTGTTTTTTGTAAGGTATGTTTGAAAAAACTACTTGAATGTCCTAATATAACTAAGGCCTAGTCCTGGATTAATCTAAACCTTGTCTGGGAAACTGCCTTATGGTGTTTGCACAATGTGTTCAAAGCTAATCAAAATGACTAGTCCTGGATACCGAAATTCTGATACATGTATGTTCGATTGGATTTCGAATGGTTTCAGTTCAATACAATATAATTTCATCAACAACATTTAATTTAAATATACATACATATACACATTGAAAATCCTTGCTATGATTTAAGATTTAAATCCCACGTGTTGAAAGACAAACTGTATATTGCTGGTTGAGGTCTTACTTGATAACTGGACCAGTAAACGTAGGCTGAAGATCTGACATGTCATCATCATCGTCCTCTTCACAGAAAGCCTGGAGTCGAGTAGACATACGTGTTTGGACGCTCGCCGCTGGTGATGTGACCGGGGCTGTCGTGGCTGTGGTTGCTACGGTAACTGTCACTACTGGGAGGGATACGGAAGCTGATACTGTTGAAGATGATGATCTTGCTGATGCTACAGTATTAACTTTGTCCTCTTTTGCCTAAGACAGACAAATGTTGGCACATTAAATAAAATAATAAGTACGTTGAGTTTATTATGCTTGTGTACATTGCAACATTCTGCAAATAAACAACTACACATAGCTATTAGTGTAATGTTATATGTGTGCATGTGTGTCAAACTAAAAGAAACAATAAAATATAAAATACAGAGTTGTGATTAGATTATATGAAATGACACTCAGAACTAAAACTTCAATTAATTTAAATGTGCACCATACAGTGATGACTTTTTTGGTGTGAGAAAATACATTCACCTGTCTGTCAAATAAAATAATTCTCACGAGTGACAGTAACATATCACCTTTTCTTTCTCTATGGAGGCGTTATTGTACTCAACAAGTCGAACATTGGCCTCATCAAAGGTTATCTTAGTTGGAAAACGTTCCAGTTTGTTTTTTCGTCCAATCTCATCCAGGATGTCCTCCAGAAACACCTGATCTTTCATCATGAGCCCGTTCTCAAATATCAACACAATATACTTCTCATCACCTGTAGAAGGACAACAGGACAGAAAGAAAAAACTCTCAAAGATTTCCAAAAAACTTTTCAAGAAAAGATGGTTGGCATGTTGTTGTGCTACTCACTGTTGCCTTTGCAGTCGTACCACTCCCCTCCTCTGTCCTGGCTCATCTTCAGCTGATCTCGTAATCGCTGACACTCCTCCTCTGTGGTCTGCAGGAAGAGAACCGGTAGCTTCTTCACGTTACACCATTCACACATGGTCAGCTCCGATGACCTCAGACGAACACGCTCGATCACATCCACCTCACGACCTGTGAACACAGTGACAGTCACTTTACACAATGACTTTTAAATTGACAATGCTGACACCAAATATCAACTTTCAGCATCTTACCTTCTGTATCAAGCTCTATGTGCTCCACTGAAAACTACAATGCAAAAATACAACAATCAGAAAATGGTAGATGGGTAGATTTTTTTACAAAGCATATAAGATATGATCCTATAAACAATTCTATAAATAAGTGTCATCCAGGGGTTCGTTCACACTTTAACCATAACGTTAACTACAGTGACGACCCCCTTTTCAAAATGTACATTTTGGAAAAATGCTTTTTGAAGACCAACTTTGTCTTTTGTAAAGAAAAGGCTTTAATTAAAAAAAAAAAAAAAAACATTTCATAAGTCAAAGGGGACCAGTTTGGTTCCCCACATACTTCAGTCCTTCCAGAGGTTTTTTGTGATTCTTGTGGGCAAAAATTCTTCATCTTACAGCATGTTTTCTTAAAAAATGGCGATGGAAAATGCGGGATATTTATGCAATTTTATGCAATGAAACTGCGGGCACTTGCAAAAATGGCGGGAACTTGAAAAAACGGCGTGAACTGGCAAAAACGGCGGGAACTTGCAAAAACGGCGGGAACTTGCAAAAACTGTTTTCAGCTTTTGCAGCCTTCAATGATGTTCACGTCACATAATCACGTCACTTCATAAAGAGATATATGCTAAGATATATGTGATTTTTGCTACGAAAATGCGGGGATTATGAAATCATGCATGCAAGCCCTGCATATTCAGGGCATGGAAATCTGCAACTTGTGCTGCGAAAGTGCTCTGTATTTGAAAAAATGCTTATCCCGCATAAATATGCAGACTTTGGCTGATTATGCGTTAAATCATGCGATCGCATAATCACGTTTTTCTGGAGGGGCTGATACTTTAATACTTTTCATATGGCATACAGTACCACATATAACCTGCAGTCCATTTAATAACAATTATCCTAGGCTGTCCAACTCATTGTGAAACAAAACACGGCTATTTATATTTTACTAATATTTCAACAGAATGACTGTAATTTATCAGGTTGCTTCAGTACAGGTTAATAGAGGTCTACACGGAAGACCCGAGACCCGAAGACCCGGGACCCGACCCGGGACCCGTACGGGTTCGGGTCTATATTTTAAATGATCAGCCGGGTCCGGGTCGGGTCTCAATCTATTACTTCGGGTCCGGGTCTGTTTAACATTGTGGGTAATACCCGAGGTCGATCGGACTCGGAGAACACACACTCACATTTAAATAAAATATTTCTCCAGCAACAAAAACTTAGATGAACTGTCGCATACATTTTTTCTATGACGCTAAAGTTGCGTTAAAAAGTTTATATTTGGTTGCTCCAACCAGGCAGCTAACGCGCATGCGCTCTTGTAATGTTTTATCTGGCTACCAGTCAGGAGCTTCTGCAGTGAGACGCAATGACTTTACCTTTGACAATTGGCTATTTTATTTAGAAGGCGGGACCTATTCCGCCGTACCGCGCATTTTGCACTGACGTGACTTCTCTAATTTTTATAATAATATTATAAATTGAACGTCTTGCTGTTATATCTACAGTTTTCGCGACTCTGCTCAAAGAGCACAGAGATGATAGCAAAGTAAAGCTAACGAAAGCAGCTATGACACTGAACGAGCAATCGTTATTATCCAAATGGGCAAACATTATTAAGCAAGTTGACCCGATACACAACAAAGTGGACCTTTAAAGCTGGAATAAGCATTAAACATTTCAATCGTCAAGAGAGGAATAACATGGATGGAACTTTCTTGGAAATAAGGATTGTGCATCACACACAGTCAGGTACAAGGAGGGAGAAGACTAACTTCTAACGTTATGGGTAAGACAAAAAGTTTAATTTTCTCATGTAAAGCTGCTTTGCAACAATTAACACTTGTGAAAAGCGCTATATAAATAAAATTGAATTGAATTGAAAATTTTTCGCTACTTGTTTATGGACTTATTAATAACATTTAGCTAAAGAATATTTGCCGGTCGGGTCTGTGTCTTCCCGCACGGGTTTGGGTCCAGCTTTTAAATAATAGACGGGTCCGCGTCGGATCCGGGTCCAGCTTTTAAATAATAGACGGGTCCGGGTCGGTTCCGGGTCCAGCTTTCAAAACAACAGACGGGTCCGGGTCGGTTCAGTGTAGCACATTTACGGGTCTGATCGGGTTCGGGTAGGAATTTTTGGACCCGTGTAGACCTCTACAGGTTAACTTGTTTATGTGTATCTGGTGCCAAATAAAGACAACATCCTTTATTGAGAAGCATTTTCCTGAACATTTTTTTTTTGGACAATACGGTATTGGCATAGTCAGTGTAGTAGAATAAAAACATTGTGTAGTCAACAGCGCTTGGACGCCAAAGGTAATTTTAGGTTATGTACCTCAGCCATGAGCATCTCCACAATGTCATTGTCCATTTAAAATATGTGGGCACTTCGAATAGATTTGATTGGTTGCTAGGGGTGTGACGAGACACTTAATCCACAAGACGAGACGAGACACGAGATTGGGTTCACGAGAACGAGACGATATTTTTACACTTTTTAAGAAATCCTCAATGATAAAATAAATGAATAAGAAACTGACATCCTGTTATTTTTAAATGTTTTAACTAATCAAGGACTGGCCCTAA
This sequence comes from Misgurnus anguillicaudatus, assembly GCF_027580225.2. NCBI lineage: Eukaryota > Metazoa > Chordata > Actinopteri > Cypriniformes > Cobitidae > Misgurnus > Misgurnus anguillicaudatus. Next base: position 7,465,667 of record NC_073354.2, read on the forward strand.
CAATAATTTTGCTAACTGATAATAAAGTAATTTGTTATTTTTGGGAAATAAAAATAGACCCAAATGAGCAATAGCCTTTAAAATTACATAATAACGAAGATGCAATAATAATTGGTTCAAATAAAGTTTTAAAACCAAGTTACATTAAACAACATTACATTTGTGGCCTATAAATAAAAAGCATTATGCATGTATTATAACAAATGCCTGCAGGGGGCGATAGAGGATTCGTCTCGTGGACGCTGTCTTCACTTTCACTTTAAACGGAGAGAAACGCTTATTTTTAGCCAAACAATGTTTAAATCCATTTGAATATTTAATATATGTCCATTTCTTTACACTAGAAATGATGCAGTCACTGTCATTTTGAGAACATGCAGACATTAAATCATGTAAACTCTGTGTAAGGGTTTAATCTGCTGAGACTTCACATCTGACACTGATCAACAGACAAACACAACGCGTCTCAGACTTCACACGAGTTCCCAAATGAACATTATTGGAAACCAAACAAAAAAGTAAACGCAGTAAAAGACAAATGTAATGCATGCACTGTAAAAGGGTCAAACAGAAAGCTGCATCCTCCGGAGGTCGCATATCCAGGCTGCATACGTCATCAAGGTTTATTTCAGATCATTAACTGAGCATTACATTCGCAAGTCGTCAGCATATTACAATAATTTGCGATTAACTAAATAATTAGTAAACTTTATAATTGTTAATAGTCTCTAATAAGACAGTCTTTATGAAGTAAATGCAGTTTAAAAATTCGACCTCCGAAGGATGCAGTCTTTTATTTGAGAAATGGGCAGCATTTCACCTCCACAAGAAATCTTGCGAGACACATTTAATCTCGAAGCACGAGATCTCGTCACACCCCTATTGGTTGCCAATGGTTAATAGTTAATCAGTGGGGGGGAATTGTTCAAAAACCGATTCCAATGAGATTGATCATCTTATCCTCATTATTTGCAGTTGTGGTGTGAACTTTGCTATTCTCTTTAATTTAGAAAGATTTTAAAACTAGTTTATAGTTTTCGTTATCATTCATAGTGCGAACAACCCTTTAAAGTAAAGAATAATTACATAAATACATACATACATATACTGCAAATACAAATACAAAGTGTTTGGTTGCGGTAATCTTACAACAACTGGTTTGGTGACCATCCTGCGCAACGTTCCAATCCTCACACTTCTGCAGTCCAGAATAATACTGTCAAACTTCTCCACCTGGCCCACCTTCCTCTTTTTAGACGGAGATGGATCTTCATACACCATCCCAAACTACCATGAGGAAAAACACACAACATTATTGAAACATAATACATTACTACAGCATACCTTTCAAACTGATTTATCCATATGTAAGCAATAAGGTACGAGAGGCTGTGCTGTATCGTGAATAAGTAACGGCTGAAGGGCGTTGTTAGGCACGACGCGAAGCGGAGTGCCTGCAACCCCTTCGGCCGTTGCTTATTCACGATGCAGCGCTTGCCTCGAGTACCTTATTGCTTTTATAAAACGGTTACCACACAATATTAAAGTAAAAAAAATATTAGTGCAACTTTCATGAAGTTAAATTAATAAAAGCATTCCTTCCGCTAGAAAAAATAGTCCCTGACTGCGAAAAACAACATGAAAGTTTAAATAAAAACAACAAACTGTTCTCAGACTTTGTCTCATTATATGTTTATGTGTTGCTAAGGGTGTTGCTAAGGGCGCAGTGATATTAAATAGAACCGTTGGGTGAAGCGGTCATAGCAGTGTTTTATTCCGAATAAAGCACACCTATTGACCAATCAGAATCAAGGATTGGAACTTGTTAAATTGAATTATACCACGGGTCTGTTGAATGATGCATTCTGATTGTCTGAGAAATGTTCTATGGGTGTTGATTATTTTTATGTAAACCGCACACCTAATTTTTCAAATGTCTTAAAAATAGGCAAAAGAGCAATGTTTGTGGTAACCGTGGTATAAGCTGAATAATTGACTCCGGTCCTTTGAATTATTTGAAAATAATGCACACCTCCGCTTCGCGTCGTGCCGCATTACCACCTTGGTGTGCATTATTTTCTTACAATTCAATGGCCCGTCGTCAACTATTCCTTACTTAAACCAGTGTTTCTCAACCAGTGGGCTGGAGCCAACACAGTTTCTAAGAGGGGCCTTAAGATGACTTAAAATGACTCAAAATAGAAAAAAAAACAAGCATTAAAACAGCTATAACAAGCAATAATCAAGATCTTTCTTTTTTTTCTTTTGTGTGAAAATTGTCGCTTCAAATCTACCAAGTAAACAAACCATGTGGGTTGTGGCTAGAAGGGTTACACCTATGGCCAAAATCTCGTGAAATCTCTTAACCCAACATTTTAAGGGATTAAGGCCGTAGCTTTGTCAAATCTAGCAATCCTAATCCTATCCCTAAAACCTAACTGTGCTTTCACACAGCCACCGGCGAGAGCGTCAAGTGGCCGGAAGTCATTTATTTTCAATGAGAGCCGGGGGCGAGCTCCGTCAAGCAGCAACGCGGCGCGTCATGTACGGTGAGCTTGTCAAGGAGAGTTGAAATGATCTCAACTTTATGGTAATGAGCTATGACGTGGTTCAGCAGCAACCAATAGGAAGGTGGAAACGTTCAGCGGCAACCAATCGAAGGCGGAAACCTCAGCTTGAGAGAATTCCAGAGACTGAGTTCGAGCGTCAAGAGCCTCCACTACACCTTTTCTATAGCGTCGTTGGTGGGGCAGCCAGAGCATTTATTGATGCTCTCACCGGTGGCGGTGTGAAAGCACAGTAACTATAAACCCAATATCCAAAAGGCCAAAAGCTCTATCCCCTCTAGCCAGAACCAGCTACCGTAAAACTTCAAATAATAGCCCGGGCTTTTATTTTCCCAAACCTATCATCACACCAGGGGTCTAAAAGAGACAGGCGTCTATAAGAGACAGGCTTTTAATTTAATTGTTCCAGCATGACAGCAAGAGGTTACCACATATTACGTTTTATTTATAATTTGAATGTGTTTAACAAATTAGTTTGTGTAAGAATAACAGTCTTAAATTATTGGCAGCATAAATAAAGCAAACGAGGATATGCTTTTTTTATTGGTTGTTGCGTGAAATCTTACCCAGATACAACAGTGCTATTTTCTGATTGGCTATTGAGTAGCCTCTTTCTTTTTTTTTGGATTGGCTCGCTCGACTAGAAGTCCAGGGGAGACGGGCTTGATAGAGAGAGCGGTGCAGCCAGATACATTTTGGGTGCTGCCTCATATTAAATATGATAAATAGTGTTTCCGCGTGAGAAATACAATGTGTGGCGGGAGTGCATGCATGACAAAAGACTGAAAGCCCGGCTATTATCAGCGGCCTCAAAACACTACCGGCCCACCGGAAAAAGTCCCGACTCCACTTCGCTACTGTCATCATCACTTCAATCCTGATGACGAACCTTGTTGTGTTGTCATAGTGATGAGTAATGGAACGACTGCGTCTGTCACGTGAAGTCTACCGGTAATCAAAAGTTTAGCGTGTGCAATTTGCACCATAGAACTGGCTTAAACAGATGATCTGACGGGTTTTAGAAGATTAAATGCAACCCGAAACTAAAAAACAGACCCGGCCTTTATTTGAGACAGGCGTTTATTTACCCAAACCTGTCGTCACACCAGGCGTCTAAAAGAGACAGGCGTCTATTTGGGACTCGGCTATTATTTGAAGTTTTACGGTATGTGTTTAGGTCTGCCCCCTTGTTACACATTATGTGAGTGACAGCGGAAAGCCGCAAATGAAGAACGATCGAGACTGTTTGGAAAATGAATAGAATTTGGTTTTTATAGTCTTTACCAATATGAGAATATGAATTAAAACAAAAGTGATCATATGCTTACTAGATCCCTCATGCGATTCCTCCTGGGTGCAATGGTTCTGTGATTGATCTCTGTGAAAAAGTCACAGCTATTGTCCTCTTGTTCAGCTCCTTTAACCGCAGCCTCCACCCGACCTCCAGAGGGCGCTGGAGATGAGTGAGCAGAGTCTGCGGGCCGTGGTGAAACGCTGTCCAGACGGTTCACGGTCCCCGTGGTGCTACTGCTATCGCTTTCCTCTTCCTCATCGCTCGACAGAACAACTGCAATTCATCAAAACACGTTAAACGAGTACCTAAAAATGACTTGTGTTTATGTCTTTAGGAACACTTGCGTGATGCTACAAACTACTGATAATAATGTAGTAAATACGGTCGGCAAGAGATGTAGGGATTATTTATTGTTACATGTAGCCGACAAGTCATAATTCAGATATTTGACCCAACTCTTTCTTTAAATGGTGAGCTACTAAAGTCTACTTGCAGTGAGCTTGTTAGCCACAAGTATTACTACTTAGCAGGCTAATATATATAGTATAAGGTACAAAAGACAATTAAACTGACAATTTATAGCCTTTAGTAGCCTAGTGCACTTACTGGGGTCGTTTAATTCACATGGCTTGGGATTTTGCAGTATCTTGCCCCCAACTTGCTTGTGTCCATTAGATGCCAAATTCCCAGAACCAGAAAGGAGTCTTCCATTGTGCGAGACGAGCAGATTTCCACGAGTGATTCGCATTGGTGGGTTCATTACGATCTCTAGCTGTTGAGAGCGGCATCCAGGGGCAGGACTGTAAAAGTTCTTGCTGATGAAAAGGCTGGGCGGGGCAGGCGAGGGCTGTGAGCGAATAGAAGGACGAGGGGTGAGAGTCGATGTACCGTCAGGAACGGGAGGAGTCTCAGCAGGCAGCTGAAATCCACATCCATCACATTTAACATGGTCCTCACTGGACTGGCCACATTTACCGCACACGGTGAGGTAATCATCTGGCTTAAGAAGCTGATAAATGAGAGGAGGCACAAACATCTTTAAAAATTTAGTCTTTTTTGTCTTGATAACTGTGGATGTGGTAAATACACATGGTCTCACCCCGACTGGTTTGCTCGCAGGAACATGACTGTCAATCACTGGCCGTCGTTTTTGCTGGACACGCCTCTTAACAGTTATCTCTTCTGAATCTGGTAACAACGAAAAGAACAAGAGTCATGCAAATGTTTAACATATTTAAAGATCTCACACATCAAACAGTGATAACTTTTAACTCAATATTCAGTCAATTACTAAATTTTCAAACCATCACAAATGCATTAGGCAGTTTTAATGTGCACTCTTTCCCCATGTCCCACTGACCAAAATAAACAAACAGCAGCACCATTTTGCTGGCCCTGCACAGAGCAGAGAAGACTTCTGCATACCTGAAACATCAGGACAGGTGAGAACAATGCTGTCCATCTCCTGAATCATATCAGATCTGCAAGAGACATCGGAAAAAAATATGTAAATAGATTTTCCAAACCAAAGTTAGTTTAAGGAATAATGCTCATATCTCGTGGCTTTACATCTGAAACAATGTCCATTTTTAACTTGGTTTGACCCCCATTTACTTTCATTGCATAATTGCAACAATATTCCTCTGTGTCAAAATAACTAATCAATAAATCACCACAAATGCTGTTGATTAGGGCTACAACAACTAATCGATTAAATAATTTCATTACCAATTAGTTGGTTTGTGACATCACATGCTCCCGCACCACCGCCATGACAGTGCTGCACGCCTCTGCTTCATACAGCGCAAACTGTGCACTTATAATTAAAGTCAGCCGCTGTTTCTTTATACGGGGCAAGCTGTGTGCTTAAAGTCAGGCACGTTTTCTTCATATAACGCAAGCTTCACATTCCTCAGGTGCTTCCTCTTCTTACTGTGCAACTAGCTTGTTTAAAATCAAAGCAGCGTTGTCTGGATCGCAGCGTTGCCAGGTCCTCTGTCTTTCGGCAGACTTCTGCAAAACAACTAATCGCAACTAATCATTTGCAGAACAAACGTTTACATCATATATAAGTGTGTATCGTGTATAATAAATCTGTATAAATACACACACATGCATGTATATTTCAGAAATATTTACATGTGTACATACTTTTTGATATTTATGTCTAATTTATATTATGTATAAATATGAATAAAAAATTCTTAAAATTATACATGCATGTGTGTGTATCTATGTGTGCATAATTATTATACACAATTATATATGATGTAAACAAAAACTTTTATTCTGCAAATGATTAGCTGCGATCAGTTGTTTGCAGCCCTACTTTTGAATTTAGCTACTTTTAAATAGTTTTTGCAGGTTGATGTTTTTCTGCGGGTTAGAGATTGAAGGATTTGGTTCATTAGTTGTTGGTATTTGTGCTGTGAATAGTCATTGGGATGCTTTTGGACTATTTTGAATGGCCATTGGGCTGGTTTTGTTACGCAGATCTGGCAACTGAAAGCAAAAGCGCAGAAGAGCACTGGTTAATAAAAGTTTAATTTCATTAATTAAATCTGTTTTAAATTAAGGGGGAAATACAGGTTTTTATTGCTGTAACAACACATGTATCTCTTTCATATGATAATGGCTTATTTATTTTGTTAATAACGAATAGTTTTAATTCTCATTAAGGTCTAAAGTTTAAAGATTAAAATTAGTTTATTAATCTGTATCAAAATTTCCTCACCAGCACATCCCTGAAGACTCAATTCATTTTGTTTTGACATTTAAAGAGATGTTTTACTATTTAAAAGCTGCAAAAACATATTATATTGAAGGCTTAAAATATTAAAATCAAAAAGATTATATTTGTAAAACCCTGTAGTAGTTAGGGCTGCACAATTACTCGAAAAAAAAAAAAATTACAATCTCGATTCAGTCATAAATGCTTTCTAAATGATGCCGATTTACTTTTATATATTTCCCTGTATTCAGATGCTGCATTCACGTGTTCACGTATTTACATTACAACAATATATCGTCACCTTCCTAAACTAATCCTAAAAATTCCTTTTTTGACAAAAATGTTTTAGGCTGTTTTATTTTGCCTAAGTCAAAAGACATTGAGACTTAGGCAATTTTACAACCTTTTCTAAATGGCAGCTGCATCAAGAAGAACACAAATCTACTCAACTTCTGAAGTTAGTTCAATTAATTTGTGTTTTCTGAGAAACCTGAAAAAATGACTTAGGCAACTAGTTTAGGAGGGTGACGATATGCAGGTTGCATACGTCATCAAGCTTGGTTTATTTAAGTGAATTGAGCATTACATTCGCAAGTCATAAACATATTACAACAATTTACGATTAACTAAGAAAAGTCAACTTTATAATTGTTAATATTCCGAAATAATACAGTCTTGATGATGTATGCAACTTAGAAATGCGACCTTCAGACTTTTAAAAGAAAGCTCCTACAAGTGCAAACCCTAATTTAGATCCTTATTTAGCTTTAATAAGTGAAAAACCTAAATGAGTAATATTTGTTTTATCAGATTAGTCGACTATTCAAAAAAATAATCGCCTGATTATTCGATTATAAAAATAATCGTTAGTTGCAGGTGGAAATTAATTTTGTTCCATTTTATATTTCTTTAATTAATCATTTTATTCTATAAACATTATGTGTGTTACACATATGCACTGAGCTATTATATAGAAATTAGGTGTTTGTGTTTGAGAGTGGGGGGTTGCTGAGAGAAAGCAGTTTGTGTGTGTGTGTGTGTGTGTGTGTGTGTAGAGGCTGCAAGGGGGGATTAGCTAGGAATCTGCATCTGATAATCATTCAAGATAAAAGGGGCCTAAGGGAAAACATACTGAACAGATGTTTTTTTAATGATGATAAAAGTGTTTGCTTAGAAGTAGTATTGCAGTAAAAGATTTAATATGTGTTTATCTATCTAAAGAAGTTAATGTGTGCCTTATTCATATAACCAATTTTACGAATAATGAAATTATGTCATGATATTGAAATGTGTTCTATATAATAATCACTTTTATCTTACAGTTTGTTTTTTATGCATAAATGAATGTTTTATTAATGATTTGTTTTTAAGAAAGCATTGTAAAATGCTATGTGAAGTCAATCATATGTAAAGTGGAAAAGTACTGGGGGGAGAAGTAACAAACTGCAGGACTCTCAAAGTTGGGGGAGAGCAGTTGTTTTTTCCTTTGTCTGTGTGTTTATCTTTCCTATAGGCTGAAATTGGGTGTGGTGAGGGAGTCAGATTCACGAGGAAAAGCAGCCTTTGTGGGAGGAGATTCTAAGAAGAAGATCGACGTCACATACTTTATAAATAACTGTTTTCCCAAATGCTGGGGGTTAGTTGCTTGCCGTTTGTGGCCTTGAAACAACCCGGCGCGCTGTAAACTTTTTCATATCTGATCAATAAATATTCAATTTAGATATTTGTGTCTTTCCTCCAATTATGAACATGCAGATGGACGCCTTAAAGTCCAACACCCTACAGTTAACAGAGCTCGACCTGTATTGAACCCATAAAAATTATTTAAAAATGATTTGTATGATCCCAGTCACACAAAGTATTTCAGATTATAGATACTGCTGGAAGTTCAGTAAAGAAATGATCTCACCTGTCCTTCAGGTTGCTTTTAAAGTAAGAGGAAAAAAAAGAGAGATTAAAATCATTCCTTGGTTGCATGTTGTGAAATTGCTCATAATCAGCAAATCAGGGTAACAGCAGAGCACAACATGACCAACTTCATTGAATTACAGCATATTCAGTTGGCTCAATCTAGTGACAAACCTTTGTTCCAGCTTTCTGATTGGAGTAGCGAGCTGGGCGTGCTGGAAGATCCGCCCCTGAACCAAGACTCCTTGTGTCGGCACTGGACTCATAATCAGATAACTGGTTCGACTGGGACGCGACGACAGGCTAACAGAGTGAGCTGCTTCACTGATAGACCATAAAAAAAACAATGCAAGGTTATTTTAAAATGTTTGAATGGATTTATAATGCATGATCCTAAGAAAAAAGCCTATTAATATTTGCTTTCAAACCAAGGAATGAGGAATCGACCACATGTCATAAAACTTAATTTGCATATCCCTTTAAATCCCCCAACAACAAAACAAAAAATATAACTCCCATACCCAAGTTTTCCGGTTCTGTTGTGAGGCGTTAACTGATTTGGACGTCGCTCTTGAGTCATCATGGACTGATTCGGAGTGAAGCATTTAACAGATGGGGTCTGCCAAAGAGAAATCATGTTTAAAAGTTAGGGACTCACAAAATCTTGCTTGAGTATATTCATATGATATTACATGAAATCTCTTCAGGAATTCCTACAATGATAGTTTTTATAATTTAAATAATATTTTACATGTTTGATCCATTTAAATTGATGTTTAGAAACTTCAAACCATTTTAAAATTGTTTAGGACTGCAGATTGTTACAGTTTTATG